>NC_055682.1:18173172-19587556 GCF_017639745.1 Melanotaenia boesemani | reverse complement strand
CACTGACAAACAAGCTACTTATTTTATGTAAATGTTGAAAATGCATACAGCTCCTCCTTTAGGAAGATCAGACCATAATCAGGTTTTTCTCACTGACAAACCAATTGTTCTGCAGCAACCAGTCATCGCACAGACTTTTAAAACCTGGTCCAATGAAGATGAAGATGCTCTGAGAGGGTGTTTTGAGGGGCCACATGGAGATGACATCAGTGCCATGACTGAGTGTGTGACAGATTATTTACAACTTCTTTGTAGACAGCATTGTCTCAACAGAACAGTGAGCTGCTTCCCCAGTAACAAACCCTGGATCACCAGTGACCTAAAAAAGCTTCTAAACATAAAGAAGAAAGCCTTCAGGGATGGAGACAGGGAGTTATTAAAGACAACTCAAAAACAACTCAATACAAAGATGGACTACAGGAAAACGTTGGAAAGTAAGCTCCAGTAGAACAATGTGAGGGATGTGTGGTCAGGAATGAAAAATATCACCAGTTTCATTTAAAAGGGGTCAGTCTGATGGATGTCTGTGCAGAGCTAATAAGATGTTCTTCAGTCAGAACAAAGTTCAGCATCATGCACACCCCCTGCATCCTGCCCAATGGACCACATCACACCTCTCAGTCAAGCCTACAGCTTTCCACTGTCACACCTTCAACTCTGTTCACCGTTGTTGCTCATCATGGACGTTAGCACAGCCTTCGACTTCCTCCACATCCAAAAGACGGATTGAGACCGCCGCAGGCAGTCAGGTGAAGAAAGCAACTGAGAGGCGGAACAGTGGTTCGGTGCACTTATACATCTGACTTGTATTCTCAAACTTGCAGAACTGATGCATACCTTTTCCTTTGATTTTTACTTCGTAAATTTGATCAGTTTTTGACCTAAAAAAACTTCACTCATTGTCCGCACATCTACAGAAGAAGTTATATAGCCAAACAACTAGCTGGCACACCACAAAGATGCCTGCATCCCTTATCAAGAAAATATGCAACAACTAAACTACTCCAAGTTTGGGCTTCCAGATGGCGATGAAACAAAAAGTGACAGATGCTTGTTCCCCAACACTCCAGAGATTTGGCATCTTCAACAACTCCACTGAGACTATAAGCCAACTCTAACACCAGCCTTCATCTCTCTGGGAGTTGATACTCTTTCAAGAATAGTCCCTTTCTCTTTCATTTCATCAACTGAGACATGTATAGTCATTCTACACTCCAGAGAAAAGAAATGCAAACAACCTTCATCATGAACATGCTCCAACCATTTTAATGTTTTAAAGCTGGTATTAGACTAAAAATAGCTATGTAAATTTTTAAACTCCTTCAGTTGTGATAGGTTTCATGGTTTTTACTGATTCCAACATTTTTATGTGGCAAATTAAACTGGAAGAGATTGGATTGCAACAAAAAGTAACAGTATTACAAAATCCTATCTACAACAAAATCTACCTCCATATTTTCTAATTTAGATTAATTTCAAGTTATTCATTCACTAAGTATGAATGCACACTTTGTGCAGCACTGCATTTTTTTTTATTGTACAAGCTCTTTTCGTTGATGGGCAAAGTTTTAAAAAGCCTAATCTCCCAAGAAGATGCACAAGAATGAAACACTCAAACAATTGTTTGATCAACCATGTTCAATTAAGGAGAACTAGCAGCCTTGGAGCTCAAGGTCTGTTACGCAGGTACTCAAGAGAAATAGTGACAACACTCAAGGGGGCTATTAGGGCTAAGAGCGACTTGCTCCTGGGGATAGCTTCTATCATGAATAAAATTGTCAGAGTGTCTGTTGCTATAACAGATAACTACAAAAGTGGATGATCAAATCCCAGACAGATGTCACCTAAGAGAGAACAGCCATTATTAAAAGAGTGTCTGAGCCTGAAAGAAAAGTATGAGTAATTATAAGTGCCTTAAGAAGTTTAAGTTTCCATTATCTGTCAAAAACGCAAGCCCAATAATATGAGCCCAGTGTAACACACACACACACACACACACACACACACACACACACACACACACACAGTATATATATATATATATATATATATTATAAGCAGTTACCTGGAGCTTCAGCTGGAGCTGAAGCTACGCAGGCTGCTCTTCCTGACCTCAGCTCAGTCTTCAAGCACATCATTCCCGAGATCCTGGTGCAGAAACTACTGCATCCGGCCTCTTTCCCCCACCTGCCAGTGGACTTCTAAGCTGACCTTCGCATTCAGTTGCGTGTATGTATATGGTTACATATATGGTTACATATATGGTTACACACATATATATATATATATATATATAACAGTGCACATCAGAGTACGTTGTGCACCCCTCCTATGCAGACCGTTAAGCAAAGGTACTTCCTTGTGATTGGTCAGTTTGGAATTATGTGTTGCTGGATATCTGGATCTTCTCACTGAATTTATGTGGTCACTACTGTTTTTAAAAACAATAACCAGTGGATCAAGTTGATTAGATGCTGATTGAATTACTTCTTCATTTTCTTCCACAAGCTAATAAAGACACTGAACCATACTGGACGCCTTTGTTGTTTAAAAACAGAAAATAACAATCAAACTGAAGTGAACCATCAAAAGAACTCTGACCTGGTGAGTTTACCGGCCAATACCACCCCTGCCCCAACCTTCAGATTAGGAGGAGAAAGTGCAACACGACACCAGAACCAGGGTGCTAACCACAGGGAGCTGGGGGAGCTATAGCTCCTCTTAATGAAACATGAGCTCCACCTAGAAAACAGGATTTATGAAATTTTGGGGGAGCTATATAATGCTGACAATAAAATGTATGTTGATTGCTCACAAATTTACCGTAGCCTAAAGTATGACTATGGATGCTATCATTACTGTGACCACTGAAGCGTGGCGGCGCTCCAAGTTAAACTTCTTGTAGATCTACTTTAAATGCAAAATGAGGAAGTAAATGCGCGGCTAACACACTTACGGTTTTAAGTGTCAATGGAGTGAAAGTAGGCACTGTACATAAATCAGATCGCTTGTGTGCTGAAATAATAGCACATATAGCACAGCAAAGAAGCTAGTTTCAAACATAAAAGAGATAAACTCAATCAGCATTACCATCAAAGAGAGCACAGTGCTTATCTCATCATCTATGTGAGATGCAATGTGAGTGGGAAAAGGAGATGTGGACAATGTTTTTTTAGACATTGTAGAGCTGACACATGGCACAGATGCTGAAATCTACAGCAGCCTGAGATAGAACATTTGGCAAACTGGATTAGGTGATGATTTTTTGGGGAAACATTTGATCAGCATCGTCACAGACGGAGCTTCAGTTCTCACGGGCAAAAGCACTGGAGTGATTGCAAGGCTTAAACGCGACTTTCCAAATATCCAGTCCATACATTGTCTTGCTCACAGCCTAAAATTGGCAGTCCACGACTCTCTGAAAGACGTTTCTGAATGTAACCACGTTTTTCATATCCAAGCTGTGTGCGTTATACCACCAGTCCACAAAGAATGCAAGATTACTTAAGGAAGCAGCTGCAGATCTAAATGTACAGATTTTAAAAGTCAGACAGATCTTTACTATTAGATGGGTGTCGAGTAGCTATAACACTGTAAAAGCAGTCTGGAATAACTATCCTGCTTTAGCACGCCAGTTTAAAATGGCAAGCAAGGACATATCTTGTAGTGACACTTAGAGGAAGAAATTCCTGGGCCTCCACAAATACCTTACAAACGCAGGTTTTTTTTAGCGGATCTGGCTTGCATGAAAAACCTGGTCCGTGAGCTGCAGAGTCTGTCTTTGAAACTTTAGCAAAGGAATATGGATATTGTGGATGCTAGTCGCCATATTCAGCAGTGCATTGATATACTGAAGGCCATGAAAGTGAGTGGAGGTAAATCAAGGTCGAGCAGCTCATTGCACAAGGATGTCGAACTAGTCGGGAGCAGTGGAAAGATCAACCGGGGCCAGTTTTATCAGTCTGTGATAGACAATCTCTCAACGCGAATGCCAGAATCAGATCTCATCCACATGCTGAAACCCCTTAACAAGCACTATTGGCCACAACACCGTAACACACTCATCCTGTATGGACAAAATGAGGTGGGAGCCCTTGCTAAAACACTCGGAGAATCTGCTAGAGAAGCAGTTGAGGAGTTTCATGACTGGAAATTACGAGATGTGGCACCAGGCAAAACACTTGAAAAACTCCTTACAGCAAGCAGGACATATCTACCTACCTCATCTGAGTGTGAGAGAGGCTTTTCAGCTGCTAATGACACTGACAGCAAGACCCGCAATAGGTTGCATGAAACCAGTCTCTCATCTTTGCTTTTTGTCGATCTTAATGGACCTCCATTAGAGAAATTCGACCCAGCACCCTTCATCACCTCCTGATGTAAGGTGGTCTTTACAAAAAGAGTGGTAAGGAAATATTTGCAAGGGACATTTGCACCTGTTATGTATTATTGTTGCATGAGAGTTGTTGACCATAATGTATTGGTATGCCTATGTTCTGTGGGGCAAGCTATAATATCAGCTGGCATCATGTTCTTACTTGCCGAGCAAGCCCCCCACCCAACCCCCAAGAAAAGAGACAGGGGAAGAAAAAAAGCAGCTCCCCCTAAGCCCACTGTATAGTTCGCACACTAACCAAAACAACACCGCACACCCCTACGCTCAAGTGCGAGAGCAAACTCACCAGCATCAGCTACGCCGTGGTCGACCTCACCAAATGCCGCATGACACAAGGGTCTGTCTGCCACCCACTCTGGACCCCATCAGTTTGCCTACAGGGCATACCGATTGATCTGAAGCCTTCATCATTCTGGTCACAGAGTTCCTGGCAGTCACTCAGCTTTTTCTCTGTCTGGTTCAGGAATTCTTTCAAGACTCAATGTTTTATTTCCAGCCACTTATTTCTACCTTCACTCTCTGTTTGGTCTCTTCCAAATTCTGTTCAGTTTGTTTCAGCGTTGTCCAAATCTTTGTCAGGGCCTCATTTTTACTGACCAGGTTGTCAGCGTCTCTGCGGAGGGCCTCCTTCTTCATGGCCAAAAGTTTATTCTCCATCAGCATGTCCCTTTTACTTTTATTTTCTCTTTTTCCAAGTTCTTCTCTGTCTGATGATCACTTGGTGAAGAGATAAGTATTACGCTATCTGAACTTTGTACACGTCCGTGAGGGTTGAAATGTGCTTATCAAAACTGGCTGCTTAGGAAATTCTATTCTAAATTCCACTTTTTTATGTCACTCAGCGATGTCATTGCCTGTTGCCTTGTTTACTGAATGGGACTTTTTATTTCATTTTAGTAAGTATGTTATTTTTTTTAATGAGATGCTTGATTCACCTTAAGAGCAATAGATTTTTTTCCACTGTAGGGATCTTGTTTTGTTGTTTGACTTTATTTAAATATTTATTTAAAATATTTAAATTATTTTCAAAAGTTAATATAACTGTGCTATGGTATGTGGCTTGACGAACTTTAATAAATGGACCTTTGACTTATTTAAAAAATTCTCTGGGGCCCTTGAAGTTTGTGTTTGAGTACCCCTGATCTAGAAGCTGTGAGATTCTAATCCTGTTTTCTGTCTTTTCTGTCTTTTGATTTAATCAGATTTTGTTCCTTCTGTGTTTAGAGGGAAACAGCTTCACAGCTTTAAATTCATCCTGCTAACTTTTTACCTTTTAGTTAGGAAATCCTGAACATTTCATCCTTCTTTGTCATTAATATTTGATTTTATAAATAAATATGAAGAAATATTTTAACTGTTGCTGTTTAAGGGGAAAACTGCTGCTAAACCTGTTTATGTGTTTAGTGCAGGGGTCTGCAGGCTTTCCAATCCAAACAGCCATTTTTCCCTCAGCCAGCTAAATAAAACACTTTTCAAAAAGGCAACTTAAAATATGTATATTTTTAATGAAGAACCACCAAAGGATATTTGTTATTTTTTAAGAACCACGTTTTTACTTCCATTTTTAGGTTTTAAAATAAAGAAAAACATAAAACTTGTATAAAAAGGGGATAGACAGACTGTCTTCTATGGTATGTAGATATTTGTAGGAAATGAAGTAACAAAAAAAAAAAAAAAAAAAAAAAAAAGTCCATAGTTACCGACCTAATGACAAGAAAAATAGATGTAAAATATATTTTAGCCAAGTATTTAGAGGCATTGTGGAAGGTCCAGCAAACCACTTACAGCTCCGGAGACACAGGTTGGAGACCCCTGATGTAGTGTTTGTATACCAAAATTTACTGCATTTTCCTTATATAGCCGCAACCCTTCTTTTAAAGGAAAGAGACATTTTACATGTCATGCGATTAATTGCGATTAAAAATTGTAATAGTTGCCCAGCACTATATGCCATATATGTGTGTGTATGTATATATATATATATATATATATATATATATATATATATATATATATATATATATATGTATATAATTTGTTTGTATAGCACATTTCATGTATAAGACAATTCAAAGTGCTTTACATAAAACACTACTGCAGGGTGTAGAAAGCAATACAAATGCATAAAAAAATAATAAAAGAAATAAAAATTAATTAACAAACAGAAAGCAAAGGCTAAAATAAAATAAATAAATAAAAATGCAAGAAATTAAGTTCCAGTGTGGGGAAAGACAATATTATAACATAATGAAGTTTAAGGATTCCAGCTTGAAAGAACCAGATGCAGATCTAGACTTCTAAATAAAAACTATTGAAATGCAGTAGAGAACAGGTGGGTCTTTAACCTGGATTTAAATAAACAGTGTTTCAGCTGATCTGAGGCTTTCTGGGAGTTTGTTCCAGACATGTGGAGCATAGAAGCTTCTCTGTGTGTAGTTCTGACTCTGGGAACTGATAAGAAACTCAATCCAGATGACCTGAGGGTTCTGGCAGGTTCATACTGGATCAAGCACACAATACCTGTTCCACTACCTGATGTAGTTTGGTCCCAAACCATTCAGAACTTTATAGACCAGCAGCAGAACTTTAAACTCTGTTCTCTGACGAACAGGTAGCCAGTGTAAAGTCTTTACTGATTGGATGATCACGGTTCAATTTCAGTGGCAGGTCAAAAATTAGGCTGGGATAATTATAACATAACAAAGCGTGGGTTGAATTTGCAAAAAACGCTGTTTTATCGCACTTAAAGCAAGTTAAAAACATGTGTTCGTTGAACGCCGCAAAAAGCGGCATTTAATGACCACCAAGAATATTGTATTTTTCTGCGTTTACATATTTCATGTCGTTTTAGCCACAGAATGGCGTATTTTATGTATTTTTATTACAAACGCTCCAATAGAGTGGTGAGTTATGGCCCTTTTGGCTTGCCATACTTGTGCTCAATAACCAGCCTGAAAATGAATTGTGGGAAGCTGCTACTGCCTGATTTCACCCTGGTTTACAGTTAGATATCAATGCCTTTTAATAGAATGTAGACAAAAAAATTTAAAAAGCTAATATATTTTATTTGTTTCCAGATAAATTTAATTAAAAAAATAGATAATATTAAATTGTTTCTTCTATTGTTTACTTGATCTCTTCTCAAGTATTGTGAAGAAAAGGACTTTCATATTAAGTACACTGGTTGGATTTTTCTGTAGTTTTGTATGTTTTCCACCACAGTGAACAAAACAGCTCTGCATAAACTAATAGAGCTTTAAAAAATGCATTTATTTTAAGCTTTTAATGCATTTTCTTATATTTATTAATATATTTTTGTGGGTTAGGGTTAGTGTTAGTGGATTGTGTTATTTTTATGGTGTTCTGACTTCGATTAAAAGAATAATACATTTTGAGCACCACCCTTAGTATCGGTATCAAGTTTGAAATTTTAGTAATGTGATAACCCTACTGTAAATTCAAACCTTACTTGGAAAAGCATGCAAATTGGTTACACTTAAGATATTAAATAGAGTGGAACAGGTATTGTGTGCTCTAGTAACTAATGCTTAGAAAGTAAAAAATACTTACACACAAATTATTGTAACGAAGACATACTAGTACAAACTACTTGGCAATTTGCTAGATGTACTCTTAGTGAAGACTACTCAGTATCAGTTAAGAACTATAACCTCTATCATATAAATTTTACTATTATGCGTAAAGTGAAATTTGGTGTAAAAGAGATTTTCTCTCTCTCTCTCTCTCTCTCTCTCTCTCTCTCTCTCTCTCTCTCTCTCTCTCTCGCTCTCTCTTTAACCTTTGTCCTAACAAGCATCATAGAAAGCAGAATTTTTGTCTGGCTGCCATGTTGTGCTGAACAAATTTGCTTTACTGAGGGGAACTGAATGGATATAAAGGAAATTAAGCTTTGTGGATGCCATTACCAACACTCAGTTAGGCACTGAAAATAGAGCAGAGTTTTACTCCAAATCTGTAAATCCCCCCAGCTTTGTGTGTTTTGTTACTGTGAACATCTGAATGACAGGTCAGATGACTGGCAGACAGTCTATTGCAGATTGAATTTGTACCTAAATTTAGTTTAAAAGTCAGGTTGTTAATGGTTATTCTTGATCACTAAACCATGTTTGTGTTTGATAGTCAACACAGCATGTGAGCTTTTGTCACCTTAAATGTACCTGGGGTAGCGAAAGATAAACAGCCTCACATTCTCTGCAGGAATGTGATGCAACTCTGCTGCTTGTAAAAATTGCTCATGTTGTCACCCACTATCTTAAAGACTTGTTCCTTTTGTACCACTGAGGATTATAGACACTAGTAAAGTGTAAGCACAAAACACATGATAACATTGCAGGGTGTAATTATGCAATGCCATCAATGACTGACTCAAAAAAAACAAACAAACAAAAAAAAAAAAAAAAAACTTTGACTCCAAACACAGACAGTGAAAGAAATGGCAGTCTACAAACCAGTGGGTGATGTAATTAAAATAACAATTCATGAAGAATACAAACAACCAAGCCTGTGCATTATAATGACCATTTATGGTGAGATCAAACCACGCTGGTTTAAGTGTAATGGATACTTATGGTGACATACTGACAGAGAAACATTAACACTTATTTAGCATTTTTAGATTTGATTTCAGAATTGTTAGATTCCTGTTATTAATTTCTTTTATTTATATAGGCCTATGTTAAGGATTGGATTGTGTAAAACGTAACATTTTAAGTGTAATTCATGAAGTTAGTTGATGTGTTGGTGATGAGTTTTCAGCAGGAGAACAACTTGTTAGGTGGTTGTGTTCCCTGGTTAACTGGTCATGTTCACTGGTACAGCAGCTATTATATTTAGTTATTTTATATGTTTCTGAACTAAATATTATTAAAAAAGTAAGAAAATTATTTTTAATCATCTTTCATCAGATTTCTGATCGTCTTTATTAACCTGTTATTAGTTGTGTGCTGATAGATACTTTTGGGTCAGTATAGGCAGCTTTTGTATAGATGTTTATGGACAATTTACAGAAATAAAGCATTTTTTAAGTGTTTATTTATTTACATTTTTTTTGTCCATATGTTATGATGCAGCTGTTTGTCTCATTATCAGAATATCTAGTACTTCTGGATCTTCTGGATCTGACTACATCACTATGTAAAATAAATAAATAACTAAAAATCTCCATTCAGTGTTTTGCAAAACCTGGTTGAGATAACGTCTCTAGAGGAGGAGAGCAGGCAGGAGACAGAATGTTTCTACACTTTCTCCAGTAATAGTTTTTTAAATCTGATCCATCATTTCTCATGTGTGTTCTATTTTCTTCCTCCCTCAAAAGCACGGTGGGATGAATGTGTCTCTAAAATTCATCACTGTACAGGAGTACAACTGTTTGCATTTATTAAAATGCCACTTTTTGAAAGAAATGTGTCTGTTCTCACTGATTTCTGCTTACTCACTGCTTGGTTATAGTGGCTGTAAGGTGATTTGCAATTGATATTCACATTTAATGGAGTGCAAAGATTTGTCGTGTGTATGACTGTACATAAGCTGGTTGGGTCAAAATGCTGATATGTGGTCCAAGTCTGCCCATAGTTAAAGATAAAGACTTAACTTTACTGTTCAGAAACATTGATTTTTTTATTTTTATGTTTTTTATACAGTCCTGTATGACTTTTGAGACATTTTTGATGGTTGTCTTGCTGCATGACCCCTTTTCTCTTTGAATTCGGTTTAGAGACTCCCTGTGTCTACATATCCGTCTTCTGTGTTGAGCATAAATGGGCCTTAAACCACTAGATTTCCCTTTTTCAAACAATATAGCTAAAAAAGTTCTAATTTGGTCTTATCTTTCTATAAACATTTTTTTGTCTCCTGGTTTGTGCACATGACTTTGCACATGACAAAAGAAAAAGCAGCATTTTCTTTTTTTTTTTTTTTTTGTGTCAGAGCAATGGCTCTTTAATTTGCAACCCTGCTATGCACACTGCACTGTCATTAGGCAAGGTAACCACTGAGCTGAAGGTATGTGACTGCATCAGCAAAATTGCACAAAAACTACCTAGCTAAAGATTTAAATAATGATTAAAGGAGGAAAAAAAGCTGTTACATTTTGGTGCAGTTCAAAATCAGTTTTGTTGAATTGAGAAATTGCCAGTTTTGTTGCAGGTCTACTCAAAAATAATTGATGGATGTACTTAAAATTTTTGCTACAGGTGGGACATAGCCTAAAAACTGGCTGACTGATAATGTTCATCCAGATCTGGATCCAGGAATATTTCTATTTAGTTTTTGCAGAAGCATGGATAACTTTAGATTGCTGCAGAGTCTTTTCAGACTACAAACCTTTCCTTTGGAATCTTCTTTCTTTCTGAAGGTAACAATAATCTGATGTTTTTCTACCTGTCTGCCTGTAGACTGGTGGCCTCTAAACTCTTTACAAATGGTTCAGAATTCTACAGCCTTCCTGAAATCAGATTTTTTTCATGCTGCAGTACACACCATATACATATTAAACATAATTTTGTAAACATCATAGTCATATGAAGTTTAGAAAATTATCAATAGTTCAGACTTTTAAGCACCACTGCATTGTTTCTTTACTTTACATTCATAATGTGCTGTCACACGAAATACTTCTTTTACTCACAGTTCAGCATTAATCGACTGAAGATAAAGTGACTCATTTTAAATCAGCGTTTGTAAAAATTCACAGGAGTTCAGTTTGTGTTTTGTTTTTTCTTTTGGCACAACAGGGCCACCAAGTGGCTGAATATGTAGTAACACGTATGCTTTGATGCTGTTGATGTGTATTTACTAATGCAAATACAAAAGTAATTTTAGTGACTATTAACTATTAGAGCAGTAAAAGCTTCTTGAGAAGTAATTACTCAAAAACTCAAAAGTTCTCAATTTCTAATTTTTGTCTTGATAAAATGAGGGAGAAAAGATAGTAAGAGATTATGTTTGTTGTTTTAAGGTAACTTACATACAAATAAAACAGTGGCAGTAATGACAACTGGTCAAGGTAAGGAGAAAAAGAAAAGAAACCAAAGGATCAAAGTTCAAATTATTATAAAGCATCTGCAACTGGAATCATTCTTTCCTAAAAGTCTAACAAAGTCTGAAAATGTTACAGTATTTGTCTTATTTTAAGGCAAACAAGTATTTATATGGTGTACTGGGTTGACAATAAAAGTTGAAATTCATGCAAAACTCTTAAACTTTTGTAATTAAACAATTAAGGAATATGATGTTCCAGTGGTTTCATCTATTCAAATTCAGATTTGATACCTTTTAAAAAAAAATTTCAGACACCATCCATACAGTACATCAGTGATGTGCTGGATTAAAGTCATCCACTCAGGAAAGCTATCTATGATTATAAGCTCTCAAGGTTTGCCAAACACACACCAATAAGTATTCTCAGCTCCAAAAACAGATTCTGCCGGCTTGTAGAGCCTTTTCAATAATACAACAGTTTCATATTATATTCATAATGCACAACAGTGAACACTGCATCAGAGTCTGCTGGGTTTAATTTAATGTAATATTAGGTCTAATTTGGCTTCCTACATGTCAGTGGTAATGAAGCTTTTGTATTTGATCTAGATACCCTCCAGTTGGATTTTCCCAAAGACTTTCGAAATTTCAAAATGAACTTAGTGGTATCAAATTAAAAGAGGAAACCAATCCCATAGCTTTTAATTGTGCAATGGAAAAAGAAAGACTTTAATATCAAGAGGTAAAATACAGACGAGATCTTTCAAGATTTATAATGGCCTTTTTTTTTTTTCTTTTCTAGTCTTAATAATTAGACTTTTTTGTACGTTATTTTTTATTTTTACAAAAATAACTACATTTTATGCCCTTTTGACCATCAGATGAAATACAATTGAAATAAATCTGTTGTTTTTTCTCTTCTTGGTGGAGATCTTGCCCTGGAAATTTGTAGAAAGTTATTCTTTTATCTAAAGTGTAATATTTAATCAGATACTCTAGATGGCAGTAGAGAACCATTAAACCCGACTACATGATTAATCAATTTAATATTTATTAATGTAATGAAGAAGGGTTTCTGGTTTCTTCTTTGTCAGATTTCTACATCTAGTAAAATAAAGACCTTTACTTTTCTGTTGTAAATCACAGTACTACTTATTTAATACTACTACTGCTGCTACTACTACTACTACTAATAATTATAATAAGGATAATGATGATAATAATATAAAATTAATAATAATACTAAAATCAATGAATGATAAAGTGTAGCAGTAACTAAGTAAATTTAATATATTTCTAATAAGGGCATTTTAACTATAAATATCTACATGCTGTTTTAGCAAAATATTCTGTTTTATTATTCATTTAAGTATTTGAACAGATTATTGTCTATATGTGCTGTGGAGTCAAATTGCTAATGCTCAGTTGTATTCGGGTTGTGAATATTATTGTTACTGCTTTTTGTGATTTTACTGCATTCATTGTTGTATCCACTTTTGAAGTTTCATTAGAAAATGCCAAGAAGCAATTTTAACTTTTTTCCTTTAATATTGGATTGGCACATTGTAGTACTGCTATTGGTAATATATTTTAAAAAAAGTATATGCTAGTAAGATATTTTGTTTTACATACCTACATGTATTTTTGTGTGTATATTTTCTTAAGGACAACATTAAGGTTTGTAATGCTTGCATTGTGTTCTGTTTCACTTTCATTCTGGCTAAATGTCCCCTTTGAAGGCAGAGCAATGCCTTGTGTGTACTTAGAAATTGAAAGCAGGCTTTCTTTTGCTAATGATCTGTTTAATATTACGTGATGGAAGGATTTATAAAAAACTATGTTTGATAAAGATGCCCATCTAATATTCTCTTAAAGGAAAGTCGCACAACATGTAGCCCCAATTGTTAGACTTCTCATTAGGGCAGTACCATGGGATCTTGCTGGATAATGAAATGGCTGCATGCAGTGGCAGTCAACTTGCCTTCTGATCATAGATGCATATATGTAAAAGCTACAGGCATCTTACAGGCTGGCTGAATTGCTTACAGCTGATATTAAAGAACACATCGCTTTTTATACATCAAATTGTGTGGAGAGTTTCAGTAGCTGTCAAACTATATATATAAAAACAAATTACAGATCTTTCAATGGCTTATTGATCTTTTGCATTTTTACACTTAAGTAGAATCCAGCATTTAATTATTTTAATGTATGTTTTTAACATACTAATATTCCTTATTGATTAAACAAAGGGACTATAACTGAAGTAAAGATAATTAATTTCAGTTAAAGACCCTTTACTCTTGTTTGTTTACCAGCCTAGACTTCCTTTTCAAGTATTTTTCTCTCAAATGAATTAATAAACAATAAAAAAAATTAATGTGGCAAGTGCCTTATGTCGTTCCTAGACTACTAACAAACAGCACTGTATCTAAAGTCTAAGTGGAATAACCCACAAATATCACTCCTAGTATGGCACTGTACTCATGTTTCAGACACCATCACACACCTTTGCCCTTACTTTACCCTGTGCACACCACAGATAAGATGTTCACATGCTACTCATATTGTCTTCCAGCCACACTTTTAACTTCAAAGGCTTGCTCACCCTTGTGTCTCAGGAGGAATGAAGGTACCATATTAGCCAGCCTTCGCTGCTTTGCCATGGTTAACTATGGCTGCAGGCTGGAGCACCTCCCCATGCCTCCTGATACCAAAGGAGGATGGTGGAGAGGGGAGTTAGTGTCCTGTAGCTCCACAGTAGCTCCACAGCACTCTATTCTGTACCCTGACATCACATAACCTGTCCCTATAAAACAGACTTGCATTATGAAGCCTGTTACAAATCAATGCTTAAGATTGGCATATGTATGTTTGGTTGTGTAAGCAAGATGTTCTTCAGCAAGCTGCCTCAGTTTGGATACAGGACGCTATAATCAGAAATAAGAAAGAAAAAAATGCTCGAGTTTCAGGAGTTTGGAAGAGCTGAATTGCATTACTTTAAATAAAAAGTCCAAAATGAATGAATTTGCAAATCTCTCATTTCTTTCTTTCTTTCTTTTTCTTTCTTTCTTTCTTTCTTTCTTTCTTTCTTTCTTTCTTTCTATATATATTTTTTAAATCAAATCAAAATGTGAGTTGAATGCAAGCCATGCTTGCTCATGTCTAGAAAGTGTTCTTCCTGTTGAAATGGTGATGTTGAGCTCAAAGGAACAATGTGCTGGATTTACTTTATTATGAACAAAGCCTTTGTCTGAGGTGTTCTCATACTGAATGGGGGTCCAGAGTCCAGGGGCAGCTTTGAACTACCAGGTCAAAGACATCACAGAACTGACGCTCTGTTTCACATTCATCTTGTACCTCACACAGGAGGCCCATCACATTTGTCCTTTTGATTGTCCTCAGTTTCTTTAAAGGTCTGGCTGGAGCCATAGGTCATCTGGAGGCTTTTATGTAGAGAAAAACAAATGTTCTGTTCTTACTCCTCCTCTTTACTTTATGGGGAGAACTGAAGAGGAGTGACTCTCTGTTGCAGTCGAGAACAACAATTGAAAAGGTGCTTTAAATCAAAACTGCAGATTGGGTTTAAAAAGTGAACTTTAATTGAAACATATCAACAGACTTTACTCATATCAATAGAAAGGTGGGCTTAGATATGAAATCCACTGTCATGAAATATGCAAAGCAAGCCCACCACAGAGAATAGCTGAAAACACAGGTTCTTTTGATGTTAAGTCCTTTGGTTGTGCATGTCTTCATTCAACTAGCCTGTGGATGTTTTAACCTTCTGTAAAACTTGCTCCAGCACTGCACTCTGCCTCTCTACATCAGAGTAATGTGGATCTGCAGTTCTGCCCATGATTTTTATTTCATGAACACTGTAGATATCTTTGCCAAGGTTTATGAGCACCCACTGTTACATTTACTATTCTCTATTCACTTTTATAATTGTTGCTATCGACATCTCAGGAGTGATATTTTCTCACTACAATATTTTGATGGTCTTGGTTGTGCAATGTTGACTGTTATGTGTTGGGCAAAGATCACTATCTTTAATGATACTTAATAGTTGTGGATGTAGACTGTTGATCAGTAAAATATCTTAATCGGAGTGTATTGTAATTACAAGTAAATATCTTCTTCCTTTTCCCATTTTTCAACTTTCTCCTCTTATTTATTTTTATTTATTTATTTTTTGCTAATAGACAGGTGCACGCATAAGCACTTCTATCTCTCTCTCAAACAAAGTAATACAAATGGGACTAATAATCAATCAGCCGTGGAACACGTATCCTTTGACTCCAGGCTATTATTGCATGGATGAGCCTGTGTGTGTTGTGCTGTATTGATTTTTTTTAGTTTTGATGATCCATTCTCAGATGAGAGGAAGCATATCAGCCCATCGAGCATCACAAATGGGAGATGAAACACAATGCTTCACATGCTAGAGCAGGTAATTACAGAAAAATATTATCTTCATTCCATCTGCATCTAGACCCCATCAATATTTTTCATGTGATGTTTAGCGGTCTTTATTTGGAAGTGTAAGGACCATGCAAGGTCCCAGCAGTGATCAAGACACTTCTGCTTTTACAGACCTTTAACACTCCTGAAGTGAAACTCTGGATTACTTGGTATTCACTGGACATAACAAGGGCTTTGATGTAGCCAGTATTCTCTTTACTCACCAGGAGCATCAACATTTAATGAGACCTGATATCTGCCTTTTTAGGAGCTGTGAATATTTCAGATAAAAGCAAATTGTATTCACTAATACCTACAGACTTTGAGGTGGTCAGTGGCTCATTGTCACCTGTGTGTTCTACCTAATATAGTACTGGAGCGGTGCTTTTGTGTAATGAGATATGTTCATTAAAACAGACCCATTTCACTCCCTCTTAATCAGCAACACATATGTCATGGGAGCATAGTGCCTGGAGCTAAAAACTAGTGCATAATTTATAACTGTAGGTCAGACTGTGCAATGAGCGCATATTATCTCAACAAAGATGCATTACTCTCCCATCATTCCATATTTACATTATGTCTTGATGCACAGTTCTTTTAACACACAATAGTGCAATAATCTTCTAGACAATATTTCACCATTTAAAACTTGCACAGTACACAATACATATTTAGTGCATTCAAATTTCAACTTCATCTTGAAGTAAGCACCTTTCTGTTCTTCAGCATCTAACAGTTTGTCTGTCAGTGTGAATAGGAAGAAGGAGAGAGTGTGAGAGAGCGCAAGAAAGTGTCACAGTGAACTGTGACTCTGCAGGTGTTTAAACTGTGGTGATGTAATTGGTCACAAGGGGAATAGAAACAAGAGCTTCACAGTCCTTGATTTGATCCCTTGGTTATTGATTTCTCAGTCTGCTTCTAACAGAAATAATTGCCACATGTAATGTATTATTCAATTACAAGACACTGCTCTCAAGTTTGGGTTTGATGGTCCTTTTTGAATCACTGAGACCTATAGATAATTCAACACTGTCAGCCCATTAAGCAGCACGAATATTAAAAGGTATGCGTTAATCCTGCCTATTTATTAGCAACCATGACATTCACCAGCTCTCAAAGTTTCCCATTTTCAGCCTTTGTATAGTTGAAGGGAGTGGGCTTAACTTTGGTTCACTTTCAGATGCTCTGGTATTATGACTTCCAAATCGGGTTAATAGACAGAAAAGCAATTTGAAATATTCTTTACTGTTAAATAAAAATAATAGAAATCACATTTCTGCACCATTTATAAGGAGAGAGTATGAGAGCTAAAAAACATTTTTTAACCTATTTTTCTCAGATTGTAAATTAACAGCAACCAATTTGAAATTCTCAATTAACAGAAAGTAAAGTGAATTTACAGCAAAAGCCATTTGACATTTTCAATAGAACTTTAATCAATGGAGGTACATCTACTCTAGCAAGTATTTCTTAGTTTAGGCTTCACTCATGAGGAACTCAAATAATGATTTGTAGGACCCAATAAAGGCTGTAAGGTTCTGTTTTATGCTTAAGCAGAGTTGGAAATACCACATAGTCCAACATCCCATTATTTTTCACACTACATACTATCATTTTGCTGTTCTCTGTATGCGCTCTTTTGTGTAAATTTGTATTTTTATTGGTAATTTTACCTAAATTACATTAAGGTTTTAGGTCTTTCTTACTGGGTTTTGTCTCACTTACTGAACAAGCTTGTAGAACCATAAGATTTGTTCAGGTTTGTCCATATTTAAACACGTATACAGTTTCAGTTTATGAAGGAAATACTGCTTTTGTGAGTTTAATTTATATTGAGATTAAGAGACTATGAAATTATGTGAGGATGCTGCATTTTCATGTCATTAGTATGAGCTGTTATTTGTTAAATTGTAGTATAACTCCCTCTAAATCCATTCAATTACATTTTTTTTTGTATTGACATTGACCTATTCTGACCAGATGGACCATGTGCATGTTTTTACCTTTGATGCAGCATGATGGGCACACCATTAATTTTAACAAGCCACAATTATTAAAAAGAATTGTAATAATTTTAAATAAAATGCCAGATGTTTAACTTGATGATAGATTTTTATACATTTTTTTGTTAGGTAATGGAATCTTTAAATTTAAGTCTTAGGTCTAAATAGGTTTATTCAATGAATTTCCAAACTAGGATAAAAAACAAAACAAACCTGAGTCACTAACTTCTTTAGGGACTTGACAAATTGTCTGGTTGGGTGACTTGTCCCCTTAAGGGCTAAATGCAAATCAATACAATTTATTTATTTATCCCATAATAACAAAATTTCTATATTATTGGTACATGAGTGGTTACTGAATAGTTTTTCAGTCACTGAGGAGCAGATGCATGAAACTGTTTAGGCAAGGAATGTTTATTTATATATCACATTTTGTAGAGTGCAGTAACAGTTAAAATCATGTTGAGACAAAATGTATAAAATCTTAAAATAACTAAATTAATAAGCAAACCGCAGTTATATAAGGTCAAAGACAAACTACAGATTTCATTCACAGACACACGAGAAAAGAAATGTTTTTAATCTTGATTTAAAGATGTAGCACGTAACCTTCCGTCCATGTCCCGAGGCTGAGAAACAGCTTTTGCTTACGGGAAACTTTGTGGCAGCTGAATTTCACTTTATGCACTATGTCACACATCACTAACCAGATATAAGCACACCGTAATTAAGCAAAGAAGCAAAAGAGGACATTATTGGAGAAAGAGAGGAAAAGAAAGAGAGAAAGGGACAGAGCAAGAGAGAACACAAGAGTCAACATCAGACTTTTACTGGCTGGAGAGAGCTCAGAGAAGAGGTCGGAAGCAAGATGGATGCTGAAATAGCTGTAGTTAGGGGGCGTGTCACCGAGAAAATAAGCCAAAGTATTGTATTGTAAAAGTTTAATTTCCGCAGGCAAGTTTATTCTACGTGTTTACAGCATAACAGCTAAATGCTACCTCTCCATGTTTAGTCTGGATTTAAGAGCCCTGTTCAGTTTTTATTCTCTAAACATATCGCAGATGTACTCTGAAAACCAGTGTAAAGACTTTAAAACTGGTGTGATGCATTCGGATCTCTTAGTCCTTGTTAAAATTCTATCAGCAGCGTACTGGATGAGCTGCAGCTGTTTAATGCTCTTTTTGGGAAGTCATGTTAAAAGACCATTACAGTTATCCAGATCTTTAATTCTATTGAGGTTTTTGAGTTGGTAAAAAGCTTCCTTGGTGAAAGCTTTGATGTGCTGAATAAAGTCAGATCTGAATCTATTAACACACCAAGGTTACAAACTTAGTCGGTGATTTCAAGAGCTCGAGTCTCAAGGTGTTTATGCTGATCCTCTTTGTTTCTAAACAGAATAATCTCAGTTTTGCCCTTATTTAATCGGAGAACATTCTCTCTCATCCAATAAGTCTGTTGGGCTGCAATCATCTGATGATAGACACATAATGTTGTGCATCTTCTGCATAACTGGGATAACTGGTGTTAAAGGTCTGTAATATTTGACAAAAAGGGATCATACCAGTTAAATAGAATAGGACCAAGAACTGAACCTTGGGGGACTCTATCAGTCACTCAGATTCATAGCTGCTAATCATAACAAAATAACTCTGGCCTTTTAAATTGGGCCTGAACCAATTAAGAACCAGTGCAGATAGTACAAAGTAAAAATAGTTTTTAAAAAGTTGAGCGGTATTATTTACAGAGTGGATGTTGTTGATTTCAAATGCCAAACAAGTTCTTTTGGGATTTTCAAATCAACAATATTTGTTTGTGACATGACACTGGTTAGAGACATAGATTAATTTTCTTGTTTGACTGTGTGGCATTAATGTTTAAGCTAATTGTTTTGATTTAATTTAGTTTTATGACTGAAAATTAATGTACAAACAATGGTAAAAATGTGCCTATACAATTTTTTGTCCATTTTGAATTTAATGAAAATTTGCAAACATTCACAAATCTAACTTCCACTCCAATTTTTTGCCATTTCCCCACTTGATCAGTGGCATGTAAAAGCACTCTTTGTACCACATCTAACTGAACACGACAGTTGCTGCAGAAACATAAGCAATCAGTTATTTAAGTTCAGAGCAAAGAACCCTATATAGGAAAAAACAAACAAAAAATAAGAAAACAAAAACAAACGAGAGGCTGAGAAAAACACATTAACTTCCAGAAGGACTAAATCAGAACAACTGGATATCACAGACAGTCTTGGTTTTTTCTGCAATGGATGAAAATGTAACTTGTATGTTGGGTCTTACAGGGAAAAGAGCATGTTTTCTTTTTTAACAAACAGTCTTTAGAAGACATCCTGCAGAGCAGAGTGTATTGCTAAAGTTGTGATATGTATAGTAGTTTGTGTAAAGTAAAAAGACCTACATGTGCTATTTATGTAAATACCACTTGCCCCCAAATGTGCACTAGGCCGTAACTCAGTTAACCATCTAAAGAAGATTTTGGGCTTGCATGTTTGCTCCCAGCACCACAATTATCAAAATAAAATAAAAGGAAGATCTTTTTAAAGAATGCTTCTCCATCCTTCAAGTAGAGCCCCAGAGATTGATGTTGGTTTAAAGCAAATATGCATTCATGCTTTTCTGGCAGCAAACGATGGTCAACCCTGCACTTTTTGTTTATTTGTCCTTTAATTTGTCATTTACCTGTACTCATAGCGTTGACACCATCCCCAAAACTTTGTCCTCAGTTGAATGCCTATGTGATATTCAGTCTGAGCTGTGACTTAACAGGTAACTGTGATGACAGTATTGACAAGTATTGACTAAATTCTGTTCTGATCACAGGATAACACTTTGTGTTCAGCTCTGAGGAAACATCAGTGCTCATGTTGAAATCACTTTCTCACCATTGCTGTGCAGCACTGTGTGACACAGTTTTAATGATCAGCCATCCAGCACTTGTTTACAGCTTGGCTTCCTAGTCATGTTCTGTTAATACCCACTCCTGTTAATATTTATCGTCAGTCTTAATTGGTTTGATGTCACTACACTGGTGGTGCTGTCGGCTTGCTTGTTGAACTGGCCTCGGCGTTGTTTCAAAGTCTTTATTATCTTGACAGTCAAGTCCTATTCATTAAAGTTTCACTTTCCATTTTCATCAGAGTGAAGCTGATTCTGTGAATGCAAGGGAGCTGTGGAAGAGTCGAACCCTGGAAGCGCTCACAGGGGAGGTACATAGTCTGTATAAATTATCAGGAATATGAGCCCGATCGAAGATGTTAATTGCAGGAATGGTTAGTTATGTGGGGAATTGCCATGCATTTCATGCAGCGATAATAAAAATGAATTTTTGAACAAAGGGATCTTAAAATAATATCTAGTCTATAGAGAATACCCACATCAAAAGAATAATTCAAGGCTTTGAAATTTATCTTTGTGGTCCGAAATGTTAAGCACTAGCCCTGTGAATATTGTACTCAATTCAAGTTTGTCAAAGGAAAAAAAACAAAACCAGAGTTAATTAACAGTTATTACAGGCCTTTTCAACTTAAATTTGACTTTCAAATATTAGCTCTTATATATAAACTATGCTTCTGGCATCTGCAAATTAGCTTAGTGTTTCTCCTCTAATTAGGGCTCATTGAACCCATAGCAACCCGCTCACAATAATATTAATAATTCATCAGCATAAAATGTATTTAAGAGTCATCATTAGATTGCATTTTATTCTCATTGTATTCATTTTAGACACATCACCTTTGCAGTTTAGTAAAACTATAATCATAGGTCAGAACTTAATTCAATGATGAGGTGATCATGAATATTAAAATGGAGTATTTTAATAGCTTTCATTGGGGTTTGAAGACGTTCTCATTATGAAACAAGACTACTGGTGTGTGATCTGAAGCTCGGCTGGTTTAGGGTCATAATTATATTACCCAAGCCTTAAATTTTCTATTTGAATCATATCAGGCTTGATCATTGTCTCATTAGTTGAGCACAGGAAAACAAAACCTTTATTTGTGATCTTTTATATTAGAATAGAATAGAATGATTCATCTCCCAATAATTATTAAACAAGCAAGCAATCTCATCAAACAATGTCATAAAGGCACCAGTTTGGTGTGTCTGTGGTTGGAAAAAAAAAACTGAAATATTGTGGTTTACAGAAACCTGCCCCTCAACCTTCATACTTCTCTCCTCCACCCACTTGCCCTCCCATCTTCATCCTTCTGCCATCATTCTCTGTGAACAGTGATTTTGGCTCTTGCCACTGATCAAACGCACCTGCCAAGCTCCGCTAACATTCCCGAGCATGTTCGCTAATTACTCACAAAGCCTTGCAGATTTATACCCCTAATCGGGGATTTGCCTCAAATCGGGGGCAGGGTTGTTCTGCATTACAATGGTATTTATTTGCTCATTTGGGGAAGAATCTCCTGGGATAATGTGCATTAAAATGTTTTAAGGATAATAAACAAAATTTTACATGACTGCAGTATTATGTTTTCCCCTTTGTACTCTTCATTTTACAAATGCAAAACAGTTAAAAGGGTTAGAGAAAGTGTCATGATCAAGATTAAACGCTTCTACAGAACAAAGGCATTATCACCCGTGAGATTAACAACAATAAATAACACTGTTAGTTCTTTCAGTTCATTTAGACAACTTTCCAGTTGTGGGGGCAGGACAGATAAAGTGATTAGCAAATGGCTGATTTCTCTGATGTTTAAAATACCTATGGAGCATTAAATACCTATGAAGTGAAAAGAAAACAAGCGAGAAACAAAATATTCCCTCATAAATGGAGGTTTTAAAGTGACAATTTGCTATTAAAACATTTAATATGTCTCTTTACAAAAAAGAGGAAAATGTTATCAAAACTGATGAAAAATAGTAGTGATACTTTGTCTACTCTTGTGTTACAACAATCCAATAGTCCACCAGTCCAGTACATTCACTGAACAAATGTTAGCTTACGTTAGGCAACACCACACACATTGCTTGCAGTTTGTTGGTGACTAGTTGCTTTCCAAAGTCATATTAAACACCTATTGTTTATTATGCTTTCTGCCATACTCTGTCACCTTTCCTCTCATCTCCTTATTTTTATCCCCTTTTCTACTTATTCTCATCTCCCTAAATGATAATTTGGATAGTGGAATAGACTTGAAATAAAAAATGAAAAATGTGGAGTCTCTTTAAAATGGTTATATATGGTTATATGTATATACATATGACTTCTGCACATGATACAAACACACAGAACAGTACCTGCAAGCAGAAAATTATCTTTGTGAGGAGGTCTTTTTGTTCCATGTGCCTACACATGATCCCATGAGTGCACTGCATGCTTGACCCTCCCTTTGCTTTTTCAACTGATCAGCACATGTTCGTCAGATTGACTTTTGAGACTATGGAGGCGGAGACAGTAGTTGATGTTTCCTTACCTTTTGGTTTCATAATCACAATCCAAACTCCAATTTGTGATAGTAATGCAGTGTCATCAGTACCACCAGAAATAAAGCATGTCAGAACATTTGATAGTATTGAGTATGACCCACAAAATGTGCACATGTGCCTTGCTTTAGCAAACAGTTTTAGAATGGATAATAGTATTCACTTTGGTCAGTGGTTGTTGTAGGTAAATTAATGGTAAAAATAGTTATTGCAGTAGTTAAATGGTATTGCTGACTGTATTAACACAAAATAACAGCATCAATAGCTTAAGTAAAAGTTTTAAGATCAGTAGCTGCAGAAGGATTTCAATAAAAAGTAAAAATAAGTGGTACTGTTTACATTTTTTCTTTTCCACCATTAATACAATCATGTGACTCCCTGTTTGCACAGCAAACAAACAAACTATGGTTTAAGATAAACCTATGATATTCAAATGTAAAGATGATTTTTAAAATGAACTTGGCCAACAATGACAAATCAAATAAGAGGAAATGGCATCCATTGTCATTCCTTCTGAAGTAAGCAAGCAAATTAAAGTGTGCCAGATTGTTAACACAAAATGTATAAGAGTATAGTAAATTTGCATAAAGTGAAACATTTCATACACAAGTTTTATGCTTTCCTCAACATTCAGAAGAAATAATTGCCCGTAGTCATTTAAGGAAAGTGTTGGAAAGCGTAATCTATGGATCAATCTACTACACTATTTTATGATGGGGTTGGCACATACAGCTTAAATGATTTCCAAATCATTTAAATTGAGCTAAATAATTTAGCTTATGATATATGAAAGACTTACAATTTGCTTTGATGAGCTTGAGGTCAGTTTAACTGTTCCATGTAAACATTTATTTATCTGAAGACAAGGTCCAGCTGAGCCCTGACTCTAGCTGTTGAGGGCCTCATCTTGGTTTGTACAGCATCAAATGTAATTTTTGTCAGGAGAAAGCATTCACTAGGGAGAGTGTTTACTGCCTTTCCATTTATAAGAGAAACTAGTTTTCCTTAAGCGTGCTGCTTTCTGCATGGTTAGTTCCCCAATGCTGCTCTAATGGAAGGCAACACACTGCCAGTTCTCAGCAGCAGTAACAGCAGCAGGGTGTGGGGAGAGGAAGAACGTGTTGTGGAAGTGCTTGAATGCTCCTCAAAACAAACAAGCTTGACTTTCAGCTGAGAGAATATTTGGTCACTATACCATCGTTAGTGGAAGCAAAAAAGGGAGGCAGAGGGCCACACGAAAAACCACAATTTACTCTGTGTCTGTTTTCACTCAGATATTTTTTATCAACAGAATTATTTGTGGGTACAGGTTACGATACGTTTTTAATTGTGTACATTTAAGACTACATAGGTAATATTCTTCTGTATATAATGATATATACGTAATGTAACAGATATGAAGATATAGATCATTTAAAATGCATTCGTACTATTGTGTGAATTTTACTTGTGTGAATACATGCATTTATTCTTTTCCCATCATTATGAGTCAGTGGGCATCATGGAACTTGTAGTTCAGGCTATGCCCAATTTATTAAGTCTCTGTAAATGATTACTTAAATTTTCCAATTAAAAATATTTTTGTTTAAAAAAATCTAAATCCTGCATATATGATTTATATAATATGCCGTTTTTAATGTTTAATAATAATGTTTAATAATTATCATTATTTTTTTATTTTTAGATATTTTTCATTCTGCATTGTGTAAAAAGGTTTTCACTTTTTTCTTTTTTTTTAGGCTTAACTTGACAATTGTTTGCTGTTAATGAAACCAGGTGGTGGAGTTTTATGATTATGTATGCTTCGATATACCAAGAAATCTTTTAAATATTTATGTGCCAAATGCCAAATATTTCATTTTTTCAGTTTATATATATATATATATATATATATATATAAAACAACATAAAAATATAATTGCTGTTTTACAATTGTTTTTTTTATATCTTTAGTCCTAAAATTAGATTGATTCTCTTGTTTAAAGATTTAACTTATAACAAAACAGTTTCAATGTTAATTGTTTAAAATGCCTCCACAGGGGGCACTTAAACAAACATAAACTCACACAGACACCTACCTCTAAATTGCACACACTCAGATGTGAGAAAAAAAAAGAAGTCAAAGGATATTGTCAGGAGGAGAATAAGCAAAGGAGACACCACATGTCTGTAACCTGCCATGACTGATCCCTCCCAGCCTGTCTTCAAAAGCAAATGAAGGGCCTTAATAACAGCTGCCATAACATGAGATCTTTTTAAGAGAGACACCCTCCTCCCTTTATCAGTCTACCCCCTGCTGAGCAAAAACCCTCTATTCACCAGTCTCATTTCCACCGATCAATAAACGTAGTCTCTTAAAGACAACCAGCTGCAGTCACAGCTCTGATCCTTTTCTTCTCCTTTTTGCAATTTAGAAACAAACTATTTATTTATACATATCTACCAGATATATAAGATGCGGCTTTTGCTTAAATCTTAAAATAATTCCTGATTTGGCACATTGTTTCAGATTGCAATTGACATTTTGTTAGTTTTAATCTGCATTAATACATTTAGGATCCTAAGGATCTTGTTTTGGCTGGTCAAAGGCAAGAGTTGAGTCATTTAGGAGTTTATTAATTTGAATTAAATAATGCATTTTGTCTTCATAAATACAAGCATATAATTTATACAAGTATATAATTTTACTCCTATGAGCTGTAATCTAAAGAACTAAGAACTGTGGCATTGAACACCAGATGGTGGAGCCAAAAACCCAGAAGAGAGTCTGTTTTGCTCCACACCAAGTTTCTTCGATGGCTCTTTGGTTTATTATGTCTTTGTAGGTGTGTGTAGGTAGGTGTGTATGTGT
The DNA here is from genome assembly GCF_017639745.1 of Melanotaenia boesemani. Lineage (NCBI taxonomy): Eukaryota > Metazoa > Chordata > Actinopteri > Atheriniformes > Melanotaeniidae > Melanotaenia > Melanotaenia boesemani. The sequence goes on along the minus strand of NC_055682.1, from coordinate 19,561,378 downwards.
AGGTATGTGGGAGTGCAAATATGGCAAAAACCCCAACAAAAAATAACATATGTATGTGTTTACCTTCTACTAAAAACTTGAGAAACAGAGAACAGGACTCATTTTCTAACCAACTCCACCGGCTGGTTCTGGGTTGTGGATGAATAATGGCTGAATTCAACTGTGCTGAAACAGAAACACATTCCACACACCCTGCAAAGCTAATAGCCAGAGCAAAACAACCACATTTGAACATTTACAATTAAGAGAAGCTCAGTGATTGAATATCTGGGCGACTGGTAAGTCACGCTTTGGAGTGAAATAAAATGCTGCTCCTGGATATTAGTGAATGCTTCACAAAACTCTAACTATGTTTTAGATGTGCCTCAATAGCCTCGGGAAATAAGTCAATTTGACAAGGAAGCAGCATTTTGTTTGTGAGCATATATAATAATTTTGGCATTGACATGTTTAGGATAAATATTTATATTAAAGCAAGGCTACATTCTAAAATTAAAATTTAATCAGAAATCAAGACTCTGATATCTGGTCAACCCCCCCCCCCCCCCCCCCCCCCCCCCTAATAAGAAATTATTGAAAAATACAAAGATCATATTTGTGTTTGGCAACATCTGGACATCAGTTGTGCTTTTGTTTCTTATTTTCTCACGTTTGCATGTGCGTTGATGCTGCTGCAAGTTTTTTGTTAATTATGTCGGGACTCAGGTCTGCTTCATACAAACCAAAAATACAAAAAATGTAATGTCCTGAGAAGGCAGTGCCTCATACACTCAGCTTCTTCTACAGTTTACATAACAGAGATATACTTTACATTAACCCATTAAGTTCTGGTACACACTTCATGCACTCATCTCCATATTTAAATAGTGTCTTGTATTTTGATGGATTATGACACATATGTGAAAACTCTCCCTTTGAGGTAAAAAAGAAAAAAGGACAATAAAAATTATGAGATAAGCTTAGATAAATAGACAAGCTTAATTTATATTGTAATAGAACGTAAGTGCGGCACCACAAAAGGTAGCTATTAAAACACACCTAAATAACTTAATCTAAAGGAGCTGTATAGATGAGGAGATTCAATTCAAATGCTATACAAAGAACATCATATCTGCAAGTTCATCCTGTACTCCTGCAAGAAAATTAAACTAATATTTGTTTGGAGATTGAACTGAGCTTTTGTGAAACTCCAGTAAAAATCAGTTATCATTATGATAATTTATACATTTAAAGCAACACAACATATACATTATTTAGTGAGTAAAATATAAAAAAGAAACTCATAAATGAGTTTTATGTCTAATACATACAAAGATCGGTGCTCATATCTTCATTTCATTTCACTTAAATAACTTGAAAAATTTGGTAAAACTGTAACAACAGTATGAATAGAAATCACTCAACAATGTTTTATTTTAAATTTAAGAAACTCTGTCTTACAGTTTTTTCTTAAGATCCTTATCAGTGTATTAAAAAAATCTTTCTGCATCAGCAGGTTTAAAAGATGTCCAGGTCAGGCTCACATAGTATCACAAACAATCAGCTTTGTGAAGAATGTTTAGAGAAACATCTGTGGATTCATTCACCCGTGGCCTCTCAGATTGCTGTGGCCATCACCAGCCCTAATGGCTTTACCTGGTGGCCACTCATTCACAGGACTGACATTTCATGTAGTTAGATTTGGCAGGTGTTCATTCTGCAGAGCACCGGCAGCTTACTTTGCCATTTTATCAGCCCCTAGTTAGAGAGCTGGCCAGAAAAAAAATCTGCAGCAATTACCATATGTTGTGATTGTGGTTTTGGAGCAACACTACAACATCTGTGTTATACTGTCATCTGGGGCACTCTGAAAGAAACTTTCCAAGTCTACATTCCTTCCTTGCATCTACTGAGCAGGTGCTCTCTGCAGCACTGCTCTCCAATGGAAGCTTTAACTGGTTCCTCCAAATTCAAACCTTTATGTACACACAAAATGTTTGAAAGATTATTATTGACCTGAAAAATATAAGACGATTAATAAATGGTAAAATAACAGTTCACTCCTGCTCTGTGTTTTAACATGCATAACACGCCTCTTCAGATCAGCTGAGAGAGGTAAGTAAAAATTATTTCATTAGCCTTAAGATAGAGGCCAGTCACACAGTTGAAACTTTGTGAATACATTCAGTAAAAAATACGACATACACACCTATAAAGACCCTAACAAATTGAATGAAACTGGCCAATGAAAAACAGGCTGTAGGTAAATGAAGCCTACATATGAGGATTCCCTGGCTTAAACAATCAATTATCTCTATAAACTTGCAACATCTATCAACATTTGTCACAAACCATACAGCAGAGCAGGTGGTAAGGAGGTACATCGTCCACCAGGGACCCAGAAGACCAGCCAGAAGGCTCCCAGTCAGGTCTGTGTGTATTTCAGTGTTAAGTGATGCTTCCCTCCACAGGGCTGTGCTGGTCTGTCACACAACCACTCAGACCCTTTAATGTACATGTCATTATTGTGCAGCAGAATGGCAACTGTCACAGAACCTGGCAATCTGTTACAAACCAGCTCCATTCTGTAGGTGTTTCAAAATGCACACTTTGATTTTCTGCCCCAAATCAAAGCCTTCTTTTTGCTGTTCTGCTTTTTCCACGCCCTCCCTGAACTGCAGCCAACAATAAATATAAAGGAAGTCATGCTGGCCAATATAGTAAATCACAAATTTTGCATGGCAAGACCTGAACATGGACTTATTTCATATTTCAGTGTGATTTATGGCATATGACAATTACACATGAGGGGGAGTTTAAGTCAATCATCCCAGCGATGTCACCGCACTAACTGATCAGAGCTGGAGCAATTAATCAACTGCATTCATGAAACCACCAACTCCATAAAACAGACAAATCCTGCCTTGCCCTCCATATTTAAAGATATGTCAATGACAGCCATTTGGAAGCTTAATAAAATTGCTCCCATTATGTAATTTTTTTGATAAGTAAAGTAATAGCTCAAGCAAGTGAATGTAATTTAGCAAAACTGTAGCTGAATGATAGAGTCAAGTTTTTTTTTTTTTTTTTTTTAAATAGTTTTATACCACCTGTTCATTTGCACAAGTTCCTTAACATTTTACCTCCTGTTTTCCAACAGTGTGACTCCATCATTTACTGGAGATTCAGACGAGCACAAGATAATCCTGCATTTGCACAAAGCAGTGACAAAAAAATAAATAAACCAAAAAAGTATGAGCTGAAACACAGCCAAGATGACAATCTGTTTTCAAGAAGTGAGTAATTAGGAGACCAACACATTTAAACATCAATAGAACAACACTTGGCTCTTGAGAGGAAGGAAACGGAAAGAATTAAACACTTAAAATATGACCACAGCATCGTGTTTGAATAAATGGGAAGAATAAGGCAATTAAAAAGAAACTATTTAAGTTAATAAAAAATGGGGTAAACACTGCACTAGATGCCGTAGAATAATCAGAATCACATTTTGTAGCGCTATAAATTTGTCAAGGGACTGCAAAGAAGACAAAGACCTAGAAATTAACTGAAAGACTATTCAAGGATAATTAAACTTTTATGGTTCACAAAATAATTAAATTATCCATAGAAATGCAACCTTTATAGCTGGATTTTTTTTTTTAACTTAACCACAAAGACATTCATCATAAACACATGGAGACGTGAGCTCAGACAGTTTTATTCTCTCCAAAATATGTTAATGCCTCTGGTTTTAATTTAGCTTATGTAGATAAATGAAGTGCTCCCACACATCTCTGCTGGCTGCACAAATATAGCTATACAAAAACTGTGTGAATGTTATGTTTATTTTGAAAGAACTCTGAAGAACATCTTAAAAATTTGATTTCACTGATCTGGACAGTTATACAGTTTTTGATCTATGAGCCTACTATTGATTCTTATTTGAATTATATCCTGAAAATGGACTGTTTTTTTTTTTTTTTTACATAGTTTAAGATATTTTGTCATTTTTGTTCTGAAATTGTATGCAAACATTAGCTTTTTGGTCTTGTTCAAGCAAACAATAGCTTGATATAGAAATTCCCTTTGCACTGACAAAGGGAGGGGCAGAAATTTAACTGAACACAGACAAGCTGGAAAATGTTCCCATTCATATTCAATATTCAAATTCCTATCTGTGTATATGTGCGTGAATGCTCGTTGATCGCAGCGTACCGATTTCTGCTTGAAGTGCTGTAGATTGCTGCCTTTGACATTTTCCCATTGTGCATGGTGGTGCAGCAGGCAATAATTAAATATCAGGTGCATAAGCTGCTCTTTAATTTGACATGTGTGCTTGAGGCAATAAACACATGTGGTGCAGTGGGGGCTGCATAATTGCAGAGGAATAAAATATCATATCAAGAGTGAGAGGATCATTGTATCAGGTACCCGATGACAGCTCGTTTGATCATTATGCCAAGGCTAAAGAGGTTGGCTAATTAGTTGTCATTAAAACTCACCCTCTAATCAGGGCTCACTCTTGCATAAAAAAATGTCCCTATCACATGATAAGTGAACAATGCTCTTAACCCTTTCAGAGCAATCACAGAGCTTGAAGCTATTGCTGATAAGTATACTGAACTACTGGTAGATAGATATGACATTAAGCTGTACAAGTGTTTTTATATGAGATTTGTATTTTTTGAATCTCTAATCTGAAAACTTGAAGATTTTATCCCTTTAGCCTAGTTGAACTGTGACTCAAGTGTAGATGTATGTTCTTTTCCCTTATATCTTACCCTCAAATATGAAAATCATCAAGTTTGTGCAGCTTAATGTATTAAGCAGAACAGAGAAGACATGAGCAGTAAATCAGGGAACAAAGATAAAGATCACTGAATGACTTCTTCAGACAACATCCTGGTTAGAGGACCCATAAAGTCTCAGAAACCATGGGTGCCTCTTGCTTTGGCTGTCAAAAGCTGGCAGAAAGTGCTCCGGTGAGAGACCCATGCATTATTAGCTGACAGCCCCATATAAATAATAAGGTACATAATGCCAAGTGTGAGTGCTTGTATCTCCATAAGGACGCTCAACAAGTGCACCTCTCGTTGCGACATTTCCATTTTGTTCAACAAAGAGCCTTCCTGCGTGGACAACTTCTGTCTGAAAGCTTTGCCTGATCATTCTTTCATGTACCACTTCCCAGAATGCACAACATTCACAGGACCTCATGATAATAGGCTCGTCGGGAGACAGAGAAAAGGAGCAAGACGCTTGTCAGAGTGGATACATCCATGGCTGACCCGAGGGAGATGGCTCAGTGCACGACACATCAGCTACAGGACACTGAGAGACCCTCTCCCCCCTCCTGCCTCGTCGTAGACTAATGGTTGTCAAGTTAGTGAGGGCTTGTGCTCTTGTCTGGGCCTCGCCTGTTGTCATGTGAAATCCATTAGAGGTCGCAAGCACACAGGATGGGCGGTCGATTGATAAGGCAAGAGGAGAAGTGAGGCAGAAGTAGAGGAAGAAAAGAAGCTTTTTATCTCCTGACTGTACTGTACTCTCCATAAGGACTTGTTAAAGCGAACTGAAGTAGAGTGGAAAATTGATGGAGATGTCTTACATTATGATTGTACTTTTGGGGCATGGGTTGTAAGTTTTTATTCTGAAATGGCAAGAAAATTGAAAATAGTCTCTGGTGTAATCCAAAACATGTCAAATGGAAGCTCTTTTTGCTGTCCACAAAGATACATGGCTTATCCTCAAAAAATGGCCATAGATTGATACTACTGCCTAAACCCACCAATAAAACTCAAAGGTGTAGTTTCCCTTTGGCCATGACAGTAAATGCCACTATTCGCACATACTGTTTTTCCTTGATTTACAGATAATCTGTTCATCATTTAACTTATTTATTCCTCCTTTCCCATTAATTTTAATTAGTTGCCTATGTCTTCCAAGATTTCCAACCTTATTACAAATCTTGTTTCTCAAGACTTGACTCTGTGTGTTAGCTTCAGTGACAGCACTGAGTCACACTGTGGGTTTCTTAATTAGATTAATTCACAAGCAATTTACTGGGAGCTGCTGTGTAGAGAACCAGTCCATATGCTATTCATTAGCTGCTCCCCTTTTTATTTTTTAGACTTCCATGAAAGAAGCTTTAAACAATTTTATCTGATTTTTTTTTTCAAATCCGTGAGATCAGCAGCGTCATTTGTATATGTGTATTTAACGTAGCATTAATAATGCATTTTTATTCAATTTTTTATGCTTATTTCACATTATATGTGAATGCTAATTAGCATATTTTATCATAAGGTGGTACAGTGCCTACTTTCTGTTTAATAAGAAAAATAACACAAACAACAATAACTACATTTAAGATTTACTTTGGGTTTATATACAGATCAAATTAATTGTCAGCGGCCTCTTATAGCACTTACATTTTGGATCACAATTCCCTATTTGTGCAGCTAACCAAACCATTAGTCAAGCAAGGACATGTGAGAAACAGATAGTGGAACATCAGTAACACTTGCGTATGTACGTGTTTCCTGTAAAAATGAAAACAGGGGACGTTGTGTGGCTTCAGAAAAACCCAGTCTGCTCTGATTGGTCAATCCAACTGGTCTGAGCAGGAACTGCCCGCCCTTGTGTGTCAGCTGTGCAAGTGTTTTACAAACTTTAAGAAAATATCTCAGTAGATGTTAGTTTACCCCCTGAGTGCGGACAGAGTAATTAATATTTTATGACCACATACAAGAAAGTGACAAGAACTGTACGACACCAATAAGAACACATACAAAAAAATCATACAAATGCAAAAAAAAACATACAAAAAATTGGTCTGTTGCTCGGTCTTAGCACAAACAGATAAAGTATGGTTGTCCATGTGTAACAGTGACCCATGCTTATAACTAGTGAGATAGCAATGTGTTTAAACGCTTTTGTTTGTGTCCATGTGTCATGGAAAAAACAGTAAGCGCTACATATGAAAAAAAAAAAAAAAAAAAAAAAAAACATTTCTTAGAGCTTTTTGACTGGAAAAATGGAAATAAGTTGAACATCAGCTGATCTCAGTTTTAGGATCAATAAAAGTCAATATAACATTATTTATCGTCTTTCCTTTTTTAACCTGTATATTTGAGTGACACCACTCAAAAAAATCTATGTGCTATGTCTCATCATACATAAGTTCATAAATGAAGATGAGACATTTTTCATTTGTGATTTTTTTGGATCTTATGCAAGAAATTAAATAATTCCCGAAAAAATTAATGGCCTGTTGTTATGTGATCCTGTTATATACACAAGTATGCATGGCTGTGTATGTGAGAATTTCTGTGTATTTATTTGTGTCTGCAAGGTGCATTTATAGTAAATGTTTAAATATTTGCTTTAATAAGTCATTGTGTTTGTCAAAATGTCCATGTTTGTTTACACATGCGCCTGATTATAGCTGTTTCAGAATATTGTCTGAAACTAGTGCTCTCCTGGGGTCTTTTGAAGGATGCTACTGAGCCACCTATGATAATTAGAAAGCTATGACCTTCTCATTAGAGCCAGGGGGTTGCTCTTTCTCTTCAGCCCTCCCTTCTACCCTCATGCCAGCCTGCCACAAGACAACCAGTATATCAAAGGAAATATTTTTATTAAAGGCAAAATTACAAAACACACAGCACAGCCTTTGAATTATGGCCTCCAGTATAAGTGAAATCCATGTAAAACCCATCCCATCCTTGCGTCCTTGTTGCTTAAATTTTTCATTACAAATTTATAAGCCTTGAAAATGGCATCTCTGAGCTTATTGTCCTCCAACAATGACAAAGACAAAGACCTGTTTTAAATGACCACAATTTAAGACCTGCAATGTTTCCTGTTTCGCAACATCCGAATGTCAAAAATTCTAAATTAAAAAGGGTCACATTCATTTGGTGAGAATGGCAGGAGGCAATAAAGAAGAATATGGCAAAGGCTTTCTAAAAGCTATTTCATTCATCTTTGACAATTTTTGTTTTATTTTATTTTCTCCAAACCATTAACATATTGATGTTCTCTAAAAAAAAAAAAATCACACTTTATTCTATTTCACAAGTTTATTGGAACGTAGACTTGTGAAAAAGAAGTGGTTTATTGGTAAAAAGAAAAAAAAAAACCTTGAATTGATCTTAGAAAATAAAATTCATACAAAAGTAAAATAATGAAAAAAAAAAAAAACTTTAGTTTATAGTATAAAAATGTTTTAACATGTCTACTTCATCTGAAGTCTTTACAAAAGGAGAAATGATGGGTTGTAAGAAGGCTCCTGAAAGGACTACTTATTAAAAGACCTTATAAAGGCATTAATCACATAGCTTACTGCAACAGGGCAGAGAAATTGGTCCATTTTAATTGTGTTTCTTAACATCTGCAGGTTTCTGTGCTGCAGCCATTTGCCATGTAGTCGCTGAAGATAGGAAGCAGAAACCCACTGTCACTTATTCAACTCAAAGCTTCAGATATTGTGGAAACTTCAGACTGACCAATAACCTTGTTAATTACTCATTTTAAAAATGACAAATTATTTTCTTTGCCCTAAATGCTAAATTAAAGGTAACAGGGAGCGTTTGCCCTCTACTTCTATAAAACCTTTTCTTATCAGCATTCCCTGTGTCAGTGACCAAAATGCTCATCGAGTGTTTAATGATTAATGGGAGCCACTTTGTTTTACATATGTTCTGTTGATTACCAAATTATAGCAGTAACATATAAAGAGGGCAGTATATTTATTATATTTTTAAAAGGCAGGAAAGAAAGAAAGAAAGAAAAAAAGCTATTACATCTGGTTTTACAAGATTGCAGAAAAACTGGCATCAGTGGTACAGTTATTTAGGTGAGTAGCTTTCCATGCAAACATTTCCATGTGAAAAGAAAAGCTGGAATTTTAAAAGCTCACTATTGGATTATATCAGTATTGAGCCTATTGGGGGGTCTGACACAGAGCAAGAAACCTTCTCAAAAACTTCTCAAATCAATTGCAATACAAAAATGATTGCAATAAAACAACATTGAGGCTTTTTCATCTAACTAAAATATTTAAACATTTTCTTTATCCAGATGTGGAAGATGATATAATAAATAATAATGTATGTGGTTTTGTAGGTAGATTAACTTGCATTTGTTTGGTTGTTTTTTTTTTTTTTTTTTTTGTTTTTTTATAGTTATTGTTTAAATACTGATAACCATAGTGTTCATGTTGTGTTAACAATTGGAAAGCTGTGAATAACAGGCAATGTAAATGTGAAATTATCACCTGATAAATGACCATTTTCCAGTTTAATTCATCACCCTTATTGTGGCTACATATGTTGATTGGAAATGACATGAGGTGAAAAACACTTATTGAATCTAATCAGGGCATAACTGATCATCATAATAGAAAAAGGTTTTTTGTTGAGGTTTTTTGGACCTAGTCTTAGTTGATGTATATGGGCGTGTAATCGTCATCCTCAAGACTTAGGATCCAGTGCTGCTGTGACAGACACATGTCAGAGCTGACACTCAACATAATGTATTGAAAAAAAAAAAAGATTTAGTGTAGCTGTGCCTCCCAAACCAAGTCATTAGGCTCGTTGGCACCTGGAGCTCCCTCCTACGTAAAGAGCTGTATAAATTAATCACACACAGCCTTATGCACTTTGATGCAATTTATAATGCACATTAATGAGGGCTGACAGCTGTAACTAAAAGGCAGAATGATCACTTACAATTCAAATAAAAATCACAGTGCAATAACAAAAGTCATTTGCATGACTTTTTTCTGTCATGCTCTATTCTCATCTCCATCCAGCTTTTGATTCCTGCTGTTCTATCAGAGGCCGAATGCAAGTGAAAAGACTAAATGATCTGCAAATTGATGCAAAGCATTGGCTGTGTTTCACTCCAGAGTATGCGCTCTAATTGTACATTGTGTGAAGGTATGGCATTTGATAATAAAAGGCTTTTCTTCTCACCTCATTTCAATCTCAATGTCTGATCAGTTGCCTTTGTTAACTCTTTGCTTGTGGCTATTCATTAGTTGTACATTTAGTGCTTTATTACTAATTGCATTTCTTTTGAATATGTTTCTACACAGGAGTAACTTTTGTTGTGCTAGATTCCCCATGCAAAATTAAAGTGCACATAAATGTACAACCAAACATTGTGGTCACACAAAAACATCATGAGGAAAGCATTTAAACTGACCTTCAGAGGTGTTAATTCAATTTTGGGCATGTGGTGATGGTATAACTGATTTCATTCTTCATTATGGCCTGTAATGACATTTCTCAGCTGTCACAAGTATTGCAAGCAGCTCGCTTTAAAATGAATTAACCATTATGCCATCATAGATAAAGCATAACCATAAAGGGGGAGGAAAAAATTCAGGGGAATACAAAATACATTTAGCCTCTGAGCTGTTAAAAAGAGGAATATACTGTACATTTGACCCTTCCTGACTGCAAAGCAAACCCATATGTTTCTGCCCCAGTAGGCCACTTTAACTAGATCCTAATGCTTGTATTAAAATGCCACTATGTGTGGGTCAGCTCCAGTGCAGAATCTAAAGTGGAAGAAGTAACAGTACAAAGGGTTCAGCTGGTTCTGAGGACATGCACAGAAAAGGAGCCATGTCTCTGGCTCTGATTTACATGTAGATCCTTGTTCTAAAAGCATAGCCATTTAAATACAGTTTCATTGCCTCTCAGCAATCAGTGCTGGCATTAGTGTTAGACTGCAGAAAAATGAGAAATGTTGAGGTTTAGGCTCTTCTGTTGGGCTTGTCTTGCTGAGCTTCCACGTAGCTGTAACTAAACTAAACTAATTACATTGCTACTATTATGCAACATAATCTAAGTGTAAGCACACTTCCTTTCACTCAAGGTTAAATTTAAAGGGTCTGAGATAACAAGCTGCTATTAGTGTCAAACTGGAGAAAATGGGTAAATTAAAATAATTAGAAGTAATTATTTCTACTTAATGCAGTGGTTCCCAAATTGTTTCTGCTGGACCCCCTTTTAATCCACAAAAGTAATGCCAGCCCTCCCCCCACCGATCCCACTATTAAATGCACATTACAATGAAACATACAAAGAAATGTGTCACAAAATGGTCTTTAGTTTATCGGTTGCTACTTTATTGTAATTAAAATCATGTTAGTGGCAGTCAGGGAATGATCAGTAGTGTGAGGCATTTAAACCAGGAAACTCTGCAAACTACTTCAGGTGAGTTGAGCTTTGATGAGACAGATGCTGCTTCAGAACAACTCAGTTTACGACAGTTGAGTTATTTATTTCTAAAGTAATCAATAGGCTTTTCTTTGTGTTCAGGATGAGAAGTTCCCAAGTACAGTTGTAACGTGTTTGGCCTCATACTGTCAGATGCTGAGATATTGACACAGACATCACACTGTGGTCTCTCTTCATTACTCACCATTGACCATTACCATTACTGCACCATTATCTGGTCAAGCCTAAGGTAAGATATGCCTCATCATATCTTACCTGAATTGTCTTGTACATGAAATGTGTTATATAAATAAATTTGCCTTGCCATCATACTTTTTTTTTTCTTTTTGTAGTTAAAATTTCTGTTGTTAATTCATCATCATTTGCCCAATGGTACTTGCACAAATTTGTCCATGTTTTGATAACTTCAAAAAATACTTTAGGATAGCCTAGCATAAATATAAAAACAATCAATCAGTGCATAAAAGTAAGAACAGTAAAAGGCCATTTTCTGGCATTGACTTCATAAATGGACTGTAATATCATGATTATGTCCTCTTCAATGAATAGGTCCAAAATAAAATTAACAATAGAAGTAGTGTGATTTCTCATGTCACAATCCTTTTTGAAACAGAGTAGGAAGGATCTGATGGGCCATTCATCTTTAGAAAGAGTAGAGAATAAGTAGATGGTATGTGGGATGAGAAAAGGAAAGGTGACTGACATAGTGAAATGATTAATTTCCTGACAGATTGAATATAGATCTGGCTATTTATGTTTCCTGCCACTCCTCTTTATCTGCCTTATCTGCCTTCTTTTTCTTGTTAATGTACAGAGGAAATCATCACACAATAAACAGTTAAAAGTGGTCTACCACAAGTGTTTCTGCCAGAAAGGAACTTGGTTAAAAGGCAAAATACATCAGATTAATCTATGAGATCTTGCTTTGGGGAAACAGACTGATTGCAAACTTTGATTTAGATAGAAATGTTACTGCAAAGTTTTTGACTTAGCATGCAAGTCAAGACTTGCAAGAAGTGTCTATACTCTATAAATCCACGAGGAAAATGATTTGATTTCTAGATAATTTTAAACTTATAGTGCAGTTTTGTGGAATTTCTTCTGAATCACTTAGACTGGGACATTTCAGTGGATTTATGTTTGGTTAAAGGTAGAACAGAGTTTCCATGGCCCATTTTGATTTAAGATTTTCTGACTCTTTTTTAAATTATAAAGTCAGGAGCTGATTCTGATAATGAGTGATTCAGATTTGCTTTCTAAGATCTATATTCGACAAAGTTTTTGTAATTAGCCTTTTTAATTTTAAAACAAGCGGAAAAAGAAAATAAAACATTGACCATAAATAACTTACACTTTTACCAAATCTGCATAACAGGGACTACCACTTGAAAATTAATTAAAAAAATAAAAATAAAAATAAAGAGAGAGAGAGAGAGAGAATGAGAGAGAGAAAGAATGAAACAAAGTTTTCCACATTCCTTGATTGATTTTTTTTTTTTTTTTTTTTTTTTGCCTTTTATCATCTCAAAATAAAAATAAAATCTCTTACAGGTTATAAAAACAGTGGAATTTAACAGTTTGCTATTAACAAACAGGTCTCAGGCAGTACCTTAAACATAGATGCTAAGTTTTGCTCCACAAAGAGCATCTCTGCCTTCTCACCAAATAGCTTGTTTCCTCATTTACCACATTTCCATGCCCCACTTTTCCATTACAGATTAAGCAAACTTTGAACTGTTGGCCTTAGCAGCAGCTTAATTCCTAGTTTTAGGAAACATTGACTTCAGTGTATGTTAAATGTGTAAGTATATGAAAATAAGGCTTTGTTGTTACAAAAATCTCAGTGTGATGTATTGGCTGATGCTGTGTGACCCCTGTAGTCACTCTGGTAAGCAAGCTTATTTTATATTCCAGCTGGCAAGAGGTTTGCAAGAGATTTCAGTGATGGACACATACTCATGTGTTTGTACCTAATTCAAATACTTTGTTTAATTGCTTAATTCCCCTTTTAATCACCATGTTTAGTAAAAACTTTTATGGATTTCACTCCAGACTGAAAAAAGGTCTTACAACAGTCCTCCATTTGAATGAACTTGTTTGAGAATCTAAAAGAAACGGTTAGAACTCGTTGAGAATTTGGGAAGGTTTCTGGGTCATGGAGACCTCATGTCCTCTTTAATACTACTCCATATGAGGCCAACCAACTGAACCACCAGTGTCTTTGTTAAATATTCATTCCTGTCAATAATTAAATGCTCATTATTTGAACCTGAAGAGTGCTGTGATTCCAAATTTAATGTGCCCCTAATGCATGAGGCGATAAGGCACGCCTAATAGCTAGGCTGCATGATGAAAGGTAGATGCGTACAGTCATACCCATTCTTTTTCAGCCAAACAGGTAAAAAGAATCCATGTTTCAAATGAAAAATTTACAACCGTTGTCCAGACTTTTTTGAAGAACATCTGAGGTTTGTATTCTGTAGCTGTACATGAGTTGGAACAAATGTCAGAGAAAAGAAGCTTGTTATCTCAGACCTTTTGAATTTAATCTTCAGTGAAGGCAAAATACTTTTCAGGAGTTCTTTTACTGGAACTGCCACAGCACAATCAACCACCCACACAGAAAATAATGACACATGAGCCAATTTAGGTGATAAGATACAGGCAGTGCATGAATACACAAATATACAATAAATATGCAAACAACAAGATCTGATACCCAGGGGCAAGGGGCTGACATGATAATACAAGTATTGTCCTGCAGCTATGTACCAGATTCAAACAGTTGCGCTATCAATTAACTCAAGGAGGAAGTCATCTGCAATCTTTTTGCCTCTTTCTCAAAACTTTAAAGGCTTTTTAAATACATAATCATTTGCTTCTTTGATGTGAGGCATTTTTCATTGTTTGTTGTTATTATGATCTACACCACGAACAACTGAGAATTGCCCAAGCTGTTTTTACAAATGCTGTTTAGTGTGTGTGTATGTGCACAAATATGTGCTCTCATATGGCTCAAGGACCTGTCTGTGGCGTAAACACAGGGAGGGTAAACAGGCAGCTTGTAGTCTCCATTGTTATTATCCTGTTTGTATAATTAGCCTAATAAATTGCTCACATCAAAGGCACTGTCCCTTGAAATACTTCCATGCGTCTGTTCAAGTAAAGGAGAATAGAGCGGGGAGGGACGGCTGTGGTCCCCCTCCAACTGAGACATGATTAGTTTCAAGGAGGCACATGAGAAACTTTGTCCGGTGGCAGTTCTTTATCTGTTTCTCTTGTCTGAATAATGTTTGACTGCTGGAATATAAAGGCAGAAGTACAGAGATGAGTTAATATTTTTTACACGGATTGTGGCAGAGGCATACGTATATTACTGTTGCTTAGGAAAAGTTTTTATTTACTACTTTTGAGTTGGAGAAGTGATTTCAGACACTACTGAAACTTTAGTTAAAATGTAATGATGCTGTAAATATGGCATGCAGCGTAAACAAATGATAACTTTTATAAGCAGATTACACATTGGTCATTTTTCGAACACCCATATTTTTCATCATCGGGGCTTGAAAAAAAACAGAGTAAGTCAACCTGAGATCACCCTGCAAAGGTTCATTTTTCCTGTTGCCTTCCACCCTTTCCACACAGAGGCAACATACCTAATTATGCAGAGCCTTCAGATTAATTCCTCTCCCTTGGTTAAAAAATATCTACAGTGCCTTTAATGACCTGTAATAAGTGTACGGATGTGGAAGTGCTGGAGAGTACAGTATGTGCTGATTCTGCTGCACTCTAAGACGTTAGCGTGAACAATGATGGCTTAGCAGCTGAAAGTGATGAGAGACAGAAAGTGTCAGAGGGGGTTTGCACAAATTTGATTGACAGTACCAATGCTGCCTCTGCCATCAATTTAATGGCAATTATTATTTAATGTATATTACTTAAAAGCATATGCAAAATTAAGATTTAGGCACAAAAACACATTTATGTGGTATTTAAAGAATAATATGCATAATATATTGCTTGTTAATATTTATGGCAAAGAAGTTCAAGCATTTCTTGTCTGAACTCGTCCTGCTGAAAGCGTTGGCTCTCATGATCTCAATGAATAACTAACAAAGTAAGAAAAGGAAGAAGCAGCACAAAACTGGAAGCTTTTTACACCAAGTAGAAAAACCTGCCAAGGGGAATTTATCTCAGATTCAGATTCACTTATGTGTAAAAACAAGAAATGGCTTCCTTCAGGGTATAATTTCAAGAAAGACCTGTATTCCTATCAGATTTTAAAATAGAATTGATTTATTAGATAGATGTTAACTGAAATAAAGCAGATCTTTATCTTTGGGATGGACATTAAAGTTTGCATTTTTATTTGTGTGAAGGCAATTCTTTCCCTCATGCAAAAAATAAACTTAAATCTCAGAGCTTTATTCAGAGGTTTATTCTTTGGAGTCTTGTGCTGGGGTTGCGCTACGTTATTAATCAATATGAAGACAAGAAAATGTATATTAAGCAATCATTTTGTAAAGTTCATTTGATGATTATGCTCCTGTTTTCTTTTTTAAATCAGTTGCTCCACTTTCCCTTTTTCCTCCCTAAAATCCAAACCTGACACCCTGTCAGACTATGCTTAGTTCAGTCTGCATTTACTTTTTTCATCCATATATTATTTATTTACTTATTTATTCTGTGGAGTTTAATTTAAAGTTCAAGGAAAACATCTTTTTAAAACCTTAAATAAATGCATGATGTTTGCAAACTCAACGATTCTGTCACGGCCCGTGCGAATCTGCAATCAGTGCTTCCTGTTGCCCATATTTGGACTGCCTATTGTCACCGCGATTAGGACGGCGCAGCTGGAAGACATCAGATCATCACCTCACCTCCATATAACCACCACACAGACATCCAGTCATCGCTGGATTATACTACTCATCGTGGTAACCAGTCGTGTACGTTGTCTGATTCTGTCGTGTAAAACTGAGACTAACCTGTTGACATCTCTCTCCCAAGAATCTGTCCGCACTTCACCTGCATCCCGGAAAGTCCAGTCTGCCCGCTCCAGTCCGTCCGTCCAGCGAACCCTGCATCTCTTCAGCACATTCAATAAACTGTTCTTTATCATTCTCCATTCGCTTCACTCCTTGGCTCCATACACCACCCCCTGACAGATTCATCACATAAAATTATCACAATGTCAATATTGACCACAATTATTGCAATACTAATGTGATTTTGCCTTAACATAGCAGTTTTGTCAAGCCATGCTTAATAGGTCGACCTGGCCATTTCATTGGAACACCATCCTTGCCCCCGTATATATAAATAAGAATGTAATTGAGTTATTGACAGAATGGTACCTGATACTCTGACATTGTGGACTGTGTGAGAACATTTTATGGTGTTTCTAATTTTCTTTGTAAGAGATCATTATGGAGGTAAGTATAGCTGAATAAAGTTCAAGTTACTTAAGTGGTGATTTTGTCAGATGATGCTTAAATGTGTATGTTATTAGTGTCTAGAAATACTCGAAGTGACTGAGTTGATAGTCTTAATGTGCTGCTTTTCAGTCAAAGTTTCTGATGTGTTTAGATATGAAACCAAAGAAACAGATACATATGTGAATAAGAACAGGCTTATTGGTAATTCAGCAATGTGAATATGCACCTACAGTATAATGTTTTTACAAAAATGAGCAAAAATATGGAACTTTGGAGCATGTGCAGAGTGCTTAGGCCCATGTTGAGCTTACATATGCAGGAATTATTCACCCTTCAACCACATTATCAGGACATATCAATCCAATTTTGAGAGTTTAAGTTTTATATGGTTTTAGTCAGAACAATATGTGTGCACTTAAGAGCCCAATTTTGGTTTGGCTATCACAATATAAATATGTTTTTCTAGTGTCATATTTTGGCACTCAATTTCAGCTGAAGAGACAGAAGGACAGATTTTGTAAGAGCAGAAGAGCATGATTTGCATATCACTACAGACCACTATTTTACAAACAAATACAACACACATAGCTCAATAAATAAGAGATTTTACTTTCTAAAAAAATACTTAAGAAATGTGTTTCATGACACTGAAATTTAACTGAGGATGTTGCTGCCAATCTGAAAGAAAGCACTTACTCAGTAGTTATTGTCTATTTATGCATGCCCAAACAAAATCTGATCATTTCCTTTCATAACAATGGTACTGCATCCAGTTCTGTCACTTACATAGAGTGCAGCAATACATCGCCCACCGTTTTCTCCGCTACATACTGTATATGAACAAAACAATATAATTAAACAAATAAATCTACACATGGGGCCTTTTTAAAAATTTAACCAGGTCAATGGACCTTAAACATGTCATTGTCATCCTCATGTCAGCTATGATGCAAAATGGCCCCCAGCAGGACTAACAAGTTCAGGATTTGGCACATTAGAAATACAGCAGGCAACAAAATTCATCTGGCTACTAGACAGTAAATATTTTGCTGCTCTCATTCTATTTCTTTGTTGTATTATTGCCAAGATAAGCAGGTTCTGTGGGAGTATGTGATTGACACTTAGATGAGGGCTTGATGGTCTGTCATCACTCTCAGTGAAACCTTAACTAATATAATTAAATTATAAATGAGTGCATGAATATTATATCAGTATGGGAGGGTTGTCAGGGAATTCAGTGTTGCTTTCAAACGTCAAGAATTCTACCATTTTAGTATCCCCTGTTCGTCCTCATCTACTGCTAAAACACAATGCAGAATTCCAGCAAATGTCAGTGTTGATCCCTGTGTCTTCATGTAGCCCTGTTAAGGATGAAGGTCATTGTGATTGCCACAGGAACCAGTGGGAAAAGTAGTTAAGAAGAGGACAAGGACTGAGGTTATAAGATCTGCTTAGTCTATTTTCTGGTAACCCCCTGAGGGAGAGAGACCATGAACTGACAGGCCCTATGTAATTCTTGACAGAGGAAAACTTTGTGTACAGACTGTCTCAGCAACATGTTATTAAAAAGATGAGCATGGCTGTGGAAAATAAATAAATAAAGAAAAATACTGATTAAATTTTAAGCAGCCGGCGGGCCGATAGTTTGCCTGAGGCATATTTGTCAGTTTCAAAGGGTGTTTTTATTAATTTTGTATTTTGCATTTTGTTAGTGGAAAGAGCTTACTCCACCGGGAGCGCCACAAGCTATAGCCAGCAGAGCCTATAGCAGGCAGAAAGGAGACGCAGAGCATTCCAAGCAGATCCTCCACGCTTAAAGAAATCAGCTCTAGATCACCAGCATAACCCACAGACCCCCTACCCTCAACCCAATACACACACAAAACACTTTTTTCACATACAATTAATGGATGTACTATGTACACTGGTATGGAAAATTGTATTTTCTTTATTGTACATAGATTTCTTGTGCCAGATAGCTGTCAGCATCAGTTAAACCAATCACCCTGTGTTATTGTGTTGATTTACAACTTCTGAATCATGGTGCTGCCATTGTGTTTTCCTGCCTTTCAGAGGAATCATCATGGTATAGACTTTCCCCCTGGAATCTGAAGGCTGAAGCATTAGGGCTGTTTGCACTGCTCTGCATGATATCATAGCTGTATTATGTTGTTAGCACCAATCAGTTCCTTTGCACTTTTAGTTCTTTTGCTGTTAAAAACAAAACGTAACCCTTTCTTATTTTTGTTCATTGTATCAAAATAGTGAGTGCTTTTAGGGACTATAAAAACTTGGAGGTAGAATAAATGTGACATATATTGTGTTGATGTTTTCAACACAAGTACTAAGTTTAAACCATAGACTGTGGTTTAAACAGATGTTCCTGCCTTCTGTCTGTCCAGTATCAGCCCTACGCTCAACACTCTTGGCTTAACAATCATGGCTCACACAGTCTAAGAGCAATTCATCTCTAAGCTTGTTGCACAATTGCTTTTTGTTTTTAATGCCTGTGTTTTTACAAATTTGTATTTAATTTGCATCTTTTATCATAGGATTTATTTTAGCCGATCTACAGTAGTCACATATAGGTAGCCTCCATTGTCCAATTTTTTTGTAGTTGACCATAACTCCATGTGGGATATATAATCCTTCTAGCATCCACTTGGTCTAACCTGAGGTCTAACACTTGGAAAAAATGGTTTATCTTTTGTAGACACAGTTGATCATAAGAAACTATGTTTAATTTTTTCAGGTCTTACCTTGACATATGCTGTTGTTTAAATATTAAAAGATAATAAGACTATGCGCCCAATGTACAGATTAATCATTTAAACAGGAAAGTAAATTGCCATTAAGAAATTAAAATGAGAAAAATTTTGAGCATGTCATTCTGTTAGGAAGAACATTTTTTCTTTATTAATGTTTTTGGATGGCATGTGGTTTAAGAAGAAGAAGAAAAAAAAAATCAGCAGGAGAAACTTGAAATCTCACAAACTGCAGGCAGACACTATCAAACAGCATTGAACACCGAACAGCAAAGGCTGCCCTCAGGCTATAATTTGCAGAAGTTTTACCTGCTGCTGGCTGAAACCGAACACAAGTGTGAAGACAAAGCCGTGCCACAGTGCATGAGTGTGTCTGTACAGTGTTGTGAATTGTGCACGCAATTCACAATCCTACACTTAGCTGTAGTCTAGAAAAGTGCAACACATTTGGGTCATGTAGGACTCCCAAACCCACAAACAGCTTTAATCATTTAAAAAAAAATAAAAAAAATAGCCGTTGAGGCATTTGATGGCTATTAGCGATGGTTGTTGCATCTTCAAAATCACTTTTCATTCCAAAATACTCATAAAACATTTGTGTCAAATCAATCAGACAGCACAGTTTGAAGTAGCTGCTACTTTGTTGTGTAAAGGTGAAGGAGTTAATTAGGTGATAGGAGGGTGACTGATGCTATGTATATACAGCTCATGCGACAGGGAGAGAAGCCAAGTGGGCTGCTGCTAATCATGCCCTCCACCCCCTTACTCCTGTATTCCTCTCTAACCATATGCTTTTGAAGTCAAGACTGTCAGGAGTTCGGTGACATGCCTTCAGTTTTATTGGGTTTCATAAAGAAAGTATGCTTTGTTTGTTATGCTTGAGTTTGAATAATTCTCAGCTAATTAACTAAAATACATTTAGATTCTATGTTCAAAGAAGTTCTCTCTGAACAGGACAAAGATTGGGACTTCTTTGCTTTTTTCTTTCCCCTCTAAATTAATAAATGTCTGTGGAGTCACACGGCTTGAAAATAGAAATCCAAGCACAGGAAAGATGAAAACAGTGACACCTGTAAAATTATGTGCTCTGCATGATTACAGATGACTGAAAGTTCTGTAGTTTAATCGGTAATTAGGAATTTATAACATTATTAAATGTTGTTTCTCAGAAGTCATAATGGTTGACTTCTTACATCTCTAAAGCAAATACATGACAAAATTGCCTGAGATCTTTACTTGATGGGGTGTACAGATGTATGTAGAGAGAGATTTGCCCTACCAATCAGTTCTTTTGTTATTCAGACCTGCTACCTGTGCACCACCCAAATGATTACAAAAATCAGAAGGTACATAACTGACCCAAACAACATAAAAAAGCTACTGTTATGCCAGGTATTAGGATGTCAATTTTTGTACCCCTCAGTGCCTACAAGGTTGAGGAGAGCAACCTTTAGTTAGCTTTACAAGACAAGCTAACTTGTTGACAAGAGAGCTTTTAACACTAGCCATGAACACTTAAAACAGGATCTAGAGTTTAAGGCCCATTTCTGCTTCCTTACATACGTAAATAGTGACATTCGTTTCAAACGTTGTGATACATCACCATCCTCATACTTCCATGCGTCTTTCGTGTTGCCATGGTTAAGCCAATTCCCCTCTAGTGGGCAGCATTAGGTTCAGAGCTCACGCCTGCGATCCAATGTCATTTTCAGACATCGTTTGGCAGCGACAGTGCATCGCTAAAAAGTTGTTTCCAAATACCCAACACACCCTAAACACTTGCATATAGTCTTTTTTTCAAAAGCTTGCGGAATTTCTGCTGTTGTGCTCGTCTTTATTCTTCTTCTTCTGCTTTTTTGTTCCCTTCCTGATTCTATTCTTCTTCTCTGTTTTGTTTCTTTCACTGGTCGCATGTTAGCTATTGTGCTCAGTACTGCCACCTAGATTTCCAGTGGTATTGTTTGGTCTTCTGAGTCAAGCGACAGATAACTAAGCTTCCTGAAAACTAACCAAATTACATTTATAACGATGCAGAAGATGAACGAAACTGTCTGTCTGTCTGTGTATCCAATTTCTGTGTCGAGCAAATTTGGGCCTTTATACTCAAAAAACCCCTAGAACTGTCTTATTCAGATAAGCATGTGTGTCAATTCATGTTTCAAGTGAAATATAGTTAGAAATTAGAAAAAGAAGTAGAAGAAGAAGAAGAAGAAGTAAGTTATCCTGAGACTTCAGTCTCTAAACCTTGTATGACAGATTTGTTGCTAGGCTATTTTTGGCTTTGCCAGAGGATTAATACCACACCAAAGGTACATATTGTAGTAACTCATTAAAAAACAGTTGATGATGCATGTCATGTTGTTTTCATGATGGTTAGTTTATTTTTTAGACATTGTTTTTTTGTTTAATTTTACTTAACAAAATGTTCCTCCATCTGTATACTGATAGCTGTGTATCAGTTTTAATATTAATGTATTGCTGGACACATGCACTCAAGCCTTTGTTGTTTGCCTTTGAAAATAATTGCTTTGTTTTGCTTCATAAGGTAATGGATGTTTGCTTGCAGGAATTAGTTAATTGATCACAGGCTGTGACCCAAATCAAACCCATAGCAAGCAATTAGGATCAAACCTGAAAAAAGATTATGAATAATGAAGAAGGCATTAATGAATTATTAATGTTTAAAGAATTACAGGCCTGACACATTGTGTGCTGTTGATAGATGAATGTACAGAAAAAGAACTGGCTCCTACTATAAGGGATAATTTTGGGCACTTTTATATTTTAGAATTAGAAAAAAAAACATATAGTTTCAAACTTATGAATTTAGCACCATTCTGTTAATATGTCATCTACTATTTTCACTTCCAACTCAGAGCCCTTTTTCCATGGCTGAAGTATTTTTGCTGTTGTTGGACTGTTGACTCCAAAAACAGTTGTGAAAAAAAACCCTTCCATTTAGTGTTGGCTTATGCTTGTCAGATCCCTGGTGAAACTAAGGCAGATCTTGAGCATGTTGTACAGTGGTACAAGACCTTGTTTCTCTGCTGTGTCTCCTAAAGCCTTTTCACTGTCTGTCGAGCTCCCCTGCCACCTCTCTCACTCAGACATAAAATAGTCCACCGATAAAGTGCAGAGTTCAGAAGGAAATACAGCATAAGAGCATTATGAGCAGCCTGATTGCAAGACATTGCACAAGCATTGTTATTGATTTACATTTAACTGGGCAATTATTATATAGAGGAGTTGCCTTTACAAACCAAGTAGAAAAATAACAGAAAAAGCTGATGCTGCAATGCTATCATTTTTATATCTTTGTACTTCCAATATCATTGGACATAAAATTCACAAATGCTCTGTGAGTGCCTTATTTATATCCTTTATTTCAAAGCCAAGAATTACTTAAATGTTGCTTTTTCCCCATTTTGTCTCTGCTTTGGCAAATGGGAAAATTCTTGACTTAATTCCATTAACTTTGTATTGCTCCTCAATCTTTTGTGCCCTGACCATCAATGATGTGGCTTGCCTGTCTTTTAGCAGTTCTGCTTCAGCGCTCTTGGATAGAACATGACAGTTACATTAATGTCTTCATGTAAATTGCTGTCTACATGTAGGAAACAAGTGAAAGAAAAAAAAAAAAAAACAACGAAGGCATGGAACATTCATCGCCCCCATGACAGGGTGAATTACAACAAAATTCATTGTATGGAGCCCCAGATGGCCAAATCCATAATAGTGTGCAGTAATTTCACTGAGAATCCTACCAGGAAGATAGAAAGCACTCACACTGTGCTTTTTAACTAAGCACTAGAAAAATTAAATTAATAATACCAAGACTGTCTTTACAACAGCTTTGTACTGAAATACTGGACAAGAATTATGAAGTCAAAGCTATGCAATAAATGTTGTTTTGATCACTGCGTGTGCTTTAGAGAAATGTTTTGAAGACCGAACACTCCGTAGTTTTGAACAAGTTGGTGTAATTCAGTCGATTCACTGGGGAAAATTCAACAAATGGAAATTGGAGTTTTCATTTACACACACACACACACACACACACATATATATATATATATATATATATATATATATATATATATATATATATATATATATATATATATATATATATACACTCCAGTAAATGAAAGTAGAGGTGCTATCTTATGGAAGCCCATTTCCGTCACTCTGATGAAAAAAAAAAACATAGTATCTCATAATTATGACTTAAGTATCTCATAATAATGAGATACTATCTCATTATTATGAGATAGTATTTCATTATTATGAGATACTATCTCATAATTATGACTTAGTATCTCATAATTATGAGATACTATCTCATAATTATGACTTAGTATCTCATAATAATGAGATAGTTAAGTCATAATTATGAGATACTATCTCATTATTATGAGATACTATCTCATAATAATGAGATAGTTAAGTCATAATTGTTACAACCAGCCTTACGGTTATAACAAAACAACGCCGAACAATCAAGAAAACCAATTATAATTATTTATTAAACCAAAACTTAAGACAAAATAATATAATCATGAAGTGTGATTGTCTGCAATATCAGTAATGTCAGGGCGTGCTTGGTTGTGTGTACAAATATAATGAGTGCAGTGTTGTATGATGTAGAACTAAACCAAACACAATAACGAGGTGCAACGGCGCAGGTCCGGCCTGGGAGCGGAGCAAAGAAAGAAGCTACCAGGCCGATTGTAGGCGGGTCTTATATAGCTACGCCCCGCCGAATACTCCAGCTGCACCTGCACACAAACATAATTAACAAAGCCACAAAAGAAGAAGGGGTCGTAACATAATCATGAGATAGCATCTCTGTAGCAAACCACTTTTGCTTTGCTAATTTTTTGGCCACAAGGTGGCAGCCTGCATGGTTAAAAAGGTTGAAGTTTAAGAAAGTTAATTAAGCTATTTTTTTATCGCATCTTTTGGACTGAGGTATAAAATACAGTTCATGATTTGGGTTTATCATAAGAAAATGTAATTCATGTGTTCTATATACAGATCGCTTAGTTGAAGCTTATGATTATAATCAGCTTTATTTTGAAGATCGCTTACTACTTCCGGTCGGCACTGTGCCTTCCGGTAACAACTTCCGGTAATAACGGCGGGTAGAAAACTCGAAGGAGACACGGAACAAGCTAACAGTACACGGAGAAAAGGAAAACGGTTAAAGTGTAACGGTGAATTACTTATTATGAGATAGTATCTCATAATAATGAGATACTATCTCGTAATTATGACTTAAGTATCTCATTATTATGAGATAGTATCTCATAATAATGAGATAGTATCTCATAATTATGACTTAACTATCTCATTATTATGAGATAGTATCTCATAATTATGAGATACTAAGTCATAATTATGAGATAGTATCTCATAATTATGAGATACTAAGTCATAATTATGAGATAGTATCTCATAATAATGAAATACTATCTCATAATAATGAGATAGTATCTCATTATTATGAGATACTTAAGTCATAATTATGAGATACTATGTTTTTTTTTTTCATCAGAGTGACGGAAATGGGCTTCCATACTATCTCAACTGTAAATAACACAAAAAAGACTCATAGATCTATATAACCAAAGTGAAATGTATGACATGATAAATAATAACGTTAAAGTTGAGGAATAGACAGTGGTGTCAGTGGTAAACTGGGGTCACTTTAACAAGATCATAAGCTAACTCAGTGCACTATTTTTTGCACTATATCCATAAACATATTCCTCTGAATGTAATTTGCCTTGACTATTTACTATCGTAAATTTATATCTATTTATATTGTATATTTATAATTCTGTTTGTCCTGTACATGCTGCAGAATTTACCACAAAGCTGACCTTGACTTTGACTAGACTTTGAACTGTCTCTTTAAGAGGCCGTTCAATATATTTTGATCTGACTCAGATGTCCATGATAGTAAAACTTTTACATTTGTTTTTAAAATTGTCTAGTTGAAAAAATAATTAGACTGAATGCAATGTTATGCAAAGGAGAAAGAATCTGCAGTGGAACTACTTTTACACACTGTACAGTGTTGTACTAGACAAAGTAAAACAACTCTGTGTGTGTGATCTCAGGGTATGCAGAGAGACACCAATGCAGACCATGGGCCTTTCTGAAGTGAGATGGGCATCCTAGCCTTCAAAGTACATCTAACACAAAAGTTGTGCAGTAAAGATGACAACACCATGTCCTGAAGACATGTGTAGAGTTGAGTGTCTCTGCCTTGCCTCTGTTGTACTAGTTAATTTTCAGGCCTCTCTGACTTCACACTAAGCTACATGTCAAGTACAGGGTACCTAGGAGCTGTTCTTCTTTTGAGTGTCTGTCTTATTTTCTGTCCTACAAATAAAGAGTGTGCTGTTTTCGCTGCAATCTAAAATTTAAGTAGCAATTGCGATTTTTGAAAAGGTTCTCTCATGTGAAAGTCCCCACATTAACAGATATTTTGTGGAAAAAAATGTATGTTCATATATCCATGAATGCAAAAAATGTGAACAAAGCTATAAAACTAATTGATTTTATGTGGTTGATACCTGGAACATGAATAATATATAATAATAATAATGGCAACTTTCTTTCAAAGGTTATGTTGACCTAGGTTTGAAATATATTGCCCTAATTGTGGTGATGGGAGGCGGTGACAAGAATAAGAGATATTTCTATTATTATGCAATTGCTACAGCTTTCCTACAGGGACCTGAACAATATTCCTTTAACTCTGTGCTATCCATCATGATAATGAATGGCAGTAACTTATCCTAGGACATAAATCTGGCAAGCTCCAACAGCACTGTGACACAGCATTTAATTACAACGCATGTCTAATTGAAAGACCTCGGGAAAATAGTGAGATGTCGCTCTGGCTGTAGCAGGGTTAAAAAACTTAATTAATTATGAGGCACCTCCCTCCCTCTTTATTCTGAGTCACTGGCGTCCCTGCCTCAGTGAGCTGATGACATTTTCAGCCTCCCTTTCATCCTTCAGAGAAATGAATGGCATGGCAAGAGTGTTATCAAATGAGCTGTAGAGCCAGCCAGTGAATATGTCATTGAGTGTGACATATTCCCTGAGTGTGACTGCTCCCTGAGTGAATTGTGATTTATCTGTATGGCTTCTTCGTCATGTTAACTGACTTGCTACCCGGCACCCCTTACCCCCACCCTAGGTTGACAGGTTCAGTAGATCATTTGGGGATCTCTAGGTGAGGTGCTGGCTAATGTTGTCTGAGACCTCTCCCTGAATAACAGTACCCCTGTGTTTGACCCCACTCCATAGAACTGTTTCCATCCATTTCGGCAGAGCTGTAATCAGTAGTATTCGGCACTTCAGTTCTTCCTTGCACGGCTAATGTTCATGTCAGTGCATTGTTGTGGGCGGATGACAGTGTGCTTTCCTTGAAAAAGTGTGCATGACTGGATGGATTTTTTTAGTCATTAGTTTATAATAAATGGACATATCTATTGACAGACTGAGAACAAGTTACAAGACAAGACAAGACAAGGGTTAATGCATAGTTTGTTTGAATTTTGTATAAAAGCTTAGTTTCGTGCACAGGTCTGCAGCTTTACAAACACATACACTGACTTAATTTTCTAAGGAAGATTTAACTGTGTTTTTTGGCTGTGAGTTAATGGTAAAGAGAGACAGGGATACAAAAAAAAACTTTTTTGTAAAGTATGGTTGAAAATGTAACGTTTTTGGAGTTTGAAAACAGGTTTGGAAGCTCCTTTAATCAGACATAGTAGCCAGTAACTGAAGCATGTCCAGTTGAATTTAAAAACTTTTTTTACTACTCACATGCAGAAAATCTGAAAAATGAAACAAAGTGAATAAGGTGAATCAAACTCCTATAACTATTAAAATAAACTGAGCAAAGAACAGAAAATATTTAATGGTTAGTCAAAAATTTCAGTATCAATGCACTTCAAACTCATATTTTCCTCTCTGATATGTTGTAATTATTTAGTTAAAGAACATTTTTCCTGGGCAGAAGGCAAAGCGAAACCTCTGTGTAAGAGGCAACGCTCTGGTCCATGATGCTGCATCTTACAATGTTAATGCTGATTCCTGACAACCCTATAATTGTTGTAGCCTTGGAAATGTAAGAAAACCACAATCTTAAGCAAACCTTAACTACAATGAAATCAGAGGCATCAAACTGTAAACTGTAACTAAACTGTGAAGTCCACAAAGCAACGAAGCAACTTTTCAGTGATCACTGATGATGCTGCATCAGTGATATTTACTGGTACAGCAGTGAATAAACTGTAAAACCCCACACAAGTTTTCCTGACGATGGCAGTTTAAGACATGTTACAGATGTCTGTTACAGTTGCGGCTGCTAAAAAGAAACAATGCTTTTAGTAAGGAGATGAAAACAAAAAACAGTTACCTTTTCCATATACAGAAAAATGGAAAAAAAGTTTAAGAACTTCTTTCCATCCTGGCTCGTTGCAATAATTTTTTCATGTTAGTAAGTAGGCTACTTATTCTCTTGAAACTGGATTACCTGATCAGTTATTCTTTTTCTATGAGAACTGATTTGTAAAATATGTTACTATCTACCCAAAAAAAAAAAAAATTAGGAACCATCTTAGGTAAACAAAAAGTTTTTTCCAAAACTAAGGAAGTTTGCTTTTTCATCAGACATTTAAAACACAGTGTAAACATACATTTAGATATGAATAAAAGATATGCTTCTAAGTAAAAGTGCTTCCTGTAACTATATTTAATCTTGTATTTACTTTGAAAAGGTCTTACACTCCTCAGAAATGTGTTTTGTGTTATATCACTTTTTATTTTATGTGATTGTGTTTTTTGTGCAACAAACCTTCAACAAAATAAATGTAAAATTATTTAGCTAAAATCAGCACCAAAAAAGAAAGAAAGAAAGATAAATAAGTAAATTAAAAAAAATAACAATAAAAAACACAGAGCCCATGTTGATCAATCAAGTTTCATAATAACTGGTTAGATATTTCATTAGAAAAGTAGTTGATAGTCCTAGCCTTGCCTTTAACATCCACGGAGGCTTTTGTCAAAAATATAACTTTTTAAAATGTAGAAAAACTTTGAAGAAACTTGCACAGAGAAGAACTTGGAGTTGTTGAAAAGGCATGTCCTGATTTTCTTGTACAAGAAAAGATGCACTTTAAAGTTGTTTATGTTTGAATCAAGTTTATGTGAATATGTAATGCATTCATCAGCCTTCCAAAATGCCTTCAGTACCTCCGTCTGGCATAGACAGCACTTACATGTGCATTTGAGAAAAGGGCTGCTGGGTAACACAAGGACAAGCGAAGGGACTATGGAACACTGTCTTACCTGAAGAAGCTTTCCAATTTTTTTTTATACACCAGCTTAGTGCACATGTGTCATATACACTCACCCCCATGTGCCGTTGCCCCACCTGAGCTTGATTAGTGAACGCCTGAACCTGAGGTGCAGTGTTGAAAGGCTGCCAGCAGACACTCAACACCAAATCAAAAGCCTCACTGTAGAATCAAAAGAGTTCAGTCTTTCTCTGCATAAACATGAGAGCAATGGAGTTGGTGGGCTGCACAGAATGTGAGCCAGCTCTGACACCCAGGTGGTTCCTGCAGACTTTGCTGTATGTGCTGTCAAATTCAAGTGTCATTTTAAGCAGCTAAAATTACCGTTATGTGCTTTATCTCTCACTTAAATCTAAATAGGACATTTCTTGGTGATTTTAAAATAATACATATTTTAATATTTGTACTTTGACATTCAAGTTTTGAACCTCTTTGTTTTCTTGAATAGTTTTTGAGTTTAGCTAAAAACTGATGTTATTTTCCAATAACAGAACAGTTAACCACTGTTTATTCAAAATTCTACATTTATATTAGATATTTTCATATTTGATCATAAGTGAAACATGAAGCATATATATATTTCTTCATTTCAATAGAAAAGTTATTACTGTTTTACCTAATGTTTTAACAAAAACAAAAAAACAAAAAAAAAAACCATATTGTTATGGTCCATTTAATGCTTTAAAATGAAATATCCATCCACTATGACATGCAGATAGGATCAGAGATGGCTTGCTTGTATTTTAATTTCAGGATTGTCAATGGAAGTTGATAGTTTACTCCTTTGAAAATTTCCAGTTTTGCTTCAGAATATATAAAACCATATATAAATGCATGTCTTGAATGTTAAGTTGTTATTTTTATTTTTCCAGTGACTCTAACTTTGGGTCATGACAATAAGACTATTCCACCACAGAAGATAATTTACTATCATACACCTCTGTGTTGGCATAAGTAATTGATAAAAATTAGTTAGTAAAACTCAGTATATCAGCAAAAATCATGCTTATTGTAGACTTGTGAAGGTACAGGGAGATAACCTTACTGCACTGTATCAGGTTTATCCTCCACTTACAGGGTGATTCACTTGTCTGCCTATAAAAGTTTCACATATGTTTCACAAGAGGCAAAGTAAAAAGCATACAGTAAGGGATGTTATCTTATTAGAATAATGGACATCAAGAGAACATCCCGTGGTCCCTGTGCTGCTGTTCACTATGTTATACAGACTTCCACATTAGTGCCAGCTCTGTCTCCTGTAAATGTCATGCAAGTAGACAGGTCATTTACATTTTTGATAAAATGATCGTGCATTTTTTATTTGTCTTTGAAATTAAAGACTTCTTTAATCATTGTGGAAGGAAGGGGACTTAGCTGACGTACTCATGTGTTTCTGATTGCATTAGAACTGATGTGGCGTGGCATGATGGATATTTAATAGTGGCGCTGTCCCTCTGTATCATGTCAGGAGTCTGACACACACAGATGCTTTGGAGCTCTCCAGCCCATACAGAATTGCTTTAATTATTAGGCCTATCATCTTAGCTTCGAGATGAGAGGAGAGTTGAGGAGAGCAGAGAGGAGGAGGGAGAAGAACTACAGACAAGCAAAACAAGGCCATGCGAGACAAGTCAGAGGTTGTTGTCAAAGGTTTTAAATGAGTTTATCAGACATTTGCGCATGGTGATACCGTATCAAACTGACGTGCCATATCCTGTTTGTCTGCAGTACTTTCTTCTCTACAGGACTCATAGTGGGGCCTAATTGCTGTGTGTATCTTCTGAGGCTGCGAAGAGCCCACGGCAGCCCTGTAGTGCCCCAGGCAGTGTGCTGATCAGACCTCTCCCTCGGCTGCGCTCAACTGTCATCTTCGACTGCTGTGTGTTTTTATATTGCGGCAGAAAACTGATTCTGCTTGATTAAGAAGATCAAATGTTGGCTGTGCCAAAATGAGCAACTCAAAAGAAGCACTACAATTGCATCACCAGTACTACATTTGTCAGTGCACAGGCGCTGGCAAGTCTATTCTTTATAATTCAGAGCTATAATGAAGGAACACAAAATGGCCATACAAATTTTCCAAGAATATTTTTAGGGAAATAAAGAGGACAGATGAGAGCAGAGGCCAGAGAGTGATTATGTGAGGAGAACAGCCACTCTCACGTTGGCACCTCCAGCTTGCGGGCCATCTGCTTAGAGGGCCTGGAAATGAGGATGACAATGCTAATCACTGCCATGGAGGCCTGACTGGTGTGGATGAATGGCCATCCCAGGCTCTAAACACACTGAGTAGCGCTCATCACACAATGTTTTTGTCTGGGCATGCCAGGTCCGTGAGCCTCCACCAGCCCCGCCCTTTTCCTGTACACACTCCATCACTCAGTGGCAACATGTGTATGGCTTCCTGTCAATTCAGGAAGTCTTGGTTCATGTCCCAGCCACATTAATGGACTAGGCAGAAGATACTTAGTAATTTCCTATTTCCCTATTGAAGCAATTGTTGTTGGCTATTCTCATTCATCTCAGTCAAAAAAGGTCATTATCTGTTTCTTGTTTCTGTATTGGTTGTCTTTTTTTTGTATTTCAGTCTTTTCATTGCATCATACAAATCCTGCAGTCACTCCTTGGAAGGTACATTTTTTGGTCAGTGACTTAAAGACCAGAAGCTCCAGCATTTGTTCTGAGTGTATATTTTGTGATGGAGTCTTAACAAATGTCACAGAAGGAGGATGTTGTGTACTGTAGCCCCAGGTCAAATCTAATAATCAAAGTGAGTCTTGTCTTGAGAATAAGATCAATCCAGTGGCACATGTATTTTCATGACAAATCACTCAAAGGTTAAATCAAATAAACAGGTCTTTGATGTGGAGAAAGGTCTTTATAATTCCTTTGTCCATGAAAAATGAAAAGAATATAACTGCAATGACACTTTTACATGTATAAAAAAAAGAAAGCCTTTGGGCACAGCAAGGGTTTAGCTGATGCCCGAAGCCTAACCTTTTCTTCCTGATGGTTTCCAGCTGTAGTGGGGTACATTGTCATCTTCTTGGGGCTTGCTTTTGTGGGTGTCCCCATAAGTGAATGTGAAGTGGACCAGCTGTCTGGCAGCCACTTTCTCTATGCCACAGCTTAGGGTAAACCAGTAAAACTTGTTTTTCTCCCAACAGAAGTTACCTCATAGCTTGCTGCGTGGTTCCAATTTAGCTTGTTATTTGTCAGTAAAATGTAAGTATATGAAAGGCTGGTCAGAAAAAACAAACAGTGGCCGCAAAATATAACATGAAAACATTTTTAATTCTACTATTTTAGAAGACTCAAATGTTCAGGAGTATAAAGTCTCAAGACGTTAAACGTCTCCACTTTTTCCTTCAGTAATGTCAAAATGGGCAGAAATTGTGCAAAATCTGTTTGTATCACCTCATAAGTGATGAGGATGCAGCATTTTCAGGCACATTCATGACAGTCCTGAACTTGCTCTGAAAATTCAATAAAAATTGATAGTTTGACATCCCATATGTATCCCAGTGTCTACTGGAAACTGTGGAAATTCTGCTCCATACATGGCAGTGTTTTCACAGAAACTAAATGATAAAAGTATTTATACAGGTTTTAAAATAAATGATGCAGTACAAACCCCAGGTTAGCTGTCATGGAGCATCCAGTGAACCAGCTTTCCCAGTGCTGCAGGTTTTGATTGCAGAGGCCCTCGCTTGCTCTTGCACCAGAACAGGAACTACCATCAGCAGCTGCAGTGAAACATGTTGGGCCACAGCACCATTACTAAGTTTTGGGAAACAACACAGTCGAACGTCCCTCAAATCCCTTTGAAATTTTGTAAATAGAAAATTTAGAGTGCATGAAAAATATTTTTTTCCTAAAATAGAAAATAATTTAAAGCCTATTATGTCCTTCCCAAAACTTTCCAAAGTTTCTCAAGATTTACTTTCAACCTAGATACCTCGCTGAGAGTGGAGAGACAGGCTTTGACTGTATGTCTTCTTGCAGCGGGTACATACTGCTACAGTTCAACTTTCATGATGGCCCTGTCGGAAAGCACTTCATTCTAATGTGCTGTAGCTTTTCAAAACCCAACCCCAAGTAAGAAATAAAAGCCCAGACAACTGCATTACTGTCCAGCCTGTCAGCTTTGTTAAATACAAGCTCCATCCTGCCTGCCAGAGCCTTAAAAGCTAAGCTGGCAGAGTGCAGGACTGGAAGTGACAAAAGCAGATAGCTGCAGCTGTGATTTTAGGAAAGGAGAATGGACACTTAAATGCATTTTTATACGTTTACAAGGAGTTCATTCTGTTCTCTATGAATCAATAATAAGCAGCATGCAGGAGACCTGAGATACAATTATCCACTCTGGAGTACTTCCCCTGTCACTACAATGAGAATTAAAGTCAACATGCTGTCAGGTGCTATGGCAGTCATGTTTCCCCTCAGCTCCAGTAATCCTGTCTCAGGGGGCTGAACAAATCGAAGTAGCCTGGAAATAGCATGTTTCCTATTACAAAATCACACATCCCATCCTGGAAAGTAAAAGAAAAGCAAAAGCCAATGCAAACATCTGTAAACATCTGCTACAGGATTGTGCAAAACAAATGCAAATTAATTCTTGTTGCAGTGTAAAGGCTTCACTTTCATAACATTGTTAATGAATACGATCATACCATATTGTGGTAATTTGTAATACTGCTATCTCTCTCTGTAATACTCATAATTCATTACCAGTACAACTAAAAATTTTATCTGTCAAGCATATGATCTTCTAAGTATATCTGGAAAGTGTAGCTGTTTTTCAGATTAGATCTCGGTAGATTAATCTGTGCCTCAGTTGGGTGGCTGAAGTCTCTGAGTATTGCCTTTGGATATTGAGATATTTCATGCAATTATGAAAAGCCCATTGCTCTCAAAAAATACCCATAAATTTAATAACATTTTGTCTTTAGGTTGTGCTGCACTGCATCAATACACTGAGATGTTTTTTCCTATTCAGTGAGTTGTTTGATTGAAGAAAAAGAAGAATGATCAAGAATTATACTTAAGCTGAGATGAACCACGAAAGATGAAGGAGACTTTGTATCTGAGTCACAGTGGGACGCATAAATAAATGAGTAAATTGGCTCCAGCTGTATTATTGTGATACAATGATATTCCCACATCCAACCAATTCCCAATAGAACCCATGGAATCTATACTGATGGATATGGACATGTTTTGAGCTGTGGAATAAATAGCCACATTAAAAGAATTTGTCAATTGAAACAAAAATATTTTTCTTAAAATTGAACGTATACATGCTCTTGCACGAAATGACTAAAATATAAATGCGTATCAGTTTTGTTTTGTTTTTTTTTTCAAAATTTTCCATCTATTTTTTTCCCTTAAATTTGCCTTTTGTAATGGTTAAATTTCCTTCAAATGCTGGATAATATGACACAACATCACCAGGGGATATATATAAGTTTAATTTATAATTAATGTTTTTCTCTATTTCAGTGTCAATAACACCACAATTAAGCATAGAAAGATGTGTTCGTTAGTGCTTGATTGACAGGAGCTTGTCAAGTTCAGCATAACAGATTGAAGTGTGTGGCTCTTGTTAAAGCTTGAAAACACCTTTATAAAGAACTGTAAGTGTGACCTCATTTGGTAACTTGAATTTTTTTATTTATTTATTTTTTTTTGTCCAAATAAAGTAATGTTAAATGTTTCCTTTAAATCAGTGATAACCAAATTTCCACCTCCGAAAAGTAAAATATATATAATATATAATATATATAAAGGAAATATATATCAATAGGAATCTGTGCAACATTTTAAGGATTTTCTTTGACTTAGCTAATTGTTAATAGTAAGTTTATCTAACCATTAGCCATACCTGCATATTATTGGAGCCCACATAAAAATTCAGTATAAAATTCACATAAGAATCAAAATGACTTTTTTTAAACAAACTAATAGAAAACACAAGAATGCAACCATCATTTTATAATATTTAAAATAAATGACTTAAATGGATATGTAGTGCAACATTTCAGTTCACAGTTAATATTTTTCCTATCCTTTCTCTCAATCTTCTTTTTTAAAGATGTTGATCATACACTTAAATTGTTCCGTGTGAATTGATTCCAGTGCAACAGCACAAAAAGCCTGAGTGGAATGGTCTGGCTACAATATGTTTGAAAGATGAGGAACTCACCCCCTTCCAGCCATTTACTGCAAACCTTTTCTACAAAGTGCTCCAAACTGAGCCATTACACGATTGAGGTGAAAATATTTGCTTTTTATCACCCATCTATTTGAACACTGGCCATATCTCCAGCCACCAAAAAATGCTCAGTGTGTAGCATTCACAGTCTTGCTTTGCATGTCATTTTCAAATAATTTACCAGCTGCAATTAGCAGACTCTTGTTATCATCGCAGTCCTTTGTAATTCTTTTAGGAGATGAGTTGTGAAAGAGGCTAAAATAAAACTGTACATTAGAAATGCTGTATGTGTATACATAGTATCTCTATATATATCACTGATGATTGCACACACCAATTCAAAATAAAAATGACCTCTGCCTGACAAATTAGAAATAAACCTGTTTGACAGGCCCCGTTTGGTTAGAACAAATGCGAGGCATGAAAAATTGTTTGACACACTTTCATAAAAGCAAGTGGCAGCAACCCATCCTTTAACTTGTGGTAATGGCCTCTCGTTGTTAGATTCAATGGAAAAAGCTATTCATACTGTTATGTGATTGAAAAGAAAATTGAATCCTTTTGATGTTATAAATGTGTCTATTACCGCATTTGCACACAAAATTTCTATGGAAATTATAGAGAAAGGAGTGATTCTCTGTAGGAAACGTTTGGGAGTGACATATTGAATTCTATTCCTGCCTGAATATCAATATAGTGTTATAGAACAACTCTAAAACTATGATTTTTCACTGGGCTGAAAGGCTAAAATTACTATACAACATATATATGAAAAAAGGTTAATGGTTAGATATTTCTTCTGTTCTAATGAACAGCTTCTCCAGTATGCTATTAAAGTTATGAGAAACTTTCTTTCTCCTGCATGATGAGGAAAAGCTGCAGCCACTGTTGATGTTCTAAAAAGATTTAAAGGTGGAACAGGTTGAAGCGATATTCAGTGTCAGAATTATAGATTTTTTTAAGGGATTAAAACTATGAGGGTGGGGAAATCTGTAAAGACATCAGGTGGAAGAGTTTTATCTCTTTTTTTAATGAAATGCACAGTGTGGCATTCACACAGATTTTGGTTCATCTTTATTACAATGCAGTTATTTTCCTCTATCAGATCTCTTATCAGTTAATCAGTTTTGCAGACACCCTGATTCACACATAGAGGTTCTGCATGTCTGCACTCAATATCCATTTCAAATAAAGCTACAGAAGTAGTACATCATCTCCTGTTATTTTAGAAAAACATGAATTAAATTGCTTAAATGCTGTATTTGATAAGAAAGATGCATGTCAGCATACTCTGTAAAGTAGGTGAAGTATTTTTGCTGCAATAACTTTTTTTTTTTTTTTTGTAATTTTCTACTTCATCTCTGGAGATTAAAAGGTAAATATTAGGTCAGCAGATGAGTTTTGTATTTTACAGGTAATACGTGCGTGCATTATTAAATAAATACTTCTGAGGCTAATGGGTTTTCATAGTTCATTTAAAATTTTCTGGTTTTTGACTCTGTGTATATAATGTCAAAAAATACGTGAAGATTTTTTTTAGTTACTTCATAGCATTATGTACATAATTTAATTACATGTCAAGTTATTTTGTTCATTTTTGTTTTAGAGACTTGGCACCTTAGGAATTTAATTTATGAAACACATTTAATTTTATGTAAACTTAGCTTTTAAATACAGTTTAAAAAAACAAGAGTGAAAAAAAATAGTCATGGTCATCACAGGAGAATAGAGGACAGGTTAAACACAGAATCTAATCTAATTAAGCTCACATAGCCTGCAATACAACTACATTAACAAAGTCAATTACAAGCATGTGGGGGCAAACTTTTGAGCAAAAAAATTCCAGTACACATACAGTACTCTGAATAAAAAATAATATTGACTCATTTTTAAATTGCTGTCAATACATTTTCTTATAATATCAGTTGCATTAACTCTGCAGGGAAAAAAAGTGTGGCAGAGACGTATTGTAATTAAATATAAACATACTTTGGATGTTGAATAACCCGGCATGCATTAAATGAGACGGCAAAGATTGCAACATAAAAGGTATAAAAATGTAATTAGTATTACCTACAAATTGAATTTTTATTGTAGATGAAGCCTGTTCTTTTTGTAGATTTGCTTGTGTTTTAACACTTGGGCTGATGTGTGTACAAGTGTCCAATACAACAATAATTATTGAATATTTTCTTTTTTTAAACAAAAACAATTTTTTGTAACAATTTTGAGTTGCAAAAATACTTGATTTCTGTCTGAATGTGTACTTAACTTCAAATCAGACTTTAACTAGCTATGTTAGGGCTGTTAATTTGTTCAAGTATAAATGTGGGTCTAAATCTCTTAAAAAGGAAAATAATTCTATTTACTTTAACTCTTTTTCAAGTTTTTATTTTTTTATTTTTTTTATTTTACCATCAATAACTCTTAGATAGGCTTCATTGATTAAATTCTTGAAGAAATCATATTGACAAATTTTTTGAATTGTGTGTGGAAAGTAATATGTGTAACATGAAGCAAAGCTGATCACAAACTTCCAAACAAAACCTAAAAAGGAATAATTTTTCTATGCAGCATACCTCATAATTTAACCTGTCATTGAACACAAGCTGCTCTCTGATCAGTACACCACAACATTATTCAATTGCTTTAATGAGTGATTTAAAAACTATTCAGCTATGCTTATATTTGATGTTTTAGGCCTGTTGTAAAACATGTTGAAGCCCTGGCAAATGGTTGTAATAGTTTCCTTTCAAAATTGTAATAATGATTATGGATGTATTCAAATGAAATTAAATCTCAAAGACTGTGATGCAAGTCACTGTGACTAACTCAAGCGCATCAATCACTTTCTTAATCTTGCAGGAACACTGTCAGTTCACTCTGAGGTACTTTTGATGTCATACACAAAGGGATAATAATTGCTTTAATTCAAAGGTACACTACTTACAATTTCAATCAAATTTCAGTCTGCGATCAAAAAGATGTTTGCATTTTCCAATCCCTGAGCTCGAGGACAGGTTTTCCCAGAATGTTTATTTAGTAGAAAAGCAGATGGCGTTTTTTTTTTTTTGTTTGTTTTTGTTTTTTTTCTGCACTCGTGGCATTAAAAAGATGCACAAAGTTTCCACAAGACAGAACCCCCCCCCACCAACCACCACCACCTCCCCCCCACCCACCCATCCACCGCAAAAGAAAACATAACAGTGTTATGTTAGAGGTAGGAAATTAATGCTATGATGAACTATCTAATTGAGAATATGTTCAATATTTGGTGTTACAAGAAAACCTTCTCAGGCTGGACAGAATACAGAATGAAAGAATGGCCATAATTTTTCTAGATTGCCACATGAATAGTGAGGAAGTCAAGCAAAGTGGTGGATTTGTTGTTAATGGGATGGATATGACCTGAAGACAACGGGATATTAATTTGCATGTGATTAGCACGACTGTGATTGAGTGGATACAGAAGTGGCATGCTGTGGTGTGTTGTCTCCGTGACATGAGGTTGTCATCCGGCATGTGTGAGTTAGAGAGAACGTGTACTGTATGTGTGCATGTATTTGAGTGTAAAACAAGTTCAGTGGCTGCAGGTGTGAAAGTAGCCCAGGCTGTGAACTCCACACACTCCAGCATCCTCTTTCACTTCCTCTCCCACTCATTTATTTTTTCTTTTTCTCTGATTTGGTTTTACGCTGCTGCACTCCGCTCATTTGCATCTGTTCCTGACACCCTTGTACCAGTTACAAGCAATCATTCTCTCCCTTATACAGACACAGATACATAAAGAAAAACAATCTGCTTTCATTATTTAAAACTTGTGTGATGAAGATAAAACTTAAGGTACAACATTTTTTAAATGCCATTTTTATTGGAAGAGATCTTAATGTCAGATCTTAAATGTGCATAACGAGTGTGCATGTAAATATCCATGCCCTCCCCACAACATTTCACAGGAATCTGCTAACTGAAACAGTGAGGAGCTGGAGATTATAATGATGATATGGTTAGTATAACAAATGCTAGATTTTTAAACAGGATCAAAGCCACAAATCATCCCCTTGAAAAAGAACAGGTTAAATAAAAGCTTTTTATCTTTCTGTGTTTAAAGAACTTTTCATTACCATTTTAATTACATGGTTGCCTGTGAATGGAAGCTTCAGTATTTCTCACCCAAATTAAAGTATGGATAAAACCATTTCAGCATTTGTAGAGTTTGCAATCATGTTACCACAGGATGCTGTATGGAGTTGACTGGTCGAGGTGGTGCAGTGGCAAATATTAGCTTATGGCCACTTTCCTAGAGTTAGTTTTTCATAAAATACCATCTGCAATCAGCGTTGGCTTTTTCTGCTATTATTCTAGCTTAAACTAAATACTAAATTCCTTTGTTAAATCTTGTGCTTAGAAAATTAAACAAATTAAAAAAATTAGGAATAGAAACTGAAGGCTTGTGAAGCACTGAATCACTTTGACACAGCTCCAGTGAAATCAACTTACTGCTTTGAACCATTTGATGCAGTCGAAAGAGCAAAATCTGCTGGCTGCACATGTGTGATGTATTTGAGGGGAAGTATTGACTGTGCTACATGATGGTGTGGTGGTTAAAAACACAGCTTTGCTGGTTCAAGCCTCGGCTGGGGGGAGGTTTCAACAGTGGCCTTTCTGTGAGGATGTTACGGCCCGCAGGCTCTCCAGCCTGTGGACTGATTGAATTATTGGCAGATTGCCTGCCCAAAGAGATCTCTGCAGGACTCCTCCTCTCTGCCGTAACAGTCGTTACAGAGGAGTTTGCATGTTCTCCCTGTGTATCCGTGGATTCTCTCTGAGTACTTTGGCTTACCCCCACATGTCCAAAGACATGTATGTTAGGTTAATTGGCCAGTCTAAATTCTCTCTAGGAGTGAAGCGTGAATAGTTGTTGTTGTCCATGTTGGTCCTGTGATGGACTGGCGACCTGTCCAGGTTGTACCCTACCTCTCACATGATAATTACTGAGATAAACTCCAACTTCCCCATGACCCTTAATTGGACAAAGCTGAATAGAACATGAATGAATGTATAGGCAGGGCTTCATTACTTCATAGCTGTCATGCATCTCCCTGTCTCATATTTGATTAATAAATTATATTCTTGAACCTGTGCTTCTGTTTTCTTCTGTTGTTAAAGTTTGTTTGTTTGTTTTTTTTTAATTCTTGTTAATTCTTATTTATTTATTTAAAATTATGGAATTGATCTAATCTTGCCGGACCTGACTGGAGGGGACAGAAAAAAAGGAGAATAGTGAACAGAAGTAAAAGGGAAAGCAGAGAACAAAAAGAGGAGACAAAGATACAGCAGATAAGAGGACAGTGACCCTTCAATTCAGCCTAACACCAGAGAGCCATTACACCTACACAGAACAGAAACACAACAGAGCATTTCCTATGGTTTTACAGGAAAGCTTTTACAGCTTGGCATGGCCATCCTATTTTGTCTCAGTCATTGAGAGCATCTGATTATGTGTGGGGTGTTTCAGTGCTCACCTGAGCAGGTGTCTGTTGTCGTCTTCACAAGGGGACACAATCACATAAGCAATTAAAACTGTCGATGCACTGTCCTTGTTTCATGGAATTCCTAAGGAAAGTATAAAGACAAAAAAATATATATTTTTGGAGTGCTTTTTTTTATCTTAAGTTTTAATTGTCATTAAATAACTTTTGCATAGACTAAACGTTTTATTGCCTTTTATTGCCTCTGATGTAACAAGGCCTTAAGGCTGATTTATACTCTTTAAAACAGAAAATATGTACCCAAACTGAAGTGAACCATCAAAAGAACTTCAACCTGGTGCATTTACCAGCTGATACCACTTCTGCTGCCACCTTCATATTAGGAGGTGAAACTGCAACACAACACCAAAATGATGCGTACCCCCTACGCTCGAGTGTGAGAGCACTCAACCACACACAGACGCCGTGCGAGTATAAATCCGCCTTTAGTTGGTGTGGTCACGTGGCTGCTGGCATGGTGAAGCATAGTAACGAAGTAGTGCTTCACCTGACTGGACTTATTATCTTACTTTTGAGTTATCTGGTCCTGAATTTTAACCTTCATAAACATGGCAGCTCATGCATTATCTCTATCTACGTGTTTTGTTCCAAATTTCCTGTAGTCCATGATGACTCTTTTTTACATTTTGATATTTATATCTTAACTATAAGGAAATTAGGCGAATGGAAACTGAAATCCTGTGACATGCACTACCAGAATTTATTGCAGTGCTTTTCATGTACACAATGAATGGGAAACAAATAAGTTATATTTGTTTTAAGATAACAACTGCAGCAATGTTATACATGAAGTATGCATTTGGCAACACATGTTAGGATTTATCCCATGGGTGCACATTGGAACTGTTATTCAAATCTTTAATCCAGTTAATTTACCAAAGCCACAGAAGGAGCTGAACGTATCAGGTGGATCTGGTCATGGATCTGTACTGTTGAGAATGCTACAACTGAGTCCAATTAAGAAACAAAATTTGAATAATTATACTCACTTGAGCATTAAAGACGGGTTCATTTATCCAAACCACTATTTAGAGGAATATTTAGTGTTGTTATTTAGGATCCTATTAGATCGGAAACAGCTATTATTTTGCTCCTTTTTTGCAAAATATTGCAATTCCTTTCTAAAATGTTTTCAAAATATCAAAATAATCTTTCTTCAAAGAAACTTAAGACAGTATATTGTGAAACAAGTAAGACGTTTACATGCAGCCACTATAAATATAACACAACTCAGACGTTGAAAATCATATACAATAGAATCTTTTCTAAATATCTATTAACAAAAAATGATGGTGATAAAGTTTTGACATGTTATATCTATAGATATAATACAACTAAAACTAACGGCTGTCTGAAGTTCTTATAAACACATTTCATGCAGTTTAAAGAAATGGATAAAATAATGGTGCAGAACAATCCTAAGCTTTAACAAGTCACAGGTCAGCCTAATTATGTCTTCTCATGAAAAATAAGTCTGACCCCGTACAACTCATACAATTGTGCATTGATTTTCTAAAGGATGTGTGTTTAATAAATTTAGCTACAGGAGCAGGACCAGGTGGTCAATCATTGTCCCATTTTCAAAGCCCTTGATGAGCGCTTAGAAAGATCACAGAAATAATGCATCATTGTTCTGTCTAATTACAGCATGTCACAGACAAGAGTGGATTTGCATTTTAAACAAGCACTTGTTCTGATTGAGGAACAATTGTTATATATTTCATTAAATGTGTGAACCATGCAGAGGGCAGCAGACTCCCTCTGTACAGTCAGAGGAGACACACACCACAAAGAATCCAGTTTTACTGGAACAGCAATCCATCAGCAATTCAAGACAGTCTTTTATATATGTTTGTTTGTTTTCATTTATTTTACACTTATGCATACTTTAGTGATATTTTTCCTCCCACCAACGATTAATTTAATCTCTCAGCCTTCTTCAAGGTCTTTTTATATCCCCCCCACTCAGAGTTCAAGCAGAAATAAGAGAGGGTCTGAGGAGAAAGGGAGAGGAAGTAGAACTAAAACAAGATGCAAGAATCAAATACCCTTTAACAGTTTTTGACTGCTTTTGCTCTATTTTCTTAGAGTGGATTTGAAGCAGGGCTGGGCTGCTTCCTGAATATCTTACAGCCTCCTCAGTATCTTTATCTACAATTCCACTTATTTACAGATCACTGGAGGAACATCTGCTCCAACACTTGCCCCAAATCTAAGAAGTGATGTTTTGCAATATACCATTTAATTTTTAATGCAGAAATTCACTTCTCCTTCAAAACAGAAAAACTTTCATAGATAAGCTCCTTTTGATGACAACTAAACAACATCCAATGGCCTGGAAATATACTAGAATTTTAGGGATAAACAAAACTGTAGCAAACAAAAAACTACAGTAATGGTAAACACTGCAAAAGCTGATAATATCATAGCAACATTAAAGTAGAAGAACTATCTTATCTTGGTTATAAACACGTTTGAAATCAGCCATTCAGATGGGATAGGTCATAGTATGTTAAAGAGCACATAACATACAACTTTCCAAGAGATCTTATTATTAAGGCTTTCTTTCTTTCTTTCTTTCTTTCTTTCTTTCTTTCTTTCTTTCTTTCTTTCTTTCTTTCTTTCTTTCTTTCTTTCTTTCTTTCTTTCTTTCTTTCCTTCCTTCCTTCTTTTTACAGAAATTGCTAACAAAGAAAGGTCATAGGAGAGTTGTGATGCACCTGCATGTGTTCTTCTGAAATACAGGCTGGCCTAATGCCAGCACTCCACACTTCAGCAACTGCCAAATGCTATACATATTTGATTTGCAATACTGCATAATAGGCCATCAGCTTAATTACTACTGAGGAGTTATCATCCTGAACTTTCAATACAGAATTGCAGGATGGAAAAGAATGGCTCATAATGCCAACACATTTGCATGTGGCTCAACAACAATACTGTTCACTGAGAAAAAACCAACATGTCTTTATGTCTGTTGTTTTTTATTTTCATTTTAAGCAAGAAAAAGGATGAGCACATTTTAGCTTTCTGGATTTTTGCATATTGTGACATGGGGTAGCAAAAGAAAGAAAACACCCAGAAACTTCAGCATTCAAAGTATTTTTTTTAGTATATATATATTAGTGCTGGGCAACAATTACAATTTTTGATCACGATTAATCGCATGAAATGTTGAGATTAATCGCATTATTATGCATAAAATGTTTATTTAAAAGAAGGCTTACTGTTATACAGTAGTAGCGGTTTAAAAGTTCCCATCCAAGCTGAAAGCCAGCCGAATACCTGCCGGCTTCCAGCCCAGTTCCATTCCAGTTCCAGCCAGCTGCCTTCCAACTTCCAGCCGCCAGAGAGGCCCCCTCCTTCTCCTGGGAGTGTCGATGTTTTAATCAAACTCCACCCATTCCTTGTAATATAGGGTAGACCCAGAAGATGGCGCTTCTCTCACAGACTTCTCATCGCCCGTAGTCTGTCAGATTTTATCTGAATTTACACTGACCGGCAGAGGCGCCACTCAAAGCACCTCTGATGGCCAGTCACAATTCATAAAAATGCATAAAACTTAATACATAATCATCGTTTGACGTGGAATGTGAAATTGTAACATGCTTGTGCGCTGCCAATTGTTTTATTCAGAAATGAATGCTAGTAGGTTAATAAAACCTTTCAAATACTGGATCACAGCCCCTAGCTCTATTCTCAATAGGATGTATTTATCATACTGATTAATCTTTTAATATTAGCATTATTAACATAGACAAATCAGATTTGGATCTGATAAATACCAGCATCAGGTGAACAGACAGAAAGCAGGATTAGAATCTTACAGCTTTTAGATGGTGAGGAGAGAGAAATATTCACAATATGCACAATAACTTTCATCCATGTCTCTTTAGTGGCTCATTATCCAGATTTCTTGCCTATAAATTCTCTAACTTTGCCA
The DNA here is from genome assembly GCF_017639745.1 of Melanotaenia boesemani. Taxonomy (NCBI): domain Eukaryota; kingdom Metazoa; phylum Chordata; class Actinopteri; order Atheriniformes; family Melanotaeniidae; genus Melanotaenia; species Melanotaenia boesemani. The sequence continues at coordinate 19,516,846 of NC_055682.1, read as the reverse complement.
TACTAGCTTGACTGTTTAGCTTAAACGTTTTGCATCTGCACCTTCTGTTAGGGGAGTTAGGAGTTAAGGGGTTAACATCCGGTTTTATAGTGTAACATCAGGTCTCTAAATGTAACTATAGATACAGTATGTGTGGTATCCACAGAAAGTCCAGAATCTTAGCTAACAGCTCAGTAAACCCATTTCTATGACCACTAAACACAGTTAAGACAAGAAACAAATACACAAACAGCTACACAAATTTTGGAAAGTTAACACAAATTATGGCTCCCTGTGTCCACCCGCAGCATGAACATGGACAAATGACACCTCTACTGAAAGCACACATCTCAAAGATTCCAAAGCAGAGCTGTAAATTTGTAAGATTCATGTAATTGAAAATAATCAATATTGTTTTTATACTGACTGCTTTTCTTAAACATTGTTGGTTGGAATCCTAATTAACTGAATGTTCTTTAAAAGTTTATGTGCAAGTGCAAACACAGCATCCCAGTGCTTCTCCACAAAGGTATCCCTATGCTTATGGTGTTTTCACACCAGCCCTGAATCTTGGTTTATTGGGCAGTCTGGTTCATTTGGGGAAGTATAAATCCACAACCAAACTGATGCGGATCAAAAAAACAAACTCTGGTCATATGCTAACATTGCACACACTAAACTCCAGCTGTGGTTAGTAGTGATCCAATATAAACATTTAAATTATATTTTCAGGAATTAATATGAAACTGATATTTACAAATGTCATAAAATAATGTTATTTTATCTTGTGTTTATTTGTCATGTCATCATATGGAAAATATAATGTAATAGTAATAAACTTGATTTTGCTTAAAATTAAAAGGAAAAAAACACAAATGTGTAGCATGAAGACAAATTATGTTTATTTATTCATATTTTTTATCAGAAGATATTAACTGCAGTATATGCATTTGCTTTTTTAACACACATCTACATGTAATTAAACTGAAGAATGTGTATGTAGTAGTGACCTACCTTAAAGACAGCTCACCAGTCAGATATGATGTTATTGTATGGAATGAGTCAGGAGTTACACCCTGACCAAACTGAAATAGTGAATAAGCGCCTTAGACTCAAGTTTGCCAAGTATGTATGGGTCTGTTTGCATTGGATGCAGGTCATGGAACTGATTTTATAACAACACGCAGTCTGTGCTCTGTGCGTTTCAGTTTCTTGTGTGTTTACTTGTACAACAGTATAAAATGGATTACCCACTCTGCAACAATTATCTATTTACTTGATTGAAATTACCCTGCAACAAATTCCACTGTGCAATTTTACTGACACCTGCTTCATTGTCATGTCATTCCTCAAATCTTTTCCCTGTTGATCAGAAATATTGTTGGGAATATTTTTATGCATATTTTCTAGTTATTCCTTTCTGGTATTAGAAATACCTGAAAGCTCCTTGAAAACTTTTCCAAGTAAATATTTCAGTAACAGTTGTTATAAAAAAGGATGAAATCTGTCAACTGATGAATTTCCAATTTTTACCATGTGATAGTATCTCCCTGTGTAGTATTAGCAATGGGTGCAGTTAACTTCTCGATAAATGGGCTTTATATTTTTGCATCTTCTTGTGCTAGCGAGTCCTTCAGAACTCACAGATCTTCCCATCTGCATCTGCCAAGATCTAAGCACAGAGAACAAGTCAGGCTCTTTCTCCAGTACCTGTCCTTAGCTGGCCTTCTCACATGTTTTACTTGGCACAGTTCATACAGTATATCCATCATAGTTACTGCTTGCTGACTGTAGCTTTGTAGAAGGCAACAAGTCAAACTCAAGTCCAAAATAAACAGTAATCTGATGGATGGGTAGTTCAACAAAATGTATCTAACTTAAAATTTCTTTACACACTGTAATGCTGTAAACACTGTAATTTTCTTAACACATTGTAATACTTTTTTTAATATTTTGTGCAAAAGTCTCATGTACATTACATTCACATAATTTCTCTTTGGTAAAGTCCTGAGATGTTATCGAGATATTGTCAAATTAGATATGGGAAGTTATGGCAATACACACAAAGAAAGGCATTCTATTTGCTCTTCTGTTTTTTTCACTCTACTAATTTATCCAACCTCTAAATGTTTTTTTTTTTTTTACACCACTAGTGAGAAACTAACAGAGATGTTGGTAGAATATGATTGGGGTGTTTTTCACCCAAATAATATAATACCTGATGATTACTGAAAAGCAAAGTAATACTTCAAAGCAAATAGATGAATGATTGAATGGTACACATTTACCTTTTATTGTGTTGGCTGTAAAAAGATTTTGTTTACAATGCAAATTCCAATAAAGTTAGAAGCTCTCATTAAATTTAAATAAAGATAATAATGTAATGATTTTTAGATTTCATGGTGCAATATTTTACTCACAATAGAACATATAAAACACATCAGAAAATGAAAGTATCCCACCACATTTTAGTATTTCATGAAAAATATCAACTTATCTTGAATGTAAAGCAGGAGCAGATCTTTTATGTAGGGGAGGGGGAAACAAAACAGAGTAGAAGCATATTTTATTACCAGAAAGGTTTCTCTGTCTGCATGTTGGAATATCCTTGAACCGCACTTTGCCCCCAGTGTTTTTTTAACTTGTAAGCTGCTTTGGAAATGTGTCTTACAGATTAATATAATATAATGTAATTGGCAACCGGTCAGTAACAAAATGATTTAATATAAAAAGTGCCTTCATTGAGGCACTGTCTGGAAGTAAAGGTGAGCAAAGGTTTGACAATCTGCAAAAAAAACTTTTTACAAAATCTGCAGCAATTTCATGGTAATGTAAAACTGCACAAAGATTTCTGGAAAAATCACTGTGTGCCAAGCACATGACTGAAAATCAATGGGTGCTGGTGATCTTCAGGCCCTTTGGCAGCGCTTTACAAACATTGCATCACAAACAAGTACGATTCTGTCATGGAAACCTCTAAATGAGCTCAGGAACACTTTCAGAAAACACTGTTTGTGAACACAGTTTGTTGTACCAACAGAAGTACAAGTTAAGACTCTATCATGCAAAGAAGAAATCATATGTGAAGACAATCCTGAAACACCACTTGGACTAAAACTAATTTAAAATAGATTGAGACAAAGTGGAAAAATGTTCCTATTGTCAAAAAAATTAGAAATTTTTTTTAGAACTCATGGATGCTGTGTCCTTTGAACTAAAATGGAGCAAAACAAACATATTTGTTATCAGGACTCTAATGGCATGGAAGTGTATTGGTGCCTATGGAACTGGCACCTACCACATCTGGAAAGGCACCATAACTACTGGCTTTTTTAGCAACTTATGCTCCCATCCAGGTGTTTTTTCAGAACAGGCCTTCCACAGTTTAGCGAGACAATATTAAACTCTACTGAACATATATTACAGCATGACTGTGATGGAAGAGCTTGGGCACAGGATGGCCTGCGTGCGGTCCAGACCTTTTACCAACTAAAAGAAAATATTCCAAAATTGTTAAACAGCAACAATCCTGTATCAGACATGACTGGGACAACATTCTTCACCCAAAGGCTCAGCAGCCCGTCTCCTCAGTTCCCAGATGTTTACAGACAATTGTTCAAGAAGAGAGAATGTTAAATTGTAGTAAATATGACCATATTCCTAATGTTTTGAGACTTCTTGTTGCTGTCAAACATAATATGAGTTTTATACTGAATAAAATGTTGGCATATGAGATTTGAAATCAATGCATTCTGTTTTTATCCAAATCTTACCTAGTGTACAAACTTTTTTGCAATTAGGGTTGTAGCATGAGCATAGTAACTTCCACATACAATGTTCTGACAGCAAAGCTTTAACAGCTTGACAGTTAACAAGACTGAAATTAAATTTTGCAGAAGGGGAAACAGTCAGTTTTTGTAGCACAGACTGAGAAACACCATCTCAGATAAGTCACAGTAAGCTCTTAGCCACCTTACACAGACCACCATACACACAGGCTCATGTATAAACACAGTGGTTTGTAACAGCTGCTCAGTGTTTCTTGTTACTACTGTGGGCTGTGTGTGATGTCATTGTCAGCTACCTCATGTTTGTTTGACGGCTCCTAATCACACCTCTTGTGTTTTGGGGACTAGCCATTCAACATTGCAGCGACCCTGCCACTTCTATCTGTCAATCACTGTCAGTGGTTGATACTTTCCTGGGCTGTGGTTGTCCATCAGGACACCGCTGGACATTTCATTCACACATGGCCCATCAACCGCTTTCAGATTGACACCATACAAAGCTGACCAGCCTCTGAGTCTTTCTGTTTTTCCTGGCTTCAGTTCAGATCCTTCACACAAGCTCAGAAAAGGCTTCTAGTCTTGTGTTGACAATGCAACAACATGATTCAAACAAAAAAGCAAGTCTTTCTACTTTTTTTTCTTTTCCCCCTGAAAGTGTGATCAATACATTGTGAAGCAGAGGTTGCACTCACAAAAGCAAGAATATGTAAACTTTTGTTTTACAATCTCTGTCTTTGGAAAAAACTTCAAATGGAGGATACATCAAACAGAGAACCAGAACACTTTGATCTCACTCTGAATGCAATGAAGTTACATTGCATTAAAATTTAAAAACTGGACTTGGAAAATAGAATACCATAGAGAAACCTGTATAGTAAAAAGACCTGTGTATTGAAAAGAATATTGTATAATACTTTTTGAGAAGTCAAGCTTCAATAAAACTCATGTATCTCCAGGTAATACACTAAAGACAGATTCTTTGCAGTCTCTAGACAGGTGAGATGAGAGTCCAAATGTTGATAAAAATCTACTGCAGCACCTCATTTTACTGACAGACAAACCTGTATAATGTTATACAATAGTATGACGATGGGTTAGTTGGTCTTTGCTTAAAAAGAGTGGTTTAAAATGGCCTACTGCAACGTACTTTTAGAGTAGTGGACAACAAAAATCACAGAGCTTGGCCCCCAGAAGCTGTAAAAGCAACAATGTTCTTACCTCCACTGTTGCCAACACATCACTATGTGCTGACAAATGACCCTGGCAGGCAAGACTATAATTTACCACAAATTAAACAGCAGGGCTCCTAACAGAGAACCTAGGTTCATATGGTTAACACATTTCATCTTGATGCAAGCATATATTATTACATTACATGGGTGACATGCCTCTGCTGCAAATACAAGTAAATACAATTCCTTGTTCTGTCAATGGGATCAGGCGTTTATTGCAACAATCTCAACAAAAAAAAAAAAAAGAAAAAAAAGGAAATGTTTTGCTCAATTTTTATCAACAATATGGACTACAAAAATCACAAAAAAGTGAAGTATATTAACAGTCATTTAAAAATGTGTTAATACATATAATGAATATCAAATTATTTTCTTTTTACTTTTACTGTACCAATTAGCAATATTCACCTCTAATTTTGATATTTTTTTAGCCCCTGAAATACAAACACAAAATAAAAAAAAAAATTTAAACAAAAAATAAAACATTGTAATGATGTGCAAATGTATTGCCCTTGTATGGGATTAGGTCAGTTTGAACAACTCTTCCACTGCCCCGTGTACAAGTGCCAAGGTGAAAGGCATAACAAGCAGACTAACAGTATGAAGTTTACAGCTACAGCTGTTAACATATTTGAGAATGATTAAGTTTGGAGGTGGGTCTATATTTGGGGTGGGGATCTTTTCCATTAGGGGGTTATTAAATAATGATAAGCTTGTGAATATTTACTGTGATATTACTGTGAATGTGGTGTGTGTGACCCACTTTAGACTTTCACATCTGAAAAAGATAAACCCTTTGATAATTCTTTGACTGTAGACACTATTTGACAGTCAGTTTTTGGGTAATAAAATATGCTTCTACTCTGTTTTTTCCCCTCCTCTCCTAGTTCTGTTGACGATGCGCTTGTGCTAGGCCATGAGAGGTGCAGTCTGAGGTAAATGTGACTGAGTGATGTGTCATATAATCTCTTGGACATATCTAGAGGACGTTATTCCAGGAGAGGATATGGGGACTGCCTCATGAAACATTTATCTGGGAAGAGTGGCATAGCGATGGTAGTGAGATGGAGTGACAGAATGGAATGAGGTAGAGAAGGAAGAATAACAAGGAAAGTGTTTGTTTGTGTGTCTGACCATATTTTTGTCTCTCAGTCATCCTCTATTTTTTCTTTGCTTTTCATTTTACCCACTGAAAATGAAAAGTCTTATAACCAGTGGACAAGCATATAAATCAACAGCTGTTACAAAGATATATGCCTCACACACAAACACATTCACGCACATATCTTTAAACATGCTCTATGAGCTCAGGGAGACTTTGATAACTCTAACAAAAACCCTGAGGCTGGGCTCTGACACAAAGCTTATAATCCAGCCAAATGTTCTAGTGGTGAAACTTAACCTGAATCACTGAGCAGCAAATGCAGCTCCGGACATATTTTGTCTCCAAAGTCACTCAATTGATTCTTAGTTTGCAAGAGGAGATTTTTAAATGTGTTATAATATAATACTGTATGCCAAGAGGTCCTTATATGCCTCCATTGGCATGTAACAATAAACAAATAAAAAACCTAATAGCCTGCACAGAGTATGGGTGTGGATTTAACACTGGCTGTCCTTTATTACAAAATATGACCAAACAACCTAACTGATACACCTCAGTAGTATTTTCACAGTAGGTGAGAAACATGTAGTTTAGTCACATGTCAAATCGAATGAATGAAAAAATACACCAACATTTTTTAAAAGGTCTATATTTATATGCTTGAATTCACTGAAATGACAGTCCAGGATACCAAATTTGTGTCTTGGCTTTGTTTGCACTTTATTTCATTAGAAAAAATTCACTGCACCTTTTTCTTGCTGTTAAGTAAGGTTTGGGAACGCCATTTGGTTTGATCTAGGTTTTAAATGTTACTGCACCTTAAATATGTTAGGGCTGTCTGTCATTCAAAATATTTATTTACAATAAATCGTGTCCTGAGTTAAATCACGATTAATCGGATATTAATTGCAGATTTTTTTTTTTTTTTTTAAACAGCGTCTAAATGTACTGCACCAGGATATTTATCGTGTTTTATCATGCATGTCAGAGCAGAGAAAGTTAAGGGTGGAACACATTACAGGATTCTTCAAACTGTCACAGATTTAGAGACCACACACTTGATACTGACAAAATACAGATCGCACAAGATCTCTCCCTTCTGATCTTATAGTGTATGGTGTGCACTACTGAGAACATCATACACCAACTAATTCTTCAGCAGAGTATCAGGTTCTTCACGCTCAATATTCCAAATCTTGCATTGTCAAACGTGACTTTAGTGTATACAAATATGGTGGACAAACAGGAATAAACAATGATGGTTGTTTTCAGCCTCTTACTTTCTGAAAAAACAAACAAAAAAGAAAGATGATTATGGAAAAAGTAATTGAGACAGCAAAAATGTGGGCTGTATGCATTACAGCATGAGTTGGAGGTGAGTAAAATTGTCACAAGTACTACAGAAAGCTTGGAGAGAGGGGCTGTGCGCTAGATGCTAGCACCAGTGCTAGCAATTAAAAAATATTAGTAATGTTACAGCAATAGTTGCAAATTACCATTGAGGGGAAAATGGCTTCATAAATAAACTTTTCATTGTTTTTACTTCCACTTCCTAGTCAGTCACCGAAGTCAGCTCACGTCTTGATTGGTTTTTGTTCAGATACGTGTGACATAACACTGTGCATGCTCAGCCTCTCTCGCAGCACCTCACGCACTACAGGATTTAGAGTTGCAAATATTAGATGTGTTCATCATTTATCCACTCGTAAGGCTCTCCGTCTGAAGCCTTACCAGTGGATCTGATTGGACAAAATCACTCTTTACACACCCTGAACAATCAGGCCTTTCCTGGCTTTCTTTTTAAAATTTTTTTTAACCTATCCTGTCCAGCATGATGGCAGCAGAATGATGAACTGGCTGCCATTTTGTGTTAAACAAATTTATTCTGCAAGATGAGCCTCCCCTTGAATCTTAAATGTTATTATTTATTATTATTTTATAATATATTTTTTTGCGTATAACTGTTGGACCAGACCAGAAAAACAGAAGGAAAAAGGTGGATAGAGAAGAAATAGAAATAGAAAAGACAGAAAAAATGACAACAAAGCAAAAGGTAAAAAACAAACCACAACAACTGCAATCAAAGCTAAACAAAGAACAGCCGCTACACCAGTACGAAACAGGAAACATCGCAAAGGCTTCCAAGAAGACATAACAGAGAATCTATAGGCGCACCTGTGAGAAGAAAAACTGTAAAAACCATGGACAACAATGAACAGTATGTAGGTGTGTGTGTACTAAACATTAGGGGTGAGCTGTGTTAAATGATCATGCAATTGAGCATCCTTCAAGGATCAGAGGCAGATCGAGTGGGCCCCAAGCCCTGGGCAACCAGCAGCCATCACAAAGAACAGAACCAAGGCAGCCCACCGCAGGAACGGCAATGTGTCCAGGCAGAAGGAGGCAGAGGACGGCAGCATCCAGACTATATATATATTGTATATATATTATATATATATATGTATATATATATATATATATATATATATATATATATATATATATATATATAAATGTGATATGCATGTGTGACTCATTTTCCTACATTTTTTTACGCAAGACAATAGAAAAGGTATTGAAATCAAATGACTTATTATCAAAATAATCACTCATTTATTCCACTGCTTTCTAAAAAGAAATCCAGAGTCAGCTTTGATTGCTATAACTTGTTACCATTTTTAAAAGTTGTTTTAACAACAAAATTGGTTATTGTTGTATAGGATATACAACATGGATATTGATGTATATATAACATATAGCGCAGGTCATATGCTATAAAAACAATTAACTATTTAATCAAATTTTCTGGGGACTTTCACAAACAATTTATCTTTTTTTTATCTCTGTCTAAAATTGGCATCTTGTGTTTTTATTTTAGCTTGACTTTTGTAAGTACTTGTTCAGTGAAGACCAAGACCTTGAAATAGATGACATGGGAAAGCTTACTCATCATAGTCTTGGTTGTGCTTGGCTGGCCTACTGTGGTGCTTCAGAACTGGACCTTCTGATGCAGACACACACCAGAGCCTAGTGGGAGCCTGGTGGAGTGGCCTCTCTCAGAAAGAGGAAAGCTGCTCCCATCCAGACAAGGTCATACTGGCCTCTTGTCATTATCCTCTGGACAGACAGGGAAAAGCATTCATATCCAGCAGCCATTAGTGCCAAGCAGAGACCAATTACTAACAGGCAAAGGGCAAACAGTAAGTGGACATAAATGAAGCCAGACAGGTCAAAGTGGTCATACAAAGCAAAGGTCACTGTTATCATAATTTCAGACAAGTTGAAGTTGTAAATAACTCACTACATAAATACACAACCAAGAAGGGTTAAATTAAGTACACATTTCCTCAGTGAAATGCATTCTGTCCATTAGGGACATTCTGCTGTAGTAGAGCATCATTGTCATTATCTTGTCTTTCTAATCTCTTTAAGCAAAGTATTCACCATATCAATTCATCATACACTAATCTGCTTTAGATCAATATGAGCTTTTATGATGTGTATTTAGATAATGTTGATATTCTCCTTGAATTCATAGCATTGTTAACGTGAATTTTAAACTTGAAGTATCATTACCCTACAAGCTGATAAGACTAGCTCTGCTGCAAACACATTTGTATCGGGCCTTCCCCAGAGTACAGTGAGACACAGGAAGTTCTGCAAAGCCTCTGTACAACATGCACTTAATGTTGCTGTCAAAGCTATTTAAAAAGTTTCCTGTGTCTGGAGAAAGTGTACTTTTAGTTTTCTTTTAACTTTCAAAATGAAGTAAAAACACGTACTATTTGACATGCAGGATGTAGGGTCAATGAGGCAGCAAATACAAGTTTTAGGGTATTTTTTCATATAAAGATGCTTCCTTGCTCTTAGCCACGGAAAGCAGCAAAGAAACGACAGTGCTTATCAGTGCTCCTCCACTTAACTATCAACAAAGTGAAAAAACAACTCAAAACTCTGTAACCCATTCACATCCGCAGGAAAGAATCCAGTCAAGAACCTGCTGTTTCACAAGTCTCATCCTATCAACAGCAACATGATGGCAGTAACAGGTTGTGGGGTTTTCAGTATATTCCCCAGATCTTTGTTACTTTTTAGTCAGAAAAAAAGGTGTAATTATGATCAGCAATCTGTTATGTATCAGACCTCTTGTCCATCTGCGTGGAAAACATAAAACCGTGTTGATTGAAGATGAAAATGGTGTATTAAAAAAAACAAAACAAAAAACAAAAAAAAAAAAACATGGATTTCACCTTCAATGTGTGCAAAAATTCACATGTGCACAAGTTTTATATTAAGTACAGGTGTATTTACTAAAATTACTAACCTAAATAAACAGCTTTGAAATGACAGATTTTTTTTTCCATAGTTATCTTAACAAAACTATTTTATGAAACAAATTTCTAGAGGAATTTTGATGACGATAGAAACTACATGTACATATGAACATAAATGTATATTTCATCCAGCTCATTTTTTGTTAAAGGATAAATCAATCAAGTATGATCATCTGTTCTATTCAGTTTGAAAGGGAATTAATAAATATATGGGACTGTGGGAAATGCAGGAGGTCCAGGAAAGATAAGACAAATGCCACAAATTCAAGTCTTCACACATCTGGTGGATTTTAATCTCTTCCTTAGTGTTAAATTTGTAACTAGAAATTTTCACTCACATCTCCTCCCTCTCTACACTTTCTACATAGAGGTGATCAGCTGGAGGAAATCAAGCCCCTCTCTAAATTTCCTCTCAACTGATTAAGATAAACTGCTTTTCAGCCATGGTTACCCCCCAACCAATCAATTAAAGTAATCAATTAAAGGCCTGCCGGCTGAGCCTTTGGTAATTGAGGGTTGAATAAACACAGGCTGCTGATACTGATGATAAAGCCGTAACAAAACCATAGGCATGAAAAGGGCTTGAAAAATGTAATTTATGGGATTTGAGAAGGTCTCAATTGTAAAATATCTAAGGGAAGCTAGATTTAGCTATTTATTTCAATTCATACCCAGCAGTGCTTTCTGTTTATCCCCTGCTGCCAGAGATTCTGCCCTAGGACTTTAAATATTGAACAAAATCACCAGCCAGGCCTTTCCAATTGGCCAAGACTACTATTTGAAAAAAGTGCCAGTCGAATTCAAACATGGCACTGTGTTCCAGCATGTCCTCCAGTGAAAACAAATCCTCAGAGGCGGGTGAAAGAGACTCTTTGGCCAGCTTGGCCTTTCCACTCCTGGCTTCAGGTCCAAGAGGTGAGGAGGCTCTATGTACTTTAGGAATCCTGAAATATAGCCTCACAGGGCTCCATAACTGAGTCAAATTCAACTAAACATGCATTTTTGTCTGGCCTAGAAATATATTGATATGAAATAGAAAATCAAATGATAAGCAAGTTAGCCAATCTTAAAAAGCTAATTACATTCTCTTGCTATATAAATCCTTCATGAGACATTTTTGGGGGACTTTTACAAACAGATTTTCTTACAGGTAGACTCCATTTGGTTTCAATCAGTCTGCTTTTGTTGCATTAGGTGACAACAAAATCCTTTGTATTGCTTTATGAGGTACTTATCTGTTAGGGCTTCACCAGAGAAATGAGACATTAAAAACAGTGCACTAGGTCCTTGTGTAAGATGTGTGTGACCCTGCATTTTTATGAGGTCTCCATTTACATGTTATTTTGTTTCTGCCAGATCACTGAGAAGTGGCTGTTCATAAAATGAAACAATGTGTTTTCGCAGCACAACGTGCTTAAATTGAACTAGTTCGGTAATCAGCCTTTGTGTATTATTAAGGTGATTGTTATGGAGATGTATGTTTGTCATTAACTACACACAAACAGGTTTTTAAAAACAAAAAACATGTCAGGGATGCATTATATTAGAAAAATATGCAATATCTGATATTGTTTTAAAATAGCAGGATGATAATATTACCTGCAATATATAAACACAGTTAAATAAATGGAGCTAATCTCAGTTGTATTGATGATAGCAGCAGTCCACTTCTGCATTTGTGCATACTGGTTAGTAGTACAACAAGCTTGAAAACAGAAGAGTAGTGCAGCCCTCATCACTGCAGCTGTGCGCGTCCTATTCCAACTTAAAATATAAATATACTTATGTTACCGTTGTTTTTGTTATTTATATTGAACATGTGGATATTTTCATCATGATGTTGATATACTGTGTAGCTCTGCTGTAATTAAGTAACAGTAACCCCCAACAACAGTTAATAATAATAATAATAATAATAATAATAATAATAATAATAATAATAATAATAATAATAATAATAATAAAACTGATATATAAATAGAAAGTAAAGGTGACATTAGATATAGGCCAGCATGCCGTTTGAACAAACTAATCATAAACATCACGAGGTGTAAAATATAATAGTGTGTATAGGAACTGCACTGAGAGCACAGAGAAAAGTGCTGTTCCTGCTCCAGCTCATTATCTAACAGCAGTATAACATAATTTAACATTTCCTTTGTGTTCAGGGACACCACAGCAATTAGCTAACAAGTGGGTCATCCATTAACCAGGCCCACAGCCCTGGGAGAGATATAAGCCTCCAGGGCAACACTCAACAATTCTCTGTAATAGAATGGCTTACAGAGAGAGTCCATTAGTAAACATTTAGGAAATCAGTGAGAAGGCAGGTCTCCATGGGTAATTATATTACTGGTTATTTACAACAAATACTCTCTTCACTTTATTGTGTTTTCTTTCTTTATCCCTCCTCTGATTATGTTTTTACCTTTGTTCTTCTACCACTTGCAGGTTAACGTTAATGAACTAAGAGGTTATAAATAAAAGTTTGTTGCTTCTTGCATACAGACTGCTGGTGCCCCAGAGCCTGCAGTCTATTTTAACTATAACAGAGGGCTCCCGCTTCCATGTTTTTGAATTACATAAATAATAGAAGCCTGTTTATTTTCCAGAGATTGTAGTTACATGATCATCCAGTCTGAGGACTGAGACTGCTCTTTGGCGAATCCCACCATATAGCCTAAAAGACTGGAGGACACTTCCTGCTATTGACATCCTTCTTAACTATGCTTCGACTTACTCAGCCCGAACAGTAGATATAAACAAAGAATTGGCTGTACTGTTGGACCCTGATCTCAACGGGGATGATAGCGTATGGACACCCCTTTGAAATAGTTTACTTCAAAATAAATACTTAATGCAGCTTGCTTTTCTGATGAAATAATTCATTGAACACACTAACATTTGTAATGGCTAACCAGCCCCTCACAACAGTGTTAGAGTAAGACTCAAGGTTGATCAATAGAGGCCTTAGGGGTTTTATTTTCTGTTCCTTGATCAAGGCTGTCAGATTAGTATAGGTACAGTGTAAATAGGACTGCTCCTTGAGCATAGGCGGCGGCTCTGTAGCCCAGCTTGGAGCATAGCTCCCTCATTAATATGATGAGGAAAACAGCCTTCGGGCACTGAGGATGCAGAGCAGCCCACACCGAGGCTCAGTGGATACCAAAAACAGTGCAGGGGCACAATGGAAAAATGTCTGTGTGTTTTCACTACCCTCCTTTAGCGCATCAACAGATCTGAACAGAATGCTTAAATGGTGGACAAAAAGAAAGACATTTGTGTGACCATGAGCCAGAGTGAGATTTATCCTTTTAAAGCATAAATTGGTTGATGTGTACTGGTCTGTGGTAAAATTTAATCACTATAAGGAGTAAAGATTTGACATTCTGAAAATTTTCTAATATATATTTCAGAGAGCTTATTGATTTTACTTTGTGTAAAACATTGTTGTTTTTTTTCTTTTTGCAAACTGCTCCTCTTCTTGGCTCCCTCTCACAGGCATCACGGGAGGCAGGAAAATCTTACACATTGTGAATTCTGTGTCACATCAGTTTCACGGTGTAAGAGGTGGGAATAGGGAACATATCTACAGTTTTTTCAGTGCAGATTTTTTTTGCACTTTAGGAAGTTATAGAAATTGGCAAATAGGTGTTGGTATTTTTTAATTCAAATGGATTAAATAATTTAAAATAGAAAAGGTAATTTAAGTTATTATAAGGACAGCAGTTCATCTTTTCTCTGATTTGCAATCCATTTGGTTTAGAAAATCACAAGAAAAGATTTTGCTTTATTTTATTTATTTATTTTTTTCTCGGTGGCTGTCATCTTGTGAGTAATTATCATTGGTCTGTGTGCCATGAGCCAGGAAAGATAGTGACACCTCTACTGATCTATTCATCTTTTAGTGCAGATGATATCGACTTCCTGGTTTCAGAAACAGGTTGTCACCTCCTTAATTCAACAGACAGACAACACAAGTGTTATTAGTATGTGTTTCATATTCAGCAAAATGAGTGCGAGTGAACATAGCAAAATCTCCTCTTTATGGACATAATTATAATAAAGACAACCACATTTAAAGCAATAAATCACACGTAATCGCAGGCACATCATGTTAAACTTATTACACAAAATATTAGAATAGAATAGAATAGAATTTATTCTTACTGGAAGTGGGAAAAAGTAAAACTGTCACTCTGGTGCATACATAAAAACACGTAAATAAGTGTCTATGTCGTGGCTTAACTGTAATGATAAATGTGTTTATGCTTCTCATACTGGAGAGCAGCCTATCTGCCTGCAAGCAAAGTCCATGTTTATTTATCCATTTTTTTCTTACTGTTGCCAAAAAATGTTTTTGAAAAGTTCATAATGTCATTTTGGGGACCTTGAAAAACTCCAGTACAACAACAGAAATACAGTTCATTTTCCTTTTTGCTATTCAACAAAAGCACTGTTACAAATAACTCAGCAAACTTACAGCAGCTTTTGTGGCACATAGAGAAGTAATTTTTTGTGGCTTTAACTGGATCTTGAAGTGTTTATATATGATTCATAAAGCAACAGAGAAATTCAGTCACAAAGCAAATTGTACTTTTGCATTCATATTTGCTCTAGTATTAAAATTTAAACAGAATGTCATATTCCAAAACCACTTTCACAGAATATGCTTCTATAAAAGGTTGCAAATAATGTGGTCATCCTCCTTGTGTTTCCCTGAAGATGTAGCCAAGGACCTTGAAGAACAGATGACATCTGTCAAAATGCATGTTGGTTGTGCCTGCAGTACCATGAATAGCCAGTAGATGGTACTCTACTGTGGGACTAAGCATGAAAGAAAGGGGTAGTGGGCAGTGTTAATGGTATTTTTTTTTAAAAAAGACTGAAATTATCAATCAACTATCATACAATAACGAGATTTAACATATTTAAGATTATCTAAAAACTAAATTAGTCACCCCATCAACACATTCACATACAGTGCATATTAGTGATTTTAGAGAATATACTGTGTCAAAGGAAAAAAAAATCTCTGCAAAAAGTAACTTCACATATTAAAGTTGGGAAATCAGATTATACAGAGGTAACCATGTATGTACTGCCCCATGCCTGTCCGCTGCTGTGTGTAACAGACAAGAGCAGATGGCCATGGCCGGCTCCCTGCACAGCTCTGTCAGCAAGAATGTTAGGCAGAGGTTACTTTGTTCAGTGATGGAAAACCCAGATTATCACTGTCAAAAAGCAGGCAACAATGCAGCCCAGTGCTTTGTTTCCCTGTTTTCAAAGACATTTGTTCTTTGATAAGGTACCGGAAACAGTTAGTGACATGATGGTGGGAACCTGTGAAAAAGAATACACTTTCTATCAATTGTGTGTTCCTTATCCCCTGGTGGCATTTGCTGGGTGTGGGAATAGGCAGCATTCTCGGTACTGCTGCTCTGAGATAGCATTCACAGGCCAGAGCACAAGAACAGGCTGCATTCAGCCCAAGGAACCAGGGGCCCTGCACTGTAGAATTGTACACAGGGATGGACAATGTACACTATCTTTGGTTTGAACACAAAGAACCAAGGAAAGATTTTATTGTAAGGTTTGGCAGCTCTTGTTTGCAGAGTCTCTCTCATTCTACCAATTCCTCTCTTTCTCACTGTGTCCTTTACCTGCTGCCTTTTTTTTTATTGCTGCAATTTCATTACATTTTTGTGTTTTCTTACATTTGACTAATTCAATAACAGACTAGTTGCCACCACCTTCCATTGAATCCCTCCATCACAATTTCTCTCTTCTCTACCCCACTGTCTGCGTTTTGCTCTAGCCCAATCTCTTTTTAAGAATCTGATACAAAGTGAAATCTTAATTATTGTTTTGTTTAAATGAAAACGTTATTAAAGTAATTTCTTTTGCCCTTTCTGTTCTACCAAATGATAAATATAAACATGTCTACAGGACATGCTCTAAAACAAACAGGCATAAATTAATGTAGATATTGATATAATTGATTCTTTATAATAATTGGCATCTCTGCGTGCTGAATATCTCCACTGATTTGTGGTCCATTCAGTGCTGGCGCTCATCAGACGATGTGAAGGCTAAGCATTTTTAATAGAAGCTGGACCCACTGCTGCCACCCACAGAGTCACCGCATTGCATTGGGTAAATTAGTATTATGATTTTAAGGGATAAATACCCGTTCCACCTAATTAATCCACCACATCACAGGGCAATATGACACCAGGAGCCCAATAGATCAAGGACCACAGATCAAAGGCAGCACCACTGTTAGGATCCTACATAGGCAAGAAGAAGGTTTCTTGTTTATTTTTTATGTACAGATAGCCTGTAAACTAATGACTAAAGAATACAGCAGTATACGCAAATTTGTTTATTGGTTGGTGACCAAAAGATGCAGCAACGTTGCTTCACCAATAAGCATGTATAATTAGGCAGTGGGGTTTCAGAACTCAAGACTTAAATTTTTAAGGCTTGTTGAAATTTCTTGTTTGGAAAAAATATCTGCTTATTAGCATAATGTATGATTTAAAGTGTGTGCTTTGAATTAAACCACCATTTGTAGATTCAACTGTTATGGTCAAACTAAGATTTGCTCAATATGTTAGCAAGAAAACTTTTTTTTTTTTTTTTTCATTTTTATCAATGCTTCACACTCAGTAGCAGGAATAAATTGATTGTTTTGGTTCAGCCTGTAGCTGAGGTGGGGAGGGGGGAAGTGGTGTTGAAATATATATAAAAAAAAATTTAATGAAAAGATCAGTTAAGAGCACCATTTATAGTGGCCTGCTCTTTGGTTGAAATGATGAATATTCAGCCTTGTGAGAAACTTGAGGACGGGCATGATGAAATGCTTTCTTTTACAAAGCTTCAATTCATCATGCTCAGTTCTTTATGTTTAAGTCTACATAAGACAAGTAATAAAAGGTTTACTGAAGTCTCAAACAACATTTTAAAGTTATTGCAATATCCTGTGATGGTTTATAATAATCAGAAAGTTACTCACATTGTCTAATCATCAACCTGACATAATAAAAAACAAGCTAGTTCTCTTTAGTATTTAACCCCCTGGCTGTGCTCTAAAATATGTTACTGTCCTGCCAAGTTTACCACATATTCACTGTTTACTGATGGCTGTTACACATGTGGTTTTTGCATATGCTCTCCTCTCCCACTTAAATCATCTGTGGTCCCTGGGCTTTCTTTTGACATGTGCAGTGTTGATGCTGCCACTGCAGCTTAAATTTTTCAAGCTAAGAAAAGGCATGTGTATGAAATAATAATGACCATTTCAGACAGTTATATTTTTCACATCTGTCATCTCTCCTTTTCTTTCCTTCTGTGACCACCACAATAAAGAACCTCCTACGCACATCTCTATCATAGTTTTGTTCACATATTTGTTTTATGTGTTGCTGTTACAGTTGCCCAGGTTTTTTTTTTATATATATATTTTTATTTATTTTGGGAAGTGTGCAAAACAGCATTGTAGAATAACTGACAAAGCATTAACAGGAACTCAGCTCTCAACATTATTCAGTTTTATAGCTTGTTTACAAAAATTCAACAACTGTAGTCTCCAACAAAGCTGGGCTTTGGACTTCCCCCCATGGGGTGCAACCCCCCCTATGTCAGAGATCCAGGGTTGACTGGACTGACTGACTGTGGTCTTGTCTTCAATAATTCATAATACAGTATCAAGTCCTTCATTAATATACTATTGCAAGCCATGTCAAAACAAGACTATGTATCTGGTAAATGCAGTATTTTTCAGCTAAACTATTTGTCTATTTAAAATCATTCTGCAGAATCCTCCTGCAAGAATGCATTTTACTGAGGACTTGATTTATTAAAGGTAGCATTGTAGAAATTCCCACCTCTGTCAGACAACATTATTGTGAATGATGTATACATGTCTTGTGGCACAGAACCTCTTTCAAAGAGGCTTTGTTTGTTTTGTCACTGTTCCTTTGTGCAGTCAGTCTCAGCAGAGTGTAGATGTCACAAAGCATTAAGAAGTATGAGATTCAGGATGTTACATTTAATCTCCTCGACTTCCCCAGTTAGCAGAGGAGCCAAGCAGCAGTGCAGGGAGTCCCAGCATCCTGTAGAACAAAGCTGGCTGACATGATGTTTGCCTGAGGGGCCTGCACGCTCTCACTCTCTCTCACAGGCATACTCTGGAAGCATGTAAAACAATGAAAAACCAGCCAGCTGACAGATACACTAAGCTGCAGTCACTTTGAATGACAACAGTGCATGAGAGAAGCAGCGGTGGCCCCAGACTGGGATTCAGTACAAACAGCTCCACGAGTAGACAGAAGGCTCTATCACAGCTATCAATCAGGGCTTCTTAGATCCCGCTGCTGTAGTTTATCACATTATCAGAATACTGCAGAGTCATCACATAGTGTTATCTTGTCAGTATATTGTCCTAAGCAACAACAGCTCGTGGAGGGAGTACCTATCTGCATGTCTGGGTATGAGATGCTCTCCTATATTTCAAAGTCAGTAAGTGGAACACAGTGATAAGTCCGATAGCTAGAGTGCTGCTGTGGCCTGGTGTTTAATAGGAGCAGATGCCTCCTTAGACTCTCCAGAGAACTGGGCTTTTTCTCAAGCATCCCAGTTTGATTTCTTCCCCCCATGTAATAGTGATCCGACAGCGAGACGACTCATTTGACCCCCACAACCTCAAAGGTTATAGAAATTATAATCAAGGGAGTTATTTAGATTGACCTGATTTGATGCTTGGCTGATAGGAGTGCACCACTGCTCTGTTTCAGTGTTAAATTGACCCTTTCTGGAATCAGGTTTCTGCAAAAGAATCCACCATGACTGAGCTATACAAGACCACCCTTCACTCAGAATAACAAATGTGCCAAATCAAACATGTTTCAACAGTAGCATTTTCCACATAATGCAATTGTTTCACCAGTAAATCCAAGCTATAATCATATTTAGCTGACACAGATACGGCACAGTCCCAATGGTGTGCTGGCAGCACCACCACTGCTCCCTCTACAGGTAAAGAGACCCACTCAGAAGGGTCATGTGGCACAGCCTTTGGCTACTCTGCTCGCCCTTCTCAGCATCTCTGGGGGTGCATGAGATTCTTCAGCATACACCACTTCTCTCATTAGTGCATGCCAGGCTGCTAGTTGCTGCGGCTGAATCCAGGGCATGTCAGGAGCCATGTCTAGGAGCCACTTGAACAGACAAGATGAGAATGAGGGGCCAGGGGCTGGCATATGGTGCTGATTAGCAGTCAAGTTTACAGGGGTTCTCCAACCACAGAACATAATCAGATCTACTCCCAGCATCCTGCCTTCCTAACATAGTCTAACATACATGGATTCCCCCAAGATTACACTGTGCCCTCTGAAGAAGAAAACACATTCCATTATTTTAAACTATTGTCCCAGAAGGAATTGCTGAAGTTGTGTCATTTAAACAGCGTCTGACTTGTCTAAAACTTTACAAATATTCTGTGGATTTATTGTAAACAGGTCTTTTGGAATTAATGAAAATGAAAAGCAAGTTTTTAGGCTTATCCTGAGGGACTTTGTCAAATGTTGATGGATTTCTGTGTGCACTGACAAGTAAAAACTAATATTGAGGAAACAAGAATTTGCAAAAACTATTCTACATATTAATGAGTGATTTCAAAAAGTCCATTCCTGCCCTGGATGCACCTCCCTGCCCACCAGGCACAGAGCATAACTCCCCTAAAACAAAACTTTCAGTGCCACAGTTGAAGCAGCAACATCTGGCTTCTCATGTAGGCACTTATTAGGATCAAATTAAGTAGAAATGAATGGGATGATACATGACAGGGTGCAGATGTTCAAAGCTGTGGTGTGAAAATCTGAGGGCAGAAAACAGCTTAATGAATTCTGCGTCTTACAGCAGGGGTGAGGCTTTGGGTTCACGGGTTAGAAAAAAGGCTAATTAAATTCTGGAGCATATGCACAAGAAAATAAACGTTTGTTGCTTGTCGCTCCCCTGTTTACCCATGGCGTGCTTGGGGACAATGTTATGATTTGCAGTTAATCAGGCAATACAGGGAAGTGTCTGCTCTTTTGTGATTTATAAACAAATGCATATTAAACTTGGCACACTAATATTCCCCGTGAAGTGCTTCACAAATTAGCTGATCTGTTACTCAGATCGGGTTATCTCAGAAAATATTAAACTTGTGGTGCTAGTGTACTCCAGCTGACTTTAAATCTGTGTAGCACAATGCATTTTGAGGCATTTTAAAATAAATACATCGCTATAAGGGATTTTTTTTTCTGTGTATTTATTCGCCCTCAATGGTTTCTCATTGGAAAATCCTTCTCAAGTAATAAAAACACAACAATTTCTATTTTTATGTGATTACAGGTTAAACTTATTCATGAAAGTATTACATTTAATTTCTAATCATACATTGACCTAGATGTTATACAATGAAACTTGTTTAATCTGAGCAAGACCACTGAGTAATCATGAAAAAATAATAAATAACTAAATTCAACAAAAATTCTAATGTTTCACAATATTGCTGGTACCTTACCACTTCCTGCCAAACACTGTCAGAATATTTTGAGAAAGATGACATGGCAACAAGAGAAATATTAAGATTTGAAGCATTTGTGACACAGTTTATCTTCATTGATGTATGCTTTTTAAACTGTTTTGTCGTGTTGGGGCATGGATCCAGGACCTCTTGAGAAGTCATGGTGATGTTCATGGTGGACCCTTTAGTCCTAAGTGGGAGGGGCCCTTATGGTTTAATTTGTACATGCAAACAATCCACAGTGTACTTTGTAGATTCTCAGTAAGATTTGGATCTAGGGAGCTAGAAAGTCCATGTCTGAAAGGTGTTATTGACCCATCCATTGAACAGTTTAACTTGCAGTGGTGGAGCACATTGCCCGGTCAACTAAATCAGGGCACTAGCAATGCTGAAGTGATACGTACATATCAAACTAACATCCACAAAATGCTGGGACACAAAATTCCCCAGCAAAATGTTAATGCACAGTAAATAAATAACCATTGTTATTTGCTTTAACTCTCTGTTTTTTTAATATTTTTCATATGTGTAGTGTTATGATTTTGAAGAACCTCTGTCACCATACTGACCCTTAAAAAATAATCTAGACATTTTCATTTAACTAATTTTTATTGTTTTTTTCCCCCCTTTACTGACTTCACTGCAAAAAATGTGTGTGTGTGTGTGTGTGTGTGTGTGTGTGTGCGCGCGCGCGCATGCGGGTGGGTAGGTGGGTGTGCATATTTTGATGCAAAGCTGAGTTAAAATGATGTGTCCAAGAGAAGTTGTCAAATGGCTCATTTCTTATTGTCATTTTTTGCACCGAAAATATACATTTTTGTTAGTGATGTTTTTCTTTTCATGGCTGTGGAAATACAAGAAATACACGTAATTATTTTGTGTATTAGAATAACAAAATTGTTTTAGCATCCATAAGCACTTTAGTACAATAAGTCCGCATTTTTAGGGACTGTCAGAGATAACGTAAATTACATTGAGGAAATCTGTGCTGTAACACTGGGAATCCGTGACAAAGACAGAGATAGTTTAAATGATTTTGTGATGTACAAGTTTTTGTCTCACCTTCCAAAATGATTTATTTTCTTTAATGAGCTTAGGGATCACAAAATATTTCCCTTCAACATTTAAACTTTTCTTGATTCAGTCTACTGTTTTGTATTGACCCAAGCACAATGTAGAGCCACTGGTTAATGTCCAAGGCCTTTATATTGGTGGCATCCAGCGGGAGTCATTCTTTTTTACAATTCCAAGTGGAGTGCAGGTGAGTTATTTCTTTGGCAGTGTTTTGCACATGACTGTATTCCTGCATATTATAGAGATCTCTATAAAAATTTTAACTGCAGACCTACTTCCCTGCACAGGAGACATATCATACTTTTTTCCAAATGTTCTGACACATAAACACACATTTTTGGTAATTCACATTTGAGCAATATAGTACTTTTTATTTATTGTTTTTTAAATGTCCCTTTGTTTAAATAATTAGAAGCCTTCACAACTGGGAATAGGGTGTAAGGTGACAAGACATGATAGCAAGAAAACTGAAATAAATACACATGCATACTGACATATACAGTGTAGATAAACACACACACTCACTACTGTCTACAAGCACACTCCATCTCTCTGGGCTGGCACTTCCAACAGGAAACTGACTAACAGTATTATGTGACACCATGGAATGTTCTGGGGAGCAGCAGTCTAGAAGCGCTGACCTACACCCGACAACAATACCTCTTTTTGTTCTGCCTTTCCCTCAAGATCTCGAGTCCCCTCTCTGATGCAGGTGTGGTGCTTTACAATAAACATTTTTTAACAGTCATAATCAAAAGAAATGAAGTCAGGGTTATTTTGCACAAGTCAGGGGACTCGAGGGAATGACACCATTCTCTTCATGGAACTGGGAGAAACTGCATACCTATGTTAATGCCAACTCTCAAGTTAAGTTTATTACAAATAGAATTTAACTGTTGAACCAATAAAAAAAATAGGGAAAAGAAGGCTTCACACTGATTTTCAACATACAAACAAGTACTGTAGGATTTTTTTTTTTTCAGCAGTATGTCTACTTAAATTTTGATTTAAAGTAAACAGGAAAATAATTTTGGGTGGTCTGTTGGAATTATAAAATATTCATTATGAAACGCTGAAGCAGGATATTTAAACTGGGTGGTTATTAGGTTTGGGTAATCTGCAGAGGAAAAAACTGAACCATAAACACAAGAACACATCTCAGGTCACTATTTACTCTGTCTAAAATTGTGAAATCTGTATTGTTGGCAATTTTGGGGGGCTATGTTGTATTTATTCTTGTTTTATGACTAACTTTGTCATTCTTTAAATTTGATCCATATTATTGTCAAATAAAAAAAAAAAAACACAGTGTCAATGACATATGTGTTCATCTCTGTTATTTGGTTGTTCCTTGTAATGTTTTGCTGTGCTTCCCTGGACAGCAAGTAGAGAGATTTAGATTAGAGGTCAACAAGGGGGAGTCCTTGTTAAGTTGTATAAGGTTTAAAGACTTATCTGTGATCTTTGAACACTAAATTGCTGCTTAAGCGACTGTTTTTTACGGTCAAAATCAAGGCACAGACAAACTCATAGAATATACAGTGACAGAATTCATTAACTAAAAATAAGCTATTCAGGAATGTTCCTATTCCTTTTTAGCCACTCGGCGTAGTATCCAGCCTTTAGAAGAGACAAAACCCCATCATTTTACTCCACCATATTTATCAGTAATTTCTAATCATTTTTAAAACTAATATTTTGTCTTTTTGCCACTTCCACGTGATAAGAAGGAAAACTTTCACTTTTAATAAAGATTTAATGTTCATGCAAACAATAGCGTATTTTAGTTTTAATATAATTTTTCTGACTCAGTAAAGCTGCATTTTTCTGCTTGTCCTGATGTAAGGGATTTAAGGCTTGCCCCAGCCTTCGTTGGGGTTTCAGCTGCACAGCAGGAAGAAGATAAAAACGGGGGCTTTGTAGGAGAAAAAAAAATCACAGCGCATTAAAAACAAATCTACTGGGGGATCCACCAGCAGCTTAAGTGAGCCAAGACGATTAAAGGGTCAGTGGTCATAGACTGCAGGTCGAACGTACCTGATGCCACTCACCTTGGTCCACAAGAGGCATTGCCAAAACCAATCTTTCAAAATCAAATGGCTACTGTACACAGGAGACACTGTGAAGGTCAATGCAAAGTTACTGTAGGTAATGGTAATCGGCTCAGCAGATCTTTTGGCTTGTTAAATCATTTTTGCTGTGCACGTCCTCTGGAGTTGTTTTAACAAACTTCTAATCTGTAAAAATAAACCTACAAGTAACAGAATAAGGTGAGTGGCCCATCAGCAAACATCTTCTTTTACAGTTATACTTATATTGCTATATGGTCATGTGGTGTTAAGTTCAGATTATTGTCTGTACTGCATTTACACTCAAGGATTGAACAGAATGGAATAAAACTAGATACCATGTTGACATTCTGCTAAATGAATATGAAAGGTAACCCATAACTACCAGTTTGTACACTATAGAAAAGTCAAATATGCAACTCCCTTTGAGATGATGTTGAATTTGCTGTAAATCTTCTCTAATACAGCAAATGTCTCCAACTGACCCAAATTGGCTGTTGGATCTTTTGTACTTTGTATAGGTAATTTTTCCAGCAGTTGATTTGTCACAATTAGAATCAGTTTAACAGATTTGGCAAAATATGTATTCATACATTCACAGACCTCCACAGCTACAGTAGTGGTGCAGCACTGGAGACTGATTTATGGACATGGAGTAAGTTGAATATTTAAATTAATACAGCTGTTGGTGTAGGTTGTTTCCTTTGTCTTTAAAAAATATATATATTTTTTAAGTCAATATCAAACAAAAACAGGTTAAGCATGTATTATAACTTTTGAAAACATTGTGTAGAAAAAGTCTTAAAATACTGATATCTTGTATGTAGTGTAGATTCCGTGTTCCCCCTTACTTTGAACGTGTGGGGTCCTGCAACCCACTTACCCCAATGACAGGGACTCTGCCAGGCTAGGGGGACTAGGCCACCCCAGACAGCCATCCACCCTGGGGTCAAAATACCCCAGCCTAGGACCCCTCCTCCATTGAAATTCTGTACTAAAAGATTGAAAGATTTCAGATAACATATTCCAATTAAGAAAATAAAAACAAAAGGTTTTGCAAGATTACCAAGACATGTAGAGTGGTCAACTTATTGGAATGCATACAGAACCTCAATGTTCTGGTAAATCAAACTTGAAAGTCGATTTTTGGGGGGGCACTTTAATTGTAGAATTTCTGACGATTTATTTTAAACATTTTGGACTGTGAACAATGAACAGTCATAAGACCAGCTTGAAAATGATTAATGACTCAGAATTTTGGATAGCCTTTGTTGGCTCAGAAAAACATTGCTTTGATTCGGTAAGCATGAAAACACATTTGATGTTTCAAAAAGTGAAATTTGATGAGTTAATACATTAGGAATATGTTTTTCTGTCATCGTTTTTCTTTTAGGGAAACATAGATGGTGGACTGCAGTGACTCAACATTTCACTGTATCGATAAAGGTCTCTCTCTTTCCTCTTTCTGATGTCACTAGTGGTGACTGTGAGTGGCTTCCCAGCCAAAGACCTGCTTTATCAAGCAGCCAATTTAACAAGACAGCTCCTTTCATGCTTTTTGGCTTCTCCAGTGGTAATGGATTTCTTCAATAAGCGTCTCTCTTTATCCAGGTTTCACACTTTCCTTTCTGGACGGCTGGGCTCCACTCCAGATCAGATCTTTTGCCACTGACTTTGATTTCCTTAGGTAAGTGATCCATCGCTCCAAGCCTGACCAACATTGCCTGAAATTTGGCCTCACTTTGGCTCTCTGTGTCTGATATTGTACACTCTAATACAAAGTGAAGTAGCACATCTAAGTGGCCTGTCACTCCACCCTTTTGCCATTCTAGCACACCAACTCGTACCCACCCAATTTCCAAGTCTCTTTTGTCACCTCCTATGGCTTCTAAGCAGTTCAACTGGGACTCATTTCCACAGTGAACTGTAAACAATACAGTAATGAGTGTATTTGAAGAAGATGGTTATGTTTTTGTCACTTTAATGAAGAGTGGCAGTTTACATCTAAAAGAGGAAGACTAAGGAACTGAACTTACAACACTTACTGTAAATGGTGTAGTTCAATTATATTTGAAAAATATAAGTTCTGACTAAGCTCGGACTAAATTTCATTTTAATTCCATGACTTGGTTAGTTTAGTTTTATTTGCTTTGCTTTTATTAATAAACCATATCAGTTTTTGTTCTTTTCAAATTTGAATTGCTCCCATTTAAATTTGTTCTCATGGAGAAGTACCTGCTTCATGTGAACAAATGGCCAATATTTGTGAAATTAAGTAGAAAAGCGATGCATGGTCAAAGGAGGAACCCATAAAATTTGAATGTCTTGAACACAGTTGCATCTCCAATTGATTGA
Source organism: Melanotaenia boesemani (assembly GCF_017639745.1). NCBI lineage: Eukaryota > Metazoa > Chordata > Actinopteri > Atheriniformes > Melanotaeniidae > Melanotaenia > Melanotaenia boesemani. The sequence goes on along the minus strand of NC_055682.1, from coordinate 19,490,337 downwards.
ATTTGGTTCTGTGTTTGAGTATGGGATTTTTTGATGTAACCTTAGCAGCCTAACTTTCATTGTGCTACCTTACAACTCTCTTGCATATCTTCTATATATTATACAGCATATTAGTTACTCCCAACCACACAAGATAGTTTAAAACCACCAACATTCAAACAATTTAGCCAATTAATTTCAAGTTTATTTGTATAAAATATTTACTACAACCCTAGTTGTAATTGGGTTAAAACAAGCCCAAATAGCAAAGAGAAATAAAAAAATGCATGTAAAAAACTGCTTGGGCCTCAAGAGGTTAAGGCACAAAGCACAAATGAATGGGTCAATAAACAGCCTTGAGCAGACCTTAATCTTTTGAGGAGATCCACTTTATTTGAATCAGGTGGGCTGAAGCAGAGAAACATTTAAAACCTGCAGGAGAGTGGTCCTCAATGACTAGCATCAGACTTTCCTGCCTTACATAGTCAATGTGAGATTTCCTCATCATCATCAGAGTATAAGTGTCAACGAGTAGGTTCATACCCGCACTATACCAGCACATGCTGGCCATGCACCAAGTTAGCAGAATCCAGTCTTTCAAACAGTGTTTCAGCCAGTTGGCTCGTGAGACACCTAAGTCAGATCTGGTTATGAAAGCCTACATGCCCACCATTTTTTTCTTCTCAGTCAATACAACTTGTTGTTTCAGAGTGGTTTAATATGGATTATCAGATTTAACGTCTTAAAAGTACTTGGATTTTATAACTTATGTTGTTGTTCCTTGGTCTTTTATAAAATATGTTTTTGTGAAGGTAATTAATCAATGTAATATTCATAGAAATAAGTAGTGGTATAGAAAATGTTTTTAAAAATGAAAAACTAACATTCAAAGGATTTTTTTAGAACTATATCAGGTTGTATAAAATTACTTTGCATAAAATTGTACTTATCATTCTATATAAAATGTTTCATACTTAAACTGTATTTTACCTAATGTACCAAGAAATGTAATAAAAAATTAGAAAAAGAAGCGATATACACCCCTAGAAAAAAGAGCCACTGGTACAAGAGAAAAAGAGGGTGAAAATACCTTTTAGACAGCATGTGTATCAATGTTTTCCTTTAGATTTAAAATCAGCATGGAGGTGGAATTGAGTACCTCCACTTCTTTGACCTTCATGATAAGCAAAGTCTCAACGCTTAGATCCAACAACATATGTAGTCTGTACTTCATGAATAAATATAGCATATGTCAAATCACCCCCATGGAATTTTAAATGTAGGAGAAAGAAGGCCCGTTAAGAAGAACTTTAATGAACCATCTTCGCAGACTCGCAGTGGTTTCAAACATCAAAGAATTCCAGAATTAATTGTAGTGGGTCTTTACTAACTCTTACACACAAATTATAAAATCCTTAAAGAGGATTTTAGTCATGCATGCTCTGAAAAAGTTATTGATTGTTTATGTTTGCTAGAGAAACATATAGTAATTGATAGTAACTTCTAACATCTCCTGCTCCCTTCGGTGGTGTATAAATGTTTATGTATCACTTGTTTTACACATGTTGTTTGCAACACATCAGACCATTTTTACCAATGAACTAAAGTGTATGGGGTCTGAGTCCAGACTCTTGAAATGTATCCACTTCAGTGAACTGATACATTCATCTGGCATAGTGACAAAAAAACAAGACAAAAAAAAACAAAAAAAAAAAAAAAAACTGTAGTATCTCACAAGTAATATGTCAGTCATTGAATGTTATTACTGGTTGGCTTCTCTTGGTAACAAAGTTGTCTTTTCTGCCACATAGTGTAACAAGCTGACAATTCTGTGTGATATTAGGGAAGTACCTCACCCCAAAACAATTCAAACTGGATGCATTCACTGATTTAGACTAACTAAATTATACTGCCCCCCCCCCCCCCCCAAAAAAAAAAGAACAGAAAATGCCACTTGGATTTAACAAAGCAAATAGGTGTGAGAATCCTATTGGAGTAAGGGACAAATCATTGGCACTGACTAAGCAGAGAAAATATCTAAACTACTAAAATAGATAGATAGATAGATAGATAGATAGATAGACAGACAGACAGACAGACAGACAGACAGACAGACAGATAGACAGATAGATAGATAGATAGATAGATAGATAGATAGATAGATAGATAGATAGATAGATAATTAGGTTGAGAATTGTCCAATGCATTATTAAAAACTGGAATGATAGTAGGTAGGGAACAATCATCTTTGTGGAAGAAATACGATCAGAAGAAAATCCTGAATGATTGTGATCGGCGATCACATAAACATTTGGTGAAATAAAATCATTATTTTCTGGTTTTTATTTTTATTTTTTATTTTTTTGCCAATGATTCTGGGCATTATCTGATGAGTTAGGAGCTGTACTGGCAAAAATGATCCAAATCTCCAAACAGTAAGGAATCTATAAAAAAAAAAAAAAAATCCTAAATCCAAAATGTAATCACCTGTTCCTTTATTCCATTTCTGTCATTTCGTCTAGTTACAAGTGGACATCACTGCTCTCGGACTGGGGCGGATTGGGGACAAAAAATCGGCCCAGGCATTTTGGCCTAGATACGATCATGCACACAACTAATGTTTGAGCTTCCTTAAATGTGAAATCAAGGCAAGGCAAGGCAAGTTTATTTGTATAGCAGATTACATGTACAAGACAATTCAAAGTGCTTTACATAAAACGTTCAAAGCATTACAGATGGTGCAACGAAAGCATTCAGCAGTAGTAAAAGGCAGCAACAAATATAAAAAATCACAAAATAAATCAAAAATTAAATTAAAATTATTAAAACCAAGATAAGTTAAAAGTTACCAGTGAACACAACCATATAACCAATTAATAAAACAGCTATGTTATTGCTGTTTTCACCACTTCATTATAACTTTGTAAACAGCTAGCGTGTTCACCGCTAACTGTTAGCATGTTTACTGCTAATTTGCTCATTTGGACCAGACTTGCTGGATTTACTGCATTTCTTTACTCAGAACAGAACATCAGTGATGTGAAAGCAGTGCAGCTTGCCACAGCTTCTACCGTCCTTATCATCATCATCATCCTCAGTAGCTGATAAAGGTCCAAAACCACATTGAGAATATTGGGGGTGTGCCAGAGAAGGCATTGAACAGTGGTCGGACTCTCCCATCAATAGAAAATCTTGGTAAAAAAAAAAAAAAAAAAGGCTTCCTGAAACAATTCCACAGCAAAAGTATGCTTCAATCAACACTAGAGGTGATTCAACAAAATAGTGTGTGACCTTTATTTGATTATTATTTTATTTTATTTATTTTTTTGGTGGTGACCTTTTTGGGGGCCAGGCAGTATAGTTTACAGACATAAAATTATAAGTAAGGGATAATGCCCTACGAGGTGTCCATTATCATAAATTAATGGACGACGCGGAGGTGTGAACCGTAAATCTCCAATTAAAATTCAATGTTTTTAACAAGAATCGGCTGAGGGGACTATTTCATTGTGACGTGTTGCCAAGGTAACTGGCTCTAAGACAGAACCTGCAGCTCGATTGACCGCATTTATTTTACGTGACACAAAGTATCATTTCAGAGGGCGGGTGCAGCTCTTACAGCTTGTGTGTGTCCAGAGGATGATGCCACATTTTGTTTCAAACAGTCAAAGTCCACAGATAGTATCCTAAATCGTTTTTATTGCAAGAAATATTATCCACCATTCACTCTGATCATTAAATGTGTATCAAGCAAGTAAGTCTATCCTAAATTGTTTTTATAATGTTGTCCACCATTCACTCTGAATCAAGTATGTAAGTAAGGTAATCAAGAAAGATAGACAGGCGACGACCTATTTAAAATTAAATGCAACATTGTCATTGATCGTGACATTTCATAAAGATACTGCCATGTCCATGATTTAATGTTTGTGGACCCTGACCACTGCTGGTTGGGACGTTGTTGGACGACAAAATGTTGCTCCATTCTTGTCTCTCCTGGACTGATGGAGCCCAATAAGCCTACAAGCTGCTTTCACAGTGATGCACCGTCACAGACATGATCTGGCGTGTCTCCAGCCTGATGTCTGAGCTTCTGTTACCACGGTTTCCAACTTGCGTTAGTCAGCACAATAATTTACAACAAGTCTATTTGGCCAGAATTTCTTTTATAGGTGTCCAATATCACCTTTTAATTGGATACCCTCCAGCTAATCAGAATGAAGTATTCACCCAGACCATGGTATAAAATTAAATAAACAAAACAGATTCACTTGTCTTTTAGGATAAGAAACCCACAAAAAAAATCTTTCAGTTATTCAATCTGATACTGCAATCTGAGGCATTGTAAAGTATGTATACTATATTAGTTAATGTCGTTTTTAATAATATAGTAGTTATCATGCATTCCAGATGTACTTGGAACTCGGAATTACGAGGAATTTTTGCCAGAAATGATGAAGTGATCTCGTTTTTCCAAACAGCAAACTTACAAATTGCAGAGGACCCAGAGATTCCAGATTTAAAGATGGCTGCGCCCAGTAGCACTTGTAGTCTATTGTTGTCTTTATTAAAATCCTTATTGATAAAAATTTTCTGTCAGTTAAGTTTTTAGTGTAAACAGAAGTGTGTTATTGTTCATTATTGTTATTCAGTTATTTGATAATTACATCGTTAAGGCGGGCTTGTTCGCAAAAACTCGTATCAGTCTGTGTGGTTATCATAATCGCCAAAATTGGCTGCTGTTCTCATTGTGTAGATTTTTACAGTAGGCTTGTGGTTTTCTAGTTTTCTAGTATGGCCTTTGTAGATGCTCACAAACACCAACTACCCGGTAATGATGTCACCTACTCTTAAACACTCAGATTTCAGAGATAACAGGATGCACCATAAAGGCCAATTTCCACCAGGTCTGTCACGTTCCAACTGTGCTGCAGCCTCCAGAGCTAATTGCGGCCATTTTAGTCAATGGTTAGGCTCTTACTAGTTGTGCCATGGCACGTGTCAGAAACATTTAACCATCTTGTAGGGCTCTCTGCTAAACATACGGTCTATTTAGACATCTGGTGTATTTTTGATGGAGTACGCTTCAAAAATGCATCAAGCTCAGCTGTACAGATAGGGTCAGAGAAGAAATCAGACATGGGAGCAGTGTAAAGCATCCAGTAGATTTCAAAATAAAAGCTCCAATGCAGCTTTGCAATCGCTGAACTATGTAAACATTACTTCATTAATCAGTCAGAAGATCTCAGTGTTTTTTATTTATTTGTTTATTTTGTTTTGTTTTCATCATGGACAATAAGATGTATCGTGTGATTTCGTGATCTTGTGGATCCAGCTACATGGACTGCACTCACTGCTGCTACGCATCAGGTGTGAGTTGACGCTCTGCGAAGGTTAGAACCTGCAAGTTCAGTCCCATGTTTGTAAGACTTTTAAATCAGTGTTATTTGCAATGGTTTTACTCAGGACCAAAAGCTGAAGACATGTTCTAACAATGTGTACATCGCTAATCTGAATCTGTAGTCATTTTTTAATGAACAGTTAATTTTTCAGGTTGTACATTTAATCACAGCATTTACCCAAAATCTACAGAGGCTGTGCCCAAGAAGTCTATTTTTTCTTCACCTAATGCATAGTCTTTTATTTATTATTCTCATTACCTTCTCTGAATTTGAACTTACCTTTGTCTGGTGTTTAACCCTTTACACTAAGAGAAAAAAAAAAAAAAGAGAGAGAGAGAAAGTGTTTCTTGGTAATTTTTTTTCTTTTTTTACCTCTTTTGGTCAATAACATTAATAAACTATGTTTTTAACAAATGTTTGGGATAACACTTAATGATATAGAAACAATAGTAAAATGGTCAAAATTTGAACTTGTAATAGATAATAAACACTATACAATACAATACATACCCAAACCAGTTGGTGGTTTATTTCCACCAGGTAGATTTATTTCCACAAATCGTCAACAAAATCTATAGCAGTCACTGAGAAATTTGTTTTACCAAACAGTAGAGCAGGCTGCTAAAGGATTAAGAAGGGAGACAGTAACAAAAAAACAAAACAAAAAAACAGAACCAGATTGCAATGTTTTAGGGAGGCAGTATATTTTAAACCACACACCATTACATTCCTAACTATAGGAACCAATACAGGGGTCTGGAAAACTGCATTGCAATTTAGTGAACCAGTTGAAAGGTTTTAAAACCAGAATCCTAATATAAAACAGACGGCAAGGTTTGATTTTGCTGCAGTGATTCCAGGAGTGAACATGTGTCTCAACAAGGTGCCAAATTTCTGACAACTTAGAGATTCAGGGCACTAACACCATTTATCCTCTGAATTAACAGCATAAATAGACTGCAGTTATTCATTCACGTCTTTTTTCCAGTGCGGAGTAACTTTTAAAAAAGTGAGTCAGATGATTTTTTCAGACAAGTACTTTTATATCTTCAGAGCACAAAACCACAGCAGGGGTGACTGCCAAATCCTCAAATGAAATGCGCTGTGCTTAACTGCAAAACCAATAAACTGATAAATGAATACGTTTCAATATGATCTAAATTCCCTTTTTCTTTTCATGCGTTATGCACATTATATTTAAGAATACCCACAGCTTCAATGAATGTGAAGCTTCACTCCAATATTCATTATTAAGATATTTTCCAAACACTACGCAGCTGAATGTTATTTTTCTTTCTTCCGTCTTCCTCTTTTCCCTCTTATTCATCTTTTTATGCTTCATTGTGCAACTTTACGTGGTTCACTCCTGGCAAAACAGATTTCAGGATCCTTTGTCATATGTAGCAGTTATATGTAGTAGTTTGATAATATTTTATATATATATATATATACATGAAAAATCATTTGCGCTTTAACATTATTATTAGTGTTTGCATACAATGCACTGTATTTTCAGCAAAAAAAAATATTTTTGTTAATGATCAACTGAATGCAATGACTTGAATCAGCTAGACACTTTCTTATTCTCAGAGTAATCATACATTGGATGTTAGAATAATTGTGTGTTTCTTTGCCGATGCATTTGAACTCATTTTGATTGCACGTAGGGCATCAAGTCTGAGTATCCTGGATACTCCTGTGATCTTGCAGTGTTTAATATTTGCTGGCCAGTACCGAGGCAGTTGTACATAATGAGACATATTAGAATTATAGTAGACATTTAAAAGGCAGGGCAAATCAAAAGGCTTTGCTACCTCTGGGTGGAGAGTAATTGAGCAAGCTGGCTTTATTCTGTAGTTCTGCAGGACGAGACAAAGCCACACTAATCATGCCACCATAATTGATACCAAGACTTCTTTCTGGTCTGCTGGTCATGCCAATGGCAGTGCTGAGCCCCTAACAATAGCAGCACTGTTGTTGAATCTTACATATTCTAAGGTTCAAAGCATGTCGACTATACCACTTAATTAAATGAGAATAATAACTGAGTTCTAAGAGTCAAAGTCTAATCAGAGCTTCTACCCTTCTTTACTTATTGATATTTACCAGTCCTATTTATAAAGTGTAAACACATTATTACCAATCTATTGTCTTTCACTAGTTTATGTACAGCAAAGGGGTTTGTCATCTTATTTAAGTAGGGTGTTTTTTTCCTTTGTTTTTCATACAATTATCCATAATATTTTGACCACCCTCCTAATCTTGAGTAGGTCCTCGTCATGCGGCCAAAAGAGTGCCGACCAGTAACGGTTGCCAATGAGCATTAGAGAGTGCTGCTGCTTGAAAGTGTCTGCTGTTTGAATGTTTGCAACAGACCCATTGACTGGTATTGGTTGTGGAGTGTCTTTGTACCTTGTGGTTGCTTCCTACAGGTGCCATCATATTGGTATCTGCTAGGTTTGAGGCCTGGATGAACACTGCAGACTCTTCATCACATTGTTGAAGCCCTTTCAAAGCAGTCTTTGAGAGGACTTCTGTGGACTTGCTGGTTGAAGCTGTAGGGTAGGGATGTTATCATTTACTGGTGGGGGAAAAGAAAAGGGAAATGTCTGAAATACAAAAAGCTTGAGGTATGTGACATTCGCGTGAATGCCATGTTACAGTGATACCCACTTTACCTGACAATAGTTTTAATGCGTATGCTAATCACTGTGCAAGTTAAATGTACAGTCCAACTCAAGCTGAAAATATAAACGGCAGTGGATCAGGTGGTTGAGCATGTTGGCCAGTAATTGGGTGGTTGACGGTTTGATTCATTCTTCATCCCAGTCAACCTGTTGTTGTGTCCTTGGGGAAGACACTTCACCCTCCTTGCCTCCAGTGTTGACATTGCTGGTGTATGAATGTTTGGTGGTGGTTGAAGAGGCCATTGGTGCACATTGGGTGCCACTTTTCTGTCTGTGTTCCCCAGGACATTGCGCTTCACATTTATTGTTATGGTCTAAGGATTTTGGTTTAAGTCTTGTCATGTTTACTTCTGTTTTCCTTGTCTTATTTTGTAGCTCTTCCTCTTGTGTATTCTGTTTTGCTTTCTGCTTCCTGTTCGTTAATACACCTGGTTTGATTAACTCATTTACTTCTCCTCTTCCTTGTTAGTCCCTCTTTATATACATAATCCTTGGTCTCTTTTCCATCTTGCCAGTTCACTGTCATGTCTTGTCTGTGTAGTGTAGTGTCATGTTATTGTAGTGTGTTCTCTGGTTCCTCTACGTTCATCATCTGTTCATGCTAAAACCTTAGCTCCTGCACCGGTCTGCCTTCTGCCTTGTCAGTCTGCATTTGGGTCCTCACTTCTGCATTAACCCATGACATTTGTATGATAAAAGTATCATGTTACAACATGTTAAGGTCCATTTTACTTCCTTTTGGTAGCACCAAGATATTTAACAGTTTTACTCCTGTTTTTATCCAGTTACTAATAAACCAACTAACCAAACCACACCAAGACATTGTCAGAAGTCAGAAATGTGACAACAGCTTTTGTCTGAAAACAAGAATCCACTGGATACCACACATCACAGACACATTGGAGATCAAACCACTAAACTTTCAGTTTGGAAAACAATGGCTTCCAGCTGATACGCAGTCCTCCATATTAGTGTTTGGATGAAGTAAAGGCAGTCCCTGCAGAAATGGATTTGAATTATTGAACATTTTCCAGCTTGTTAGCACATACAGAAAAAAGGTATGTGATTGTGATTTATCTGTGAAAGTAAGAAGTATCTTAAACATTACAAAAGCTTTCAAGCATTCGTTTCATAGATATATTTTTTGTGGGCCATGCACAAAACATGATCATTGCAATTTCAGTGTGCTAATAAATGGATATTTGCAAATGGATAACAGTCATCAGTGTTTGATGCCTCATGGAGCAGAAAGCTTTTAAACAAAATGTTTGAAGTGTCTGTCCATGTAATAATGATTTATAATTCCCTTGAACTAATGCAAAATTTGCTGGTAAAATTTTTGTGAAATAAAAATAAATTGTGCCCGGAGGGTCAGGCCAAGATTCAAAAGAAGATCACCCAAGAGCAGCAAATGATTTAATAAGCCACCAGCTCCGCCAGGGCATGAAGAGGAGCAAAATGGAGAATTTCAAAGTGTGTCTAATTAACATCAGTTTATTACTATGTCAATCTCTTCAGCTAGTGCGTGAATGAGAGGATGGTTTAGAAATGTAGAACTGCTTTGCATAAATATATGGAATAACACTTAACTTCTTAGGTTAATGTAAGAGTATTAAAACAACCACCACACAGACTGAAAATCAGATTTCACACAACCAAGATCTTTTAGTTTTGCTTTAAAAAAGAATCATTAAAATGGAAAACAACTTCTAAGAGTGTTCAATTGCCATTATTCCTCAAGGAATTAGCAGTTGAATATTTAATATCACTTCCAACTATATGATTGCATAGTAATTATTAGAACTGAAACTCTTCAGATTGGTGTACAAGTATTTGTTACATTTTCAAGGAGACAGTATTAAATTCTTGCAATAATCTTTGTTTTTTTGTTTTGTTTTATTTTTGTTTGTTTCATTATCACCTCTGTGTTTCTAAGGTGACAAAAAGCCCCCAAAGAATGGAGGAAAGGTCTTTTCTAACATTTCTCACATGGTTAGGATAATTTTTTTGTATGTTTCTGTGTACAGTGCAGTGTTATCTATCTTCCATCCTATTTAGGATCAAAACATCCTAAATGAAATCAGTGTACCAAATTCTCAATACAGTGAGCCCCTTACAAAACATATACATACCAATATATTTATAAATGCAGCAATGTTGAAGTACTATATGCAATATACTGTACACATTGTAAGTGCACAACAGAAGTCTCTCCAGCATAATAAAACTCGTCACCAGACTGTCATTCCCTCATCTTCGGCGCCTTTGTGGTTAGTATGTGCCAAATTAGTTTTTTGGCTTTTATAAAAGCTTAAATTGAAGATTGTCATTTTAACAGTGGGGTTTCTCTAGTCTTATTACACCACTTGTCTCTTGCGTTGTCTTGGCGACTAAGTGATCTTTTCATCTCAAAGCAAAGTGGCTGCTCAGCCACAGTGATGTGACAGATATGGATATAACAGTAACTTCTGGTCTGGACATTAAGTACTTTGTCTACTTGGCTACATGTTTCCTGACAAACTGGAGTACTGTTGGTAATTCATCCATGAAATCATAATTGAAATTATGTTGAGAAGCAAGAAGCTGCATTTAGAGCTTGACTGACGATCAACAACATCAACAGTATGGAAATGCAGTAAGCAAAAACTGAATCAGTCTGCTGAATAATTACTCCTCACCTGATAGTAAAAGTACTTATTCAGTCAAGTCATAAAATGTCATTATTTATTATTCATTTAAAATGTAATTGCTTTAATTATTTCTTTGATGCAAAAAAGGTATATAATCATTTGTCATGTTATCTTTTTATTACACCACATAATAATATTAATTCTTATCTTCAAATAAATTCTGTATGTTATTACCTCTGTGTGGGTTATTATGTGAAGTTTTAAAGACAACTATATTTTATTTATATGGCTTAATTGATTATGCCAAAATTAACATGTTTTTAATATGTTGATGCAGTGTCTCTTTGTCCTTTTTAAAAAAAGGAATTGCTGAAATTGCAAGTGATTGTATAGATTCCTGAACTACAGTCCTTTGTAGTCAACACTGGAAATATGATGGTCTACTAAATATGAATGACAATATTATGAGCAAACCAAACACAGCACTAACACTGAGGCTGTGGTAGTGGTCACATACAGCAACAACTGCCCTGGAAAATGAGTTGAAAAATATTTCATTAACATCAAAGGAAAAATTATAATAAATTATGATAGATGTTAACTTATGTGTAAATCATGAACAAAAATGGCCACTGCTCAGTTGCCCCGGTAACCTGGTCATATTATTGTATGTATTGTGTTATTTATCAGAATCTGTTCTTCCTCGAGTGTCTTACCCTCTCGAGGGAAGATAGCTGAGAAGATATTGCTCATTTTCTATTATTTTTTTTTTTTTTTTTTTTAATTATAGATATTATAGTGTAGCATTATAGTTTGTTTATGACTAATCACAGGGGACCCCTCCTCAATTAATAAAAAAGACATAAATTTCATTCTATTGCTTGACTGTAAAAAGTGAGAACGTGACATGAGGTAGCTTGGATTCCTAACCCTAAACAAATGGTTTTGATGCCTAACCTTAACCAAATATAAGTCAGAATAGAAATACAGTGAGTGGAAACAAAAATAGAGAGTAAAAAGAAATTGTGAACCCATGTGTGTTCTTACTCCTAACATGCACTTTATATCTACAAACATTCCAATATTGTACCTAAACAACAAGTAGATTAAAATTTCATGAACGTCTTTGTGAATGTGTTGTTTTGTTCAGTTTATGATCCACAAAAGGTTATTTGTTCTTTATAAACAAATAAAATTTTATTAAAATAATCTAGCTGAATAATTTAATGTGCACTTCTGAATAATAAAATGATGGAAATTACTATTATGACACATTTGTCTATTTCTCATCTCATAAACTCCCCAGACTCACCTCAGAGTACACTTGTGTTTACAGCAAAGGCGCCTTTACTTTTTCATAATTATTTTTTGCAACTATAAGGAGATGGGAACAATATGGTTGCATCCTTAAGGTAGCTGACGTTAATCCCCATGAGAAAAGACAACATAACTAAATGCTTCCGCTCCTATATCTTCATGTTAAATTCATGTGGTCAGACCTCACTGATATTGACTAACAAACACACAAAAATTAATCTTACAAAGACACTGAGGACACTGTGTGCTTGCTTGCATGTATGAATGTCCATTTCCTTTGGCCAAATTTAAGTAGTCTGATGTATTGTCTATTACTTGGGCTGTTAAGCTCTTTACGCAAGTGTTACATTGTGAACTGGGTAGTTACCTAGAGAAGTGATGGTTATTAAATTAATTTTCTTCTGTGTAGTTTTCTGTTGAAAAATAGTTCAATGCTGAAACAAAGATAGCAAACTCTGGACAAAATGCTTCTGTAGGTCTTGTTGAATTTGTGTTACTGACCCAATCTGTGTTACTACAGATATTTCTGTGGCATAAGTTCTTTTCTTTTTCTTTTTTTTTTTTATTTATTCTTTTTCATAGCCGTCTTAAACAAACTTAGGGAAATAGGAGATCTTTTGCATTTTAATTTTCCAACCTGAATATAGTGCTGTAAGCAAACATCTCTACGGAGAAATATGCCTATTAAGATTATAAGTGCACTTATATGTTTCAAATAGAAGTCTGACATTATAAATGTCATTTTATAAGACAGCTGCAATGATTCGACCACAAAAACCTGTGCATATCGTATGAACTGAATTACAGAAATTACAGATGTAGCTCAGAACCTCTGAAAACATGATGATGAATCCCCCTTTTTTTTCTAAAATCTGACTGATACATCATCAAACTGCACTGGCAAAGTATCTTGCTTGTGAAAAATGCATGAATTACTAATTAATGAGGTATTCTAGCAACATTTACATATTCATAAAGGTGTGACATTCACATATGCATGAGAGAGCTCATCGATAGCTATGAGAGAATAACACATATTCTAAGAAGGAAACATTTTTTTTGTTAAATTCTTTAAAAAGCTGGGGGAGCAGAGATCCTTTCAAAAGAAAAAAAACAACATTTTGCATTTATTCTTCCCCATAGAACCGCAGTCAAATGCCTTGGAAGACAAATGCACTGAGGAGGTGCAATGATTTGAAACAGTCTGCAAAATTACATTTTCTGAAATATTGTCTCATGTGGATTTTTAAAAGTTCATTTAGCAACCTAGTGTTCCTAACAACTGTGCTCTGAAAATGTGATTGATTTGCATAAACAGAAATACATTTTCAGTGTCATCTTATATAAGTATAGAAATACTAGGATCACGCTTGGCAAAATAATCCATAATATATTCTTTTTTTTTTGTTTGTTTGTTTGTTTAATGCATGTTTTCAAATAAATCTGGTCTGTGCAAAGTTTCAGAGGTTACATGATATATTTCCATTCTGAGAGTGTGGCTTGTATATTTACTTAACATTTACAGACATATTATTCTATATATCATATTATTAGTTTTGTTGTGCTGTGTGTTATCTAATACTATTTTGATCCCTTAAAAAAATTGCTTTATGGATAAATCATCATTATTCCCATTTGTTTCCTGCATTGTTAAAATCAACCATGATGTCAGCCTTTTGGAAACAAACACTTTCAATGAAGCAGGTCCAAGATGGCTTGGCTGATGTTGAGGCTTGTCCCTCTGCTGAGAGGGCCTCTCCATTGTTTCAACCCTTACACAAGGGCTTTGTGAAAGTGGTCCTGAATATGGGTCAAAAAGCACAAATAACATTCAGATGGTTCCTAGGCTTTCCTCCCAGCTATGCACCAAAGAATGACAAGTCCAACAAAACCATGTCGAGTTTTTCACCCTATGCAATTGTCTTTTCACATTAACTCCAAGCTGGGCCTTTTCAGGAAGGCCAGAGTTGTGTCAGGCCTACTCGGACACAGACCAACTCCAGCAGCAGGCTTGGCCTGTTCAAAATACCATGCAGAGTCTGATTCACTCCTTTATCTCAGTACAAAAATGGCTCTTGGATGCATTGTGAAAAATATATAAAGAGAGGGAACACAAAGTATCAAGTAAGTATGGTGTCTGCGGCCAAACAGACACATTCATTTCCAAGTGAAATCCTTTGTCCAACATTGCATTGTTTTAGCTAAGAACAGGAAGTATAAAATTGTTTCCCGTGGTGGAAAATTTTGGTATAAAGAAACTGGAAAATTAACTAAACATAGTCTTACATTAAAACAGAAAGAATATATTCAATGCAGAGGCCGAGAATGTTTGGATGATAATAAAATTTTCGCCAATGTCATTTAAAGAAGTGACGAGTAGAAGACAGAGTTCCAGACTGCAAACAAAAGGCAGGTTGATTGATATGGTCATTCGAGATGCAGTAAAACTAACATCAAGGATGGCATTTCAAGATACTTAAGTTTGAGTTTAACCTTGCAGGACTTTTGGAAGGCACTTCTGAGCATCAGGCGCAGGGTTTTGGCAGCTGCACAGGGAGCCTGGTGGGTCAGCCCTTCTCTGCGAGCTGCTACTCCACACTAATCTATTTTAAACCATCTGTGAAATTAGCAAGATTTTCTAAGTCCTTCACCTCTAAGGATTAAAACATAGCTAAGGGTGTAGGGTGTTCTTACATACTGTTCTTGTATACATGTTTGATGACTCTGGAGATCAATCCTAACATGTTTCTTTTCATTTTTTCACTGGTGTTTAAAAGACATAGAAAGCAGGAAAAGGATATTAAACATCTGGTTGAGATTGGCTCATGAGAGCACAGGAACAGATATGGATAAGATATTGCGTTTACAATTATTTTAACTTAAGTATGAACATCAGAAAAAATAGAACATCAGTCTTGCACATTTGTAAATCCAGTAACATCACCGTGACCAAGTCTCAGCTGTTTTACAGCAACATACCTAGGCATGCGGTACTTCTGCCAAACCCCGTACAATGAAGCCATGAGTCAACTCTAATGAGAAAATCAGATAAATAGCAGCTGTTCTTGGGGAAATGGTGCTGTCTGACGGATTCACTGGGTGCAACGACTGTAGCATTGAGAGGATCCAAATGAGTAAAATATTGTTCCAAGCGCCCCTCACTGCTCCCCTTCCCTCTGGTGTTTAGTCATCAGGCTTGTGAAATAGCAGCCCTGCCGCTACATGACAGCATTGGTGTATTAATTATTTTGTGCTGTTCACACATACACATCTTTGTTCAACAGTGACAGTTCATCCGAAGAGGCCACTTACAAACAGCAGCTTTATAAACCATAGCTCACCAGGCACCTGATTATTCCTTAAAGTGTTTATTTGAAATCTATAATGAAAACCAAAAACAGTTAGTGAAGATCAAAAGAAGGAAAATGAGACAACATTACCACAGCAGTATTAAAGGGTAACACTCAGACAAATATGAAAGCACAAAGCTTTTCTCCATGCTATTAGTTGTCTCATGGGCTTAGAAAATTACTATTAGATTTATTGTACAAAGGTATGTGTCTAGATTTCCATTTACAGCCAGAGTGCCAACACAGACATTTATGACAGACAGTGACATTAAACTGTCCTTCTGCTCTGCTCTCCTTTCTTTTTTTTTTCTTTAAATAATCTAACACAAAGCTAAAAAAGCTGTAAGTGTTGGCTGGTTTGTAACAACAGATTCTAAAGTTGTTAGGAAGGTTTAACTCTTTGTATTTCATGAGAAAACGAAGTAAAACTCATGATTATCATGATGATAATGTACATTAGGTGGCAGAGATCCAGAGAAGAATGATGGGTACAGTCTGGGTTTACAACTCTCAAGATGACCTCTGTCTCTGGCAGACACACCTGTCTTAATAAGCACACACACTCACACACTGAGCTGCCTGAATGCCTGCATTCCTGAGGTCAAGGAGCCTCAGAACATGTGGATTTGCAAGTTGTTCTAAAATCCACAGAAGAGTAATTGAGATAATGTTGTCTTTGCACTCCGATAAGGTGATCTTTTTATTAAATTTTATATTTACTAAAAACTGTTACAGCTCCGCTATTGTAAAATGTTTCTTCTAATGTGCATGTGTGTAACATCTATCCCTTTGCAGCACACTGTCATGATACTACTAACATTACAATTTCACATGATATGCTTCATACTAGATATACTAAGATATAGAGCATGTTGGGTGAACCGCAGTCCGTTTGAGTTAAGTTGAACATTTACATGCAGGACTTCTTAATAATGTGGTTGTGTTAGTTGTTTTAAACTTGTACAAAATCGGCCAGGGTAACATTTTTACATGGACCTTAATAGTCTGGTTTTGATAAAATTAGTTTTTGTTGTTGTTGTTTAATTATTCGGGTCAATGGAATACTTTATTGAGTTTTTAATAAAGAAAATATATATATGGCACATAGATAAACAAGTTAAATACTGATTATCAGCAGTCTTTTTTGCTGTTTTCAAGCATTTAAAATAAATCCAAGAAAAATACTTTTTACTATAAAAGACATATTAGAAAAAAATCTGCTAAAACAAATTCACTTAATGTTGACAATTTTAATTTTCATAAAGCTCCCTCTTCACATTGTGTTTGAATGAATAATAGCATGAGGACTGTGGCATGGAATTGCACAAATGTGAAGTTTTTTCTCTTCCTGTTTATCAGTCTGGAACATTTCAAGAAACCTCAAAGACTGCCGGCCACTATAAGTGACCTCCCAGATCCACTTGTTTGCTTTGTTCAGGTTAATTTTGCAGCTGCTGCCAGTCCGTCAGAAAAGCTGCTAATTGGTAGGCAGGCCGCTAGCTAACAGAATTAGCCTCAAGATTCAGACTGAGCCTGTGTACAGAAATGTTTTAGCACTGCAATAAAAAGGGAGCCCTCTGGTTTATTTGAGTATATTTATTTGAGTAAGACCACAGCACATGTTCTAACACTTATGGCTCTGGCAAAAAGACAAACAAATAAAGGAACTTTGTCATTCCATCAAAAGCGTTTAGTAGGGTGTATGTCAATTCGGTGATGGAAGAACTGTTCAGATCTCCTTCTCAAGCAGAAGAAACATTTCCATAATTTTAAAATATATGGTTACAATTTCAAGTCCTTCTTTCCACATCTTACTTAAGCAGAAGTATGATAGGAATATCAGCAAAATTAAAAGAGTAAAAGTATTTATTACATACAAAAATTGGTTTATTAGTGTTACCTGCTTTGTTTTTAAGTTCTACTTAAAACTGGTCATTATTAAATATCCTATCAATATGTAAACACTTGCTTGCTTTACATTTTTCTATACTGCTGACTGTGAACAGATTACTTGTTTTGGGTATTCTTACTTTTAACAATTGTTAGGAAACCTTAGAACTGCACTCAAGTAAAATGCCTGTAAAATGTATCGTATGTGAATATTAGAAAATAGATTGTTTTGTAATGCACATGACACACTACTGCTGTTTATCTCACAAACATAAGTTTATAATAGAAAATTGTTAACATGCTCTTTGCTATGAGCTTGTACATATGAACACTACAGGGTATTTTAATTTCTGATAAGCTTTAAAACTGGACTTTCTGGATCATATTTGTTTTGTTTAGTCTGTACCCAACATTTGTCTTAATCTGTTTTAAATTTTATTTTTTCCTGTGTCAACATCGGTGAAAGCTGAAGTCAGTCCATATCTGCACTTTGTATGATGGCTATGTCTACAGAAGATGTACGTTCAGTGTATAATAATGTTTCATGCTCAATATTCTAATTATATAGCAAACACTCTGAAAAATACTCTAAAATAATAAATAGATAAAGATATTGTTATAATCTGCACATTTTCATTTTCTCCGACTATTGGGTTGATTACTTGTTGACTACTACAGGTCTTTAAAGGTACAGTAGAACAACCACCTGCAATTTAAATTCAGTTGATCAAATAGTTTTACTTTATTAGTCCAGATAATTTATTTTAACTATGTTCAAACTAAGAAAACACTATAAATGTGTACAACTGACGAAAGGGATGTTTAGATGGTTTTCATTAGTCTTTTATTGTCTAAGGTCAGTGCGATGTGTGCATCAACAGTAACATATTAGTCTGTAAAATCTGTTGAATATGATGTTCATGTTCTGATATGTTATTGGCTAACATCTGTTAACAGTGTTAAATTAAAACTTCCCCCTCTTGCGTTCTTATTCTGCAGACTTCGGAGAAAACAATTCCTCTACAATGAAGATAATTACTCAAATCTTAAAACAAATGTATCTTTAATTTGTAAGTGTCAACAGCAGTACAAAAGATGGAGTGATGTGAGAAGCTTTCTGCAACACATTTTTTGTCTCGTTTACAGAAAAAGGAGGAGATTCTTGAGGTAAATGAGCTAAAACAGGCAGTTATTCAGCCCCCTGCTGTACTGATACAGAGCGGGCCAAGACGTACAGAAAACGCAGTTAGAAGATGTCTCAAGTGATCCTGTGGGGACAATTTAATAATTTACAGTTTACACATTGCTATGGTGCCAATATGCACCGGCAAGTGTCAATCATTGGTTTGTTTTTACTTGATATAGTGTATTAATACTACCAAAGGCAAGGAGAGGGCTCTCCACACACACCAATGTAAAATAATTCACCTTAAGTTTACCTCACGTCAATACTGCACATGGAAACCAAAGACTTGCTGGTGTACACTTTGAAGCCAAGCAAAAAACAAACAAACAAACAACAACAAAAATAAAATAAAAAACAATTTCTTTTTCTCTATTTTTCTTTTTTTTTTTTTTTTTTTTTCATTTTAGGCAATAATAACCCAAACGAATAATTGACCGTTGTTCTGTATAAAGAAGAATGTGAACACAAATGTGATGGCAACATTTCTTTTAAGTTGAATTAAAAACTTTACATTGGACTGTACAAGATATTATGATAAACTATTTACATATTCAGACATAAACTTTTTTTTAAAAGCAGCAACAGACACTATGTATTTCATTTTCTCTAATAACACCCAAACAATACTTGCCATGGGCCTAGGTACCTGCCAAGAAACGGGGGGGGTTCAGGGGGGGACAAAAAAAAAAAACAAAAAAAAAAAACAAACAAACAAACAAGAAAGGATTTCTATGCAGAAACAAATTTCAGGCTGCCAGCAAATTCAAAACAGTGGCTCCAGTGATAGAAGAGCCCCACACAGTGTTGCTTGAAAAGACAACTCTAAAAAGCAGAGTACCAAAGGCAACTAAAAATGTTGCCCTGAACAACAAATTTTACACTTCTGAACAGCAGCTAGCATGTCAGTCCAGCATGTCAGTGAATTGTGCTGATTAAATTAACACAGAGAACATTCCCATCATATACATCACAAATTTCAGACAGAAAAAAAAAATAAAAAATACAGTAAAGTTGAGACAGCGTAGAAGCTTTTGTCTTCAGTTCATTCAAACCATCTGCAAGACTTACAAGTGAAAAAGAGGAACAATTTGTGAGGGTTACATTTACAGATGGCTGATGTTTGTAGACATGTTCATTAAAAATTGGCTGCATTATAAAAAGATGGCAAAGTGAACTAAGAGGGTGCACAATGTCTGTGCATTTTGCCACATTAAAAGAAATAAATACTTGCAGACTCCCACATAAAAATGATCATCTGTTTTAAACAGTCGTTTGTAAAAAAAAAAAAAAAAAAAGAACAAAATAATGATAAAAAAAAACACCTTTGTTTACTATAATAATGTCAATGCAAGCCAAATGCATGCAAATATTTTCTAATGATCTCAACTCCCCATAAACAAATTGCCACCTACTGTGAGCACTCTAATAAACACAAAACACAAGTGAGGATGCAGCGTACTGTTTAGATTGTATCATGGTTGGAAACAAATGATTGAATAATTCTCTCCCATCAAGTGCTTGTTTGAATTAGTACCTTGCTTGCTAATGAGTGTGATGAGAATAATTTTGTCGGTGAACTGAAAATTGAATTTACGGAAGCAGGTTGCTTCTCTCTGTCTAAGGACCAAAATTGCTCCTTTCCAATAAGCAGAAAAATTCAGCATCTACATGAGGTACAGTGACTTGTCAGATGTTAAAACAAATACAAAAAACATAAAAGAGAAAATAAAATAGAACAGCAAAGTACATAACTTATAATTAACTAATAAACAAAAATATATACTATGTTATATTTACAATAAAATCTAAATGAGATGGTGAATTCATTCAAAAACATTTTTAAGCTCCAATTCAGCATTTTTTTCTATCTATCTGATTGTCCATGTTTTTTTTTCTTTTTTTTTCTTCTTCTTCTTCTTTTTCTTTCAACTGACAATTTTAGAGCCAGCATTGGCTAATAATAAATACAATACGTTGATTCGCTACAGTTTTGAAATACAATATACAATTTACTGAAGTCTGGTGTTTCATGGCTCTATGAGCCTGCTGTTGAATTTTCTGCTCACTTTCTTGTGCTGAGTCTCTTCCCAAGGCAGCCCTGAAGCTTAAACAAAGTGTTCATTCATCACACGTGTCTTTGCATAAATACACAAAATAAGCAGACAAAGAAAAACTTAAAGACTTGAACCTGGTAACTGTGACAGCAAACCAACTTTAGTCCAGCCGTGAAATTTTGCTCATTCATGGGGTTTTTCCTCAAACAGCTTCACATTAATCAGAATTGATAAAAAATACAATTTATATCCAGTGCTTATAACACTTCTGAAACATTGTCTCTTTTTAAGTTCATGTTGTCCATTTTTTCCTTTTTTTTTCTTTTTAGTGTGTTTTTGCTATATAAGCACAGTCAAGTTTCAGTTCCATGAAGAGTCCTTTTTACCCACCAGCCCACTAAAACAGTGTGGCATGGTCATGAAATTATTTACAATCACATACAAATCAATCTAACCACCAGCAAACAGTTTGAAAATACCGAAAAGGTTGACTTGAAGGGAAATCCACTAAAGGGTGTTTATAAAGAGCATCCTAAAATTGTTTGTACCTCAAAATAAGAACAATGTAATGCAATGGGAAAAAAATACAAAAGAAATTATCAATGAGGTGATTAAAAAAAATTTACATGATATATGTATAAATGTTTCCAAAAGTTGAAATAACACAAATCATCACTGAATAGGTTCTGACAATATGAGTACAGATTGCTAAAGAACAAGAAAGAGCCATCTGTACCAATTAGAGCCAGGAGATAAATGCAGTGACCAGCAGTAGGCATCTTGACCAGTTAAAGCCAGTGACCAGCCATTCAGGTCCTTCAAAAAGCTCTGTTTTCTCTCTGAAATGGACAGGTTCAAGGGCAAGGGAGGGGAATAGCTGGACTCATGCATTAATAATGCTGTATTTCAGATGATACCCAGTCGTCAGTCATTTTAATAATCCCCCACAGCTTGATGTACTTGTTCCATCTGCTCGCCAGTGCCTGGTGATTGGGCCAGGGTGGGAGCCCTGTTGAGGCCTTACTTCCAGCACTTTGATGGAGAGCACAATGAGGGACACATGCCCCATTTTTATTGTTTCCCACCCTTCCCTGCTGCTTCCTCCTTCTCTGAGCCAGATGGCGCCCCCTGGGTGCTGAGGTTGCCACAGGCTGGGGTCAGAGCAGAGCATGGCAGGGAGGAGAACCACTTAGACCTTCTGCCCCGTAGAGGATCTGAGTCTCAACATCAAGGCCTTGACCGCTAAAGTTTTTTTTCTACCTGCAGTCTCCAGAAGGTCACAACAATTACAACAGAGAATTTGTGTTGCCTGTTTCTGTAAATAAAATAAGCACATTTCAAACACTGATTAAATTATAAGAAACTGTTACATAAGGCTCAAAGCTGGTAGATTTTTTTGAGTGAAAAAATTTAGAGCTTCGTGTTATAAGTTCCTTTTATCATATGTTCACAATGAGGTAAACAATCATGACTTTTTCCTCTTCTCTTTGTTTGGGGATGTGCTGGCAAACTGTCACTCCTTTCAGGATGACTTCAGTAATCACTGCATCAACCCGATGACCGTGCTGCTCTTTAAGACTTCTTAGTGTCAGTTTAAGATTTACAATGTTTAAAAAAAATTACATTTTAAGACCTAAGACTTTTAACATGTCATCCAAATGGGGCTAAAGTGTTTAACAGAATGTACTGTAGTCTTACAGCTACACATTGTACAACATCAATTTGAGATTGTAATGCCACCAAAGCTGCCTTTCGCTGCTCTTCCAATCCCACAGATTGGAGGCCTTTGGCCCTTTAGTATTCTGGCCTGATTACAATCACACTGATTAAGATCTTGGTGAGTCAAACTGGGTTGCAGAGCTGAAAATAAGTGAAGGAGGCCACGGTGCGCTTTTTGGACCGGAATGGGGAAATGAAAAGGCTGGCCTATGTCACTGATGATCACTGCATTGGCCTCCCTGGAATACAGCTAGTAACACAAGCTTCCATCCCTAGATGTAACATATTATAACCTCCTGCAGAGTTTGCTTCCTCCAAGTTCCTGAGTTTCATTTGTTTTTCTGTGAGGGTAAATTAAAGAAAGACTGGATAATGAAGCTGCATTAAGAGATGAAGAGATTGTCTAAGACTTACAAAGCCTCTCTCAAAAGACTTTACAGGTTTTAGAATAACGACTTGAAATGTTTGGCACGTCCGCACTAAAATATGCAGTTTTATAAGAAGTGTAATAATAATAATAATAATAATAATAATAATAATAATGATAATAATAATAATAATAATAATAATGTGAGTACCCTCTGTACTAAATTGGAATTACTCCATGTTAATTTAGAAATATTTTGTAATGTTAATAATTTTTCTGGATTAAAAACATTCACAAGCTGTTGGCTGGCACACTATACCTGAGCGAGAATATTATTCTCATCTTGAACAGTTACATCATGTAGCAAAATCATCAAATTGAAGAGGAAAACAAGGTAAATGACTGTAAGATTTATAGGTTCATATCAAATGTTAAGTTTCAAGTTCTGTCATGTTTTAGGCAATAAACTAATTGTGTAAATGTCCATGATCTCAATGAAAAAATAAACAATGAGATTGAAAAAAAAAAAACAAACAAAAGCACAAACATGTATAAATTATCACAACCAAACTGCTTCACACACGTGAAAAACACTTAAGACCAAATAGCTTTTGTTTCTGATGAAGCCTTTTGCTGCATGCTGGCTTCTACATGATACATCGTTGTATTTCTTTTTTTAATATTTTCAAACCTTTGCGGTACAGTTTTAGTTTTCTTTTGCTCTTTCCTTCCCTCAGGTCCGACCAGCCCTCTGGGCGTCCTCCTGTATAAGTGTTGTGTCTGCACTGGCCTTTTCGGTTAAAGAGATCTCAGTTGGCGTTGACTGTCTCTTGTGTGTCATTTTCACTACTATAGTCTGATTTGGGCTCATCCTCAAAATCTTCGTACATGTCCATCTCATCCTCCCCATTGACTGGCTCGTTGTTGTTTGCCATGGTGTTGGGCTCTAGCTTCATGTTGTAGGTGCTCTGAATAACAGGAATGGATGGCTCAGGACTCGCTGAGGCACTTGAGCACTCTGATGTCATCTGAGGTGAGGGTGTGGTGGTCGTCATGGTGATGGCCCCAGGATAGACCATACTGGCGCTGGTGGTAATGGGAATCTGTGGTGGCTGCCTGGAAAAGCAAGAAAGAAATAAAACCACAATTATCCACAATCCTTTCTAATGACCGATTGATACAAATTTTACTTTAAATGGCAGAAAAAATTAGAAAAAAAATGTTGCTTGAGCTGCTGAGGTTTGTCTCTATACGTCTCTTGAGCAGATATACTATTTTTGTTACAGCACTTACTTGGGGTAGTTGTATTAAGGGTTTTCCACATCAGGCTGCTTTTAGCCAGCAGCTCTGTGAAAATGATTTGGGAGAAGAGAGGTTCTCCTGACAGCTCCCGTTTTGAGCTGTTCAGAAACACTACCCAGTTTATTGGTGACATAAAACCAATGAGTGGTTAGTGCTGCTTTTGTCTGCTGTTGCGCAGCATGATTGATACTCCAGCCACTGAAGCTTATGAGTGACATGGGAACACCTGGAGAAGTGCGAACCACACACAGTAAATTAAAGTGTTCAGCTTCAGACTGCTGCCCTCCAGGCTTCTGTACGAGTATATTTAAAGCTTATATTCTGTAATAATATCTGCACTCCATGCACAATTTGAAGACTGCTATTGTGCAAAATTATTAAATCACAGCTTTTGAAAAACACTTGATTTTAAAGTGGTTGTCAAGCCCTTGTCTTAAATCTAATACAGTGGAAGTTAACTCAACAACACTTGAAAATGGTGCTTACATTATATAAAAGTGTAGGCAGGCAGACATAATGTTGAATGGTGTCTAAAAACTTCAGGTGTTAAGACTGTAGCATTTGTGACTGAGCACATACCCCACAGTGAAGAATTGCCTCATCTCTTGTCGTCGTGAGCGCATCATCTGCTTGTATTCTCCAATACGGAGTTTCTTTCCATCGATAATGCAGGTCCTCTTAGGCCGTGGCTTGTACTTGTAGTTTGGATACTTCTCTAAATGAAGTTTACTCAAGCGAGCCTGTTCTTCGTAGTATGGCTGCTTGTCCTGGTTTGACATAGCCTTCCACCGGGAACCTACACCACAGAGTAATTGAAATTTCAGTACTTAAAAAAAACAGTTTTACTGAATGATGATGAAGAAGGAGGAGTACCTTTGGACACTTTACTTAAAATACATGATAATGTACTACAACAATGCATTTGTCTCAAAGTCAGTAGATTCAAAGTTTGGTCATTTTACTGCATTACTGCTATATAGTAAAATGAAAGTAAAATGAAGCAAAAATATGTTGTCCAATCAATAACAGCTTCTTGGCAGCTGTGCCTTTATACATTATCTGAGAGGAGAAATGAGCTTTTCCCTTACTGTCAAACATTAAGGAACAGCAAGCTTCTGTAGTAAATACAATAGCTCTGTGAAGTGCACTACACTGGCACGGATGACAGCACTTTTAACAGCTCTGATGTATGGTTTTCAGTGCTGAGGGGACAAGACCCATTTAGTCTCTGTCATTTTTCATGACAAACACTTATGGTAGTGATGGGCTATAAATCCATCTGTAGGCTGAGATGAACTGATGCACAGTAGCGTATGCGACAGCACACCTTCCCTCCTTCAGATTCCATCTGATATTTACAAATCAGGGAGCAATTAAGTCTCCTAAATCTACAGAACTGAAAATGCTTGGTAAGGCTGGGACAAATTAGAAAAATTTAGGTTGGTAAGCTGAATTTCATGGCAGGTGCTCTCTCAAAGTCCCTATAAACACAATAGTATTTGTCCACCTCTTTAATGTGTCATACAGAGAGTGGTGCTTATAGCAATGAATTGTGCTGGATGTTTTATTAGTTCAGCCAACATAAAGACATTTGACTACATGGGTCCAGGAAAAAATGGAGGATCATCAAAAATATGGCTGAAAATGACTTTTATTACTTTTATTATCATGTTTTCATAGATAAATTCTGTCATCAGTGTAAACGGTGCAGTTCTGTGATCTTTGGTTCAATGACAATGATGTTGTTGGATATTTCAAGGTTCTTACCCAAAATCTTGCTTATGTTGGAGTTGTGCATGTCAGGGAACGCCTGGAGAATCTTGCGCCGCTCATCTTTGGCCCAAACCATGAATGCATTCATTGGCCTTTTAATGTGGGGTTCGTTGCTGTTCCGTCCTCGGGACTCCCTGAAGACTCGTGCCTCAGCAGATCCAGTGCCTCCTGTTGGCCAACAATAATAGGGTTGGGGTTTATCTGCAGAGCCATTGACTTCCTTGGACCCTGGGATAGCCAGAGCAGGAACAAGGAGAGAGCACGAGGCAGGACATTGATTAAATGACGAGCCAAGTTTAAACTCTCCTTCATCTACTGTCATTACTGCCATCATCATCATGAACATTGTATCAGATGAATGCAGTGAAAACAGATTCGCCAAGAGGAGTCAAATTTTTACCTTATAAGTCAATAAAACCAAATACATGGCCAGTTTACATTAGAGCTGTACTCCTGGAATTGTTCTCAAGTCTATCCAAATCTAAAGGAGGAAGACCTTTGACTTTGAAGACAACCACATATTTAATCATGAAGTAAGCACTTTTTTCAAGCACATTCACACTGTCAACAAGAAAGTGACAGCATAAATTATAAATAAAAGACTTGAAGCAGCCTCAAAATTGAAAAAAAGGAGAAAAAACCCTTGATAAAGCTTTCTCCCAAAGTTTAGTTTAACACATATATGCACAAATATATATACTTTTTTTTTCCACTTGCTTCCTTCCCCCCTCAAGCATACAAACACACACACAAACAAACCAAACACACATTAGCGAGGAGAGTGTGTGCCGATTCTGCAAAGTGCTGTTTCTCAATCAGGGCATTCACAATCAGAATAAGAGAGTTTCTCTCGGTATTAAACTGTACATCAGACTGATAATGATTTCTGTTTGCATGCGCATTTGCTTCCTTTTATATGTAAGATGTGAAAGAATTAAATAAAAGCACTATGAATATTTAAACAAACAAAAACATGTTGATAAACAGGGCTTGAAAAATAAGACAAAAAAAGGCTTTCCATATGCTACGATACATCTTTAATGATCTCAAATCTGGAAAAGAAAGCTTGGGATGACTCATGCATATTTCATCATCCACATGTGAAGCCTTCTCATTAGACCATTCCAGTAGCAGCCTTGGCACACGTTACCTGGGGTTTGATTTCTATTATTATTTCAGTTGATAAACAAAATCAGACTCTTAATGAGTAATGGAGGGCTGTGCTGAGACATTAATTCCAAATCTGCAGAAATCTTGCTCTGTGCTAATCACTGAAGACATTACTTCACCATTTTCAGCCTTTACATCTTCTCTGTTTTCTAATACGATACATGTTTGTTTAAGTATTATCAGAGACTGGAGGTTGGTTTTGGGTTAAGCTGGAGAAGCAGCTGCCCACTTGGAACAGGCTTCTTACAATCACAGTTTTTCACCTGCTTATGTTTAACAGCTAAAAGGCCACATTAATGATCCCTGCCTTCAACTATGAGGACACAGATAAATCTGTTATCACACTGTAGAATTGCTATTCAGTTTGTTTTTTTTTCTATTCAGTAGGAATGAAGAGCCCATATGACTACAAGTGTATGTTGGTCTAATCTTAAAGTTCTGTAGTCTGTTTTGTTTTTTAGCAAATACAATGAGGAAGAACAGATTAAGAAAGAATGCATGAAATATATATACTCCAAAAAATAATGCTCTGTTAGTGAGCAGATTGAAATAAAAAACAAAGCCCTTTCTTATTAAAATGTTCAAGAGATAAAAAATAATCATTTTTGTCATTGATTTTCTTATTTTTTAAAAATTATGATTTTTTTTTTTTTTTTTTTGCGTGGAGACATACTATATTTTACATTTTAATTATGACTGCAGAAATGCCCATAGAGAAAGCTTAATCTTTTATACCTCTGTGAAAGATTCTTCACCTGCAGTATGTAAACATTTAAATGATCTGCTCCAAAACTAGAATATGCTTATAAATGAAGGCATTTACACACATACAATATGCACTAAATCAGAAGATTTAACAGGTTCTCTAAAAGTTGGTGAGCACCAAGTCTTTCTTTGTTTGCTTTTGCCTCCTGGAATGCTAAAGGCCCTAAAGCCATCATGAATTCAGAAATAATACACTACCTTTGCTGCCACCAAACCCCACAGTACGTTAATTTCATTTAGCATGCACTCACTGTACAGGATGAATTGATTTCACTTTGTTTGGTTTTGACAACCATGTTTATTGTGCAATGAAATGTGGTGTGGCGGAGGGCTGACAGTATCCATCAACGCAGGGCAATCTGCTGACTGCCGAGGCCAGATGAAGGTATTCATTAGCTCAGGAGCGCAGCGCTCACTCAGACACGACAGCCAGTGTCTGCACCCCAGGATCGCTTGCTGTAATTTACGATGCCTCCCGTGCCATTACTCTATCACTGACACTGATTCAGCAATTTATATACTGGTGTGCATGCATACGGGCAGAGGTGATCTTATTATGGGGAGGGGGGCAAAACAACTGCCTGCCATCACCGAGTGCCACATCCATAGTTAGCCAGGAAACCAGCCACGTGACTGGGTTCACTGGAGGGAATCCAGATGAGCCATGGCTTCTTGTTACTCATGGCTGCGCTCACAGAAATGTGACCGTCTGCCCTGCTAGATACTACAGAAAGCAGTAAACTTAAACAAGAAGAATATTACATCACTTTAAGTCATACTGAAGCAGATGTAGTGGTCTTGAATTTATAAGGAAAATAATGAAAGCATTAAGCTGAATAAGACCTAAACCTGCCCTTGGAAAACCAGTAGGCTAACTCATGCAGAACCCTTTGACCTGAAGTAATGGTTTGTCTTTATGGTAATCTCTCTGATTAAAGAATGAACATTTAAGTAGACATTTAAGAGAATGGATTTATATAAGACCAGGCAAGGCTTCATGTGTGGATAAATTTGCTCTCTCAATCAGCCCCTTTAATATATATGACTTAATCAAAGGCATCCTGTGCATTAGCACAGCAAATTGCAAGAAACTGCAACATGCAATTTACTGCAATCTTGTCTCTGTTTTCAATGAAAATTGTGACACTACTCTGACATTTTGCAAATGAGCATTAACTATTTTTTCCAGGAGGGGCAGGACATTTAGGAATCAGTTAGTTAGGTGTGTGATTGTGTAAATAAACACAGATGTTTAGCATTGACAGGGCCAGGCCCCCTGGGTGGTAGCTGGGGAGGGGTAGAAACAGAAGGAGTGCTGCTTAATAGAATTTATTGTGATTCATGAGGCCCGCAGCTCAAGTGTGACAGAGCGATATGAGAATCTCCTTTTAATTTGTCTCTCCTGGAAACACTGCAGATGAGCAGCATGAATTACAGTGTGAAAGAAAGATTGTGCGCACGTGTGTGTGTGTGTGTGTGTGTGTGTGTGTGTGCATGTTGGGGGGGATAAAAAATGAAAAGAGAAAGCGAAAAACGCAGAAGCAGAAGAAAGGGAGGGAATTAGAGAGAGAATGTAGTGAGGCCCCAAAGCCAATCGCACCTGTGAGCTGCAGGCTCAGACTCGACTGTGTACCAAGCCAGAGGGTAGCACTGTCCCAGCTGCCCCCTCTCCTCCTTTTCTGCTCCTTACTCATCTTTGTTCTGTCGTCAGACACATTCTGTCACACAGGAATCCGTTCGAAAGGACGAGCCTCACTGAGCAGGCAACAATTACACAAACCTGCCAAGCCCTCCCTGTTGGGATCAAATCTAACACCTCTGACTGAAGGCATTTACTGCTGACAATAGATCCTCTCCCTCAGAGCAGGATCAGGCGAGATTAATGGGTATGGACGGACCGAGCACAGCGCTCAATGGCCCTGCTCTAGCCTGAGCTCATGGTGTGCTAATTAAACCATTACAAATTACAAGTGATACTGAGAGACCCTATTATATTGTGTTTGTCTTTTTTTTTTCTTCTTCTTTTTTCTAGTTTGAATTATTTAGGTTTCTAGAACCCGTGTGTTCCTGTATAGGTGCATGCATGTGGGAACTTTGGAACAAATGGCCAGCTTGTTATAACTTGCAGGCTGTGGATTTTACTGTTGTCTTTTTCCAACTCACTTATGCAGTTTTCAGAAAAGTGACAGCTCATCCTCCACAACTTGTCAGCTTTGCTGGCACAAAAGCAGGTTTGTGCACAGAAAAAATAAAAATTTGCAAACATTTTTATTTTTTTGTAACTTGGGTCAATTTAAATTTTGCTCACCTTAAAAAAAAGAGATTTCAAAGTAATTATTTTGACTTTTTCAGCTATTGTAGTAACTTTTGAGTTGTTATTTCTGATCCTCTTTATTTAAGCTTTCTTTAAAGGAATACTTCTAAATTTGATTCCCTCAGCCCCACAGTGGATTTAAAAACAAAACAAAACTTAAAAAAAAAGAGAAAACAACCTCCAAACAGATTTGAGCTCTTGTGAAAAAATCTCATCAGTGATCTTTCATAAGAATCCAACACTTCTCTTCTTCTTATCCTATTCCAAAGAATTTTTTTACAGACTGTTCCTGACAGGAGAATAGATTATATCTAAATTGCCATCTATATTAATTCATTTTCTTGCATTCTCATCTCTCTACAGCATTTTTCACTTAAATCATCAGCAATGGGAGGTGTTTAAGACAAACACCCAGCCTTAGCTGTATGATTGCTCCATACTGCCACATGTGAGTAGCTCTGGCTTTTGTGGTATTTTGTTTCATCAGGGTTGAAAAACATCTTATAAATTAAAAGTTGAAACACATGTATTGCTGACAGTTTTGTAAAATTATGGAAATCCTATTCATTACCTCTTCCTCCACAGTTTTTTCCCCCAATTCAAGTCATTTGGGCTTTGGCTGGAGCACGCATAGCAAATATTAACTCAAGCAACCTAAAGCTTTCTGTGAACTACTGTGATAACAGACGTTGATTGTACACTCAGCCTGCTTAGTGTGGCTGCTCTGTTCTGGAGGGAAAGCTGTTATACACCAAGGGGCTTTCACACCCTGTGTATGAGTTGGGAGGTACACCCAGTAATTTTCCTTTTCAGGAAAAACCAAACTATATGCAGTATGCTCTGATCTACTGAGGGAAAAGTATATATAAGTTTCAAAGGCAATTTCCCTCCGTCTGTGATAAAATGCTCCCACAAACTAATTGCATTACAGATTTTAAATGTCCGAGTAAAGAACTGGACTAAAAAGATCTAGATATGGTTCAAAAAGTACAATTTAATCAGGCATTTTAAGGCATATATTTATGTTTTTGGGTAGATAAATATTACTTAAAAAAAAAAAAAAAAAAGAAAATTTGAAAGAAAAAAATGCATTGTTGTAGCACTGATATAATTTCATTTTTAAAGGTCAAGTGTTCTTGATGTTACTGATATTAAAACGAGCATAAATAATCTACAACTATGCTGTTTGTGTCTTTATGACAAGGAATCCCAAGGAGCCCAACCCCCAATGGTTCAAGGAGGAGAAGATCCTCACAAGGATTTATAAAGTAAACATGTTCTGAGAAGAGTAAACACATTGTAGCTCACATCTTAAAATCCTGCTCCATCATTCAAATGTATGTCTTCTTGTTGGTGAGTTACAGAGACAGACTGATATATTTGTGTTGTAAAAGAAGAAATGCTAACAGTATCTCTTGACTTATGTGTGCTGCCCTGTCTCCCAGTTTTTCTTCCCCCCCTGGGAAGAGGACCTCTCCCCTCCTCTGACCTCTGCCTGCTCCTAATCTATAGCCCACTGGGAACACTGATGTAAGGCGGCTGATGCTAGCCTTTCCCTCGGCCCTGAGCAGGACTTAAAAGGACACAACCACTCTGGTGTGCGCTTCGTTTCTTTCCTGACTCCACAGTAGCCACAGAAGGAGAGTTCCCACTGGGAGAAAGAGTGCTGGAATCACAGCCGTCTGAGCAGTAAGACGGGTGGGATGGGATTCTCTGCTGTGGCTCACATGGGAAACATGTGAATGGATCCACTAAATGCACCTCTAATTCTCATCCTCAGGATTGGGTGTGATGTGAAACTAGAAATGCTTTGGAGTTGGTAAACAAACATTTTATGGGAAAGGTCTCTTGTCAAAATTTGTGAACCAGTCATGATGTCTAAAATGCCACTTTTAGACATGGAGAGCTGTCTAAAATGCCACTTCAAAATGCTGGTGAGTGACATTGTCCTGAGAAATATCTATTCCTCTGACTCTTTAAGGGATCAAAGATGAGTCATAACCATATTGCTCTTTTCTGTGGCTCTGAAGTGCCATGGAAACTGCCACAAATATTTAGGTCTGACAAACATTGGTGCACTGAAGTCCTCTTTGCCCCTGTGTTAGAAGCCAACACCACAAAAGCAGATGACGCTTTGTCACATTGGTGTAATCAGAATTTACACCGCTGTGCCTGGGACCTAAAACAAGCACAACAGCAACAGGAGTGGAGCTTGGAAAAAAGCCAGCTTTGTCCTCAGGCACCCTTGTCCTCTGCTCACCTACCTGTGAAAACCTTGGAGCCACGGCTCATTTCAAACGGCGTTCACCTCAACCCCCACGTTTCTCTTGCACACACCCACATGTTTCTGCACACAGTCATACCTGGATCTATTCAAACAACTTGGCTCACTGAGTAATGGATTACTGCTTTTTTATCTAAAAGTACAGGATTAATTTTATGTCAACACTTTGGGAAATAACTCTTTTCATTTTGTTTTTTTTTATTTTGGGACATAACTCTAAAGGAGTGGTAAAACTGCATTATTAAAGAGGATACATCCAATTTATTGAGAAGTCTTGTAATTGTGTGCAATTAAACAAATGAGAGACCAAAATACTGCTTTACCATCTAGATCCTCAGGCCTGGTGAGGTCAATAACTCTGTGGCCGAGCTTTCCTTCTTCTCCCAGTTTGCCAAGGTGGTGCCCAATGCTGTCAAAATGCGCCCTTTCCTACAGGAAAAACATAAACAGTCAGGTAAACGAACAAGCTCACATTCACATTTTTACAATATAAGAAAATTGTATAGATAACCCTAACAGGAATCTGAAAATTCAAGAAGGGAATAAAAAAAAAGGTGTCTGATAAATACAGGTTGTTTTGAAGAGATGCTCTTTTGACATGAACTAGATGTAGCTTTTTCCTCATCTCTCTATTCAACAGCAGATATAATGGATGGCAGGAGGCAGAGAGACAGTGAGGGCCAGGGGTGCTGTAAATAGATTTACAGAAAGATACTTTGTGATCCCAGGCACACAATGGGGCTGTGGCCCTCTTTGCAACGCTCAGATTTTCCTCTGTAATCTTCTCCTTACATCCTCCCTTCCAGTCTACAGTGCCCAGAGCTCAGCGCCCATCATTTATTCAGAGTTCATGCTTTGGAGAACACACCGTGTTTTCCCGTTTGTCATGTTGCTTTGTGCTCAGATTAAACTTGGCATCATGTTGTATTTGACGCACAATGAAACCCTGTCATTCAGCACTCGGTAACAATATTAAATGTCATGTCTGTGTGCATTTACAGAATAAAATAACAGCTTTCGGGAGGCCTCTGAATAGTTGCTGCACATTACACTTAATGTATTATGCAAGGGGAGAGTGCCGACTGCTGCTGTCTCCATTGTTGAATGACCTACTTCCTCAGTGAATACACAGGGCATTAGCAAAGGGTTGTCTTCCTCTCTAAAGACTCAACTAGGAGATGGACACTTTGACTCTGCATGATACAAATAATCCCCCCCCCCCCTCTGGTTTTGCCCGGATGACACTAAAAGCAGGCATGTTGCCACCATTCAGAAAAAAAAGCATTTGTTTACTCCCAGGGTGCACGTTCAATCTCTGCCAAAGATGTACTGTCTGCACTGACCTCTGCCTCCTTTCTCTATAAACAACCCTATCACATGCAGTATGAAAAGACACCCAGGTACAGTCCCCCATATAATACTAACAGCTCCCCAGCCACGCACACTGACACCAGCCCATTCATTAATCTTTGAGTTCTTCCTTTGTTATGCATTGTGTTGTTTTTTTTCCCTGCAACTAAGTAATAAAAAATTAAGCAGACTTAATTGTTAACTAAAAATGTTAATGCTATGATTTTCTGCTGAAGACAACTGTGCTGGAAAGAATAGCCAGAAGAAAATTATGGTGCATATAGTAAGAAAGAAAATATCTGAAACATTTTCTCACTCTTTTGTGTAACTTTTTTTCTTGAGAGTTAAAAAAAAATATGACAAGACGAAGGATGACCATAGTTCAAATCCATTTGAGGCCTTTCACAGTATTTTGATTTTCCTCATGCTTTTATTTATTCAAGAACTATTCCTCAAAAGAAAGGACCACAAGAGAGGCAGGAAAAGCACTGCAATTTACCATCTTACTTGAAGGAGCACTCATTATTTATGACCAGCTGAGTGATTCTGATATACAATTAACCACTACCTGCTTATGGCCTGTGATTAGAGGCTGTCTATCTGACGGCCCTTTGCTTCCATAAGTGTTTTCTAATTATGACATATGCAGTGGTCCCTGCTGGGCAAGAGGACACTTTGTAAAGAGAAGATGGAGTATGGTGCCTTTCACGGTGACACGTTCTGTGTAAAGCAACACATGCACGGACATGCACGCACACATATGCAGAGCCGAATCCATCACCCAGCCACATTATTGCTCTTAATGAAAGAAGCTAGCAGCCTGATGACAAAGTGACTGAAGTGCGATTAGCTGGATGGTGCTGCTTCAGATGCTTCTTGGACAGTCTACTAGAAAGACACAGCATTCATCGGTGCTGTATGTCTGTAATAAAGTAGTCCTCTCATCCTTCTTCTGCGCTGCATTGGCCCCTCTCGATCAATCAAGTCTTTTTATAAACTCATGATCATTAAGCATCATGTTGGGCTGAGAAGGAGGGAGAACAGGAACCATCCATCATGAGTTTCATTAATAACTAGCATAGTGTTGAACTTCTTTCTCCACCGCACTAAGTCATATGAGCAGTAAAAATCAACAAATTAAACAGATTGCCACAACACTAAATGAAACTCTTGTTCAGGCACTTTGAAGATGATTTATCTCATTTTACATAAAAAAAAATTAAATTATATATATATATAGATATATATATCTATCTATATATATATATAGATATATATATGAGTGCTTTGCACACTACAATAAAATGCTTTAATTACACTAAGTATTGCTCTTTTGCTATGCTAATTAATATCAGACTATCTGCTCAATATGGTACTACAAATTTTCATAAAATTTTATATACTGAGTTTAATATACTTATTGGTTATAAGTTTGTTCATTTATATCTTAGACTTAGAAATATAGTTGAAATTAAGGCCATAAATTATCTGCATAGTACCAGGGTTTTGTTTTAGGGTTGGAAAATATTCAGTGAACTAATGCTTCTTTACTGCCTACGCATCAAGTGCTGTGATAAATTAATGGCAGTTTTATTATTTTATAGTGTCATTAAATTTTTACTGATCACTCTGACACAGAGGAGTAGGAAAGGACATGCAGTATCTGGGGAAAGCGAGCCATTCTGCCATGAGAAGAGATGGAGGTACTGAAAAAAGGGAGCCTATCAGTATATGGCTGCTATAAAAAGGTATTTATAATGCACAATACATGGGAAAAATAAGAGCAAGCTAAACAGATAATAAAGGTGATAATCTCTAAAAGAAATTAAGCTTATGTGAAGAGAACATGAAAAAAAATCAAGTCAGGTGAGGTAAAGATAAAGAAACAGGAAATAAAAAGACATAACAGTATGCAATACTACCCTCCTACTCGGACCACAACCATCAGCAGGCTACCGGTCCCTTCCCTAAACGACTTTAGCATGCAGCTCTCAATGCCACAAGTTAAATTATAGCCATGTTCTCCGAGTTGCTGCAGAGGCCTGCCACCCACAATAATCTCATCAGCCCAGTCTGTGCAGTCTTTTGTCTCTAAGAGATGTAGTACTTGTTCAGTTACTCATGACTTCAGCTGGCCGGTGAAGCCGTGACTCACAGCGGAAGAGAGACAAGTAGGAAGAGGAAAGATAACAGAATCTGTGGAACTTCTTGGGCGAGGGATCCCAAAAGAGCCCTTGTCAATGCTGTAAAGAAAGCTTTAATCTAGCTGGCCACAGAACATGTGCCGGAGGCCTTCTGCTCTGCCCACAGGGTGTATTCTGGGCAGAGGCGGGTGGCGGACAGCCCTTTATATTGTGCCTGCTCCTGCCCTGTATTTAGGCAGCATACTGCCAATCCTGACACTCCTTCACTCTCTCCTTTGTAAACAGCTTGAGGCTACACAAAAGCAATATGGTCTGAGATTGTTCAAATACAGATGAAAAAAGGCTACATTAGGAGTTAGGTAGAGTTAAATCCAGAGTCAACTCACTTTATTTGCTTACACTTGCTGATGCAACTCCACTTCAGAAACATCTGTACTTTCACTAGAGAAAATTTAAAATGCCAAG
The DNA here is from genome assembly GCF_017639745.1 of Melanotaenia boesemani. Classification (NCBI taxonomy): domain Eukaryota; kingdom Metazoa; phylum Chordata; class Actinopteri; order Atheriniformes; family Melanotaeniidae; genus Melanotaenia; species Melanotaenia boesemani. The sequence continues at coordinate 19,454,189 of NC_055682.1, read as the reverse complement.
GTGGAACGAGTCCTATCCATACCCGTCACTTGTCGAAGCACACATGTATCAATGTAATTTTTCAAACCCGTGTTGTTCTTTGTGTTGTTCTAATGGCTTGATGTCACTGGTGGCTTGCGTGTTTCCTCACCAAATTACTTTGAGATCAGCCTTGTTCCATTTAATGCTCGCTAGAACATACCATTCTATAGCTTCCAAGGTGCTCTGAGGAAATGAAGAACTGTCGGTCTTTTTTCAGCTTTAAACAAATGTTTAAAAACACAATATATCTGGAATATTAGTCTCAATCTGCTATTTGAAATTTGGGGGGGTGGGGGGGTATTGTACTTTTTGTGTGTATGTATTTTTCCTTTAAATATACTTGAACTGTTTCTGTTCACTCTTGGAACATGTCTGATTTTCATAATGACGGTAACATAAGTATTGTTGAAACTTGACTTTTTATGGGATTATTATGAATGGGGACGACTTAACTTTTTTTATGTTGGAAATGGCATACGGGGTCAAGATAAGTCCTAGACTTCACTCTTTTCCACTTCGGACATGCCAATGTTAATTTTTAATCTGGATTCTGTGTCACTCACAAAACACAAAACATGTTTCTTGTTTTGTGTTTGATTCACTTGTTTGAATAAAATTCTATCTATCTATAAAATATGATTATTTTTTGTTCTTTAACATAATGTATGTAAAGTAAATGACAAGTTTTGCCACCTCCCTAAAATTTGACAGCACTTACTGCAGTCCTTTATGAGATATGAACTGTCATCTTTTCCTTCATATCAGACATATTCAGACTGCGTATGTTAAAAATTTCATGATTGGAGCAGCTGATGAACCTTAAACGGCCACTTATATTTGATAATGTGCAGAACTGGCTCTTGTTATATCACACACCTGGTATGTGGTAAGTTAGAGGCACTGGCTCAGACCACAATGCAGGGCTTTGTGTATCGAGTGTCAGTCACTACTGTGGTCTGTAGCTCTTGAGTGAAGACTCTGAGGGTCTCAGACTAAACCCCTCAACAATCTGCCCCAGTCCTGCTGGAAACAAAGACTCCACTTTAACATGGCTACAGCTTCTCATAGCTTAGGCCTTCATCTGTTATTGTAACCAGTTGTACCATTATTTATGAGTCTGCAGTTTTCCAGTAGTTTTTGGTAGTTGTGTACCATTTAAATGTTGAGTACATCCAGCCAATCAATAAATCCCCAGGTCCTTTCATGCAGACTGTTGATCTTGTTTTACCCATAGCTGTATTTTTGCTAAGGATAATGCACAGAAGCAGAATCAACAGTAGTAGCTACAAAAGGCTGGCATCTGTTCTAACATCACACAGAGTAGAGATGGAAAGCTATTCAAGTCCCATTTGTTCTGCCAGGGCATCACCTCATTTATTTAAAACAGAGGTAAGAAAGGCTTTTCATTAAATTAAGATGTTTATATGTATGTGTGTGTGTGAGTGTATGAGCGAGAGGGAGAGAGAAAGAGAAAGAGAGAGATGACTTTTCTGGGCTTTGTGCCAATTTAATTTTAGTTTGTTGTTTATTTTCAATAAAAAAAGAAAGAAAATGATGAAAATGATGTGCCATCAATATTAAAGATACATTACTCTTCCTAGGAGGTAAAATCCGCAAACTGTGACCCTTCAGTGTCAACTTAAAAAATGCATGTAAGATAGTCATTTCCCAATTTTTGATACATTATGTGCAGGTGGTTGATTGGTAAATATCACATTTGTCTATGTGCTGAACTAAAATGAGATGAGATGCTGAAACACTGATGAACTGAAATGTGTAATATTTCTCATTCCGTAACACATTTCTGTCATTATTTGGTTCTTCCTTCTCCCCTGGAGTGCACAGATCATTTATGTTGACATCATCTTCTTCAAGTTTCTAGTCCTGAATAATACAGAACAATTCACTGTGTCTTCCACGGAATGAAGTTAAGGCTAAATCCTTAAACATTCTGGGTTAGAAACAGCTGTATATTGGAACCTGTAGCTCCACGAAAGCTCCTTTTCAAATGCGGACAAAAACTCTGGTCTTGTTAGACACTGCAGCAATTATATTCCAACTTGCAACAATACCATACCCCATCAATAGCTACATTTACATGGGCAATTAGTTCATCTGTCCGATTGAAATCAATCTGATTGGAGATTCCAGCTGACATGTTAACATGGGAGACGTTGGCTTTCCCCACACACGTGAAGATTTTTGTTCGTAAATATTGAACATGTTTAATACTTCCAATTGTCGGCCATGAGCTGTTTTGGAGCCGATTGTCGGGAGAAATTTACTCTTAAGACACCTTAGACCACAGTACAATCTTATAGGATAATCTTATAAGACTTCAGATAATCAGGTGTTGCCATCCATGGTCGGGAACGGGGAGGCATTGCTCCTGATCCTGCATTGGGTCCTGCAGACGACACCATGCCTCCACCTTCTCCAGTTCCTGTTCCCAAGCAGGTCCCTGAGCAGGATGCTCCTCCATCACCTTTGATTCTTGTTTCTGACGGGGTCCAGGCAAGGGATGCTCCTTCACCTTCTCGAGTTCTTGTTCCCTAGGCAGTCCAGGCATGAGAAACTCTTCCATCTTCTTGTATTGATGTTCCTGAGGTGGTCCCCGAGTGGAATGCTACTCCTTCGCCTTAAGTCTCTGATAGTGTCCCTGAGCAGGATGCTTTTCGTTCGTTTCTGGCTCCCGTTCCTGTCTCCAAGTAGGTCCTGCTGGGCTCACCTCTCCTCTCTTAATTCCTGCTTGTGTGCCTGAGGAGACTGCTGTTCACCAGGTGTCCTATGGCTCGCCAGAGTTGTCCCAGCTCCTATGTCCCCTGGTCTCTGGCCGTGTCCCAATGAGGTCCTTGCCTCATTGGCCATTCCGGGGTATCCTGCCATGCTGATTACTGTTTGCCTGGCCTCCCAGCCACCCTCCAGACCCCCGTGTTCCATCGGCCTGACCTTCCAGCCACCCACCAGAGCCCAGTCTCCTGGGCCCCTCAGTCTGGCTCCCCGAGGGACCTCTGTTTCACTGACCCCTTGCCAGGTTCCTGCTTTGCCGGCCCTGCTTGCTCCTTCACCTCTATCTGGGCTATCCCATGAAAAACCTTGTTGCCTGGACTGTTTCATTTTGTTTTGGCCTCCGTGAGTCCTGCATTTGGGACCTTCCAGTTCATCTCCTGCGTCCAATCCATGACATTACAAAGATGTCTTTCTGGAGAAGATGCAAGAAGGCAAAAACTTGACCTGGGACAGGGGCCTGCAGTTACACACAAGTACACTTTATCCAAAGTCTTAGTTTATTTTTATTCTTTTGGCAAACGTGAACAATTGGACAAAGCATTAATGCAAGCAATCTTCACAATAGCACTTGCTGGCTACAGCCAGTGTCTGGGAGCTGAGCATAATCTAATTTGGATGGGCAAACCCTTGTATGCCAAGGATTTACATTGCAGCCAAAATGCCTTGGTTTGCAATTTCCAAGACAGCAGTTGAAAAGGAGCAGAAAATTGCTTCCAGGGCTGCAAAGCAGACAAGATTATATTCAAAGTCTTTGTGGGAGCTCTGTCTGAATAGAGCACTGGCATCACATGTGCACACACACACTTGCATGTGCATGTATGCATGTACACATGCACATACACAGGGGGGGCAGTATAACCAATAGGTTAGGAGTCTGGATTTTCTGGAGCATAAGTGTAAGCTCCATTTGAATATTTACAGGCTGAGCTTTGGGAAACGAGAAATGGACAATTGTAGTCATCAATACTGAGGAAAGGAGGTGTTGTGGGGCACAAAGGGCAGTTCAATAGGTTAATACACTGACCTTTCCCCTTTTGATTCCAGTTAAGGACTTGTCAGCAGAAGAATATATTTTATCTAACACAACCTCCAGGACATCACATATGCTGGATTTTATCAGAACTTAAAAATTGACAAATCAATGAAAAATCAGCTTTTCCTGACAAACCAGGGTCAAACAAAAAGTCCCAACCAATGCTGCTGAGACAAAAGGGCTGCAGCTTTGGCCAAATGACTGGCCTACAAAATTACTTTTATCTATTTTAAATATATAATTAAGTATATAATTTGTTTACATAAGCTTTTTATTTATATCATTCAGAATACAATGGAGGTTGCACAGGATATTTAGAAATATTTAGTGTTTCTTAAATAGTTTTACAGAAAAATATATGTTATTTAACTAATTAGTGAAAATACATTGCTTAAATGTCATTAAAACAATGTTTTTTCTTGCTGAGCCAGGGAAAGTGTATTAGCAGAAAGCCCTTCATCTCTGACCTGCTGGCTATATATTCTAATAGGCCATAAATGTTGATGAAAAGGCAGCAACATACAGTAGCTGAATCTTCGCATGTGCCATTTAAGTTAAAAAATGGAGACATAGATGCTTGATATTTATTCACCTGTGACCCTGAAAAACAGTCCTGTTTTAGCTGCAGTACATAATAGAGGGAAACAATTCAAATGGTTACAAATGGGTTCAGATGTATTGTATATGACTGTAGGCATACTGGTTCTAGGTAAAAGCTTGCAATAGGTGAGGAGGAGATGGTAAATAATGGAACAAAGTAATTGCCCTCTGCAGACAATAATACCTTTAGATAAATATTTCAAAAAGGCAAATTGCAGAAGGGTTGTAAAAGCTTTTATTGTACTAATGGGATATAGTGAAAACAGACAAATAAAAAGCACAAAAATCTGCTCCTGTAAAGCATGAATATTTTACATGTCCTCAGGTTAAAGGGCTGTATACTCTGGAACAGAGTGTCTGATCTACCCTATGTTCTCCTAGGTCAATGGCCAAGAAGGGAGGGAAAAAGAGTGGGAGTCATAGTGATAAAGGTTAGGGAGGAATTCATTGTACTGTTCAGGTACACTTTGTATGAAAAGATGAATCGATCCATCTGTAAGCAGCACTTAGACCCACTCCTCTGCCTGGTCATTACAGTGGGATAAATCAATATTTAATATCCCCATCTTACAGCCACACTGAATGATCTTAACCTCTCCTTAATCCCATTTATGTTACCTTTCCAGAATCTTCTTCATGTAAGCTCTCACTATGATAAAATTCCAAACAAGAGAGTAGGAGAGAAGCTATTAAAGACCACGCCATATTTATGTCAGGTGAGGCGCTTTTTTAAAATATTTATATTCTGAAACTGACTAAAGTGAAAGCTTTTATCTGGGGCATTCAAGCCTTTCTAGTCTGTTGGCTTGTTGTATCAGCAAAAGACTCTCTCACCTCTCTCATTTCACAGCTGAATTACAACTTACTGTTCTTTATTGCGGCCAAAGGATGAAGATGATGGGGCAATTCTTTTAGCTGACTTGATAAAGCTTGCCTTTAATTTCACACCATCCTTATAGGAGCAGTGCCACTGAAACATGACAATAGCTCACAATGATTTGCACAAACCAGGGAGTCAATCACCAGTGTCTTTCAACAAGACTGACTAGGCCATGACCAAAGGAAACATATTACCAGAGGCGATTGTGTTTCATTTATGGGTAAGTAGGTCTTTGCAAGAGCATGTGCATGGGCATGTGTAAAGGATCTAAAAGCCTTTATATTACATAATTATTTGATTTTATTTGATGGTGCTTCATTTTGTGTTGTCAATACTATGATCCTTCTGTTCTTCTCATCTCTTAAATAGTTTTTCCAACTTATCAACCCCCCCCCCCCCCACACACACACACACACACACACCCAGACCCACACACACAAACACACTTGCATAGTCTTTCTCTCCACTCAGATTACAGGTGAAGAATGACTGACTCCTTTGAGAAGAGGGCCCTTTTATAAAAGGGGAAAGAAGAGGATTCTTTTCCTCTGAGATAATTGCTTTAACACTAGCTGAACAAAGGCTGAGCCAAAATTTCTGAGAAAACAAACAGAATCTTACTAATGCATAAGCAGGGAGTAAAAAGGGCGTTTAGCTCTAGTACCAAAGGACAATGAAGCTGAAGGTGTTCTGCGTGTGGAAAAGGTATTGTTAAACTTCTTCTTTCATGTCATGGCAGATTTGACTGCTTAGTTGACCGCAAGCACACCTTCGATGTGAGTTAAAGTTGTGAGCTGTATCCAAATCAGGGACTGAAATTGGACAAAAAAGTGAAAGCACTTGCAAACTCATATTTAATCTTGTGGTAACTAAAGTAAGATAGCCCAAAAGTAAAGGATAAAAGGGAAGAAAAAGTTAAGAATAGATTTTTGTGCAAGGTCATGTGGCTGTTTAAATTTATCAACTTTTATGACAACTCTTTGTTGGTACAAAGATGGGATAATGGACTGATTCCTGATTGTCAAGCTCTTTTATTCAGTCTAGTGAGTCTTTAAGTGCAGAAAATGCTGTCTCCGTCCTCTCTCTGGGCTGCACCAATTTATTTGCATCACTTCACTTAGAGCATAGCTGATTGCCACCTGCAAAGACAGTGATCTCTTCCAAACACCAAATTAGGGGGAAATCAAAATAGATATTCATTGACTTTTTTACATATACATTGACCTAGTTGAGGGTGTTGGTTGAAAGTGTCAGGTACTGAAATATTAATGAGCATCGCTCCCAGTTTCTGCCTGCTCCTCACAGCCAACTGGCAACATGGCATCAAGCTGAAGAGAGGAGGACAGCTTTTTTCTTTCCTTGATTGACTCATCGATTGAAGATATTTTTAAAGGGAATCCCTGGGAGTGTGTGCTCCTGGTACAAAGCAGCCCCATCCCGTGTCAGGGGACGGAGAGGGCTGCAAGTTGGCTTTAATTGGGCAGACTTCAGAGTCTTCTTAACCCACACCGGGCACTGCCATGGCCTGTCACGGCCCTCACGCCAGCATCAACAACGCAGAAACCTCTAAATACGCACACACAAACATATTTATGCTAATTTGAGTAAACATACTTGTGCATGTAAAATTATGCCAGGCCTTATCAATACGACCACCCTGGATTTGGATTAAAGAAAATTATTAGTTTTAAGATTTAGTGCTGTATCAAAATGTTCCACTTTCTTGAATAGTTTCTTTCCGTCACTTCTTGCAAGGAGAGCAGAGCATTCTTGTGGTCAACTGCTTTTTTTTGCTTTATGGAAAAAGCTTGCAATGGAGAAGACCTGAATGGGAGGATAAAACGAACTAAATCATTTGAGCTCTAACCTTGTCAGTTCTGCAGTTGTTGAGGCCAACCGAACTAAGAGCAGACAGCTTTGCTTCCATGCCCTGCTGGTGGTGATGCAGCTGCTCCCTCTGGATCTGCTCCCTCATTTTCCGAGCCTCTTGAATGGCCTTCATTACTGTGTCCTGGTCCCCGAACAGGGCAGTTGAGTTTAGGCTGGACAAAATATCTAAACACAAAGACAATAAATATGCTGAGTGGAACACAGAGAACCATGAATAAAAATCATGTATTTGTGACACATGTTGTACTAAAACTGTGGCATAGCTTTGCAACATTGTGCCAACGGATGAAGGAGTGAAGATGCTGTGAGATCTTACCAAGAGATGACCCTCGTCCTAGGCCTCCTCCAAGTGGGCTGGGGATACCACCCTTCCCAATGAGGCTGCTTTTACTGCCGGGGAACAGGTTTTGTGTCGGGGATGTAGGAGATTTGACCATTTCTGTAGTTTTTGGCCGAGCAGACAGGTTGAGGGGCTGTGTTCCCTCCTCCTATGGCAGCGGAGACAGGAGCATGAAAGAAGACAGATGTGAATAGGTCCTCCTTCCATTTCTTGGAGGAGCTCCGGATTCCCAGACAGCACAGTTATCCTCTGTTTCTGGTTAATTATAGGATCCCTATCCTGACCCACACCTCCTCCTTGATGCCTCCTCTTTTTGCTCCCCCACTCTTCTTTCCTCTCCTCTCTCCTCTACTCCTCTGCGATCTTCCTCACAGTTGCCCAGTGCCTTTGTTCACACTAATTAAAGCAGATTCTGTCTCTCTGTACGTCTTCATCTGTTCTGCCTCTCCTCCTCCCTGCTCTGTGTCTGCACTCTGGTTCGAAGAATAAATAATGACCAGATAACGGTGGTGGCGATGATCAAAGACAGCTGTTCCATTCATCAGATGTCGGCTTATATTATCAACTTCATTAACTTGTTTTCTAATTTCATTCCTCATTTGTGCATACTTGGTTTTATCATATGCTTTGATATGCCTATTTCTTCTTTTTTTCATATTAAATGGAGTCAGGCTCTTAGAGGAGGTCAAAGGAGGATGCATTTTTTTTCTGTGCTGTTGGGCTGGTTACTTGCAATACCTGTCACTGCTTTGAGATGAAGAAGAACATTCAATGTTTCCATTTTCAACCTGTTGTCTACTGAGCCCAAACATGTTTTGACAAAGGAAACTACAGACTCATGTTGAAATATTTCATTTAATTAAATTTGATTTAGTGTAATTTAATTTATTTTAAGACCAAGAGTATTATAGACATAATAAATGTAAAATATATTTAACTTATAATATATTTGATTACTTTAAAAAAATCCAAAAATAATGGTAAAACTGCTTGATGAGCACAATATACACATTAGATTAGCTTTAAAACAATAAAAGCTGAATGACTGTGAGAAGGTTTTTTTGGGATCAAACCATTGGATCCCAGAAAATGAATGTCACTTTGCAATGGATAAATTTCCCTGTGTACACAGCAATCTTTTAAATCAGATTAGGGCTCATGTTGTCAGTAACTGTATCTTTCAGAGCCCAAGTGTCTCCTTGTCCAAACATATGGCTCAAGCAAAGAGTGCCCCAAGGCCTTGTTATTACTGTGCCAATAACAGTTTGTCATGCAGTGAAGCTGAAAACAGACAAACAAAACTGAAGGCAATCTGATTCCGCTGGAGTGTGGACTGAAATGGGAAGATGCCAGTACATGTTTGCCATCTATTTATTCATGTATAATTCATTTAATGTAAAAGCCTTATTATACTTGTTATTCACAAAATAAATTTTTTACTAAAATTTAGGTTTTGTTAATATTGGTCTGATTGGCAATAATCCTCTCCAATAAACAGATTAGTGTACTTATGAAATTAGTGTTGAATTAAACTGATGGAAATTCCAGGAGGCAGGAGACCTAAACGTGTGTGTTCGTTTTGTGTATGTGAGGCCCAGTGAGTGAAGAGAAACTGGAGTGGTTTCTTACTATGATTTATGGTCTTTCTCCATTGTGATATTATTAAGCAAAACTACTTCAAAATGGGTGCATGTTTCTGATTATGGCCTTAGTGAGTGGAGATGATGTATGTGGCCTTTCCTTTGCATGGAGGTTTGGAGCAGTTATGCCATACAGCAGCTGAAAACACATCCTGCATTTGGTTTATTTGCAGAAAAAAAAAAGTTACCAATCCTACTTTTTCCTTCACTTTTGTCAGCAAATGTATGGCACTGTTTTAATGGTTTTATTCCATTTTAGTTACAAAAGAGAAGAAAAGACTTTTCATTGTGGAAAAACATGTGTTCCACAAATTACTGGCTTGAAGCTGCAATAACTATAGCAACCATATCCACAGAGTTCTGGGTAAGAGAGAGAAAGCCTTGTTAAAGCTTCGGAGATTGATGGCCTGGTAGAACTGGGCTCACCACCGGCTGGCTGTAACACTGAAGCAGTGATGATTGTAGGTGCTGGTTTATTCAAACACCATATAGACTAAGCTAGTTCAAGTACCACTCAAGGTCTAAGCTGTGGGTTAGGCTGGCTGAAGCAGCTGAGAATTCTACCTTGACTTGAGTGATGGGGCTGGAGGAACTCTTGTCATTCTTCAGAGATGAAGGAGAGATGGGTCCGCTTGAATTGAGGGGCTGGGGCAGTGGAGGCATCTTGGCTCCAGGAGAGACCTGCATACTGGCAAGCTGGGCGGCATACAGCTGCTGTAGGGAGGTGGAGAAACCCACAAGGCGTTAACATCCAAATCCAGCAAACATTCAAAGTTTTATATTCTGTCTTTTCCTCTCCCTAGAATGCTCTCTGCCTCTGTATTTGCCTTCATCCCCCCCCTCTCTTTTTCTCTTCTACGTCTTTCCTCTCTTTCCATGAAGCTGGCAGCGAACTCCCTTCAAAGGTCTTAACTGTATTTCAAAGGCTGAACCCAGAGAGAGACAGCAGTCTTAAAAACCATACAGAGATGGCTTTCACTCAAAATACTTGGAGCCCCTGTTTTCCGCTCATCACAGAGAAAAGTTTGCCGCCTGGATGCAAATGTGTTAGCAAAGAGCTCTAGATCTACACAGCTTCCTATTGAAGTTTCTGGCCTGTGATTTGTCTCCACACACTCACAAGAGACAGCCCCACTCCACAAGCAACCTCATCTGTTGCCATCACAGAATATGTTTAACACATACATTGTAAGTCTTAGGAGCCTGAACAAAGACCACTGAAGGAATCGGTGTTACATCAGTTACATTTACAACTGTTGGGAGAAGGGCTGAACTAAAAACGAACAAACAACAACAACAAAAAAAAAACTAAGCTGAAAATACACTATTGGGCTCATTATGTTCTTATTGATTTCTTACTTATCTTACTGATAAAAGTGTTGGAATTGGAGGTATTAAAATGGTGAATTAGATCAAATTTAGGACAGCAATTTATTCATTATTCTAAAAGATAAAAATACAGATTAGGGGATTGACTTCAGTTTGTTTGTCTATATTTCAGTAATTTAAACCTTTAATAATATGGTACTATTTTTTTTACCCCCTTTTCTGTGTCTGCACAGTCCAGAAGAACCACAATGCCAAGACTTTTTAATCGTAGATCTGTAACCAGTGGCAACAACAAAAGTCTACACTACAGACAGCAGGAGGTCTGTCAAATAAAGATACTGTCTGAAAAACTGTGTTACTCTACATTTAGCCTTAGACCTAACTTCATCAGATAGATAGCACCCTGAACTGCCCCGCTGGCTTGCTATCCTCAGATTAGGTAAACCTCATGGATTGTTGTGTTATTCAGTAAGACGGTGCTCTCACAGATAATCTAATTTCTCTTCCGACAGCCAATCAGCAAACCTTGTCTCATTTCCTGGTTGTACTGGCCACATACAGGCTGTGTTTTGTGTAAATGGCGAAAAAGCAACCCAGCCCTACTGTCCACACCTTTGGCAGTTTAAATGAAGACACAAGCCAAAATAAGCACTTTATGTCCACGCACATATTGCAGATATAAACACATATGTGCTCCTCTAAGAAACTTTATCACTGCCACATAAGCAGCGGTACAAAAGATCCATTCTTCCAGGGGACCTAAGGATAACAACAGCGCATGGGCAGCGGAAATGACACACTGATTATGTTCCCACAATGGTAGTGCTGCCTCCACCTCCCTCACAAACAGCCTTTTGTCTCCAACAGGATCGGACACAGGAGCAAACCTAACTCTATTTTCTTCTCATCTGCGCTAGACTTTGTTAATGTCAGTGGTTAAAGGCATTTTGTGCGTTTGAAAGAGGTGAGAAAGGGAGAACAACTCCAACGGAGAAAGAGAGAAACAGAGGAGTCTCCAATAAATGACTGTCACTCCAGGCTATATTAAATCCTTTGTAGATGTCTGTTGGACAGATGTTTGCTAACAGGTCTGTTGTTGGGCATACCCCTGACCTTGAGTGGGAAAAAACTTTATTGTCCCGGAAAAAGAACATAATTAGACGTAGCCTCAAATTGCACACTGTCAGGATGCCAGCACTGATTAGCAGGTCAGTGCCATGGGGTGAGAAGCAGTGGTTACCCTTGTGACTAGAAAAACTCCAAGAGCATAAGAACAATAAATACAATCAAGGAGAGACAGATGTAATACACTGATTGAGCACATATACACACAAAAAAGTCAGCGTTTAATGCGTGGAGTCTGGTGGGTTTTTCTTAAGCAGTATTTCAAGTCTAGTTCACAAATAAAAAAAAAAATAAATAAAAAAAATGAAAAAGAAAGATTGAAAAAAACTGACTGTGGTATACAGAGTTGTTTGACAACCAACTTCTGCTAGTCAAAAGTTCGAAACAACAACCTCGAGAAATTATTCTGAACAATTATTCTTGTATGTATGTGAGCACTGTGGTATAAAAGCCAGATGAAAAATACATTCTGCCAAAGCTGGACTTCATTTATAAAACACTGAAAACCCATATCTAAGTACTCTAAACTCTTCTTGTTGGTTATATAAGGTATTGATGCTTGGGGCATATGTGTATGCAAGCTTGTTGTGAGCTTTAACTTTATGAACAATTAGTGCAAAATCAATGAGCACATTCAAGGTGCTCTGAATAGCTATTCCATTTTTTTGTCTCCATAGTTCTGTCTTCTTCACCTACAACCTACATTCAGCATTGACACATTCAAGATGATTGCTTGGTTTTGTTTCCAGCCCAGAATTTATTACACACAATATTATACATTGCATGGTTTCAGTTTTTTTCTTCCAATAACTGCAGACTTATCTTTCATTACCATTACCTGCCTGAAGCTTTCTTTGTGTCATCATATGATGGGAAACTGCAAAGTAGGTACAGTTAATTTAATTAGACAGGTGCAAAAGTTACAAATGAGACTTTTAGAACTTGCTTAACGAGGGAATAAACTGGATATAAGTACAATGGTAAACATTATAAGCTTGAATGTAATTTAAGAACTTTTTGTTGTTGTTGTTGTTTTTATTTTATTTTTCTTTCTTGATTTATTTTTAAATGAGGCTACTTTCCACAGACAGATTACCAATGTCTGCATCCTTCAATTGACTCTCACATCCAACAGCTCCTTCTTCATATCTACTTGCCAGGTGGGAAAAGAAAAAGGTTCACAGTAATGAGGGTCAAGCTGAAAGTCAACGCTCTGACTCTTGGGTCCTGGAAAAGTATAAATTCTATTTATATTTTCTGTTTCTTCATTTCCCTCTAAATACTTAAAATTAGTTTTTGTTTTTATTTTTTTTTTTTTTAAGGATGGAGCAACTGCATGCTATTTGACACCAGAAAAGTGTTTTTGTGTATTACATATCAGGATAACAAAACAGCTTCTGTTAACAGGTCTACTTTTTTTTAGAAACCACAGATAAATAAGAAGACAAACAATAAGATCTCTGTTTCGACCCCATCATTCTCTGTTTTCCAGTAAAGCCGAGCAGATCTCATCAAGCATAGATTTAAAGTGAGTGCAACACGCCCAAGGTCAGCCTGTTAGCCTCTGGTAATTAAAAACAAGCCCTCTGGAGGCAGCAGAGGTTAAATGGGGAGGTTCAATTTTCTTCCTGTGACATTAAACTGAGATTACACACTCTGCTGATGATGTTAGGGATCTCAAATGTATTATGTGCAATTAAGATGGGCAGCCTATGTTTGTTTAGTGAAATAACAAAGTTGATGCTATAGCTCAATTTGCAATGTAATTAATATTTTTTCTCTTTTTGCAAGCATCCCTTGTGTTATGAAACTGAAAAACATAACATTTTTCCCTCTCCAGAGTTGCAGCATGGCAGCATGTGCTACCAAATACAGTGGCAGATATCTGTCAGCTTTCTTATCAACAGCAATAATGGTGCATTACACAAGCCTGCAGAAATATAAACAGAAAATAAACGCCTTAACAATTTCACAGTACCAACATTTTCATTTACATGAGGTGAACATGATCTAATGACTGCACCATCTTAAACAGAATGTTATTTCTTTGCGTGCCTGTATGTCAATGTCTCATTCACCTCTGCCTGGCCTGGGCACTAAGCACTGGACTGGATATGAGGGACATTAACTGTGCTTCAGTGCACCACGCCATTTAAAAGGCAGCACAGCGCCAGCTCCGTTTGCCACAAGGCTTGTATAGGCTCATTGCCCAGGGCGACCATGCAAGCTGACCCAGGCTAGGCCCAGATGTCAAGAGTGGAGGAAGGCGTTCTGGTGCACTGTGCCGATGCTTTCCAGTATGGCTCAACATCTGTTTCATCTGCTGGCACTCAACCTGCTCCACTCTGACCCTCCTCCCTCTTCTTGGCTTTTCTTCTGTTTCTCCATCTTACAACTATATATATTTACATCCCACTCTCAGTTTTTTCAGACATCCACACATACAATTACATTCTGTCTTGTGTAAGAGTGGGTGCACCGGGCCCAGGGCCCCCAGAGCCAGCCCTCCCATTCACTGCTGCTCACTGCATTATCAACTCTTTCTGTCCATCTGTCCCTCTGTTCACCACTGCCTCTATCCAGCTGCTCACCTAGCCGTCCTATTAGCCAGCCTTCTACACACTCTAGGATTGCCACACTGCTCTGGGTTACCTTCAAAGACCGAGCTCCTTTGCTCATAAACACAGAAACAGCTGCTCTCTACAGTATGCCTCCTCTCTTTCCCCCTCCTCCTCCTCTCTTCCTCTCTTTCAAAGTCAAAAGTGCTTCACTTGTTAATGATAGAAGCCATTTCTTCACATCTGTACCACACAGGCATTTACATCCAAACAAAAAATAATGTGCGGTTTGCTGCACTCCCACTTTCTTCCTGTTTGTCCCTGACTGGGTAACACTCTTTCTTATCACGGCAGTCGTCTAAGCCAGTGAGTACTCCTTCATATTTGTCTGTATGCTTGAGATCTGGTCTGGATTGTTGTTAAGCACATGGCCTGCTTTTCATCTTTACAGTTGGAGTACAAGCTAAAGATGGGCACAGGTTTATCATTGGCCTAAAGAGATGCCATAGAAAATGCACTAAAATGTAAATGTGCTATGTCTTATCTCAATCATCTTGATTTCAAGTACTGTGAAGCAAGTGGATGTCATGGACAATTCAGGGAGAAGAGAGCAAGAGAAACAGAGAGTGAATTGGAAAAAAAGGACAAAGGTAATTTACAGAGAAATACCCAAACTAAAAGAACTTAAGGGTTTAGGATATGATTTAGAAATTGGACAAGTCACAGAAACTGGGAGAGCAGGAGATAGAAATTGAGTTTTGAATGAGAGAAAGCATAGGCTTTTTATCTATTTAGTTCAAGAGTAATGCTACACACAGAGAACCCAGATGTTCTATTTTATCCAATAATGCTTTCTTTAAATTGGCTAAAATTCAAAAGTTTGCTTTCAATGATACAAAACAGGACTTTTACATTGGATGTTCTACTGTTCATTTGTTGAGTTAAAAAGACAGGTGATGCATTAAGTTCACATTCTCCTGAGTAAACAGTTTTTCACTTGGCAGCTGATGTAAGAAATAGTGTACAAACAGCAAATTAAATGCTGTCCCAGATAGAAAATTCTTTTGTGGAATTAGGAAAATTCCCTTCTTGTCTCCTCACTCAATTGAATGTAGTAGGTGTATGGATAGATTGGGGTACAATCTGAGCACAATTTCCTCTGTTAGGTGAGACGTGTCAGCTGTAATCAGTGAAGGACAGGCAGGGATGGAGCCATTGTTTCCTGCTGGTCTTGGGCTCATCCCAGCTCTGTGTGGGTACTAATGAAGAGGGGCATGTCGCGCTGGGATAGTTTACCCGCCTCCTCTCCTGTGAGTTGCGGACCAGAGCCAATCTGTCAGGGAAACATTGAGTGAAATTGCCCTGTGGTACAGCAATGTCTGGTGACAGCCACTTGCAGACTGTCAGCCACCAGAGTGATGCTACCACCCTGTATTGACAAGCAAATTACAGTCTCCAAACACTCAAACGCACCGTGGAAGATTAATTTACATCCATCAGCTCAAAGCCTTTGTTACCTTGTTGGGTTTTCTACTCTTAGAGAGAAAAAGCAGAGAGATGGGGGAGGATCCCAGACTGTTATGACAGAGGAGATTGTGAATAAGTTGCGTGGCCAACATTAAGACTGACGGAGCAGCTAGCTGCATGGCTGATCACATTACCTCTGCACAATTGTGGGAATTAATTCTACCAATAAGATGGTTTTTTAAGGTTCAGATATTGCACAATCTAAACTGAGTAAATTGGCAAAAATTATAGCTTGCCAGGCAGCTGACAGGAACAGAGATTTTAATTGAGGGGATCAGTTTATTCAGCCATATATGTGTAGAATTGAGTATGTGTAAGTGTAGAAGGAGGATAAACAATGGGTTTTAAGTTTAAAACTAGAAGCCAACTGAAAAAGTATCAAATAATGCATGAAATATATCCCAAGTAATTATTAAATAATGGAAAATATTTACAAAGCATCATTATATTGTGGCGCTTTATCTCATATTTAAGTTGTGTTCTTATGCTAAATAATTTGGCATTGTATTCCATCACAACAACAAACATGAGTGCATGCAAAAAGTTGTCCAGTTTTTTTTTCATTGTACAAACTTAACTTAACAGCAAGGTCTCTTATTGCAGACTAAGTAACCAGTTACCTGAGTGTGCTGTGAATTTATCCCTGTTGAAGAGTCCGTTTTTTTTTTTGTTTTTTTTTTGTTTGTTTTTTTTTTCATTGGTGTTTTAGAACATTTCAATTGTGTGACTTTAAATAAGAAGAAAGAGGACAGTCCTTGCTGCTTTTATTGCCCTAAACAGGAGGGAACAACTCAAACTTAATTCCATATCTGGGTTGATATGGTGCTTTTAATCATAGCAAGCTCCCAGTGCTTTCTAAAGGAAGTAGTAGCAGTCACATGGTTTGTTGATCCCAGCTATGTAGAAAAGGGCATGTTTGACTTGCCTTACTGTTTTGAGGGGAATCTCTGTGCAGGGTAAATAGCAGCCAGCAGGCGGAATATGTGACAGGCTGACAGACTTCAATTAATGGAAAATGCACCTCTTTTTGTTTACTGTGTTCTGTAAAGGTCAGCCAAGTCATGGTCTTGGAGGCACTGTTTTTGCCCATTCCCAGGGTTAGATACATAATCAGAATTAATGACTATAGCCCCGTCTCCCCTTCTCACCCTAACCCTTAAATATATGACGGTCTCATCTGACCTCATATATCCCTATAAATAGCCTGAGCATGTCTTTCTAAACTGACACTCCCTTCAAATGAACTTCACTGCGATACATAACATATGCACTCCATAAATGTATTCACAAAGGCAGCCTCTATCTTTTACCCTTACAGACACACACATCCTCAAACATGAGCAGACTCATTTAACACCTTACATGCTTCTGATAGCTCTCCTCATGGCTGCATAATGACGCATAGCTCTTCAGAGCCAGCTGCATGCATTGTTAGAACTTGCCAAGGCTCGTTAACACCAACGGTTGTAGCCTCCAAAGGACAAATGCCACGTATATTAGCATTAAGAGTTTTGCCATTGTTGTTGAGCTGTCCTTTTCCATCCTGTCACACTTTCTTCTGCTGTTGAGCATCACAAGTTGCAGTTATAAAATAGCTTTCTGTTGTTGTTCACAAAGCAGCAGTGGCCACTTATCCATGTGCTAGCAGAGATGCTTTTTAATTCTGCACATCTTTCTTTTGTTTCCAAATAACAGTGCTGATTTCTAGCTTTACACAGAAGTAAGATCCACAATTACTCAGGTCTGCAATGGAGACAGAGAATTAGAAAAGCATCAATGCCACTCAAATATTTATTTTGTCAATCAGATTGCTATTTGTATATTCCTATGTAAATAAATTCTAGTAGAAAACATAGAAAGTCAGTCATTATCACCAATTTAGAAAATAAGATGAATGGGCTGAAAGAAGCAATAGAAGCAGTATTTATTATAGTAATAATCTGAAAGATAGAATGCAGAAAATGATCTACATTAAACATCATGGCCTCAGGTAAAGCCTTGACCTGGGTTCAGCTTTTTTAAATGCTGTGTGAGAAAATTCCTGGAGCAGCCCGTGGGGCTTGGAGATTATCTCAACATTTTGTGAAGCTCCAAACCTCCACTCAGCCTCAGGATTGTATATCATGAGTTTTTTTTCTGTCTTTCTTTCTTTCTTAATTATTCCTAATTGTTTTTCCTCATAGAGCTAAAATAAATAGTACTGTGGCTTTGCTACATTAAAGCAATAAAAAGGAGATTCTTACTCAGTCAATTGTCCTCTGACAAATTCACTGGCAGATGATTAAGGCAAGTGAAGTGATTCTCATTCTCTCTAATAACTATTATCTTCCTAACTCCTCTGTCTGGCAGAACCAGTGGGGATAAATCTTCTATAAAATGGGGATAAATTACATATGTAAGGTGATAAGTGCATGTGAGCTGGGGCCCTCCCAGATTATTTAGTGTGCAGCTCATTACTTAGCGTACAGCTGCTTAGCCATCCTTTCTGCCCTGAACTTGGCGGGCGTCCCTAGCATTCTTTGTCATAGAACTGTACATACCTGAAGCTGGAGGGGGCTGAGTCCTGACGCTGCTGCAGCTGCCATTGTGGATGGAATGAACTGCACTGGGTAGTTATCACCTGTCAGAGAGGGAGAGGGAGACAACAATGCATACAGGTTCAGACAATGAGCCGGCCCACAGTGACTAGGCAAGTGCCAACATGGACTGTGGGCTGTCCATGCTTCTGCCACAGAAATGTGGCACATTGCAACAAGACCTCGGCTTCAAGCCCAAACATCTGCATTAACAAAAGGCTATGTTGGTTTGACTGAAGCTGGATTACTTAAGGGTGTTTCACACCATTTTCTCTTTACTCCATCTGTGCTCTATTCATCTTGGGGAATATACTGCCAACAGTATGAAGTTAAACAAGTTCTTTTGAGCTTTATTTTTTTCTGTGTGTGTTCTGATTACATGTCGAATATCTTCCTTTGTATTCAGTAGTAGTTTGTAAAAGGACATGGTTGTTATCTTAGGCAAGTTATACAGCTGTAGACTTGCCTGGCTATTGTTCAAAACATTGTTAGTTTCTGAATGATAGCTTTGGCAGCACAGTGAAAACACTTGTACGCAAACTGGTTAGAACAAGTGTGCAGTCACAATAACAAGGGTAAAAAAAACTTCATTCTTATCTAACATAACTCAGATCAAGCAAGGAGAAACTGCTTTCCAAAAGCGGCACTATTCATTTCTATTGGCCTGCCATCAGCATGTTTGTCAGTGAGGGATATAAAAATGACAGCAGTTTGAGTGATATCCATGAGAGTGCTGAGGCTTTTGCACACCCAACCAAGTATGTTGAGATGGGCAGAACATCCCCAGTGAGACGGCACAGCTTTCATAAAGGGGAGGGTGGTTTGAGTCATGTGTCTGAGGGAGAGGAGGTGGGGTGCTCAGTGGGAGTGGGGAGGGGTTGTTGGCCTTCGCTCAGACCCCACTTCTGCCTGTCACTTCTCCTCACAAACATATGGAGCCATTAAGCCACAGACAAGGTAAATGTATGTACCTTCTCTTTCACTTTGCCCTCGCCTGCTTGCCACACTCGGCAATCTTGTACAGCACAGCACAATGTGATACAGGCCATGGAAATTCAATCCCCATTTAGTGGCAAATAAAATCACACAGCAGAAGTGGTTTCAAATAGTGTTCGGATGGATGTACAGGGGGTGCTCTGTGGTTATTTCCAAACCTCCTCTTTTTGGTATCACTTTCTTTCCTTTTCATTTTCTCTGTGCTGTCTGTGACATAGGATTTGTGGGTAATAAATGACTTGATGTCTTTAAATGTCATGTGAAACCCAGAGAGGGTCACGTGTCACACTACTATCACCTAAGGGGTCTTGAAACCTAAACTCTGGGTCTTGGGTCTACACAGTCTGTGTTCAGCACCAGACTCCAGAGGACTGGGCACACTGCCCTGTTGCTGTCAGTCAGTGCTGAAAAGGAATAAAATGACAACTTTTTCTTTTAAAACTGGACATGGATGTTTTCATGTCCAGAGTCTGAGTTCTGAAGTCATGCAGGTAACACCATGTCAATGTTTTCAAGTTCATGTGATCCCATAAAATACTGTGTAAGTCCTGCCAAGGATTGTCAGATGGAGCAGAGACCTTTCTTAGAGCAGATTAAATCATGATGGATGAAATATGCATATCAAACTCAAGCTTCATGATCATCTCTCACTCGGTTAGAATTAAATTTGTCGAAATGTTTTTCTTTTAAAGCAGCTTGAGTGAAAAGAAAATATAAATGTAAGTAAGTTAGTTGTGATGCTTTTATTAGCATGTGCTGTGAAGAAAAAGAAAAAAAATCTTAAATTACTTAATTCATTTGCAGAATAGTGAGGGGAAAATGCCGCTGTCCAACTAGAATGACTTAAATACCAAATGCCACAATATCAGAGAGCAGTTTAAATGTGACAAGTAATAAAATAACATGGGAGGTTCAGTTTAAAAGACTTAAAGAGTCATTTGGTATTTCCTTATGTGGTCATGAGATATGCAGGAAACATACACATTGTGACCCCTGACCATCAACTGTCAGTGGGATATCTATGAGAAAGACTGGCAGGGAAACATACACAGTATGGGGTCATTCTGCAGGTCCATTAGAGGCACCACAGACTGAAAGCTGTGTATAAACAGTGCAAAAAGACTGACAAAGTCCAACTTGTATCTATTTGTTTAAAAGATGAGGTGGTGTTTATGATTGTGCTTGTCTACCATGCAACACCAGTCCATTGAGCACAGCCGGTGGCTGGAATGATGACCCACCACCATGGCGTCAGAATGACTCTGTTGCTATGAGAGCACCACAGGGCGGAGGGTTATAAGCAGCAGTCCCTGTGAGCTGTCTCATAATGATAACATCAGATTAGTGTCCCTTAGTCGTGGAAGTGAATGCTTGGCCACGCACTTTATGAAAAAGGGACAGGGCAGCATCTTGTATACCCTGCAGGTGGTGACAATAACATTGTACTTTTCTTATATTGTGTGGAAATAATAAAGGCTTTAAAAATACCACTCCTGACTTAAAGAGTCATTCTGTATTTCCTTATGAGCTCATGAATTATGCAGGAATCATACACATTGTGACCCCTGACCATGACTCCATAATAGCTCTTGTTATTTGAGCTAAAACATTTTCCGTGTCAAATCTATTGCGAAAAAGCACAGTGGTAAAAGACTCCCCCTCAGGCACTTTGTTTAAGCTGTCATGGCTCCATAGTTTCAAAATAGCTGACTTTCTTTTTCATCCTGTGGTTCTATAGTTAATTCATTAACTGCTCTACCACACCTTTTAATGCTCTGTTATGAACCTGCTGACTTCTGAGCGTTTCTTTTTCTGTTTACAGTTTCCTTCAGTTTGTTTTTTTTTCTAGAATTATTTTACGCAGGATTTTTTTTTCCAGCTGACTCATAAATCAGTGAGGTTTTTCATCAACATTGGATGTGTGGGAGCTAAAAACAGAAAAAAAAAGTTTTTTGTCATAGACAAGCTAATTTAATTAAATAATTAACAAATGCATCAAGTTTCATGGCCTACGATTAAGTAAATCTTCTGATGTGGAAAGCTTAGACTTAGAAAAAGGGAGAAATTTTGGTCATGGACCTTTGTTATATTTAGAATAAGCAAAGTGGTATGTGGTGACACATCTTTCATTTTGACTCAGATATAGTGAATTTGAGGTTATTGCTGTGACAGGGCATTAATCAACATGTTGCAACAATTAAAACGAAAAGGTGGCAAAGCTGCTCTTTTCCTTGATCCAAAAGACAAAGAGAGAGAAAAAAGCATGTTGCAACATGATGTGGAAACAGTTGCAAGTTGTGAAGGAAAACCTGTTCTTACATCATCCACAAACTTAAATTATAATTTTCTTCTTATTACTTAATTACCCTGTAACATAATTCCGTGAAAGAGCAGTTGAGTTTTATGCTTGTAACAACAGGGAGACTTTTAACGCAGGTTTATATTGTCGTTGATTGGATCCTAACCAGTGGATAGTAGAAAAGTGACTATAACCAGCACACCAAGAAAGACACTTCCATGCAGAGGACATGTTTGCATTCCTTTGCTTCTTTGCTCATATCTATTGTTCCACATGGGCTGCAACATTCAAATCCAAGTTCAGACAGAGCAGATCTTGTTAGCTTAAGGTGTGAGTCAAGCATTTATTTGTTGCCATGCATTTGTTATGCATGTTTACAAACTCTCAGACCAGAATGATATTTTTCAATAAAAGTAAAAGGGTAAAAGACATAGTAAGTTGAGAAAAAGGAATGAATAAAAGACTTCATTATCAAGCATACCTGGCTTATAAGACATTCCCGGGGGGAAGAGAAAGCCTTGCTGGGCGGCAGCTGCTGCTGCTAGAGTGCGCTGGTCGTGTGGAAAAATGGGGATCATGAGCGGAGGCATGTGACCCTGGACCTGCTGAACAGATAGAGAGCAGAGATCAGAGAGAGGTCTAAGCATAGGCATGGTACACAGAAACACAGAGCCTGCTCAGGGGGAGGCCAGATCACAGCTCTTCCTAACACGTGCTGACAGGGGGCTCTGTGGCAATGACGGCTCTCGTGTGCTCACACAATACCTGGCCGTGCTATGCCTGCTCTTAATCCAAACCACAATTTCACCTCAGAACTTCAAAGGCCCTGCACACTCATATTGTTCCAGCATTAGTTAGAGGAAGTGACATGCAGGACAGAAAGCAGAGAGGATCTTGTATAGCTACCGTGGAGAACTACTGTATGTGTTGAAAGAAACATTTACAATGGTCCTGGCTGTTGCAATAGAACCAATGTGTCAGCAAAAGGGATTGCTACACAGGTGCAGAGACAGAACTGATCAGTGTGTACTGCACATGCATGAGCACACATCCTTCAAGCCACCATCAATTACTCACATACTCTTTAGTGATCATTAATGAGAATGCAAAAACTGAAAGACAATCCATTAATTTACTTAATCTGTTTTTAGAAAAGGAAAGAATAGCAAGCTGTTGCTGTACTTTATTGTACTGTCTTTCTAGGTTTTCTCCTCACATATACATTTTCTCCATTCAGCATGTTGAAGGCTTGCCTGCTGGTAATATTATCACAAACTGCATTTGTGAGTCAACATAGTAGCTTATGTCTCAAAAGTGGTGTGTGGGGGTTTGCACACATGTTGCAATTTTTTATTTATTTATTTATTTATTTATTTTTTGTCATTCTCAGCTTCCTGAAACTCTATGATAGGAAGCAGCCTGGCTACCTTGGGCTTGTGAGGGTTAATCTAGCATGGAGCCAAATCACCTCAGGGGAACCTGCCTGGAAAATGGGTTAATAAAGGTCATCCCCCAAAATAAACACTTTACAGAATGTTTCTCCATTCATCCCCCTTAAAATCAACTTGCAATAAAACAGGCCTGGGTGCAATTACTGCCGCTGCATTGGGGCATGAAATCAACCTGTCTTATGTTCTGGCTGAGGTCTGCTGTGATCTCCACTTTTTCAGCATTGGCTTCTCCCCCCTGAAGACCCTTTACAGGAGTAGTTGCACCCAGTTTCTCTCACAGCTAGCAAGCTAAACCCACTTAAGACAACTTTATTGATTTGTGCAGAGGTGCAAAGCTAGCCTGAAAACTAAATAGTCATTTTATGTCTGCTGAGCTTTTACAGAAGTGCAAGTGCAAAAGAATAGAAAAGTATGTAGTTCTTCCAAAAGTAATTCTGTGAAATTTGCTGTTGCTGGAGAAAAATACATGCCCGAGAAGACTGCGACAAATGTACTCAAATAAACCATTACTTTATAGGGATTAGTGTTCCAAGTTTCCAGGCTGAATGGATGAAAGATGGAGCTTGGCCTTCCATGTATGGAACATATGGAAAAACACAATAATTAATGTCACAACATGAGGTAGGGCCAGTGACATGCTTTTGGGGGGTGGAGTAGGGGGTGCACAGAGGAAAACAGCTTTTCTCTGTCTGTATATTTGGACTGGTAAAACAGATGGAGTCTGTTGCTGAATGTATGGTAGTCACAAATAAAAGAGCTCCCTCAAGGCCCCATTCCTCCATGTGTTAAAAAATGTGTTACATGGCAGTTCATATATTTTCGTGAGTATGCTAACATGTATCAGCAGTAAATTAAAAGTTGCTTTGTTTTAAATAATCAAAGTAAAATTGAAAAACAAATCACATCTGGCTCCGTTTCCAGCAGTGACAATTTCTGACATATAACTTTCCAAGCTTTAGAATTTGCAGCTCAATTTCTTCTTTTTTATTTTTAAATCAGGACATCCTTAAAACACATCCGTAGATTAAACTTTAAGGCAGAAATAAATAACTGTCTGCTTTACTGGCAAATGTAATTATCATAAGAGTACACAATATCACCACAAAAGGATGTAAATGTTAAAAAATATTAAATATGACTTAAATGGTAATATTTTTTTTTTCAAAATTTATTTAAACATACATTATATAGTTAATAAACAGAACTGTAAATACAAAGAGGCTTTAACTGAAAGCATTAGATACATGGGTGGCTTTTTCTCCAGCACCACTACATGATAAACTCTAAGTGATACGATTTCATCTGGGATATCAGCTTTTATTACTGTTATTATTTTAAAATATGGTGCAGAATATACAACGTTCACCGAGGCGAAGACAGAGAGGAAATGTGTGCTGAAGGGGAAATAAATGCATTGAGTTTGAATGGCTGTTATTTGCAGTAATGAGCTCCACACATTAAAGTTTAATTTATAGCAGCTAATGTCAGAGAAAGGCAAATCAAAATTTCAGGAGCTTCAAGGTGGCAACAAATAGTGGAGGTTAGTTGAGTTGTCATTTAACAGCTGGTGCAGTGGCTGAGCACATTCTTTATTATATTAATATTTTCTATGTTAATCCTTTTTATGTAAATGAAAAATATTTTAAATGCAAAGTTTTAAATACTGAGACACACTGAGAGTACAGATGTGTGGCTTACACTCTCTGTTTCTCCAAACCCAACCCCCTGCCTTTAAGACTTACTCTCAAGTTCATCTATGTATGGGCTGAGTGCCCAGGATATTTCTAATGCCAAGACGATCTTGAGGAGTCTAAGAATGTAGTGTAGCAGATGTGAGGGGGGCACTTGGGCAGTGTCCTCCCTTCTCCTCGTAAATACAGCAGCATTGTTGTGCTGGCACTGCTCTTCCTTTGTTTTAGCACTGCTAAGCACTGGATAATGTCATTTCACACCATCTGCCCCTAGGCTTCATTAAAGATACATGAATGGGCTAGCTTATGAGGAACAGGTGCTATTGTTTGTCCCTCAAGACCCAGCACTAAGGATCTGACTCGGAATACTTGAAGAGGAGCATCTGTAGCGATCAGTCAGACAGACTTGGCTGAGGCCCCCGTCTCTGCCAGCACGCGCTCCAACAGAGGTTTCCGGGGGAACTCAGCCGCCTTGCTACATGTATCATCAATTCAGATGACCTGATGAAGTCTGTAGCAGGCCAGCATGCAATCTGTTTCCCTCCAGAGGAGATGCTGGTACTTGATAAATAGACTTAACTAGCAGTTCTGTTGAAAGAGGGATACTTGCAGTAGAACAGCAAATACCATATCACAAGGATCTTTTTATAGGAGCAAGAAAAAAAAGCAAAAGAAAATGCTGTTTATTGCTGCATGTACTGATATTTTACTGTACAGTAGAAAAACCTTACTGCTGTAATTTTACTGATTAGATACAGCACATAATTCAAGTACATTAATCAGAACAAAAGTAATCTGAAAAGAAAGCATTACACAATCGTGGTCGGTTGTTTGTTTGTGATATATATCAGAAGCATAGCCTATGGTCAGACTGCACAGGGTGAGCCAGACAGCTCACATGTCTGATGTGTTAAAGACAGACTAGACTTAAAAGAGCTCCCTTTATTTCTCCCAGAGCTCAGTATATGCAATGTCCATATACATTACGAAACACACACACACACAGTCAAGAATACACAACCAGATTAAACCCAATACTGAATTAATCCATTCATCAGGTACTTTTCCTGATACCAGATTTATTTAATTATTCCTCCAATACATCACTCCATTCCTTATAGTAAAATGCAGACTGTTTTCACATGTTTAGAATGAAAGATTCACTTTGTTGCTACCATAGCATTCAGAAAAAAGAAAAAGAGGATGAGCAGTGGTTTTTGTAGACTTGTAACCTACAACATGAATCCAAGCAGCTACAAAACACAGTGCAAATGGAGACGTACAGCGCATTACAGCTCTCACTTGGGACCCTGTCAACACCCATGCTCCTCACTGTCTGTTACAGTACCCAGGAGGCCTGAGGACCTCCCACTGGCTTTCCCTCTGAACCCTTGTACACTTCTATACACTGATCCACTCTCAAGCTTTCTACTCACACACACCACAATGTGCAATGTGAAGGAAACTGAGAGTTTTTGTTTTTACTGTCAGAATTCCTCAGTATTAACAGGATTAAAAGTAGGGGCCAAAAAGGACAAACAACTATCTTGTTGTCACCCTGGTTCATGGTTATTAGCTTGAAAGGACCTGTGAGATCCTGTTATTATTTTCTACTTGACACCTTTTGAACACATCTCTCACACAATCCTTATCAAGGATAAGATCCAAATTGACTTGCTATGAGGAGACTTGCAAAAAGAAAAAGACACTTTTAGTATTTTATAAAAGATACTGACAGCAAGTAGCCCCAAAATCATCAGAGATCATGGTGATTATTTTTGACAGATAATGACAGAAATTAGGAAATCAGTATCACCAGTAATCATTTAGAGGAGGATGTACATGTCACTGAGGTTTATTTCAATGGAAATAACTTCTACACTTTAATAGCAGGAGGAAATGTAGCCCTAAATTTCTTTCACGTTTTCTGCAGGAGTTCAGTAATTTTATGCACGGAGGATAGACTCCAGCTGCTGCTGCAAGAACTGGTAGTTCACATTTCGCTCCCTACAGGCTCCCCACAGAGCTGCACACCAAACACATGCAAGCAGAAATCACCTTTTGCGATCCATTTAAAGTGAACGCGATCTTGAGCTTGCCAGCAAGTCAGACTACATCCCAACAGCAGCACACACAGTCAAACTGACACTAGACAGCAGGACATGTTTAACACCCGCCACTGTGTACACAGCCCACTGGGTGTACACTGTGCTGGAGTCTAACCAGGAGGAAAATCACTGAGTGGAAGCATTTCTGCTGGATACTCTGATGCTTCATGATTTTTTTTTCTCCCTCAATTAAATAATCAACAGTTCTTTGAGTACATGTTACTGCTTTGTTGCTGCTCAGTTAATTTTCTACACTGAAATGTTATATCACATAGCAGATGCACACGTTGATCAAACAGAGATGCTATGGTGTTTTGATTTGTCTGTAACTAATGGTAATCAGACACATAGATCAATAGATCTGAAGCAGACTTTGATGCTCCAGACTCCTGCTTTTGAATAAAGGTCTTCATATTACCACCCACTCGACCGAAGCACATTATTCCTGCTTGTCTGCTCAGGAAATTAGAATGGGAAGGGCAAATGCACTGGAGAGCTTGAGGTCCCAACAAAAGGCCCTTGTCCTGATCAAGTGTGACCTTTTTTTCATCGTTTCTCTCTTGTATCTAAATCCCTTGTGCTGCACCCTTTCCTACAAAAGTCAAAGACAGACCACTAGTAGACAAGACCCATAATCCTTTCAGTACTGTATTGGCTCCAAGATTAAAATTAAGCCGTTTCTTTAGGATTGAACCTAATAGCATCATATGTGTTATGCTGTTTAGGATGAAATGCTGCAAATCTGGACACAAGTGAGGTCAGACCATCCAGAGGGAATAACCAATGGTGACTTCTGCTTCCACTAATTCCTTCAGTAGTACAACAAGCCCTCTTGGACATTCGCCATTCCAATATGTCTATATTAAGTCGACTGGGGCTAGAAAGGAGGGAATTGCAGTCCTCTCACTCGCCTAACACACCCAACTCCAAATCCCTGCACTCTGCCTGCCTACACCTCATGGCTCCTTTAGACGTCCTTGGAATCCTGGATAAAACTGCAGGCTGCTGTTTGCTTAAATACAGTGCCTGGCATTTACAGGATTTTTGCACGCTACTTAAAATAGCTTCAGTATTAAATTCTGAAGGAAGAAAAATAAAATTTAAACTCCAGTGAGATTCAAAGGGGTATTAACAATGGACAAAAACACATTTATAGGTAGGTTGGTGCAGGTGTAAGAACATTTACATCATGTGTAAAAGTAAATAATTTATTAGTAAAGATCCGGCTTTATGGTATGTTTTTCTTGTTTTAATTAATATGTTGTAAGTGATATTTCATGCCACCGCTCTTTTTTCACATTACATGCTCACAAAACTAATAGTATCAGTTGTGTACACACAGCAATACAATTGTGCGTTGCACCCCCTTAAAAAGAAGATTCCTCCTGGCCATAAAATTGTCCAAATCCTCTGGGACTTCCTCAAACATCGTGTGCTTTACAGAACAGAAAAGAAATTACATAAACAAGCTCACAAGCAGTTTTAAGGGGTCAATATTATTGTTGTGTATATACATCCTAACTGCATGAGAAAAGTAAATTGCACCAGACTATCTTGCAATGGTGAAAGCAAGGCTCTTAAGAATATTAGATATGGGTTAGTTAAACTGCAGCTGCATCCATGTGCTGTGAACAGGACTGGGGTATTGGGGAAAAGAGGGATTTAAATATGTGAGGCTTGTATAGTAATGTTGGTTTACGGTTTGACATATTTTCAACCCCATGAAGGAAGCAGAGCAACATGAAGGTTTCTTCTGTCAACTCTTTTTTGTTTGAAGTAATTGTAAACTAATATATTGTTGTGTTTTATTGAAATATTAAGTATGTACAATTCCTGAATAAAGTATTCAAAATATATTTCACATCTGAAAGAAAAATATATTTTGTGGTTATTAAGTTAAAAAGACAAAAGTATGAGAATGCCCTAACGTCTCTGTCCTGGTCTGTTTTAGCATACTGAGTCTCTGTCTTCATTACCTCCCAGCTGCTGGGTCCACCGAACACAACAGAGCCCATTCTGTTGTTCGGCAAAAAACATGCCTGACAGAAGACGGCAGCTTAACTAGACACACAAGTGCGCTCAGACTTCTAAACACGCTCAGATATCACCTAAATCATAAGCCAATGAACCCATAATATCTTATAAAAGATCCAACAAGCACAACTACGTGATAAGGATTTTCAATCAAATTTAAATAAATGTTGAAAGAAAAACAAAACAAAAAAACATGGTATTTTAAGAATTAAGTAGCAAAAAAACAAAACTTTTCTTGAAACGATTAATTGTGCAGCACAAAAGAGCTCATTCATTGTGTTTAGCTGGGGAATGCTTGGACTCTCCTCTGCCCCAAAAACAAAAAGCTCCTTTTTTGCATTAGCCATGGGCTGAATGCTTTGCTTTGCCACCCCAGCCCTAAAAAAACACGCGCCCCTTTCTCGCTGCCTTTACACAGTGGAGTCTATTAATGCAGTGCCTTCTCCCTGTGAGTGTGCCCACTGCTGAGGAGGATGGCTGTGCAAAACCAATGCAAAGACAAAACAGTTTGCACAACATTAGCAGAGAAAACACAGTCCATGTGGCGGGGGAGAGGAAGCTAAGTCAACATCACACTGAAGGATGTGTTCTCCCTCATCTGATATTTTTTTCTTACGAGGGTTGGAGGTACAATGGGTGTTAAGTGTAGCTGTTTTTCCATCATCCAGGGAAGGTTTGAGGAGACAGGTGCAGTTTTGTGATAATCACTCCATTCAGGGTATTTGTTCAGAATGTTCAGTTATCAGCATTATTTAGCACTGTGTATGATTCAAAAGGCCAATTCACATCTCAGGAAGGCAGATAATCTTCTAACTAGTGTTCTCACTTGTGAGAGCTGATACAGATCTAGAAATCTGTGTGATAACTGAACCCAGGGGTGCTTTAGAAACCTCTCAGGTGATTAATTTTAAATAGACCCTCAGGTGTGATTTTGTATATTAAACTCCTTCATGTGGCACCTCTCATATCGAGCCTCTTAATTATTGCTGCTTAAACAGTCAAGGTGTCTGAATACAAAGGCAAATTACACAAATGGCTTGGCTTTATTTTCTCATTTACAGTAGCAATTGATATGTTTGTCTACATTTTTACCTCACTGGCAAAGGCAGTCAGTTTCTACAGGAGATTTAAAAATTTTGCCTAGAGCATGACTTTGTTTTCATTTTATTTTTTTAACAAATAATTGCTTAATTATCCAATTTCTTTAAACAGTCATTTTCAGATGCCTGCCTCAGCTGAGGTTGTACCTCTTACACCTTTTTGTGCATCATTAAGTTTTAACAGGGCCGTGATGGCTTTATTGTTTAAATTGCACATGACTTTGTTTAACGTCAGCGTTTCTTCTGCTTCCTGACAAGGAGTCACATTTCATAACTAATTAAATTGATTCCTCCCGCCTCCCGATAGAGTCCACTAAATGGAATTATTTGTATCCAAGTGTCAATATATTAAATCACAGGGGCTAATGAGTTGGGTCACTGCTTTCTTTTATCTTCAGTCTTCCTTGTGCACATCTTCATCAGCTAACAGTCTCCTTAAATGGAGGATGAACATGCTGGACTGAACTTCCCTGGGTGAGAGCCAAGCCTGTCCGACTAGGCTGTTAATGCCCCCACATAATCCTACTAGCAGCCGAACACAGCACTCCTCAACAAACCAGTAAACAAACTGCCAGCACAGAATCTACACAGACACAATTGTACACGCAAGGCAGCACACACTTCCACACTTTCAACACACACATTATCATTTGCCTGCTTTATAACTCTCTTATTATCTTGCTAACAGTTTCAGTCTAGCTGCACTAATTGGGGGACTTGCCCATTCTCTTAAGCAATGTCTATTTTTGTTCTTTCTTTTTGGCTTGTGCTCTAATAAGAACCTCACACTGAGAAAATCATTTGTGTTAGAGAGACAACAAAAGCTTTTTAGAATACACAAATTAGCGCTATTATCTTTATGCGATTACCATAAAGCCCTGTGTTTATTTAAACTAATCTGATTGATGTTAAATATTTACCATAATGGTGTAGTTTGGTGGCTTTTGTTTCTCAGAATTGTTAATCAAAGAAAATAAAAGACTTAAATGACTGGACTGAACAACATGCATATTCTTTTTTATAATGATGAGGAAAAAAGTGATCCGAGCAGCAGTTTAGAATATGGACCAAATTTGAATTTCACAGAATTTCTCTTGGTTAGATAACTATTTTTGCAGCTCTAAACTAACAGGTTTAATTTTCAACGGGTAATAAAAGGTTGTGTGAACAATGAATACAGAACAATTATTTGACACTGGCAAAGACCTTACACTGGTTTGATGGTTTGTGTTGCAACAGGACTGTGACCCTGAACTCCCAGCCCCTCTCAAGCTACATGGGAATCACATCGAAATGGCTTCACAACAAAAATGTGAAAGTCTTTTGTGGCAATGCTAAAGCTGGAACTGGGTTTTATTGAATATCTGAAGAATGACTTGATGATATAGCTTCTGGTCAAGTTTGATGTGAGGCAGTTGTTGTGTCACATCTGTAGAGAACAAGTACAACAAAAAGTTCAACTCCAGTAAATTAATACAGACTTTCTGTAAATGTGCAAATACTATTTGTACCAAAACGGCTAAGAATTGTTTGATAAATATACAAGGTATTTACTATCAAAAATAAATAAATAAAATTTTATTAATAATAATACTAATATTATGTTGTTGTTGTTTGTTTATTTATTCACTGTGCAGTGATTGCTGCCATCAACAAAAAGGGAAGAAATAAGGCAAATCCCAAAACAATTCTATATCCACATTTTTTTTAACAAGTTAGGGGGAAAATTCAGAATTAAATAAAAACTAAAGCCTTTATTCACCTGTACTAAAATTGGTTGCGTTAACAATATTTTAAGCTGTGTGGTTTATTAACCCTACTTGAATTTGTCTCAGTGGGTAAAACACAATGAAACAGTAGAAACAGAACAGAAAACACTTTTGTCTGTACAAAAAACATATCTCTAGTAAATTAGACTGTGTGTCTCAATAAGACTTCAAGTATAAATAAAGGTTAAATAAAAAATATATAAAAGTACACAATACTGGGTCACATTCAGATGGCTTGCAATGATCCTAAAATTGAGGCTTTGGCTTCAACATGAGTTGTATGAAGAATTTTTGTGGAAATTTGTAACATCCCACCACATGGATCTTGTGCTTTGCCTCATCAACAAATATATGTCTTAAGATCAACATTTTCCATCTTTTAAATTGTTGGTAAATGTTAGCATAGTTAAATTGGGTCTTTTCTATCTGGGGACCTTTAGCGTTTAATATCTGCATGGTCCCTGCTGTTTCTCTACACCATTAAAGACTTGTGAGAGAAGAAAAAAAAAAGACTTGTGAGAAAGCCTCTAAGACTTTGAAGTGTGCAGTGGACAACAATATACTGGCCTTTTCTCTTTTAATCTCTGTCTTCCTTTCTTAAATAGAAGAGATAGACGCATGCTGTTTGTATATCCTTGTGGTCACAAGGTTAAAGGTGTGGTGTGCAGGCACAGATAGTGTGTGTGTACACACAGTGAGGTTAGAGTTTGTAGCCAGGCCATGAGTAATAAGAGAACAACGGGTCAAAGGGAGATACACAAAACCAGGCCTACTTAATAAAAAGGTCATTAAAGATTTTAAATACAAAATGTAAAGTAAGAAAAACTCTTGTTGACAATCATCTCCATAGAAATGATTATCTCTCAGATCTTGCATCCCACTGTACACTCAGGGTTTACACATCAATGTTAATGACAAATAACAATGACATGATATTGTGATGTTTTAAAGGATAAAAATTGAAATTAAATGTTCTGGATTAAAAGTGTTTCTCTGTTTCATCTGGGGCCCTGCTTTTTCCTGCCTGTTTGTGAAGATAAAGTTCACCCTGACCTTTCAGCCACTATTTGTTCTCTTGATGTGTGTATTGGTGTGTATGTCCCTGTGTTCCAACGTGCTGCACACAATCAGCTCTGTGCATTCATATGTGTATTAATGTTTGGGCATGACAGTTAAAAAGGTTTTTATATTTTAGCATCCTGGAGGAATACCTGAACTAGGTTTATTATGACCATGTGAGGTTGCAGGGCTATAGGCTACAGAACTGCCACTTTAGCTGCATTGAGCTATACATCTGATGGGAGCACAGATCAGAAAAGACACCTTTAATTCTCATGTACTGCCGGAGGCAGGTCTAGAACATTTTTGTTGGGGGGCTAGTCATGACATCTGCTGGTTTTATGACTTCTACATCCTATTTATAAAATGTAAACAGTTTTGTTTGAAAAATATCATCACTACTGTGCCTCTGTCCTGCCCTTGTGTAGTCCCTAGAAGAAAGTACCTGAACAAACAAAGCTCAGGGGGAAATTGATCTGTTTGCTTTTGTTGCTTTTTTCACTCCCCGGTGTCTTCACAGAAGCTCAGAAAGATAAGTAACCCATTGGACAAACTAGTTTTCTGCTAATATATATGTTAAATTGTCACATGCGTCCTGTAAAATCCTGAGAGGTGTCTCAAATTTTCAACTAAATCAGTTAATCTAATCCTGGGATTGAATTAGTGCCAAGATGATTTTGACAATGAGTGACAGACCGACAGAATACAAAGACGCTGAGGGAAAAACACACAAAGCCTTGAGCTTTAACTTTTGATAAGCCTCTAACACTTCAATCTGATATCTTAAAACAAGTGACATTGTAATCCTATGGGACAAAGACTAAATCTCTCCCTCTCTTGTAAGCATGATGAGAAAGGATAAAAAGAGATGGCTATTCAAGAAGGAAACTTGATTGAGCTCCATGCTGCTTTGCTCCAAAGTGCACAAACTAGACTTCTATAACCACACATGTCTGAAAGATTCAGGCCTCATGCAAAAAGCCCTTGAAAGCACATATATAGCATGCGAGCAACAGTCTCTGGTTGCAGTCCCCATGGTTTTATTGTTTGGACTGTTTACAATGTCCACTATGTGATCACTAACACCATCAATACAAGAACTTAGAAAGAGGCTCTCTCCTGGTTTTTCCCCCTGAAGCCAAAACAGGAGGACTTTGATGGCAGTAGGGTCTCCAATAAAGTTTAGTGCTCTCCATGCTAACAGCAGAGTAACTCAATCCCTCAAGACTGCTCATCACTTTGCTAAAAGTTTGTGACATACATGCTGGAAGCTTGTTTACAGAACTAATTAAGTCAAAGCTGTTACATATTAAAAATGCTGGGGCACTTTTAAGAGGCTGTGGTAATGAAAACAAGAGTGGCAAAAAATGCTTTCCTAACTTCCCCTTGATACTCCAGCACATGAGGAGTGCTCATCAATACTCAGATATTTGGAAGAACTAGTTTAGGGGGGAAAAAACGATGGTTTGTCTTTAAAAAACTGATGTTGTGTCAAAAATGTTGCACAAGATGAAACTTGGGTGATGTGCAGCCAATACAGCCTGGGGAGGCTGAGGGGAAGCTGATGGGCAGTGGAGCAGATGGTCTGAACATGGGATTCTTTTATTGAATTGTGGATGTGACTTTTTTCTTTTTAAATCAGAGAAGATACAAGGTACTTGTCAAGGGAAAAGCTGGATAACTGGGCTCTTCAAGAAAGGACTTTGCTTGTATCTCTGTTCAAGTGTTTGAAATGGATATTTAAAAGTACATTCCCATGCACACTCCAATCTCCACCCTCTCAAAATGATGCATCAAGAGGAATTATCAGGTATCATTTGCCAATTTGCTAATTATGTAATGAAATCAGGAGCAATCTCTCTTTTAAAGGATGCATTTGATGGCATGTTTTGTAGTAGTGTGAAACTACATAAACTAAATAAGGAGAAACTGATGCTTAGAAAAATGTAAGTGGTATCTCTTGTAAGGAATCTTAAGATGTAAAAATTCCTCTGAAAAGCTATACAGCTAGAAGCTCAATGAGACAATGTTGCTATAGAAATAATTTGTCGTAAGTAAATGTTTAATGAAAGGAGAGAATAGGGAGAGTTGTCAGAAGAATAAGCACAGAAGGAGGAGGAGGAGGAGGAGGAAGGGAATGGAGAAGGATGTGCCTGACATCAAACACACCCAGCAGAAGAAGGTTGTCTTCACAAAGGCAGCCAGGCTCACAGCCTTGACCAATGGCAGTGACCAACCCTGGATTACACAGTGCAGTGTGATCATATCCAGCCCTGAGCTGCCTGGGTGGTCTTTCACTGCACCTCTGCATTCTGAACTATACCACACAACATACACACAAACACAATAAGTATTATAGAGTCTGGCATCAGGAATATCAAAAGTGCAAAAATCATTGCATTAGTTTGAAGAAAATAAATAAGGTAGTACAAGAAAAAAAAAATCTTACAATGATAAGTTTTGGCAGCTCCTGTATGATGTGAAAGCTTGCCCTTCTGGGACAGACTAATTTCAAAGGCATTTACCAGCCTCTTTCATGTCCCCCACCTCCAGGCTCTCCTCTATCAGCAGGACTCATTAGCTGTTGTTACTTTTCCCCCCTTTTTTTTTTGTTCATTAAGATGTGCTAATTATTCCCCTCCATATTTTAAAGAGCTCCCGATTACCAACAGGCAATTAACATTTGATGAGAATGATGAATGTTAGTGTGACAGAAAAATTAAAGATAAAGAAAAAGGCAAAAAAAAGAGAGTAAAATGATGGAGAAGCTAACTGAAGTTAGCAGTGATATTTACTTTAATGACTAATTTTATTGAGCACTGCCACTAAATTCAGACATTTGGCTCATGATGGCAACAGTGCACTAATTACTCTGAAGAGGCAGAAATGTTGGAGTAATCAGTGTGGAGAAAGAAGGAGGTGTAAGCTGCTGTGTTATAGGGCTCCCAGAAATGCTTGAACTGACCTGGATCTGCTGCTGGAGGAGGTTGATTTTGTGCTGCTGCTGCAGAAGCTGCTGTTGTTGTCTGGCGATCTGGTTGAAAACACAGATAATACTGATATGAAGGAGAGAAGGAACCTCAATCATATCATACTTTTGTTATTTTTTAGTACATAAATCAGGGAATCCAGTCAAGTTACAGTAGTAGTCTGTGTTGACATAGATTACTTGAAAGATGGAGTTTAAATTAGCATCTTATTGGAAAGACTGAAGCAGATTAGTAAGTTTGAATTTTAACATTACTCGCTTTATGATAATAACCCATTGGATTTTTTTTAAATGACCATACATAAAATGATAAAACTATGAAAGGGAAGGCTGAATGATTTATAAGACAGACAAATGTGGTTATGATGGAGATCGCTGGTGAAGGCAGAGTGTGAGTGACAGAGGTCCCTGCTGCCCCTGAGTGATGCACAGCCACACCACAATGTTTCTCATCCAAGCACTGTCTCTTTCTACATGCTCACTTCACTGAGCATGACAACTGAGTTTTAAGTGTCATTTAATTTTCATTTTTAAATATAATTACAAAGTGTTCACTGTAAGATATCTGCCGTCTGCAAATGTGTCAAGATTAATTTGTGCTGTCTTCCTCATGAGTGTCAACAGTTAATTACTGTGTTATATCTTGATGGCTTGATGACATTTTAGCGCTCAGCGGGCTCTCCCTCTCCCCTCTGTCTCTCTCCCTCGCTCCACCATTTTAATAAAATTCTTCCATTTTAAAATAAGATCAGATATCTTATATCACTGCTCATTCATGCTGCAATGTCTACAAAGCCTACAGAGTAGAGTGTAGTTTGCAGATGAACATCATTGATTGAAAAAGAAATCAATACTGTTAATGTATTATTAGTGTACTATGACCAAATGTATCACTCCAAGCTATATGGTCTATCTCTTCATTTACCACAGGAAGGTCTGTGACTGGGCTGAGAAAACTCTGAGTGAACTCCTTGCTGATAATTGACTCATAGCCATTAGGGTTGGCTGGTGATAATAAAAGTGTCGCCTGTGTGGATAGTTTGTGTCCTTATTTCTTCCCAGACATTAACACACTTCATGGCCTGTGCTAATTTGCTGATTTGTACAATATGGCTCATTGGCCTGATTTGTGCTGCAAATCTAATGCCAGGCTTGTTCTAATAGGAGTCGATTTATAAGATATGGAGGACTTCCATGTTTAATATAACGTTTAATTCACACATTGCCTCGCATTTGTTAGTACAAGTCATAATAACATTTTTCCTGCCACACAGCATAAACGCGGGTGAGAGAGCATGACCAAAATATCTGAGGCAATATAGAGTGTGGCATCTCTTAAATCTGATAATATTCCAAATTTCTCTCAAGTGGTAAGATTTTATTGGCAAATTTCAGGCATGAAACATAATGGTTGAGTGGCAGTTGGTTACAATTGTATTTAATGGGGTTTACTATTGATATGAGAGAGATGATAGAGTAAACAAAGCTGAAGGAGGATGGATAGGGAATGTAAGAAAGAAAAAGAAAGAATTGTTAAAAGGAGAAAGGCTATTAGCTGAAACAGACAGTGAGAATGAGTAAAACTGTGAATGTGAGAAAAGACAGACACCTGCTCTTGCTGCTGACGAGCCAACTCCATTTGCTGCCTCTGTTTCTCCATCTGCGAGGCGGCAAGTTTCTTCTGTTCATCATGAGCAGCCAGGAGCTGCTCTCGCAGGCTGATCAGCTGGGTGATCATTGTGGAGAGCTGATGTTCCTTTTCTGCCAGGCTCTCTGGAGTACCTGGAGAGGAGTGGTAGAGAGCCAGGTCAGGAGTGGAATGGATAAACTCAAGGTTAAGAGTCAACAGAAATGTGTGTATGTGTCATGCATACTGGACGGAAAAAAAGTACTTGAAAGCTTTCATTATGGCCACACTTAGGGTCTAGGCTTATAGAAGAAAAGCTGCAGAGGGGTCCTGACATTGTACATTGATAAATATAGAAAAAGCAACCATGCTGCACACAACAATAATCACATTGTGCTATTGTAGCATACACAATATTTAATACAAAGAAAACCACACAGGCAGCAACCAACTGCAGTGAATTCAGTAAAAATTGTTAAGGTCATACACAGCCTGGAGTTGACGGTTTCACTGTAACTGGTGTTCACAGCTTTCGAAGGAAGAAAGGCAATGAATTGTTTCCGGCACATAGAAAAAAGCTGCAGGGAGCTGTCAAACCGAGGTGGCAGCTTATGTCAAACTTCAAGGGGTTATTATGGAGTAAGTGTTAAGAGTTACTATTCTCACTGGCTTCTAAACTACACAGGTTTTAGATATGGCAGTCACACCTTCAATATCTCACAAGTAGGGCCACACGATATTGAAAATCTGTTGTTTTTGCTATTTAAGCATGCACAATATCAAAATCAGACATTTTGACTTGAAATAAAACAAACACGTGTATTATTAAGGCCTGCAGTCCAACTAGAAAAAGTTCTGTTTTTGTGTATGCTGAGCATCTAACTAGTATACACATGCAGAAGTTGAATGCAGTTCTTGTTACTTACCCGAGATTAGCGCCACATATTAAAGTACTGTTTAAATGTTTCAATTTTTTACAATAATACTGCATATTGCATGATTTTATAATGTTATGCATAGTTAATACAAAAAATGTAAAAAAAAAAAACATTTAGTGAACACAGCAGATAATATGAATGCCTTTTGACAATAATCTAGAGAGAGTTTTTTCAACGCCGAACACCACGCTGTCACTCTTGTATACTTCCAACAAAAAGCAATGACAGGCCAATAGTCTTCATTCTCTCTTTACAGCTACATGTCCACACTGTGTGCGACAGAGTGGCTCCACTGCACTGCTCTCTGCCTCTGCCTAATCAATGCTAAGTGATCCTACCATTGACTTACACAGCCAACATAATTGCCAGTGAGAGGCTAGACAGTAACTCACTCTCCTCCCACGGCACTCCTGTGTGACAAGCTGATCCGGGGAACACACACACACACACACACACACACACACACACACACACACACACACACACACACACTGATAGGGAAGAAGAGAGAGACAGTCAAAGAGAAGAAGGATAAAAGCAAAGAAATCCAGAAAACAGTACAGTGAAGTCTGGCCAGGGGCCAGCAGGAGCTGAATTCTTTCCTGGGTGTCTTCCTCTCGTCTCTGACCACATCTGTCTTGAGTTTCTCCGAGAGCTCCCAGGGGCCCTCTCCACTCAAACTATTTTAATTTGACTAAACACCTGATTTATTTTATCTCTCCGATGAGGAAAGCCGTTTGTCTTAATAGGGCCTGTCAACCTCCAGAACCCATTCAGGGCAATTTACTGGCAAGCTTGTCTGAACCTCAGTTTGCCTCGCTCTGCTTCCACTGCCTGCTGCAATGGAAGAGAGCTGCAATTCTCCATTTATCCTCCTAACGAAAAGAAGAAGAAAAAAAAAACACCTAAAAGCAGCCATTCATTGAGCCTGTGTGCAGTTTCCAAGGCCTGAATTGACTTCTTATTCACCCGACTACGCTTGTTGTGAATGGGTTATCTGTAAAATTGATACAATCAGCACCAATTTTATTAACCTTTGGCTGTGTTCATGAAGAAGCTGCCTTTTACAGGTCACCAGCAAGATACATCAGGCAATGTCACAATAAATCACTGCTATCAATACAGCAGTCGAAAGGTGGGAGAGACATAACCAGAAAGAGAGAGAATAAAGGTAAGAAGACAGAACAA
Source organism: Melanotaenia boesemani (assembly GCF_017639745.1). Taxonomy (NCBI): domain Eukaryota; kingdom Metazoa; phylum Chordata; class Actinopteri; order Atheriniformes; family Melanotaeniidae; genus Melanotaenia; species Melanotaenia boesemani. Next base: position 19,414,631 of record NC_055682.1, on the reverse strand, counting down.
AAAAAAAAAAAAACCAAAAGAAAAAAAAACAAAAAAGAAAATCATCATCTAGATAAAGCTTTGTGAGGCCATTGGGAGCACAGAATCCCTCTCACCCCACCTAACTATATATTTATCAAGTCAATTCACTAGTTTCAGAGCAAAGTATCAAAAAATCACATAAAACTGTTAAAAGTATGTGGAATGGGTACAGGAACATGAAGAGCTACATGTGCTTTGGGTCCATAGAAAGATCTGATGGGCTAGCCTGAGTGTCGGGTGCCTCATCCTGCCCAGACACCACAGGAATACTAACAGAGGGCCCATTGTTTAGATGTTGAGCTGAACTGTGGGAAGCCTGAAGCATCCTCAGTACTGAAAGTTTGTCTTTTGCTATTTTAAATCATAATTATGTAACATTTTGACTTTTCTCTCTTTTTTTTTTAATCGATAAAATAATGTTAAAAGTTTAATAAGAGTTAAAAAAATAACTCAGATTAGTGGTGAACATCAACATTTGAAAACATGGAGGAGTTTCATCTCGGAGACGGCACACAGCTGAGCAGAAAATCAGACGCATATGTTTTTTGTTGCCGGGTTAGTGTTAAAATCTCTTTCTTCCTGCTTTAAATTATGGATCAGCTTTAAAATGCAGATAAAACTTTTATTGGGTGGTACAGAAGAGGAGAGTTGTGGTCTGTGTCTGACCAGCCTGCTGACAAAAGAGGCCGTTTCCTGCATATTGCATGGCTTTTAACAGCGATGGGGCTGGGGTCTGCCTGTTAACATGTCTCCTCACATTGCACTTCCAATGGCAGACAGACAACCTAGAGATGCCTTGGCGCTACATAAATCCCAGCAGCCAAGTCAGACCTAACATGTTGTGACATCCCTCCGGTAGATGACTGAGGTTCAGCAGGACAATACCAGCCTGACACAGGAAGAGGAGACCAGGCGTGAGTAGTCAAGCTGCCTTGGCACTTTTCTTGTTGTTTTCAGAACAGCTTCAGAAATTTTAGATTGACTCATAAAAAGGAGGAGACAGTAAAGCCGGGTTGTGCAGTTTCAGTCCATTCAGAATTCACCTTTTGAGATTCCTGCCTCCTTTAAATGTCACAAAGTAGGGCAGACAACATCAATGAGTGACTAAATAAATGATAAGAGAAAAACAAGCAAAGCCATGGTTGCTTGGGGAGGGATGGGGGTATTTGAGCCTTGGGGTCTTTGGATAAAAGGCACTTTGTAGGGGTGCGATTTGTTTTGTCCAATACCCACATCTCCCTCTTTCTTGGCTCCCTCCTCTCTGCTCTAATCAAGCAGTCTCTAATTTGGGTTCCAAGTCCAGTACCGGGGAAAAAGAAGGAGGCTTGTTACTTTGAAGAGTCCCGAGTGAATAACACAGATAAAAGATTCAGACACAAAAAAAAAAAAAAAAAAGTGAGGGAGGGTGAGGGTGAAAAGGGGGAAAATCACAAGGCACCCTATTCTCTCCTCTTCCTTTGGTTAAGACAGCTGAGCCATTATGACCTGATCTGAATTGAGTTTTTTAGCACCAGAGGACTGGAATTTCTTTCTCTCTCTATCAGTTAGCTATTGTGGATGCTTCCATATGCTGCAAATTAGGATTTGTCTAAATGCTACGATTGTACCACGCTGTATCCACACACAGACCGCACATAGCTTGAATGCCATGCATGCTGAAGCTCTCTGTCTTTGCTCTCTCCTAAAGTGTGTGTGAATGTAGACACATGTGCATGCAAATGTGTGTTGCACCCTGCTTCCATCAATAAAAGGTAGATGTTTTAGTAAATGTACATTTATAACTATATGATCACCTGACCCTTTCTCCATTCTTTCTATAAAAAACAGAGGCCATTGAGTCACAGCAGTATGCATCTATTTGTACATAATTTTTCAAAATAAGATTTTTTTTTTTTTACCTCTGTCAAAAACTGATAAAAGAACAAAACACAAACCAAGCTCAAATTCTGGCTTGTTAAATTAGTTTTCCATTGATCAGAAAATTTCATGTTGACGATCTCTATATGCAGGAAACCTAAAATAACCACAGCTTTTTTTTCAAATTTATAAACTTTATAAACTATTTGCACACTTGTTCAGCAATGCTACAAGGCCATATGTGTTTCCAGTAATACGGTGTTAATGCGTCTCCATGTCCTACAACCAAGACAATATGAGCAACAGCTGTTTTACCTGGCTTGCTGCCTCTGCTGTGATATAAAAGCTGTTAATCTAGCCAATAAAACCCCATTAACAAGCAGAAGCAGTGACTCACAAGCACGTCATCCTCTGGCAGCAATTACTCTCAGTCCTTAAGCTTACCTATGTGAAATGTCTAAAGACACGAGCCCGTTCACAATGAAAAAACTGCCCATCATCTCGTTAAAAAAGGAAGCTCTTTTCTGAATTTCAAAACCACTTATACGGACATGAGTGCAGACATTATTAGCTTCTTACTGCTCTATGTTATCTTAGCAGTACCACTTTTTCAAAATGTGTTTTCTGATTGACATGTGGATTGGTTTTTAATAAAAACACACTTCATCTGAGGTGATTCTGTAGGTTGTGGTGAACACTGATGGAGTCTAATATTTTGATGATAGAGAAGCTTCACTCTTCAGTATAATCATGCAAATGTAAAGCTTCAGCACTTAACTGTCTAACCATGACAGTGAACAAGGCCCTTCATCAAAGCCAAGATAGAAGCTTGAGCTGAGCACATTACTCCACAGGGTATGGCACTGACCCTTAAATTCACCCTGGAAAAAAAAGAAAACTGAAACTTTATTTTCTGTTCTCAGAGTAATTATATGGCACATTCGTTGACTCTTAAATACACAGTGACAAACCACATATGTTGGCACCATGAAAGAGAACATATGTATGTAAGGCAATTACATGGAAACAGTGACTGTGTCAGGATTTTCTCTTCATCTCTCATTGCTATTATGATAACAAGTTAGACCTCTTTGCCCTTAAAATATAGACACAATGCACAGTTTTCAAGGTCCCTCTTGTACAAAAACCTGTTTAACAGTGATCAACGCAATGGCTCATTGTCTGCAAAGCCTTGAAAGTGAATTAGTCGTTAGATATTATCTGATTTTTTCAGAGAGCAATTACTCATTAGCCTTACCTATAGAGCTGATAAATGCAGCAGAATGTGCTTGTTTCCTTGGTTTGTGCAAAAGAGATCTTTTCACAGACTTTCAGGCTGTTACCTTTGTTGAATAAGTGTATCAACAATGCCGTCACTTTCTCTGAGTTTAATCCAAATCACTGTGCCAAAAGATGAAGAATAACAAGAATCAAAGGCAACTGAAAGCAGTAAATGTATTTTCAAAGTCTACATGAACACCCGTGCAGCTGCCAGACTGTTAATACACATTTTTTCATTAGACCTAAAGGCATATCACGGTTGTTTGTATTACAGTACACTTAACAATTACATCGTAATATCAATGCTGAAAGAAAATCATGAAGGTATGATGATCACACAGAGCAGAGTGGGTGATGGACAGCCTTTCTGCATTCAACATATGGTACTAGTGAAAAAATTAATTGTCAGATTATAAAATAGAAAAAAGCACAAACATTAAATGTTTTGTATCTGTCTATTTTTTAATTCTTTAAGTTAATTAGGGAATGCTCAACTCAAATACAAAGTTTGTTTTACTATAGATGAATTCATATGAATTGAATATTATGACTTCAACTGTCTGTAAAAGGAAGTGAGTGAGAAACTGTTTAGGCTGAAACTGCATGACTTTTATTCATAATATTTAGATTTTGAATATTTTTCTTTGCTGTTAAATTAAGAGCAATTCTTAAATGCTCCATATTCTGCCTCTTATCCAGCCCCTGATTGTTTGGGTATTAATGTCTGATCACACCTTCCAAGGCCTCCCTTTCCTCAGCTACCTTCTCAAACATCTCAGTCTCAGCATAAATAGTAAAATGGTAATATTTGTCCACAAACATAAAATGAAGTAGTTTCACAATCCAGGCTTAAAAATTATGAGATGCGGAAATGGAAAAACCACTAGCAGAGTAATTGGAGCGCTGTAGTTGTAGAAAACTGAAAAGGACTATTTAGCTACTATACAATTTATAACTTCCTTTATTGTGATTGCTAATGAGTTTTCAGTAGACCTGACCTATTTTACAATATCAAGGTGTTTCCAATCCAGCTGAGAGACATAATATATTCAGTGCATCCTGGGTCCACCCCTGGATGCCCTCCTGGTAGGACATGCTCTGAACACCTCAACTGGAAGGAGTATAGCAGGCATTCATTACACATATACAGTACATCCAATGTGTCATGGACTGTTAAATACCTTTGATGAACAAACCATAGGAGATAATGTGAATATAATTCAAAACTAAGAGAATTCTGTCTTTATTACATATGTATGTAAACACACATGAGCACTGAGCTACATTTTTTTCAACCTCCACTGCCACAAGCTAAATTCCTCAATTCATTAGAGGAGAAAAACACACAGTCCAACACTCACATGCATTCATCTGGCAAATGTGGCCTGAGGAATAATGATTTACTGTGGCTCATATTTCACCTGAGTGAACAGGGCAAACAGTTGACTGAAGTGTTGTGAAGAAAATGCTAACTGAGGCATTTTTGACTGGAGCAACTGGACAGATACTGTTTTGTACATTTGTGTAAATGCTTTTATATGTTTGGCTCGATATAATAAATATAAAACACAGTGTGTAGTCAAAATACACAAACTATTTGAAGTCAACAATGCATTATTATTGTCCTATATGTCTCTAAAGGTTCACAAGTCAGTTTTGATTGTAACTGTACTTTGTTGTGTACCTGCATCCAAACAGCACTTCATGATACCTATTAAAATTTGAAGTTAAATTTTAAAGTGAATAAACATGTTTTTTTAACTGAACAACTCAACAAAATGGACTCTGTGTTCACACAGTGGACTCCTTTCTTTCTGTGCATGAATGTGGCCAGCACAGGTAGGACCAGCATTAAATCAGCCTTAGCAGCCACCCTGCCCTGCCCTCTGTTCTCCTCCTAAAGAGCTTCCACTTATCTGCCTGCCACAGGACTGCCTGTGTGCACCCCGCCACTGTCATGTAGACACCATTCTCAAATTGATTGTGACAGCGCAAGAGCCCAGATTTTTCTGCTTCAGAATTCAAGCCACCATTTCAGCATTAGTGTACAGTGTTAAGCTTTTTGCTGTTTTTTTTTTTTTTTTGGTAGATTCCAAGAGAATGAATACAGCTTGTGTTCCAATTTGGTAACTACACATTTTTCAACAGTTCGAGTAAAAACAGCAGAGTGTGTGTGTGTGTGTTGGATTTTTTTTTATTTTTTTTTTTATGTATTTATTTATTTTTTTATTTATTTTTTGTCCCCAACAGGGGTCCAGTAAACTGCCACTCAGCAGGGAAACTTAAACAGCTCTGTTGAGTGCAAAGCTCAAAGACCCTGCACAGAGCAAACATCCAACAGAAAGTATATTTATCTGCTACAAGACACTATGTACTGCATTTATATACATTTCACATAGCATATCTATTATTTATTATAAATCTAATGCTGTGCACCAAGGAGAAATGTCTTTGAGGCAGATAATTATAAACGTTGAGTCTAGCATCCACATCTTAAGTCTCTTTATCTGTCTAGTTCTCTGTCTTGCACTCATTCCACCTCATCTTTGATTATCTGCTACTTTGTGTGGTTTGGAGCCCTTCCAGCCAACCTCCCTTTCTTGCGGTGTGGTTTTGTTCAGGAGATTTCATCGTTCCTGCAGATTGACAGCTAAGCTCAGGTATGAAAACAAACAGTTAGCTCTGGAATTGACGGGTGAAAAGAAATCCACCACTAATGCTCCCCAGCAAACTCTTCCTCTTGCTGGAGATTTGAAATCATTAACCCTTAATAACATCATGCTACTTGACTGGCTTAAGAACACTACCTCTATTGGATGATTGTGTCTGTATCTGACAATAAATTACAACCTAAAAAAGTCTTCACATTAAAAAACGAGCCCATTATGCAGCCAGACACCCACACAACAATAAGCTGTAATTATATATGTGTCATCTGTAAAATATAAATGGTTGGGTTAGCACACCTTGAAAAGCAAGTCTCTGATGTTGTTGATACTATTGTCTTGTTTTGTTTGTTTACTGTACTGTGTGTTCACTTCAACAGGGTAAAGTATTCAGGGCATGTTTGAACACAACTGCAATGGAAGAATGTGTCTCTATTCGTGGGTAAACCCTTGGGTAAGATTCTGTCACATCTATCGATTTTTGATTTTTTATTTGTCTTCCAAAAACGGGACACAAGTTATTTCCACACCAGCCACATTTCACCACTTGTTCCTGCAACACAATTGCTCAGCTTTCAAGGTTTTGTCGGTACAATGTCAAAAGAAAGCCAAAAAGGTGCTCAGTATAATTGACTGAGGAATCAGAGAGCAATCTGCATAGAACATACAAGGCCACTCAGCCAGTAGTTTCTGTATTTTAAATCTGCATGTCAGCCGTTATTCCTCACTATTTTTCATTCATTTGAAACCAACATACATGTTTGCCTTTTGTACTCATTTTAACCTAACAATTAATGAAAACTCAGATTCATCATAACACTTTCAATCTTAATCATAAGGCTTGGTACCTTTGTTTGTGTTTTAATTAGTCAGACCTTGTGCATCTTCAACCCTGGGCTTCTTTTTAATTGCCCGTATTTACATCAGGCAGACATCAAACGTAGAGAGAGAGACATTTGTAAGGGTGAGCACAAAGCAGCCCTTTGAAATGTCTACAGTCATATGAAATGGCATGCTAATTAAAAATCTAAGGCTGCCTCTGTGATAGGAGAAGCATTTATATTTGTAACTGTGGTGTATAGACTCTCTCCATAACTCATCAACACACAGAGGCCATAGTGTTTATTATCAGGTTCCCTACCTGTTTACAGACCACCAAGTAACCTTCTAGTTCCCATTCATCAAACAGCAGAAATGCCCTGCCTGTAATTTAACACAGCAGATTTCAAAAGGCTAAATCATTTTAAACATTTTACCCCCTGCACTTTGATCTACAGTGACACAGTGCACTAGGACAGATGCAATGAATCTAGCTTACCAAGCAATGATTTCTCCTGCAGCTCATTAAGGTTATTGCCAATGAATACAATTATTAGAATATTCAACAGCTGCTTTTCCTGTCCAATGGAAATGTAGACATTTTAATTCCATAATAAAAGCCAAATGTTAGTTTTACTTACACTACACTTATATCTTAGAAAAAGAAATATGGTGAACCTTTTGGTCTCATAGTGTTGTTACAGCACCTCTTGTGACATTATCCCTGAAGTGCTTTATTTTCGCATTTCTCTTTAAGGCCCACTCCCTGAAGGTCCAGTTTACTCTGATCGGTCAGCTTATTGATCAAAAACAGCCCAGAACAGCTCTTCATTCTGTTTTTTTTTTTTCTTTCTTTCTTTGTTTTGTTTTGTAAAGCCATTAAGTAGACTTCATGCACACATGTTTCATGATGATGCCATGATGTAAAAAAAAAGAAAAGAAAAATAAAGAAAAGAAAAGAAAAGAAAAGAAAAGAAAAGAAAAGAAAAGAAAAGAAAAGAAAAGTCAAGACTACAAATAAGGCATTTTAGGAATATTTATTTTCTGGTTTCTTGCGCTTTGTATCTCTGCACAGCTTCTACATGAACATAAAGATTAACAGCCCAGTAAAGGTAGGAGAAAACCAGAAATGTATAATATGAGCTCTTTCCTTGAACATTAAAATGTAATAGTGAATAGACACAGAAATCACATCACCTTGACGTCTTTCAGAAAATTTACACAAGACAAAAAAAAATCTCAGATGAAGACATTCACTGAGGGTAAGTGCAGGTTTTTTAAGCCAGCAGGTATTGTGCTCTATAAACACACCCGCTTTCAGTAACAGTCAGTGCTAAGGACCAAGCAGCAGCCCTGCCCATCCTCAGCCTACCTTCACCCTGTCATAAACACAGATTTTGGGGGAGTGCTGAGTTGTGCTTTACTGTGGCGTGCTCGATACTCTGTGCAGGGCGTTCACTGTCTGAGTTCAGACATTCCACACAAAAGCAAGCTCACTGATGAGACAACAGTGTGCTTCTCCTCTCCTATCTGAGCAGCTTCTCTCTTTTCAGCCCAGCCATGCTCCGCTTACATCAAGCACACTTTGGGTTCAACAATTACCAAAGCAGCATGAATGCTCTGCATGCGTCAGAACAGAGAAACAAGGCTCATGGCCGTCTGAAGGGAAAAAAATAAAGCGCAGAGAGCCTCAAAATGTGTCTGCATTTCGAAAAAAAAAAAGCACTTTGGATGGAGTTATACATTCCAACAAAAGATAAGGAAGGAAAGACATGAACGAGGAGGGCAGCCAAAGGCCTTTGTTTTATTTCAAGTACAAGGCAGTTTCTGATAATTCAGCACATATATAAGTCTGATAGGAATGAGGGACTGTTATTTGTGTGCTAAATCTGCTTGGTTCTGATGCAGTGCTTGTGTTCTTACCTTTTACTTCTGCCAAAAGCTCACTGGTGTTGAGCCTCTCCATCTTCTCTTTCCAGTCTTTAGAAAGAAGTTTCTCCATGCATGAGGATTCTAAAAAAACAAAAATTAAAAAGGACATATTAATTCATTTTCAATCTATGTTTTTTTGAGTAATATTGTGTATAGAATACAGCTTCTGTTTAAAACATTTCTGCAGATGTCATAAATCAGTTAACTTAAATGAAAAGTCAGTGTATCAGATGAATAAAAGGGTATTTTATTTGATGAGGAACATTAAAAGAGACTCTGCCTGACAGTTGAGAGATGAGCTAAGGGTGGAGTGAGGAGGAAAGACAGCATTGTGGGGATAGTGTAAGGGCAGAGACTCACATTAAGTGGGAGGTAAAGTGTGAGACTGGGTACGTCCAAACGTTCACATAGCTGCCAATGATGAAAACAATTAACATTTGTCCAGCAGACAATGAATCAGAGGAGGAATGGCTGCAATCTGCCATGCTGTCGCTGGTGTAGCTGATAATGAACATAGTGGGCTGGCTGACCCAGGCCTCCACCATCTCCGCGCTGCACAGGGTTCAGCCTGCTCTCATCAAATACCAGAACAAGCGAGTCTCCGACACTCCACCTTGAGCCACTCCTTCTATAAACTGCCTCCAGAATGAACCAGAATTCGACCTAAAGCAGGCAAGCAGAATTTAGCCTGACTGAGAAAAAAAGGAGCAATCCTATCACAGTTTGGATTAATATATAATTGCCCTCTGGATTTCATACTTATTTTTGATTTTAAACATGAGGCAAAAATTATAACCACAAAACCATTGGCCACCACAATCTAACAAGGGTTTATTTAAGAGCACCTTTCTACCAACAGAAAGATGCAATTCATGAGCAAGATGCCTCAAATGATAAAGGCTTTTGTTTTCAGCTTGGTCTGTGAAGTGTTCGGGTCTAGGATGCACAAAGAGTCAAAAACAGGAAAATTATCAAGAAAGGCCTGTCAAATACAACATTCTGGACTCTTCCAGTCTCACAATTACCATCCTTGACTTCAAACACAAGACATTAATACAGTTGAGGATGTATACAAATGTTGTTTCCCTGTATCCATCTGTTACATCTCTTGCCTGCTTCCACAAACCAAACACTGCTGACAAAACCCACTGACTTCAGACGAACAGGGAGTAACACAGGGTCAGTAGTTCTTGTGGTCTTGTTTAAGGATGGCTTTCAGGGAGATCAAGCAGAGTCACCATTTTGTTTGATTGTCCACTTCCTCCAGTATGATGGGGGTCGACAGGACATCTTCAGCTCAGGGTCATTATAACATTACTTCTGCTTTATTGACTTTCCAATTCCCAACTCAGTTTGTCCCCTTGACCCTTAGAGAGGGAGGGAGAAAAGGCTGTGTGTTCTGTGTGTGTTGGTGTGTTTTAACTCCCTGCGTGGCACAAAGATCACAGATCTTAAAACGGGGGTTAAGGGTGGGGGGGAGTAGCAAAGCTCAGCTCCTCTTCCCTGCTTGTCACCCCTGGGTGAGACAGCTTCCTCTCCTTGAACAACAACCTCCCTTCAAAACACAATCCCAACACAGAGCAACACCAACGCTTGACATTTTATCCCCTTTAAGAAAGGAAAAGTTGGATTTCTAAAGTGCTAATAAGGGGAATTAAACAAACACACTGAACATATGTTTGTATGCACACATATGCTTCCTTCTCTGTAACACACTCGCTCACTTTCATAACAGATGCTCCTCCAGCACTTGATCATTAAGGAATGCACCAACAGTTGGAGATAATGTGGTGCCAGCTTCCATTCTACTCCAGTCCTCCCCCTCCCTTGCACCTCCCTCCCAGGAGAGATGCCGCTCCCTCACTTCTCCATCCCCTCTGTTGGGCCAGACACGACCTGCCAAGTCCTCCAGCACGAGAGACTACAGCTGGAATGCACTGCTGTCCTCCCTGAGCTTCCACCTGGGAGAGGTGAATAATGACCTGGATTAGTCTATAAAATAACTCTCAAACACCTTCCAGTGTGGACAAAAACAGGCATCCAAAAATGGTTTTGGTGAAAAGGAGAGTGATTTTTGCGCAGGCGTGCTTGAAGAAACAGTAAATGAGTCAGATGTCTGGCTTTTTTCAAAGCACCATTCCACAGTTTATTTTTTTCAAGAATTTAGACTAATAGAGGGAAGGCTATTTCAATTTTTAAAATGCATGTTTCTGTTCTCAAGAGAAATTAAAGATGCCAGTGGAAACACTGGTTAGCATCAACATAGTAATTACTGTCAGGTTATGACAGGGTGTTGAAAATTGATACACACTGTACTTGACATGAAACAACAGATTATTTGTGATAAAACATCCACACTTGACTTTGGATTTTAGTGAATCTGCAAGGGAAAGCAAATATAATTATTTATGACTGATAGTGGGGAACTTTTAGTATTTTAGCATAAAGTTTGTTACTCTTGTCCTTTAAAAGTAGGACATCACATTCTGGGGAATCAGCTTAAACAAGAGAAGAGTCCAGTGAGTTTATTTTTATTTTCCTATGGGGGCTATTAAATTTCTCGCACCCCCACCCCTTCCATTTTTTTCCCTCCCCCTCTTGAGATAAAATGCTCTGAGGCTGGGGAGCAGGCCATTCAGCTGGGATGAGAATGGAATGAAAACAATAGCCCTTATCAGGCTCTTATTTACATTTTCCCAGCGTCCCTGCAGTAGACAGCTTGGCGTGTCACCAAGCCCAGATCGCCCCACTGGAGCTGGACCAACTTCCTCCAGCCCCACTGATTCCAAGGGTCCCTATGGACCTTTGCCTGGCACAGACCCCCTCCACTCTGCAGCTAGCACAGATAGCAACATATGAGACAAAACTACTGGCATGTGGGTCCAAGACTGGTTCCCATTGAGAGAGGAATGGCTTCTGGACTACTAAGCCCGTCTGGGTCTCATTGTCTCCTCTCTGGGGCTGGTGCTATCTAACTGGAAAAATTCCCTAAACCCGTTCATTTTTTGTTTTTTTTGTTTTTTTTTTTTTATCTTTAAAAGTTTCCAAATGACACTTAGAAGAAAGTGAAGTGTCACTGTTTTAATACTGCCAAATTCAGTATGTTTTTCTCATATCAGGGCTGTCATCTCAGGTATAAAGCGTCCCTATGCAGGTATTCTGTGATCTTACTGATGTGGGTGAACAAACACAGAAGCTGAGACACCTAAACCTGAGATGAGTTGGCAAGATTAGACTATTTTTTTTTCTATTTTCACTGTATTAAAAACAAAGCTAATGATCCTCATAAATCTCAAGGAATGTTTCTAAGTTGATATGTGACATAAACAAAGCCTTCAGCACCTGGCAGCCAGTGGTGCCAGAACATCATGTTAAACGTAAACCGCAGGAGTGAAGGTACAATCAGAGCCAGGTTACGACTATCTGTCCTGAGACAGACTGACTCCCTGACAGTTTTAAAGAAAAATTTTAGTGCAATTTCTGCTCTTTGTCTGTGACTCTCGGTTTCATTTAGTATCCTGCCACAGTTTTTTTTTCCCCTCCCTGGGAATACCTGATGATCAGAGTTGGTTTTTTTATTGTTCTCATTGCCAGACAAAATGTTTTTATTGACTAAAGTTAGTTATAAATCTTTGCATCTGGGAAGTAAAGTTAGGGTAAAGTTGTTTGCTAATTTATCTTTTTATTGCTGCAGTAAAACAATCAGTATTAACTGCAGAAAAACTCAAAGTGTGTTACAGCAAAATGACAAATAAATTCAGTCAAAATCTAATCTAATTTTGTCCCTTTGCAATTGGACAGCAATAAAGTTGATCTTAAAAGTTTGAATTTCACAATTTGCATGTACATTTTTTCAATCTCTTTAAAGTTGACTAAATTTGTTGATGGAACACAACACGTCATCATGTTTCGGAACACCATGACGGCCTCAGAGCACAAATATGGTTTGTTGCAACATGCAGCAGCGGGTGTTTTATTACCCTGGGTTGTCAGCAATGAAAACGTTTCAACTGCCTGCCACCACAATCTGAGCCCCTGTATGTCCACTGCTCTCCCGGGAGAAAGATGATACTTGTGTTTGAGTGTTTGTTGTGTTGAAAAGCCATTGGCAGAGAAAAGAGGGCTATCTGAGAGAGTCAACTTAGCCATAAGTCATGGATAAGAAACTAAGGGACTTCCACTTTAACATTGGCCTTGCACAGTATATCAGTTATCTCAGCCTCAAGGGGAAATGTGTAATTACCAAATCAATAATCAGCTGACACTGACCACATAAATAATTTCCTCCGGATAATACAGAGGAAAAGACAATTTGCATTTGTACTGGAGGGCAGAAGAACATAGAAAAGGGGGTTTAGAGTGCCTAAATACCTGTAAGTGTCATCTTGTGTAGAGTCAAACGAAACAACCTAAACCTAACAGAAAATTAAATGAGTCCTTGGAAGATCCATGAACAGGGAAAAAAGAAAAGAAAAAAACAAAAGCTTTAAATTAATCAGTGACAGGTAAATTTTTTTGTGACAGTTCGAGCATCCACTTAAAATATGGGCATTTAAAACATTATACCACCATGTTTCTATCCGGATGATGATTATTGTGATCTTGATATTATTTATAATATAAGGGTTTTATATAATGGGATTAGAATATCCTTACTCCACAAATTAATGTTATGCAGGGCTGACAAATGAATTAAACCAATAATTATATATCTAATCAGCTATTTAATTATGACATTCAATTCACTTAACTATATTGGCTCCTGTAGTATTATAACACCAATACCTATGTATGAAAAAGAGAAAAAAAACTTAAGAGCTTTAAAAGAAAAAACTGTTACATTTCTGACATTACCACATTTACTGTTAGATCTGTTATACTTAAGTCCCCTTAGAAACACGGCTGTCAAAATTTCAGACAGACAATGATAACTTAACATCTAATTTTTCATCCACTCTGCACCACACGGAAACAAATCAAAAGTCGAGATTGATGAAAAAGAAAATGACTGTGACACACTCCAAGGAGTCCTTTGAATATTTTAATCACAGGCACACTAAAAACAAGACCCCATCATCAAACCAAATAAAACATAATAATTACAAGAGGCAGGCAGGGAAGTGAAATCCAGAGAGAAAACATGTTTTTGTCTGTCAGCCGGTAGTCCCTGAGACAACAGCTGTTGGATGCTGCAAATACTCCTGAAGTCTCCATAATCATGCTGTTATTGAAGTGAGGACAAAAAGGGCACTAATTGCAAGGGAGCAATTGGAACGCAATAGGTTACACACCCGGGTGATGCTGCACAATGCAAACTCTGAAGAGAGAGTTGGGGGGGGGGGGGGTGACATTCTGAGCACAACACTACGTTGTCGCTCATTTTCAGGCAATTACCTTTCTTCGTTGTCAACAGTTGTAATAACCTCCACCATTTTGATGCACTCTTTGGTGCAGTTAAATAATTCCAGCTTTTTAATATGTAATTACTGGCGCTGGCATGCATAAATAAAGAGGTCCAGCTCCTTGCCTCAGTGTCGGTGTATTGCAGAGCACCTGCACCTCGGGGTGGGCTTTCTTTAACTGACACCTAATCATTATTCCACTTGGTGAACATCTCTGTTAGTCACCTTTAGACTATCCTGTTTGGTCATGTAAATAGTTGCTATAAATATACTGCAGGTAATCTCAACACAATGTGACTCATTTGAGAGAAAACACATTTCCTCTGTTCAAACTCTTCCCCCCCCACACACACTTTTAAGTCACTCCTTCTACTTTCATCCTTTCCAAATCCCTGCCAAAATCAGTTGTTAGTCTCTTAAATGAGTTATAGGTCAGCGGAAGATTTTTTGTTCTAAGTCAAAGATTTTTTCATTGAGGCTTTGGGAAAGCTTTGATGAGGGCTGACAGTGGATTAACAGTTAAATACCAACTACTTTACACTCTAAGTACTACTCCTCGCTTATTTAAGTATTATAATATTTGTACACTGTTTCTTTGATATTTTTAAATATTTAGATTAATTTCCCCTATTTTATCCTATGGTGAATTTCTGTATTAAATCCTAAGTAAACTAGAACAGTTTGACACATCCAACCACAAGTCAAAACTATATCAAACAAATTTTGAGTACAGTAAACAAAAACAATGTGCAGGTAACTTTTTGAGTGGTTGAGAAGTTAAACACTCTGGCCTCTGTAACAAGGAGCCTTTCTCCTTTCCCTTGTCTCTGTCTGCACTGACCAACATGTTAATCCTGCAGAGCTGACCTGCCCATTTTGAGGAACCGTCTACACACACAGCACCCTGACCTTTCTAAATAGGACACGTGTCTATCAAGCATATATGAATTAAGCATCCCCGAGAGGCTTCACCTCTTGAGCTGAGCAGCATGTGACCTCTCCCAATCCATTTTACTGCAGCACTCTGTGGCAATCAGGCTTGAATTATTAAAGTGAGCAGTGAGCAATGATCAATTCATTGCGGCCCTTGCTCGCAGGCTGCCCGGCTGTACTTCAGCAGAAATGACATTGAGATCACTTGACTATGCTTCCAGACAATGCACATAAACGTGAAATATGTCAGACCCAATATGTCAATAATCATAACTGTACAGGCTGAGGCCATGTCCAGGCTAATCCCACTGAAATGCTGTTAGATGACTATGAGGTGAGCAGGTTTCAGACTGTAATTCCTTACAAAAGCTTTCTTGAGAGAATTAGAAGAGAAGTTGAGGGGTAGAAGATGTTACTGCAAGTTAAAAAAGTGCTGTGTATCACTAAATTTGACAGAAAGCCCTTAATAATTGTGTCTGTATTGAATATTATACAGATAAAATTGTATTTTTTGGGCAGCTATATATTTGTGGTCAAATCACGGCCTTAAATACACCTTATCTTTCTAAATTGTATCGGGGGAGTAACAAAAGCAAAGAATTTAGAAGAGGTGAAGATTGCTGGAAAGTATGCAACTCAAGGCGCTTCGAAGTAGGAGGACAGCAAGGAAAAAAAACCAATCAAAACTTTGTGAGGAAGATGTGAGGAGTCAAGATAAACCAGTACTCAGTGCCCCCAAAACTGCAATCTCCCCTTAAGCCGGAGAGTGGCAGCTGGCAGAACAGCTGGTGAATAGGATTAATGTCAGAAGAATGAAATAAAACTCAACATATGTCCGAGCCTGAGGTGTTGGGACTGTGCGTGATTGTGCCCCCGATGGATGCCATGTGTGCAGCTGGAAGGAGCTGCTGTGCAGCTCTGCTTTCTACCCCACAAGGTCACTTTTAAGAACTAGGACCATTAAATGCTTGGATGGCAAAATTAACTTTTCATTCCCTTTTCTCTTTCATTCTGTGGAATTTTGAGTCTTTTGAATACGACTGTCAATGCAATGTACAAGTCAGAAAGAACAATGACAACTTCGATTATATTTAGCAAGAAAGAAAAAGTCAAAAGCTTCAGATAGGGCCGCTTAGAGGTGCAGATTTTTATTTAAAACGGATTTAAAAGATAATATACACACAGCTAATGCAGTGTGACGAACTCAAAGGTGGTCACATGGTACACACAAAATAAAATGAAACAAAGCTAAAGAAAAAAAAAAAAAAGTCTGTTTGGTTTACAAAAAAGAAAAGTATACTTTGCCTCTGAAATCTCAGCTGGTGCTGATAAGGGATGAAGTACAGGATGAAGATCCCGAGGATGAATATGTATACTCAGTTTCAATTTATAATTTGCATTTGATGTTGGCAATCATTACGGTCCACACAATGTAATAAATTATAATAATTTCACACAAAAATTTAATTGCCAGGTACCTTGCATTGGGGAGATTTTTGGGGGATTACCCTGCAATTTAACTGTCAGACATTAACTTGCCTGCTAATCAATGCTAGAAAACATTCACATTTATTCATCTATGTTAAATTAATAGATGTGTGAAGAAAAAAAAGGGGTACCGTGATGGTGGCAGTTGGTATGATTTAGTAAATTAATGGGTGTCTGACTGTACAAGGACAAAAAGAGACTAATAGGATCCACATGAATGCGTTACAGTTTGCAGTGAAGCCAAGTGTCTAGTATAGACATTGAAAGTTTATTTTAGGCACAGTGGACGGCAGCAATGTGAAACAGCACCATTGACATACATATAAAAAAATTACACAAATTACATGATTGAGCTGTGTATTTATTATTACAGCACACTGTAAATGGGTTGAATGTTGTCAGTTTTGTGTTTGTGTGTATGTGTGTGTGATTATCCTACTACTGTGCATTCTCATTAAACAACCGTTTTTGGAAAAAAAAAAATTTCTTCTCATAATTAAAGTTGTTCATTAAATATCACAGCCAGCTTTGTTTACTAAAATGCCATAGTTCAAGATCTACACATTGCTAACTGGACCATAAGAAAAGGTCACTTTTTTTTTTTTTTTTTTTTTTTTGAGATTACTCCCTCTTTGAGGAAGAAAAGGAAATGTGTGCACCCAAAAACGAACAACACTCCTCTACTGTTCAAAAGTTGTATGATTTAGTATGAATCTGTTTGTGATGATTTTTGTGTTAATCTTATTAAATTCCCAATTAAATAAATAATGAAAAAAAGCAAAAAAAAAAAAAAAAAAAAAAAAACACCAGAAATTTAAAAATTAATCTCACTGCACTACACAGTTATGATTCTTCACTCTCTCCACTAGATAAAGAAATCATGAAGTTGCCATAGCACTTCTAAAGGTTAAGCATTCCAACTTTTAGAAAGTCTCCATTCATTTGCCCTCTGCTATGTGTCCCAATGTTCAGTAACAATAGAAGCTGTATTTTTCTTTTCAAACAGCCTATTCCCTTTCTGTGGGATACAGAGCCATAAGGAATGCAACCTGCTGGGGAAAGATGGAGAAATTTGCCTCTCACAAGTCTGAGATCATTGGTCCAGCTCACAACAGGAAAGTTACAGCACTACCTTTGTTTAGCAAAGTGCCGCCCACCCAGAAATAACATGTCAAAGAATAAGGCAGTGCTGCAGTAAACAGTGTAGAAGAAGTAAAGTAATTGCACTGAATAAGTTTAATGACATACTTTTACATTTTTTTTTTAAGTCTGCTCCAATTTATCCTAATTTTGGATATTAATATTACCCACGACTGCCCTCCATGATAAGTAATTGATGACATAACATCATATTGCTTATTAAATTGTGGTCCAGTGCAGTCTTGAAAATTACTTTGGAGGATCCTCTTAAGAGTGATGATATCAATCAAATGATTATCATCATTGGCACCCGCGCTTTGCAATGTAATAAAACACAGTTCTGTTCATTTCTTTTGACATTTTCATCACACCTCCTTGTGCATGTAATATCATTGAACAAGGAGAAAGAAAAAGCAATGAGTGGGAGGAAACATGTGTTTCCCTACTGATTAACTAGTCTCTTTGTTCATAAGGCTGCTCATCAAGATTTGTTCTAAGACGTTCATGCTTGCTGTTTTTGGGGGGTGGAAAAAAAAACAAAAACAATGCAAATATGTTAATAGGTTTCATCTACGCAAATTTTCAGGTTTGGTTGTGTCAAGGCGGATCTCTGCTGGATGGCTGACGTACTTCTGACTTACAGAGGGAGCCTGAAATCTGCTCTGAAATCATTAGCGGGCCACAGAGGCTGTCTGTGCCCAGGGTGTGAGTTACACTCACACTATTTTGATCCTTGGTCAGATGACACTGGTTCTTTTGTCACGTTATGTGTGGAGAATGCTTGGGAGCTGAATGCCACAGCTAGGACAGTGATACTAAGCTGGCACACAAGTCTCCCAGTGCAACACTGGTGCAAGCATTCAAACACACACATACATACTCTCAGCAGGACACATGTACCCTCTGCCTCACATCCCATTGTGGAATAGCCCTATTTCTGACTGCCTCAGCACCCCCCACTCCTCCACCCCAATGCCCATGTGTAGTTTGTCTGCATATGACCCTCTTCATGTTTCTCATAACCGCAAAACAAGGCTGTTATCTCCCACTTGTAGCTTACATGGCCTAATGACAAATATAGTAGCATTAATGGCTTCTGCCTTCTTACGTGTCACCACTGCACCCTCCCTGTGTCCCTCCAAAATCTGTGCAGTCACATAAAACAGTCAGGCCACTATAAACCATTGCCTATTTAACCATCTAGTTACTCATTTACAGCAGAAAGGATGATATATTGTTCCTCTAACATCAATAAAAAAAGAATGATTTTTTAAAATATTTATCCTGCCGAGGCAGTGACGTCACTGACCGTGTTTCTTTTCTATTCATTATAAAGGCAGTTAACGAGCCATACCTACAGCCAATGCGCGGGTGTGTGAGTATGTAAAGACAAACAGGGCTCTGTGCAACCCTGGCTGTTATTTGTCTCTTAGAGACACCCGTTTCCTCCTATCAAGGGGTTCCTGTGCAGCCAGTAAGCCAGCATCACAATGGGAGTTTTGTGCTGTATGGGTGCAGGGGGACACACTCAACAGCTGAAACCCAGGAAGATGGCCCCTGGAATGCTCTACAGCAGTTGCTACTGTTGACTAATCGGAATATGAGAACTAGGGAAGGTGATCTTGAATGCAAAGAATGGCACATTGAAGAAGCAGCTGCTTGTTTTGTCATCTAAATGACCAAGACAGCAGAAAGGGTTCCCGTTTTGAAAGGGGCAACAAAATCTATATCTTAGCTTGTGTAAAGTGAAACCTGTGTTGGCTTCTTCAGTCCTATGGGGACGGGCCTGTTATGTGAGGGCTCTGTTTTGGAAGAGATAGTAAATACATAATTCAGCAATGGACCAGGTTCTTTGGGCTGACTATTCCCCTTATGCAGCCACTCCATTTAACACTGGGCTCTGATCTCAGCCTGGCAGCAGAGCAACTTTGTCACTGGAGAGTAAGAAAGGCTGGGAGTCAAAATTCATAGGAGGAGGGAAAACGTTGATCGGGGCCAGATAAGGACAACGACTTGATAAGGATTTAAAAAATAAAGAAAAAAGACACGAGGAAAGATAGGACAAGGAGAAAAGCAAAAACCAGAGAAGAAGGAAGAGGAAAAGTAAGAAAATGGATAAGTAAATGGTTGGTTTTGTGAAAGTTCACATGTCAAGCTGGCGTAGTGCCCACGGCACACAGCCGAAAAATCTATTTAGTGTCTGCTTCACAGGGTGACAAGAGGGTTGATTGGCAGAGAGCAGAAAGCCACTTTTGATCATGTGTCCTAACAAGCGATTCCAGCTCATGTCTCCTCAGCCTGAACAGATCTACATTACCTATTCAAACAAAAGTGACAGACCAGAGCTCTGCTCCACTGAGCTGCTCCACCATGCCACCGGCCAAGAGAGAACGCACATACATGCACGGACTCACACACACATACATAAACACATACAGGAAGGGCCCTACTGACACACGCAGTTTATGCAAGCAAGAGCACACACACAAACAGAAATACTGGCTATTTGATCAAATAGATTATCAAGATAAGGAGCTTGCTGAAATTTGTTGACACAAACAACAGATTATCAAAGATTGTTGGAACATGGCACACGGGGGAGATGCTTGACAGATGTTTGGCCTTTGCACCTGTCCTGACAGGAAGGTTTTGGCTTTATACTGTCTGGAAGGATGCAGCAGTCAGAGGCAGCGTAGAGCAATGCGCAAAGAATGTCTCAAAATTGGAAGCCAAGGCAACTGAATTTCCAGCCCTCATTGCATATGCATGGAGTCAGAGGCTCATGCTCAGATCATTATAACAAAGATTCCTATTAATTAGGTGGGATAAAGCAGAACCAGATGACATGGCAGCTGGGATGAGACGAGAGGGGAGAAGGGCGGGCACTTAAAGACGAGAGAGATACAGTGCATCAGTCTGTTTTGGGGGAAGGGAAGGTTTATTTGTAATATAATGTATACGGAATGTTATATACAATAAACAATAAGATGTCCTCTCAAAGTCTCTTTAATACTGCATTTAAAATAAATAAATGGACAAGAATAAATCTCTTTAGGATATCAGCACCTGCAGCCAATTTGCCTGTGAGCCTTCACCTAAAGTCAGCAGGAG
Organism: Melanotaenia boesemani; assembly: GCF_017639745.1. Lineage (NCBI taxonomy): Eukaryota > Metazoa > Chordata > Actinopteri > Atheriniformes > Melanotaeniidae > Melanotaenia > Melanotaenia boesemani. The sequence continues at coordinate 19,393,981 of NC_055682.1, read as the reverse complement.
CTGCAACACAGACAGGAAACAGTGTTACAACAGAGTCAAGAGTTCATCAATGCTAATCAGACCACAGGCTTAGAGCTGATCCTATTCTCTTCCAAAGCTTTCACCCACCCCTGAATCTCATTACATGGCATGTTGTAATAGCAGATAATGACCTGGGGCTACTCACACAATGCAGATCACTCACCCACACTCAACCTACTGCACAGTCATTATACAGTGATAATACACAGCCTCGCCAGGGGGATTACACTTACAGAGAAAAGGGAAAGGAAGACAAGTCTAAGTGGTAATGTGGACCCACATATAGTTCACATGTATAACTCAGTGCCTGAACACACTTTGTCCAGCGGCAAACCCTGCTGTGCTGTTTTCTGTCACAACCAATGGTTAGGTTACCTGCCGCTGTAATAGGAGAACTCCTCTCTCTGTAGCTATTAAATATCCTTCTACCTGAGATTAAAAAGCAGCTGCAGTTTGCCCAGTGGTATGGTTCCCCTTTCCTAGGCTAATTAGCCTTGACTCTGTCAGAGGGCTCCAGGTGTTGAAATTCTGTTAGAGAACCCACTGTATCTGACTGGCAGGAAATGGGAGGTAATAAAAAATAAAAAAAAAAATAAAAACTTTTCTTGCGTTTTGACATATTTTATCATAACAGTTTGTGATTGCATGTTTTTTTCTAAAGTATGAGCTGGCAAAAGGATCAGGTTGTTGATATTTATAGCTTATACAGTAAATAAAGATAATGTCTCATCTTTAGAGACTGTTGACTCTGCTGTTTCCTCAACATCTTTGGAACCAAACAAGTTCACTGGAAGCCAAAAGGTTCATTTGACTATGAAGAGGTTAAAACATCCAAATGTTAGATTTTTCCAATGATCAGTTTTTTTAAATAATGCTAGAGGTCTTGACTGAAACCATCTATCTTGTTTTTTGAAAATTTTCTCTATTATGTCAATCAAGTAAGACAATAATGTTCCTCGTCAAACCAATAAGAATGAATAAGATTGCCTCAGTTTCTGCATACAGGATCACATTGTAAGATGATGACGAAAAACATAACCGTTCAATATTGGTTCTGCTGGCAAAGACTCAACAAGTCCATACTGAGCGCCGGAAAATTCCTAAAAGCTACAACAAGATGCTGAAACCCAATTACCCGTCCTTGTCTTGGGGACGATCATAAAGACTCAACACACAAGTATTTCTGTGTTGACTTGTGCGGTATTGATTCATACTTTAGTGCATTATATAAAACTGTTCTAATTGCATGTGAATCAAAGCAAGGTCACCTTGGGTTTTTATAATGGTGGCTATTTTTCTTTTTGCCCTAATACTTAATACTGACATTTTTAACTCTTGACAAGTGCTGTCTGGAGACTTATCCATAAATAATGCATTTACAATACCTAGTAAATAAACATGGGGCACAATCGTTAGCCCTGCTGGCAACTGGGCCTAATAGAGCTTTTACAGCAAAGGTGACTATTCAGCTAAATGCAGTGCTCGCTGCTGGGAGGACATTTTCATTCATTAGCACAGTCACGAGCACTTAAAGCACTTTAAGGACCAAAGATGGAGAGTAACAGTGGAAGGATAGAGGGTGAAAGGGTACAAATATATAGAGATGGAGGGATGGAGGAATGCTACTGTGAGTTTCTATTGTTGCAAGGTTTATTAGGCATTGTGGAAAATGAGAAAATGTGATCAATAATTTTCTTAAATTGAGACATTTAATACACGATTTTAAACTGTTACTCTACATTAATTAAGCCAACACTGAATCTGTTCAATAAGGTCAGTTTATCAAAATCACAGAAAAAAAATCATATATTTTGAATTTTACATAAATGGGGAGGCCTCCAGCGGTGAATGTTACTTGTGGGTTTCACAGAATAATAAAATAATATCTCAAAAGCTCACCAAGAAACAGGTATTGATGTAATTCAAAATGACGGACACAAAGCATGTCAAACCGAGCTTCTACCTGCGACTTTAAATAGGACTTAACGTTCCATATCTGCGCAATACACTGTGAAAATAATATACCACAAACCATTTGTTTTTCCTATATCATGTTTATCTTGAGTTCATGAGGACAATGAACCGCCTTGACCTGAAAGGGAAATTTAGAGAAGAATGGTAGCAGATGGTGAAGAGTCTCTGAGGACTCCCATGATTACGACCAAGCAGGCACCACAGTAGCAGAATTAGACACAACAGTTGTCAAGCATAAATAAACTTATTTTTAGCTCCTTGGTTGCTTGAGACACACCAGAGACATCATTAAGACAACAATTGGCTCCTCCAGTATTCTTTAATATATTCTTTTAATGGGTTAATCCAGCCCTCATTTCCAACTTCTTCCCTCTCCATAAACAATGACATGAGATTATGATTTCTTAGAGGTTTCTGTCAAGTTTTCCATAGGCAGTTTTATAGAGTCCCCCTCCCTCTGTTTTACAGTAATCACTGATCATCACCGCTGAAGCTTATTTTGAGTGCTCTCAGGAGCAAAGTATCTCTTGGCTCTTGCAGCATGGGGACAGCATGCCGAACTTTGTGAGCCTCTTGTCTTCTGCTGTGTTCCTCGCTCAAAAACTAATTTCCTCTAACTAGGGAATGTATTTTGGTGGTGATGATACACAGTGCATGAGGCAGACCGAGTCACTATTATTAACAGGAGATTAAAACAGCTGTTTGGCACTCCAAAGCACCCTCTCCTCCCAGCACTAACATACGGGCCTGGATTACAAGCTCCACTTGACCATTTAGATTACTGCAACAACCAGCCTTCACCAGCTGGGGCTTATTACCACAGGCTCATGGTCGCTACCAAGAGCACCAATGATCTTGCTGTAAAAATCAACTCCCCATCAGAAACAAGACGCTTGATATACATATTTACGATAAAGTAGGGCAAGGATGTGGCAGCAGAGTCAATTTTAATGAACCAGTTTGTGCTGTGAAGTAATGTCTGCCATTCTGTTATACTCAGATCTACTCCAGATCTCGGCCTATTATCAACAGAACCAGAAACCAGAGCAAAACATATTCCCAAAACTCACATCTGGTACCGTGAAAGAAATCAGTGGCATTAGGAAAGATTACATCACAGAACATGGGGACGTATAAAAGTTAATTAAATAGGAGAATTTACCTAATTTTAAACTCTGGTTGGATTTTTATCTATCTGTGTTTCGGTTATAGCAAGCAATTTAACTTCTCATTCTTTGGTTTTCTACAACTAAACCTTTGGTAGGCATTTGAATCAATATTAGTTTTTCCCTGCTTTTTAGTTAAAAATAAAAGAAAGAAAGAAAGAAAGAAAGAAAGAAAGAAAGAAAGAAAGAAAGAAAGACAGAAAGACAGAAAGACAGAAAGAAAGAAAGAAAGAAAGAAAGAAAAGCTCTTATTTATTAGTGTTCAGTGGAAACTGGCCTGATTGATTTGTCTGATATTTTCTTACCAACACAAACAATCAGTTATATCAGGATGTGGCCAAATCATTATCTGGTGAGAGGCCTGTGATGTTCTGGTACAAAGATCACCACGCCACATGCATACTTAAAAAAGAAGTGGCAAATTATTTTTAGGCTAACAGAGGTCTAATTTATTCGTCTGATGAAGTGCTTAAGCTAAGAGCTCCCCAGACACTAAATGAGACACATGGATTCCCAAGGGGGTTTAACATTTGATTGGATGTAGTTATATTACTACAGCCCTAATTAAGAAGGGGGATGTGTTTCAGCAGCTCTTTCAAATATTTGTTTTACCGCCATACTCGGGGTGAAATGGGTGCTGTTTGAGACCAAACAGTCTTATCACGGGAAAAGATTTTGTTCGCTAAATGTCTCTGCTGTTTTAAAAAAAGATTAACTAATTAGGAGAATTAAACAGGTAAAAAACCTTAACAAGAGCTTTGGCTGTTTGTGGGAAATGAAGCTTTGATGAATACCGATGCAGAGTAAAAAGTGTTCAGTGTAGCAAAAAAGAAAGAGGTAATGTTCCTGGCATCAGGTCAGCACTATGAGTTTTATAGTCAAACAGTTTTCCTTGGCAAGGAAGAGGACCACACTTATGCTGAGGTGCTCTGCCACACAGTCTTTGTCACATTGGATGAGGTTCAGAACAAACTGGAAATACTGTAACGTCATTATTCCCAGCCTGTGTGTGCCCATTTAAACGTATGAGGCGGAGAGATACAAGTGAAAAGAGGCAGACAGTAAGGAAGTGAGAAAAATGTAAAAAAAAAAAAAAAAAAAGAAGGAACATTTGGGAAGATCAGACATAGTTAGCAGAAAGGGTTTTATGTTCATATAGCAAACACGCATATGCAGAGGCCAACACACACACACAAACACACAAGGAGCTGTACCGTCTTGCTCTGTCTTAGTCATCTCCTCCAGCTTCTTCTGCTTCAGCGTGTCCACCACGTCTGCCAGGCTTCCTTTGCGGCGCTCTGGAGTTCCAAACGCTGATCCGCTCAGCAGGTCACTTCGCTCCCGGGCCCCCTCCTCGGGCTTGTGTGGGGAAGTGGAATTGTTCCGGAAGGAGTAGAGGGAACATACTTTATTGCTGTCAGATTCCTGTAAGACAAAAAAAAAAAAAAAAGAAAGTCGGGAAGAGAGGTAACATGAGTATCAGTGTGTTTCTGTGCTCTGTCAGAGCTCTATTGAGCTTTTTGACAGTTTGTGATTCAAATGCAGTGATTGCTAGGTTTTTGCTGCTCAGGGGTGATTTGGCCATATCAAATGGCTTCTTTCTGCCTTTTCAAACAGCAGCTTCTGTATTTTCAACAGCTGTAGTTGCTCTGGTAAATGAGATATGACAAGTGAAAAATTGAGATGAAATGATGATGTACACTTTCATTGGGCATATCCATAATGTGCTCAGGCTTTATTATTCATCCACAAAGACTACACAGAGAAACGTACCAACTATAATCTCTCAAATTGCTGTTGAGAGTGCATTTGTGTTAGGGTGACTACTGTGTAATTTGTTCATTTTCTAGTGAAGACCTATCCTCAGCTGAGTGCCTTGAACGTCCATAAATCTGCGTCCTGTCTCGAGCTGTTGTTGTTTTTCAGTCCCACCTGTGTATGGTTTAGTATTTAACTAAGGGTCCTGTCTCTGGCTGACTGGCTGAGTGCTCCCTGTGCACAAACAGAGATATGAAGGAAAGGGATAGAAGAATGGGGGAGGAGACAACTCTGCACATGGGAGTGTATAGCACAGTCCGTGGCTGAGTTTTGTGTCTGACAGAAGGTGGTGTTAATTATAGTTTGTGGAGTCTGAGAAAGCAGAAGGGAGCTAAGCAGCCAGGAGTCGCAGCCTTTAACGGGGGAACAGTTATCTCTGATTTAAACTTTGGCCCACATTGTAGAGAGAATAAGCATGAAATATGATTGTAGCCAACACATGTTGCACACCTACCACAGAAAAGTGCGATAACGGAGGGTACTACCGAATAGTTAAATTATACAACCATATCTAGAATCACTGACACTTCTAAATAAAAAGTCAGAAATGTTGTAAACTGAGCAGGAATGTTGACAGTGCCAATATCTCATCCCTTTGCGGCATGTCGAGCTCAAAGCAGACTTGCCATGGACTGTAGGGTGGTCTGGTACCACCAAACAGAATGGCACAAACTCCCGGGCCTCCTCTGCATCTCCCGGCCTTGTGCTGGATGATTATGCATCATGGCAGAGACAGTGGAGAGCGCTTGAGGGGAGTGGAGCAGTGCTGGGTTAATCAGTTGGCGTGGGTTCAGGGCACATCCCACACAGACTCAGGGCACAGCAATAGTCATGTAATCAGCAAAAGCAATACTCATATTTTCTACCATATGCTTTTCCCTTTTCTTATCTATTTCTCTTTTTTATTCTCTACATTACCCTTCCTCTCTTTTCCTCATCATCTCATTTCTCTTTTTTGCACACCATTTGCCCCACTTGCCATTGTTAATCTATGATTTAGTCAATTTTAAGGTTTTCATGTTTCATGTTCTTAAGTTACTTCTATGGCTTCTAGCTTTGCACACTTTTAAAAAATCTTTAAGTGAGAGTATTGACTGCTACAGTTAATGACACACTTAAGCTTTAACATTAAAAGACCTTTGCTGAGGATATTCTTATTTATTCTCTTAACATATTACAGTATAATATGCATAAGTGTCAAAAACAAATAAAATGTATTAGATATTGTTGTACGAGATATCTCTATACAAAGATTCAAATGTCTAGATTCAGGCAAATACAAAATACCTTGTTATATTATCTTACACATAATTAAAAAAAAATACATGTCACATTATTTTTTAGTTCTACATAATAAAATTAATGAAATCCTTACAAGAAACAGGAATCTTTTGCCTGTCAATTAGCCTCAGTGACATATTCACACTCCCGCATCACATGGATGCAGTCTACTCTGCTACAGAAGTTATTTATCTCTGTGCTCATGTATGTGTTGTGCAGCAATGTTGAGGGTTTCAGAGGCCAACTGCAGAGCTTCTTTAGAGGCCCACTGGGTCTCTTTAACACAGACCCGTCTGTCATAGACAACCACCTGCCTCCTAAGTCTATGACTCGCAAGAGCCTGTGCTCTTATTCACTCTGCTCACATCATAGCAGCTCCACACTTAGAATATCCTACATCTGGGGTCATGCTGCTGCATATGAAGCTTAGACACAATGAGGAAAGAATTGCACACATGCAAAGACATCTACACATTTCTTAACCAGCAACAAGAATCCAAAGAAGCATTTGGAAGTAGATAAAACCATTGGAGGTTCCCCTTTCATCTGACTTGATGCAATTTAGTATATCATCACTTAAAGAAGAATAAGAGATCCTTTCCATTAGCTAATAAGAGCTTAGTGTTTGGCACAGTTTTGTTTGAGGACCTCAGAATCCTTTAGGTTTTGCTGCTTTAGGGAGGCATGAGGGGACAGGGTATCTGCCAAGCTTATCTGTAAGCCAGAAACAATGAGTGGGAGCTCAGCTCAGATTTTGAATACCTGAGGAAGACAGTAGTGCAAACCAAGGACTGGGAGTCCTCCTTCACAAGGCTTTATATTTATGAAAGAACTCAGATTCCAGCAACAAAGGCAAAAAATAGGAATGAAAAGTGTATAAAGCTTAATATGAAGTTTGTTTTCACTCATGGGAATTCACTGAGTCTTTAGAGGTACCCGAGTACTTTAAGAGGTACCCAAGTAATTACAATGTCTATTACTTCCAATGGGATGAAAATATCTTTGATTTTATTCCGTCTCATGTTCAGCACCATTAATTGTTGATCTTTCAATATGAGTAACCAGCAAAACTAAAGCCAAACAAGATGAAACGAGTTAAAATCAGCTTGTTACTAATGTCACATTTATCTGAAAAATGTATCTGATCCTTTGTAAAAGTGTAGAAGAATTTTTAAAATTTGTCGGATAATACTGGTTAATTAGCATCCTTATGGGTTCTTCTTTTTTTCTTTTTCTACGTACAGGATGCATGTCTCACCATGCGCTGCTGTGCTGACACCAAGCTGTCCCAGTCGCTCTCTGACGGTACACTGCTGAGTGGTTGCATTTCATCAGGGGCTTTTCCATGGAGCAGACTGTGGAGGGGTAGCTGTGGTGTCCCGAGGGCCTCTGTACTCTCCTCTTTCTCCCAAGACAAGTGCTCCTGACTCATGGCATCATCACCATCAACCACAGAGGCAAAGGGAGACGTGGCTTGCTTAGAAGACATGACTCTACTGCAGAAAAGGAAAACAGTACAAAAAAAGACATGAACATGGTGAATATTTTGTTTCTTTAAGTTTCCACCTGACCAGATAAAATATGAGCTGGATGTTCCACATCACTGGCACCTGTTGCTGCTCTGCCCTGTAGATCATGAGGTCTCTAATTCTTTTTTTGATGCAGACGGATGACTTTACTTAGGCCTGGAACCTTGCCTGCTTGGGTCCTGCCCAAACATCAAGACGGGAATTCAGACAGGGACTGGTACTATATCCAAATTATTCTGAAAAACCTGATATTTTAACTTATAATTCAAGGATATTTAAAACACAGTTCCTTATTATTATAGAACATTACTAATTATTATCTTTACACTACCTGACTAATATTTTTAAGCTAATTTGTTTTCTTACTTCAAACATCTACATAATTTTCCTTGCGCAAGTTAATTTCACTCTGAAGCAATCAGATTCAAACAAAACCCAGCCTCATCTTCTTTTGTTCCCATGCATCAAATTATGAGATTATTAACATTTTAGTGTGACAATGGTCCCCCAGGCCAACAGATCATCTTAACAACTTAAAAACCAAAAGCTGAGGATGGCATGTATGAATCTGTCACATACTTTCATGAATATTACAGTGAGGGGTGTACTTGACATATCGGTGCAAAGAAAACTCATGTTAATTCTAATTTCTTTCTTTTCTTTGCCTTTGACAACCCAGCTCTTTTTGGTACAAAATTTATACAACCAATTCCACTTTTTTCTCACAATTAATGAGGCTGAACCCATGCTGTGTATTACAATGAATGAAATTAAGCACTGTCCCGGCTAATCTAATTATGCATTTGATGTTAAATTAAAAAGGGCTTTCCTATGATGTGCAGTGCAGAGATGGAGCTGGAGCATATTTAACTCCTAATCCGCTTTTCCCTGAGCTGTTGCTCTGTTTATTTTTCTCAACTGGAGGATATTGACCATTAAAACCAGACTGGGAATACTCAGGGCTGGAACTTCTCTGAGGGATGACTGTTTCTCTGTACATGTGCACGATCGGGAAGAGACAAAAAACTTGCTGGTGTGAAGTCATTGGTTTGCAGATGTGTGTGACAAAACACTCAAGAGTTCTTCTTGTAGTACATTTCATCACTGGTCACCATCTGCCCCATTCTCCTGCTCTATCCACAGGGGTCAGTGTGACAGCACTTTCATTCCACACTCAGCTTGCTGGTGTGGTTGGGGGTGGAGTGGAGTTGAGGGGGTGGGTGGGAGGGGGTGGGGGGGTCGGGGGTGATCAAGGTTGAGGCAGAGTGTGCAACGATGGTGTCCTTGCACTCTCTGTTGAGAGCCAGGCACCATGAGATAGGCAAAGATATGTTCCACTAAAAAAAAGGATTTTACTAACAAGGTCTTTGGGTCTGGTGGTTCGTGGTCTTACCCAAGGAAATTTAACTTACCGGATGTATTATCTCTGTACACACACACCATTGACTTGTTATCATCTGCCATTGATGTAGGCAAGATTATACTAAAGCAACTTTCAGAAATGGACTATTCAACGTGCTGTTCAAAAGCCAGATTAAAAGACAGTGAAAATAAAAATGTAACAAAACGGAGAAGAATGAAATATATAAGGACCTCATAACACAGAGGTAGACAGAATAATATTTGAATAAATAGCAAAAAGGTCTGCAGTCTTAATTCAGACAAAGTTGTAGTTGGAGAACACCTCAGAGCTTTTGAAATTTATTTGATATATAGTAGGTATACCAGGGAGATTAAAGCTTGCAGTTTTTTTCTGTGTAATAACTCTTTAAACAAGCACACCACCCCAAAAGATCTGAGAAGTCTAGAGTAAATTAATGCCAAATCTAACATAATTCAGAAATGAATTATTATTCAGACATGTACACTGGTATACCCAAATCCAACAGTCTGTGCAGTACTTTTTCATCTCACTCCCTTTTATTAACCCTCACACAGACTTGCACATATTCACTGGCCAGCCTGCATAGTGGACGGTACCTTTAACAATGGTAGCTCTGGTTCATCTGTTGTGGATCTGCAGCTGTAGAAACATACTTGCTTAGTCAGAAAGATGTCAGTGCCAAATTGTGGACGGGTGCCTGACTACCTGTCTGTCTCTCCTGTGCATAGAAGTGTTGTTGACAGTGATTTTAGTAGGACTTTGCCCTCAATTTTAATCAGCCATTAAATTGTTTCCTGCAATTATATCAAATAGAACATGAGCTCAAAATTGTGTACTGTTAATTGAAAATCAAGAGTCAGAGCAAAGTTCAGAGCATGCACGTAATAGTAAGTAGAGTGTGTGTGTGTGTGTGTGTGTGTGTGTGTGTGTGTGTGTGTGTGTGTGTGTGTGTGTGTGTGTGTGTGTGTGTGTGTGTGTGGTGGGAGCAGGCCGATCTCGTAGACTCTGACATATTTTTTATTCATGCACCCAAAAAGCTTGAGCCTGGAGCGCAACAAGCACCTCATCTTCAATGAAGTGTGAGAGTGAAACAAAGCACTGCTTTTGTATTACACAGTAAATCAAGTGGTATTATTTTACCACTAAAATATTCAGTCTCTCAGGCACTTTTACTTTGGTCTCCAGCCATCAGTCAAACTGCTGAGGCGTGAGCAAGAGAAGAGGATAGACAGAAAGGAAAAAAAGAGAGGGAACAGTGGAGACTCCATCCTCCTGTAACATGTGTCTACAGCAATCTTGTTAAAGAATGCAACAGATCTGCAGCAGGCTCCATAACAGTATTTGTCAGCAGGAGTTAATAATTTATTAGCAGTGCTGGGAGGGCTGCGCTCAGGCAGCTAAAGAGTGCAGAGAAATCTTTCTGCCCCACCCCCACCTCTGACAAGCCCTATACAATACTACCTCATTTTATTGAAAAGGAAAAGGGGAAGTGTGGCAATAATTCTCTGAAAATATCTGAGGGCAAACGTACAGTTTTTTATTCCTCATAATTAGAGTGGGGATCACACAGCTCTGAGATCTAAAAGGTGGGTTTGTATACAACATATCAGCACAGACACAACAAAGCCTAATAGAAATAAAGAGTAGAATTCAGCTGAATTTGGGTACGACCAGTGCTAGTGGTGTTTGATCATATTTTATGACGGAACAGCACTGTTTACACTGTTGGCCTACTTGCTTGGAAAATAAAATCAGCAAAACAGCCCTGTTTGTACATCAGCAGTGTATTCTTGAAATAACCTTACATCAATAATTGAATCAGTTTTGGCTGCAAGTTTAACATATTTAAGATGAAAAATATGATGAACTGAAAAAGTAGCACATAAATACTTAATCTGATTCTCATCATGTTTTGCTGCACACACACACACACACACACACACACACACACACACACACACACGCACACGCACACGCACACGCACACACACAAAACAGCTAAAAGTAAACGTAAAGTGCATGACATGCCATCTTCTTGCAATCTTTCTTAAAGACAAAGCCCCAGTCACTCTGTAGACTTGAAGCAGGGATGAGGAAGGGTCAAATAGGAAAGCAACCTGGTCTATATATAGCTCACAATATTGCGCACATTTGAAGGACTTAAGTTCTCCAGCCATGGGCTCATATGACTTGGAATGCTTTGAGTCATGAATTGTTCCTTCAGATAATGTTTCATCATCGTGCAAAACAACCCCAGCTTAATTGGTAAGTATTAGAGGGGTGTTGTGCCCTGCTCATCTCAGGGGTCTTGTGACTGCTGGGCTATGTGTCCCCAGCTATCCCATTTCCTCTTTCATCATAAAAGGGTCTGACTGTCTTTCACCCGCTCTATCTGGTCTGTCACACTGTTTACCTTTTATAGACAATGGTGATAAGTAACTCCACACCGTCTCCCCCAACACCCCATCCCACCCACTTGTCTGGCTCAGTGCTGATGTCTTGCACCTTCAGGTTTTGATCACAAGCCCCAGTATTCACATGTTATCAACAGAACAAGCACAGAAAAACAAATAAATTATTAAAGATAAAGATTGCTTTAAAAGAAAAAAGCTGGCAGAAAAGTATTAACTGTTAATGTGTAGCAGTGTACTCTTGCAAACTTTGCATGCATAGGAGAGCTTATATTCTAACACTAAAAATACACTGATATGTTCATTTAAATAAAGAAATACTCAATAAAGTTCACATTTGTGCTGTCAGTCTACAGGCAAAAAAGGAACACAAGTCAGGTAAACAAACCTGAAGTGTTGAGTTTTTTTTTTTTTTTTTTTTAAACAGTTAAAGTTTCGAGATGTGGGCTCTAACTGGTAATATAACTTTTTTGTAAGAAAGGAAAAGTAAAACCAGTCATATTGGCCATATACAGAAGAAAATGGGGAAGAATACTATTAAACTGGATGTGCTATGGTTATTCTTTCATGTCAAGTATTTGCAAAGTTTATTTCCGAGACATGGAAACAGCTGATCATTTACGTAATCAGCTGCATTAAATTGAAGTCTCTAAAAAGGTGTTGACATCCACCCAAAATGTTTATTAAAAAATATAAAATGTTTTCAAAGAATGCCTTTTGTGCTTCACTTCAAAACGTACATTAAAATTAAAAAGTTGTTGAAAACACAACCACATAATACACTGTTCTTGTAATCTACTCAGTGCACCAAATTGTAAACAAATTATATAAAAAAAAGAACTGTTTTAGAGTGAGTTGGAAATAGATATAGAAAGTCGTAGTGGAGCCTGAGACCACGTGTATGTGAATATGTGTGAGAGAAATAGTGGGAAAATCAGCTGTGTGTTTCCCTTCAGGGGTTCCTCGTGTTCTAACAGGTGTCATGGTAGGTTTCCTCTGGGTTCTTCACCTGCCATAATGAGATATTACTACCTGACAGCTCCCAGCTGGAAGAGCATTGACACGGAATCCTCCATTTAGCACAATTAAATTATCACCCTCCATTGTGACTGTGCCACGCTGTGCAGCAGCCAGGTTACTGGATAGATGATCAACCCATAATTCGAGCTGTAAGCTGCACACTGTTTGTTTGCTGTGTGATTTTGCTGAATTTAAAGCAAGACGAAAAAAGGAGCTGCGCTTTACCATTTAGTTTGAGACAGTAACATCGAAACTGATCAGCAGACAAAGTAATAACACATAATATATCCTAAATGGTTGAAAAAATTTAGATTTTTTTTTTTCAACTTCTGTGCAGAGCCAGGAGAGTTGCCTAAATTAATTACTTGAAATTGTTCCTCCATTACTGTTGACCTTCCCCTGCAAAAAGTCAACTCAATTATGGTGGCACTTCATCCTCACTTCACATTCCCTCCTGATACTATCTCTATTAGAAATTGCCACAGTTGCCACAGTAAAAATCCACACTCAGACGATAGCCATCCAGAGCAAATTAAGCAAGCCACCTGAAGTGCACACTTTACATATTGAGCAGAGAATTGATAATTACTTTGCAGGGTAAATTATTTGCAATAATATGCTACTGGAGGAACTACCTTGTATCTCACTTTAAACACTTGTGCAGCTGCTGTGAGAGCATGCTAGGTGTCCTTGCCCCCCACGCAAGGCAAAGGCTGATGCAGGTGTGAGAGTGCTTAAGTGTCCCTGTCTGTCTAATCTGGAAGGGTCAATGAGCACTCACAGACTGAATCCTTCCTCTTCCTCCTCCTCCCCTCTCTCCCTTGTGCCACTAGCCATTTTTCCGATCCCTGGGCGCTAGCTCAGAGCTTGATGGTATAACAGCCTCTCAGTTCCTCAGGACACAACACAACGTTTACTCATGCGTATGATCTTAAAAATGAAGGATAGCTGTCCAAAATAATTCACTACTGGCCTTCTCTCAGCAAAATGTATTCACTTGAGGAAGAGCATACAAGGATACCACTTAAGAAAATGCACTGAAAAGCAATGGCAGTTGCAAGAAAAGTTTTTGCAACAATCGTCTTGTTATTTATTTATTTTAATTTTCTCTCTGAGCCAAGTATTGTTAGCCCTTCTACAAATCTCACAAGTTAAGCATCAAACCAGCACAACCCTGTTTGGTGGGCAAAAGTGGATTTTGTTGCTTGCCTCGCAGTTGAAAGCAAGTTACGAGGCCTTTGTGCACAGGAGAAGGAAAACAGAGATTGGAATTTGGCAGAAATACAATAATACAGAAATCTTCTGTTCGTGGAACCTGAAATGTTCATGGAAACAATCGAGCATTGTTCAATGAAAGAAAAGCAATGGTGACAAATGAAATATAGACTGGGGCCCCCTTATTGTAAAATGTTAAACAAAGCGCCATTCAAGTCAGGTTAACTCTGTCATTTATAGAGATAAGTTCCTTTGTGCACTAGAGAATGCACTTCAGCAAGTCCAGTGTAATATCTGGCACAGTTTCCAGAGAAGTAAGTGGAAGAGCTGGCACACTAGTGATGGGATGCATCTCAAATCTAAAGAGAGGCACAATGAGAATAAAAACAAAAGAACAAATAAAATCCCAGAGGACAGGATATGAGAAAAGAAGAAAGAAAAAAATGTTAGAAGCAAGATAATCATAGAAAGTCAGTGAGATTTTCAAGAACTATGACAAATTTTAATGATTTTGTAGGAAGAAGGAAAAGCATGGCCTTGTTGAATATAAAACACTTCATAAATCTTGATTAAAATGTTTCTAACTGCTACAAAAAAGTAAAGCAGTTTTATTCTCTTTTAGTCTCATCTCTTAAACTTTTTAATCCTAACCTTTGGTGAGGAAAATGAAAATTACCTTTTAACAGTTAATCAAGCTGTTGAAATGGGAGGACAATTCAGGAGCAACAGCTGGACAGAAGTCTTGTCCTTTGAGTTTCAACCAAAATTTTTGTTGTCTTATTCCTCAGTCAATTATTACCACTCAATGAAAACTTTTACGTAAAGGAAAGCTAAGTTCCTTTATGTAAAAACTGAACCTCTTGTCCTTCTTTGTCTTTGGGCCCTTGTGTGTTTTAAGGACTGTGAGAAGAAGGGCTAGAAAAGCTAAGGTGGCAAGAGAGTAGCTATGTTTCATGTGGCACGTCAATTGGAAAATCAAAACAGAGGTAGCTCATTTGCTCCACCCAGATGAGACCATCTAGCTGAGCCATGATGACTAGGGGTCAGGCAAGCCACACCTCAAAGATTTATGATTAAGGCTTATTATGCTGGGAAACTGACATTGATTGCTGATTTAAGCCACTGAAACCAATTAATTTGCCAGGGCTGAATAGAAAGCATGGTCAACAGTGTGTGTCATTCTGACAGGTTGGATGGAAGGAGCCAGGCAAAAGTGCAGGACTAAATGAATGGTTGGCACCCAGCTCTGTTTGGAGGTGGTTAAAAGTTACAGTGCCTGATTGACAACTGATACAGAGAAAGACAGAGAAACTGGAATAAAATGAGATCTGACGAGCAAAACCAGAAGCCCCGGCCACTGATCTGGGTAATTGCCCAAAAATTTGGTTCACAGAAGACATGTACAAGCTGCTTTTTTAGAAAAGCTAAAATGGTTTCATTCATGGGGCGGCACCAAGGAAACCTGACTAAATGAATGTGAAACATTGCACTAATAAAATCAGAGAGCTGACAGACATGGTTGAACAGAAAAATGTACTGAAATTCTACAACGAGGAGGAATGCACTGTAGTGGATTAAACGCTGACTGAAACACAAAATGCCTCACCAGCCTGCTGCTCACCATGAGTCTGAATACTCAGATTAGGAAAGAACAAACAGTATGTGTGCCACAAAATGTTAAACTGTACCTAAAACAGTCTATTACCAAAGTGTTTCTTTTTTTTTTTTTTTTTTTTGTGCTGTGTTTACAACAAATGCCACATTACCTCCAGTTGTATGTTATTTTTTCTGTGGTTGCAAGAGGAAGCGTGTGTTTAGCAATATCTTTTTTCTGGTAGTTTCTTCTTTTTTTTTTTTTTTTCTTTGCTGGCTTCCTTATAAAACACATGCATCATATCAGGGTCTCAAAATTAAATCATTAACTAAATTGCTTTCTTAAAAAGCCACAAGTGTGCAGCAGAATGGGTGTGTGTGTGTGTATGTGTGTTTGGCTGTGGTCCACAGGCCTCTGGTTCTCAGGCAGCCTCTGCCCCGGCTCTGTTGTGGTTCCCTGCCACCACACTCATTATGCTCAGGCCCAGCTCACCACGGAGCAGGGCTGCAGCTCGACTCACTCACTGGGCTAGTAGGAAATAATCTGGTAATCTCAAACTACTCCTCCATTTCAACTCAGGACTTCATTCACACAAAGAGGCCCTTTGTGCCTAATAACTTCTGACCACACTTGGGATCTCAATAATGAAATCAATCAAAAATACATTAAACAAATATGGATTATGCATTTAATGTTCATGCTTCTGTACATCTGATCAACAGATTTACACTCCAGTAGTATCAAACAACAATTCTTGCTGTCATATTTCATGTTGATATCAAACTTAGCTAATGTGTCAGATTTTTTATAAACAGAAATTCTATGTACAATTAAATAAACAAATTAGTGTCATTTTCTCATAGAAACACTAAACTTTTACAGGAATTATGTAAAAGAAACCTACTGGGAAACTATCAATCTGCCTGACATAGATTTTAATAAACACAGCAAACAGAATGGACAGCAAATAGGGAGTGAAGGACAGACAAATATTTGAGGATAGGGACTTTAGCTTAGCTGTGCGACAGGGTAGCTGAGGACCCCATCAGCATGCACACACACACACACACACACACACACACACACACACACACACACACACACACCTAACCCTCAACCCTGTCTATCTGCTCTCCATGGAGCTAAAGGTAGCAGATGTGTCTTTCACAGCCTCTGGAGTGTGTAACCAGTCTGCAAACAATAGATGGAACCTGACAAAGGTCGATGCACTTGCAACACACTCTTTACAGTAAAAGGCAGTCAGATTTCATCAGCCACTTCAGTAAATAATTCACTTTTTCCATTTGACAGACCACTGACATATTTATCATTGCACACAAGCACATTCAAAAAGTTGTGCATCTTGTGTTAATGCCTTGACCACCTAGTCAGACTTAATATGCTAATTGAAGTCCTTTTTAATCCCATTTAACAAAGTTCAAGTTACCTTTTTGACCTCCTTTTTATATTAGAATTGTTGTAAATATGTCCAAACCTATTAGACCAAGTACTCCAAAGTATCTTAGCACCATGAAACAAAATATCTGAGCACTAGAATGCTTTCATATGCCATTCTAATGTTCATATTAACAATGTTTTATTTTACATTACATTTACTGCAAAATGTGATGTTTAAAGTAGCTATTTATTTATTTGTTTGCATATTTGTGTACTGGGCATAGCGTTATTCATTCTCTGACAGCCTATAAACCCTCTATCTGATGTCAGCAGGGCAGCCCCCAGTAAGGCATATCAGCTATAAATGGCAGCTACATCAATATAGCGCAAGCTAAAAATACAAGACGTGGTTTCCTCTTTCTCTGCATTCACAATTGTGTGTGAAGCTTAAGCTGAAAAATTCTACATGGACAGCTTTTTGTGGAAACGGCAAAAAATTGTTTTTTTTTTGGAGCTACTGAATAGCACATAACATATCTCCAGTATTTTGACAGCAAAATGCAAAACATTCTAGCATGAAAAACCTTTTTTCTCTTCACTTGCAAGCCAGGTTTTAAGAAAGCTCTCTAAAAGCTATCAAAAGTTTAAACATTTCCCACATTTCCTCCTGTGGGTGTGCCTGTAAAGTGCTTTGCTCCCTCTCTTGAGAACCTCTAAGGAATTGCATCATCAGACAGCGAGTAAGATGATGGTAGCAACTTACTGTAACATAGGGGAAATACCTCATTTTGGTTGATTCATAAACACCTTGTGCACGAGCTGGCTGGCATCTCAGACTGGTCCGTGCTGTGCTGGTTTAAGAGCAGAGCTGACTGCCCAGAGCCAACTCTGTGTTTAAGGTACATGCACATGCACACACACACACACACACACACACACACACACGGTTGCGTTGCTCTGTTCTAATTCAGCTTTTGAGGTGTCTATTACCTCTGACTAAAATCATACATTAGCCCTCTCTTAATATCAGAGTGGGTCTTTATCAGAGACCCTTGTTTGATACAGTTAGAGCTGATGCATGAACTGCACACCAAGAGTAAGCAGTGATCTGCATATTCAATAACTTCCGTAATTATATGCGCAATTCATCAGATGGGATGTGATTGCAGGGGAAGTGGAATAGAGTGGAATAGAGAGGAGCAGAGAGGTCTGATTCCTGGAGGACTAAAGTCTAATCACAAAACTAACATGATAATTGAAATCTAAATTGAAAGGCTTAGCTCTCAGGGAGAGTATGTCAGACATGGAGTGTAGAGGCGTTGGTGAGAGTGTAACAGAGGGAGAGAAAGAGTGGCAGGAAAAATTAGATTGAAAGAAGCCAATGACAAAATGCATAAATGTAGGAATTCTTCACACTAATCATTTAAACAAGCTTAAAAAAAATCTCTGTAATCCATTTACAAGCTTAAACACACAGGAGGGGGAAGAGCTTTAAATCAGAAGGGAGGAAAGAGAAAAGTTTGAGTATTTAAATGTTTTTGTTTTTATTGACATGTACACTATCATCACAAACTCATCAAACCAGAGCTTCGTTTTTGCTTCTTTCATTTTTTTTCCTTTCAATAATCATCTGCGGTTTTCTCTTTGTCTTTTGTTACGTTTTCAGTTACACAAGGCAGTGAAAATTTGAGTGTCCCCAGTTACTTAAGTAGCTTTGAAACTGAGAATGCTGTTCTATATTATATATAAGTGTATGTGTGTGGGGGGTGTGTGTGTATGTTTGGACATCCTGAAAATAAGATTTCATCTAAACTTTTATTTCTTTTTTTACCCGTTTCTCCTACACACTTTGAAGTTGGTGGTGAGTTCTTCATTTATTTGCAACCTACAATTATGCCACTAGGTGTCACTCAATCCGGCACTTCCCTCTAAACAAATCATGGCTTGATCTCTTGAAAGAGTGCATTTTTATAAATGCCTTTAGCAGTAAAGACAAGCATGCAAAATCTAAAGAAAATGTGGATCTTGTTTTTCTTTAGCAAAATCAGAAATCAAGAAAATGAACAAATTAAATTAAATTTACAAACAAATGAACAAACTTAAATCTTTGTGCTTGGTAGTCTGGTTCACTCAACTACTCAAGATCCTAAACTGTCACCATTATCCCTGTCTATGTGCATATACTGGGGCCTTTAAATTCGTGTGCTCAAGGGGCGACTAAAGTTACAGCTTGTGTGAAAAATGACATATATGTTCTGTTGAACAGAAGGATCCTCCGTTTATATGAGGGTCCTATAGCTTTAGCTGTTCATTTACTCATGTCCAGTGCAACAAATAAAAAGTCAAGTTGCATGTCTTTGCTTTTAAACATAAAGAATTATTTTCAACAAAATTGTTTAGATTTGTGCAATACTTTGAAAAGTTTCTTTTTCACAGACATTTAGGCTAAATATAGTTCATGAGCCATTGTACTGAAACAACACTGTCCTCCATCTCACCTCAAACAGTGTCTTCACCTTCACTTCTCATGTTTTACTTGTCAATATAACCCATCACAAGAAGTGAGAAAAAAAAAGATTACAAAGTCCTCTGTCCCATCTTTCTCTCTGCCCCCTTTCCCTGCTGTCTGTCTGGACCACAGGATTCATATTCATCTTTCAATAAGGTTTAATTAGTGATGCCAAATTCATTAACCTGTACTGCTGTTACACTGGCCTCAGCCATAAATAAGCTTAATGTGAACAGACGTATTGCAGCTGTAATAAGGG
Source organism: Melanotaenia boesemani (assembly GCF_017639745.1). Taxonomy (NCBI): domain Eukaryota; kingdom Metazoa; phylum Chordata; class Actinopteri; order Atheriniformes; family Melanotaeniidae; genus Melanotaenia; species Melanotaenia boesemani. Next base: position 19,374,402 of record NC_055682.1, on the reverse strand, counting down.
GACATAAAACTTAAAGAGAAACACATACGGTTCTTCTGTAGTCATGGATCATTCTAACTTAGCAGCATTTAAGAGCTGGAGTGTCCCTCTATGAGCCAACAGAGCCAAAGAAAATTATTTAAATTTTAGGAGTACAGCTATTATGACAATTCATTATTTTCTATCTCAACGTCTTCAAGGCTTAGGCCAAAACATTTATGTTATATCAGTTTACTAGAGAATAAACTGATTCCAGTGTACTGGAAAATTGCATTTTGCAGCTGTAAGTGAAAGTTGACGCTAATTAGCTTAAATATTAAGAGCTTTTAAGGTTAATGTATGAGTTTATATTGTTTCTTACATAGTTCAGAGGTCAGAAAGCAATGCAGAATCAGCATTATTTGCCAATAAAAAGACAGCTGGAACAGCTTCTGACAAGTTATCAAACTTGGCATCTCGTTTCTGTCGAGAGCGGAGGAAGTGTGTGTCATGTAACTTCCCTAATCGCAAGGAGACTTTTTATGGGCAGCTTTTCCCAACAATCTAATTTTCTTTTACAATTTTTCATAAAATAGCCAAACTTGACTTGTTATTTCTGAGCAGACCTATAGATTCAAGCAGAAACATAAACTCAGGAAACAAACTGCTATTGTAAAAATGTCAGACAACCTTCACTGTCCTAGGATTACCCATTGACCTCTATGGTCCACTATCCCCCAGTGGTCTCACCTAACAACGTCCACAGAAGAGTCTATTAGACCTGAATCCTACTTTGTTGTTTAAAAAGGGTCTTGTCCTTTCAGTACACACACCACCCCGCTTTCTGTTTTTCAAGCATAGGTGGTGGAGAAACACAAATTCATTGTTCTCTTAAAAATGGAAGTTGGAGTTACCAGGGTAACGGCTCTAATCCTCTTCGTTTTCTTTTTTTTACCATTTCTTTCATATTACAGTGTATCGAGTGGTACTTTTTAAGTCACAGGCAAGAGCCCTCACTCTCTTTTAATTAGCTACGATTCTGTTTGCCAGGAGACAGCATGATGAGCTAATCGAAATTTACGAAATGATGGCATACTGCAAGCAGCTACTTCTTCGTCCTAAGGCCTGCTCCAAGAATAACAATAATGAGGCCATTATAGAGGATTGCACTTTAAAACGCTGCACTGCCACCAAAACAGAGGACATAATTGTTCTGGTGTTTTCCATACAATCAACAACCCATTGTGGGTGACTTGAGAACTAAGGGAGCAAAGAATGGATGCCATAATGATTGCTCTGTGCTGCCTTCATGATCCTGTACAAAGTGGCCACTGAGCAAGGAGCTTGATAGACTACTGATTTGGTTGTGGATGAAGAAAACTGTCTGACTTTGTAGAAAAATGTCCTTTTTGCTTTTTGTCTGTCTTGCTGCTCAAAAAGTCCCCAGGCCACATTAGAGAAGACCCATTCATATGGTGAAAAGCTCAGAGTCACACAGGCTCATCTGTGGGGGCCATAGAGTCGCTTTGGAGAAGGGCCATTTATTATAACCTCAATCCATTCCAGGAACATAAAACTGATCTCCTGCAGAGGATAATAAAAGGTGCGTTTGCAGTCCGTCAGGAAACTATAGGGTGTTCTTGAAAGACTAATGTGTTTATACTTGACCACCACATATATTTAAAGAGTCACTCTAGTTCACATCAAGTATGTCAACTGAGTTTTATCTAACAAGACGGTTCAATTAGATAATTGCATATCTGTGGTCCAAAACTAACTTCATTACAAATGCAGTTTAGTTCAGCCATCTGGAAATTAAAATCTCCCAGCAAGTAGACTGAAAACAGCAGAGGAAAAACGATTAAATATTTTACCAGTAAGGTTCGTATGTAAACCTGCAGGTTGAAAGCTCAGTGGGGTTGTACAAACATGGTGCTGCAGCTTATAGCTGTGCTCCATTGTAAAGAAGGGAAGCGAAATGGGGCTTGAGGGTAGAAGGAATGTAAGTGGGCCCCTTAGCCTAGTCAACCTTCAGTGGGTTTCATTTATCTTCATCTTGTTAGACTAAATTAATTAACAATCTCAATGTTACACACTTTCTCCTTTCATTACATCAAATAATGGCAGAAATGTAGAGGGAGGTCCTGCCTACTGGGAGTCAACCAGCTCTGAAGACATCTTTCTTTATCAGTGCTTATCTTTTCTTCTCTCTGTTCACATGTCTGCATTTGGTTCCTTCCCCTTTCTTTTGCACATACTCTCATTTTCCTGGTTGCTATGACTACACAAACAAAAACCTTTTAAAAGTCTTTCATAAACATATGAAAAATTGATGTAAAATGAAAGCACATCTTTTCAACAAAGAGAGGCTTACCATCACAAATGATTGTCTATTAAAGACACTGTGTACACTGTATACTTTAATGCTGAAAACTTTTGCAGAAGTTATGGAAATTGAGAATTTTAAACAGTTGTCACCTCACAAAACAAAAGCTTTGAATTGTGTGTGATAAAGGGTTTAGAAATTTATCATTTAAGTTTGACATTTTTGTCACAGAGGCTTTGTATCAGGTGCTATTAGGATGCAGAGATTGTTAAAAATAAAAGCAGCTACTAAAACTATCCTTACATCTGACTCACAAGGAAACTAATGACTCATTACATGAATGGCAAACCCATCTGGTGTGCTCCTGTGATATGAGGTGTAGCATAAAACGTTAACAACAAATGCATATTGGAGCAGAATCTTCAGAGAGCCCCCTTTGCCCCCTCACCAAAAAAAGTGGGATTCTTCACTAGAAAAAAGTCTATCAGCTTGTTTCTACCCTTTTCAACCCTCCCCACCCCACAGCCCACTGCCCACTCCGGGACACATGTCTTATCAAAGCAAAAGTGCTAACCCTGAAGCAAAGCCTGCCTTTAATCTTGGCCTGATTGTGGAGGCCTCAGCCAGCGTGCGTGATATCTTTCTGCTGCTGTCTAATTAAAACAGACATTGACAGAGGGATGTGGATAAGGAATTTAATAATGTGTTTACTTAGAATAATCAGTCATTTCTCACAGCTACAAGAACAAAAGAAACTAGTTGAGAAACAGTAAGCGCAAGGTAATCTTTTCTTTCTCCATCTTCTTTTTCAAGATGTGAGATTGGATGTTGAGATTTCACTCAGATATGCCACTGCCTGTCCTTCTTCACTATCCCACACACATCCTGCCACAGTTCATCTTTAACATAGCTAGTTATCCACCAAACTGGTATCGACAGGTGGTGAGAGTGAAAATGCTGTCATCCACTTTGCAGCATTACTCCCCAAAAAAAAAAAAAAAAAAACTAAAATGAGCCATGGCAGAGTGCTTTCAAAAATTTAACATGCTGTATGCCTGAACAACTCCTGTCAGACTGTAGTAGATATACCACACCAAATAAATTGGTGCCATGCCCAGAAAGATAAAACAGATACTGTACAATTTTGCATTACATATTTATTTGTTTGAAGCAGCAAACAGTATATCAGGTATTTCTGAAAAAATACTAAATACACAATATTTATACCAAAGTGATGAATTGCTTTCCCAGTTGTGGTATTGAATTTAAATAAAAAAGAAACAGTTACGGCTCACAAAGTTGTATATATGAAAAATGTCCTTGTGAATATAACTTCAAACATGGTTATTCTGTAGGATTTAATACCCCTCTGTCAAAGCAAGGAGTGAAATTAGCTTTTGAAGTTTTTTTTTTTGTTTGTTTTTCTTAAGGTTATAAATGTGGAACTGCATCTGTCTGAATTCTGAAGATAAATAAAATCATTTCAAATAGGCAAAAGATTTTACTATTGAATTCCTGAAGGACATTTTGACCAGCAATAGTGATGGTATCAAATTGTCTTTTCTTTTTAAAATGCCCCCAACAGTTCTGAGAGAGAAAAAAATGTGGTTAATTTAATCAAATAAGTGACCTTTTGAAAAAGAAATCAAAGAGGATTCATTAGCTTTAGTAAAGTTTGGCTGACAGCAGCTTTGAAAGGCAGATGCTGCTGCTGTGGCTTTTAATGAGCCAACCCTAATTAGGGAGCAACACTGGAGCCTAGAGAAGGTGGTTGACTAGGAAAGGAGCCAATGGTAAATAAGCTTGCTTATTTACTTCCTCTGTGTCTAATGACAGCACAAATTTTTAATTAGAATCATAGGAAGGGTAAAGAAAAAAATATAAGAATATTTTTACATTAGGGTTGAGCACAAACACAGAACACAATAGCAAACAACAGTACATCACAATACTGATATGCCAGCGATTACCTCAACCCAACATCCCTGAAATAAGGAGGGCAGATGAGGAGAGTGGTCAGACAAGAACATGCAGTATAAAGATAGAGAGCCTGACTTGCAGGCTGTTAAAGTTGTGAAATTATAGGATGAAAAAAAAGAGAGGGTGGAGAGGGGGACAACTCATGAACTTCAAGTTGTTGATGTGTGCTTTCAGTCTGATTCAAGGCATGCTACTCAACCACACACTACATGAGCACAATCACAACAGAGTTTAGGCAGATATGATTAAACTCATTTGATAGTGTTCAGAAATAAAACACATGCGCACACGCAAACACGTGCACACACACACACAGGACAAAGTCCACAGTTAGCAATGTGTCAAAGTGTATCCCCTTTGAGCCCACTACCACCCCTGCCCAACCTGTGACCCTAAATGGCAACAACGGAAATGAAACTAACCTCAGTAAAAAGCTGCTACGAAGAAAGCCCTCCATGTCAGCAGGTGGGGTTCTGGCAGGAAAAATCACAGAAAACCATTTTCACTATGAAATGGGTAATAATCGAAAAGAAGAGCAGGGAGAAAGAGGGGAAGAGGGGAAGAAAGAAAGAGGAAATGAAAGAAAGAAAGAAAAGCACATCATACATCTTCCTCTTATACAAGGTCTTATGTCTTTAATTAAAGCAGAAATATGACTAGGAACCCATCCTCTCTTTTTATGAACTGACATCATTAATTATACCTCTTTCCATCGAGGGAGTGGATTTGCATACATCGGTTTGCACTGAGAGCCTGATGATATGTTTGCATCAAATAAACTCTGCCTACTGATCTCTATACAGCCCATTTCCACCACCGAGTGCAGATATACGCATGTACATCTAGAACTGTAACCACAGATTCAGTCTGTTCAGAGTAGCCGGCGGTGGTCCAGCTGCAGCCCATGTGTGGCGAGGCTGCTGTGGCTTCTGGGAGCTCAGCCGCAAGGGACCCAAGCTGGGAATCGCAGCACCAATGAGGCAAAAGGATGTGGTCATGATGTCACCACTTGCATGGGTCGTTCAGAAGCCTTACCCACAAAACACTGGAGACACATGGCTAAAATTGACTTACAACAGGTTTCCATTAGGCTATGTTACTGGTCTGTGTAATATACCAATTTTATTGTGTTAAGACTGGCTGAAAATTGATTAGGACTTGCATGTGCAACTTGCTTTTTTTAAGTGGTAAAAAGGATCAGAAGTTTAAAGAACAGATTTGTTAGTGGAATGTTTTTCACTGGTTGAAATTTAAATGTTTCTTTCAATGAGCCTTATTTGAAACTTCTCAAATATGGCAAAAATATAGTGCAAAAATATTTCTGGCTTTGTATTACACCATTTCAACTCAACTTATAATCTCTCTCCTGTCTTTTTATTACTTTAAGTTCAGGAACTATAAAAGTCACACCTAAATTCTTGCTGAGAAAATTACTACCATTGAGAAGAAAAAGAGTATTTTTTAACTCTTTCATATTCCCTCTTCTTCATTATAAAAATAAAAGAAAACACAACAGCCAAATGATATCTCAGCTCTTAAACACCTTAAGTTTTAGTGACATGGGTGTAATTTGGCATTCCCCCCCTCCTGCTCTCTTGGCTTACGAGACAAAGCCTCTGAGAGAATGGAAAGAATGAGCTGGGCCCAAGGACACTGTGCCTTTCAGTCTGGCCAGCACTTAGCGAGGCTGTGGATCCACAAGGCCCAGAGGGCTCAGCTGAGACTTTTCTCACAATAAGGTGTCTGGGGAGGCGGGAGTGGCATAGCCAGGGGTACTGCAGCTCTGCTCTTTTCTCCACTCAGTTGGGCCCAGCGCACATAATACCATCACCATGCCACAGCACACCAAGTCAGTGACAACGTGAGAAAACAGCCGTCAAACAGTGCAGAGCAGATCAAGCGTGTCTCCTCACTTCTCTGAGTGTAAAAAGCACACATACTCTGTAGCAGACACACACACAAACCAAAACAATTATCAACACAAATATTAATCCCATCTAAACTTGAAGCTAATGCAAACAGTATCTCCAACATACACAAACAGATTTTGTTCTTAAAATGTTTTGGATTTTAAATAAAAACTTATTTTGCAAGCACAGAAGACAGAATGAACAAAATGTACTTTTTAATCATCTGAATCTGTGTCTCCTTCAGCTGGCTTGCAGGAAAGCAAATAAAAAAAAGATTAGGCCATGCTCAGTTTCTATCTTTATCTTTGGTTGTATTCCACAACCCTTGTTTCACTCTGCTTGTGTTTCCTCAGCTGTGCCTGCTGTCTACGGTTCCATTGTGGTCAGAAACAACTGAACATAGACTAAGAAAGCAAAGGTGCGGTTTGGAGAGCAAATGCCCAAACTAAGGAAAAAGTGATTGAACCACATTGTCTTTGCTCTTCTCTGAACATACATGCACACATACATACACACAAAGAATGTCTTGTCAATTAAGGTTCTGCCACCATTCAAGGGCAGAGAAACAGGGAGGATAGACATCCCCATGTTGGCCTGGACCAGTCTGAGCAGCACAGCATCCCTTTTGAAGAATAAGCTTCTGCCAAAACCTGCCACTGCTTAACCAAGTCTCCCACCATCTGCAACAAATGTGCTCTATTAAAGCAGTACCATATGGACAACAAGCTAGCTATTAACACAGCTTCAGCACATCCCCTTTTACCTAGCCCAGATTTCAAACTTCCAGTCAAATTGACTGCTGATTTAATGCACCGCCAGCAGCCATGTGGGTCTTGGCACGAGACGCCACTCTCAGTCCTCAGTTATTAACAGGCTCACGTAGTGTGCGGCCCGCAGCGAGACACAGAACTCCACTCCATAGATCCTACCAGTTGCTATGTCCAAGTCTACTTGGTATATGTTTTAAAGAAACCCACGTGAGGTAATGTATCCAGACAGAATACAGAGAATAAAAGTCCGGACAGATCCAGGGACTACAACCTTATGAAGACCAATGAACCAGAGCTCAAAACATAATTGTACTGAGTGGAAACAAGCTTATGAAGTAGACCGGCCTGCAGAGACACTGCAGTGGCAGCCTAACTGGTGGCTTATTGCTCAGTTGTTCCAAAGTGATTGAGAGTGAATTTGCTCCTGCTGCATGGATCCAAAATGGCAGTTATTAACCCTGCAGGATGTGGGAGGTAAGGAAAATGGTGTGGGGAGGGGGGGGGGACTTTAATCCCTGAAGGCCAGGCGGCCATGTTAACGCCTCACCCTTCTGAGTCACAGGGTGACCCACCCACCTCTCACAAAGCCGTGCTCTCTTCGCCTCAACCATGACGCCACGGCTGTGAGCCCTCTGTTCTGTGACCGAGCCTACATTCACACACCAAATCAATTACAGTTGTACGGTTTTAACCAAACTCCAAAGTTCAGTAAATTGTGTTTATTTTCTGGCCTCATGTTTAGAATTCTTCTTTTTGTTTTCTTTTAAAGCTCAGTTAAGAAAATTTGCATTAATAATATTATTAGTAGCATTATTATTGATACACATTAATCAAAGGCTTATTGTTCCCCAACATCTGTCACTTGTGTCCTTATGCAAGTTGAAGTGATGAGCTAAAGACTGCTGATGATAATCTAATTAAATAAGTCTCTCAATGCTCTCAGCAGTGCAGTACTATGTGTGAAAAGGTATGATTGGTTTGGGAAAAAGGCGATTGAAAGGTGTGGGGGTGGGGGCCCTGCTTTACACCAACACCCACGGAAAAAAAAAAACAAAAAAAAAACAGTGATACCTGGTCTAACACGCTGACACACACTGTATGCATACACACCTTATGTGCAATACAGTCACACACAGACACCTTATGTTTCCTTTAATAATGGCAATGGTGTCCCAATGACCCCCCCCCCCCCCCATTACATACGCACACACTGCAAAAACATGCATGTTACACATGCATACACACATCTCAGTCAGAGTTGCCAGATGAGTAGTGAATTAATTTGTGTGAGCCACTCCAACATTAGAAAGGTGTGTTGAAAGGTGTCTGCTCATGTTTCAAATTAAACGCGCTGCTGGTCAGCATTAGCACCTCGCCACCCGTCGGCAACTGACACTTAGGGGGCTGGGGGGGATGGGAGGAAGGGGGGGGCGCCCATCCGCCATTCACACTGGAATAATTAGAACATGTCAGGAAGAATTAATTTCCTCATTTTTCAAAAGGATACACAGAAATTACCATGTTATTATATGACAGGGTCCCTGGGAGGATTGGATTAAATTTGATTTCTTGTGCAGCCCACACAACAAATTAAAGTCATAAATAAGATGGAAAGAAGCAGGCACAGAGCATATGTTTATGGCAATGAGTGAAGCCAAGGGAGCAGAAACAACTATCTTCATTTCATTTTATTTAAATCAGGCCGACACCGTGTGTCTGAATGACAGCAGTTGCTAATAGGCAGAGATTAGAAACTTCTTGATATTAATGCAGAGATCCAATAATTTCAACTAAAGCAAAGGAACGTTAAGTGTTTATACGAGTAGATGAGCCCATTCTACACAGCTATGCATACACATACGCTCCATCCTTCAAATCCTTATTTAAATCATGTCATTTATACGTAAAAAAAACGGCCTTTTATGTTTCCAATGTTATAAGAAATGCACTTTGGTTGCCTTGTATTTAGGTAATGTTACAGGTAGTATTGCTGCTGCTACTTGCAGAAGGATAGTTGCTTATGAACCATGTGCTGTGCAGCACTTGTTTGCCCTTTATTTGCTTTTACTTTAATTCCTTTACAACCTTTGTCATGCACGGTCTTTTTAGATCCATTGTGTAGTTGTTGACATATCTGCACATGTGACACATTTTTGAGAGATTTTATTTTGAAAGATTTTGGTCAGTGAAATTTGTTTATTTGAATTTCTAAAATGTCTGGTGTAACACAATTCTTCTTTGTCTTTGTATTATGTAAACATGCTTAGTTTCATTGGGTGGAGTTAGTTTGTCCACAGTTATACCTGATGTAAGACATCTGCAACGGTTATGGGCCATATTTAGTGGTGTTCCGATCGATCGGACACCGATCATTATCGGCCGATATCCGTAAAAAAGTATGTGATCGGTGTTCGCCGATCAATGCCTTTTGTTGCCGATCACAAAATCTGACCACCTATATTTCCTACTCTGCAACCTGCAGAAGCGCTGCGTGCAGTGTCATAGCTCCCGCGTTCCTCCACAATGTGCATGCGCGCGGTTGCAAATCCAAAGCAAACATGTCTGCCGTGTGGAAGTTTTACACTGTGTGTGAGAGTGATGTAAAGTTTGCATCCTGCAACACGTGCAACGCAAAAGTACATCGCGGGGAAGTACGTCAAAATCCTTCAATACAACGAATCTAATACGGCATTTAAAGAACAAACACTTGACGGAGTACGCTGAATTTTCGAGGCTCACTGCACAGAATGAAAGGAAGACGCTGGTGCAGCCAGAGCGCAGCTAACGATTACCAACACTCGTCCGTATGAGCGTGACAGTCAAGCAAATAACTACAAAAATAATTAAGTTAATCGGCCTTGACGACCAACCGTTCTCAGTGGTGGAGGACGCCTCTTTTACTTGGCTTTTTTTTGGCAATATTAAGAATTTGTTTTACTTTCTTATTTAGCCTGATGAGAGCCTTATGTGTTTTCAGTCTGTTAAAATATAGTACTACTGATTACTGAAAGATAGCGCATTGTACTATGTACATGTTATTGTCTAAATTAGGGGGATTTTATGGTTCCTTTTCCACATCAAATAGTCAGCAGTGCTTATAAGAAAATTACAGCCAATCCATGTGATTATCGGTGATCGGCAGTGATCGGCACTCGTGGGTAATCGGTATCGGAATCGGCAACAAAAAACCTGATCGGAGCATCCCTAGCCATATTGTTTGTATTGTTACTTATAATTGTTTGATATTAGTCTTAAATCAACAGTGACATTTAAATGATATTAATAACGTTACGTCATACAGTCAGAATCTTACAGATCTAACAGAAGTACAAGCTTCTAATGAAAATGTGTTTACAAAATGACTCCACAATGCTCAGCTTTGTGTATTGTATCTTTCCAGAGAAGACAAAAGTTCTATTAAAGGACATAAAGCCTCTCAATCAGAATAAAGAAAAACATACATTTTTATAACAGATTAAGAGTGTGATTAAAAGATTTTTTTTTATTTATTAATTTTTTCATTTATTTATTTATTTTTTGTCAATCACAACAATACAACACTATTTCTCTCATCTTTAGGCTCAGGTTAGAATGGTTATTGTACCATGTAGCACTGTCTTGGCTTGGTAGAGTTTTTCAGCTCTTGTGAAACAGGCTGTCATTAGAGTCTAGTAGTCCCCTGGGTACCACAAACTTTAAATAATTTGTGAATCAATTAACTGGCTACTCTCAACGCAACAGGGATTTCACACTGCAGGGTCGTGGTGCATTATCAGTTGGAGACGATTCATGGCTTTTTGGGGGAAAAGCTCATGGCTGAAATCATTAATTCATTATACTAGACTTTTAGTTATGCATTACTTTCTACAGCTGGGGTAGCAAGAAGATTAATAGCATGTTCTTTCGTCCTGTTTTCTCACAGGAGTAGCTTCTGGATGAAACGTTGTCCGACAGTAAAAGTGAACATACCATGACAAATAGCAAAACATCTAAATTATATTTGTACTCCTAAAGTCTGTTTAACCTTATAATAACATTAATACATCGAGGTTTAGATCTATTTTTTTAATGTTTCAGTGTAGACTAGATAACACCCCAACCTAGTTTAATAATGTAAAATTTGTTTCAAAATGCTTCAAATAAAGTTATTAATCATAAAGTCATTTAGTCAAGTTTAGGAAGATAGAGTTTAGGAAGATAAATAAATATGCACGTTTTACACATTTCCACCAGGTGATAACATCCTAATTCATAATTCCACTCTGGGATCCTCTGAAGTAATTGGTACTGATGAAATTAAAATCTCTGTTAGGCAGTCATTGTCAAGCAGTCTCTGTTCAGCATATTGACCACAATCATTGGAGGGTCAGTGGACTGAAGAGGCTGATTTGATAAATAATAGATGGAGAGTAACCATTCAAAGGTTATTCATTTTCATTTTATGATGAAGTGCTGTTTATTTAATTTCTGACAAAATGTCTCCCCACATCCCCTCAGTAGAGGCATCATTACCAGACTGAAAGACAGTGTGGCTGTGGCTTATTAGATAAATGGCACATTAACAACATGCATCTAGTCAGATGGTCTAACATACAGTACTCTCAGGTGTTTGCAGATAAGATTGCTTGAATATAATTAAGCATGTTATACAAGCAACACAACTCAATTACAATCCAGTCACATTCTGAACTTAATTAAACTTGCAGATTAAATTATTCAGATTCTTGATTGTAAGATGATCCAACTAAAAGTGAGTGGAACATTACTGCTATTCTGTAACACATGCTGCCATGTGACTAATAACTTTGAAAGAACCACTAACTATGACCATTTCAGTGTTGAATCTTTATCATTAAAACTTTGGGAGTCAGTTTAAGTCCTGCCTTGGTTCTGATGGATCTTCCAGAGACTGCAGATTGATTTAATGCTTTATCGTAACTCTCAATATTGGTGAACTATAACAGAGCTTCTGCTGACATCTTAAATGGGAATTCTGCTTTTGTATACATCATATATATATATACATATATATATATATATATATATATATATATATATATATATATATATATATATATATATATATATATATATATATATATATATATATATATATATATATATATATATATATATAGTACATCTATTTCATTTGTTTTTCATACTTTTGATAGTGTTTGATTTTACCAGTGTTTGAATCCTTGTAGTAGTAGTAGTAGTAGTAGTAGTAGTAGTAGTAGTAGTAGTAAGTATATTTTGAGCACATACAAAACCATTACAGCAAGGAAAATTCCAAATACAAAAAAAGAAAAAAGGTCCAAATATACAATTATTTAAACCATTAAAAAAGAACATGGGCAGTGATTTTCAGGTTGTCATTATATTATATTGTTATTACTATCCTATTACTGATAAGATTATTATAATTATTCTTATTAATGTTGATTCATAGATCTTTTGATATTTTTTTGATATTATAAAATACATATGAAACACTTAATGGTGTGTGGCTAAGGGGGTGGGATTGAATAAGCATTAGCTTCTTCCATTTTCCTTTGGAAAAAGATTTTTTTTCCTTTTTGTATATTCCTTTGATTTTGCTTTCCTGTTTTTTAATTAGTCTTTTGTTCAAATAAAACTTTCAGTCAATCAATGTATTTCACTGATATCTATGCTGTGCACTTTGATTAATTTGATATCTTTTATCTGACTGACAACTGGCTGTTGCAATCCAACAACACTAACAGGCAGCAGCAGAGATGGATGGCAAGCAGACAGGTGCAGGTTCATCTGAGCAGAAGACATTGTGTGATGTGAAATGGCATGATCAAACAATGGTAAATGGCCATGAACTTTGAATTCAGAAAGACGTTTCACAGCTGTTATTGAAGAGCTTCCCAGTCAAATTAATGAGACTTTCGTAGTATCCCCAATGACATTTGAAAGGAAGGAATAATATCAACTAAGTTCCTCACCTTTATTTGTTTAATATCTAAGATACATTTTTATTAGAAATCCTGCACGGCCGCAGCTGTGCAAAGATAGTTAAAGTAATATTTCTGCTTGGAAAATTGTAGTCTGTTCTGCTCTTTTAAAGCATAATGCCACATTTAATGTATGCTTGATAGAGCCGGTGCCTAGTATTTGTATAAAAAAATGTGTTTCTATAACACTAACTGGATTAATATGCATTGGTTATATAAGTAGAACAGGATAATTTATTTTTTAATGAATCCAGTGTTTTTTTATATGTCTGAAACAAATGAATATGCTCATGACTGCTTATGACTGGACAATGCACTACAAACTATTTCAATTTTGATCTCGTCAAATTATTGTACTTCTTAAAGTTTGGTGTAAATCTAATGGTTTAGTGTTGGTGTGAAAAGTGTTGACAGTCATGAAGGCTGAAAAGTGGGACACAGATGGAGAACTGCTGGTTACTGCTGTCAGAATTCAATCAATATTTTGACATTGAAAAAAGAGGACATGCAAATGTTTAAAGATTTGTAGAAATACATAATTTAGCTAATCGTATTAAAGGTTGCACATTTTAGTTTGACTTAAAAATGGAGGAAGTCTGATTTAACCTAAAAAAATGTTAGCTCCCACAAACTAAATGAAAAAAATAAAATTAAAATCAGTACAATGTAGTGATATGAGTAGTAACATGGAAAAGGAAGAGGAAAAGAATTAAAAAAAAGAAAAAGACCATAACAGCATAGAAGCAATACAAAATGTGAGAAAAAGTTTGAAAGTCTGTGAAGGTTTGTGAAGGTCTGTCAGTAACTTTGAGCTTGTTACTGTTAAATTGTGCATGCATTGTGTGCCTATCTAATTGTCCACCTCATTTAATGCAGGTGTTCGGTGTGGGTGAAAGACAGCAGGGGTGCATGACACATGTGGCAAGACAGAGACAGCTGAAGAGACAGTGATACTTACAAAAACTGAAAGACTCAATCCCCAGCTTCCAGTGATCACTGGTCAGTGGATTCTGAATTCATGTAAACAACCTAAAATGTAAACACAAATAACAGACTTTTCAGTTGTGTCCTTGTCTGTAACATCATTTAACATAAACTCCACTAACATAAAAACAACATATGTTAATGCTATGAAAGACTTTATATGGCTTTCATTTAATTAAAAATACTGTGAAATTTTGGATTGTGGGGATAAAATAAGCAAGGGTCTTTACAGTATTTACCTACATCAGAACAAATATGAGAAGACAAGAAAGAAATTGGATCATAAAAACAGTTGGCTGAGGATCGAGACTCCACAGCTAAACTAAAACAGCTTCCAGTGCTTGCAGCTGTTAGCAATAGGAATTTGTTCGCTACAATGTTTAAAATCTACATCTGCAAGATCTACAAGATGAATGCTACCTCATTCATCTTTCTTTCAGTCTGCAGATTTCACCAGTTTACAGCTTTCATATAACCAGTTGTTTTATCAAAATATTCTATCTTTCATCAAGCAATGACTGTTTTACTCCTACTATCTGTCTCTTAAGCCATATTAAATGGGGAAAAGGGGTTTTAAAGAAAGTAGACCCATCAGCGTTGAGTCAAGTGCGAGTCAAGTGAGTCAGAAGAGGACACATCTGGAAATAATTGTTGTAATTTATTGCCTATGTTTGATCCCTGATATCAGTGGTTTGCGACAGATGTTTGATGTCTGTGTTTCAGACTTTATGACATTAACTTTTTCTAGTTGTGTGTGTGTGGATGTGTGTGTGTGTGTGTGTCTGTGTGTGAGAGAGAGAGAGATAATTTCTCAGCCAAGATGATCATGGATTTTTACTCTCAAAAAGATTTTTTTCTGGTCAGATAAATGTTCATTAAAAAAAAAAATCAAACTCATATCTATCTGTAATTAGGAAAAACAACTGACTAGTCATATCATTTAGTTTGAAAAGTAAAAAATCTCCAAGCTCATTCATGTTAAGTTTCTGCCATTATCTTGTTTTTTCACAATAAGCCAAGATCTCATTACCAGCTGATAAATACAATTAGCCTAACTCAACCCTGCCAATTAAACAAGGCCAAGGGATTTTTAAGGTCACGCTTAACTGATCTGTCACTAATTTACACTACGGCATCTTAGTCTTCTATTACCAGGGCCAATAAGCCACCACCAACAAGACTGGGTAAATATACAGCATTGTTGTCAGAGCACAGCACAGTCTGCTGTGTGGGAGGCTGGAGGGCTAACAGAGTGAGACGGGTCTGAATGTGGCAGCCTTGAGGCTGGATGCAACAATGGGAAAGAGGGGACCCTGGTGACCCCAGCCAAATAGAAAGCTGCTCCAAACAGCAGTGTATTGTGGCCACCACAAAAATGATTTTTGCTCAAAGGCAGTGTCTTTGCATGTTCTAACAATACAAAAAATTTTAAAAAATCTTTTAATAGCAAAAGAAAGAAAACACATTGTAGTTATAAGCAAGCTTATTTAGATACAAAAAAGATTTAGCAGAAATTGTTCCAAGAAAGGAGCAACATTACAGTCGTAACATGAATAGATTAAAGTCGAGTCCTGCCTTTCAACACTGTTTAACAGTTGTTTTAAACTGTGCTCCAGATGTAGCCACCCACTCCTGTATCACATATGCGCACACGCGATTACTTTATTTTAGTGACCATTCAGTCTATATCAACAGTCCCTGCCTGCTGAAAAAACCACATCACATAAAAGTAATCCAACATAATCTTTGTTGAAATAAAGAAGACCTACATAATTACAGAGTATTATTATCAACAAACCTTTGAATTAATAATTTGATGTTAATTGAGAACAATGACGTACATAAAACATGCTGAGATGTATTCCTTATTCACTGGTTATTTAAGTTAATTATTTGCGTGAGAGCAAAAATATAACAAAAGGAATTTATAATTGCAAATAATGAGGGAGGCCCCATTATGTTTTTAATTAAACAAATCAGAGAATCACTGTGATGGAGTAAGCCATCATTAACTGGCCCAGCAGCATGTGTGAGCTTTCTTCATGCTATGAGACATATCGAAAGGCAGGAAACATTAAACATACACTTTATTACTAATTACAAGATTAGCAGTATTACAGTCAACCCAAATTTTAGATAAACATATTCACACCAAAAGGGATGTTTTTAAAAGTTTCTTTTTTTAACATGAGTACAACTGGTTAAACAAGATGAGTAAATTGTTTCTAATGTCAGTAACAACGGTTTATACTCAGTGCAGTGTAGAGAACTGGAGTTACATCCATCAACTACAGCTAGTGGTCAGCAACTGGCGGCTCACAGGCCAAAATCTTGCAATCAAAAGAAATGATTGCAAGCGTTTTGTTTCAATGCGCAGACACATGGTGCTGTTTACAGAGCTATGTTAAAAGAACACATTGGCCCCTTTAAGGTTGAGAGAGAGAGAGCGAGCAGAGAAAGTCGCTGTGAAAAACTGCCTGTTTAGCTTTGAATGTTTTGCCACCAGCTTTAGCAATAAACACCACACAGCTCTTCTAGTTCCACCAGTGTCCTGGGTAAAGTGAAAGGAGCTTACCCTGAAACTAGTTGATGATTAATGAAGTAATCACCTCTCCAACACCTCCCAAGCTCAGTTTGGAGGTGAAAGCAGGAAAGTTTAGTGGCTGTTTCTGTCTGTTTCTTACTAAATCATCGAAGAACTGTGGCACTTTAGGAGCAAAAAGACCAAACGGAAAGATGATAAAAAAAAAAAAAGCTGGTTTTGTTTTTGTTGAACGGTGTTGTGGGCACGGTGTTTAGTTAACCATCTTGTTTTAAAAAAAAAAAAAAAAAAAAACTTTGCCAGCAAGTTATTTCTGTCAGTTTCATGCAAAACATTATGAATGGAAAGATGTTTTGCACAGACGAAATGAGCAGTGTCACTTGCACAGCTGTGATTGAAAATGCGTGCATGTTCTGTTGCCATCAATGCCAGAGCCAATATACCCAGTATCGATGCAGAATCATTCAACACAGGAGTGAATGCCTATTGCAGTCAAATGCCAGATGTTAGAACAGGAGGGGGTTGTTTTAATTTAAAAAAATATTTTAATCTAAAAATATTTTTATTATTTTCTTTCTTTTTTCTTCTTTTTTGATGAATTAAAAAAATTGGGCCTCACTTTGGGAACAAAGAAATGCAAAGTAAACTACTCTCCATTTGTGATGAAATGCTCTCATTACCCTGAAAATACTGGAGGTTTAGCTCTAAGTTACCAAAATCCAAATAGACTGAAGCAGTTCACATCAAAGAGACAGAGACAGAGAGCTCACAGCCACCTGTGGCATTTCTGTCAAAGAGTGGCCTTTTCTCTTGCTTTGGCTGCATAGCTTACACACACACACACACACACACACACACACACACACACGCACCAAGGAATACTTGGAAATGCAAAAATACAACCATGGTCAAATTGCCATGGTCAAACTGAAGCCTTTCGTGTGGAAATAAAACTATCATTTACACCAATGAAATTAATTTAAAATACCCAAAGTTATACACATCCATAGTATCTTAACTCCTCTCTTTCATTCATACCGTTTAAAAAATACAGACTTTTTACCAACATTTGTCATTGTTCAAATGTATGCCATTATGGTGGATTCAAAACTAGATTCAAACTACAAATTTAACCATTTATGTATCTTCATTTTTCATGCAAGAAATACTGTATGTCTGTGATGAACTGGCGAGCTTTCCAAGGTGTACCCTACCTCTTGCCTACTAATAGTTGGAATAGGATGCCGATTTCCTGCGACCCTGAATTGGAATAAGTGGTAGAATGAATGAATGAATGAAGTATGCTGGGATTGCTATTTGAGCTCTAACCTCTTGTGCAGAAAGTAAAGGAAAGACTCAGTTTCAGATAACTGAACCTTCAAAGTCAAGCATGTGTTTATGTACAGCGTGGGCTATGCTTGATTTAATTTTCCCTGTCCATAACAGACAGCTGTGTTTTTCAGCCATCATGTGACAGTGGCTCAGCATCAATAGAAATCAACACAGCTCTATGCAGCACAGAGGAGACCAATCACCGTTCTGGCCTAATTTCAGGTTGCAGGTTGTTTATTATACTCCACTTAGATGACCTGGATTTCCTACAATTTTGACACAATAGATGTCTATATGTTTTACATTTCTGTAGCATACTATACACATGTGCTGTAGTTGTATGTGGATATGCATGAGTAAGCCTAAACTTTATCCAGATCTGCAGCATGTTAGATTCTCGCCCCCCACCCCACCCCACACACACACACATTCCTCAGTTCCAAATCCTCACTCTCCACATGCATCCAAACATACTAAAGTAGGAATTCTGCAGAGTTAGTTATTTGGACAATAGAGGTAATCTATGCCATCAGCAGACTGCTCCCTACCTGGATGCATTATGGTTATCTCTGTAGAAGCAGCAGCTACTCAGTCAGGCTGGGGGCTGCATGAGGGAGTTTGGGATGCAATGAGGTGAAGCTGTAACAGTGTTCCAAGGGGAAATAGGGTTGGCGGGTTGAGGACTTAGAGGTGAAGCGCAGAACATTCTGGCAGAAATTGTCTGATATTTTAATTGAACATGAGAGATTTCCCGTTAAATATCCAGTTCCACGAAGTCAATTCTTTCTGTAGTAGCATCATCTGTGAAATATGAAACGGCAGCTTCCATGCAGTGAGTAATCACTGTAGCCAGGAGTGAGCAGACATTACTTGTCAGGGAATAGGCAGAGTTCAGGTAAACTGTGGACATACAAAGTGTGTTCACTTTTTGCCGTTTTGATGCACACAGCCCTGGATGAACAAAAAGTTCAGCTGAATGTTGTTAGAAAAGACAAGCTATATTTCTACAGGAGCTCCACCGCATCATTGAGTTATTTGGTGCTGGAAATATGGTCAGTCACATGCAAACAGCTGTTTCATGCTCCAGCACACTGTTAACTGTCACAGCCGTACAAATCTCTCCCTTCTCTTTTTTATCTTTACCCTCTGTTTCTTCCACGCTGCTTTTTTTCCATCTCTGCCTGATCTTACTGACACTGAAATTCACACCAGATACTTACAAAATGTCTTGCACTGGCGTGTCAAGAATGACTACCGGAGTGTCACTCCAGTTAAAATATCTTTGTCGAGAGTGAAACAGTGACCGGCGTTTGGCAGAGCTGACCTGCAGTAATGTCAGATAAAACAGAAGAAAGCTTCACTCTTGAGCAGCAGCTATTCTGATACAGATACAGTGCTGCGGCTGAACAAGGCTTTCGTGTGCTGCTTGGCAAATACATTATCTGTCATTTCCTCTGTGTCAAATAACAGGGATAAAAGTCTATTTACTGAGCAACTGGGTTGAAGTAGGGTGAAAGGGGAGAAACGACCACGAAATTGAATGTTTTCCTCCACGGTGGATGGCTTTCAGTCCCTGGTGCTCCTAACAAGCAGCCATCCAACCTATCGGTTCTTTTATTTCTTCTTATGTATTTTTTGCTCCAAAGACTGAAGACAGAGAATGGAGAATGTGCTTGTTTTTTGCACACTAAAGGAGGCCTCTTTTCTTAACTTCTAAGACATACACACACATTTTCTTTTTTCCTTTCTTTTCTTTGTGTCGTTCTCATTCGGTGTGGGGCTTTGTGTTTGTGTATATGTTGGGGGCAGGGGTATGAAAACAAGTCTCTCCCTCTCTCTCAGGTAATGTGTTTATTTTCCTGGACCCATCTTCTAGTTTACTGCATGGTGGCGTTTCTCCCCTCTTATCGCCTGACCCTCGTGGGGCACTTTAGCCCCTCAAATCCTGTTCACCACATACTGGTTTTAGAATCTGTGAAATGAGTGCTAGAGAAGCGTGGCCACAATGTCTGCCTGTGTTGCTACTGGACTCAAATGGGCTCGGAGCTTTTTTGTCCAGGGAGATGCATAAATGGAAGTTTTTAACACCTCAAAGGAGGCTGGGCCTTTGTGGAGCCACACTAGAGAAGCCTGCCAGTCTCCCGAGGAGGTAGACACACTGAGTGCTGCAGGACAAAGAGCTGGAGGAGCGGAATCAGCAGGAGCATCACTCTGCTTCGGGCACCAGACAGACACACACACACACACACACACACACACACACCTACATATATAGCTGCAGTTACATACAGTTCATAGTGCACATGCACACAAACAATTACAAAGGATGGAATGATGTGTTCCTAACTGCTTACAAACAAGATGATGAAAAGAAACAGTTTTTATAAATCTATAATAGTAGTTGTATTATGTTTTACATCTGACTAAATTTGTATCATATTTGTAGTGCAACATTGTTACAGATGGAAAAATCAAACAGCCAGAAGCAATAGCCAAATAATGAGGGGACATGAATATAAACAGTTTACCAGTAGATAAGAATCAACATACAGTGCTAACCGTAAATAGATTCATGTGATTGTACAAACACACACAAAAATATACAAGCAACACAACACTATTTCATTCTTATTGATTTCAGCTCTACTGTTTGAAAATAATTTCCTTATTTCCATCCCAATTTCCTTATTGAAATTCTTTTTTTTTTTTGTTTTGTTTTGTTTTGTTTTAACTCTCGAGTACAGCCCAACAGCTGGCATTTACAATCAGTCTTTATGTTGTTTAGTAGCATTTACATGCAAATATGTCTGCCTTGTACAAAGGACTTGCAACTTCTGTCAGAAGCAACATAATCAACCTGCAATTGTCTCCTGGCTCTGAGTGGTTTCCAATGACAAGGCCTAAGCAGACAGCATCTGTATTCAAATGATTCCCTATTTCAGGCAGAGTTTAGTATGGATATTTTCCAACGCTACAGCAATAAAAAGGGAAAAAAAAAATCAATCACATGGTGAATTAAACCAGAAAGAAAACAACTGATCCATAAATGATTAGGTTACAACAAGACATTGGACTCCACAAATTATTCAGCATTTTCCTCGTTTTGAGGGGAAGCAGGGGCGCACTATTTGAAAGTGGTATTTTCCACAAATGGCCTGTTTTGCAGTTACACTCTTGAATGAAAAGAATGAGATTTAGCTGAAAAATAATTGCTTTAGTTGCACATTCAATACAGCACAGGCAGATACAGTAATTTTAGGTGTAGATGGGAGAAATCTTAATGTTTTAAGTCCAAAGCAGTGGGCTCAAAAAAGCTAAGGAAATACTATTGACCATGATGGAAAATTATTCTGTACAACTCTTCACCATATACAGTAACATAATGAAAACTGAAATCTAAAAGTCAATTCAGCTTGTAATCTTTCTTATTTGGTAAACAACTAAATCAAATTTATGAAAATGATGATTTAAAGGTTTAGAAAGATTTAAAGGGTGTAAATGTGATCATGGTGTGGGCATATGCTTTGCTCTGGCTCTGTTGCCCCCATGCAGTCATTTGAACAATTAACATTATAACCTCTGTTTTTGCTTTTAATTTACAGAGGTCATTTATCTCTTATTGAAACCCACAATTAATAGCAGTGTTTGCAAATGCAAATGAGTCCATTTAGGAGGAGGGAAAATGATCAGTTTGAGAATATTTCTGCCTTCTTAATCTTCTAAAGAGGGAAATGATTTAAAAGGAGGACACAAATCTCCAGTGACATGGCAGGAACTGTAGGGCACTTTCCTCTCTCCCTCATTTCCCGTTCTCCCTTTCTCATCTCACTATGTATCCCTCTGGCCCCCATCCCCATTTCTTTCTCCTCCTAATTTACCTCGCCCCTTTTTCTCCCCGAAGGGGTGGAAGGGCCAGGAGTAAGAGACAAGGAGCTCAGGGCAAGGCTGTACTTTGCTTGTCCCTTCATAGGAAACAAATGTAGTGTTTAAGCCACTGATCACTGGTCTAATTGAATTTAACACTCCTTTTCTGGATTAAAAAAAAGGGCCTTTGAAATGAAAGGTCAAATTACCGCTACAGTCAGGCAATAAATAAGTCAAACAAGGTAAGAGGTTCTTGCCAGCATATGTTAGTGGCAAATTTAATTAGCAGAAAACAGGAAGCTTTTCCACTTCTATGCTGTATTGAAATAAAAGCAGTGGTTGTGTCCCAGTTGTGCAGAATAAAACATGTAAACCGTAACTTTTCACTTACGCTCATTATTTAAAGTTAAGTTGTTCAGAAGATACATTACATTATTCTATATGTGCAAATACAGGAACACTTTACAATTCAAGATACCCAGTCTTAATCTTATAATATTAAATATTCATAGCAATTATGTGGATAATTAAATAACATGGAGTAAAGGGTTAGGGGCAATGGACAAAATTGTTGACCATTAGTCTTTGCACTTATTGTGCATGATTTTTCTCCATTATGCAAGATACCCTATATGTCTATTGTCTATTGACTGCAGCACAAAGAGAGGAAATAGGCATAAAGTATGGCTTCAGTCTGGACTAGAAGCACAGAAGGTGGCCAAGCAGGGCACAGAACAAGAGAATGAGAGAGTGCTCTACACCCAACAGGCTACAATGTGCCCTTTGTGACATAATACACTATGCACAGCAGATTGTGGAAAATACTCCAAAATTTACTGGTTTGCATATCCAGCAATAACAACTGACATCACAACCAGTGCCATATATTCCACGTTTTTGGACATGCTTCACATTTAGTGGAGAAGGAGGGGGGTAAGAAAAACACTGTCAAGCAGTTATTATATTCCCATCATGTCCTGGGAGCCCATTACAGCATGGCACAAGCAACGGTAAAACTGAGAAACTCAGCAAGCTGAGGCTGCAGGCGGAGGGCTAAGGAGCACTTAGGGCTAGCAGTAAAAACCTGCTGCACACTGTTAAATGTACAAAGATGCAGTTCAAACCATTTGTACCAACAGATTAGATGTGTTCAAGTTTTGGTTGTCTTAAAAATCTAGTTTTTCTGCTTAAGTATTTAGTTGACTGCTGTGTGCAACCCCTAGTGTCAGGCCAAGAAAGTCCAGGTGTCTTTTTGCAGAGCTACTGAAAAAGAATGAAAGGAGTTACTGCAGAGAAGAAGGTCAAGGTAACATTAACATGAATCTGGTGTTAACATCACAACAGGTGGGTCACATGGAAAAAGTTCTCTTTTCACTTTTGAACACATGCTTCTCATTATTCTATAAGAAAAACTGTTGAAGCTCCAAGCAAAAGAGCCGCAACTGCTCACCAAATTTTCAAGTGTATTTCTGAGTATATACACCGACACTAAGTATACATAGAACATTCGAGTAGGGGGGAAAATGACAATGTAAAAAAAAAAAAAAAAAAAATCTATTTAAAGATTAAATTGCACATCCAGCCATGAGGTAAGTACTGCAATGCAAGTACTTAGTACTTACTTAAGTACTTTTTTCAACTTAACACATGGGATTTCAACTGAATGAGGCAAATAGAAATGAATGAACCTTGCAGACCACTTCTCACAATCTTTAGAAATGCCAGTTAATGCGTAGAGTCAATAAAACATAAAAACATGCATAAATTTGCTGAAATATGTGATTTTCATTCAGTTTTATAAAAAAAAAAAATCCCCTTCTGTACAACTGGACTATTCCAATAGTTAAAGTTATATTTAAAAAGAACAGCTATGAACTGAGTGTATGTATGTATTGGATGTTTGTGTGAATGCACGTGCTTGTGTTGATGTGTAGTGTGTGAACGCAAGTCCAAGTGTGTCTATGCCTGTTCTCACAAGAGACAACAGCCACCACCCTTTAAATGTGGTTTTGGGCTGAGTGAGGCCTAACAGTAAAATGTTGAAATTGGAAAAAATATTACCCTTCTTTTTCTTGAATAGCAGGGAGATAAGCACCCTTTAGCAATGAAGCCAGAGGAGTTTAAGCTTATTATGAATACCTCTCAGAGCGCAGAAGCATGTACTGTAGAAATCAAAGGGAGTAACAGGCAGGTAAGCTAGTGTCATTTTAAGGAGGAAGTCAGTTGTGAAATTGTAAAATCGCGAGGCCTTACTGACAATCTCCTGCCCTCAGAGCACTTCCATAAATGATTTCTAATGGCAGTGGCTATCATAGATGTGGAAAAGTTAGAGGTTTGTGTGGTGAAAAGAAAGAAAATCCTAATCTAATCTCTTCATTGACAGAAGCTAATAATAATAAGACCATTTATCTCTTTGATTAAACAGCACATTCTCTGAAGTTCACACGAATGTGTGATTCTTTGCGAGTGCTCTAAGCTTCCTAAAGCAGACCAGGCTTTGCAGAACATTCCTCATGGTTTCATGTTAAATTGGCTGTGAAAATCCACTCTTATATGCTGGAACAAAACCATAAAAAGAGGTCACCTTCACTTTAGTTTATTTATTTATCTTTTTCTCCAGCAGCATTTAAAATAGAAGTGCTGCTCATTAAATTTGTGATTTGTTTTCATGTAGAGAGTGCATATATGCTCAAAGAAGAGCATCCGATGTGAAGTTATAGCTTCATGTTCATTTGTGATATTTTTTTTCTAAACAGATTTAGCTGTAAAACTCCTCTGCCGAGAACCGGCATATCATAACATAGCTGATCCGAGGCAGCCTGGACTCTGTGGTGCTCACATATTCTACAAAGACATGCACAGACAAAACACCCACGGGCTAATACATAGTGTGTTTTTCTCCCCTGAATATTCATCCATGTTTTCAAATCATCTGCAGGTCTCCTAATCACAGTCACTTCCCCTTTAATCACAGGGCTCTAATTAGGTCCTAATAAACCATTTTGCCATCCTCTTAGAGCGCCTTAGTGTCACTCACACATCAAACCATGAAATACTATATTAAGGGGTTGTCAACCTCAAAGGAAAGCTCTTCCAGCGGCAGCGATATGGATACTTCAGGCACACCCTCTTACACTAATTGAAAGCTCTGCTTACATGTGACACTTGGTCATGTCTTAAAACCATGTCCTGAAGTACAGCAGTCAAAGCACAACAGTTTTGCCAACGCTAAGGCTCTACTGGTTTCTCTGATGTTGGGTAATTGTTTAAACCTGAGTGGATATGGCACAGGCCCTCATGCGGCTTGTTTTGCCAAGAAAGAGACAAAAAAAATTTCTTACTATCACTTTCCTAATGTTTCCTCTCTTCTAAATCAGTCCAGCATGGGCTTTAAGGAAAGCCTCAATGATTTCACGTTCATCTTGGAGAACCAGTGTTGGGGATGATGATCGCTGACCACAAGTTGATAATGATGACTGTTTAATTAGAAGCCTTTCTTTGGCCTAGCCATAACCCAAACTTCTCCACCCTACAGATGGTAACCAATAAATTTAGCCTTGCTGCGGACAAAAAGGAACATTGTACCTCCCCAAGTGTACCCTTAACCCCACCCCTAACCAAGAACACAAAGCTTTTCCCTTTGCTAAAATGAAAACACAACCATAGCAAAGCTGCATAAAAAAATAGTTTAAATCCTGCTATGTCTCCTTTTTGGAAGCTTCTGTGTATTTTTTTTTAGGTTTATGTTAATGTGACAGACAGCAACTGATTAGTCAGGGAAACACTGTGATCATGGCATGTATGATGTTAAGAAACTAAAACATGTTATTGTTTAGACAAAATATTGTGAGCTTGTTAAATCATAACAAAGAACAGCCTTAGATTGTATACCTACATACCTACCTAAATCTGAAAAAAGAAATATCCTGGATCCAGATCCATATCAAAAGTGTGTCACTTTTGAGTTGGTCCATACTCTACCTTTTTTACCTGTTTTTTTTTTTTACATTTTATTTGTTTTGGGCTCCTAAAGAAGTTACCATCACCACTTGCCATTTTTTAGCTTTTTGTGGTGCATATGCTGTAAAATGAAACAATATAAATACAAACTGAATTGAGATGAAAAGTCTGGACAGATTGACTCATTGACTTTGAATGAATATGGGTGACCAAACTTTTGAATGGTACTGTATCTGTTTGCAAATATACAAAAGATTAAAATTTTATTCTGAGGACTGGTCTAGTAAACAAACTGAACGTGCTGCTATGCAACTTTGGATTAACTGCTATTTCCACTTAGTCACCTATGATTATGAGGAGGAGATCATCAAATTCATCTAAAAATTAAAAGTTGCTTTTTTTCCAGATCTGTGCATTTTTCTCTTCAGTACTTTTTCCATAGCGTCATCTCATTGTCCTGTACACAGCGTCATCCTGTCTGAAAAAGTCTAGCTTTCCTCCCATCCTTCTCTTTCCTCACAGACCTGTCAATCATCTTCAGACATGCCTCCTCCCAGATGTTTCTATACCCAAAATGCATAGCAGAAACTTCACTGTGTTTTGTGTGCGTATATTGTATGTGGGCGGGTGGCGTGTGCCAGAGTGGCTATCCCCTCAGACTGTCAAAGAGGCTCATGGGAAATTTACTGCATGAGCCAAACCACAGGCTCTCTCTGTCATTTCAGCAGAATTTCTGTTTTTTAGGCCCATTCAAGAAAGAGATTATCACAGGCGCTACTTTCTTTGGATTTAGTCTTCAAGCTTTGAGTTGCTGTGCTCACTGTAGCTCACGCTGCTCATAAAAGTGCAGCTAAGCCAATCAAGTGCTCTATTAGTGTAATTTAAGACCAAGCAAAATGTTTCCACAGCCTCTAGAAAATATTTCTAAAAATGCAAATGTTAATACATAAATTTACAAAAATCCAGAGAATGACTTGTTAGTTCAAATTGCTTTAAGGATAAAATTCACCTTTTCAGCATTATTGTATTTTATCTTTATGTAATGGTATAAAAAGAGTAATGAATAACGTTGTTGCAGTAATTTCTTTCCAAATGACTGCCCAGTTGTATATATTAAAATATGTACAATAACATTCTTTGTATAAACTTTCTCCATTTAACAATTGTGACTCAAGACAAAAATTATTACTTCTATTACTTAATCAGAAGAAAATGAGTCTGATCTATTTGCTCAAAATCAGATGGATCGGATGCAACATGAAGACAAACATTTTCATTGTGCAGAGTCGTAAGTCTTGGAGTCGGCTCTGAGCTCATCTTGTCACTAACAAGGCCCAAACACTCTAGCCCCATCCCTTTACTCAGTATGTGTGTGAAAGGATAACAAAGACAGACAAACAGAAGGACAGAAAAACAGACATGGAGAAAGCTTGTGGTTTTGTGCTGAAGCCATTTACTCCTAATGCATATTGAGAACACAGCTTTGCATCATATCCAAGTCGATGTATAAAGAAATGACTCAGAAAGGAAACAAAAAGGTCTGGGCTAGAAAAAAGCTATGGTTAACTTCATCAGAACTTTAGCCACATGACCATTACATGTATTCCCACACCCGCCCTCTTTGTCATTTTGATTTATTTTTGGCATTATACGTTAGCATTTTCCACAGGAAAAATTGTTGAGAATTTGATTTCTGGCCTAATACCTCTTTTCTTTTCCATAACTTACTTGCCTGGGTAAGATGTCACAGTAGCTGCTCCATGATGGAAGCTGCTGATCAGTGTTAATTTCCCTAAAGCTGGGATAACACACTCTCTCTCTCTCTCTGGAAAGATTAAAACTTGATAGTAAAGACAAAGTATGGTTGTGTCCAGCCTGTTTTCATAAGTAATTGCAGTAAAATTAATAAATGTCTTGGGTCATTATCAGTTATGTATTTAGATAATGAAGGCTTTGTTACGTCTTTGCTGTTACAAAGCGCATCACACTTTTCAATCAAACCAACCTAATCTCTCAGCCAACGTTATGCATCGTGGATCAAAGTTAAAGAGTAAAATGATCATGATGCCTTTGCATTAGTTGATGCATAAGACAATGCATGCTGTGCTTTTAGGTCACATTCCTCAAGCCTGAATGTATACATAAACACACTCTGTGGATGAGCACATGTGTAAATATTCACATAAAAAAAACCACGTTGTTGATCCGTTTTGAAAACTACCATGTGCCAACAATACGGCTCCCTGCTTCCTTAAAGCTGGACCATGCAGTAATGAAGCCAGATTGGCTGGCTAAGTCCAGACTTTGCAGCATATTTTACATCTCACGTCAGATCAAGCTGGCAGATGCCAAGCCGGCTGTTAACCTCTACCAATTGGATAATGTCTAATTGTTCAGCTTTAACAAACCATGGAGACCTAACTGGCATACAAGAATAACTGCAGCCTTCTATGACTATGGAGTAGATAAATGTTCCAAAAACATGTTCAGTAATATTTTAAAACAATTATTTTAACCCTCAAAGGCATGCTGATCTCAAAATATTGTGGTAATTCATGCTGTGTGGGGTTACTCATAACAAATAAGAAATTTAAATATGCAATGTTTTTCATGACATAATTTTGCTGCTTCTCCCTTATTAGAGAGTTAAGATTTTGAAGCCAATCTTTCGAAAGGAATTTAAAAAAAAAAAAAAAAAAAAAAAAAAAAAAAAAAAAAAAACTTGTGTCACAGCTGCCCATGTTGGCTCATGTTATATGTACATGGAATCCTTTAATGCTTCCTCCACGGCTCTGGCTCGCCCGTGGGATGGCCTGATCCAAACACAATGGGGGGATCACAAGGAAAAGGCTTGTTGCAACACTTTTGTATGTGAGCAGCGCAAAAGCCCACATTACACTAATCTCTTTTCCCTTGTTCACTCACAAGACACAATCTCAGGTCTTCAGAGCTTCTCCAATTCTAGGAGGACAAAAATCACTAGGGGCAAAAGATCACAGCTTCTTCTTCTCCTTTTTAAAGAAAAATCCAGACATTTTGCAGCAAGGTCACTTGCAACCATACACACACACACACACACACACAAAATGATCATATATCTCATTGAAAATGTTCTATATTTACTCAAACAAGCATATTTTCTCTGTGGCTAAAATTAAAAATTTAGTGTGACTGCAGTTAGTGAGCCAAAGATCAAAATAATTTTAGCAAAATTCTAACTAAAACTAAACAAAATGGTTGCCTCAAAAGCTAGAAGAAAAAACTAACTTGTTTCTTTTTTCCCCTCACTTGCTTTGAGTTCTGTACCCAAATATCTGCAAAAGGAACATGAGTGTTTGTTTAAAATTCAGTTTCAACCACCTGCACCCTTTTCACACACACTGACAGTTCTCAGCCTTAGTCTATATGGCGCGCATGTGTGTGTGTGTGTGTGTGTGTGTGTCAGGGTGTGAGTGCATGCATGTGAGCGCGCAAGGACTCCGAAATCCACCACATTTTAATTACTGCTTGGATGCACTGTGTGCCTCTTTGATATGGAAATGGAGGCAACCATCTTAATACAGCCACTGTACAAATCTTCATCTGATTCATAAAAAACAATGAGCCACACTAATTCCTCCACCTGATTATAGTCCGAGACCTGTGTCAGAGACATGTGGCCCCCCAACGCCCTTCCAATTAATTCTACATATTAATGTGTGATTTAAAAGGAAAAAAAAGTTTAAAAAAAGAAAAACAAGGGGCTACTTACCATAGCCAAGACTGTTGCATTTTGAAGTCAAAGTTAATTATGCACAACTACGCTATGGACTGAAAGAAATGTCCAATTATTTTGAGAAAAACATTCAGTGGGAGAGTGAATGATACAGATCAAAATGGGGCACTTAGGTTACTTGTGCAATTATGCAGTTCCTGTGATGATACACATATTTAGATTTTTTTTTTCCTTCATCTGTAATCCTTTAATGACAGCAATACTGTTCACTTACAGCAGCCAGAGGGACATGGAAATCTAATAAAGTAGAAAAAAAACTACCGTTCCTCATGTTGATATTTAGTAAGTGTTGGCGCTCACACGGTAGGTGCCATTTATTTCTGAGTAAAAAAAAAAAAAAAAAATGTAATCAAGTTAAATCTTTAACATTAAAAAGATTAAAGAAGCATGTGTTCAAGAGAAAAAAGGGAAAACAAATCTTAATCAGATGGTGGCAAATTAACAGCTGAAGCTGAAAGGAAATTCAGAATGTGAAATCAAGGGATTTTCAGAAACAGCCGATGTGTTGCACTGTCTGCATCATCCAAGTTCTTCATGGAGGCAGTGACCCACTGTCTGTCCTCAGTAACTCAGCTGACCCTTGAATATGTCAATTTTCCCCATGAAAAGAAGGCAAATTTACAGACAGATAAATGCCAAAATTAATCTAGCCAAATTACAGATGCATTACTAACTAGTTAGAAACTTTATGTTAAGAACAGACCCCCACATACCCCCTCCTCCCCACACACACACACACACACAAATATGCTATAACATCTCCCATCAGTTTTGATCATTGTTGAAATATTCTACAGCAAATTAGATAACACTTAAAAAGACAGATGTCACAACATGTGCTGCCACATTTATTATCTCCTGCAGTCCTCCAGCCTTCTGCTGCTCTCCTCCTCTACCTTTACCATGCCTGCTGTTGTTTACCTCTTCTCATCTTGTTTATCATCAGGTCTCAACCACTACCACCACAAAGAGAAGAGAGACTAATACCTGCGTACCCCTCAGCCCCCCCAACCCTCCTCTCCACTGCTACATTCTTCGCTGCCCACATCTCAAACAGTGCCATTTCACCTGGAGGGCAAAATAACTGTCCTTCTACAAAACACAGAACAGGAAAAGATAAGATGGTATGCAATGTGTCAGCTATGCAGTCCAAATTACATTTGTTCAGGAGAGATAGAATGGCTTTTTGGATTTTGATGTTTCAAATCAAATACAAAAATTGCGTTTATCCACCTCAAGACTGAAGACACTGTTGCAAAATATCAGGAAGACGGAAAGTATCATTTATGAAGGCACTGATGCCAAGCCGTAAAGAGGCTCTCTATTACATAAACTCACTAATTACAATGATAAAAAAGACAGTTTTACAAGAATTTAAAAATATTAATGCCTAGAAAACCTGGTACTACTTCACTGAAACTGACTTTATAATTAATTTTTTATTACTGGTTATCTGTAAATGACAACTCATTATTATTTGTATACTTCCGGGAGAATTATTACAATATAGGTAAGATTTTTTTATTTCTTTTCCATATGTGAAATCAGCTTATCATGAGTGGAACTGGTTGTAATATCAAATTCTGTTTGGCAGGGGAATACACTCTGTAAAACTGTCAGCAGAAGAGCAAGGCCATAAAACGAAACCTACACACACCAGCACTTTCATTTGCATCACCGTGTGGCTTAATAATAAATAACTGCAGATTTTTTTTTTTTTTTCAGGCAGTGAAAACACTTCTTGATCACCACTGATACAGCTTATTTGGTATTTTGTCTTTGGATCGATGTCAAACTAACAGTAAAAACAAATAAGAATTTTAAGCAAGCAACATTTACTCTTAACCCAAAAAGCCTACTTTCAGCTGCTGTGTCAAAAGCATCAGCGGTTAATGATCATGTGCTCATATGTGCTCAAGACTTAAGGCATTTTGAAACACACATAAAACTAATTTCTTCATGCACCTTCCTTTCAATCTCTCTCCTGCCTTTTCTTTGATCACACTGATTGCTGGAATAAGAGCTTTAAGCAGATCTTACCTGCAGCAGATGAGGACATTTAAAAGAAGGACTAGCAAACCCAGTCTGTGACTTTTCCTTTTCCTTCAAAGATTGATTCACTCATAAATCTCTCCTCCACTCAGTAAAATAAATATTAAACAGCTTTGAGTGTATTGATATAATAATGTGGGAGGAAAAAGACTAAATTCTGCATCCAGTATTGCAAAAGTGTTGCTTTTGCAATACATTGGGCTTCAACAGAGTGCAGGATGTGTTTAGACAAGAGAGCCAGGTGATATTTCCCTTCTTGCCAAAATGAAAGTCCAAAAATCTTTGAACTTACTGGCACATCAGAGTCACTGGCTCTATATCTTATGCTGAGCCCAGGTGGGAAATGCTGCTTTATTGCTCAGTATTGATAAATAAATAAATAAATACATTTTTTAAAAAGCTCAAGTCACCAGACATCCACCTTGAAAATACAAAAAAAAACGTGCATGGCTGGTCAGAATGTCGTAATAAACATAACATTGCCAAGCAGTTTATCTCAACAAGTACCAACAAATAGGTTTTGTCCGTTTAAAATTTAGTAATCTGTAATTACAATTAACTGCCCAGAGCTACAGTAAAGAAACAAACGATAAAAAATAAAAGAAAAAATATATATTTGAAGAGAACACACTGCTCCCAAAAATTATATTTTGTCGATTATTGAAATGTTTGCTAAATTGACAAATAAGTGTTTAAAGGAAGGTGATGGGTAATTATGATGTCGGTAGTTCTCTTCCTCATAAATAAATTAATTCATTAAATGACTGAGAAATTTTCAATAGAAGTAAAGCTGGCTGCATCAAAGGACTGAAGGCTTAATGCCGCTTTTCACTCTTTCCTCTCTCGGTCTTCTGGTGAGCGACACGCTGAGCTGCACAAGCCGTCAGAGACAAACCCTTACAGAGACAGAGCCGAGTGTCCCTGTATAGCAATCAGGACAATGTGCTGAATGGGCAGTCTAATTATAAATGTGCCATTTAGACTTGCATTTGGTCTCCAGAACCGCCTTACCTTATGAGGAAACCTGCACACAGTGAGGGTTCAAAACAAAATGCCAGGAGGATAAAAACTTTACCCCGTCACCTCTGTGTTGAGGAGTTTCGAGAAAAGAAAGCGCGGGAGGTTATTAAAGGCTCATTAATTGGCCACAGGTGTGACAAAAAAAAAAAAAAAAGCCCGCACGTGCACAGTGTGATGAATAAAAGGAGAGCTCATTCATTCTTTAAAAGTTTACACGTCCTTAACTCTTGTTAAAATGTTATTAAAACTCTTGTAATAGTTTTTAAGACTGTTTTTTGTTTGTGTTTGCGTGCGTGTGTGTGTGCGCGCGCGCGTGTGTGTGTACAGGAAGTTTGTCTAATCCAGACAAACATAAAATGATGGGTCGTCTACCGCTACACAAGCTGCTGGTATAGCTCTTTCAGTGATATTTTAGCCAATCCTCCACGTATTAAAAAAAAAGCTAGAAAATATTTTGCTGTTTTGTAACAAACTTATGTCGTAATAGACAAAGCACAGAAATATAAATATCTTCCTTATGTTAGAAGATGGCCAAGTTTAATTGTGCTGTGGGAAAAAGAATTTTGAACTCTGTCACTTTCTGATTATCAACTGTATTGATTTGCGGAAGAAGATAATTAAGACAAATGAAAACTATTTTTTTTAAAGCACTTTAAACATGAGAAGTTCTGCCTGTTAAGGTCGGCAGCGCCGGGCTTTAAAAGCTTTCGGCTTAAATGGGAAACTGTTCGAGTACTTCTACTCTAAATGGACAAGCCTTGCGATTGTTGCATTTAATTTATGGCTTATGCATTCTTAAGAGGTCAATTCCCCCGACCCCGTGAAAGTTGAGGAAGAGTAAATTCCAAAGCTGCGCGACTTAAACTGAGTTCTGTCCTAAAACTTAACAAATAACTAGGCGACATAAGGAGTGAAAGGTCAAAGAATCAGTGACTGTGGTAATAGATAGAAAGAGACAGGAGCGAAAGCTTCAAATAAACTTGTCCAGCTGAGAAGCAGAGGCTGGAAACCTACCGGGGCGCACGTCGTTGTCAATAGATGGTACCGCTTTGTGGACAGAAGTGAAACTGCCGCCAGCTGAATAAAGTTACCGGACGTATAAACGCAGTTGCTAAACCCTCACAAGCGTTTAAGCATTTAAACGCAGATTACAAATAATCGTTTTGTTGTGATGGTTAGTGAAAATGTTATCGATGTCAGAGGTCCGCTTTGGTTTAAACGCAGCAGTTTCATCTGCGCAGCCCGCGTCCGCTCGCGCCGCCTCACACTGCTGAAATAAACAAAGAAGAAAAAAATGTTTTCAAACCTTTTAAAGACGGTACAGCCTGTGTTGGACTTTACTTTTTGAAAAAGTTAGATGTGGGGAAAACAGCGCAAATTTACTGATTGCTGAGAGTATCCAAGCCCCTCCGAGCCAGCACAGTAACGCGCCTCTCTCGACTCGCGTGTGCTCCGCTTGTTTTGGTAAAAGCGACGCAACAGTCAGCTGCGATAATTAAAGTTTGACACTCAGTCTTCTCGTGGCAAGATCTGTCGTTCCGACTACACTTAATGTACTTTCTGAAAAAGGGGAAAGAAAGATAGAGGGAAAACACTGCTTTAAAGCACAACGCGCGCGGGACGTTTCACTGACAGCTCGCTCGACTTGTAGGAACCAGCGCTAAAACACAAGGTGTAAATATCAGGGCAACGTTGAAAAGTACAACAAACAAGTGCTTTACCTTGATGATGTGAGCCTGTAGGGAAGATAACAGTGCGTCCTTCCTCGTGCGCGAACAACACTAGACTCGGCTATACTTTTAGAGAAAAAGATCACTGAGCTATCTGTTGAGCGAAAACTTGACTCTGCTCACACGGGGCCATAGGAGGGGATCCCGTAGACTCTCTGTGAAGTTCAGTTGTCCAAAACTACAAGTACCTTTTGTTGTTCGTCTATCTGCTCTTTATCTCCCTCTCTCACGCACTCAGACAAGAGAAGACTAGGGGCTGAGCTGCTGTCAATCTTGGCAATCAATGCGCGCAGCCATGTCGCAAGTATTCAAAGCATTTCCCGTCGTGCAACATCAGAAAGTGAGTGGCCAGGGCATTGATCTGAGGAAGGCAAAGAGGCAGGACTCCCCCCCCCCCCACACACACACCCCCTCCCAACACACACACACACACACACACACACACACAAACAGACAGACAGAGAAGAAATGCGAGAGAGAGAGAGAGAGAGAGAGAGAGAGGAAGGGGTGTGAAATAAGTGAAGACAGAGTGGATGATTGTTTCTGCTCTCCTTTAGCCTATTAAAGAAGGCAAAAGACCATATACCGGCGACACAGCAACTCAACTGCAGAGTTAATTTTTTTTTTTTTTTTTTTTTTTTTTTTTTTTTTGCTCAAGAGATGCTGCACTTTTAACAAAGTGACACTTTTTATTTATTCATTTTGCCAAAACACAACGAAAAAAAAGTGAAACACTGACATCTCCAACTCGAGGGAAAATATTCCAGAAACACAGCCAAACAGTCTGTTAATATGAAACCACAGAATCAGGTGAGCGAAGAAGCTGAAGAGTTCAAGGGAGAAGATCAGATTACACTTGCGTGAAACATCAGCAGTTATTTGCATAAAATTAATCAGCCCGGTAAAATACAACTTTACGATCTCTTTTCGCTTTGATTTTTTAGGTTATAAAAAGAAAACGCTTTATATACGCCATCTGCAAGTGTTTCTTTTAACTTAATTGTACATTTTATGTTGATCGGAATCTCACGTTGTGCAAGTAAGTTTATGTCTCTTTTTCAAAGAATTGTTTGGATAGATTATCCTTTAAATTAAGTTAAAGAAATTCTAGTCATGCAAAGCGTCTCTATATTGTAAAGACTTTTGCTTATTACAAATGAAAAGTTATATAAATAAAGCCTCAAAATTTAAAATACAAGTTTCGTGATTATATGAATTTATAGAGCAATATCAAACGTAAAAAGAAATATTTGGTGCCTAATTTAAATGACGCAGACAAATTTTTGAAAATATTTAACTTAGCAGTTTCTGTTTTAAGAGGCAAAAAATAGTATGTCACATAAAAGAAAATTGAAATAATATGACAGAGTAATTCAGTCAAATTAACTGAAACCAGTCCAATTAAAATGATTTCACATTTATTTAAGTTAAACACCAGCGGCTGATGCAGGTAGCCAGGTAAAGCGTTTACAAAGTAGTATTTATCTGTCTTAAATAAACGTATGTTTTAGATTATCAGCTGGACTCTGACGAAGAGGAGGAGGAGGCCCACATGTCAAACTGAAGAAGTTTCAGCAAAACCCCATACATATCAGAAATAAGAAGACAAGAGTAAGGCAACAGGTCAGGGCGTTTGTAAATCTATAAATTATATATATATATATATATATATATATATATATATATATATATATATATGCTTATCATGGGTAATACATGAAATAATGAAATAATTCAGAAAGTTACTTACAAAGAGATGAAACAGCAGGAGGAAATGCTGATTGTTAACAGCTCTTTCATAGAGCTGAAAGAGGGAGGAGGAGGAGAGAAAGAGTGACAGAGAGGGACAGAGAGAGAGAAAGAGAGAGAGAGAGAGAGAGAGAGAGAGAGAGAGAGAGAGAGAGTACACAACACGACCACAATATCGCATCAGCTCAGATGCGCTTGGCTTTTCCTTTCTTTCTTTTCCAGCTTCAATTAAAAAAACATGAGCAAAAAGAAAGAAAGAAAGAAAGAAAGAAAGAAAGAAAGAAAGAAAGAAAGAAACCTCTGCAACTCTGCAGAATAACACATCACTGTAATTGTCTTGCAGATAATTCTGTGTTTAAAGTTGCATTAAGGAAAATAGCTCATTGAACGAAAGAAAGAAAGAAAGAAAGAAAGAAAGAAAGAAAGAAAGAAAGAAAGAAAGAAAGAAAGAAACTTACCTTGACAAACTTTTTCTGTACTTCTGTAAAAACTTTGAAGTTGAGCGTCACCAGAGAACAATCTAACGCACATCACCTGTAACAGCGCAAACAAACAAGAACGTCTGAAGCTTGTGGTGAAAATATAAATAATCCTACAACAATCTCACACAGTAATTGTCAGATCCAAGCATGATGATTCCTATGTGGGGTCTGCTGTGAGTGTAGCCACTGTAAGGGGCGTGCTTGCCTTTCACCACCCGGACTGAAATGTGTGCTGGATGTGTCTCACACGCCACCTTTTGGACATTAGTGGAAGTACCTGCAGGTGTCTTCCTTCATGCAAAATTATAACTGGAGAAGAGAATAAATAAGCGCGTTTATGGACCACAGTGTTTGTTACTTTTAAGGTCAAATTTTATACTTCTATAAATTATTAAATGAATGTGCAACAAAGTTACACACTCATTATAAGAGTTTCAACAACAAAACCTTTTGGACTTCATTGTTGTTACTCTCACATGACAGTCTGATGTCGTGCGGGGGGGGGGGGGGGGGGGGGGGGGGGTTGCAGAAGATAGAAGAAGAATGAGTCAGTGCCCATTTGCTTGACTATTAATTCCCAGGCGTTAATCTGTTCAGCAACAGATGATTGTGCAGTCAGAGCAGGTGTCAGTCGGTGCCAGATAGCTGTCAAAACACAAATACAGGCTACTAGTTTTACAGATATGACTGTAATAGCTTCCTCTTTGTAGCTCAGATGGTAGTTCATGAAGCCTGCGTGGGGAGCAAAGACAGTCCAACTTGTTGGGGGGTAAGGCAGACACATTTGCATACCCTGTGAGTCTTTGATGCATCTTCAAATTCAAGTCTAGCCCATAAATATTTGAAAAGGAGAGTGCATAAAAATCAACATTTTTGTTACATTAAATTAACATGTGTTCTTCTCCTGTTCTGCATGGTTAATTAGAGAACTCCATTCAGTCAGTGAGTGAGGGTGAGGAGTGTTAGGGGGGAAGGTGAGCTGCTTTGATTACTGTGCAGTCAGAGCAGGTTTCAAAGGTGGGCCGCTGATTCATGCTTAGGTATATGCGATTAGTATTCTCAAAGAGGATTTATAATTATCTCAATCATAGAATAAGTATAGGTATACGTGTTTTGACTACATTAAACCAGTTGGACAAGACTTTGCTTTAAACCTCATATTTGATTATTTATAAGTAGTGCATTACATATCAATAAGTCATGACACACTGTAATGCAGTTGTCATCAGACAGAATGCACCTTTAAAACATTTATTAATGCAGTTTCTTTATCTAATGAAGCAATTAGCTACTGTAGAAGCAGAAAATGGTTGGTTGATAACACTGTATGTATAATCAGACATACATGAGTTGGTTTATCCATAAGAGTGGACAAACAATTATTAGCTCAGCAGGTTTATATATTCTTAATCTGGCCCACATATGTGTCCTTCATGCATTTAAATGTACAGATGAGCAGATGTTTGCCTTAACGCATTTATTGGCAAGACTTTGAACACAAAAAGTCACATCAGAATGTAAGAATGAATCTAGTTCATATGTGTTTCAAATGTGATTTCTGAGTGTAAAAACAAGCTGTGGTAAACAGTGAACCAGCTCATGTTGTCCTGAATTTTTCAATTGCCCCTTAAATAAAAGTCTACAGCACAATTTAAGATCTTGAATTAAAAAAATGGAATAATCCCCCTTGTCTAACTAAGAAAATATGCATTACTGAGCTTACTGTGCCCACTTACAAGATCTGGTGGTTAAAAAAAAACAAAAACACACATACACACACACAAAAGAAACACAACTCACTGAATGCCAAATTATGCAATTAACTCCAACAGTATTTGCATTCATGCAAATCATCTCCCTCCCAATTGGACTTGCAATGTGGGATGCTCTGTTCTCATTAGTTGACCCAAATCTCTTACTTGTAACTCTGGATTTCATCAAAGTTTAGTCAGGACCTAATATTTCCTTTCAAGTTAACAGCAAACCACTGATTAATCGTGTTGAAATAAGGAGTGCAACATGCCAATTCTAATTATATACTTATTAAGGACATCATCATACAGCTTGTGCCAACAATCAAACATTTGTCCACATATAAACAAATATAAGGTCATAAATATTTACTAATAATATATAACAAGGTAGTTCTAAGCCTATTTGCTAGCGCTCTATGATTTGAGGTGCAGGGGGAATCTGTAAATGTGAAAACCTTCCTTGTACTTTATTTAAGCTACACTGAAAAGAAAGTACTAGCAAATTATCCCAGAGTATAAAATCTCCTTCTTCAGCAAGTAACTTAAAGCTTTTATGTGCTTCAGCAAAACACGTGTTTTCAAGTTGCAGCATCATTTTTCTCCAGAAGAATTTATGTGCATGTTTATTGCTGATGCATTTAAAAAAGAGTGATGCGTAACCATTACATTGTTCTGCAGATGTGAAGATACAAGATGCACTGCCATTTCATTGTAGTAAATTTCACTTACTCTGTGTGAGTGTGTATGTATGTGTGTGTGTGCAGGGAGCTGCAAGATTAAAGAGGAGGCTCAGGGGCATTTGATTCATTTGCAAAGCAATTGCTTTTATGTACAAAAAGCCCAATCCACTGTAGGTATTGTAAAAGCTTACCGTTTAAGGAACATGAGATTAATTCATTGTTTAACACAGCATCTTCTCAACTCATACTTAGTCATTCATGTTGGAGGAATTTTGTCATCTTGCTTTTTAATATATTATTACAGGAAATTTATTATTTAATATTGATGCATGTAAATTGCATGACAAACGATTTGTGAAAGCGAACAATGAGGCATTGAAACAAAATATATTACTTTAAGTTCTGCATACAGTTAGGTCAGTCCAGTGCAGCATGACTGTAACTCAGCCTCCCATCTATTCTTTTTATAGCATGCACACACGATGGGAAGAATATTCAGTGATTCCTTACCTTTTAAATAATTCAACAAATTCCATTTCTTACATATTAAAAAATGTACTGCATGTGGAACTTCAAAATGATAAAACAGCATAAAATACTATTTTGATATCAAAGCACCTATTGCATTGGCTTTCTTGGTTTTGTATATGTACAATTGGACTACAATATGAAATCCCCACAGTGTGCAATGGAGGCACCAGCTGTGTTTCTACTGTAGTCTAATCCTCAGACATTCATGGCAAGTAACAATCACATGTATGTGATTGAAATAGGTATCACTGGGAATCGTTGTTGGATTTCTCCTCTCTCTTCTCTTCTGTCACGGGAAAACTATGAATATGTTACAAATGCATTGTACGAACAACAGAGACCTGAGAACAAGGTCAGACTTCTCAGCTCGGTGTCGAGAGGCCTTCTCTTCCAAGCGAAAGCAGAACAGAACAAAAACTCAAAGTTTGAACCAAATCAATATTTGTTTAAGCTTACCAGAAACACTGAAATGAGGCTGTTTTACTTCAGGATCTCAAATGAGACAGTTTCATTATTAACACTTATCTTTTATTTACATGTGTTGATACTCTCAAACAAACATCCCTGTCAAGATACTGAGAAGCAGTCTCTCCTCCGAAAAAAAAAGCATTTTTGAAGCCAGTAAGTATTTAGTAAAGGATTAATGCGAGAGGCCTTGATTGCGTTTAACAGAACAGGACCCAATTAGCATAATAGGCCCTCTTTCATTCTCTTTGAAGTCCAGAGCATAGAATAACAAATGTATATGAACCACCAGCCAAACGTCAATACATGGAAATGCCACAATCCTCAGTGGAGAGTCTTGGGTGAATTTTTTTGCAGGAGGAGGGAAAAACATCCCATTTTATTGCAAAATAAGCAGTACAGAGGATGCGTTCGGTCTTCCAGCCACTAGGGCCAGCAGGCTCTGTGGGGCCCTGATCCTGGAGGAGAGATAGATGGAGGCAGGGAGGATGTGATGCTGAGGGAGGTGCATCTTTTCTTTCAGGTGTTTTAAAAGCGCACCACGATGCGGATGAGTGAGGGTAATTACTCTCCAATTAAGGATAAAGACGTCACCTGGGAAGGAGCTGCAACATAAAGGCTCCCACAGCAGAGGAGAGAAAGGGCACAGGATTGGTTTTAAGTGCACATCACATCCTATCGCTCAGAGAAGCAGGGTGATTCATGATAAATGTAACATTATAAATATTTGTGCTGAAACCTGCAGTATTTGGTAATAACAGCACAGTTGCACTTTCTATTTAAAAACATATTCTCTATATTATTTTTCTTTTGAACCTGAAGTTCAATACGTGTATTTCTCAGAGGTTTCTTTTACAATTGCGATGGAGACGTAGTTCATGATTTAAAGATATGAATTCTGTACTTCAGAATCCAGAGTTATCAGCATCCACCTTCTTGGTAGAAAATACACGGGATTAAAAATGCCCTTTTGAGATGGAGAAAGCTTTGAACTTAAGAAGCATTTCAAGAAGCCTCTCTCTTTTTTGTATTGAAAGTTCACCTCCTTTGAGCATGCCATAGTTTGGTTCCCTTTTCAAATAATAGAATGAAGTTTAATAGGTCAAACCAATCAATGTGAATGTTCAAAGAGAATGTTGGAGAAGAGAGCATAGTTTCTAATTTTATTTTGAACACGATTTGAATAAAGATATTATTGATTTACAGCATTAATGAATTTTAATAAGGAACAAAGGCTCTTTAAGTTAAAGATTGGTCATTTAAGTTAAAGTCAAATGTGGAATTTTAGTGAAGGAACACTGGAAATCAGTGACATATTGTCAAACTTCTCTTATAAAGAAAAGCTAACTTATTGCTATTCCTCAGATTTTACAAATGCTCTTCTTCTCCTAAACAGTGGCAGATTCAATTCACTTTTATCTCTTATCATCTACCCTTACTGTGTAAGCAGTGGGTTCACTTGCTGATTGGACAACATCAAAGACAGACTGTCCAACAAGACTAGACCAATAAGAGCAAAGGGTTAATGCCTTGTATTTAAGAAGAGCAGTTCAAGTCAATTTTCATTAAAAGTTACATGCAAACATTAAGATACATGGGAACAGCACTGCTTATCGCGTCTTTATCTGATGCACACATTTGCAAAGGGGCACAAAGGGGTCAACATCTTACTCAAGCACAGTTCAAGAGGTGCTTTTAGGTTGTGCGTGAACCAAGAATGTAAAAATGTGATGAAGCTGAGTTTCAAAATGTTCCATTACGATGTTTTACAGGTAAGTGGAACTTAATGGGGAAAAGCAGCCCTCAGTTACATGTTAATTCCTCCATAGCAGAGACTTGATCTAAAAAAAAAAAACAGAAAAAAAAGAAAAAGATATGTGCTTATTGTGGTGTTTGCATCAACAATCTATATCAGCATAGCCCAATAACATACATCCTTGAGCCAATAAGTGGAACTAGAAGAAAAACTGTTGTGTTTTTAATCCAGGGAGTTAAAAGATGATAAAAGTTTTCTTGAAATGTTTTTGTACATTTAGCTGATTAGATTTGGTGGTAAGATATCTAAGTCTACTGCATGTGGTATTTAACTCATTCTGTTTGATTTGAAATTAATTAAAATAATTAAATAAATACATATATAATGAACCAGATACTGTGTTAATATCTTTAATATTTACATTTTTATAAATCTTGTTTTCTCAACCTTTCCAAGTCACACAAAAAATACGCTAAAGGTTATTTCCATCCTGTTGTAAGCAAAAATAACATTCATTTTGGCAAACCTATGAAGACTGGCAGTGCTACAGTACATACACATGAGATTTTAAGTGGTTTGGTGTAAGAATATGATGTATTGACAAAAATATTATTTCAATGAGGCATTTAGTACCTGTTTTTCTTAACATTAAATTCCTGAAGAAAAGAAAATCCTTTTGAGATCCCCCCTGCAAGAAATATCTACTCAGTCTCATCATGAAAATATAATACAGGGTACAATTCAAAAGTGCCATCACTTGTAGAAAATAGTATTTATTATTAATGAGATTAACATTTCTTCCATTGTTCCATAGTTAAGTACAGCAACTCCCAAAGCTTCAGTTTTTTTTTCCCAGACAAAAACTTTCAGCAGTTAGAATCACTTTAGTTGAGTCAGTGCCGAGTGAGCCTAAAGTCAAATCTCTACTAACATTTTTCTTTTTTATGGCTGCATTTCGAGATGTCCAGTTCAAACCAAATCCTTTTTTTCTTGGAGAATCCATTTGTCTGTTGTCATCATGGAGGAGCACCTCAGTGTCCAGATATTGCTTGAGCTGAAAGATGTTTAGAAAGACAGAAAAAAAAAATATATATATATATATTTATAAAAACAAACATGATCATGACAGTTAAATTCATTAAGTGAGATCGTGGGATCATGTAATTTAATGTCTCAGTTGTCACAATGCAAGTCAAAATGTTTGAAAGTAACAGTAGCATCCGTTAATACTCCTTTGTGAAGGCTCCACTGCAACTGGTCACCAAATAGCTGTGCATAGATGCTAAAGTGTCCCCCCACTGTAATTCAATCATTATTTATACTTAAAACAAATCCAACACACAGAACACGAAACAAAACAGTAAAACTGCAAAGCTTCTTCTATGATGCATCAGTTTTAAAGTGAAAATTACAAAAAGGGAAAATTGAGGGAAAGTAACTATCACACAGAACAACAATGCAGAAAAAAATCATGCTGTTGCCAGTGTTAACGATGACTTTTGGAGGGTGGACACTGACTTACACCTGATCAGTGTGGATAAGTAACCACATTTAGTGATTTACTATTTGCCTGTGTTGACTGCTTCATGGATTTTTTTTTATCTTTAAATAAAGCTGTAAAAAGAGACAAGCTGTCTTTGTGGATTTACAGTAACAACTGTGGATATGTCCCCCCCCCCCGACTTGTTGCTGCCAAGTTACAGATGGGGAGCTAATTGGTGCTGAGGAATGCAGCTGGGATATTGAACTGTCAAGGTGCTAAAACAAAATGTGTCTCTTTTGTTAATTACACACAATGCTACAAACAGTCGTGTTCTTTTGAGACTTCTCTTCCCTCCATGATCCATAAATATTTTGGCAGAGGTACAAAAAAAAAAGAAAAGAACAATTTACACACAATTATCACAGTGGCATGGGCAAACTGCCTGCAGATGTTTGATTTGAGTATAATGGGAGCAGAGGCAGAGCTTTTCTAACCTAGATGTTTTTCCTCCAGTCACAACAGAGTGGCAAGCATGCAGTAAGACCTCGGGGAGAAGAAATGAGGCCTTGAAAAGATGAATACCATAAAACATGCAGTTATGTCTTACTTTCTTTTTCACATTAGACAAATGTGTAGTGAATTCCGTTGTTTAGAGGAGAAGGAGGTGCCACAG
This sequence comes from Melanotaenia boesemani, assembly GCF_017639745.1. Lineage (NCBI taxonomy): Eukaryota > Metazoa > Chordata > Actinopteri > Atheriniformes > Melanotaeniidae > Melanotaenia > Melanotaenia boesemani. The sequence continues at coordinate 19,330,642 of NC_055682.1, read as the reverse complement.
ATACAGGAGGAAGAGGAGGAGGTGGAGGTGGAGGTGGAGGAGGGGGAGGAGGGGAAGGCATGTTAACCTGTGGTGGGACTACAAGGAGAGGAAAAAAGGAAAAGAGAGAGAAAATAATACTGGTCGTTAGTCATCTGTGTTAGTTAATAAGCTGAAGGCTAAAGCTAGTAGAGCACCACACTGCTTGCTAAAAGGAAACACACTTGTTAGTGAACACTTCACACTACATGTACACTTTTTATAAAGTGTGTAATAATAACGCTTTGGACAAGACAGTGATAAGGTTTTATGTCAGTCTACGTTTCCATGCACATGTTATTCTGAGCTACAATCGTAGCTCAAATAACCCAACTGAATTGGACTATTCTCCTTGTTCCAGTATACAAGGATAGGAGAATAGATTTACTGAACAAAGTATGCTCTACTCCTTTACAATCACCTTGTTAGTAATGGGTGTTTTCTAAATGGTGTATTCTGTTACAGCTCATGACAACTGAGAAATTATTTAGCTGGCAGCAAACTGGTACCATAAAAAGCATTGAATTGGGCAGCTTTACAGCTGTGTGCATAAATATACATTTATCACGATGAGATGCCTACAATCCCTTGTTATTATCTGATGTTAGTGGATTGGTAAATGGTAAAATGGACTTGTACTTATATAGCGCTTTTCCAGCCAGTTTGACCACTCAAAGCGCTTTACACGACTTATCACATTCACCCATTCACATACACTCACACTCCGATAGGCACATCGGGAGACAACGTGGGGTTAAGTCTGAGCCTGAGCCACAGCCGCCCCGATTTGTGAGCAATCAGCATACATTTTATTGTCAGTATTATATAGCTCCCCCAACATTTCATAAATCCTGTTTCTAGGGGAGCTCATGTTTCATTAAGGGGAGCTATAGCTCCCCCAGCTCCCCTGTGGTTCGCACCCTGGTTAAGTGTCTTGCCCAAGGACGCTTCGGCATGTAGTCAGTGGAAGTCTGGAATCGATCCGCCTACCTTCCGGTCAAAAGACGACTGCTCTTCCTCCTGAGCTACAGCCGCCCCAGCTGCCACTTCTTATTGTTTAGTCTTCCAGCTTCTCCTATTAGTCTAATTTAGTGTACACACAGCAGTAACTCAGCTCATAGTCACATCATATGGGTGTTAAAACATAGTTTCTGTATTATTTCAGCTGGAAAATCACATTTACTGTGTAAATGTAATTGTAATGTACTCTAAAAGTCCAGTTTAATACAGACAAATAATAATTTGATTTTCTTCCAACATTATGTCACCACACTGACTGTGTCATTTAAGCTTTTGTTCCCTTGAGTCAGTTCTGAAAACATGTCTTCTTAAAATGTGACTTTTCTTTTTTTTTTAAATAAAGAATACACCTTTTCCATATCGCTTTAATTACACTTATGCAGATTTCCTGCTACCTGTTACCAAAAAGCAGCCTGTGAGGAGAAAAGAAAGGGATTATACAGGTGGCACAGTTTAAACTAAAATATGTTTGCAAATCAATAAGCCCACTGGTTAAAAAACAAATCAGGAACATATATGATCATGTGATCATTTCAGGCAAAACTCTACATTTATGGTTGTTCTAACTTCTTAAATGTGGTGAATTGCTGTTTTGCAGTTTGATCGATAACGGAACAAAAAAAAAAAAATTATCAATCACATGTTTTGTCTTTTGAAGAAGATGAGCAATTTTAAAATGTGATTTTTGGCATCATATTTAGTTCTGTTTGGTTTGTTGTTTTTGCACTCTCAAACATTTATTGATTACCTGATTAAAATTCAAAGATGGTAAGTTGGTCATAATGCTGAAAAACTTGTTTAAAGATACAGCACATAGAAATATTACATGTATTACCAACCTGTAAATCATATTTAGTTTTAAAATGAACCATTCTTATAAGTCTGAAAAAATGTTGGAAATAAATTCAAATAATAGTAAAAATTAAATGTGTTTAATCCAAAACAAAGAAGTGTCCACGTTTGAAGTTTATTCTTCTTGAATGATCTGGTCACGATTTTCTTTTTCATCTAAGCAACCTGGAAATTGATCGCAGCTTGTTATTTTAAGAAAAAAAAAATTAATTCATTAATTTAAAAAATAAAATAAAATAAAATAAAATAATAAAAGTATTTTCTGTTTGAAAAAGTTTAGTAACTTGACCGTAAAAAAAAAAAGAAAGAAAGAAAAAAAAAAAACAACTTTAGGGATCCATCTATTTACTGCCAGTAATGGTGAAGCTGCCTTTTTGTTACATGAGCATCTTAGAGACTTGTTTACATTTATATGGTAACTGTATGTGCTTTGGCATTCTGTTGTTATTAGTGCTATAAAGATTTTAAGATTACAAGAGATTGTTGCAATGTGTGTTTCAGTTTTACAATCGCAGTCAGAAAGATTAGAAGATTTCTAATAACAAAAATAAATAACACTTTTCTCCTGCTCTATTTATTACATGAGGCTTGTTGTGAGTAATTTGTAAAAGTGTCATTTGTGCTCTCTGTTTTGTCACTGCATAAACATTTGATCAAAGAAAGAAAAAGCAATGAATATTTGGTGAGGTACAAGATAAAGAAGTTTTCCTCTGGTAGGTCAACTTCCAACATAAAACTAACAATTTGTTTAAATATTCATGATAAGTTTCCACAAATACCAAAACTTTTTATCTCTTTAAAATAAACGAATCAAATAAAAAAACAGCTTTGTAGTAATACGTACTTGTAATATAATTAGAGTGAAGAATATTCCCGCTTTTATGCCAACGGCACTGAAGTCTCTCATGCATAATACTGTGAAAAAGACTCTTCTTTTAATTCGGGGGTTTGAAAGTGCACCAACAGGCCTCACTTTAACACCAAAGGGAGAGAAAGTCATTGATTCAGTCTGCACTGACAAGATGCCACCGGTTACATTCTCTGGCATTTCTCAATGCTGGAAATAATGTTATAATTGTTGACTTAGCTTCACTGTGCATATTAAGCTTCCACACATGCTGACAGCTTGAGCGTTACTGTGTGTGACAGATGTGTGTGCATGTGTGTGTGTCTGTGTGTGCCAGCAAGGCAGACAGACTGACAATCTGCAGCAGCTAGAGTGAAAATTAACTCGCCTGTCTGCTGTAGAGTATGAAAGAGATGAGATGTGAGCGCAGTGTCTTTTATGCAGGTTCAGAGCTACGTTCAAAGCAGCAGGAACAGCATGCAGATGGAGAGCAGAGTTTGACTGGGTCATTGATCAGCACACAAAATGGCCTCATCAAGCGATTCCTCCCCTCTCTAAAAGATTCTACTTGGATTGCAATTAGAGGCTATCTGAGCCCCTGATAAGGAATAATGTTAGGTTATTAGGAAATTAACAGCCTTATTGCTTGACTCTGCACCTTACCCCTCCTCTCATCAATACAGCATTCTTGAAAGGCTGTTTTCCTCTCTTGATTCCTTCTTCACCCAAAAGATGGCAAGTTTGACACCAGGAGAAATTTCACTCAAACTGTCAGCATTGCTGCACTTCTTACTTTTCAAAAGACTCACTAATTACTAAGTATTTCTGCGGAATAGTTTTTTTTGTTTATGCTCCACTCATTGAGCAAAGCTATACCAACCTACAGAAAATAGTTTCACATCTTATAACTGACCAACCTGCAACTAGTTTGCTCTTGAGTGAAGCCTCAGAGGCGAGAGCGTAGGACATGGTGATGATCCTCTCCTGCTCCTGTAGAGCTGAGTCGAGCGCCACCAGCCCCACCTCAGGCTTTTCCACAGACATTGTTGATGCTATGTTTTGCACACTGCCCGAGAAAAGAATTAGAAATTTATCAAGCTTGATGCATTGGCAATGTGACACTTTGGCATTTTATATACAGACTGGAGACACATAAAAGGAAAACCTAAACCCTTCACCCTTACGTTGAGGAAATCTGGGAGTTCTGTTAGGCTATAGAAGAAGGATAATCTCATATATCTCATTATCACTTATACTTCTAAACAAACAAGCGCTGATGTTAACTCTCATTTAACATTTCACCAGGGTTGCAGAGGCATATCAGCCTAACATCACTATCAGCTGATATCTTAGATGTGTAGCATTGATTTTGTTTTAAGATGGACATAATATGAATGAATTTGTTCTTATTGAAATTCCCAGATTTCATAAGAGGTGCATGTCTTTATTGTACATCAAATTAGTTGGTAATACAAGTCAATTAAATCCTCTCCCATCGTAGGCAGTAACATGTTTACACTCAGTATGATAAAGGCTCCGTGTGTGATCAGAAACTGGATTATATCTACAAATCTCCCTTTTCCAAGGGGAAAAATGCTGCTAAAATCTGCATCACTTTACCCTGCAGAAATGAAACATCTCAGTTTAAAGGGCCAGATCACTTCACTTGTGATCATCTATACTAAAAAGATGAAACTTTAAATGATCTTTTACTAAACCATTGAGCATCTTGGTTTAATAGGCAGATTGAAAAACTGGAAGGTATTGCTAAAATTCTTTTGTTCATGAGCAAGAATGAAATACAACTTGAGTGTATTTTAGTTATTCTTTAAGTACCTGGACTTTGCTAAAATGTTTTTGATGCGCTCCACCTTCCGATGACGCTCCTCCACCTCCTGAGGACTGAGTGGCTCCTCAGGCTCTGGATCCACATAGCGCTCTGGAATCAACACTTTCTGAGGCTTTGACAGCTAGGAAGCAGATGCAGTCAGTGTTAAGATGTTTACAAAGTCACACAAAGGTGACACAAATGTGTAAAAAAAATTTGTAAGAATTTGCAACACTTTTCAAAATGGTTACAGACACATCCAGCGTTCACCATAAACAATAACATGCAGTAAGTTTCTTTTTCTGATCCAGAGAGGGATACAACAAGCAATCACACAGGTTTAATATACATAAAATCTGTTTCGGGATCAAAGTTTATTTCAGATTCTTAATGCCACTGGACTTTTCAGACCCCACCACGTTGCAAAAAGGCATTATTCAAACTGTCAAAGTTGCCGTCTGCTCTTAATTTCTTAAGCACTCATGTCTCCCAGCAATAGTCTATTTGTGTCCCTACTGCTGTTAACCAGCTGTCCACCTAAAATCTGTTGGATGTTTGACCACCACTGTAATTGCACTTGAGAAACTTGATGTTTCCTCCAGGTTTAGCTACACTGGCAATTCTAAAGGTGAAATTTACAGCCAGTACTGCAACATATCCTCTTTATTTTTAGATATTTGCCTAGGTGTTGTACGAAAGATTTTAACCAGAAAGCAGCCATCTATGACCTTCAAGAAAGATCAAAGGTACCATTCATAGAAAAGATGCAAGATGCAAGATGCAAGTTTGAATTTTTCATATCCAAATGGATCTGAATATGGTTCACACAATTAAATAATTAAATTTTTAGTGGTGTATACAAAGATGTGCAAACATTCTGAGTCACTTTTTATATCTTTATGCATTTAGACAGAGTCTTTTTATAAAAACATGGCACAATATTGGCTCATTTGTTGAATTAGGTGCTTTTGTTTTATTCTCCTCTCTGCTGTATTTCTTAGTCCAGAAAACCGTATCTTACTTCTTTGTTGAGGTCCAGGTCATAGTCCAGTGGTTCTAAGTCGGCCTCATGTGTAGGAGGGGTTGTGGCGGTGGAGCGGAAGGTCAGCCATTCATCAGAGTGCGAGCGGGGTCTCTCTTTGTGCTCGGGAGGTCTCTCCTCCCCCTGGACACTCCTAACTGCCTGCGCCTCCTCCCCCTGAACAGCTCTCTCAAGCAACTGCAGGTCAAACTCCTGCTCTCTCTTCCACTGGACAATGCACACAGGAAAGACACAGAGTGAAACAAATGGCAGGGTGCTGCCGTTGAGTTGCTCAATGTGAAAAAAGTGAAACTGTTTACATATTAATTCAAAACATATTGTACAGTCAAACAGATCTAACTTTATTTTAATATGACTTTAAAGGCTGCAGAGTGTGTTTCAGTGTGTGTATGTGCTCAGGTGTGAAAAAGAGAAAGCACATGCATAGATGGGTATGCATGCTTTCATGGAAGTCAGAGGTTTCACAATGAACAGCATAATGCCACACATATAAACAGAAACAGACACTTCATTCAAACTGTGAGAGTTTCCCCAAACATCACCTTTTTGGTCTGTTCATTGAAATGAATGATAATGATAATACACTTAAAAAAAGAAAAAAAAAAACATGGCAATATGAGTTCTTAGAAATGTGCATTTATTTCCTTTTGTTTTGCAACATTAACATTTGTAAAAGAAAAGGCTCTACTAATGATTAGATCATAACAGTATGCAAACATAGTCTATGTTATGAAATGGGTGTTATTCACATCATTACAGCCTATATAATGCTTCTTTTTATAAGCAGTAAAGTGGTAAATAGGACAATTAAAAGCCCCAATTCATAATCATTCAGCACATCTTTATAATCTTTTAAGTAAAAAAAAAAAAAAAAGTGAATATATAATAAAACCAGTAAGAAGAATACTATGATGAGGTTAAAATGAGAGCTTTAATCAGTGTTGTTCAATGTATGTCAATGTTTTGGTCAGTAGAAAATCAGAAACTACTTCACATTTCTCCCTCACACATGCACACACGCACACACGCACACACACACACACACACATACATACATATATACATGGACAGCAACATTAATTGTTAATGTTAATCAACTTAATTGAAGAACATCAGGCTCTGATATTGAAATGAACGAGAGATGATGCTGGCAAACAGATGATATTAAAGAGCAAGAAACAACAGTAAGGTAGTAACAGTGTTAAGGTGAAATCAAAATGAAAATGATCAGTGAAAAAGAGGGATGGATAAAGAAACATTAGCTTCTACAACATCCAGAAACTGATGAGCGAGGTGAGAGTGAGTGAGTGACTGAATGTGTGTGTTTGAGGTGAGTAGTGTGTTATTTGTTGCTTAGGCAAGATTTGTAATGAGTTTAAGCAAAAAATTGATCTACAATTTATACAACCCAAAATCAGATAAAGTTGGGACAACATGGAAATTGCAAACAATAAAAACACATATTTAACTGCAAACAGTTCAAAGCCAAGACATTTCATGTTTTGTCTTAATCTATTAAATTTATTTGTTAACACACATTTTATGAGAAGTCAGTGTCTGCAGAAGACAGCAGTCAGAGGGCTCTCAGTTTGGAGAATCAGATGGTTTCCTGACAGGCAACCTAAAGTTAAAAGCTACTCAATGCACAGCCTTTTGAAAAGCATTTTTTCTAAATCTAAACAACTCAGACATAATGTTTCAAGGCAGGTCAGCTGAGAGCAATGTGTGGATATTTACGCTGCATTGTTTTAGACACTGCCTCATAGAACTGCAACCCGTACTGTCTTTGAATGCAGCACTGACCATGTTCTGCAGTCTAAAAAGTATAAACAGTCGGATACATCAATAATGTGGAGTATTTTTAGGTTTGAGTTTTAGAAATTATTTAAAATGTTTTTTTTTTCATATAGTTGCTTTCAGCTTTAACATGACCACTCTGACCACTGACTAAGACATGGAATATTGATATATACTTTATATTAATTCACTTAAAAATTATAATAATTGACAGATCCCCAATAAAAAGGTCATTTTCTGTACCCACTTAATCTCGTTGAGGGTCACGGGGCTGCTGGGGCCCACCCCAGCCACTATCAAGCAAGAGGAGGGGTACACACTGGAGAGGCCAATAGTCCATCCAAGTAAAATGAGATAGCTTAGGTTCAATCTTTATCAATTAGCATTTTCCACACTATTCCAACTTCTGATATGGGGTTTCACCTTTTTAATAGAAATATTTTGATTTCCACTTTATGTTAAACACTTTTTAACAATCATGTAACCACAGTTCACACACTTTGTACTGTTATCCACTTCTCTTCACAGGCCTTTCTCAAAGAAGATATTTGAACATGTCACAAAAAGGTGAACACCACTGTAAATAATCCTTTTTAGTTTCAGTCTTAAATTTCTTTGTACATTATTAGAACTACAATAAACTGAGCCAGTGATGACGCCATTAGCATTTGTGGTTTTTTTCTGCCATCCAAAGTAACATATCGGCAGTGAAAAAGACCTTTAACTGAATGAAACCAACATGGACCAAATAATCCCAGTTAAGGCTACATAGTGAATAACTGTTCTGTACTTCACTAATTTAATGGTCTAATATCAACTTTGTAATGTTGGCAAAAAGAAAACTGGCTACACAGTGTAAAGGCATGCATCGCTACTGTAGATCACCACTCTGATTGGCTATCGTCATGCAGGAGAGTTTTACAAGTGGTACTGTTCTAGTAACATACTGATCCCAAGTCTGCTGAAAGCGGGCGCGAGGGAGAGGCATGCGTCGATGTGTGACGGTCTCCGTGACTCAGAGTGCGTTTGCGCTGGCGAACGAGGGCCTTCTGGTGCCTCTTCATCCTCTCCAGCTGCTCATCAGCACTCATCTTCCCCCTCTGCTGCTGCTGCTGCACCACTTCCCCAGAGTACAGACGCTCCAAGGCACTTTTCGGTCTCTCCTGAGAGGAGTGGGAGGAAAGTTGAGAAGAACGAAAAGGTGCAGCGGATGGCAAAAAAGAGTGAGGGGGGGGGATAAAACTAATCTGATGAGGAAAGTAAAAGTAAAGTTAATCTTAGAATTACTCTCAAGGTTATTAAAATTATGTTTTTTAATACAGAGTGTTCATCAATAAGCACAAGAATTTCAATACATTCAGAAGATGGCTATTAAGGTTACGGAATATTTCACATTACATGTTTTTATTGGAACCACCTGTGATCCACCTGTGGCAGAAGAAGCTTCAGGGCTTTACTGCAGGCCAATACAAAGTCTGTAAAACAACTTTAACAAAATTCTGTAGTTTTTATGAGGTTTAATTAAACGTTGTTCATTAAACTTTAATTTACCAAACTTTAAAGAGAACACAGGAACAGCCTAACGATATGCAGAAATTGCATTTGAAACTGCTAAGTGGCTTTGATTGATGCAGGCTTTGTAAGCATGTTTTAGAAATGCTTGAGTATTGTACTGCTGGGTACAAGCTGTTTGTAATATCTTATATTAGCTTAACTAAGAGCTGTAATACTCAAAAAATAAGATACTGCTTTTGGATTTGCTGCAGTGTCCAATCATAATTTTGTAGGTATGTTCACAGTACTACGGTTCAATATTTTCAAATATTTGCATGTCAATTCTGATTTCTTACAAAAAGTAATATCTTTTTATCAGCAGATCACAGTTGGCATATTCACATTGTTGCATTTAAGAATTTGAATGATATATAAATGTAACTTATACAACAAATAATAGTTACAAGTTAGCATATTAAATCAACCTTTTATCTGTGCATGTAAAGTTCTTTTTTTTGGCAAATTATCCATGCCAGTATCATTCCTGTCCTATACCACTTTTTCCATTTCAGGGTCGCTGTAAAGCTGGAGCCTATCCCAGCAATTAGCAGGCAAGAGGCAGGGTACACCCTGGATAGGTGGCCAGTCTAATGCCACAATCAGTTAAATTAAAATACTTTGTTCATTCTAATAACCTTATACTCAACTTATCACATGTCCCAAATGACCACATTTCACCAAAGTACAATATTCTTTTCTTTTCAGATCCCTACACACTTATTAAGTGCCGAAAAAAAACAGGATCCTCTTACTGACCCCCCACCTATGAGCACTTCTGGGTCTGGGGGAGGACTTGACAGAGCCAAAAGTATTAATGCAAGCTCCAAATATCAAAGATTTTATCTCTTGATTAATTCATTCATGAATTTCATTGATGTCATCTAAAACTGGTGTGACATACTACTGTATCTGCTGGAGCTACTAATTTGTATATTCACTTTATACTATTTCATAGTTCTTTTAATTTAATTCTGAGCTTCACCTTCACACCGGCTGCTGACGCTGATCTTCGGAGAGTCACATATGAGGAGATGCTCGAAGACTGGTTCATTCTAAGCGAGGAGCCAGCTACTCCTGGGGGGAAGCCAACAAACATTAAAAAAACACTATTCTCAACTTGACATTATTGTTTAAAATTATTGATGTGCGGTCTGTCTGCACAATGTTTTGTGTAACAATGTTATAACAGTTCATAAAATCTGATGCTCATTTTCTATGTACCTCTACCAGGTAATGTCTGATAACCCCCATCATGCCCAACACTGATGTGGCTAGAGCCATCTCCAGCTCCCATTAGCTCTGGATCACTCAGGAAGGGTCTCAGTTCCACCTGAGATATACACAAACAGATTTGACAGGACACTAATCTAAAATGGATGCATTTCAGGAGTATAATGACAAAACTATACACATACTGCATTTATGATACCTTACTGTCCCCATTGGTGAACTGGCCAATCTCTCTATCCCTTTTGCGTTCATCTGACTGTCGTTTGAGGCCACGTACAGAGGTGTGTCTGATGACTGTTGTCTCCCGGGGCAACGGTGGCACAGCAGGGGGATGCTCATCAGGACTATAGAGCTGAGGTAGAGGAGGTCTGGGAGGCACATCTTCCTCACTCTGCACACAGAACATGGGAGTTGCTCATAAAAGCTACAAATACTTGGGTGTGCACTTGGACAGCAGACTAGACTGGAGGACGCTGTGATGCTGTGTACAGGAAGGGGATGAGCAGACTCTACTTCATGAGGAAGCTCAGATCCTTTAATGAATGCAGCAAACTTCTGGAGATGTTCTTCCAGTCTGTGGTGGCCCGTGCCATCATGTATGCTGTGGTGTGCTGGGGGAGCAGCATCAGCTCCAGGGATTTCAGCAGGATCAATAAACTGATCAATAAGGCAGGCAAGATCTTTGGACACAACCTGGAGACAGTCAGAGACAGGAGGTCTCTGAACAAACTGGTCTCCATCATGAACCATCGTGTCTCCATCCACTAAACAGTTTACTGGAGGGACAGCAGAGCTCTCTTTCAAACAGAAAGCTGCAACCCGCCCGCCCGCCCGTCCGTCCGTCCGTCCGTCCATCCATCCATCCATCCACCCATCCATCCATCCATTCATCCATCCATCCATCCATCCATCCATCCATCCTGACTAAAGGTTTCCTTCTGGCTTCTAGTGGTGCTGTGAAGCTGCTTTTTTTTATTTTTTTGTGATGTTTTGGTGACATCCTAACACTAAATGTAAGCATAACTTTTGTTTAAGACAACTCTACTAAACTGATCAAATGTTTGTTCCTTTTGTCCTCAGCCACAGAAAACACAAAACTATGGTAGAGAGAGTTAAAACATGTTGGAGAATGTAACTCCAATGTCCTTGCTTCAGTTACAGTTCATGTAATTATCTCCTCTTGTCTGTCTCTACTTGTTTCTTATAAACTGTAGTGCTTAAGGAAATATTTTAAGTACTCTATATTTAAAATACCTGCTCCTGAAATGTAACTGCAGTGAAAGTATGTAAGTATTTTTGAAAGAATGAACTCAAAGTTCTTGTTATCTTGTGTGACTGTTATTCCATCATATGATGTTTAAGCAATAGATTGTCATAATTCATTTATTAGCTTTCATGTATAAGCAGACTTTTGCTGTTCTAGTTGGTCAATGTGGTCAATTCTTAAAATATCCACTAATAATATTACCCGACTTGTATAAACTTTTGGGTTGTTAGGTTTTTAGTCATATGTTTAGCACAGTGAGGTTTGTAAAATAATTTAGAATATCACCTAATGAAAGCTGACATTTATTTACAGTGAATAAAATGGACAACATCTTCCTTGATGTAGCAGAGTGGAAGTAAAAAAAGCAACAGAAAATAAAAAGCTTTCGGTAAGATCACATTAAATTAGTACAGAAATTCTTCTATCATCATGAACCTTGTCCAGCCCACTTCTTACTTGAAAATGTCAAAATTGCCAAGTCAATCAGTCTGATCCCCTTTAAAAAATTATTTTCTGATCTTTGTGTATACGTGTACATTCATGCTTGAGTGTGCTTTAAGATTATTGCATTCAAAGTTCACAGACTTGTTTCAGGTTCAACAATTTCTTTGTATGCGTGTTAAAACCCTTAAGATCTCTCAGGTTCTTGAGTTCAGATGGTAATGCATGGAAAAAACTGTTTTATATAGAAATAACACTTAATCTCAAATAGACAAAATAAAAATGAGATGGAAACATTGACCAAAAATTCAAACACTTCATCTTTTCTGCAAGGTCTTTCATATTTAAAACTCACCCATTTAAACCCACTGAAGACAGTTGCAGAGTGGTGTAATGGCTGCTGGATGGGATTGGAGGACAGGGTGGGGGTATGGCTGCTGGGGCTAAGGTGGGGGTTGTGCTGCTGCTGGGACAATCTCATCTCCATAGTAGACGGGCTCCCAGACACTGAAGGCACTGATGACACCGAAACTGAAGGCACAAATTTCCTCTCTGGGGAATTTGAGGCCGCATGAACATGTAACATGAATACATACTCTGTAAAGACACTGCTTTCTTTTCCTACGGGAAGCATTTAAACATTCATTAGTAAAGAGGATGACAAAGATGTGAAATGTTAAGAAACAACAGTGTGACCTGATGGGTTACGCTGCTTCATTCAGTCAGTAGTAATTATCTTTGTAAAGGTGGAGCCTCTGTGCAGTGCTTGCCTCACCTGGGTTGGTAACAGAGGATATAGTGACTTTGTAGTTGGCTTTACTGGTGCTGAGGCCTGCGATAACATCCTCAATCCTCCATAGCTCCTTTCTGACCTGGACTTTTTCTTGCTTCTCAAAGAGAAACACATACCCACTTTAACATCTACATACAAATTAGATACATTTTCTTTAACATTCCACATGCTCACATACTTTCAATTCAAAGTCCATTTCAATGAAAGTGAATGGCTGCTTGTGTGAGTTAACAGAGATCACTGAGCCACAGACCTGAGAAAGATCACTGCGGTTCATCTGTCCCTGCAGGGCTGACTTCAGCCAGTCCACATCTCTCTCCAGCTGACTGTACTCATTCCACGCATTCTCCATCTCCTATAGAATAGAACACAGCACACTTTCAGTATCTGAAATAGCTTTCACACTGTACTTCTCTGTCAGTCTGCACTTCTTTAATGAGTTCAAGAAATATGTGATCACACCTACACATAAGCATGTGTTAGAAGTTGAAGTAAGAAGATGTTTTTCACTGGAAAACATTTTTTTAAAACCTGAGTCAACCTATATCTACTGAAAGTATCTGCATATGACCAGAGTACGGTGACGTGACTGACGCTAAGGAGTAAAGATGCATTTGTTTACTTGCATTTAATCATGACATTTATTTGTAAATGCAGTTTTGAAACTAGTAATTTTCCATTTTAAGACTAAACATTTTGAATATTATGGAACAATTTGACAAAAAATGGCCAAGAAAAGCACTCGTGAGTTTCTTTGTGGCATCCGGTTTGTCCCCCAATCACTCATTTTGGTAGTTACAGTCAACCTGAAACATTGTGCCAGTTGCAGGAAACATCAAAAGGGAACGTCTAAAAACAGAAGTGAACTTCTTGTTTCCAGCCAATAAAAACACAATGAACACAGTAGTGTGAACTTTGTGGAGGAGGGGGAAGGAACTTAAGGAGAAGTGTGTTAAATAAATTTGTCTTCACATCTCAAAGAAGCCAGAGTTTTTCTTACTGTGGAGACTTGAGATATTTCAGCCCTGATGTGGACCACATCCTCTTGTAGCAGCTTCTGCTGATAAGCAATTTTCTCAGCATGAGCCGGCTGATCTTTGTACTCTTCCATCTGCTGGTGAGAAACATCCAGCACAGACTCCAGCTTGTCCTGAATAGTACGAAACACACAGGAAACATAAAGCAGACTGCCTTTATGGACCACACGGCAGAACGGGCTGACACACATTAAAGTATCTGGACCAGGAGTGTCCAGCTCTGAGGGCCACAATCATGCAAGTGCCCCTGCTCCAACACACTTAACTCAAATTAATGAGTCATTGTGCAGAACTTCATAGGTTGCTGGATCCATCTTATTTGACTCAAGTGTGTTGAAGCAAGGAAACATTGTAAACTGGCAGGACAGTGGTCCTCGAGTACTGGCTTTGGATACCCCGAATCTAGGCATATTTTGAAGTTTAAGAGTACTATTATAACAGTAAAGCAATAGTATAATACACATAATAATGATATTTGGTTTGAACATGGAAAAAAGGAAAAAAAGGATGAAAAGTGGCAAGTTTTGTTTAGTGGCATCTTTTGAACTTCTAGATTTGTGCTTTTAGCTGTAGGTTTTGTCATAGAACACTGGTTGATGTGAATTTGTGGAGTAATAGATGACACTGAATATGTTCTAAACAGATAAGACTCATTATAGTCTAGTTATTAAGGGTACATAAACACACACACATACACAAAAACACATTGTGGTAGGACCTTTAAATGTTATGCATTAAAGTATGTTTATAACAAAAAACCTTGTCCTCCTTCAGAGAGCGTATCCTGGCTTCTAGCTCCTGTAGGATCTTGTCTTGTTCACACAGTCGACTTAATTTCACCTAAAGAAAATAAAAAAAATAAATAAATAAAGTGAATACAGATAGAACCTATGTACACTGTTTACTGCCAATGACATAAAGCTACACAGGAAGAAGAAAGATAAAATAGTTTATGGGGCGATATATGGAGCACGTGTTTACAACACAGGCCAAATGTTCTATTCTTGTCTTCATTCACCACTTCTCTACAGTGGGTGAGACGAATTGATCGTCTACTGTAGTCTTCACGGTCTGTCAATAAAGCTCATCTTTGTAAAAAGCCCCCAGGAATTCCTCTCATCAGCGCAGTGAGAGATATCAAAAGGTTCTGTACTATCTAGTTTGGGGGTAGAATTTGGTAATATCCATTATGAGTAATCATAATCAAAAATCCATATTTTCAGATTCACTTTTGGAGAAAGCCGTGTTTACTGAGAGTGACAGATTTGTTTTCCCAGAAATGGGTTATTTGTTTATGAAAACAACATAAGACTGCCGAGTTCAGTCTTTTTCACACAGTGTATTTTTTTCTCAGATCTATTTATCATTCTGTTCAATTAATAATTAAGCTGTTTTTATTTTGCTGCCACATATTGTTGTTTTTAATTGCATGAAATATTCATTGTTCAGACAAATTTACTGGCAATTTCTTATAAATTGTTAAAGTGGAACAATGCAAATGATGAAAAGCCAGGACATCCATCTTATTTACCTCTATTCAGCAGAAAACAAAGACGGAGAAAAGCAGGATCAGGCAAATCAAACTGAAAAATTTAACAGCTCAACATCTAAAACTCCCATTACATGTATTTTTCTCTTTAAATTGCAGGGAGGAAAATAAAAGCTGTGGTCGATACACTCAGGCCCTCACTGTGCAGCGTGGATGGGTGTCCCCACAGTGTTGCAACGTGCATACGTTCCTTTCACTCTGCAGCCTGTTTACCACAACTTATGAACACACACACAGACACACCACACTAAAACACACAGTAAAGTCAGACTAAAGTCAGCTGCGTCTCAGTAGTGGATTGTCAGAAGTCGGAAATTGAGATCTTAAAGAAATGAGAGAGATGGGTAAACAGGGCCCATTCTGTAAATATTAACAACACTGTAATTCACTTACATCTGCATCACTTTCTGCTATTTTCACAGGCCTTGATGGTCTCTCTTTTTTTAAACTCTCACGTCCAGTGACCTGAAATTTACAATAATCACGAACACAATAAAATACTATAACAAACCGAAATCAAATAACATATTCAAGAAAACATTCTTCAGTTATTTCACTTAACAGTAACTACTTTTACCTTTAATGCAATAAGCTGCTATCAAAGTCAAGCTGAACAAAATTATTAAGGCAACAGAAAAAATTGTGCTAATAGAATAAAACTGTGTACTCAATCTGTACAAAATGCATCTCTGTGTGTCAGTGAACCCTAAAAACCCAGAGCTGCTCTTTTCTGGCTGCTTAAACTAACAAGTTCTTCATATGAAGAAAAGGGAAGACAAACATTTGTTAAAGTCTTTTTTTTATTTTTCACAAAGCTGCACCTGAAATATTTAAAGCCAATGTTAAGAATTAGAAGCCTCTGCTTTCATGAGGGAGTGGAAAGGCAGTATGATTCAGAATGTAAATTTGGAGATTGTGTTTCTGCACAGTTTGAAATTGATAGATAGAGACTACAGAACTACTGTCTCTTATTCATGCTTCAGCCATAACAATAAAACCCCTGACAGTTAAAATGAGTAACACAGCTCGTCGTGTTACAATTTAATGTTCTTTTGGAAAATCCGACACCCTGGCATTCACATAGACGTTTCTTTAATACTTGTCTAAATATTTTTACAGGCACCGTCACCTTGCTTTATTGCTGTTCAGCCTTACATTTAGGAACTATGTCCTGTTGTATGTCCTGTCTCATGCGTTTTGTTTTTACTTGTTTGATTCTCACTGGAAAGGATGCTCCTATTTATCTCCATCTGTATACCTCCTCCTATGGTAACCACATTCCTAAGCCATAACAGGTGAATCACCATGTGTGACAGATGGTTTGAGGCATGACCCTAACCCTTTATTATGAGTTCACAGAACTTTTGTTCCACAGCTGCACTGTTTTCTTTCAGGGTGGTTTGGCAGGATGTTTTCCTATTAGTAAACAACTTCTGTTTGTATGCAGTTATACCACAATTATAGAACTTGGCAATTTAAAAATCTATTGATTATGTCTTCTTTACTTCTCTGTTAAGCTGAAATTATAAAAAAAACAACTTATAAAACTTGATCATGTCTTCTATTTGCAGGGACTGTAAAATATTATTTCTTTGTTAATATTTGATTTGGTTTGTAAAATATTGTTGGGAGAAAACCTTTCTCTTTAGTCTTATCTAGATGTTACATGCAATATTAAGTGTCTTTAATACCCTTCAAAACTACAGATGCCATCCATTTCCACCACCTTGATGAAAACAGAGGCCCTAAGATATTGCCAGTACTGTATTTTTCTTAAAGAACAGCACTGGGTCATTGGGTCATCTCTTATGTTCAAGCAAGCAAAACAACAGCAAAGTGATGATTTCAAACGGATTCTCAGTTCAAACATAAAAGCCTCTTAGCATGCCAGGAAACTCTTTTAACATCGCAGTTTCCTTCACTTCATCTCAAATCAGAACAGTGTTTTCATATCTCACAGCAGATGAGCTGATGGAAAAAAAAATCATGTCCAAAATCCTGCAAAAATTCAAAAGATGCATCTCATTCCATTTTAAAAGCACTGGAATGGATTATTTCACTTTGTATGCACACCATCCTTACATCCCAACACAAAAGCTGAAGTAGGTCAATAATCTGTTTTAAAACAGGAAATGAAGAAAATTACAGCCTAGATCAAATACAAGTGTGTTTTTTTCTAATTCAGTGTGGTGTTTAACATACAAATAAAGTGGTGTTGAATGCTCTGCACAAATGTGAAAGGGAACATATTTAGTGACATGAGACAGAGTGCTTAAATACAAAAGTCTTAGACATTTAAACAACCGTATTTATAACACTCTTATGGAAATTGCCGTTCTCATGGCTCAAACAATTTAATAGTTCAACCACATGCAAATGAAAACTTAAATTTCTATCAGGATTATCTCAGCATCATCATGTGCTACAGTAACATGACTGCATTGCTCCACCGGAGTTCATCTGAAGTCCAGCATTTGATGGCAAATTAAACTTCAGGACATTTATTTTTAAATATGAAGCAAAATGTTGATAGCACCCTATGCAAAACTACTATAAAAGGAAATGCTTTTTTCTGCTTCAGAAAAAAAAGAGGAGTGTTAAAAGACATGTTAATTGCACCACAAGGAGACAGCAGAAAGCACAGCAGAGAACAGAGGAAAGAACAGGGAGGCAGATGTTGGGGGCAGCAGCAGGAGAACAAGATTGTAGTCCAGAGTGGAGAGATGGAGAAGAGGATTAAATGGATAAAGTGCCATTTACTTTGTTGGGGCCCACCTTCAGATCTAGATACTCCAGGTCCTTCTTCAGTTGTATGTAAGTATCATCAGCCTTTAAATGAGCAGTGGAGAGATAAATCATTTGAAATGAATCTGCAAAGGATAATGGGTGACCAGATGACTCTTAAGGTCTTTATTTGCTGTTCAAGCTTTGCAAACAGAACTTTAATTAACTTGGTCTCAATTACAGTGAACTTCTTCTACCTCTGTATTTTTACCCACAGTTTGCAAAGCCAAACCCTAATTAGGTAATCGTGTAATTTTTGAACTGGTTTAATGTCTCATGTGTGACCTCTTCTGCAACTGAGCAACACAGGTCTTGTGCACAACATGTGGTCAAACTGATCATTTATATTTCTTCATGTTGCATGGAGAATGGCCAGAGAATGGTTAGATGTCAGAAACTGGGTGGAGTTGTCATTACTGAGCGCCATTGCAGCTTCGCTGCGGTCTGCCAGTCTTAGAGCAGTGTACTTTCCTCACAGGCTCGTTTTCAGGCTGTGGCCCAGTGACTGCTTCAGAATGATAACCCCAAGAACAAAAGATTTATCAGTGCACACAGGTACAAATGTGTTGATTGCAAATTCCTTTTCTGTGGTTCAAGATAAGATGTCTATCAAACAAAAAGGAATGGACATTACAAGCATAGTCAACAAGCAACATGCCAATTACTTTTGACAAACACAATCACACGTTGCTCTCATCTCATTGACATGTTTTGATAAGTGACACTTGCTCGAAAACCACAAATCTATAGCTTGTAAGTACAATACAGCCCATGCCAAAACGGTTGAATAAATACAGACAACCAAGCAGTGTCAACAGACTGCAGTCTGTCAAGATGACAGGGAGGTAATGTGTAGGAATGATTGGGGATAGGGGGAGCACAATGCACTGAAAAGTGATGCGGTGT
Organism: Melanotaenia boesemani; assembly: GCF_017639745.1. Lineage (NCBI taxonomy): Eukaryota > Metazoa > Chordata > Actinopteri > Atheriniformes > Melanotaeniidae > Melanotaenia > Melanotaenia boesemani. Next base: position 19,311,677 of record NC_055682.1, on the reverse strand, counting down.
GCTGCATTAGGGAAAATGAGGGTCCCTGACCTGCATGCTGGGGCCTAGAAGGCCGTTGTGCTGGTGATGCTGCAGGTGGGCGAACGCATTGCTGGGGCTCTGCACACCAGCCATCTTGGCCTGGTGCCTCCGAAGTTGAATGAGGAGCAGAGTCAGCTCCTCTGGCTGTAGCCAAGCCCAGGTTTATTGGGGCCAGAGGCCAGTGAAAGCACAGAGGGATGAGAGAAAATATTTGATAACAATCTGGGCAATACTGTGGCTTAGCTATAGAAGCTGAAAGAGCCAAGTGGCACGGAAGCCAGTATACTGCTGCTTCTATTAATGTCCTCTTTGGAACCTAAATTTTAAAAGCCAGAGCTGCACTTTGAATTGCTTTGGAAGGGTGACTTATTGTTTGAAAAAGAGGGCTATGTAAAAATTAAACCAGCCTAAAAAGGGTCACAAATCAAACAGCTCAGGATTTACACCTTGATGCTGTCACTGATGAGTCACATTAATCACATTTCTGTTTAGGTTTTCCTATACGAGTAGAATATGTCAGTACCACTTAACAGGTATATTAAAGCATAAATAAACAATTTAAGTAAGCAGAAAATGTAAACAGAGGATCCTACCGTTTTGCCATGCAAGCTGGGAGCACTGACAGTGTGTGTGATGTAGCCCATAGCCGGCACAGACCTTCTCTCTATTTGGGAAGTCTGTGAAGAGACATAATTCATCTTCTTGTAATCACAGCTCTTACATATTCAAATCAAACAGAATGTCTAATTCACAAAGTAATCTTCAATAGTGTTTGAAAGTGGGAGAAAGATCACTCTATCACACTAAATCAAAGTTAAGGTATTGCCTCCAAGTCTGCAAACAAATTTGACTACACAGCAGATTTATTTTTTTCATCTATCCTTTTTTTTCTCCCTTTCATCACTCCTACTCTTATATGAAACAAGGTGTGCCCCGAGTTTTAGATGCTGCAGGGCTTGGAAAATTTGACGTTTTTGCTTAACACACAGAATTAGTGAAAAACCAGGCCCACTACAGAACCTTAAAAGGACACAAACAACAAGAGATTTAATTAACTACACATAAATTATACCAAACCTGCTTTCTTAAAATAACATTTGTTTGCTACCAGCAAGAGAAGCACTGTAAGCCATTCCCTTTGAGATTCCTATGCCACATTTTTTTTTGCTGTATAATAGGTTTTTTATTTAAATGCAAGATCAGAAGAAAGAGACTGCTGCTGATGTTTGAAATACAGTAGAGATGCTTATAGGGTGCTGAGAAGCCCTGGGCAAATTGGATTAGCCACTAATAAAACATACTTCTTAATGATATTCCACAGAGGCATACAGATTGCTGTTACTTAAGCACACTCCAGCCAGAGAGCACCGTCAGCCTCAGATGCTGGGTGCACCAAGATTCAGTTCCGACTAAAATTAGTTCCCATAAACATCGCCTGTTTGCACAGGCACTGTGGCTGCCTTTGTTAAAAATGCATCTTTCTTTAAAGGAGTTTCTATAATTGTGCATCACCCCATTCAGTGGTTGTAATTAGTGTCCTGACTCTTGGATGAATGATGGCGGAAACAGAGCATATGCAACACTTTGTTTACTTGTGCAAGGCCATCGAGTTGGTTGTGAGGCTTGTGTGTTCTGGTAAGTGTGGTGATGGTTTGGAGGGAGATCTTTTCACATGTGGAGGGTGTGGTGGGGAGACAGCGCAGGGTGTGGATAACGGGACACCCCCTTGCTCCGTCTCCTGCGGCGACGGCAGTGCTGTCTGAGTGCTACGCTGGTTTGGGGAACGGCAGAGCAGCAAGTTTTTACTCACACATGCTTACACCACCTGTGGAGTGCGTCTGGGTGTGGACTGTGTGAATCTGAAAGGGATTCACATGAGCATCAAAGTGTGTGTGCTAAAAAGCTGGAGCCTTCTCAGGCTCCTCATGCTAATCTTCCCATGGTGATCTTGTGAGCTACCAACATGTTGACATCACCATATACCTCACATCCACTATCCAAAGCTACTGTGAGAATGAAAGCTTTGTCGTTTGGCTTGCTATGTGTGATTTCTCAAGTTTTTCTTCAGTCCCATGCAAATCACAGACCACTGGTGGTTTCTGTGTGCCTGTATTACAACATCAAGGCAAATTTACAAAGGGACAGACTTCCATCAAGCTATCCATTTAGCACTATTGACAGTTTTCCCACTTAAAGTGTCCAAGCTGCCCTAGTATGGGTGAGATACTCTGGGAACATCCTCACTATTGCTTCTTTTTTCACTTTATTGGCGCTGTTCCAACATCTAGTTCACAGAAGCTGCGTCCCAGCTACTAAGAAATGATAAACCGCAGTAGCTGGGACTCTAAACAATAAATGAAGAACAAGGAAAAAAACTTAGACAATTTAAATATAATGTAATATAATACTAATATAATAATACTTGCTGATTATTTTTTTAATCTTTGACAAATAAGTTAATAAACTCACTGTTTTTAAAGTCATTCTGGTCGATCTTGTCCACTATCATAAATGACTAGTACTAAACAAAAATTCAGCTAACTGCCCACTGGATATTAACCTTTTGGTGCATGAATTATTACAAAACAGTACCACAGTTTTTTAAATAAAATATTTTACTTCTACAGACATGCACATTGATGTTTTTCTGTATTTTAATCTTATTTTAACTTTTACTCAGTGTATTGATTTTTCTATTTGATTTACAAAAATGTTTATAAAATAATATCTTGTCACGTTAATATATTTTTAAATTTTCTATAAAAACACCTGGATCATTTTCTTGTCCTGTTTATCACTGAGGCAAACTTGGTAATTACAATGTATGTATATATACTATATCAAATGCAGTTATTCTTTATACGTGGCAGAGTATTGGTGACTCACTAATGTCAAATGAAGTTGCTAATGTACGATCCAAACCCATGCATACATTTAAAAACAGCCTTTAAATATGTGTCCTCTGTAGTGGACACTATATATCAAAGGGTTAAGGTACAACAGTTTTGGTTAATGTAGATGTCACTGACAAATCAAGAAACAGTAATGTGTCTCCACTTTTGTCATCATTCTGAATGATGGTTGGAGAGTTGGAGATCTACAGCCCAATGATGGAGTTAAGGTCTGTCAGTCCATTTTTCCTAATTATCTCTCATGCTCCCCAAGTCATTCATTTACAATGTGAATCCAGTGAATGGATTTCCCATCTTGAATCATGGCTTGCTTCAAAGGTAAAACATGTTGCTCCAGGACTGACCACATACAGATACATGTACATGTTGCATAAGATCAGAATGGGTTTAGAGGAAGCTGAAGGATAATGTTAATTTGTCATATACTTGTTAGTATCAGCATGGATAAGTATATTTTCCTTAGAAAAAAAATCTTGTTTACTGTTCTACATGAATAGATAGTAGTAATACATACACAGTAAATGTAAAGTGAAAAATAACAAAGAAACCAGTAGTGGAAACCTAATATTTTGGAAATTAATTTAAAAAACTCTATTAATTCTGTCAATTCAGTATGGAGGGGTGTTTAGCTTAACTGGTTGCGTGACAACCCTAATGAGGCTACAACACCTTGATGCAGCTGGCCCTGATTCAAATCCTGGCCTAAGGTCCTTTGCTTATGTCATCCCCGTTTTCTCTAACCCCTTTCCTATTTAACTCCTGTCAATTAAAGGCCATTTCAACTGAACCCAAACAAATTTTATAAAAAAAAGTCTCTCAGTGTTGATATTCGATTGAAAAAAAAAAGTTTCATATTTTAATTACAACGGTAAAGTGTCTGGAGAATATGTCAGACTGCAACTCTTCTTAATCCTGCCTACAAAAACACACTTCTCATGCAAATACAAGGCAAAAGAAAACTCCAATGATGTTTCAATTTCTAAACATTTTCCTTTTTAAAACCACTAACAGTGATTGTTTGTAAGTAACTGAAAAATTAAATATATATATTACATTACAATAAATAATTGTAATGTAATATAACAATAATAATTTTTTGTAAACAAATTAATTTTTAATTTATATCTGTTTGTTTGAAGAGAATGTTTGGCCTGAATTATTTATACCAAAGGTCAAATTAACCAAAAAAAAGATAAATCATCACAAAAACATGTAATGAAGAATTGGTGCAAATAAATGCAAAAGACCTAATATAAATCAATCTTGAAGATACCAGGGGCCCTTTATTCTCCAGTGTAATCATATTGCAAAGCTGCAGCTCCCCAACAGAAATTATGAAAGCTAAGGTAAGGACAACTGAAACATGACCACCAATGAATGAGATTTACAAACTAAAGAACTAAGATTTTTCCATGAAATAAAATACCTGACAACTAATTTGTCCAAGGTCTTTAAAACTGTTGAAATAAGACTCAGTGTTAAAGGAAGAGAGGGGTGGACCCGTGCTGGATTACAGAGAGATGGTGGAGGAGGGATACTGTCATAAGCTCATGTTATTAACAATAAGTTAGCTGGACTTTTCAAGTAAAGGATACAGTGAATATCAAATCAAATTCAAAATCTGGAAGATATTAACTTCAAACAGTAGTAAAAGAAGAAATCTGCAGCACTCAAGAAGGCCATGATCTTTATACAGGACCCTCCATTACACGTGTCTTAATACTCGACTGTTTATTTAACCAGCAAAGACCTTAAAGGTGACCGAATTGCTTCCTTATCGGAGTCAAAGCCTTTTGAGAACTTGTGGGTCCTTTTCAAACTTTGATTTATAGTTAGAGTAGACAACACATGCTCTCTGAATAGCATTCTGGACAATATGGTTGCTCCTTCAGAAAAGCTTGTTCATTATCAGATTGTGAAACTGAAAGATTTCAGATATTGAAGTTCTGTGGTTATTGAAAAATTGTGGCTATATGAGTGTTTGAGAATTTCTCATTTTTTACACACAAGTTGCAAAAATACAAATGAGCCTCAGAATTTTTCAGAAGTATAAAATTCCTTTGCTGAACATTCAGTTTTGTGGTGTGACATTACATGTATGTATGTGCTCAATGCTAAAGTCTATACTGATGCATGCATTTGTTAAATCACTAAATATATAGTTTAAAAATGTCAGTGATATCAAATGTTTGTGTCTTCCTCTTGCCGGTGTCCTACCTGTGAAAGATGGGCACAAATATGGCCAGGTGAGCTTGATCTTGTGCTGTCGCCAGCCAACACTTCATCCAGGGGCCGGACTGTGCGTCTGTCTGAAGGGGTGTGCGGTCTGCGGGGAGACAGGGGTTTGAAGGAGGAGGGAACTGATGGGGGGACTTCGCATGGCGATGGAGGGACAGAGATGGAGCGTGGCATCTCCAAGGTAACTCTGAAAGATGAAGAGTCTGTGAAATTAGGGCCAGTGTAAATAGGAGCGGTGGGGCTGCCATGACGAAACTGCTGCCGCTGTTGCCACTCATAAAGCTGCCACACCATTCCCTCTTTGGTGGCCATTCGCTCATCAGTGGACATGCGGAAGTGGCTGAGTCGGTCGTGGGCGTATTTATAGTCACTGGGCAAGTTGCATGTTGCTGGAGGTGAGCTGCTGCCAGATGGGAGACGAGGAGACTTTGGCAAAGAGTGATAGGTGGCATCTGATGTGCTGGATTTGGGCTTTAAAGGAGGAGTCCGCCGAGGAAGATTGTACTCACCAGAGGGAGCACTGTGTCAAAAAAAATAAATAAATAAATATAACTGATCTCAAATTAAACATCTTATTCTACATTACACACAATAAACAAAAGGAATGCTGTTTCAATATATTTGCAATGCAATCTTGATATTATCCACTAGAGGGAGGCATTAACTCAAGGTTGTGCCATCATCATTCATGCTACTGAAGTAGAAAAACTTCTGGCTGATTCAAACTGACTGACCTCTTCGGTGTGTCCCCTTTGTGAACTTTGACCCACTGTTCCACTTGAGCCAACGTATTCTTCCTCTGGACATGCTTCTCTACATCAGTTTGTGAAACAAAGCCCCTCGGACAGACAACATTTCCATTTTGCTCTGGTGGAAGAGCCACTTGGATTACAGTCTGCTGTCCATTCTTGTGAGCGACATCATTGACAGAGTCCGGAGACAGTCTTTCTATTCTTTCCTGTTGAGCTGAAAGGCTAAGTTTGCTCTGTATCTCCAAACCATATCTCCCCTCATCCACATGAGCCACTCGGACACTGTTGTCCTGAGGTTCCTCCCTGTCCGTCCTGTGATGGCTTTCTGGCTGAGACTGGGTGATGTGGACATGGTTGGTCTGTGGGACTGCTTGCTGTGTGGCCTTCTCTGGTTTTTCCACCTCTCTGAAAAAGTGAGGTAGGATGACAAGAGATAAACCTGGCTGTAAAACATTTATTAGAGGGCATCATACATTTAAACTCAAATTACAAGGAGTAGAGATGATAAAAGTATTTAATCTTTAAAACAAGGGGTTCCCAAACTGGGGGGCTGGGAGTTATGATGGCTAAATCAAACTTAGTTTTTTGCACTGCTAGCAAAACATGGACAAATTTGTGAAAGTACCAATGGGCAAACGATGATGAATCAACATCAGAGATTTCAACTACCAAAAAAGGACAAGAAAATAATCTGAGGCATATCTTGCGCTAAGCTTGACCACGTAATAGTCAAATTATGTGGAGTGTGTGTGGTAGTAGGAAGGGGCTTGACATTATCGTTGTTGAGGAAAAGGCTGCTCCACAGAAAAGGTTTGGGAACCACTGCTCTAAACTATTACCACACCTTCAGGTATTTAAACATTGTCTAATCCCCCTCCTCTCATTATAGTTTATTATGACGGAGTGCAGCACTTTTCTTAAAACACAGGATTAGGAAGTGGATAGAGAACACAATTAACCCCAAGTGAACCCAATTTCTCAATCCATTTATATAGACACTTGTTTATATTATCAGATATATTACTGAGTATACTTCAGAACAAGTCCAGATCAAAATAAGTAATTAATTGAATTTCTATCCATAACTTTTTATATTTTTAGTACAGTAGGAATATATAATGGAAAGCAAATCACAAGAAAGCTGAAACAATTACTTTTTCTTCAACAAACAGCTTAAGGAGATATGCCACGGCTCTTCAGGTGTTCCTTGTATTATGTGCTTTGTTAATTTCTGAGAATATAATTCCTTAGAGGTAAAATATGAGGAAACAATGGTAATAATAGATGCATTTAAACAGATAGGCACAGGCTCTGGTAGTAGATGGTAGCTATAGCTAGTGGTCACCTCACACTGAGCTTTTTAGCTGGTACAAAACATTTCAGAGTTAATATTTTGTTTCAAGAGACAATAAGACTGTTATGTGGAAATTCAGATCATTGAAAAAAAAGTGTGTGTGGGAGAGGGTTACTCACTCATGTTGGTCTCTAGGTGGCATTATTGCACAGAAAAAGTAAACAGAATAATTCATAATGCATTTACCAGAGATGAAGCATTCCTGGGGAACGCTATGCTACAGGGCTTTTCTGCAGTCAATTTCAAAAAGCAAATCTGCATTCAAATCTTCTTGCACCTTCTGACTGCTGTCACAATCTCAGCTAAACTACATTTACAATATAGCAAACCAAGATGCAGTAGACACACACACACACACACACACACACACACTGCAGACATTATGCTGTCCCAGAATCAGCAGACAGGGCTGGACCAAGTAGGCCTGATCACACTGGTAAATATTAAGGAAAGAAAGAAAAGAAAAATTGATCTATAAAGCTTATAAAGCTTTTCATTCAGTGTCATAGCCAAAGATTATACAGTGCTTGTAATGTATGACTATAACTATAAAAAGAATTATTTGGTGTTGATTTTCTTTTTATGATAAAATATTTTCCTTTAAAATTATATCTTTCCCTTTTGATATAAGGCTAAAACACACCCCGCCCACAGACTGCTGTGCTTTATGGAAGATGTTAGTACTAGAAGAAGCCCAGCCAATCGGAAAATGAATTACTGTGTATAGTGACACCAACCTCTTTATCGTGTGACTCTGCTGCATCAGCGCAGCCTGGTTCATGGCCCGGATCCAGCCATTCATGTCCTCCTGTGTGTCCGCACTGAAGAAATACGTCCGCATCCCGCAGTGTTCTGCCTGTGAGCCAATCACAGAGTTCTTATTGTAAATGTAGGAGCGCATTCCAGTATGGCTCGCCTATCAAAGAGGGAGAGATTGAGAGGGAGGAAAAACACAAGAGGTTTTTACTAAAGTTCAAAGAGAGGGTGATGAGTGAAAAAACTTTCTTCCTCTCTGACAGCTGTCATCTCAGTGAAGTTTACAGCAACTTTTTACTGAAAAAAGGAAAAGGGAGGGAGAACAGTGCTGCAGCAGAAACATCATAAAAATGGCTTTTCTGGGAATAAAAAAAGCAGGTTATGTATTAGCTTTGATTTTCAATAAAGCAGTTGCAGTCCCTTTAGCAAATAGATGTTAGAGCAAACAACCACACAAAAGAAAAGAAAAAACAATAATGGACACCTTTCATCACTTTCGGGGTACAAACATAACCAAACATCCTAAATATTAGCTTACCTTTTGTAAAGTTTGAAGCGCAATAAATCTGTACTAATTGCTTGAGTACATGGTACAGCTACCATTTCTCTAAACCCCACCCAGTTGCCACCATAAAGGGACATTCAGCAGCTTTTTGCACAGTTTCACAGCAACTGCACTGTTTTCAATCAAAATGTACTTTTCTTGGTCTTCACAGAATTTCACTAATCAGATTAGTTTTTAGTTTATGTATCTCCAAAGTCAATATTTTTCTTTAAGTCGTTTCACACTAATCATAGCTTGAAATGCATTGCTGTAGAAAGAAAAATATCTTTACTGGGTTCATTGCTGCATTTCATGTATTAGTATTTTATGTCATTATAAACACAAACCTGATTCATCATATGCATAGAAAACCGGAGCGCCACCAATAATGAAGTACCATTAATGAAATGAGTTTTTACTTTTTGACTTGGTGTCTTTATAAACTTCTCACAGCATGTCACTGTTGCTACTGCAAACTTCTCTCTCATCAATACTTCAGTAAACTCAAAATAGTTTAAACATCACACTCTATCAACTCTACAAACTATCAATAGCCTGCTAATCTTATACAATAGATTTAACATGTCAAAAGCACAATAAGGCTTATTTCAAACTAAGTTAAAAGTTAGGCATTTATCATACAAAGTATTTTAACAAAGATAGAATAATGTAGGTACAGCATAAGGCCAAGTTGATGGCAACATATATCCAATGAAATGCAATGAGATTCGAGAGGGGTTTGGAAAATGTAGATGAGACCCTGGTACCCTCCCCCATCCACACAAACACACACACAACCCCATGATGATGAGCAGCAATAAGTGATAAGAAGCTTGACAAGACAAATACCAGAGCCACTGAGCATAATACTGTCAGAGCTGAAACTGAACAGTCAAATGAGCATCACAAGCTCAACCGATTCATAAAAACTCAAGTAATTTGTTTTTAATTTGTGATTTTTTTAAATATCAGGTGTCTTCCTTTTCACAGTTTGTGAAGTCCACCAGATTGAATTCGAAATGAAGTGCTGACTCTTGCACAACAGTATTGTACACACAGTACTGTAAACATACCCTGGACCTCTCATGTTAAAAATTGGAAGACTTGGAAGAGAGTTGTGAGTTCTGCACTATATATACAATTTTCTGTGCATAATTTGCTCAGATGCTGTGCAATAATAATAGACAAATATATTACTGTCCAAATACAAACATTCAGCACTGTGCAAACAAAGCACTGTAACCCCCCCGCCCCTATTATTCACAGGTAATTCATGTATTGAAACTATTGGCAATCATATGTGCTCTGGCATTGTCCTTAAGTAACTGGTTTTGGCCATGCCTTTTCATGGTAAGGCTTAAATGCACATTAGGAAATGTGCACTTAGCAACTACTAGCAAGGTTGAAACCTAAATGAGGTGAGGATGGTGGTCTACCGATGAGGCTAAAGTTAAATCAAATACCTATTCATGCAAGACAGGAAGCCTGTGTGACTCAGGACGGTCGCCCGCAGAGAACAGTACTCACTCCGCCCGTGCAAACACACCGGGTCGCAATGGAAGGCAATTGACCAACAGGGAATGAGAGAAACACAGTGAGATGAGCAAAAAATAAGAGAACAAAAAACAACAGGAAGTTACAGCTGATCAGTGCTGACTCAAACAGAGAGAACAGAAATGGCTCCAGCTGTGTCTTTTTGGCAGCAACAATGAGTAACAGTGACCACATTTTAGCTGTCTGCAGTTAGAACACATCATTGTGAAATGCAAACACAACTATATCAGTTACAACTGATTTAAATTTTCTACACCCAATTTCAACTTCAAACTTCAGATTGATTATTTACTGTCACTGCCTCCAGTTTGTTATTTCAGCTCAGTTTTGTCTGTAATTCACAGGAAATGTCATGAGCTATAACTTCCCGGAACATCCCAGCTGCCGCTGTGCTTTCTTAAGAGTAACTGAAATTTTCTAAGGAACCTCACAGCCACATAATTGAAAGGATGGTTCAGAGAGAGATCAGGAAGGTTGGGGAAACCTTTAAATGCAGGGTGGTACAGTAGAACCCAGGCTCATTATCTCACCTTACTTTACATATACACCCAGAGAAGCAGGGTGGGGGGGGGAGAGGACAATGAACAGGCTCAATCTACGATTAATATTCCAAGCAGCACAATTATCATACAGGTTTCATGGTATGCAATTTGATCTTTAAATCGCAGGAGATATGTACCACACAAGCACACAAATTCATATTCAGACTGCCATGAGCACACACTCACACTGACACATTTACACACGGGATCCAAAGGGGAAAAAGTACAAAGGAGCTGAAAGGATTGCAACAGAATGCCCTGAAGCAGCAAACATTCAGACACTACTGTTCTTTGCAGCACCCTCTGTGTTTCCACTAAGGAGGCACATAAATCTCTTTGCCCTCCTCTGGTAGATTTCACAAAAAAAAAAAAAAAAAAAAATACACTAATGCTGGCCAGCTGTAACATAAGGTATACTGCCATTCAAATTTCATTGAAAGTGCATATCATACTGCAGGCTACACTGCCGTAGCCTTCCAAACTTAAACATGTTAAATATTTTTGATCTACTACCTGTCTAAAATAGCTGAATAATGCGGCCTGTGCATTAGTCTGCAGTGCTAATTTGATTAGATCCTCTCCTTTAGATCTGCTTGAGCAGTCCAATAAGATGTATGCCATTCATTTAGCAGGAAAAGGTCAATTTTGCATAAAAAGGTCAAGAGGATTGGAATATTAGATTCTGCAAAAGTGGACTTCAGAATGAAATCTCATGCTAAAATGTGAACATAAGAAGTGTCTAAAGTACACCGTGGATGAACAATTTCAGTGTTAAAGAAATCCCAATAATTTTCACCACATTTTTACAAGAGATTTTTAAAAATTTTGCTTAAACTAATTCATGAAAATGATGTAAGTTGATCATAATATTAGTGTTTCATATTGTCAAGAATCTGTAAATCTAGAATAAATAAAACAATCTATACACATTTCAATTCAAACATAAAAAAGAACATAACAGCGGACCTAAAGAAACAAAGAATGACTGGATTTTGAAAACTGCACATAAACATGATAATGTCCATGAATAGATCTGACTCAAAGCCACCTCAATGTTACCTTGAAAGCATATTTTCGATTTATGTGGTCATCAGGCTCAACTGGTGCAATGACATAACTGGGCAGAGGAATGCTACCAAGCACTGTTTCTTCTCGACTGTCTGTGAAACAAGAACACACACACATATACAGAATATTCTTAGAAGCATTCAAAACAACATCTAATTCTGCTGAGATCTTTGACGATGTTTATGAGTGATCACAGATTTACGAACAGCAAGAAAATGAGCGAGGCATAATTCATGCGTGACTTTTGTCTCTACGAGGCCTTGTAGCAGCATGTGGCCTGAAGTGGCATGTGGCTTATCTATTATTCAGAATGATTAATGGAGGAGAAGAGGTAGGTGCTATGGCAACACAAGCAGAGATTAAATCCCATAATAAAGAACTCAAGTTAATAGGGTAGGAGAAGTTCGAGGAAGTGAAGGCCTGGGAGTGTATGAGATGTCACACATCTACTTACAGACCGGCATTAATCATAATGACAGCAGAGGGGATCACTGATTTCACAACTGTCTGCTTAACTCTGACCCAGTGCACTTTTCATAGACTCACCTTTGTAGTAAAACAAGCAGTAGTCTGACAAAACAAACCACTTCCGTTTCCACAGTCGCATTCCAGAGCTGTCCTGGAGGTGAGGGGGGAAACAACACACAATATATTTAGAGCGCATCCATGCGGGGGCACATATTAATTCACATTTTAATTAAAAAGTGTAGTTTGGGAATAGTGTGCTTGTTAGCTCCAGTGAGGGGGAGAAGTCTATGTGCATATCATTAGAACAATAATTGATTTTTTTTTTTCACTTCTTGTAGCGCAAAGCTGCAGCCTGCACATTTTGCTGTTTTGTATCTGTCTCTTTTTAAAAATTGTATACGTCTGAAGATTATGCAATGAAAAAGGTCTTAAACAGACAAAGTAAGTCTTCAATTTAAAAACCTTATGGTTTGTAGAACATCATCAATATTGAGATAATTTGTGATTATGTGGCCACTTTCATATAAGAACAGAGGAACCTAAGCTCACCTGCTTGTAGAGCCAGCCTCTCACCACCACTGGGATGTTGAGGTTTCTTTTAATAGAATGATCCCTCTTGCCAAAACTATGTACTTTCCCTGTTCCTCTGGAGCCCTGCAGGAAGTAAAGAAAAACATAAACTTTGTGTTGGCTTTTCTGAAGGACTATAAGCCAATCTACTTAGCTTTTATGAGATTACAGTAACAAATGGAAGATGCAATGTTATGTTCACAACGGCACTGTGCTGCATGGCGTAAAGAATGCAAGTGCAAACTTGTTACTTGGAGAGAAGCAGTATTTCAAAAATAGTAAAGTAGCCTTCTTTCCTGGAAGTTCCTTCTTTTAACACTCACATCACAAAGAGGAAATACCAGTTGGCTAACCCATGCATCTATGTATAATCAAGTTCATTTTTAGACAAGGTCAGTCTTTTTTCAGGTGATTTTCTACACAACTATGTGGAGCTGCCAGACTAAAAGACAAAAATGTCAAATGTGCAGAAATATAAAAAAGCCAGTCATTATACTGAGTATAATCTAACTGACTATGCAATTAATCAAAATTAAATAAATACATACAAACATCCATACATAAAATAAAAAACACAAACATAAACATAAACAGAGGTCCCCACAAACTTACACAGGAATCTTAACTTAATAAATGAATAGAATAGAATAGAATAAAAATACTTTATTAATCCCTTTGGAGAGTCCTCAGGGAAATTTGGGAATAAAAGAAAGAAAAATCTAGCCAAACCTTTTAAGGTGGTAAAGAATGCAAGTATTATTGTATCAGATGAATCAGACTTTTCATCAGATCTTGATGCGGAAACTGGCCTCGACACAGCATCGGCTTTTTGTCACAGTAAAAGCCAGCTTATAGGATTTTAGTCCAACTACAAAAGCGACTGAAACCATGTAAACATTCACTTCTGTACCAACAAGGCTGGTGTATTTTAGCAGGACTCTACTGTTATGCTGCCCATGGTAACGAGCAACACTGTCTAACACAACTGAACGAAAAAAGTTAGCTTTAGGCTAATTTAGACAGTACTGTTGACTTCCTTGTCGAGGTGAAAGCTGTCAACTTCAGCTTTCCTTTTAAAATCTTTCTCCTTGAGTTCCTTCCACCTGGGAAAGGCTAGCACAATCTTGATTCTCCTTTTTTGTATCGTCTGGTCAAGCTGCCTTTTAAGTGCCATATTTTGCTTTTTTGCTGATGGTAAAGTGGCTCCCATGCTGCTACTGCATATGCATGGACCTGCATTTTTGAGAATAACAATTGAACAGATTTTCCAACTTGGCTGGGTAGTGAGCCTTTCTAGTTTTTCTTCTCCTCCCGTGTCTCAGTCACTATGCGCTGGGTCGCGTTGGTGCTAATTGTCCCTTGTAGGTGGCTGTAATTTCAAGATGGCAGAACGTCATGGTGCTGCCCTATCGACTTACCCGTCATATGTATGAACAAATCTTATGTGTCAAATCATTAGCGGCGGTCATAATATACCAATGATAACACATATATACATGCAGACATCGAGTTTGGCCAGTTGCACAATGTCCCTTTAAGTCTGTCTTTACAGCTGATATAGTCGAGTATCAACCTTTGAGTTACAACTATGTATGTATGTATCTGACTATCACTTAATTATGACGTCCCATCTTGTTTGAATTCATGCTTGTGTTGTTCTTACTCTCAAATGTAAGTCGCTTTGGATAAAAGCATCTGCTAAATGACTGTAGAATAGAATAGAATATATTGGACTCTATTCAATGGCATCTTTGGCATCTCCACTTTTCTGAAATAAACATGGTTGTAATGAAAAATATCTTTGATCATTGTGGAAATCTGAGTAAGAATAAATAATTATATACTAGTGGTTACAGAGGTGGGCTTGGGTCTGGAAGACCTGGGTTCAAGACCCTGGGCTAGCAACTGAGGTGAACCACTGTGGGCCCTGAGCAAGGCCCTTAACCCCCAACTGTTCCCCAGGCACTGGAATCTGGTCTGGCAGCTCACTGCTCCTGGTTTAACTAGGATGGGTTAAAATGCAGAGAAAGAATTTCCCAGCTGCAATTAATAAAGTATAATAAATAAAAAATAAAAAGTAGCCGATTAATGAGTTCAATTCATCAACATGAGCAATAATCCACACCGAGAGAGCACTTTAAGCAATTTACTAAATAAAAATATCTGATTAGTGATGACTATCTACACACAAAAAAATGTTTTTGTCTTTTTCTAAAGAAAGACATTTTATTCTTTATAAGATAATAAGATGATTTAAGCATCTATCTTAAGATTTTTTTCAGTTCAGTAATAAATTAAAGAACATACAAAAGTAAAGCCTTTTGCTCAAAAAGCCGAATTCTCAGGAACGGCATGCTTACCTTTGACCCTGAGGTAACATCCACTGCTGCTGAGGTCACAGCCTTGGATGACTCTGTGACCATGCTGGGAGATCTCTGACTGGCCGCTGACTTGGACATACGGGACTCTATCCTGAATTTAAGAGAACAACATAAAAGATCAGTAACACAGACAATTATATTCCTTCTTAATTCCTGAATTGACGAGCCATGAAACAGAGCGCAGCCCTGTGCTGAGCTTTCACATATAAAGGATATGACTATTTCCTGAGAGAAACACGAGACCTGTCACAGCCAATGGCTTTGCGGTGGATGTGTTAACACTGGAAACAACACTTCAGTGGTCCAACACTTACTGCGGGACCCATAAACACACATAGTGTTGAGACAAATGACAAAGAATCAACATTACCTTTCACTTTTCAAGAGTATTTCTAAGGATCCGTGAGAGAGATGTAGTATAAAGGCCATTCAGTTTCATTGCCACATTGGTGTCAATTCTTTCTATTACAGACGGTGTTATTAAAAAGATTTTATGTCCTTGGACTTCAGTCAGACCTAATATTTATAGTTCATCTGCTGCAGACTGCAACTTCAAATTTGATGATAAGAATCCTAAATAAAAGATAAATATCAATATGTAATTCTGATTGCCACACTACGAACTAGAGGAGGTCCAAAGTCACGTTGAAGGGCAATTTGCTAACATGGAAAGCTCTTAAACTAATTCAGCTCACATCTGTCCAGACTAAATAAGTTTGATAATGTCTTTACTTTGTTTCTCTGTTCCATCCAAATGATATTTTTTAAAGACTAATGTGTTTGATATGGCTTTTATCTGCATACTGCAGTTTTTGTTAGAACTGTAGTGCTTGTTTAATGTTTAATACAATTTTATTTAATTTTAGTCTGTGACTATGCAAATTCAAAGAGATCTGTAGTCAGACCAGTACAGAAAACTGTTCCAGCAGGAGAAGGCACCATGTCACAAGGCTCAAATCATCTCAGTCTGGTTGCTCACTGTCCTCCAATGGCCTCCAATGTCATTGTAAGTTGACATTGGTGTCTGGTGTTTCTCAAAAAGATATTATTTTTCATACATATGGGCATCAAACTTCTTTATATTTAAACCTTAGTCTGTCATTCAATATATTTCCTCAAAAAAAAACAAAAAAAAAAAAACAACTCTTTTTCTCTTTTGAATCCAGCGATCAGTACAGCTGTGACTGATAACTAACTAAAGAGAGAAAATGTAAAGCAGCGAAGCAAAACTTACCACATTCTCTTGATTCCTCGTCAGTATATAGCATTTATATATACCACTTTAAAAAAAAAACAAAGAAATAGGAAAACTAACCCCTACTACTGTACTGCTATTCATCTGCATCCACATTAGGCCACACAAAGCACCAGCCCGACAGATTACTCTGAAATACTGACTCCAATAATAGCATCTTTACATGATGTTACATCATGTCTTTTCAAACACTTGCATCAGACCCTCTGAAGAAAAAAACTTGGTAAATTTGATGAGAAGTTTGAACTTGAAGAACAGAACAATGAAACAATGAGGCAAAATATAATAGTGTTACTTAGAAACCACTGAGCTTAGGATCCCTTTCACATCTATTTTGGCATTGTCCAGTTCTGCAAAACTTTGGGCATGAGACATTTAAGTGGTTCTCAACACACTACAAATCAAACTTGCAACCTGATTATTCTCGAGCCTTATTTGGCTGTTCCGAATTAACAATAACTTTGCCCTTCCATCATTAGCGTGCTGCTAAAAAAATTATTTTATTAAACTTGAAGTCTTCTTCCGCCCCTATTTTTAGAAGGTGGCTGAACGAGATGATTTCTATAGCCAGGATAGAGCAGATCCATCTTGGGAAAAGCAATGCACAAGCCTGCTTTCAGGAAATTTGGAAGCCTTTTTTTTGGCATCATTAGACAAAAACTAAGAAGGTGATGATCCACCCCCTGGTTGTGTTTTCAGTTTTTTTTTTTTTCCTGTCTGTTATACTATGTATGTGATCTAAAAGCTTCAATGAAAAGACTAAAACAAGAACCACTGAGCTTCATGCTCAAACTAATCTACAAATATAGCAGCAGGCGCTTTAATCTGCACTGTACATGAGAGTAGGTAAGATTTGCATGTGAGTAATCACTGCTTACAAACCCACGGGCTTAGAAAGCAGGGTTTTATCAAAAAATCTTTCTCTAGGCTGTTGCATCTTTTGGTTTGAGCCTTGTATGAAATTTGAAGGAAGAGCACCAGAGATAAAACTTAAGACATCACAAATGAATTGGATTTAATATAACCTCAAAAATGTAATCATAGTTTCAGTCCAGTCTGACATTTCAAATGTATTTATAACAGATTTCCCAGTTAGGCGTTCTGCAGACCTGTAAAATTATACTGTATATAAAGCTAATGTTGTGCTGCAGCTACAGCATGTGGGCCACTATTACAGTGAAGTCAAGGGCATCTCTAACAGTAATTATATACGGTAGCAATGGAAGAACCTGTGTAGGAATTTAAAAAATGAGTATGTGATTAGGAAGGGACACTAGTCAGCATCTTGGATAGTTTGCCACCCACAGCAGTCAATTAAATTAACACTAACCTCCCATGTTACACCATCTTTCATTGTTTAACTCCTCAATAAAGTCAATAAACTCCTCAATAAACTCCAACAGAGTTGAAGCAGCATGACTGATGATCAAACATCTCCAGCTTCAATTAATATTCTCTCTGCAAAATAACATAATCCAACAATAGTCTAAGGCAGAAAAAATCATATTATAAACAGTCCTTGGCAGAACTGAAAGAAACAATGAACATCAGGAAACAATGTGACCTGGAAACACAACCTAAATATCCTATTGTATACCATAAGGGGGTCAACAGCAGCAACGATTGCTATTGTTTGTTTTTTGTTTGTTTTTTTCATACTTTTTTATGCCGCACTATACTTAATTCAGTGAAAAGTAGATAAGAAGAGGATGAATATCATAGACTAAAAAACAAAAAAAGAAAAAAGCACTGACAAAATAAATGGAAAAAGACAGAACCTTTAACCTACAGTCACTGTACACTCACAACTTGGACTGCAGCCAGCATTTTTACAGGATGTGTCTGTCGTACCAAGGGGACGTTGCTGTTTTATGTGAAGCTTTCATTCTGTTTACCACCACTGTCATTGGAACAGTTCCCCAAGAGATTTGTTGTGGCAAGTGGATGAGCAGAGCCATATTTCACATCTGCAGTGTAGAGGAGGGAAATTCACTGGGCTCTGTCTTCCCGCTTTTCTTACTATGATGGAAATAAAAGCTTTGACATTTTAAGCCCTTATAGATGGTAGGTGTGGATGTGAACAGTTAATTAATTGATCACAGTGTAATAATCAATAACAGAGTCAAAAGCTTCAGGCCGGTAAAGAACATGCCGATCGACTTCTCTGTAGGGAAGGGCCTCCTGAAGCTCCTTCCGGCTCTAAAGCTGTCCACTATCCAATTCAGACCTCCTGGGAGGATACAGAGTTTCTTCCTAGTCTGAACAATCCTACTTCCTATTCAGATATCAATGTGTGTAGAATTAATCCTATAACATTACCACAACACTGAGCAGAACTACAACACAATTCAGTCATGGGGAAGTTGACCATGCAATGAACCACAACGTCACACTCACGTCTACAACAGGAGGATAGAAAAACAGATGCAAAAATGGGAAGAAACTCAGAAAACATATTACTCCACCAGTGTTACACAAGGATAAATCTATTTGTCACACTGAGTTTATTCTGCCTGTAAACCCCTGTTATTTCATGTCTTCTGTGATGTGAGCATGAAACTAAAAGGCTGTGTTAAACACTGAGAACCTAGAGCTTGACAGATAACATGAACCCAATATAAAACGTCTAATCAAAGATGGTGGTTGTACCTTTGAATGCTATGTGATTTTGAAACTTAACTTATACCATAGACTAAACATCAACATACTATAACTTTGCTTCTCTAATTTAACGATGAGTATCTATTGCAGATTCAGCTCAACTAGGTTTTCTCTTTAGACTTGTCTCATTGCACTTTCCTATTATTGGTATTGTAAGATACCGTGGCATCGAAGTCTAGATTCAGTGCAATCTGTTGGTTTTCCTTAGCTAGGCTATATTTATTATGAATTGGCTTGTATGAATACTGATTGGAAAGCTGGAATTGATTTGTTTGTAAAGTGCTCTGAAATGATGTTGTAAATTGGCGCTATACAAATAAAGCTGAATTGAAGCTGATTTAAGATTTACATGTTTTACCTCCATCTGCTGTGTTTGTGTTAGATTTTCCTTTCCTTCATAACAGCAACAGCGTTGCATTGATAGCCTTATTATTTCATATTTCACAACTATTGGTTGGTTTGTAGACAAGTTTTTGTTAGAAAAAAATCCAGATGATTGGATGTGCATATGAAACATCACTCGAACAAGCATCATAACTTCACAGATTAACAAGGAATTAACTTGTATCTTTAACAACACTGGGTAAAACCCAGGGCAAGATCACAAAAAATGACATTGTCACATTTTGAAATTGTTTATATTTTAAGAGTCATCGATTAAATTGTATGTGTAATTAGAAAGAAAAAGCATTAAAGCAAAACTCTTCCCTAAATGTTCATCCTTAAACTTCGGTTATAGACATTATTTTAAATGTTTAATTAAGATACCAAGAAGGAACCATATTTTCTGTGTTCTGAAGCCCATCTGGAAGAGTTTGCTTATTCAAACACAGGAATGAAGTGAAGCAAGTCTGTGTGTGCTGTATGCTGTTCACTTGTTTCTTGAACTGTTCAAAACAGTTTACTGATTTAGGCTGCAGTGTCTTTGCCGCAGCTGCAATGCTCCTCTTGAATTTGAAAAGTATTAAGACAAGATTTGACTGTCTAGGCTCAGATTTCTTAAAAACTGCTTTTTATTTTACCAGCCTTATCATCTTGTTGTACGATAGACATGAAACTGATACTATTCTTACAACGAAGAGCTTTAAAAGATTACAACTGTCATTTTGTTGCTGTTGAAAAATATAAGTGAGGCAGCTCTAACTTTAAACCCACTTGATGGGATACAAATCCATGGCTCAACAGAGTTGAACTGAGGATAAAGGACGTTGTTTTATAAGTGAAAGGCAGTAGAGAATGAACAGCAATCACATTAATCCATTCTCTTTGCTCTTAAATACCTAGCTTTAACAGTGAGAGTGCAGAGACCACATGCTTGTCTCTCTCTATGCTGCTGCCTATAGTGGAATCATTGCTATGCATGATCACATTACACCAGCCAGCTTAAATATGATCAGACACCTGCCGCCTTGTATTGTGCTCTAAACCTGCCATGCAGCTTTAATGGCTTTCCAGGATGAGATTCACATACAACATAAAACGATAATAAATCCAGCTCATATACCATGACAGTATGTATGGTGGTGAATTAAGATACTGAAGATACTAACCCTTCCATAGAAAGAGAATTTGATCTTTGAGTGAGCTGCTTCACCCACACACTGAGGACAAGAACACTGTGAGATCAGTCATTACAATAATGTACCGACATTGAACTGTTCAGCAGGTTAATGAAAGTCACATACAAAAGCAATGCTTTTTTTTTGTAAACTGTGTGGATTGTTTTTTTGTTTTTTTTTTCCAGAACTAAAGAGGGAAAATTTTTGCCTAAATACTTAATTGGTGAAAGGCCTTAGAATGGTTAAACAATCTGTGAGTATACAGTCAGGTTTGTAATCTCAATTATGGTAAAAAGAAAAAAAAAACAGATGGATGAAAATAGTTTTACAATAACTAAAGTAAGCATGAGCATAACCAGGAAGACTGATGAGTCAGATTAATGAGCCAATATGTGATATGCAAATGTCCAAACGCACATGTGGGCCCAGTTGTATCATTACCACAGACACTATAATAATAATGTGAAGGGAAAAAGCTAATGAGCTTTAAAGATCCCAATCTGGTGTCAGGTTATTGCAGTTAAAAATAGCTTGACAGTAGAAAATAAATTACGTTTGATTAAGAGAAAAACTGCCTATCCCTCTTTGTTCTCTGATAAGGGCTGTAGTTGATGATATTGATGAACACTTAATTAAAAATCTGCTATTTCTTTAGCTACAAACTTAGTCTGGAAAAAAAAAACTCCTCATAAAGCTTGGGATATGCTTCATGGAAAGTAAAAAGGGATAGTGATATATTTAACATTACACAAATAGCTTTTCTACACATTTAGGTATGCTGTATTAAATCCAGCTTACTTGTCTTGTAGTGTGTATTCTGTGTTTTCGGGTGAAATCTGTCCAGTCACAGGATGCCGAAATGAAGTGGTCCTCAGGTTGTGGCTGCAGTACAGAGACAGAAAGGAAAAAAGCTGAGTAAGCATCATGTCTTTAACCATACTGCTTCCTGATCAACATTGTCTACATTGGTGTTTCTATACTTCAGTTTGCTGGTTGAACCAAAAGAAAAAAAAACATGAACTATCTAAATTTACAATGGTGTTGAAGAATCAATGGAAGCCCTGTAGCCAGTCACAGCTCGTATTCTTTAATACAAACTGTATGGCTCAGCAATCTCCCTTATCCACCTCACTGGGCTTTATTGATTTCAGCTAGATGGGGCTATTCATTGCTTTAACTGGAGCATAAAAGCATGTTACCATCACATAACAGAAGAAGAAACAGTAGCAAGTGTTCAAATATTATAACATGGGTATTTCTCCTTATTTAGATTATATTTACATACAACCAAAATATTGTCACCCTCTTAAAATAATGGCATAAGTCATTTTTTTATGAACACAAAAAATGATTTCATTTAGATATTCAGTTCAGTTTTTTGTGTTGACAAAATTAGAATCGGTCATTTAAAATTAGTTATACAAAAGAATAAAACAAATCACCACTGGAATACTGATTAAATTCATTCATTCATTCATTCATTCATCTGTTCACACCGACTTTGTTCTGTTCGCGGTCATGGGGTTCAAAACTATTATGTTCCCAAATTACAAGCATTGTTGTTAAATACAATAATTACTTGGCCCTAAGCTACCCTTTGGTGTCACTACCCGTGGTCTTTAATCTGATGTATTGAAAAGAGCCTAATCTTATCATTTACCAGTGATGTGGCTTTGCTTTAGTCCTTCAGTGTGGTCAGCCTTCCCTAGATTTTATTTCCCTATTTACCAAAAATAGCAAGCAGAAGAAAGGCCTTCAGTAAGACTATCCTGGATAAGTTGCTTGTCACTGGTATCCAGCATTGCTCTCCATCATCGCCTCAAACTGTAACTCATCCCTAAAGACACTGCAAGCTCTATGTAGTGCAACATTTTCAGAAGAAATGCACTGACTTGGAAATTCTGGGCCAGTACTGATGTAAAAGATAGTAATTTCCCTGATAGCCAATGACAGTTATTTTCATCATTTTTTTTTTTATACCAAGGAAACAATCAAATATTCATAACAAGAAAAGTAATTAAAAAGTTTTTAAATATTTTAGCTGTTTATCACACTATTTTCAATGAGTGCAAACTCATTCAAAAAAACATTTTGAAAAATTATTATGACCTTTTAAAAGTGCTGACATGGTCCAGCAAAATTGTTTGTGTCCAACAAAGTTATACGTAAACAAACCCAGTAAGTTTCAGGGAAGGACCAACGTAAGACAAAAAAGATAAACTGGATAATTACCAGCGGTCGTCCTTAGCTGATGTTATACTATATGTTTACAGGCACATTGTGGTCAACAAGCTGTATGTCAGCTAATACCAATTTTAGGGTCATATATATACATATCCCCAAGTTTCTATATCAAGAACATGATTACTTCTATTAATATTTTAAAGATAAAGAAGAAATTTAATAAACTTTTTTTTAATGTAAACATGTTTTAAAACCTAATGTTGGAAAGAAATATCCATGACAGTTTAGTGCATCAGTTACTGTGGGGCTGGGCAATATCTTGAGATTTTCAAATATATCGAGACTTTATATCCCCTTTTCTCTAGGGGTAAAAAGGGAATTAACACAGGAGTCGGAGATGGGATCTAAAAGAAAAACCCACAATTTATTAACAATAAATAAAGAAAAATACAATATCTTGGAGAACTGTAGAGGACAAAACAAAACAACCAAATATCAGCAAAATAAAATGGCAATTACAAACAAACAAAAAATCTCAAACAACTCAGGTAACTTCAGATATTCAGGTAAACTCAGGTAAGGAATTCAGTCTTCCACAAACAATCAAACCGATATTAGCACTACCGAATTTAGCCAAAGTCCAAACAGGGTACCTCGAAAACACACACAAAGAGTCGCTCCCAAAGCTGGCGAACTGTGTACCACCTGTACACAGCTGCCTCAAATGAAGGCATTCCTCCGTATTTGTAGATGGTCCTGCATCATGACTGGGCAGCCCATACTGAACCTGGAAAGCCATCGTCAAATCCGGGCGAAGGAAGGGAACTCCAAAGTGAAGATCCACAGCCAACCACCACAAAGCACTCGCACAGTCCTCTTTGCATATGCTGACCACAAGCTGTCAAGCCTGGGGCCCATAACAATATCAAGATAGCTTTTCTAAGTTAAAAGCTTATCTTTTTGCATTTTGCACAACTGTATTTTTGTTGTGGCCATTGAAAAGTATTTTTTTAAGAGCATAAATGTTTTACAGCTACAAGAATGTTCATAAGTCCCGCGCAGCTCATTAGCATCAACTACATGTTCTCAATGCAAATCAGCGCTATTACGCTTTACTGGAAGAAGCGCATCCCCCTTCAGATCTAAATTCCAGCTCAGGTCGCTGTTGTTGGTTTAACTAGGTGCACAAAGATAATTATATTTGTTATGATATGAAATATAATCTATGCTATCAGACAGCAGCGTTTTCAGATCTGAAAGCAGAAAGATTTCACACAGCAGCTGATTGAGCAGAGTGATCAGCTGATATAACTGACAGATGAATTACCTTCCACTGATCTGTAAAGTCAAGCAAAAGAGTTAAAGTAGAGTAAAAATTCCAGTGAGTTAGAAACCGTCTTGCATTATTCTATGAAGTCTAGAAGTGGGCTGCAGCATAAAGCTGGGGGGAAAAACAAACAAACAAACAAACGAAAAAAAAAAAACAAAAACACCTGCAGCACATGAGGCAAAGCCTGCTGCAGCAGAAGAAGAGACCTGATCTGCGCTGGCTGAGACTTCTAAATAGTTGTTTTAGCCTCATAGTAAAAAGTGCGGATTGTCATGACAGTATATATATATTCTTGCTTCCTTTCCACATTCTTTACGCGTGACAGCAGCATGCATGCGGTTGATACCACTCTGTTCTGGCAAGAATATTTACGGCTGTTTTCCTACAGTAAACTCCGCTGGATGCTCCTCTGCAGCTGCTGCAGAAACTGCTTTGAGATGTTTGGGTTTCAGTGCACTTCTTGATGATATGATGTTTATTCCTGCAAGGTCCTTTATTTTAGCACATACGGCAAATAAATAAATAAAATACAGCATGGATTCATCTCTCCATATCCTTTACAGAATACTTCCACATCATCTGATCCAGAACAACTGATATCTAAAAATAGAACAGCACAAAATAATGTATGATCAAAATAACAACCTGTAGCAGAAATAGGTTAAAATGATCAAATTTCCTCTGTTTTTTCCATACTAAATATTAAAACTAGTTTTAGTGAAAATTAATGTAGTTTTAGGAATAGTCACGGACCAGCAAGGCTTCAAGTTATTGAATACGCTAATTTTAAAATGGTCAAAATGACCATCTTGGCCATTCCAGTAATAAATGTTTACAAAAGAAAGATTTAGCACAAAGATACATTCATAATGACAGATTTCAACTCATTTCTGTGGGGTGCAGAGTCAAAAGTCTGTGTTGAGTCCCGTCTGCTCTTTGGGTCTGAAAACTTGCCTGAGTACCTGATTTGAAAAACAATCGGTCAGTAAATGAGATGATTAAGTGTGGAAGAGGGAGGGGGGACTGCAGCAAAAACTGAAAATCCTTGTAGTTCTAGTGTTAATTTAATATACAGCTACTTTAATTTCAGTCTGTTTTAATGAACATGTGCTGCTGATCCTTAATAAAAGTGCATTTATCACTCAAGGCTGTAAATTAGAACTTTCTCTTTGGTTATGTGACAAAAAATTATATTTAAATATATATTTTATATTGTGATTTAGGTAATAAATATTGAGATATGCAATTAGGGTAATATCGCCCAGCCCTGGGTTACTGTATATATATCATGTTAAAAGCTCAATACTCCGGTGAATAACAATAAAATGTTCCTACTGCTGCTGCTGCTGCTGCTGATGATGATGATGATGCTTTCATGTCTGGTCATGTCGATTGCTCTATGATTTCCCTTCAATCATACATATTCTATTCTTTTGCATAAGCTACAAATGTCTGTGTCTCACATGAATTCCATCAAGAAACTACAACTTTTCTGGTGTATTTTTTCTATGCAACAAAGAGTATAATAAATACACATGCTTTTTATTCAAAATCATACACACAGATAAACAAATAGCTGAGTGAAACATGTTTACACTATCTAAAGAGTACCAAGAGTAAATAAAGGATTACATGTATCAATCAGTGTAGAGAACAGCTGTTTCAGTCCTATAAAGGCTCAGCATGACACAAACAGAAAACATTTCCATGCTACATCACCCAGCAGCAGAGGCAGAGAAATTACACAGAGCAGGGTGAAAAGACTTATGAGTTGACATTTCAGAAATGTTCAGAGGGAATGATGCAATCCTGCACTCCCAAAACAACATGACAACAACCATAAACACCCTACACATCCATTCATATTGTTCACTCACAAAAACGTGACCTTATGCACACAGACTTCATTCAATGTAACAGTTCATAATTTGCTGAGCTGTAGTGGGCGCATACAGGACTCGACCAGCATCCCGTTAATTAGGAATCTGAATTCTTTGAGGCTTTTGTTATTGCCGCATTATTTCTGAACTATTTGTCATGGAATTTGCAGCATCCCCAGTCAGTGTACCAGTACTGCAGCACAGTAGGCCTATTTATTTGCAGAGTTAGCTTCCATTAGAGCTTGCAAGGAAGCTGTTCCTCTGGGAGAGATGCAGTCCTGGTTTAACATACGGTTTTCTTGATAATGCAGAGAAACAGCTTTGTCGTCAAAGAAGTTCAATATATTTTCCAAAATTAAATGTGATATAATTTCATGTTTAGTGACTGTGCATAACTGAGATACTGTTATCATTTAATATAAGTTGCAACACTGAAGAAGTACGTGCTAAAATATGTTAGTCTGTTTCTTTCTGAACAAGTTCTCAGTGAAACAAATCACAAGGCTGAGGGAATTATAATGCCAAAACAGGAACTTGGCCACACCATTAGCAGGTTACAGTGTACAAGAGCACTAACAATTAGGCCAAGCAGAATTTCTCCTTCAAGACAGATAAAGAAGACAAAGGTTGGCATCTCTCCATGCAGATAGCTTCGATAAGTATATCTCATTGCATCACTCCAGTCCTAGCTGAGGAGAAAAATGACTGGAAGTAAAAACACCAAGCTTGTGACCACAGTTTGACCTTATTCACAGACCCCCCTTCCAGCAATAAATAAAGGATTATATAAAAACTGAACTCAGTTTGATGTAAAACAGGCTTACTCAACTGCAAATAGCAAGTAACCTGAGAACAGAAAGGCGACCTGGTTTAGATATCAGCTAGAGTTTCTCCACAGAAATATGTAGAAACGCAAGTCATGAGAAGGTGCTCTTTCTATCTGTGCTGCAGCAACTTTCTTTCTTTCTTTCTTTATTTTATTTTATTTTACAGTAAAACAAGTAAACTTGAAGTAATCCCCGTTTAGTCCTGGAAGAAGGACAGGAGAAGCAAAGCATTGCAGGCTGAACACCTCTATCTTTCTCACAGCAACATGACACATAAACTGCTCCACATATGCAAGCTGCTCGACAAAAAAACACCAACTGTGAGAGAGATTGCATTATCAACTAACAATCTCAACTTTCATTTAGACAATTCATGCTTAGCATAAGAATATTCCACTACAAGCACATCTTTGCATCTATTAACTTCTCTGTATGCCCTGATGAACAAGCCTCACCTGTTGTGAGATTTTGAATCATCTTGAATCATCTGGATTTTCTGTGAAGTTCATGGAAATCCTCCTGGAATTAATGTGGCAGGTGAAAGATGCAGAGAGGATGTCTCATAGCAGCTGGCCTCCACCAAGAGCAGAGTAAAGTGGAGCCAGCAGGATGTGGGCTGAAGGGGGAGCTCTTAATCTCCACTTCTTCCTACTCACACAGGCTAATGGAGAAACCCATCGC
The DNA here is from genome assembly GCF_017639745.1 of Melanotaenia boesemani. Taxonomy (NCBI): domain Eukaryota; kingdom Metazoa; phylum Chordata; class Actinopteri; order Atheriniformes; family Melanotaeniidae; genus Melanotaenia; species Melanotaenia boesemani. The sequence continues at coordinate 19,284,140 of NC_055682.1, read as the reverse complement.
CTTACAATCAAATGAATGCCTTTGTGGATTATCACATCCTCCTCCCTTTTCATTTTCTTCTCCTCCTCTCCCCACCTCTCACTCCCACTTTCCCAGAAATAGCTAAACACAATATCTTTCAGGATAATGAACATTATGCAGCTGCTCTTGAACAGAATATGCAATACAGTTTGCTACCTTGGTCATTAATGTAGTTGTGAGAAACTTGTGCTTTAACAATGAATTTGTTATCATTTCTATGCAGATTTTAAATACTGGTTATAATGGTTTTACTATCTGAGCAGCTGCATTGCAATTTAACTTTAGAAGAAAAGAGAAACAACTGTTTTTTAACTATTATGTCTAGAGGCTTCATGTAAACTATAAACTGAACTGCAAGTTGCACTTGCAAATGAAATTAAGATAACACCTGGAAACGTGTGTGAACATGTTTCCACATTCACTTACATATCCAAGACACTTTAATTCGTATGTGTTATATTGTTGAAGTTTATTTTGATTACAGTCAACCTCAGTAAGTTTTCATTTATTTAGGTTAACTAAATAATGCCCCAACTTACAGTAACACAATACAAAACTAATTTCATCAGCACCATCTTTCTGACTTCACAGTTGAATAACACAAACAACCATTTTCTATACCTACTTGAACTTGCCAACAGTGTCCCTAGGAGCAAAAGCCTATCCCTGCTAAGATTGGGTGAGTCACTGGGAGGGGGGACAACCTGAACAAGCAGCCAGTCTATTATAGTTAACACACAGAGGCAAGGATACATTCCCAACTTGTCTCATACTGATGCTTGGTTAAGAGTTCTTCTTGTTGGAGCCGTGTTTACCTGACCTGGCACAGGAGTAGCAACAGCCATAACATTAGAGTTTGGTTTACAACAGTAATACATAAACACATAAGAAGGTCAGAGGGGAAGACAGACACCCAGGTCACAATGCATTAAAATATGACAGTGGGAGCTCCGAACCAAATGTCACTATGTCAGATGTTTTAGTTTTTTTTTCTTCTGCCTTTCTTTCTTTCAGCCCTTTATTAAAACTTTCTTTTGCTTTACTATACTACTTACTTTTGCATTAAAGCAGTGGTTCCCCACCTATTTTCCTTGGGAACCCCTTTGGACCATGGACCCCCTGCCCCACCTTATGATGAAACCATGCTTGGTTTTATACTTTCAAAAGTGAGATTCTCACCATAAATAATGTTTTCTGGCTGAGTTCCGTCCTCCCAAAGGTAAATTAACAACATATAGCCTTACTTTTTTTTTCTTAGAATAGGGACAATGTGTGGACATTAATCGCAATGGCTCTGAATGTTCAAAGCCTCAGGGACCCATGTGCTCTTTGAGGAACCCCTTGGAAGGTCTGAAACCCCAGGTTGGGAACCACTGCATCAAGGTACTGAAGGTTAGACAGTTTAATTGTGTGGTTAGGTCAGAAGTATGCGATTCTGGTCCTTGAGATACGCAGTCCTGCAAGTTTTATTGGTTTCCCTGTTTCAACACACCTGATACAAATTAATGAATCACTGAACAGAGCTTGATAAGCTATCGGATCCATTTAATTCAAATCAGGTATGTTGGAGTGGCAAACATCTAAAACCTATAGGACTGAGGCTCTGAGAGTTGCCTAACCCTTGATTAGAGTTATAAATACATCATGGCAACACTAAAATAGTAAACAAAATCTAGATTCTACAGAAAGCTTTGCCACTGTTTTCCGTTTTGCTATGGCCTTGACTGTTTGGTTTTGGGAAATGCTGCATTTGTCGTTATATTTTTAATCTTAGTGAAGAAAAACACAAGTGGGTGTTCTGCAATTCTGCTTACAAACAATCACTTAATTAACTCAGGCTGCTGACTTATTTTCCAGACCAATTCAATCAGCTGTATTAAAAGCTTCATTTATTTCAGTGAGGTGTTACAGAACAAATAATGTGTTTCTGCTGAATCCAAAGAATCAGACAACACAAAACTGAAGAACAGCAGATACTCACAAGTAACAGCCCAAATGAGTTGCCGCAAACTGTTACTGAACCCTATAATAACAGTCATGCATGTGCTACACCCAGGTAATGTGTTTCAGAGTATAACAGAATTGCACAATTGACTTTTTAAGCTCTGAAAAACACTTCTTCAGATTGTTTATTTTTCCAAACCTAAAATTATCCTGTAGAAATGCAAACCAAAGTTTCCATCTTATGTTAATTGAGTTCAACGCAAGAATGTTATACTGTATATATTAAGCCTATTTTCCTGCAGACTTAAACATTTGCTGGATTAATATTTGAATGTTCTTGTCAGTAGCAATGAAATAGTCATGTCATTGCGCTGAATACGTTTTCAATGAGAAAGGTAGTCTTTATTGATTTTTCCTGTGATGCTTGAACCAGAAAATGTAAGAACTCTTGTCACAGCATATAGTTTTCCTGATCACAAGACCAGAGGTTTTCGACAGCCCTTCAACCCTTTTATGGCCATCGTTTAAGCCATTATAAAAATTACAACTTCTTTAAGGAATCACTCTAAATCACCCCTCGTGAAATATTTACTATCTGCTAAATTTTTGCCAGTGCAGCCAAAAAGGAGACTGGAGATCCCAGTCCTGTAGTTTTACTTTCTACCCTAACACCATTTTCTCTTCCAGCTCTAAGCAGCAGACAGTTGCTGGAACAACTGTCTGCTGTTCATAGCAGGTTTACATCGATGCAGCAGTGTGGTGTAAATGTCAAAATATTCATACATGGCTATCTGAGGTGAGAATCACAAGTTTGATGATGATACAATATTATATTGATTCAGTTGATTATGACTGATGTTTGAACAATTTCTTCAATTTAGATGAATGCTGTTGGATCATTGACCACTGAATCGGTATAGATTGATGTATAGTCACACGCCTAATGGCTATTTGGCAGGTGTGTCACTTTCAATAAAAACTAATAAGGTAATAGAAAAGTGTAACAACCATAGCCTTTTTTTAAGTTAAAAATAAAATGAAAAATGAGTCAGCTGACGATGCTGGTGATTTGACAGATGCACTACATATTTTTAGGCAAAAAATTTTCAGCTTCCAGAAGGTTAAAAAAAAAACAAACAAAACAAACAAACTAATAAACAGTCGTATAAAAAAACAACAACTCGTTTAGAGAAGTAGAATCTTGTAGAATTGTAAACAGTAGAAATAGAGAGAAATAAACTTGGGCAGAAAGTGTTCCACTGCACCCCGGTGCATGATTTGTGGTTCAACACAAGTTTCTTTTGCATTTGCTGTAATACAACATACTGTTGCCTTGTGCAACAACATCAACAACATGGCTTAAAGGGCAGTTGTGATTGCAATGAAATGTGCTGAGTCACAACTACATGTGTTGAATATTAATAAGGTGACAGTTCTTTCAATTTCTGCCAGTCCCTTTGTCTAACAAGGGATTTAGAGATTGGCATTTCTGTGCACCTGCTTGTGCTCTGCATTGGGCTGGTTTGAGTATTTGCCCAGTGCTGCTTGAACAGTTTGTTGGGTGTTCAAGCTCATTTATTCATTCTAAACTAAACATATTTGTAAAGACCGTGCAGTCTTTCAGTGGGGTTGTAAAACGGCCCCATACTGACAACACAGCCTGGGAGTATTGCAGTTCTAAAAACTAAAGATAATGGTGATAATGAAGGCAGTAACTAGGATAATAAAGTCAGAATAAAGTTTATATTTTTCTTTTTCATACCAAGTCACAGTGGAATCTCTTAATTTTATAAGTCTTTAGAGAGATTGCCAAAATGGTTTTTCTACAAATGCCATGGAAATTAGGCTGAGCAAGGCTGTTGCAGAGCTCCTTTATGAAACAAATAAAGGTCAGTCAACATTTGGAAACCCTCCTGCTAAATGCTTATCTCCTTAATGGCTTCCTTGGTGTGAAAACTGTGCACAAACCACTGTGATAAAAGCCTAATTATTTTTTTCTCTGAGGCCTGGGATGCTTTACTTTTTCTTTTTTTCTGAAGGACCATCATATCACTTTCTCATTATGTAATATCCATACAAGGTTCACAGTGAACAAAACATGGTCTAAAAAAGTCTTCAAAAAATACTTCTTACCTTTCTGTTGATACACACCGCATATTGTGTAAGTGTATTTTACTTTCCACCTTGTTACCTATGGTGTCATCCAAGACCATCATAAATCTAAACAACTTCTAACCACAGACTGTATCTCTTTGTTTTACAAAGCAGCTGTGGAAAGAAAAGATTTAAAAAAAATCCACTTTAAAGTGGCAAACACAGTCCACTTTTAACTGTGGTCAAAGATGAAAATTATAACAAAAAAGTGAGAAGAAATGTGCTCCTTTCTACTCCAATACACTCTGTTATTTAACATAACTATTTTTCTGCAAATGAAGATCTTTTGAATAAAAAAAGATAGAAATGCATTTATAAACTCCCAATAAAACCTCTCTTCCTCCATAATCAGTGCCTTTACAAATCAATTAGAAGAGCCAAAGATAATAGCTCTAGCAACAGGATTGAGGTAGTTTTCTCTATCAGACTTCTGCATTCAGTATTCATTTAAAAAACATTTTTTAATCTAAAGAACTAGTTAATTTTGTAAATCTAAATACTGCAGTAGCATAGCTGGTTTCAAAGTTGTGACATTTAATCTAGCTGCAAAAAATCCATTCTTTTAGTAAATAAAAGTTGCAGGGGAAAAGATTTTGCAAATCAATCGGCAAAAGCATCAAAATCTGACAATGTTATAGAGAAGTCATTCAGGCTGCAGGGCAGCACATCAGCATATGTGGTTAATTTCAGCTCCAGCCCTTTTGTTGCCCACAGATGTTGTCAGTGGGGCTCATCTGCCAATACAAAATTATCTAATTAATAGACTAATGTGGGTCTAATCAGTCTGACATGGTGACAAGATGAAAGAAAAACAACAAATCTCTCTCTAGTAAACTATGAAAACAATGAAATAATAATGGTCAAAGTCTCTCTTCTCCAGCACCTCAACATGATCAGATTCAGTACATCAGTGGAGATTAATTTAAATGTAGTTGTCCCTCTTTTACAGAGCTACACACAATCACCCATTAAAAAAAGTGCCTGAGCAGTCCATTCCACCATCCACATGTAACAAGGTTGAAGGAGGAACACGATGACCTTCAGCCTCCATAACTGTGACATACAATAATCAGCAACTGTAGATCAGATGGATGTAGACAAGTAACACGCAGTGAGAGAAGAACTTTGACCATAATAATAGAATCACTGGAGGGCCATCATAGTGTAAACATCTGGAAAGGGAAATTGATGAGTCATCACTCAGCAGGTCAACAGTAAAGGCTGCTTGTCTTCTTCCATCCTGTTTGATGGAAAATACAGCAAATAATCCTGCATAGTTTTAGTTTGTTCCATTAAAAATCATACGAGTCCAATGCTCCCCAGAATACTGTCTGACCAAAGCATCCTCTTTACCTGCTTTTATGGAAACAATGTGGCTTCAAAATGAAAAGTAGAATCTTTCCTCTGCAGCAGAAAGTTAAACTTGTATTAAAAACACACATACACAAGAAAAAAAAATCATGTATGATTCCATAGCTTGTCTGTGTTTCTAGGTGTGTCCATTTTTGATTAACTGTGATATAAAATTTTCCACCATTTTACAATGTGCATTTGCAGGAGCAGAGTGTAACTGCATTTATGCAGCATAAATGTCTCCTCCCTGAGCCACCACCTTATTGTGGTGGAGGAGTTTGCGTGTCCTGATGATCCTAGTGGCTATGTTGTAGGGGGCTTTATGCCCCTGGTAGGGTCACCCATTGCAAACAGGTGTCTAGGGGAGGGACCAGACGAAGCATGGCTTAAAACACCCCTATGATGATGACAAATAATGGACTCAGGTTTCCCTTGCCCGGACGTGGGTCACTGGGGCCCCCCTCTGGAGCCAGGCCTAGGGGTGGGGCACGGAAGCGAGCGCTTGATGGCCGAGCCTTTGCCCATGGGGCTCGGTCGGGCTCAGCCTGAAAGGGTAACATGGGCCCCCCCCATCCCATGGGCTCACCACCTGCAGGAGGGGCCATAGGGGTCGGGTGTAGTGTGAGCTGGGCGGCTGCCAGAGGCGGGGAAACTGGCGGTCTAATCCTCGGCTGCAGAAGCTAGCTCTAGGGACATGGAATGTCACCTCTCTGGTGGGGAAGGAGCCTAAGACGATGAGCGAGGTTAAGGTGTCACAGCTAGATATAGTTGGACTCACCTCGACGCAGGGCTTGGGCTCTGGAACCACTGTCCTTGAGAGGGACTGGACCCTCTTCCATTCTGGAGTTGCTCCCAGTGAGAGGTGCCGAGCAGGAGTGGGCATGCTCATTGCCCCCCGACTTGGCGCCTGTGCGTTGGGGTTTACCCCTGTGGACGAAAGGGTAGCCTCCCTCCGCCTTCAGGTGGGAAGATGAGTCCTGACTGTTGTTTGTGCTTATGCACCAAACAGCAGTGATCCGGAAGGGGCTCAGAGTAGAGTCGCAGCTCCTCTGCATCGAGAGGAGCCAGATGAGGTGGCTCGGGCATCTGGTCAGGATGCCTCCTGGACGCCTCCCTGGTGAGCTGTTCAGGGTACATCCAACCAGAAAGAGGCCCCAGGGAAGACCCAGGACACGCTGGACGGACTACATCTTGCGGCTGGCCTGGAAACGCCTCGGGATCCACGGGTTGAGCTGGTGAATGTGGCCGGGGAGAGGGCAGTCTGGGTTTCCCTACTTAGGCAGCTGCCCCGCGTCCCGACTCTGGATAAGGTTGAACTATAAATGTTGATTTCCCTGGATAGTTACCAAATCTAAAATCCTAAGATGAGCATATATACTGTGGACCACCATACCAGTCATTAACAAATGAATACTTGAGCATATAAATATGTTTGAGAAATGAATAAATAAGGATTTTAAATATATCCTGAAATATCAGTAAATATAAATATTTAAATTAGCTGATTTAGTTATATATTTTTAGGGACATTTGTTTATTCTACACAAATTTTATTTAATAGCACTGTATCTTCTATAGGAACATCATCAGCAAAACTAAATATAAAATTCCCAACAGAGCTGGGATGTCTCTGAGAGAGTGAGCTTCAATACAAGCTTATCTGCAATGCAAAGGAAGTTGAATCTTAGGTCAAATCAAATTATCCTAGGCTACGTTAAAGACAGCCAGTGGTGATGTAGGAGATCCTGAAAGACTCTGTCTCTTCAAACACATGATGACCTGACTAGAATGAAGCAGCTAAGCAAACACAGCAGGATAAACAATCAGCAAAGGTTCCTAAGTGGAATCATAACAATAAAATTTGTGTTAAAAAAAAAAAGTTGCAATCTAAGCAAAACTCTTTTTTTGAATTTATTACACTGAAACAACTTCATTGAATGCCATGCATTAAAACATTTGAGGTAATTCTTATACTTTTTCAATGTTAACAATTCTCATAACCTGGAAGTGACCATAAATATTTGCACCCTAATAAGATATGACCTTGGTCTTTCTTAACAATCCTACAGACAACAAGTCTAACTCAATCAGACTTTCACATTTATTCAAATTGATAAAAACAAATGTTAAGCATCAGATAAAAATGGCTGAATAATGTCTTTCTTTTATAACCTGACAGAACATTGGCATCTGTTTGGTTTAGCAACTAAACAGCGAGCCCAACACAAAACACAAATCCAACACAGCTAATCGCAAAGCTGAGCACTGTAGGACATAATAGGATGTGAAGTATGGGGGAATGCTAAAGCTGACAATCTTGAGCAGGAGATAGATAAAGAGCAAGAAAAAAAAAAGACTATACCAGTGGGAAATTTATGCAGTAAGCTCTGTTGATAGCACTGTGATCTGTAGCCAAGAAAACAAATCACAAAGTGACCTCACAATAATGAAATTGCTTGTTAATGTTAACAATCTCAAAGAAAACCTCTAATCATTTCCTCCAAATTTAGGAACACTGCAAGCAAAACATACCAGTAAAAACAATTTTCATTAGGTGAAAATGACTGTGGTAACTGTGATAACTTTTAAGAGCATATTTCTTTTGAATTTGACCAGCTCACCTCTGAATCACTTCAATGTACTCCACCCAAGTGTAGGAGGTCTAACTAACAAAGTGATGACTGCACTGTCAGCAGAATGAAAAGTGGGACTATCAAAGAGTTTGAAGTCCTCAATGATAATAAAAAAAAGAAGTAGGAAAGACAGAGATGATATGTGTATGCTTTCTGCATACACACAGTCTGTACCAAACACTCCCATGTTTTGATGACTAAGTATGTGGCAGTGTGTTGGCAGAGCACACAACTATGAGTTGTTTTGAACCGCTGAAACAGAAAGATATGATTCTTTTGCAGATCATCCTGTACTAAAAACAAAGAAAAAAAACTATACATTCATTGACAGAAGAGCATAATAAGGAATTGAGACAGCATATAATTCAGAAAACCAAACACAAATCAACACTAGCAGATATTTTGAGTTCTGATGCTGCCATCACATCTTGTCAACATCCATCTTTACATTCTCTAAACTGCTTATATACAAGCAAACTTAAATATTGGAAATATTTCATTCAAATGTGATAAAAAAAAAAAGTTATTTAATTAACTTCAAGATACAGAAAAGTGATCACGCTCTCAAATGCTACTTTTGAACCGGAACACCAATTTTAAAATGTTTTTTTTTTCTTTAACTTCCACAAAGAGCGCCTGCAGAAATTTTGAGCAAATTATTAGATATAACTTATAAACATGTAAATTAATATCCAATTTACTGAAAACAAAAGGTACAAAAAATATATTTAAAAAAAATCTTTGATAGGAGAATTTGAGACGAAAATAAAAATGTATCAATACAACAAACCTCTTAAGCTTTCAAAAGGGGTCATCCTTTATCTTCAATGTGTTTAATGTGTAAAAACTCTGTCATGTTACGAAGTTAGGACAGTGGGGATATATTCTCTGATTTAGAGCCACATTGTCTGCAGTCAAAGCCTTGTCTTTCATTGTTTTTTATGAAATCATCATGAAACATATTTGCATAATTCAAGCATAGCAGCTCGTTTGCCTAGCCTAAAAATCAAATAAGCAGCTGCTCGCACTCTGCAATTTCTGACTAATCAGAGCTCACTCAGCACTTTGAGGGGAGGGGATTAAAGAGATAAAAAGAAAAACAGAAGGTTTTAGAGAAGAGGGAACAAGTACAGCAGAAATATACAATATATGTTGTGAATAATGAACAATAGCAACTTTTTCAAATAGAATCCCACCACAAAAATTTAAAATTAAGAACCTGACAATAGGTTTTTCTAAGAAAGACCTGTCAACAGTAAGTGCCTTTCATTTTAAGTTTTTTATTAAAAGAAAAAGCATACACTGCACAGATGTTAACATTAGCACCTCATAGTTTTGTAACTGTTTAAGTCTAAGCAAACATGATGTGGTATGCATTGTTCTAAATGCAATCACGTGACAGCCGTTCAACATTTATGGTTTATGAGGAAAACAGCTTCATACATCCCCACACACGCTGGCACATTCATTCACAGAACTACTCTACTCAGATATTTTTGCTTATGAGGTTCAAAGCAAAGATGTATAGAGAAGAAAGAAGTAGAGAGAAGTAGCAGTACATCTTACACTTTACTGCCTTTGTCATTGATCTTCATAGAAAGAACAGTCAGAACTGTTACAGCATCCTCACTCAGATAAAACTGATTCTGAGTCATTAGTAATCGGATGATGTGCCACTGCATCGTGTTACAAGGTGCATGCTTACATCCATGTAAAGTGCCTACTTATGTTTTGAGTAGTGCTTAACAGGATCTGAACTAATGCAGCTTGTCTTGAATTCTGCAGTTACTCTGCAGCACAGATGGCAGTCACAGATGACTGCTTGGACTTAAGGATAAAAGAATAAATCACACTCAGCAGTTAGAACGTTTGCAGACTTTTTAAAGGAAAGTGAAGAAATGTAAAGCTTCTTATTTCTGATTGCTCCCTTTCAGATAACAGACCAACAGAGGACACTCTGAATATGGAGAACAGCTGATATGTTTACTGGACTAATCAATCCGCGTTAGATACCACAAAAACATTTGCATCTATTAAATGCAAATCAGTGTGAAAAAAATTTACATACACCAAGTTTACCGCACAAACCTACCTGCAGGCTCCAAGTGCCAGACCCATGCAGCAGCTGCTATCATGTGTTAGGCTAATTTCCAGCATTTTTTCTGTTTTCAAACTCCAGAGAGCTGTCTACACCCAGAGGTTCAACTGCACCAAATGATGGGCTGCAGCATGAATCTGTCTGATGCAGCCAAGTTAAGAAAAATTAATCTGTCATACTACACACTACCAAACACATTTACACGAGAACACAGAAATACAAATTCCATATGTTCATGTTCAGATTATCTGCCTGATCTCTAAACCTCATAATCCCAAGGACATCAAAAATAAATCAAACATCCTCAAAGAAACTTAACTGTAGCAGAAGAGCACAGCGTGAACAAGACTAGCAAGATACAGAAACCCAAGTGAAACTTTTGCTGTTTATAATCAAAAAGCAGGTACTACATCTAAGTGTCTTCCACAATAAATAATAATATAAAAAATAATTGTATTTGTATGTAATTGAGCTGGTGATTACCCAATCAAATATCAGATGGAGATTGAGTTATGTAGGTAAAAGGTATACTGTTGTCCATAAGAAGTGACATGACAGAGCAGCTTATTCTCTTGTTATGTCATTTTATCAAGAGGTGCAAATAATGCCCTTAGGAAAAAAAAGAGTTGAATGTCAGGGCATAATTCTTCTTATGTTTGTTTCCACATATATACAAAAAATATAACTATCAACTAATATTTTCACATTATTAGTTAATGTAATGATACAAAAAGACACCTATCCCATGAGCAGCCTGCATGTTACTGCATGTTTTTTTTATGTTGCGAAACAAAACGTGACAAGCGTAGCTCAATTTCATTGTATTCCCAAGGATTACATTGTCTAAGCTGGTGTAATCCCTGTTTTCCAGTACACTGCATGAAACCAATGTTACTTGCCAGTGCTTTTGTTCAAAGGCAGAGATCAGTGATCCAGCACTGGATCCTCTAACAATTGGATTCAGCTAATGCTCATGTTATAAAACATGTCCAAATCCCTTCCACAATCGTGTCAGGGATGTTATTATGTTATCCCATCACTTAACCCCTCCCCCACCTAATTCCCGTCCTCTGCAGCACATGCATGAAAAAAAGGTTCTTGTAATTATGGGGAGTTGTAGTCAGCAACATGAAAGCAGAGGAATGCATCAAATTATTATGCTGCAGAAAAATGCACAGTGAAACTGCCTTTTTCTGACCCTTGATCACATTGATTTCTGATTTGGTTCAGTGGTAATGATATAGTGATCCTGCATAAGCAACAACAGAAGCTACTGTATTGAGAAAAATGATTAGTCTGGTAAATTTTGCTGCAGAGAATTCTGACCCTAAGGGTGTTCAAGTTTGTGCAGCACAGCACACATTATACTGCAGCAGCCCTTTCTTTACTACGGTGTTTGCTTCAATGTGTTTACTGTATAGTCCGTAAAACTTTATCAGCAGAGCATAACAAAGACATTTCCTCCCTCTTATCAAGTCTGACAAATACCTTCCTCTTTACTTTATTCCATACTTCACAGAATCTACAAAGTGGGTCTGTGTGATCTCAGTTATCTGCATTCATATTTGGCTTGGAGGGAACTCTCGCCTGCACTTCCATTACAGGATTTGAGCACACACAGAATGCAGAGTAAAAGTAGGGGTTGAACAGACTCCCACTGGGGCATTACATTACAGTGATACACAGGGCTAAGACAACACAACTACTTTACAACTGCAGTGCTCTGTGGCAGTGACAGCACCCAGGCACCTCACACTGAGACCCACATGGCTCAGAAAGAAAAAACTCTAAATATCCACTGCATCCACTTGAATGCAAACTGATCATTTCATGTCATTATCTTGTTTTATTATGTTAAACGAAACACACTGTAACAGTATGAATGGCTTCTTGTGTGTTCTGCCTAAAAATCCTACAGCTGCGAAAGCAGGTTCTCAAAATTGGCTCACTCTAAATGAATGCTATAGTGTCAGAAAAGTACTGACCAGTTAACCACACTAACTCATAAGGCATAAAATACTGGTTATACTATAATATCAAAATAATTTAATAAAGCAATCTAATAATCTGTCTGGCCCACCCTCATCTCAAAACATGCCGGCCATTACATTATCAGTTTTACAAGGAAATTAAACTGATGGATTAAATAAAATGAGAGAGGTTCCACTTGGCCAGGAGGGCCTATTTGAATTTAAAGGCTATTTTTAGATATCTATATCTTTAAAGTGGGGAAAGCTTGAAGAGATTTAGTGAGCTTATTAAGTCAGCCATCAGTGGAGAGTAGGTGGAGAGGGGCCGCATCTGGTGCACAGCTCTAAAAACTCAAACTGGCCCAGAGGATTGAAATTTTACCAGAACCATCCCTTCTCAGGAATTTCTGTCCCACTCACAGAGGCTGATTTAAATCCCACTTTGGAGAATCTAAAAGGTCAGTCCTAATACACAGAACGCACTCCCTTTTCAAATATTTAAACCTTCTGTTGGGTATCATCATTATGTCTATTCTTGGAAGTATCAAATCATCCTGGAAATGTGCAGTTTGTCTGTGGTTAAGGAGAGGTCACTTCCTCTCCGCTGTATTCACCCGTATTCTGTCTACTGCACCTGTTTTAGGAGTGTCATTTTTCAACACTGTAATGTTTCAGCCATTCAGTCAAAGACATGACCTCTTCATCAGTTAAGTATGTACAGTAAATGTAGTACTGAGGCCACATTTCACCTGAGTGAGGCACGACACAGGAAGGATGACCTGTGCTGGGTGTATTAAAGCTATCTTTAATGTTACTGGAAATGACTAAACACTGAATCAAATGTTCCGCCAGGCTGAGTTAAAGCTGACCAATACATAATCCATTAAAAACACATCTGTAAAAAGACCTGCACAAAACCCACAAGAGGCCCACTGATGTTAGTTGAACATGACCTAGGTTATAAATGTAGCAATATATCCTGGAGTGAAAACATTATTGATTCAAAGCTGGCCCAAACCATCAACTATTATCTGCTGATCGTAGATGAAATTTTGCGGTCTTGTGTTTACAGCCCTCTGCCTCTAAGGCTGAGAGCACAGCAGGAGGGCTGACTGATCAGGGAGCATATGCCGGAATGACAAATAGGCCAAGTAACCTTATCTCTGTGGCTGACATCACGACCCTGACAGAATGGTAATGAGCTTGATATATTCTGCATGGGTCTATGACTATGTACAGCATGGTTCCCATGTCATGGGCCAATTAAAATTCACATATCTAACCAAAAATGCAACTTAAAGTTCATAAAAGTGAATGTCCGATTTCAAACCATGCCGAAGCAAAGCAGGGAAACTGTGCCAATCTGTAAACACTACATTTAAGATTGCAGTCAACAGTGCAAGCAAGTTACAGCCGGAAAAAAACATTACCTTGCACTGACTGCATGTTGCAGTGATGAAGCAGTGGCCCTGCATGTGGGAGTCGGTACATAAAACCTGTATCTTTGTGGACATATGTACTGTATGTGTTGGGCTTGGTATGGACAGCTAGACTGTCAGAAAAATAAGATGTCATTCTAGGTGAAGAAGCATATTCCTCTGACCAGTATCTCTGGGTGTGAGGTGGACTGCATCAAGACTTTTCAAGAGTCTAGCCTATAGAGACACTCCACATTAACCATGTGTACTCTGCCTTAGAGATCACAGTTCTGCTGACATCAACACAGCAATCAGTGACCTGGGATCATGAGGCACTGCAGTGAGCATCTCTCCTCTCGTGCTTGTAAGGAATACTGCCAGAACACAATGGCACATGCACTCTTTACAAGCAATCTAGATATTGGTAAAAGAAAAACAGCCTTTGTTGCCACAAAAGCAGGTGATAAGATATGTGTCAGCATGCATCTAAATTCTCCTTCCTGCACATATACTTTGTACAAGCACTTAACAGCATGCAATCTAAAGCACTTTCTCTCCTGCAGCTACTGGACAGCTTCAGCAGACACACCTCCTGAGAAGCTGCATAACAGTACAATCCCACATATGTGTTAGGAGAGGGGCTTTAATACACACCTGTGAGTCGCCCCGTACACTGGCCGCCTCTTGTAAGGGGCGTGTGAGGTTGATTTTCCTGGCTTGGCCAACATGTTAGCTGCAGTGATTTTCTGTGCTATGCTCGTCTCTGTGGTGCCTGTGTGTGTCAGCGTGTACTTCTCTCAGCTGGTGGTGCTGCTGTTTGCTGACGTCCTCTGCTGAGCACCGTGGCGTCAATTCATTCAAAACACCCTCTTTCCCGCCTCTTCTGTGTTGGGCTGCTTTAGGTGGAGCTAAAAATACATGCAATCACCAAAATGTCCCTTGCCTCTGATAGCCGTACATGCTTGTGATTGGTATTATTAAGGCCACCCAACCACACCAATAAATCATCTGAAAGGCCGCAAAGCACCACGAAAAACAAAGCACTAGCCATAACCTGTATAATCATAATCAAATAGCTCTCATTCCCTTCCTGTAGTGGCACTCTTTCTCTCCTTACCTCTCCTCTTCTAATGAATGCATCCCTCAGCAGAGCTCTGCTGGCTGAGTACCTCCCTGAACTGGACGCTCTCCCTGCTCCATTCCCTCTGCAGTCATGCGGGAAATCCATGGCAGAGAGGGGAAGGAAGGAGTAGGACTTACAGTACGGATATAGTAAAGAATGAACAGAAAAAGAGGTGGGAGCCACAGAGAGAAAGTAAGATAAGGGCAACTTCACATTGTACAATGTCAATTAACTATATTAAGTCTTGTGTAAAAGTAAATGTTATTTTGCCAGTAAGCAGGACAGAAATTTCAAGAATTCTTTTTATTTAAGGCTACAATTTTTTCAAAGCTTGCACTCTTAAAAAATCTTTTTTTTTTTTTTTTTTTTAACACAACACAGTTCCCCCTATATTTCCGTTCCACATTGTAATGCTGAACTAGTCTATCAAGCTCACTGTAAACAGCTTCAATGGGAAATGCTTCCAGATGCATCCAGATGAGATAAAGAGGGAGTGTTAGTTGGGAAGAACATGAGAAATTGAGGTGGAGACTGGGCTATAACCCTACAGCTGAGGAGACTGATGAATCTGCCATGCTACAAATGTCTTCTATCAGCTAATATGTGGAGTCGTAGGTGAAAAATGTTTTCTGCACTGGCAAAGGAGACAGGAAGTACAAATTAAACTGACAACGCCTGCACCCACACACACACACACACAAGACCATCCAGCTGCCATCCAGCTGCTGTTGCCCTCATTCCCCCAGTTTCAGCCTTTGCTGCTCTTTCTCATCCATCTACGGCACACCCTCCTTCACATCTCGTTAGCATACCACAGGAGTCAAAGCCCTTACACTGCAAGTAAAGACCTCGTCAGCACTATGGACATGATACCAGTCTGACAGATCTCTGGGCTTAAGTTTCACCAATGTCCATTTGAGTTGTGCATTAGCTGCCTCTTCACAGAAAAACTGAAGCATAAAAGCCAAGGACGCTAATTGTAAAAGTACTATTCATAATAATAATAATAATAATAATACAGTATTTAAAGGGTTACTGATGGGTAATGCTTGAAATCTTAGAAGAGTGATAAAACCAACACATGTCCTCAAAAAACAACACATGTACTCAAGTATTCTACACAAATATTGTGACAAAAAATAATTATAGCAAAAATAAAATCTACAAAATCACTGCACACTTCTTCATATTTGTCCCGTTAGAATTATTCCATTACTCTGACTGCAGTTATTTGAGTTGAGCACGATTGTTTCACATATTCAATACAATATTTGACTGCTGCTCTTTTAATGTCAACTTGCTGTGCCTTCTTCTTCCGTTGTGGTTTAATGGAAACAATTGGTTATATTAGAGAAACTGCTTTGCAGCAAACTTCTATTGACATTAAGGTTGTGGATTTCATACAAAGGCAAATACCACAGCACTTCTGCACAATATAATTTATTTCAGGCTAATTAAAAAAAAAGTCCAATAATGCAGAGGAGGTAAATTGCTGCAAAAAACATGGTGGTGATGAAAGTACTAACTTATCTAAAACATCCTCACTACCCCACCAATATTATCAAGCTTATGCTAAACTAATGGAATAAATCATACAAAAAAGAGATTTACACCGTTAATTGCAATTATCAGGATGGATATCAAACTAAGTTTTATGATTGTGGCTGCCCCACTTTTTCAATCATTAAAATATTAAGTCGACAGCGTTCGCTTTGCAGAAACTTTTCAGACTTAGGTTTTACAGAACAATATATTGCACATACAGTGGTATGACGGTAATCACTGGAAGAAAGTAGCCTGAGCCCATAAGCTTAAAAACAAATGCACCTAAAAAAAAGTTTGATACTTTGAGATACTTGTACTTTAGAGCAATTCAGTTTCATGTTTCATGGTATTGTGCTTTATACGTCCTCTCCATCTAATACATGAGGGAAATATTTAGCTGAAGCTTTTGAACAATAGAACAAAAAACTTTATTTTACTTTGAAAATTTCTAACATAATTTTAAAAATTTAATCAGTGGTTTCCAACTTTCATTATACTAACAGCTTTGTGTAATCAGAGGCACGTTCCAGATGTCTGAGCTGCTAATAGCACCAACAAAATTTTACTGTGGGATATTTTGTTTGCAAACCCTGGGTTTTGAATTTGAAGTCCATTCTTTTAAAGTGAGTGTATGTGAGCCAGCAATCCGAAGGTAGTCGCTGTTTTTTATTGTTTTGTTAGTCCTCATTGCCTAACATCTGGCGTCTGTCTAAAATAAAACCTGTTTAATCCAAGCGTAATCTGGAAACTGTAATTCATGCTTTTATCACATCCTGTTTGGATTTTTGCAACTCACTTTTGGTAGGAGTTAGCCAGGCCTGCATAGCCAGACTGCAAGCCGTTCAAAATGCAGCAGTCCGGTTTTTAACAAGTACAAGGAAACAAGAGCACTCCAGTTCTAGCGACCCTTCACTGGCTTCCTGTACACTTGTGAATTAATTTTAAATTTATTTTATTTTTTTAATTCCCATGCCCCTTCTTATTTGTCTGACCTGTTGTAGCCATATGTGCCGTCTCGCTCTCTCAGGTCAGCGAATCAGACTCTGTTAGCAGTTCCAAGGCATCAAAGGAAACTTAGAGGTGATCGTGCTTTCTCTGTTTTGGGTTCAAAGCTATGGAATGAGCTTCCCTAGCACATCAGACAGGCTCCCTCAACTGCTGTTTTTAAATCTAGTTTAAAAACACACCTTTATTCTTAGGCCTTTAACGGCTGGGACGCTTTTTAGATATTTTATGGTTTTCTTTTGTTGGTTTTAGTTGTTTTTATTTGTTTTTTAGTTTCTGTTTTAAGAGTGCCCCTGTGTCTGTTTCCTTTTTATAAATTTGTTTTTAATTTCAGTCCAGGGTTTTTAATGTTCTAATTGTTCTATTTTATTTTATTTCTATTTTTACTGTACAGCACATTGGTCAGCCACATTGTTCTTTTAAGGTGCTTTATAATTAAAGATGGTATGGTATAGTATAGTATGGTATGGTATGGTATGGTATTGCTTAACATCTGCACACCATTTAACTTTTTTAGTGTTTTTAGTGGGGTTTTTTTTGTCTCAGTGTTTCAGTCACTTACGGAAAATTAGTCCATGATGAGGTTTGAAAATGCAATGCGAATCCTCAGCTAAGTGTAGCTTAGATGATGGTTAAATTATTTAGTTATCATGTGTCATATTCCCACCATATTGCTATGGGAACGTTGCCTGTTAAAGTTCATGAATACATGACTCAGCAGATTTAAAGTTTGCTGATATTTACAACTAGTTTATAAAGCCTGTATGTAAGTTATGAGTATGAAACTAACAATGAAGAGTCAAAACAGACTAATTATTATATAGGAATCCATGTCTCTATTTCTGTACTGAAATACAGAAATAGAGACATGGCATTGGCCCCCAAGGCTGTAAACCTGGGGGAACACACTAAGCTTTAAGTATACTTTATGGGCAATAGTTACTTTTGTTTGTGATTTTTAAAGAAAGGATTTCAACTTATTTCTACTTTTGCAGAGAATTTACCATTGTGCTATAGGTATTTTGCTTCAGTAAAAACTCAAAATACTACCAACATAACCAATCAATAGGGCTTAATATATTGTAACTACAGAAAAGAACTGAAATATAAAATCATGCAAGGATAAAATGAAAATCATTATGTTCAATGGAAGTACATAAATATTTAGATAAATAAATAACTACAAAAAACAGTTTGATGCATAAAACTGATGCATTACTACTTTAATTCCATAGCTATCTGAAACATACATGTTCCCAGTGTATCTCTGATAACTAAGGACTTTTCTCTCTTTAAATGTATCTACTCACCAGTTAGTGAAAAAGCTGAACTTAAAGTCCAATTCAAAGGTCCAAAATGTCCAAATCTGTGCTGATCATGAAAAAGACCAATAAGGAAGGAACCTTGCTGCTAGCTTTACATATGAAAACAAAAACTCCTAGATAAACTGTCTGCTTGGTGGGTGTGCTAGAAAGGACACAGAGGAGTGTCAGATAGTATATCTGCTGTTTCAGCCCTCGCTCTCTCTCTCTTCTGATCACACAGTAACTCTGCTGGCATTTACAAAATATAGCTCTACCTAGCTTCTCTGAGGAGGAATAAAATGCTATCACTTAACTGTTCAGTTCTTACATACAGGGTGATGACATAGGAAAGAGGAAGGGCCCAGCCTGCTAAATAATTCTGGAGCCAACCCTCTCTAGATGAGTAGTTATCATCTCACTCTGTTGTCCAGAAAAGTGCTGACCTTGGTCTCTGACTGCAACCAGAGCCGCACGGTCTCACCTCAAGTCAACTTTATCAGATCCCATCCCCGTCAGCCAGAGGGAGAGAGGGATGAAAGATGGAGAGAAAAGCTGAGTGGCGACTCGAGCTGCTGCAGGGCCAGTTCAATAATCCACAGACAGACATATAGATAAGAGCAGGGGGCTGGAAGAGGGCGGTGTAGGTCAATACGATGGACAGCCAAGTCATCATTCGTACCTCACTCACCTGCTTTCACTGTTGTCATCCTGGCTACAGTATATGGCGTATTCCAGTTGTCAGCAATAACAGCACCATCTCAATAAACTCAGTGTGATGCTTCTCAATCAATCCACATCCATAATCAATCAACATAAAAAAAGGCTTTAGAAATACAGCACTGGTCTCGAGTTAATTATCTAGAGCTGCTCAGAGGGACATTACTTTATAACATGAAACCATTCAATACATCAGTGATCCAACATATACAGGGAAAGAGTGATTTAGACATGAAATAATGTGTAAATGTATGTATCATGTGAAGTGATTACTTTTAAGTTTGAGTTAGACTTCGATACTAAGAAAAAATTTCATCATGGCAAGTAAAGCTTAGTGTTCATTTGTCATTAAAAATAGACAAACGTGTGATATGTCCAGTAAAGACTCAACAGCAGTATCTAGTGGCTACAGAAAGAAAAGCACTGCACTCTTTCATACAGTTCTCCATCAGGTCTAACATATCCAGCCACAGATCAGGAGGTACACTGTCAGTAAGACCACAGTTCCTTCAGAAATGTGATGATTTCAAATTAATCAGTTAAATTTGTTGTCAATATGCAAATTATACCCAATAGCTGGAGGTGATATCACAGTATTTGGACTGATTAGTTACAAAGAACAGGCTTAAGAAGAAAGATAAAAGGGTTGGGTATTCAAAATTAACCTTTCATCTCTGCACTGAGGCTAATTAAATCGGATTGCGTTGCAAGGAATAACACAGCTGTGTGGTCAATGTGTTCAATAAGTCCTGACCACCACATCTGCTCTCACTTGCATGGGCCAAATAACTGTTTCCATTTATCTTATTCACACTCAATATTCCATTAATGTGAAAAGCAATATTCAATTACGTAATCCATGATGAGAAACATTTTTCAGAGCTTATACACTAAATCCGCTACTGAACATAAGCCTATTCAGATTTTCTTCCCAGATTATATATCTTTGAGTTCCAGTGTGTAACATTTAGGGGAATCTAAAGGCAGAAATTAAGTGTAGTATTCACAACTAATGTACTGCTTCATTTCCTGTCTTCACACGAGTTTTATTTTCCCCACTTTCTCCCTGAAAGACTGACATCAGAGAAAAATCAGCACACAGGTGAGGTGGCTGTTCACACAGTAAACAGTGACATAAGCACATCTTACAAAAGTGAAATGTTTATAGAAGATTTGCTGCATTAGAAATGACATAATGTTGCTTCGCTTTTGCTTGTTGTTTTCTCACAATTTGGCAGTAATGGTTAACATCTAACCCTCAGGTAAGAAAGAGGTTTGCCATTAGTGGGAAATATTTCAACCAGCTTCTGTTTGCCAAAGTTGTAAAGCATTTCCACTCAAAATGACAAACAGTATTATTCTATTCTTTCTGTTGCATTATTTTTTTTGCTAAAGCTGTCATGCTTGTGTATGGTTTTTATTTTTGGATTAAAGTTTGGTCTGTAACCTTTCTGATGTCTGATGTGTTTAGACCAGTAGTTCTCAAACTGAGGGGCTGGCCCCCCCTGGGGGGATGTGGCAACATGAAAGGGGGGCGCATGGGATTGGGAAAATGTAGCAGACAAACTACTGTTTTGACAACTTGGGCTCTTGGAAATATTCCGGTCCACACTCCAGATCACTTTGTGGCAGTAATGCACCAATTCATTTTTTGCCAACCGCCAAAAAATATAAAGAAGAAAACGAAGAACCGCAGAACAGAGATCAGTTTACTGAATGCATCAAAGGGAGAAAAGAAGGAGAGAGAGATGGAGAAACAGGTAACTATGATGAAAGAGGGCAGATATCTTGCTCTTGGTTTAACAGTTAATGTGTTTCTTATTACATCTTCCTCACACCAGTGATGTTATGAGTATACTAAGTTACATAGTTATAGTTAAATATATATATATATATATATATATATATATATACATACGATACATAAAGTTTGAGAACCACTGGTTCAGATCTTACTTGTGAGAAATTGTCACCATTCCTCAATATTCTTTCACAAAGGGTGAGTGCACACATAGCAAGACGATTCTGGTTCAAATCCACTGGTTGCCTGTTCTTCCCAATTCTCTGTGGGTTTTTCTATAGTCCAAAGACATGTATGGTATGCTGAAAGATTATTCTTGGTGTGAATGTCTGTCTGTCAGTGATGGATGGTGATCTGTTCAGGATCTAGTTTACTTCTTGCCCAGTGTCAGCTGGGATTTATTCATGGTGGATGGATGTATTTGTGCTATAGGCTCAGCCTCACATTTTCCTGAAAATGTACCCTCTATTTGTAGCCTCTCCTCCTCTAAAGAATCTGCTAAACTACCCAACACACCAACAATTGGTTAATTGTGTGTGGTCTTTCTTTTAGTGAGTAGTGAACACAGGGTTTAACAGAGCCTACAGATGCCTGCCTTATTTGAGTCAGCGATTTATGTAAAACTTGTCAAGAAAAAATAAAAATAAAACAGAAAAACAAAACAATAACAAGCAAACATAAACAACCAGGTGGACAGTTCACCACATGCAAACATAAGTAATAAGGAAAACCAACATCAAAATATATAATTTTATTTCTTAGTCGAAAAAGGAAAGAGAAAAAGCTTAAACCTCTACAAAAGAAAAATCTAAAGAAATTAAATTATGACTTAAAATCCTATTTTAAAAAATACTCAACACTCATTCACACATACAATAAAGATTTACATGCACACGCTG
Source organism: Melanotaenia boesemani (assembly GCF_017639745.1). Taxonomy (NCBI): domain Eukaryota; kingdom Metazoa; phylum Chordata; class Actinopteri; order Atheriniformes; family Melanotaeniidae; genus Melanotaenia; species Melanotaenia boesemani. Next base: position 19,262,155 of record NC_055682.1, on the reverse strand, counting down.
CTTGTAGCAGGTTTAGTAAATAGTTACAGTTTCAGACTGAACAAGAAAATTACTTTTTCTTTTGTTAATGTTTTCACTGAAAATTTGTGGCATTACACTGTCCTATATCTGTGGCAGGAGAATTTACATACATGTGGCCATCTTTATATTACTTATCAATTTTGAACCAGACATGCTACAGTATCTTTTATTCACAAAATGAAAATGAGTACATGAAAAAGTCTGTACAAAACAAAGGGTTTCTGGTCTCTTTTCAATATAGATTTTTTTTTTGTTAGGCAACATCCATCCTTCACTTTTTGTGGCAGGAAACAAATCCCTTCTCCTCTCACCCGTCTAGTGAGACGTGACAACATGGGACCTGCTTCTTTCTGCAGTGTCTCCAGTCACACTCTAACAGAATGCGGTATAAGGTACTTTCATCTGAATACAATCAGCCAAAATATATACCACAAACAAACATTAACAAACTATTTTCTGACTTCAGAGAGGCAGCTGAAATTACTCAGGTGCAGAGCTTCAACCTTAAATACCATATAGAAGATGAAACATTTCAGCAAACAAATAGAAAGATATATCTTTTTGATTTAAATGCATTTTTTGTAAAAATTACCTGGATGCAGATTAATTCAGGTTTGCTGTATACCACTGAGAGCTCACTGATACAAACACAAATTTCTCACAAAGACACAACTACCTTATATCAGTTACCTTGTCTCAATCTGCCTCTCCTCCTTCCCCAGATTGTGTGGCTGCAGATCAACAACACCCTCTGCTTCTTGATGAGCCGAGTCAGTCCCCAGGCCAAGGGGCAAACAGCTGCAGCAGCAGGTTCCCATCCTAGCTCGGGCATGTCCCCTGCCCCGAGTCTGCTCTGACTGCTGCTGTTCCAGCTCTGACTTCTCAACCTGCTCAAACTCTCTGGACAGCAAATGACTCATTCCAGATAATGTATATCATCATACAGAGCGTACCTCAGCCCTGCAGTTCCTAATGTATTCATTCATTGCAGTTTCCTGTGTTAAATATTGCAAGTTTAAACAAGGCTTGATAGAAAGCTTCCCATCCACCCCACAACACAAATGTCCATTGTACCAGAGACTAAATTTACTCTTTGCTTTCATTGTCTTTCATCAGTCCACTGCTTTAACCTCCAGCCTTCTTTGCAGGCCTGGACAGTACAGTATTTATTGTCTAATTGTCTCATCATATGTCATTCTGGACATGATACTGACAACAAGGGACTGTTTATGAAACTGTTCTGACCTCAAGTGAAGGTTCAAACCACCTCATAAACAAGAGTGGAAGACAGCTGCACAAACACGATAGCTGGAAAGGATTGAGACATGATACACAGATAAAAAATTATCTAACAAAAGTATAGAGGACTTGCTACCTCATCAACAGCCCATTCATAGCTCCTTGTCCTAATAGCAAGTTCATTAGTCCTCCACCTGCCCATGCAAGGGATATTATCATATTTGCTGTTACAGTATTCAGATGTATGGTATCAATCAACATTTCTTCATAGTGCCAGGAAAACAAGCATCTCTGTTGTCTGTTATGCATCACATACCATACCACATACCTTGTTAGGAACTTTTTCATCTATGAATGACTCATAGGTCAGTCTTAAGTAGCTTAACAAACAAAAACACATTCTTCTGAAAATGGTCGAGCACAAGGACTGAAGTGAAAGCATGTGAAAATGCTGCAAGCTTTAAAACCTTCAGAAAGCCTGAAGGAATATTGTTTCATACTACTTGACAAGATTAAAGTCTAGCCCCTTGGAAGTAAAATAATAAAATTAGGGGTCTAATATCAACAAACAAAATGTTTTAACTATTGTTATGTTGACACAATAATTAGTGGACTAGCGGAAAAACCCACCAGTCTCTTCTTTATCTTGAAATGCATTAAGCTTGTTGGCTCATGAACCAATTTCTACCTACGATGTGGTGCACTGACAGTACTAGTAGTGCAACAAACTGGAAGTTAAATGAACATTACCTATCACAAGCTGGGATGCTGGTATTTTGTCAGAACCTTTAGAATTGTGTTGCTACAAAGGGAAAAAACAAGGCACTACATTCTGCAGGGGATGCATAAAATGCATGATGAAAATAACTAAATGAACAATTAGATTCTCCAACTTGAAATTAAAAGCAATAAGGGAGAAAGTCACTTGAAAAAAACGGCTTATGCAACATGTAAAAGGATGCAATGTGTTAATGCTTGCCAAAATCAATGTCCCTACTTTTAAAGATAGGTCAGGAGTAATCTGATCCCTTAATATACTCTATGCCAAGAGGTATGCAATTTTTCTAAAGTATGTGTTTTTAAATAAGGGTCATTGTCACTAAACAACCAAAAGGGAAGTAGAGAAAAAGAAAGTAGCAGACAAACTCCAAACTGGGACAAAACCAGTATGCTGAAGTGCATGTTTGCAATAAATGATGTTACTATATAGAATATATATATGTTACTATATAGAAACAGAAAAATGATCAATTCATGGAAAATAAACTCGCAAAAATAACTTGAATTGATATGAATGTCCTAGGGTTAAAATGATGAAAAACATGGACCATGTCCTCAAAGTTTTACACACGTGACCTCCATGCCATCCAGTTATATAACACATAATGACTTCATTACGTGCACATATTACCCATTAATTATATAACAAAAGACATCAGAAAGATTCCTGAGTTCATTCTTTGAATTGAAAGTGATACTACTTTCACACTTGTTTCCAAGCGTGAAAAAATTAACTGTCTTTTCAGCACTACACAGTTATTTACTAATTTCAAAGGCAAAAAGCTTAATCAGTAAAAAAAACAGGGTCACTGAAATTTTCTGTTTATTTTCATATAAAATTCATAAAGGTTTAAGATAACTGTTTCAGCTGGTAAAGATGCCAATGGTGCAAACAGGGTTGCTTTGTCGGCGCTGTAAAGTACAGGTGTAAATGGAGACAAATTACTCTTATATTAAAATGTGCTCCAGCGGCACTGAAAGTGACACATCTACAGACACAACTTCATGAAAAGCAGTTGCTACAGTACTCTGCAGAGTCCTGTTCAACAAGCACAGCTGTGGCTTAAAATAGCAGAGCAAATAAAGAGTGCCAAAGCTGCTTCTTTAGAATTAAGCTTAACATTTTACTTAGTAAAAAGCGGAAACTGTGTTTCAAATAGGTCACTAGGTACCTTCTGCACCTCCTGGTTTATTCTGTGAAAGGTCAACAGAATCAATAAATTGCCATTTAGTAAGTTCATGATAATGTTGCAAGAGAACGCTCAACTCATTATGTTTTTCCAATCCGGCGAAGTAGCTTTGAGGCAGGTGCTTCTGGTGTTTAAATAAAAAGGTAGTGAAAATGGAAAAAAATGGATGAACACAAATAAGTGAAGAAACATTTGCATTATGGTCTCGAACTGCAGTCCCACGGTGTGCACTTTCCTCCAAATATAGACTTAAGCCAAATCCCAATTCCTTCCCTTGGCCCTCCCAGGGGTAAGTTTCCCCTTTTATTTTAGGGATCAAGGAGTAGTGGTCATTTAACAGTTTGGCTGTGGCTTTGGGGACCAGCCCAACGAGTAATTGACAGCTAATCCTTGATCCTTGAAAGGTAACAGCCACCACTCTGCAAAACAGATGGGAAGAGCCCATTGATAGGGCCAAGGGGAAGAACTGGGAATGGGCAATAGTATATTGTGCATGATAGCTTTGTATATTTACTCCATCAATATAAGTGGGTAACTAGCAGGTACCATTAACCTGTATGAATAAGAAGAATGTGCTGTGATAAGACAGCAAGATTGATGGTACGAGGATAAACTAGAACACCTGCACAGTATGAATGTGCTAATAATATTTGTTCACTGGTGCTTACAAGGTAGGCAGTTTGTTGTTGTTATGGGAGCTTATTAAGTCAAACATCTGTGATTAGAAGCAGCATGAATAGCAAGAAATAAAGCATCACCAATGCCATTCTATCTGTAACATTTGAGTTCAGTTCATATATGGGGAAACTCCCAAAGAGTAGAATAGACTCTATTTTTCTCCCTTACAGTTTCACCTCAGCTTTGTTGATACAAATCCTTTATGCCAGTCCTACTCTTGTTTGCTGCTTGTGGCAAGAGAGTTTCATTTCACTGGTATTTAGTGATGTGATTCCAAACTTTCATCATTACTGCCCATGGCACTCAACAAACATTTTCAAACAATGGCCCTTTACAACCACAGTGCTCTGTATAAACAAGAGGTTGCCCATTTAATCCATCAGCATGCCAGTGTCACCAACCATATCTGATGCAATTGCACCCTAATGTCAATTAATTGCATTATTAAGCTTCATGAATCAAGTTTAAGGCCACATTCAGAGTTTTCATCTCAGGATTTATTTTTTTCTGAAGTAGTAAAGAGTTTGATTTGTCACTGTTTCTGCTGCTTCGTTTCCTTTTGGATGAAAATAAAACACATTGACCTTCCCTTCCTGTATCATCACAAAGGAAAGGACCATTTGGGAAAACACAGTTAAAAGTGATGCCTGTCAACAAAACTCTGAAATCTACTTTGGAAAAGCTGTCTCTTGGAGAACAAATCAGCAGAAATAAGGAAGTCTGACTATTACCAAAGTTTAAAAGTTAGTCAAAGCTATAAGCTGACAGTTTAACATGCACTGACTGTATTTTCCCTACAGAACTGAGATGAGTAGTTACACATAAATATCAAATATTTGTTTTTCCAACATTTAATTATATGTATTAATATAACCTTAGATTAATAAAATTTTAGATGGGGAAACATGATTTCCATTTCCAACCTTGGATTTGCTTTTGCCCTGTCACATTTGGCAAAGATGTTTTGGACTCAGCAATAAGGTATAAAACTGATGTGTTTGCAGAAAAAGAAAGCTTCATTAAGACTGCCTTAAGGTAACTGGCCTAGAGGGATACTTCACTTCTTTTTTATCCAATGTTAAAGAGCCCTGATGAAAACTCTCCAAACATCTCATGGCTAATTAACTCACTCTGTCCTGGTCAAAATAGTCAGCTATTTAAAAAATGCAAGCACAACCTGAATACATAATAAGCTGAGGGACAAAATGAAGATAAAGGGTCATTAAAATTCTTGAGTGACAATAAAACATGGACAGAATTTTTGCACCTGATGAGTAAATGAAGTTAAGATAGAAGCTGAGTAAGCCCTTTTTCAGTTTAAAAAGTGTGAGTTTTGTTGTGTATTTCAAACACTCCATGCCAGACTGTCCCACAGCATTGTGAGGCCATTCAACAATGTGAACTGTGTCCTCAACAGGACACTATTGTACCTCAGTGGGGTCATTTTTTCCCACAGGGAGCTATAGAATTGCACATTTCCTGTGCTTGGTGAGTGCCAGTGATGTGGTAGAAGGTAAACCTAACTGCACTAAGTTTCACTAGTTTAACTCAGGAATTATTTGTAACAATATTTTGTTTATATAATCTGGCTTGGCTTAGCCTACAATCTAAATACTTACAATTAAGGTCCTTACTTCACTTATATATTAAAGAAAGTGCAATATATTTTATGTACTTTACAGAAATAATCTATCATTTACACTACCGTTCAAAAGTTTGGGGTCACTTCCCTATTGAATCCCATGGCAAAGTGACCCCAAACTTTTGAACGGTAGTGTATGTAATATAACTTTCTTTTTATCTTTAAATATTCTGCTCAGCTTTTCTCTCCATTTGCTTACTTCTATTGATCTAAACCAGACAGAAGTGAAGACCTCAACCCACAGACCTGCAGAACGGACCAATTTTTATCTGTAATATTATCTTTGGGGATTGAAATGGGATTATTCTGGAAGATGATTTTTAAATTGGGTCACTTCCTTGGAGATCTGCCAGAGCTAAGGAAGCCAGACACACTCTATTTCAATCTTCTGCCACACATGACAACCTTTTTCTCCTTCTCCACAGTTCAGCCTGTTGATTTGTGAATTTTACTGCTTCAAAAGTACTGCAAAAGTGGAAACTACTTTATCTAAATGACATTTTATACCTCCTATATCTTTCTGCAATTAGCTAAGACCTCAGAGCGAGACTTAAATCGTCACACTTTCTGTAATTTAAATATAACACGGGTAACTATTAATCAGTTATGGTCTGCAGGCATCAGGTTGACCTAAAGAGAGGTGTGAGCAAACGTGAGTTTGGCTACAGCCGCAAAGCTTGAACAATACATCCTTTGTGTTTCAGCTCGGCTAAATTCCACCATCAACACACCACTAGATCTACTGACTGTTGTCACGGCAGCACCATGTGGACTTCGGTGCTTGGGTCTGTTATTGGATACCTCCTGGACAACTAAAGAAAATGAAGAGAAGCAGGACAGATGTTTATGTCATACAATTTAAATGTTTTGTGTTGACTTTCTGATCACCCCCTAGAAAAGAACTTCACAGAAAGTTTAACCCATAAGAGCCCGATGTGACATATATGTTACATACAGTTTCTGAGACATTTTGCTTCAATTTATGGTATAAACTTTGTTCAAAATCCTTGTCTTATGTCCCCTAATAGATACTCAGAAGCAGAAAACCACATTATAATATCTGAATGTATCACATGGTAATAAATGGTAGATATCCCTCCCAAAAAATGTTTTTGTTTTATTTTTCTTACATTTTGTTAAAGGGTCAAATAAAGACCTCATATTTAAAAAAAAATTGAATTTTTTGCCATTTTTTCATGGGTTGGGCCTTTATGGCTTAAAGTCTGAAATAAAACCTAATCAAACAGAAAAAAACATCTCTACCATCCAACTCAAAACTACTTAAATTTAGTAAACAAGGTTGTTACTGTAATATAAATAAAACATTTGAAATGCTGAATAATTGTCAGTTTTTAACTACTGTACAGTAATAAAATTTTTACACTTCCAAGTGTCTGAAATAAGGCCACAGCCCAAGCTGTTCTGTCCTATTCCAGTTTCTGGAATAATAAAAATGGGATTGTAAGGAGCAGTGCCACTGAGTCCCTCTTCACTGTACTTTAACTGCATTTGCCAAGAAACACGAAAAAATACATGCAAATCTCAAAACTACAAACAAAAGCACATCTTTCTTGTGCCAATGCTGTTTAGACATGCAAAGTTGGCTGTTTTAGCCTCTAATCTGCCAAACAAACCTGGGTTTTTAGGAACAAGGAAATCATAAATTACCCAAAGCTGTGTATCCAGCACTGGTTCCAGCACTAAAGCAAGAAGCCAGGCAAGATGGACAAAAAGGGGGAAAAAAGATTCAACCAGAACTTGTTTTTATTCTTCATAAATATGCCAGTTATTTTTAGGATAATATTTAATCTATAATTACACAGTAAACATACTGGACAAAAGCAGACATGTAGCATTGTCTTTTATCTGCAATAAATCAAACTGACCGACAGAGATTAAGTCCTACATTATGAAACAGTGACCATACACTATCACTAAAGTATAATACAAGCTAGACTTTTCTGGTAAAATCATTCAAATAAACATAAAACAGACACATTTATACATAATTTGACTTTCTGCAAAATGGCACGGAAACAGGGACAGATTTCAACAGTCACATTGGTACAAAGGAGCAGCCCTGGTGTGTTTTCTCCACTGTTTCACTCCAACACATTCCCCCTCAAAACAAAGAGACAAGCAAGGAACAGGAGCAAAACAGGATCCCTCTAGTAAAGCAAATGGGCAACAATTGGCCGACTTGTTTCAAAGCCTTGACATTTAGGATGCAGTATATCACTGAACTTCACACTCATTTTGTTCCTGCTTTCTCCAAATAAAAAGTGAGTGAACAAGGAAAACACAAAGACTGTCTTTATTCTACACAGTATGTGTCAGCAACAGCAAATTTGTGATCTTGAACCATTTTGTTTGTTGTACTTATAAAGCCTGCTTCTAAAGCATCTTTCGTTGCTGGGTTTTCTTATGCAGTTTTGTACTAATTTTTGAGTGCATAAATTAAACAAGTCTACTTTATTTTAGAGCAAATTAATTGATGTCTGCAAGGTACTGTATGCCACACTGCAAATGCCTCTTATTAGCAGCTATCAACCTCAGAAAGACCGTGGCATTGTGAATATAAAACTCTCCATACAGTGTTTGAAACAAATGAGGCAAACTTAAAGGGGCATGACAGGACTTAGACCTTAAACAAGCAATGGTGGGAGTCTTCGTAACTGACAAAGATCCAGATCCAATGCTGATGTCTTTACTTAGTTGTGTAAAGTAGACTTCCTATTGTTACTGTTAGCCTGACTTATCTGATTGGCTTGAGCAACTTGATTTCCATCAGAGGCATTGCACAAAACACCAGAAGCCCAAAATCGATAGCATAATGCAATGCAGATAGACGTGCAAATATATCTGACTTAGCCTCTATGTAAACAAAACAAATGCATCTGTGATGGTGCAGCACCTTGTCCTTATTTCCAAATTCTAAATTCTAAAAAGATAGGGGGAAAGATGTGAAAATTTGGCAAAGAAAAAGTCCACAGACCTGTGTGTGACTTTGAAAATTCTGTCCTCTCTGCTTCAATAATGCAATCATGCTATACATCTCTGTCACCACATGCTCACACCCCTCTCCTGCAACCTTTACAGTCTCTCCCTCACATTCACTACCACACACACACACACCGAGGCTGCACACCTATCTAGTAGAGAGAGTAGAGGTCCTGCATGGAGGATGTGAGGAGAATTTTAATAGCTCTCTTTCTGTCCTGCAAGGCTCCGTCACTTTCCACCCACAGTGAAGGCAGAGTTAATTGGTTTCACCTATCCAATGGGATCTCCATATGTTAATCCACATGTTAGTGTGTTTCTGTCATGAGCCTTGTACGTACAGCTGCTTAGATAAACAACTGACTTTACAAAACACTTACAAATCATTAGAGGGGAATAGGAAACCACTCCTTATAAAACACCTTAACACGGGACAATTGGCTATAATGGGATGATTTTTGACAATGCAACAACGCGAACAAGCCACTCACTTGATGAAGTAGCTGGCTCCTTCTTCCGTGAAGCCCTCTTCCCATCCTCTTGGTAAATCTATAACACGAAGAAGAAGAACGCAATGAACGACCCACCACAGACAGAAAACACACTGCAGCAACTATGTCCCGCTGGTATTCCGCAAATCAGATCATTTGTCGCGTACCTGATCGTATCATGTGTCCCGAGTTAACAGGTTCACGGCTGCGTGGATGTAGCCAAGTAGTGCTACGAGTTTTATCGCTGCAAGAAAGACACCTGTTACTGAACGATAATGAAACAGCAAAAGGAGACCTCCACGGCGTGTTAGCAATAAAGTAGCGTAAAAGATTTAAAGCCGCTCACTTAATAAAGAAGACCCGTCCATCTCTACACACTCCATACGACCAGTGGTCAGGTAGGGTGTCCCGTCCGAGAGGTGCCGCCATGATCCCTCGTCTCCGACTCGGCTGTTCCCCCCTCTCTCTACCCGCTCCGCAGACTTTTTCCAGGCAGCCCAGAGAATACCAGCACTAGGGCTACGTGGTTTTTAAAGGGGAAGAAAGCCGAAGTGAGCAACAGACTCCCTGCAAGACTCTTGTCCAAGCAACCGATTCATACAAAAAGTAGCAAACACTGGTGGATTTTTTTTTTTTTTTTTTTTTGCAAAGATATAGACCCCCCTCCCCTCCCCCCAAACTAAGCCCGCTGAGAAGAAAAAGCGAGGCAAGGGTGGTCTATTCCTAGAAAGCATGTATTAGTTAAAGCACTGAACTTTGTAACTGCAACATTGCAATGGTTTTATCATATACTGAAACAACAACAGAACAAATATGACCATTTTGAATATTATTAGGTTGTATTTGCATATTTGAAAAACGTGAGTTAATATAGAAGTATTAAAGTCCTAATAAAGCTAATTCAGACTTTTTTCAGAGAGTATGCCAAATCAGAGAATGGAAGAGCCAAGTTGACAGTCTTGTACTGCAGTTGTTACTGGACTGTGCATACACATGGTGTGCTTAGGTGTGTGTAACCAGCACATCATGAATTCATTTTGTGAAATGCTAAAACTGCATTGCAGAAGTCAGAGGGTTATGCAGTAATTCAGAGAATCAGAGAAATTAAGTGAGATGAGTTACTATGATCAGTGGATACATAGTGTATTGGTTTTATGCAGAGCCACAGAGATGGAGAGCTGAAAATCATCACTAACGCATCACATGGTACTTTTACTAACTTTCACCAGAAACAGCTGGAGTTGACCAATGCACCTCTGCCGAAGTTCTAAAAGCTAGATTTATTATCTTCCTCTACCACTGGCATGCCACAGCAGCCATCATCAGTGCCTCTTGGTAAGACATACAAGGTGCAAAATGTAAGAATGTTAATCATTTAGTCCACAGATGGAATGTATCCAAAATATTTTATATCTGCATTATGTGTTTGGACTTTGACATCTAAACAGTGTAGTTATTATTTAAACACACTTCATGCTGTTTGCCTTATTAGTGCAGTTCATTTAAGCTGCTCTGAATCTGAATCCTCAGCAGACATGTCGCCATTGCTCATTTTTTCACGATTTTAAACATAATCATACATACATGGTGATTGTTTTTAATCCTTTAAGCTTAGTTTGGTGGTTAATAACACATTAGAGAAACTATTCAACATGAACAGAAATGCATAAACATATCTGGATACAGCCCAACCAGAAGTCCTGGATGACCAGGGAGGTCCAGAAGTTGCACTTTCTGATCAGGTGACAAGTGGCTCTTTACAGCACAGCCCGCTCCAGTCCAAAGAGCGGCATCTGAAAGACCAACTCAGACTACTTGAGAAAGATTGAGGACCATTTGGACATCACCAACAGCAAAGAGGTAACAACCATCTTGAACTACAGGACCAGTGCTGGAGCTGTAGGAGGTGATGAGACACTGGCAGATGAGTTAAACCACTTCTTTGCCAGGTTTGAGGTAAAACCACCAGAAGCAGCCAAACACCATCCACAAACTAAAAATAGCACCACCTACAAGGAAGAGGATGAGGTGAGCCACACACTACGGGTTGTCAACCCACAGAAGGCATCTGGTCCTGATGGCATTCTCGGACATGTGCTAAAAGACTACGCAGACCTACTGGTTGGGATCTTCACCGGCATGTTCTACCAGTTTTTGTCCAAGCCCACCATCCCTCTCTGCCTGAAGTCATCCATCATAGTTCCTCTGCTGCCCTCAGGGCTGTGTGTTGAGACTCTTGCTCTATACTTTCTACACCTATGACTGCACTCCTGCCCACCACAGTAGCATTATTATTAACTTTGCTGATGACACTGCAGTAATGGGGCTCATTTCTGGAGAAAATGAGTCTGCTTACAGGGATAACAACTTGCTCTTCAACACAGCAAAAACCAAGGAACTTGATGTAGACTTCAAGAAGGTAAGTAACATCTAATCATTTAGCATTAATGGGACTACGTGGAGAGGGTCTTAGACTTCTGCTTTTTGGGAGGGTTCTTAGGAGAAATAACTTACCAAAGAAACTATTGGCGACCTATCATTGCACAGGTGAAAGTCTTCAGAACCTACTGTCTTTGTGCATTGTTCTCTAGCTGCACAATAGTACAGAAGAAAGAACTTAACATCACTGGGTCATACAGGTCACTCAGCAGATAATTAGCTGCCTTGTCTGTTCACTTGAAGACCTGCATGGCTCTCAATGTCTTAAAAACATCCAGAGGATTCTCCAAGACTCTTCACATCCTGGATATGAATTATTAAAACATCTGCCTTCAGGTAGATTTTTCAGAACCATTAAAACTAAGAAGCTGTTTCAGAGACAGTTTTTACACCATAATCAACATTAAATGTTATTTGATATTGTGCACACTTAACCTCTATTTTTGTATATTTTCTTAATTCTTTTTCACTTGAGACACTGAATGTTTACATCTTAATTAAGCTGTACAGTGTCCCACTGCTTCAATGACAATAATAAAGATTCTGGTGATTATTTGAAAAATGGAGCCAAAAATGAGGAGCTTTGACAAGTGGTATGACAATGAGGTGTAGGCTCCTTTGAGTGTATGGAAGCCATCAGGCTGGCAGAGTTGAATTTAAGGTACACACAGAAATAAATCGGGAAAAGTTAAAGAAACTGAAACAAGATTGAAGAAGCTGAAGAACCACAATAGCTGAAGTGGGTGTGACCACCATACCAACAAGTGATGCTGCATCATTTGCTACATCACTGATGCAGCTTGACTTGAATACATTTTTGCAGAACTTTTCGGAGCGGTGGAAATGCAGACCACACGGATTAGAGTACCAGGAATTCTTTTACCCTGGTAAATACATGCTGGATAATGAAAATGCCAGGAAATGCCAGTGGAAAAAACCCTAAAATTTACAATTATAAACATAACTCTAAAGTTTAAACAGAAGCGTTTTGGTTTGTAACAGATACTAGACATATGAAGCAGGGCACGTGGTTAAATTCGGAATAAGAGTTATACTGAATGCCCTACCTTGTTCTCATAATTCTTTAAAGTTAAACATGAACTTAGCTTACTAAGAAATCACTTTCAGAGTTCAATTATTCACCTACTTACAATTGGCAATGTCATTTCATTCTAGTTTTCATTTTATATTATGTACAAAACTTATGTTCAACTGCAAGGCTGTGCAGAGTTTTGGTTTAAGAAGGCCTGCTCTACATTCTGATAAACAAACTAAAGTTGTATGAACTACTGAATGCTGTATGTTTACAAGAGTTGAACAATATAGGCCTAATCATTTTGCAAACTGCAAAATCTAACATTTAAACTTGTTAATACCTGTATTTATATTTTAAGGACTTTGATTTTTATTAAACTATAAGATGTACAGAAACATAAATTGATGGTATGGTTTTTATCCTACAATTACTGTGTGTGAACTTTCTATGAGAGACAATTTTGATATTTACTATGTGAGTGTGTCAGATGCCTCATTCAGAGCAAGTTGGCAGCCACACTTCTCACAAGTTCAGATGTGGCATGAAGCCATTTCTGCTTAGTTAGCTTTTAAGTGACTTTGAGGGGGTCTTAAAAGACAGAAGGTAAAATGAAGAGTTTCAACAAAGGTTGATAAGACATGCTGCAGCAATGTAACATATAACAAAAACATGTTTGCTGAACACTGATGGAGGTAAACCTATTCCAGGATACCATCAACATATTATCATAATGTTGTAAATAAGAACAATTTGGAATCTTTCATATCTATTTGCATCAAATAAAGTCAGCAGTACCAACTTGTATATGATTGATAGGACACAAGCATTGCAATGTGCTCTCTTCTGTTGACATTTTTTTAACAAACTTTACAAAGAATGATAAAATTAATCTTAATAAAATACAGATTTTTGTCTTTGCCACAACATCCTTAAAGAGATTAGTTGATGACAGGTAGAAAATTATTTTATATCATTTTTGTTTCTATCATTTGTATGTACCCTGCAGCTGAAACCTTATTGCACATTAGTCACTACAACACCAAATAAAGATAAACATAAAGAAAGCAAAAAGAAAGAAAGAAATATATCGGTTATCAGTGTATGTTCTCAAAGTGAACCTTGTCTGTATCTGAGTTAGAATATGATGTATTTGAATACGATGTGTCCATGCATTAATTGGACTGGAAGCTCTGGATAAAGTTTGTCAGCCCCACATCACCTTCACAGCAGTCACACACTGAGGACAGAAAGTCTCTCTGACCATGACACATTACAATAGTGCTTACACTGCATCAACAGACCTGCCCAATTTAACACTACTCCCCATAAATTTCTTTTCAGGGCAGACAATGTTCAAAGTCACAATAGCGTTAGCACAGGATTTATTTTGCTGAGCATCAAGACACAAGCTGCAAGGTTTCACTTCATCATACTGAGCTCTCTTACAGTATTTATCTCTCATATCATTGATATTATTCTCTCTAAGTAATATCATGTGTAGGAGATATGCCAGTGACCTCGACAAATTCAAAACAAAAGACTGATATCCATGGTTTCTTGAATTTCTTGTGGACTGTAGATTGCAGTAATCAAGTGTCCTTTGTAAAAAGAAAGTGCTATGGGGTTAGTGAACAAAGATCAACAAACATTATAAATATCTACTCCACAATTACACTTGGGAGAGGCTTTGTTGAAATATTCCCAAGTGGTTTAAGGTGATGTTCTTCAAAGATAAAACATTTTCCTTTAAAACTCATTATAGTACAGCTGTGTAGTAGTAGTTCACTGTAAACCTTAAATTTTAGTACAAAAGGTCTGAATAAAAAGATTTCCTATCCCAGCTTTACACAGATGCATTGATTCAGAGAGAAGAGCTGGATGAATAAAAGCAGCGACACTAGTGTGTTGTTTAAACAAGGCACAGTGGGTCAGCGGATGCGTTTCAGATTAAGCCACATATTTTAGTCTTTGCAGCCAACTGACCTTATCCTGGATAAAAAAAGCCTGTCCTACATGCTGCAATCAAATATATAAGGTAGATTTCTTTGTTTTTACCCTATATGAACAAACCAAATGTGTGAGACATTAAATGCTTTATTGCTCTGACATGACATCAGAGCAGCACCACCCAAGTGCATCAGATTGGATAAGAATGTGGTGATTTTTGGAGAAGCAGTCCTTTGCTTGGCAGAAATCTGCTTTAATAAAACTCTGAATTAATCAGAATCCAATATGAATCAGTGATACCACCAACACCTTCAATTTGCTGTAATTTCTTGCAGTTTGTTGTTCTCCTCAACCTTTCTGCAACACGAAGGGCAGAGAAGCAAGAATGTCATACTGCAGCGTAATCATCTCGTTGCTGCACTCAGTTACTGTTATTTGACCTTGCTATGATTTATCATCATCTCCACTATAAAAGACATCCATTTGTACATACTAATCTACTTAAACAAATACACACATAGTTACTTTGCAGTCCAGTGCAGCTCTGCAGTGTAGCCTCTGCTGCTGAATCCTGCCTCTTGGCTGCCAGAGGCTCACAATGCAGCAAGGTGACTCAATGTTATTATCTTCTCCTCAGAGAGACTCCTCCCGCTGAATCACAGCTCACTGAAGGTGCTGAACAGAAAATGAGATAAAGATTCTCTTACTTTGACTTTGTTATGTTCCTCCACCTGTTTGGGTCCTTCCTAATCTATTTGACAGAAGCCCATAAAGGAAATCAATACTATCATTTTGGGATGCTTATTTCTAAAGTGACCTTTAATGTCAGCAATGGAAGATTAATACTGTAAATGAGTGTATACAGGTGTCTCAGAGAACCTGAATAAACGCCACACATACATACAGAGAACATAGGGAAATATTTAGACTGTGGCCTCCTGTTCAGTATGCAGCACATTTAATCATCATATTGCTGCTAATGAAAAAGAAATGCTGATCATCCCCATCCACAGGAGCTTTCCCTCATTTTCCAATTTGGTTATGATCTTCAGACATTGATTAATTGCCTTCTAGCTCAATGAACTATTACACTGACATCTACAGAACAGGGATGTTACATTTGGTCATAAGCTCACATATCCAGAGAGGAACTAGATTCGTTGTCCTGCTGTACTTGTTAAAGCTCATATATAGTCTTTTGGATTTGTTTAATTTCAGTGCTTATAACTCCAGTAAAAAGCTAACTATTTTAAAGCTATTTTAAAGTTTTTATTTTAGCTGTTTTAACCACCTCATTTTAAGTGTTTCGATTTCTTGAATTTGGCTTTAATTCTATTCAATTCTATTTATGTAATTAAGATACATTAACTAAGCAACAGCAAGTATAAATGCAAGCAAGGACGAGACTTTCATAGGTGACTTTAACCAAGTAATCATTAAGTGTTCTTCTCTCAAACATATTGAGTAGTTGAGCCAACAAGGACATCTCCACAATTTAATTTTTTTACTGTAGTCCAATGGCAATGATGAACTATGGCGATGATGAACTCTGCCAACACTTCACAATACCACCCTCTTCTGGAGAGATGGTAATCTTACATGACAATCTCCAGTCACATTATAACACACTATATGTTAGGCTGAATGAACATAGAACTCAATATCAAATTTGATTTGATGTATTTGGTTGTTTTTTTAAGCTATTTTACAAGTTAAATCTAAAATAATGGATGGACCAGAGATGTACAGTATAGAATAAAAAAAGGACTATTGAAGACAAACATGTCAGGACGTAAAACTGCATAGCTGTGCCATCTCCAGAGCAACTTCTTCCTTTTTCATCTACCTGGACAATGATAAGTGCATTGAGAAGAGTCTGATAATTTGTAAGTGTAGCCACAAGGTTCAATGTAAGATCCATCCCATGAGGCTACCAAGCTGGACTAAGGTGAGAGGTGGACTTGGACCCATTAATCATAGAGTACTGGCTCCAAAACTGAGTAAAAGTGAAAGCAGATCTGCAGTTTGGGTGATTTTGCACCCTTAAGCTACATTTACGGGAAATTCCTTCATTATCTATATCGCTTTCTCCATTAAGGGTCGCAGGGAAGCTGGAGCCTAACCCAGCAGGTGAGAGGCAGGGTACACCCTGGACAGGTCACCAGTCCATTGCAGGGCCACAGGAAATTCAGTAAAGATGGTTTTTTCTTTGTTTATGAACTCTCAGTTCTGAAACATCCACATGACTTTGAAACTTGCATGATGTTGCTACAAAGTTGACTGTATATATTTATTCATGTCCTAAGGTGTATTTTTGAGATACTTTAAACAAGCATTCTCATTCATAAGTCATGTAGCCTTATACTAGACCCTGCACATTTTGTTAAGAAGCTTTCCTTGAAGAATAAATATTTTACCTTAAATAAGCAGCTATTAAAAAAATGCTTAAAACCAAATTAACAAGTGACTTCAAAACCTTAAATGCAACATTAGCATATCGGTAGGACACTGTGCTATGTTTACAGTAATGGAAATAATAGCTGTGTAGTGAGCTTTTTACATTTGATAATTGTGTGTATTTTGCAGATAGGACTTCCTTAAAGCCTACATTTTTACATTTTAATTATAGTATTTTGGTGCTATTTATCCTTATAAGCACTGGAGCTGATTATCCAGAAAATAATGCTGAACAAGCTACTGAAAATAATGGACATTTCTTCGCATCCTCTGCACAACACAGTGAATAAAAAACAGTGTGAGGCTGTGTCAACTCCAGTATAAAAGAAAAAGATACCAGAGGTCATTCCTGTCAGTAGCTTTTAATTTAAAACAAACAAAACCTACTTCAACATTGCAATTTCCTTTTGGGATTAATAATGCATTTTTCATTTGATTTAATTTCATCGAGTGAAAGCATTTATGTTGTGAATGCATTAATATCCTTAATTATACAGTCTCATCAGTGTTCACTGCTCTTAGGATTAAGGTTACTTTTACTCATGGATTACGTAGGTATTTTAAATAAAGGTTATTGTATATATTTCTTAATCCACTACATTAAAGGGGGGCATAGTACCTACTTTTTACTTCATTGATTTGAAAGCTGAAAAATGCAAATGCCTGAACAGTTTATGAAATATCGTTTGACGTTGTATCAATAAATACAAAAGGGTTTTGTCATCTTATTGTCTGAAAATTATTTCAGACTTTCCTTCCCCTGAACTTAATCGATTAGATTAGAAACAAGGAGGGACCGCCCACCGGTCTGTCGTCATCTCGCCACGTACAATTCAATGCAACACAACCTGCTAGTTCGTTTGACGGAAGTCTGAATTGGCCACTCAGGTTAACGCTTCCTCCGTCGCAACCTACCATGCTGACTAGCGAATTAGCTCGTAATGTAAACTCAGTTGAGAGGTACCGACAGAAGGAAAGCGGAGCATATGGGGTCCAGGATTCACATTAAAGTGAGTAGACAAGTGGTACATCGGCAATGCTCCTTACTGAAGCCTTTAATGTAAGGTTAAGTGTTATGGTAAACGTTCCGTATTTTAAGCTTTGTAGCTCACACGATCTCCATAACGTAACGTGAAAACCAGCCTGTTTGGTGCTTGTCACTTATTAGCTCAGTCTATCAGTGGCAGAGCTAAAGCTAACACCAACAGCTTCCACTAGATATTAATAGCTAGCCACTAATGCAAAGTGAAGCTAGAAGAGCTGTTTGATCATGAGGATTTGCGGAAATTGGGCAATAAAAGTGGTTTCTACACAGCTTCACGTCAATATCAACTCAGAGTAAAAAATTGATATAATTGAAACAGTATACCTGTTCTAATTGTGTTCATATCCAGATGTGCTGGATCCGGGCTTTTCTCACCGGTTGGGCTCTGCTGCTGGTGCAGCTGATGTCTGTAGAGGCAGTTCCCATCAGTATCGATAAGACAAAAGTCAAAGAACCAGAGAAAAAGCCAGAGGAGCCGCCAGCGAATGTGGTAAGAATACGTATCATTTCTACACAAACTGGACATACAACAAGTATAATGCGTTACAGCAAATAAAGGGCACTGTTTGCTCTCGCTATTGATGAGGGAGAAGTCAAACTTGCATTAACACATCTAGTCTTTCTACTGGTTTTAATAAATGATTAATTGACTATTTTAACTGAGACATAGCATGTAATCACATTCCACCAAAATAAAATACTTTTTATTTAAAAACATTTCATTTAAAACCTGTGATTTGATCAGTCCATGTCATTGATAATTAAATAGATCCAGACTGGGTTGACTTGTGAATTTAGAATCGCAAGTCACAAATATAAATATTGGCTTAACTTAAAAAAAAACTTAAAAAAAATGCAACACCGATTCTTTTTATTTGAAAATGCACAGTAACGTTTAACTAAATAAGTAAGTGATCTTTAAAAAGCAGCTGCAAGATTTTAAGGTTTGGAGGAGACTGTAACACAGTCTACATGACAAAACATAGAATCTCTGGATCAGACCTCTGGATACATTTATTTAGTCAGTAGTGCATAAACATCTCATGATTTCTTTTTTCTTTACAATTTTTAAGTAGTCAGTCACTTAAAATTAATAAAAATAGATGATTATGTTATTTCAAAGACACAAAAGTAAAGATCAGTTTAGGTATACATAGCATATCAATTGTATTACATTAATATAGGATTAAAGTATTTATCTGTTACAATTTTTACAGGACACTGGACTCCACTATGACCGCTACCTCAGAGAAGTAATCGATTTTCTTGAAAAGGATCAGCACTTCAGGGAAAAGCTACACAATACAGATATGGAGGACATTAAGGTTCACAGCTTTTCACTTCTTTTTATTCCAGTGGCTTAATGCATGTCAAATAATAGCATAATACAAGCGTTTTATGTTTTTTGTTTTTCTGTATAAAGTATATTTTATTATGACATTTCAAGGCAAAAATAGCTTATTTTCACTCGCTGAGTAAAACTAACCTTTGCCTAATTTGTTTATACTATAGCAAGGTAAGCTGGCTAAAGAGCTGGACTTTGTCAGCCATCATGTCAGAACAAAACTAGATGAGTTAAAAAGGCAGGAAGTAAACCGACTACGGACCCTGATTAAGGCCAAACAAGACCTAGAAGGAGGGAATGGTATGTTGTTCAATACAATTTATGTATCATTTTGAATTATGTATGAAAATTTATGCTGCTACTCAAGGTACTAAATGTATTGTCAGAAAAATGCTTTATAATACATCTTCGTTTTAATGTTTGCTAACAATTACCCTGAGCAGATATAGCGGTGGACCACCAGGCTCTCCTGAAGCAGTTTGAGTATTTAAACCACATGAACCCACATACATTTGAAGTGGATGACCTGGATCGGCTAATTAAATCGGTAAATTCCATCTACTTCACACTTTGTGGTGGCAAATATTTGAAACACATATTACGGAAGTTCTGTGTCATGACTGTGCAGCATCACTGTCAGTCCATAGAGCTGTTTTTTTGTTTAGTTTTTGTTTGTTTTGTTTTTTTAACATACAAATGATGAAAAAAAATTTCATGGATGGACCAGGAAGATGCATTAGCTATTCAGTGTCAGTGGTAGCAGTCAGGCCTTCTAAAATCATGGGACAAAAAAAGCCAGTGGCATTTCACTTCTTTCCATTTGGCCCTATTTGGCTCTGTTTTCCAGAGATAAGGTATCCCCTTTCTTTTGGGGCTCTAGGAACATGGTCATCTAACCATCCACATGGCCCCCATCACCACAGCTGAAAGGAGCTCTATAGTATACAGGGGTAGGATCAAGTAGGAGGAATCGGGCTTGGGCCATTGTTAACACAACTGTCTCAATCTGTCTCTATCAAAACAAGCTACTCACGTCATATCACTTCTTCCACTTTCTGGCAGTCAGGCTGTGTGTTTTAGCAGTGGAATAATCAGCTGTTGTTCTTGATTGGACTTCAGGGCTGAGAAACTTGTCCACTGAATCATGGTGAGCAGGGGATGGCCTTGTCAGCTAATACTTCCTGCAGCTCCGGTACAATCAAACAGGGTGTTGGTTTTACCGTTATGCCCAGCAGACATAGTTTGATCTTCAAGTTTTCTTGATCATTTAGTTGTTGTCTTTTCTAGGCCAGTTTGAATTGAAGCCATACGCTCTTTCATATCTTTTTATATCCTTCCTTGACTTCATAAGCTCAGTTAAGTTCCATAGTCAGATCTCATTCAGTTGCTAAGAAGAAGTTGTCAGTGTGTGTTTGTGAGGAAACAGGTGTCCGTTGGTTATTTCTGAGGATATTTATCAAATCAAGTCTGACAGGATAATAAAGCTTTACAATTAACTTTCCGTTGTAGCATTATTTTTCCCAATTTGTTATTCATACAAAAGGTTCTTAGCTGGATGAAACAATAGAAAACTACAAAATCCTCATAAATCATTCCAGAATATGAAATGCAAGTAAAAACTTCTATATACAATATAAATATATTAGTTGACGTCACCTTCCTAAAATAATGGCCTATGTCATTTTTTTTACAAAAAATATTTCTTTGTCTAAACCATCTTATTGTGAAGCTGGTCACGTCTGATAATGTCACCAACATCCTCAGATGAACAATTTATAACATGATCTGTTCATGTGTGGGTGTTGGTGACGTTATCAGAGGTGCCAGCATCACAAAAAGATGGTTTAGGCAAAGAAATAATTTTTGAAAAAAAATTACTTGGGCCATTATTTTAGGAAGGTGACAATAAGTTGAACTACAGAAGAAGACATTGCACTTCTGAACTCTTAAACTGAACCAGTTGTGAAACCTTTTTATCTGCATCCAGGCCACCAAGGATCTGGAGAACTATGACAAAGAGAGACATGAGGAGTTCAAGAAGTATGAGATGATGAAAGAGCATGATAGACGGGAACACTTGAAAACTCTGGATGAGGACGAGAGAAAAAAAGAGGAAGAGCACTATGAGGAAATGAGGAAGAAACATGCTGATCACCCTAAAGTCAACCACCCAGTAAGTAGTTTAGGGACATAAATGACAGAGAAGAGGCAAGTTCTCTTACAGTCGTGGAAAATAAGACTGGGTCCACATTTTAACATTTTAAAGGATATGCAGTTAAAACATTGTGCTCACAATATGGGTTTGGTGCAGTGGTAATTTCCAGCTTTGACATTTTTTACTATCTGCAACCATGCTCCTGTTTCTTAGTAAGTTTTCACTTTCATGCAGGGCAGCCAGAATCAGCTGAAAGAGGTGTGGGAGGAAGCTGATGGTCTTGATCCAGAGGATTTTGATCCAAAGACCTTTTTCAACCTACATGGTAAGAGTTTTACCAACCAATACGTGTTCAAATGGGAGCCCGTCAGAATCTAAATATTTGTTTTCTCTTTTGTTATAATGCAGACACGAATGGAGATGGCTTCTTTGACGAACAGGAGCTTGAAGCATTGTTTACCAAAGAGGTAAAGCTGTAACATGTGAAAGCCTGTGATATTTGAGTGAATGGCTTTACACTGACTGCTGGCTTCTGTTATTACAGCTGGAAAAAATCTATGACCCCACCAATGAAGAGGATGATATGGTGGAAATGGAGGAAGAGAGGCTACGAATGAGAGAGCATGTTATGAATGAGGTACAGTAAAACAAACTCTAAGCTACAGCTGCCATGTTTATGACATTCTTTTTACCACTGCTGTGTCACTAGTAGTAGTAATAGTACTGTAGTAGTATTTAAACTGTATCCTTTTTTTCTAAGTTATTGGAATTTCTTTTTACATTTGGTTTAAAACCTGGAAGTGTTTGGCTGTGCTACTTAAACTCTGACATTTATCTCATTAAATACTCATCAGAACGCTGTCAGGAGCCTGTGTTGAAAACCTCAAGATAAACAGTTTGAGCCATTAAGAAAGGAAACAAGGGGACCAGAAGAAATTGAAAAAAGGGGGAAAATTTGGAATTAGATGCAGGGCTAATGTATTCCAGCACCGTGATGGATATCCAGCATGCAGCTTTTTTGCCCCCCCCCCCAAAAAAAAGAGAGACAATTTAATAACTTGATGTGTGTGCTAATGTTGAGTTCATCTACCAATGGTATGAGAGGAACACTGCGTCGCTCTCAAACACATTACTAACCAATCAGAAGTTGAAGCTTTAGAAAAGCTGTAGCTAAAATCCAGCTGCAGTTTAGAGCTACGCTCTCGACTCTTTAGATACGAGCAGAGACGTTGGTGAATACTGTAGCTGTAAACGTTGGTACTTCAGTTTGGTTGGTGGGGTGGATGGTAAGCTTGTGGAGCCTGGTTATTATCTGATATTTATGCCACATATTTTTGGAGACATGTTCTCTGTCCGCTGGTGAGTGTGTGCACCTATGTGAACGTGCAACCATGTACAGACAGAAATGACATGTCATCATTTAAATAAGGTAAATACCGTCTGGCTGTTTAGTTTTTGAACTCTTAAGCGTGGATGGAAGAGATGCAGCCTGACATTGATGAAGTTAGCTTCTGGTCTGTGATGTACATAAAGTGCAAATCCACTGCTTTTTGGGGACCCAGACCATATTAGATCAGGTTCTGCTGAAATACTAACACTTAGAACAGGGGTCTGCAACCTTTACAGTCCAAAGAGCCATTTTCCCCTCAGCCCAGCTAGATAAAACCCGTTTAGAGTCGCAAATGTTAGAAAACCTTTTGAAAAGACAACTTTTTCTATGTTTAGGTTTTAAAATAAAAAAAAACATAAAACTCTTGCAAAAAGAGGATACAGACTTTCTTCTATGGGATGTAGATATTTGTGGAAAATGGTGATCCAGTCGTACCCCTAATGCAGAACCTATGACGAAAATGCAACAGAATGGAAAAACAAACTTGACTCATTTTGTACTTCACCCAGCTTTGCATCTATGTTTGAAAATAAACTATGTATTACTGATGCCATGATCTTCCGGTGAGTATAATCTTGTCTTTGTCATAGGTGGATACAAACAAAGACAGGTTGGTGTCTTTAGATGAATTCCTGGTTGCTACAAAGAAAAAAGAATTCCTGGAGCCAGATAGCTGGGAGGTGAGGTGCTGCCAAGATTTAGGAGTAATTTAATCCTGGAACCATGATGTTAAAAGAAGCAGAAATGTGATAACCAATATCCCATTTACTTTGTTTGTCAGACCCTGGAGCAGAACCAGGCCTATACAGATGAAGAGATGCGAGAGTTTGAGGAGCATCTTTCTCAGCAAGAACAAGACCTCAATCAGAGAGCCGTTGATCTCCAGAAACAAAGAGATGAGCTGGAGAGACAGCAAGAGCAGCTTAATGCGCAGAAAATGGAGCTTCAGCAGGTAGGGAGCTCTACAGTATTTCTAGAAAAACCCTTTTTCACCTTGGAACTGCAATGTAATAGCAGAAGTATAGATTCAGACAGCCAGGGCTTCATATACAACCATCTTGATTGTGTGACTTGTCAGAGCTGTTGACCTGAGAGCAATTATTAAACATCTAGGAACAGAAAGATAACTATATCAACATGGACAGGCCAAAGATGGAGGAGTGCTTGAGATGGAGTCAAAGCTGCCGTCTGCCGAGCTGTGGAGATAGATATATAAATCTAAAAGTCATTTATTCTAATTACACTAATTTGATATAATCAGATATGTATATGTTTTGATTGAATGTTTCGTTTGAGCTGTCAAATGAATGTGATGATAGGCACTGTACAAATTAAAGAAAATGTAACTAATGTAATGAAATGTAACTCATTCCAGGCAGTTGAGCACATGGAACGGCTTAAGTCTCAGAAAATAGAGCCCCCTCCAGAAGTGCACGGTGAGTGTAGATTGAACTATTTTGGTTGTTGTTTAAATTTACAGACTGAGTAGAGATTTCAAAACTGGTTCTGTGTTACAGTTGAAGAAAATGCAATCCCAGAAACGCATGCAGCTGACAGTCAGTTGCATACTGAACAAGAGGCCCAACCACAAGGACAAGAAGACGCACCCCAACCCACACATGAAATGCCTCAGGATCATCATGAACAACAAAATCAAGATCCCCCCCACCAAGGTCTCCCCGAAACACATCAGGATGCACCACCAGGCCATGAGGAAGTTGCACAAAGCCTGCATCACCTGCCATAACAATGCTGTCAAAAATTCATAACCAGACTTCACAGCACCTAAAGTCCTGTGTACAAAGGAGCAGCCCCACCTGAGTATAAGGCCTCTTTGACCAGTATGATCAGGAGTACAGGTTTTTGAATACACCTGAGTTAAAGAAGAAGGGCCCATCTGGAATCTCTGTTATCCCAGTGTTTATAATCTGTAATCCTTTCATTACCTAAGAAAATTAGAATTTTAAAATCACAAACCATAGAAATGTATCCCAAAATGCACAAAGGAGAATGCAAGTGTTTGATCCAAGAGTCGGTAAAGCCTCAATTCCACCAACGGGTGCAGGACTGGGAGGTTAGGATGCGGATATGGTTTGTAATCTGTAATCTCATTGTGTTTCCACAGCCAACCGTGACCTAACTTGAGTATCAGTCAGATAGCGGTAGATGCCTCAGCTAAGTAACAGCATGACGCCATCACATCGCAGCACCTTCTTTAAAGTATAACACAACATGATTAAGAAACAAAGGAGAATGGCGATCATCCAACAATTTGGGTTCTTTCTTGGCGGTGCTTCGTAATGCCATTTTAAACTGATTTAATCAACAAAAAGAAAATATGTTGTTCTAAACAAGGTCGCACATGAAGTGACCATTTTTTTCTCAATGGATTGTAGTATGTCAAACTCCCATCTATTCAGGTCAGGTTAGTTAGATTGATACCCCAACGGAAGGGTCCCATCAAAGTAGGACGGGTCAGATATTAGGGGTACTCTTCTCAGTTTTCTCATGTGGAAACACAAAAAAAATGTGTCCCGACCTGCCTCGTCCTGCACCCGTCGGTGGAAACAGAGCTTTAGATACAGTATGTAGAGTACAGATGTTGAGGGGTTTAAGGTGTAAAAAGTAACTTTACTTTTATACCCTCAAACATCTTAAGTACATAATATTTGGTTGATATGCTACTGGGCTGTATCAAACCACTATTGAACCTGAGTGCATTGGGCATTTTGAAGCTTTCCAGTTAATGTACAAAGTCAAAATAGAATGAAGAATGCATAACAGAACTGGCATAGTCTTTTCATGTTGTACCCTCAACCTTTTAATTTCAAACAAAGTAAAGAAACGATGCATCTAGGTATATTTTAATTTACCAATAATCGATCTACAGTCATTGTGGATCTATTTAGAAAACATTGTTTCCATCATCATTTTGTTGACGTAATCTTATAACACCCTTATTATTCATCATTTTTGCTTGCTCTCATTTCCTGTCAGATGTTTACTAGGACTGCTCTTCAAATGTACTGTCAGACTTTTGTATTTTTCTCAATCCCAACAACTGAAAGTATGTGCTTTGTCTAAAAAGCAAAGCGCGTAACACCGGTCAGTTTTGAGCTGCAATGCAGCTGGCTTTGCTTAAATAAAGGTGGAAGAAATTTTAAATATGAGGGGATGCTTTCACAACAGATTTCCTTAAAACTCTTAAGTTCTACAAAACATTTTGTAGCATAGGTTGGCTACAACATTCTTCTGTTAGTATTTTGTTTAAGAACCTGCTTGTAAAAAGAATTTATTGGTGGCCCTCTAAAATATTTCATTTTTATTACACAGCTTAGTGACCATTTCAGATTTGGTTGTTGATGCACAGATGTGTACGTACCATGCTTATTTATGAAAGGATCATACTTGATCATGATTTTTAATGTTAAATATAGTTTTGAGATTGATTTTATCTTAAACAGTTAACAAGGAGTCTTTTTTGCAGCAGCCAGATATGTTAAATCTGTTCTGGTAAAAGATGTACATTAGTCTTAATTTGAAAAGTTTTACACAAATGGCACATTTGGTGCACTAGCTGTGCATTTCAGGCTGCTTTTCATAGAAAGCTAAATATGCATAACGTGTGACATCTCTGCCTTACTGTGGTACATAATTGAAAAATACACCTAAAAAGATCTTTTTTTTCCCCCTCATTTTCTCTTGATGTGCCATGTTTTAATTTCAAATATCACATTATTGTTTGCACAAAATACACATGGTGTTTTTTTTGCCGCAAGTACATGTCATTTGACAATACCGTACACCTCAGTTCAAGATAATAAAACTTGTTTATCTTTTTAAGTTGTCTTGCTCACTTAATTTCAGATAAATATGAACATATATATATGAAAATAAAACTAACTTACCGAGGAACGCTTTAGAAAGTGCATGTTCTTAGGTTTTAATGCAAAATGCAGTGCTTGGAGGGTACATGCCATTTTGATTTCAAGTCATAGAAAAGGGTGTGCTTTGGTGTGTTTTAGAACATGCATGGGAAACTTAAAAGTGAAATGTAACCCTTCAGGTCATAAGAACGTCTGTTACTAGTTAAATGTCAAACTCACTCTTACAATGAACAGGCTGAATACAAGATCAAAGGGTGTACCAATGTTCATTGGACCTGTTTGCATACACTCGGTGACCACTTGGTGAAAAGGAAAACTGCTGGCACCTGGCTTGCCATAATCAGAACCAACATCTCACCAGAACCACTGCCAATATTCATCAACTGAACCATTAAAGTAAAACCACACAGAGTAAAAAGCAGCAAAACATATTATTAATAACGCAGGCTTTTAGGATACAACTTTATTGAAACAGTCTCGACCAGTAACAGCATACAAATGGGTGATGGTGCAAGAGATGAATGGGTTAAAAAAATAAATGCTTTTATGAAAAATTATAAGATCAAAAGGACAAGTGGTTGACAGCACAGGGCAGGAGAAAATCATTCTCATGGAATCAGATTGACAGTGGCAGGGTATTTTTTGCATTTATTTTGTACAAAAAATAAATTAATGAAATCTTTCAAGTTTACAGGAATATCTATTTGTAGTTTTACATCACACAGACTTGCTGAGAATCTTACATGTGATGAACTTCAGCGTTTTGTGACATTTAGAGGATTTAGACAGGCCAAAGCAGGCTGACTTTGATAAGTAGGCCGAGAGTTGAAAAAAAAAAAAAAAAAAAAATTGTTATAAAAGTGAGTTGGGGCAAACACATTCAAAAATCCTGAATGTTCAACGTGGCGCATTCTTGACGGTCCTTAGGATCCTTTATGATCTCATTGCTTGAGAGTTACCTCGAGATAAACCTCGAGGTCCTTGGGCTGCTCCGCGTTTGTAGCCTTGCTGATAACCTTCCTTTAAAAATAAGCAAGGTTTTACAAAAAAATAGCAATCTCTTATAACTGAAATTGTTAAGTCTGTACACTTAATAAGTTGACGCTAGTACTTGAAGTTTTTGGTGAATAGCCTCTTACCCGCTGGTAGCTACTACTGGAATAGTCTCGAGATGTAGTGAATTGGGTTGGACCATAACCACTGCTGGGAGGGGCATTTGAGAAAGGAGGACGGTAGCCTTCATATCCCCCTGATGACAAAAGACGTTAAAGTGAATAGTTAAGCTGGTATCAAGTTCAATTTATTATTGTATCTGCGACGCAGTTTGATGCTTATACCTCTAAATCCATTCGAGGAGCCCCGATATCCATTTATCATGCCACGGGCATTCCTGGGCCCACCCCTAGGTGCAGTCCTGCTGTTGTAAAAGGACTGACCAGACTGTCCAAACCCTGCAGCTGCAGAGGAATCTTCATGGCCTCCTGCTGAGGACATGACTTGGTCTTGGGGCTGGAACCCACCGACAACTGAAACAGAGGTCTATGATGCACTGGGGACCTATGCAGTTTGGCTTTAACATGTTAAATGCATTTCGACAAACTGAGAATGATAAATACACATGATGTTGAGTTATTTTAAATTTTCCTTTAAGATATTCAAACTATCCGTCTACCCTTACCTGACTGCAATCTCTCCTGTGAGATGTCAGGCTGCTCATTCTCTGACTGGTTGCTAAAGCTCTGTCCATAGCCACCAGGGAATTGGCTGGACTGCTTAAGAGGGTCTGCTTGGCCATCAGTATGTGGAGGTACAGGTGCATTCATATTAAATACCTAAAATTAAAAAATACATTTGCAAAAATATTCCATTATGTACCAAGAATCACACTTTCTGTACGTTCAGAGAAGGGGGGAAAGTTAAATTGACATGAAGATGATACACCAATAATCAACCACTTTTTGCTACAATAGATATGTTATCTGGCCTCAGATGTGATTTACTTGACTAACCCTTACTAAGCCTTGCACAAGTATTGAGGCTAACCATTTCCAGACCAGTCCAAATAAGGTCACTGTTACATGGCTTAAATGGACCCAGAGCATACCGCTTGCACCGACTGGAAAGGTGCTGCGTTGACATTGATGCCTCCAGTGTGGGTGGGCTTGGAGACAGGTGGAAAGGCAGTGGACAAGGAACATGGGGCGGGAGACTGTTCAGACGACAGAAACATAGAGGACTGGGTAAGTAAGAGGGAGGGGATTTGGAAGGCAAGGAAACAAGGAATGCGAAGTGGGCATCAGGTGAGACGGCATCTTTGATTATTCACCTCAATGCAACATTCTATTTTCTTATAATAATCAAAGAATTCCCTGCAATTTTAGTAGATAACAGGACATGTCAGAGCACAACATGTTTCATCCATCTGAGATTTTACTATCTGATTCAAGAAATGTTTTTACTACTCTTGCTATTCACTGGCTGTACTACACTTTCAGACTGCTCAAACTGTCCAGGGTTTACTGACCACGCTCTGCTATGCATTCGGCTTACTTGTGAGGATTCTTGTGGTCCAGACACTGTAGTTGTTTGAGGAAGCCTGGACTCCGAGTGGACTGAAGGAGAAAGAATAAAAAAATGCACATTTAAATAAATAATAAAAAAATATATATTGCCAATTGATAAATTACACTACTATGATAGTGAGTCCATGTCATTAGTGACGAGAGACAATATAATCAATCTGTTAAGTCACAGTTTATTATTTACTTGAAGGGCCACCAATCTGCTGCAAGTCAACAGTCTTCACAGGCTTCATTGGTTGAGCAGACACGATGGCTGGGTCCAGAGCCTGGCCGTCAAATTCCAACATGGAGTCCTGCAAGAAGAATATGTAAATAAATATAGCGTTGAATCATAAATCAGATTTTATGGGTAGTGTGGTAAACACTGGAGTTGGGCTGAGTTTCTGTTTGAGTTTGGTAGGGCACCATTCCAAAAGGTTTGACTAAAGCTGGGTACACACAAAGATTATCAGACTGTCTTTGTATCATCATGTACGTCCTCTGCCATGTTGGGTGTTGCTTAATTTAGAATTGTTACTAAATAGAACACAATTATAAAACTGTAAATTCCCCACTTTTCTTTTACCCATCTGTCTCAAAACAAGACACTGAACACCTCACATTAATCAATCAACGTATCTGTACATACAGTATGTGCAGTGCTTGCTCACCTGCATGAAGTTGTACGTCCCTTGCATCTGGGCCATGAGGTCTTGCACTGCCTGCTTTCTGACCACTGGATCGGGGTCAGGACAGGGAGAAGTAACAGCTGGCTCTGGAGCCAGCTGGAGGCTGGCTGCAGGAGGCTGGTGCTGGAGAGAACTCACCATCTATTCAAGACAGGAACATTAAGACAACTTTAAAATGCAGAGTTGAAGTGTTTGAAGGCTTTGGGGACTAAAGTGATCCAGTAGTGGAGTATACCTGAGCCTCCACAGTCCACTCTTCCACTTGGTCTTTGTCTGTACTACTGTAAGTAGTTTCTGGAATGAACTGTCTGTTAAACTGTAACAAAAGATATTAATAATTTCATTTAAAACAGGAAAAGCAAAAGCAGCAGATGGTGGGATTTCTTTGCAGCAACAATACAAGCAATTCTTACTTCTGTGGTTTCCATTTTAACTGCCTCTGTGTAGTTTTCACTGGTTAATCCTTCTGAAAGAAAAAAGCAAAGTCAAAATAGTTTTCTCAAAGAGTCACAATTTTTTGCTGATGTGTATCTGCTAATGTGTTGCTGGTTACCAGGTTCCGATTGCTGCTCTCCAGCCACTGCAGTCTCAGCCACTGCAGATTGCTCCTCTTGTGCCTCTTCCTCCTCACATGCCCCGTTCTGATGAGTTTGTGCTTTGTCAAAGTAACCACTCAAAAGCACTTTATCTAGAGTGTCCTTCAGTGACTTGTCTGGAACAAAGATGAAGTCAGAACAGAAGTAGGGTGGATAAATGTTACAATGCTGTGCAACTGTTATACCTAAAATGTTTAAAATATTATCCAACACACAAGGGAAGCTTCTGATCTACTCTAACCCCCCCCTAGAAAAAGAAAACATGAAGCACACAGCCAAAACCATAAAACCCATATAAAAATGAAATCCTGTAAAAGTTGATGTCGTTCTGAAGAACATAAATAAGTCAGAGTTTCCATGGAGAGATAAAGCAGCTGAGCCAGCCTATATTTACACAAGTGTTGCATATTTTCGAAGCTGTATAGATCAATGTACGTGTCGATAATTCAATGCAGTGTATAAGTGCACCTGGAGTACTGGTTTCTACATACACTTTATAAAAACTAGTATTTGTAACTACAGGTATGAAAATGTTTACATGTGGTTCCTGCCACAGCCTTGTCTCGGCCCTCAAGAATCTCCCACAAGTGCAGCGAAGCCTCTTCATACTGGTCAGTCAATCTGAAAATTACATTAGGTGAGAATAAAATTTATTAAATGATGGTGATCATCTATTTCAATATCCTAACTAGCTGAGCTGGTTAAAACAACAACAAAAAAACTTAACTGCTAGTTTTTGTCACTGGAAATTACATGCACCTTCATACCTCACTTCGTAGTTCCTTTCAGGTCCCACCAATTTGTAAAACTCATCAAGTGACGCAAGGTCAGCATCAGTGAGCAGAGAGGAACCAGACGCATCAGGTCGTTTAAGGTCCTGTCTGACACTTTCATCTCCCAGTTGGTCCAGTAAATACTGAAGTTCCAAAACTGTCTTCAGCCGTCGTTGTTCTATCTCCTCGCGCTGCAGCTGCTCTCGCCGTGCAGACTTCTTCACTGCCTTTTGAATCTAAATGCACAAACACGCATGTTTTGTCACAATTTATTTTAAAAACAAATCCCAATCTCACTCAGTACCACTAAAAACTTTCAATGATCAGAGCTGAACCAATTCTACTTGCTCTTCGGTCCTCTATAATTTTCAGGCTTTACTAAACCAGGCAGTAATTAGAATATACTGGTGTGGTTTTTGTATTAGAATAGTATATATTAATTGTAAGCAAAATAACAATATATATTTTTTATTTTTTTAAATAAAAACTCAACTTAAAAGTCATAATCCTGACTAAAGTCAAAATGGATGATCATGACAATTGATCACCAGCTTAAAAGTGCTGTTCTTATTTACCTCTTGACCCATTGACAGGAAGCTCTTCTGCAGCTCTCGAGCAAAATCAAGGTTGTTGTTGATCTCTTGATACTTCGTCAAGGCCTCCTTCAAGAACATCAGGGAAGACAAATGGACGTTTGTGGGGGACTACTTTTGTTTTGTCATTCTTTAATAAATAAGATTACCCTACAATAGATCTAATTAATGATATGTTAATACTGATGGTAAAAAAGATAGTTTAATTATTTATTATTTAAATATTAAGTGTATAGCTTTGTTGCATGTTTTCTTATCTTACCAGCTGATCCGGGTTCAGTCGTTCTCCTTTATTCTTTTTTGCCTGGTAGTCATCTAGTTTGGACTGTGAAACCATGAAAGGAATTACATGTAAAAACGAAAGTCTCCAAGTATTAATCTCATAAATTATTATAAAAAGGTAATAAGACAAGAGGCTTCAAATTAATTTATTGTACAAGCCACTTATGTAATAAAATAAAAGAAAAAATACTGATATGCTAAAAACCCATAAGGGTACATTTCAATCAAGCCTTTTTTCTAGCATTCAAAATAAATGTAATCATTCAAAGATGACTAGTTTTAGAAACAATATTTGTGAAAACTAAAACACATCATTTTGATGACAAAAATATAAACATTATTAAATTCCCTAAGATACTTAAAGCATCTTTTTAACAAAATAATCAGGGTTTAATGAAGGAAGAAAAAGTCAAAAGTTTAATATTTTAGAGATATGCATACATACCTTCTTCTTTTCCATATTGCGGACCTTCTTGTCAATAACACCAAGAACGTGCTTCATGGCCTCAGAGTGACTTCCACTTCCCAGGTCTGGAATGGCAGACTGGACAGCGGTGTTGCCAACCGTTGCTGAAGGCATCTAATGGAAGGAAATGAATAAAGAAACATTTTTAAAAAGTTTTGGACAACATAGTGCCTAAATGGTGAAAATATACAAAATTACAGGGCTGTAGGAGAATCCCTGACTCATGGACACATCAGGTTTCTTTTTTTTGAATAAAAAATTAAACAAGGAAGAATAAATACAAGTTTATTGAAACGCAGTAACATTCAAAGCTTTAAGACCAAATTAAAAATAAAAATAATGCAATTTATATAAAAAGTACATCACATGGAGTACCCTGAAATTGCTTCACACACTTCTGATAAATTTCTAGAAGAACTATGATTGTGTGCAAGTGTTAATGATATTATTAGGATATAATTTATTTGCACTGTGCAGTTATGTCGACATTGTGAAAACAAAACAAAAAAAATCATATTTTATTCAATTCATTGTCAAACACTGTTTCACCTTTCACTGTTTATTTTCTCACATTTAGAGCGAACGCATGATAATACTTTAATACATACACCTAATTAACTATTACACCTAGTTAATTATTGACACTAAAAGTTGGAACATATGAAATTACCTCTCTTTGTTAACAGGAGTTGTGAAGCAGATAAAACTGAAACTGTGGCTGCCTTTACAAACGGTGGTGAACCCATCATTCCTGTAGAGGAGTTACATGGCCTCCTTTTGCAGCAAATCTAATTTTCAAAGTTTATATACCTCAATGTCAAAGTTATGTCTCTAAAAGTGACTGACACACAACCTGTGTGTACACTTACCTGTGTGGGACAAGTTTAAATACTGACAGATACAACATGCTTTTAAATCTTATAAAATACTGACATTTAACAGTTTTTTTTAGATCATACTTTATAGGTTGAACACCTGCAGATTTAAACAATGATTTACACTAGAACTTCAGATGTACATAAAAACATGCTGAACTTTGCGATTTTATATTTGACAAAAGTGCAGCCAAAACGAGACAGCAATGTGTGGAAAAACCAAAGTCCACCCTTACTACTTCCACTGGAAATAAGAAGTAGCAACCGCGTGCTGCTAATCAAGTGCACCTGATTAACAGAACATCAGTAAGTGTGGTCAACTCTATAAAAGCACAAGTTCTGGCAGCTTGCTTGTCTAAAGTGTTCAGATGTGTGTTAGTAACATGCTAAAAAGAAAAGAAAGTGGTCAGCAGTAAACTCAGAAAAGTAATTCTTTCTGCCCATCAATCTGGAAAGGGTTATAAAGGTCATTTCTAAACTATTTGGAGTCAATATTCTAAACAGTAAAAAAATATTTACAAGTGGAAAACATTCAAGATTGCTGCCCATCTTCTAGGAAGTGGACATTCCAGCAAGTTCACCTCAAGGTCTGAAGGACAATGCTTGGGTAAGTTGCATTTACCTTAAAAACACTAAGAGTGTTATAGTATTACTTGTTTGGAAGAGTTACCGGGAGAAAATCTATTTTCTGTTTAAAAGCAGAACAGCTTACAGTAGGGTTACTGAGTTATGTGTAAACAAACCACAAAACACCTGGAACAATGTTCTTTGGAGGACAAGGAGGAAAAGGGATGATCATTTGAGTGTGTTTTGCACCCTGAGGAGCTGGGCACCTTGCACTCATTGAGCCAACCATGAACTGCTCTAATTTTTTATATTAGCTGAATCTTGGATAAAATCGGGCCATGCATTAGGACAAAGACCTTGAAGCACACCTTGAGAAAAAGTTATACAATTGTCCTTTTTGATACAGACCTCCACCTGAATTAATTCCTATGACACGAGCTTATGAGCATAGAAGCCAACACACCTTTATTAACCAAATCACTGTTGTCAAGAATAATGGGCCAAACTTCCTCCACAACAATGTAGATCAGTGGTTCCCAATATCAGTGATATTTTTCTTGAGGACTCCCTTCATTCAAATAGTAATAAACCATCGACCCTCTGCCCCACCCTGTTCTGAAACCATGATTGGTTTTATGCTTTCAAAAGGGAGATTCTCACCATAAATAATGTATTCTGGCTGAGTCCTGTCCTTCGACGGAGCCAAAGTTAAATTAAAAGCATATGCCCTTACTTTTTTCTTCTTAAAACACGGACAGTGTGTGGACATTGATCACAATTGCTCTGAATGTTCAAAAACTCTGGGACCCCCTGTGCTCTTTATGGAACCCTTTGGGGGGGTCCAGTACCCCAGTTGGGAACCACTGATGTAGATGATTGATGGCATCAAACGGAAAAAGATCAAATTACTGATGCTGAAACGGTTTAACAGCTTGCTTAATGATGCAGTGCCCTTAGTGGGTCAAATGCTGTTTGGCTTAGTTGTTAAATGAACTGTGATACAACTTAATATGTCACGTGCTGCTGTTAAACTAAAGTTGCACCTACCTAATCTGATATGATTAGGTTTATTTATTCAATTTCTTAAAATTATTTGCTGGCACATAAAACCCCATAAGAGAAAGAGTGTGTATTTTCTTTATCACGACTATATGTTGAATGTTCATTTTTGCTTTGAACGCAGACTTCGATGTTTTTACAACTTTGTCTAATAGTAAACCTCGGACGAAACCTTGCGCACTGGGCCAGATGGAAATAATAATTCAATGAGGTGTGCGTATTTTTTGGGCAAAGAAACAGCTTGAACAAATTCCAGTTACTCTGAGATTCAGCCAGATCACAAAGTTATTGGCTAACGATAGTTCGGTATCAAACTGGAATAAAAAAGGGTTTGTGTTTAGGTTCAGATTTAAAACTGGTCCAGAAACTTAACGCCAATTAAAATGTCGGCCTGCTATTCAAAGTTGAAATCTTTAACCTTAGCTACATTAGAAATACAAGCTAACCTTGCTGGTAGAACCTACCGACCCGTAAAACACGCACGTTCTAAATTCCACTTTTAAAGCTGGGTTATAATTATAGGCTTTCACCAAAAAACAAGGAATGATAGTAACAATGACCAGCTAAACTAAATCAGTTTAATAACCGCTGTTGTGTTCTTAATCTCCAGGTCCCATTGTTAGCTCATAGCATGTTCTTCAACGATATGTGGCTAATGCCCCAAGTTCACCGGATGTCAGTTAAAACTAGCTGATCATTTAAGTGAAACTCGTTATATGTTTGTACTAAACACTATCACCACCCAGAACATTTCGTTTTAACCGTGAAAAACCAAGACCGCGCTGGGACGACGTGACAACACGTTTTTGTGCAGCCGACGCGATTAAGATGACAAAAGACTTATTACTCAAATTCTGGTTAAATAGCCATTTGACGCTGATGCCAAGTGTACCATACCTTTATACTCTTTGTCTTCAAAGAGATTTTTTGTATGTCGGATTTCTCGTTAGCTGTGCAGCGCTGAGTACAGTCCGTATATTTTACTTTAAGTGGTGTTTTCTAGATGGTTAGGATCGTACCGGCCAATGGCTGACTAGCTGTTGCTGAGCTAATAGTAGCGGCTACAAGGACCCCTGCGCTAACTTCTTCTTCTGCTAAGGAAATTACGGCAGTGTAAACGCGGGAAACGGGCGGTGCTTCGCTCTACAGACCATTTGTAGAATTAACTGCAAGCATTTAGTCATTTTTTAAAGAATCACTTTTCTTAGCTCAAGACTGCCTTCATTGTTGTTTTTGTTCTTTTTTTACTGAAAAAACACGCGATGGCCTATATTCTGTTTTAGCTTTTT
This sequence comes from Melanotaenia boesemani, assembly GCF_017639745.1. NCBI lineage: Eukaryota > Metazoa > Chordata > Actinopteri > Atheriniformes > Melanotaeniidae > Melanotaenia > Melanotaenia boesemani. The sequence continues at coordinate 19,225,663 of NC_055682.1, read as the reverse complement.
AATTCTAGTTTGAAATATTTTTTGGATACTTTTTGTTAGGTAAATTATTCCTTAAAAATCAGGCACTCACCAATCCTTAACATTAGGTAAATAAAACATAAAAACAATGACCCTTGCCATATTACAATGTCATTATTTATTATTATTTATTAAACAAAGCTAAGCAGTGTTATATAAAAAATAAACACACACACAACCATGTTTACTTATTTTCAGCCAAGATTTTCTGTCAGACAGATGGACCTGCGTTTGACTTTAGAGTGCCTCGGCATACAGAGGAGGTCATGGTCAACCTAGTGATTACAGAATACCAAGGTTACAAAACTTGCCCAAAGTCACTCTTCCACCAGTCGGTATGAGGCGTTTCTACTGATATGCAGCGTTTCTCTTCTCCAGACATGGTGCAGTGCGTTATGGCTGTAGCCTGTCTCCAATTTGGTATCGTCTCTCCAAAGGAGATCCAGAAGTCTTGTGGTTTGTGCAGATGCATTTTTGCATTCCTAAACTGGCCTGCCATTATAGTGAAGAAATATTCTCTTGGTAACTTTTCTAAACAAACCAAATTTAATCCTTTTTTTTTCTCAATGTCTCATTGAACTTTAACAAACATGCTAACTAAGACCTGTGGAGCATGATTTGTAGCTCTTGGATGCTACGAATTTCTCTGAGCATTGCAGTGTATGATCTCTGGGTGAACTTGTTTGGATATCCATTCCTGGAATGAATGATGATTAGCTTAAATATTTTCCATCTGTGAACAGTCTTTCTCATTGTTCAATGACTGATTCCATTTTGTTTGGAAATGGCCTCACAACATTTCTCTGATTGATGGGAAGCAACAATTTATTCTTTAAGATAAATGTTGATGTCTTGCCATCTTTGCACTGTATTAATAAAGTGCATTTGATTAGCAGTGCCTGGTTGCTACTTACCCTCTTAATTCCAATAAAAGCATTAAGGGTGTAGTTAGTTTTTCACACACTGCTTCCCCATTTTAGCTAAATAAATAAATATAGTTTTGGTTAAATAAAAACAAAACATGTAAATAATTATGCTGTGAGGCTTGAGGCTGTATTTATCCAATTTCAAGAACTGGTAAAGGACAGACTTTAGTGTTCTGATACATTAAGTCTTAGAATTAAAAGATGAAATTTCTTTTTTACACCAGTGCTAAATGCCATCTTGGTCAGTGGAGCACATGGGTTCGAAGTCATTAATATCAGATTTCATTTTTTCAGCCTATTCATAAATATATCCACTTTCATGCCTGAAAACCAGGAAGAGTTTTCTATTTTTACTATTCCTCCAGATGAACATTAAAATGATGACAATGGGGTAATATGACAAAATACTGGCTGAAAAGGTATGGTCAGAGTGACTTGCCCCTTTGTGTACAGTCTAAATAGAAAAAAATGACACAGCAGTAATTCTTCTCCTTCACTAGGTCTGATGACATTTCAAATGTTATTACTTTTTTACCTTGACACAGATGTGTTGGTAAAATATAAATTAATTAAATCTAAAATACAAGAATCAAACTACAAATTCTTTTGAAAAACTTTTGAGGATGTTCTTATAACTAGAAAAATGGAAAAGAAAAGACAGTGGACATCATTTCAGTGTCCTCATTGGCAGCTCTCAACACTGGCTGTGTTCATAGGAACTATTTCAGGATGCTAGAAAACAAATCCATAAAATACTACATTTCATGTAATAGCTCAGAATGAGCAGTAGATGGTGCATGTTCCCAAATAGTGAAAGGATATTACACTTAAAATGTGTTGAAAAACCATTTTCAAAGCAAGTCTTGATCCTGCCTTGCTTTTAAGATGGTTTTTCAACACATTCTATTAGTAATTTCAGTAGTTTTTTCCTAGTTCAGTGTAACCATGAATTAGCAGTCACGTGCAGGTGTGCACAGCAGCACAAACTGCTGAAATTAAAGAAGTTAAAGTGATGAGTGCAAAACAGAAGACCAAAAACAGCCGTAAAGAAATTAAACAAATGCCCCCCCCCCCCCCCCCCCCCCCCCCCCAAATGTGGTAAGTGCTGATTTAATACTAATGTCTCAAACTCAGAGCAAAACAGTCACAGCAAAACTTAAAACAGGAAATGTTGCATGTAAGTGCCCATGGAGACATGTTGTATTTTAGCAGACCTGTTCCTGTTAGTCTGATGGTTTTATCCCATCACACACATAAAGTAGTTAAAAAAAAGAAAATCTTTAAAAGAAAGAGGAAAGATTTGGACCTTTATATTTTATTCTAACCAGAGATTTGACTTTTTTAAAACTAAGAGGTTTAGATCTTCTTAATTAACTTTTACATTTAGTTTTTACACCTCAACTATACTCGCTGTGTCTGGTTGGCTGTCCCATTTGAATCCCTCTCCAACCACAAAGGTGGGGGTGTACAGATCCCCAGCTCCTCTCTCTGATGTGGGCTGCTGAGTAATGGCCGTACATCCTTCAGTGCTCTTCTCCTGCTGCACATCTGACTGGATTAAATATGTGCTGAAGATTTATTGACTGAAAAACCACCAGAGCCCCACAAACACCTTGGCCCCACAGCACTTGCAATGCAGTTCAGGCAAGCGCACAAATTCATCTGCACCCCCATCTGGCTCCCCCCATCTCTGTTTTTCCTCTCCCTTTCAAACTATGCATCTTCACATGGTTTTGTCTGTACATTTTTCTCACTGTGATTTATCCTAACCATACCATTTTTACTGGTTTGTTTTATAATACTGTATGTCACTAGAAACACAATACTAGGACCCTGGCTGTTTCCAGACTTTTGGAATGAAAGGCTGATTTTTTTTTACTCCCAGCAGCCCTCTTCAGTGATATAGGGAACATTAATTCATGACCTATGTGTTGCAGACAGACAATAAGGATCTTCACTTAACTTTTGCAATTATCTTCTATTATACAATTTTTATTTCAAGTAAATTAGATTTGAATTTGGTGCCTAATCCAAAAGTGGGCTTGTTTGTGACCCTACAAGAAATATATGATAATTGGAACCCACAACTGGTCAAAGTTTAAAACCAATTGCACTGCCTTCCATTTATAAGATCAGGCCACTGGTGCTTTTGGGGGTTATCAAAGATTCACCACAAGTTGTAATGAATCTATTTGCAAAGCCATAGCTCTACAAGGCTGTGAGCCCTCATGTCAAAAGTTGAGATTGAAGCTGTAAAGTAACAGAAGAATCCTTCTGATCATGGCTACAGAGACTGATCAGGGCAAACATCCATCCTTGTGGGCTATGGCGCTTGGTCCGTTGAAAGCCTTTCCATACTGTACATAGGCTCTGCGGTATTTAGTCTTCCTCATTATCTGATCCTTTTACAGCATGTCTCAAACCCAGACATCTTCCTCTCGCTCTCTCTCTCTGACAGTATAATTACAATATCAAGTTTGAGAAAGTGTAACTTTAATAATCTTTCGACATTTACAGAAACCTGAAAATGAGTAGATACTTCACCATTTTTGTACAATGTAAGCCTGTGTCTGCATGAAAATGCTGGCCCCTAATAATCAATAGCAAGAAAAATATTTTACTGCATGGCCTCTGGAGTTCCATGAGCACTGGTATCCAGCCCTGCTTCAGTTATATACAGCACAGATGAATAAACACATCTGTGGATGGCATATTTAAAAAGACCATTACATTTAGGTGTGTAACAGGTGTGAGAAATTACAGTTAAGAGGTGCATTTTCCAGCTATAAACATACCAAAGTTCTAACAGAAGGAACTGTATGACATTAAAATGTATATCTTTTGCTGCATACTGTCTCTCTGTGAAGACACACACACACACACACACACACACACACACACACACACACACACACACACACACACACACACACACACACACACACACACACACACACACACACACACACACACATATGCACACTATGCTTTTACATGTATGCACAGTAAATGATGCATGGTCCTTATTTATTGTCTGCAGGTGGTATGCAACATTTATAATAAATGTGAACAGATTAAAGAGGATCAATTTTGTTAGACTGAAAAAAACATGCACTAAAATTCAGATTTATTTGTTACCAACTTTGTTCTGAAAGACTAAGGTTTCTTTGCAGAGTTGCAGGTGTCCCCAGTTTTCTTCTATTTCTTTTCCTTCATTATTCTGCATCAAAAATCACTGCACTGATATGATATCCTGTCAAGTATATCATCATGTCATTTACAGAACAGTTGGTTTGTATATGTTACAATAAAAATAATAAAGTGGATGCTTTACATTTTGCACAGTTCAAGAATAGTTGGTGTATTTCAAGTGCTGATGTTCCAAAAATATGGATAATAAAAGAGAGAGTTCAGGTTGTAGATAGACAGGAATTATACACAAAAGCTATCCAATAAATAAGGCTTAATAAAAGGTAAGGGTTATTTTATTTTCCACTAAAATATTCTAAAATTTTCATAAAGGTTTCATGTGCAGTTTATGCTCTGACTTCATTGTAACTGATAATGAATAATCTCCTCAGTTATAATAACGTGTATTAAATGAAAAGTCCTTTCTGTATATTTAAAATTCAAAGCATTTATTCAGTTTTTTTCACATACTTTATTATTTTGACACAGCAAATAGGTTTCACAAGAAGAATGATGTGGACAGCATCAATGACATACTCATCTTTGTTTTTGTTACTGTTTTTGCTCCTGCGTTTGTGTTACCAGGTAAAATATAGTATCTCAGTGGGTAAACGAAAGAAAGAAAATGATTTTAACATAAGTAAATGAGCTTACTCTATTACAAATTCTTGCTAAAATGTGGTTTAACGCATATTTTACAATTACTTACTTTTAATAACGCGTACTTTTCCAAGATGCCTTTACTACTCTCAATATATATATGTATATATATATATATATGTATGGGTATTTTTATGTTCTTGCTGTATGGTTTGCTCTAAGGCATTAAAAAAACTGTGAAGTATAACATTCTCTCTTACTTTTCATTCTGTATTGCGTGACTAGTGTTGGCTGACCTTAATACTGCATCAGCATTAAGCTGGTCTGCTCAGTGACAGGAATCTAACCCACACGCTGGTCTTATCCAATGCCATGAAACCAGAGCAGACCTCACACCTCTGTCCTACAGAGCTTGGCCCAGAGGGCATCATGGGAAGCCAGTTCAGGAATGAAACACCTACAGAGACTCAGTTTAGACACTAGATTTGGAATAACATCTGCCAGTCACAGACATAGTTTGGGTGGGTCCACAGCTCCATAAAAATAATTTGTGTCAGAATTTAAATTAAATCAGTTCACAAGGAAGTGGTTGTGACAATTATGTTTTAGTCTTTTCGATGTACTATCTAGTTCAACAGTTTGAGCTAATTTTAATCACTATATTTAATTTAAAATGTGTTTAAATTAGCTTGACTGAACCATCTCGACCTGTTTAGGAATATAGGCCTAAAAAAGGCTGCATATTTTATGCCCCTGTAGGTCATTTAAACTTTTATTAAGTATTATTATTGCCTATATAGGAATTATAACAAGAAATGGCATAAATAATTTACCTTTGCATTTTTCTCAGTGTAAATGATAAATTTCTGATTTCTTTTTTTGGACAACTATTATGTATAAGTACAAAACTTTAATAATAACAGTAATGTAATAATGTCACTGTTTTTATTGTTTTAGTTGAGTATTCTGGATCATTTCAGAGTTAAAAAATTTAATGAGGAACCATACGTTATTCAGAGCAATGCTTTGAAAATGTTGCCATTAGAGTCAGTTAATGCTTACACAGATGATGGTATAAATAAATAAAAACACTAGTAGTTTGCACAAAGAGAAGTCAAGGTCATGTTGGATTTTTGTAAATTCTTAACATGTGACAACCCAATTTTTGGGGGGTTAAAACTCAATCCATTTTGTTGTATCTTGATCTTGTTTACACTGTGTGGATACTTGGATGAAAGTCTAAACCCAAACTCTTGTACTTAAGAGCCGCCGGTGTAGGTCTGTTTTTGAAGGTTATGGAAGAGTCTCAAACTTCCACTGTTACATTGGTTGAAATGTATCCCTTCTGAAAACCAAAACAAAAGTGAATTTTTATCCAAGCAAGCTAAACTGAAAACATATTTGGATGCAGCCTGACCGTGAAGATGATATCCACCACCAACTGTGAGTGGTCACAGAAATGTCTGACCTCTTCTAAAGTTTATTAAAAGTATTTTTTGTACCAAAAGTCTAAATTTAAATTTATATAGGGATCATAGGGATTGACAAACACGGAGAGTGCGAAAAGTTAAAGCTGAAATGAACTTAATATAAATTGCACCCGTTTGACACGTGACACCAGATCATGTGAAAACATGAGATGAGAGGAATCTGTGCAAGAAACTCCCATATGACTGACTTGGAAATACAATGCCTAAATAAGAAATTAAATACACAAACCTCATACTACAAGTGTCTTTAAACAAAAAAGTGCAGACCTGGACAATGACAAATGCCTGACTGTTTTATGTAAGTGCAGAGCTCTCATATATGCATGATTGTTTCCTATAAGCATTCATGCAACATCAGGGCACACGGGCGGCACACGTCTGGTTTATATCCTCCCCAAAAGCCTCTGTCTTAAGCCTGTATCCCAGAACACCCTTTGCTTCTGGTACACATAGAGGGAGAGAATATCTGGACCCTGTCAGTGTTTCCCTGCAGACCTTAATTATACAGACTGGCTTAATTAGATCAACTTTGATTGCTATTTCAAGTGATGGGAACAACATGAAGTTATATGCTTGTTATTCCCACCCATCTCTTGCTTTCTTATTGGAGTACCGTCTTGCTCCTTGTCTGTCTTGTATGGAGCTGGTGACTGAGTGGGCGTAGTTATTTTGATGAAACACTGACGTGGCAGGTGCTCTGCTGATGATCTGAGGTCAGACTCTTGATTGAAGCTGAAAACATTTTTTAAAAAAAAGGCATGGGATGTTATGCCCCAACCATCTGTCACAGTATGTGGATTTATGCATAAGCAACGTCAGACTTCATCTTAGACAAACAAACACTGGCACGCAAAGATATCTCCACAGGAATAATACCAGGAGCATTTCGACTTCAACAGCATAGACAAAGTTTAATCACCCAGAACTCCACAGGTCTTTTAGTTTTATTCACACATGTAAATTGGGGGACCGTGTTTGTCCCAAGGTTGTTCCCTTATATGGATTATATGTGTTACATGTATTCTAATTTCACATATAATAATCATTATATTGGATGAATGTATTTAGCTGCTCTTGTGTATTTGTTTGAAAATTCATTTTAAACCTATTCAAAGCTATGACTTCATTCCAAATCAAAATTTTTAAACTTGAGGGTTTTCTGAGAAAACTTAAATCTGTCTACAAAAAAATGCATATGTATTAGCCGCTAAAGAAACAGAAAACAAAAAAATTCACTCTTAGTCATAATGGAAAAAATGTGTGCTTAATATCTTTGCCAGATACACTATGTGTCAGCATAAAATTACAAGCGAACAAAGGATGTTATTGGTGAGCTTGATGAGAAAAAAAACATAGCTTTCACTATTTTTACACATCATGTTAATGCCTTCTCAGTCAAGGTTTGAATCCAAAGATAAGGTGCAGAGGTGCGTTCCAGTTGGCTCTAGAGTTGGTGAAGTCATTACCTACTCTCAGTGGACGTTCCTGCTGCACCAACTTGGAAAAACTGGATGTCTCCAAAATAGCCAAGTTTTGAGTCTCTACAATTATGCTTTATAAAAATAGAAAATCACAAACCAATGGTAAAAACGTACGCCAATTTTGGTGATAATGATTAAAAAAGCCAAACATTTTGATGCAACATTTCACAAACAACCCCACCTTAACAACTTAATCATGAATAACAGCAACTTGGTGCTGTTTACGCTGGAAACTTAGTGGACACAAAACATATTAGAAAGAAATTGAATAAAGACATCAATGGACTACAGGTGGTACTGGGTGCAGCTATCTTTAAATCTGGAATCTCTGGGTCCTGTGGTCTGAGTACTCACTAAATAGCGCCATAAATCACTAAGCTGGCAACAGTGTTAACAGCAATGGTTTCTGGTCTGCTTCTCGTACTTGCCTGGATGCACCTTTGGAAGCAGTACCTGTGTTATTTTGATCGGCCTGAATAGTATCATAAGATCAAAATTAGGGTGCATTTATCTAATTGTTAGTTAGCTATTTGCTTGATAATTAATTTGTTAAAATTAAAAGAACTTGTAATTACAGACATGCATCAGAGGTACTAAATCTACCTTTAGTTCAACCACTGATCGTAAGACTTTAACTCTATGTAAGATTAGACGTTATTAATTTTAAAACTATTCATATCTTGAAGTTGTTTATACATGAGTGTGGAATGGAAACCTAAAGCAAAATAAGATATTTTCTTGAACTCCAGTTGAATTAATGGAGGTAAAAGTATAGGAGTATAGGAATAAATCACTAACACAATTATTTATACATATTAAAAAGTGTTTATTTCCAAGACAGATGATGGAGGGAAACAAGAAAAAAAGGAGACAGTGTATGACTGACGTCTGAAGATAAACATATCATTATGCAGTTTAGGCTGCAGATCAAGAGTTGTTGCTGGTGGTGTGACTATGCATTCATTATGAAGCAGCAGATTTATGTTACATCAGGTAGAGGAAAAAACAAAACAGGGCACAGTAAATAGAGCTTGGCTATTTTCCAATCTTTAGCCATTAAATAAATTTCAAGTCTGGGAAAAATATGCTGAACTCATCATTTTAAAACTAATAATACAGCAGAGCTTTCAAAGACTTATTGTGAAGCAAAAATTAAAGGCAGAAATTTGTGTTAATAACACTCAAATATGAGCTGGCTTTGGTGTTAAGAAATTGAATTCTACTTAACCTATTAAGTGTTTAGGACTTTTGAACTGTGACATTTTCAAACTAAATAAGCCAACATGAGCCCAAGAAAAAATATATGTATGTGAAAAGAAGTAAACATTAAGGAAGAGCAACACTGCATTCACCCAAGATGGCATCAAAAATAAAAACAGACCAAAAGATGACTAAATAGACAACGAAAAATATCTTTTGCGCATAAAAGTTGGAAACGGGACATGGGTGATTTCAATGCTTTTAAAAATTAAAACAACAACAAAACAATATTTTAATTTTGCTAAATATTTTTTATTTGCGCAGTCTAAGCTAAGTATAAGCTATTGACTTGCTAATATGTAAGCAGGTCTGTCTATTATACTTGCTGACTCGCATGGCTCGTTAGCACGTGAGGTAATCTTTGTATGTGTTTACAGTGTGGTATCATGGTCAAATGTGACATCTGTTTGGCTTGTCTTGCTTTGACTTATATCACATTGTGGCTAATCCCTCATGTTGCTCTTTGTCATCACGGGAAGGAGGAGACAGCAGTGAAAATTGGCTTTGGTGCTAAAGCTGAAGCCTTTGATCCCCCATGCGCCTGTGTCCTTAAATGAATGTTTAATCACTTAGTTAGTATTATTACTCAGGTCAGTTCACTTATTTCAGACCACATATTTGAAAATGAGATGCCACTTTCTGCCTCGCTGCTAATTCTTTCTTAACTTGGTCAAAAAGACTTTTGCTTGCTAAACATAAAAAAATTGCATCATGCTTGGTCAGTTTATATTAATAAACATCTTTGGAGGTCAGGGGGTACAAGTGTAGCTCCCCATGGATACAAACAGAGTTGTGGTTCTGATTTTAAACACTGTTTTTGCCACAGGAGGAATGGAGAGAGGATCAGAGAATGCAGACTCTCCTGTCAGTGAAATAAGGCCAAGCCCTGGAGATAGCCAGCAGAGCTTGTTTATCCCTGTCCCTCCCATCCCTCAAGAGAGACTACTACGAAAAGCAAAAATACAGTCCTTCCTCTTCCTCATGGTTTTCTTTCTCATCAACATTCTCCTTTCATCCTGTGCATCTTTACCCTAATTGTATACAGACAAAAAATTTACAAAGACACACACTTGTAATGAGCCTCTTTAATTTGATAAGAAACAGTGCTGGATTAAAAAAGGAAACAAAAAACGCAGGACTTTGCATTACATATTTGATTGCAAAATCTGACCATGCATTTTAAAAAATGGATTTACTTCACTTTACCAAAGGGCTAATTTATACTGAGTACACTAACTTTACAGACCTTAAAGATGCAATCAAGAGCATTCACTTCTCTTTGTTCCACAAGACAGTCTTAAGCACTTGTGCCTGCTGTTTGTTCTACAAAACAAACAAAGGCAAGCAGAGCTGGAACAGTGATTAGAGAAATCAACAAATCCTCAACAGGACATGAGCACATGGGCCTCTAAGCTGGATCAGTTTCTTTGGAAAGGGTGAGTCAATGTTGAAGGGTTAAGGGTGCATGGGATGGCAGGGAGGAGGAGGGACTGTGGGACTAGAGGTGCGAACTCCAAGCGGACAGACCAGGGTCTCTCAGTTTAGTTTACCATATCCGTCATGGGAACATCACATCTATTTTCTTTTCATTACAAGACCAATCTTTTCACAATCCTTCCAAACAACAGTGGAATAACAGCTTGTTTGCTTTGTGTGGCCTCTGAGGAGCGGTTGTAGTCTTTGTTGTGAATCTTGGAGCCCATGACAGAAAAAATTATCTATTTAAAAAGAATGAAAATTTAAAATATATATATCCTTGTCCCCCCTTTTTTTAATCTTTGCATTTGCATTCATGCACAAGAAGCAGCCAATAAACAAAGAAAAACCAATAAAAATAGCTGAGTGAAAAATCAAACAATTAAATAACAAATATGCTGGATTTAAACTGAGAAGGAAGATGGAGCAATATTCCTGTAACAACTTAAATTTTGTTGCTGTTGCTTGATTTTTTCCCCCCATTTTTTTATTTAAAAAAAGAGGACAACATAAAGAACCTTTTGATGCACGACAGCAGGTTATAGCTATAAAGATAATACATATCTGTGGTGTTTTAGCAAGTCAAAACACACTTCTTTAACATGATAATTTAAGAGGCTCTGGTGGGAGAGTGGTTGTCTTAAAATCACAGGATCTGGTTCTTCCACACACCCAAGTATCCCTGGGCAAAAACACTGAAACCCTACATTGGTCCTAATATGCTCATTATTGTGTGTGGCTATTGAACGAAAAGCACTGCATGTGTAGAGTATAAATATATATTGAAAAGCACCATATGAGTGTGTGCAAGGATAAGGTTAAAGCTGCTATAAAAGTGAGGACTATTAACAACTGTTAACACATCCAAGAGAAATACTTGTCAAATAAAGAAAACCATGAGGATGATATACAAGTGACCGCAAAGCTGAGCATCCCTCAGCATGCTGTTTATCTTGGTTTGGGATATTCTAATGGACCTTCATCCCTTCACATCATCACGTAACATATTCAATTGATTAGTGGCTGTTACAAAGAATGCTGATTTCCCAAATACAGAGCAAGAAAATATTTTCTTTCTTTCTTTCTTTTTTTTAACTTGCCTTGCAAAATGATAATCTGGCTGTTGTATCGTGCTGAACAAACTTGCTCTGCCAAGGGGAGGCCTATGGGTAAGGCTCCTCTTGATAATCTGATTCATTTCTTTATTTATTTACTTTGAATCACAGAATCTATGTAATCTTGCTGGACCTGACCGGAGGGGACAGAAAAAGATGGAAAATAGCAAAAAGAGCAAAAGGGAAAGAAGAAAGGAGACAAAAAGATCACAGACAGAAGGAAACGACCCTTCAATCCACACCATCACCAGACAACAAACTGTTACACCTATTATATTTTCTCACGTAAGTGGAGAGTAAAATAACAAAACAATGCTCAGAAAGTATAGGAAGAGCATAATAATAACAACAACAACAATAATAATAATAATAATAATAATAATAAAATTCTGAGAATAATAAAATTTTATAAAAATTTGGGTGTATTGTGAATTACTTGATTGAAAATTAAAAATTTCTTTGCATCTTAAACAGATTTCTTAAAGGAAACTTGCTTAAAACTGTATGATTATTTGTTATTATGGTCTTATATGGTTGTTTCAGCATCCTGTCCCCAGCATGAAATGCAATATAACAAAGTGGAAAGGCTCCTAGAATCATAGACTACATCCACAGAACAACTTTGTCTAATATGTCTGAAAAGTTTAGCACGGTATTTTTAGCTTAAACTTTTTTTTGTTATTATTATTATTATTAAAGACATGTTTCTTTGAAGCATGTTTCAAATTTCTAATTTTGATCCTGTATCAGTCTGATATATTCAAAATACTGATATTTTCAAAATACTGATATTTTCACATGTAACAAAGAATGTAAATTGTGACACAACAAAAGCTGCTTTGCAGTACAATTTAAAAACTCCCAAAGTACAAACAGGGACAGGCATTTTTGCCAGGTTTGAAAGCATGAACAAATGTTTCCTTGTCTCAGTTTATTTAGCCAGACAGGTAAGTGATGCATAATTGTATGGCCTAGCACGCCTGTGCACAGCTCAGCTCTTTCCCTGCCCGATTGTCCCTCCCACACATAGCCTGGTTCAGATCAGATTTGACAGTGTGTGCACAGCAGACATGCAGAATTAACCTTTGTGTATGTGTGAAACACTTTAGGGTCTGTTCAAAGCTTAAGATCAGTTAACTATGCAGATGAACCTGGTTTTGAAGCTGAGGTGGGAGCGGCACTGGAATATGAAAAGAAGAGATGAATTGAATATGATGATTGCTGGTTAAAACATAATGGCACTACTGGTGGAGTCTGTAATGTCACAGTAACAAAATATCAAGTAGTGAATGTGACAAGAAGGGTTAGTATTGTTTCTTAACTGGATCCAACCAAACACCTTCTCTGAAAATGTGTTCAGCACCGAAAACTGAAGATCCATTCAGGTGTGTTGCCACATGAAGTGGGACGAAGTCATTGTTTTTATTTTATTTTATTATTTTTATTTTTGGACATATAAATACCAGTAAATACCTGTTAATTTTCTTAGTACTTAAGAATAACACATTTGAAACACAGTTTCAACAGTTTCAAGTACAACTGCAATGGGCAGCCACAGGATTGTATTAAAGTAAAACTTTATATGACTATACAAGTCATCTGTTTTTCACAACATTTAATAAAAAAAACACCTCTTGTACAAGGCACCACAAACCATCCATTCATCTCACAATTTCTTAGCATATTAGATGAAATAGTCCTTTATTGTTATGATAGAAAGTATTAAAAAAATTTCGATCAGATTGTGATAATGGATTTTCCACTCAGTCTCCAATGATGTCCCCAATAATGTGTGAATGTGTCAGCTGTGCACATGAGTGTATGTGTGTGCTGGTGTGAGCTTGTCCTTTCTGTTGACTTGTATGTTCTTTCCTTGACTGTTTCCTGATCATCTCTTGTGCTCATGTGTGAAAATGAACTAAAAAAACAGGCCATTGTGAGAAACAGTAGCCTTTTCATTATCATTGAGAATGTCACTAAGTGATCATTGCTGTATGCTAGTGAATGTCTGTGCAGTTTTAATTATTATGGGATCAGGGTTTTAACACTTTAACCCATAAGAGCCTGACGTGACATATTTGTCACATACAGTTTCTGAGACATTTTGCTTCAATTTATGGTATAAACTTTGCTCAAAATCCTGTTGAACACAATCTGATACTTGTCTTCTGTCCCCTAATAGATATCCAGAAGCAGAAAACCACATTATAATATTTTTAAACTATCACATGGTAATAAATTGTATACCCCCCCCAAAAAAATAAAATGTTAATTTTCTTGTTATACTTTGTTAAAGGGCCAAATAAAGACCTCCTGTTAAAAAAATTGGACTTACCATTTTTTCATGGGTCGGGCCTTAGAGGGTTAAGACACAAGTATAAGACTTTACTTGTGATCGGTTATCTATGGGATAAGCTTTGTGCCACTGGGGAGCAAATCTGAATTCTTTATATTTGAATTTGAATCATTCAATTTGAATCTGAATATGCCTGTTTGAATAATTGCTTAAAAAAACTGAATCCAAATGACCATATTTGATATTGAATCTTTGTTTTTTGAATGTGTATATTGGTAAAGATGAAACTTTTGTATTTGAAAAAATTCATTCCCTAATTCATTTTTATAGTTGAGTTTCAGTTCTCTCCATTCAAATTCAGATCTGAAATACAAATTCAGATCTGAAATTCAAATTCAGATCTGAAATTCAAATTCAGATCTGAAATTCAAACTTTTGTGCCACACATCCGGGACCTGACGTGAGGCAAAACAAGTCGATCGCAGATGGCGTTACGTCAGTTTTGTGCAGTTGTTCTCAACAGCTACAAGCAGAGGGAGGGCGAGGGGAGGGTGGCGGCGGGGAGAGAGAGAGAGACGCTAAGATCCAGGCCAGCCACTCTCGCTACAACGGCAGTTACCGTTTCTGCAATGGCACTTGCCGTTTCTGTAACGCAAAAGATCAAGCTGGTCCGTTATAGCCTACATGGTGCATGTGCGTCACTTGAGATGCACATCAATCTGTGCAAATTTACACATATTTTTCTTGTATTAGGAGTTACCACTAATGTGAAAAGTCTGCAACCAGCCCACAGTGGCAAACCGCTGAGACCGTTGAGGTTTCAGTTTTTTTAAGCAATTATTCAAACAGGCATATTCAGATTCAAATTGAATGATTCAAATTCAAATATAAAGAATTCAGATTTGCTCCCCAGTGGCACAAAGCTTATCCCATAGTTATCACTCATCTTTTCAAGTTATTGGTAAATTATCTACTTTGTTATCTTTGTTTTGGAGTGTAGTACAGCCAAACAAATTGGGTTGAGTATTACATTCTGCAACCTGTGCATGATGTTCTGTGATTCATGATGATCTCTGTGATGACATTGAGCTAAAACCGAGCTTCAAAGAGTTAGGTTATTGCTTGTCTTCTGTCAGTGTTTCCAAACATTTCAGATACGAAATAAGACCTTATCAAGAAACCGCCCTCTCCAGCTGTGCATGAATCCCGAATGGACTAATTGTGTTTGCGGTTCAGACTCAAACATATACACTAGAATTAAGTGGAAATTATTATTTTTAAATTAAGAAAACAACATTAATGCATTATGGAAAACCAAAGGGAGCTGGATGTAGTGTAACAGTGTGTTTCTAGCCTTCGGGATTAAACTAACAAGCTAGTAAAGCAAATACGTTAGTTGTTAACCTAACTAATGATCTAATTACATTGATACAGACTAAACTTACCATTTATGTGCACTTGTTGCAAGTCAGTTTTATTAGACCTGCAATTTTAAAGGAATTGTTTTTGACTAGAAGGAAATTTGCTGAACACCTGGTAATTCATGTCTGGTACTCATCATGTAAAGTTCTCTAGGGGGTTCTGCAACTTCATTTGACGCTGTAATGGATTTGTGAATTGAATTTCTTTGACTAAATAGTGATGAAGTTAGTTTATTTGTAAAGTAAACTGATTTGTGGCACCCTTTTTTTAAAAAGTTTCTTTGAGTCAACAGACTAAACTGAAGTCACACTGGACTTAAAGTCCAGAGTCAGGTTTTCATTTACTTTGTCAAGTTCTTCATCAAATTTGTGAGTGAGTTCAGGTCATGTGACTTAACTTTTCATCACTGATTGTAGTACTAATAAAAATGAGTAAAGCAAAAGGGATTGCCTTTCAGATCTACAGAGGCTTATATTCATTTCACTCACAAGCTGAGTTTGGACTGATAAAGACAAGTAATCAGCGCAATAGTTCAAGTAATAATGTTTAAACACAGTTATGTACCAACTTATACCCTCAAGGTCCTGTTTGCTGAATAGCGTATGCTGCATCTCTGAGTCCTTGAGATAGCTTCCTGCCACAATAGCATGTGTGAAAAGCAAGAACATGAGCAGCTCGTTTTGAAAATCACGTTAACACCAGAGTGGAACTGGAAAATGTCTGTTTTGAAAAATAAATCCAGGGCTTATCTTGTGAGTGAATCAAAGGGATGTTTTGAACGTTATGCTGGCAATTATTGTCTGCGGGCTGCTGGGCGATCCAGCTATAATGCATTCTCTTTTTTTTTTAAGTGGTCAAATGCTCTGTATATTCCTCTTTTTTAGTCTGTGCTTAGCTTTTAATGTAACAGCAATCAACCACAACAAGATTTTTGAGGCCCAGCATTCATCCCTTAGAAATCCCACCAAACGTGAGTAGTATTGGAATTCCGGAGCACCATGCCAACCGTGAAGCCTCCCTGCCTCTCGCAAGCACTGCATGGTGAGGCAATTTTCCTCCGGCTGAACTTTCCAAAGCTGCCTCACCTGGAACCAATCTGTAACACAATCGAAGGGTCCTGACTTGAAAGCCCATTCCTTCCCTTTGATAGTCTCTTCTTGGTAGCCTGCACGGTGCTGAAAACAGACCCTTTGTAATCTGCAGATACAAAAGAGCCACGAATTGAGACAAGTATTCACCCATCAAACTGCATTATGCAAATAAACTAGAAACAAAGCTCAGATACTCTTTGTTTTACAGGGTTCTTTCTGGGAAGATAGAGACATTGCTTGTGTTTGGAAATTTAAAACATAATTTTCATTGCTGATTTCTTTTGTGTTACCCCATGTCATATATATATATATATATATATATATATATATATATACATATATAGTTTAATAGAAAATGGAAACTTCTTTACATTGAATATTAAATTTATTAAATGTATATATATATATATATATATACATCTTCCAATAAAGATGGCTAGCTGCTTGGCTGGATGAGGGTTCAAATTAGCAAATAATATTATGTAATAATGTGTACTACTAATGTGTAATAAACAATCATTACACGTGTACAACAATAATATAGGTATTAGAGTAGTACTGTGTAATAATAAAGATGATGAAATGACTAATTTACTTTGATAATGTCTATTCCTTTTGATGAAATTGTTTCTGTATTTCACTTTATCAATTAAAGAAACATTTAATTTATATTCACAAAAAATAATAATGCACAGGTAATGCCTATGGACATATAAACATACTAAGTTGGCTTATTCCCACTAAGATTAAAAACATTTCTTTTCTCATATGCCTATGCACGAAATCTGCACTGTAATCTTTAATCCAGCTTGCTTTTAATTGTTTTAATCGATTTTATTGTGATTTTTGCTATTTGATGCTGCTTTTTGTGCTTTCTTACACCATTTGTAATGCTTTTAATGTTTTATGTCTTGTACATGAAATGTGCTATACTAATAAACTTCCCTTGCCTTGCAGTTCAATTCTTCCACTAAATTCATGATATTTTTGGCCTCAATACATAAACAACTACAAGATCGAAGCTGTAATATCATCATATATTTACTGATCAGTCAAAAAATGATCTGAACAAATTGTCAAAGGTTTTTAAGGAGCTCCAAGGTGTACCATCAACATTAACATGCTTGATAGCTGCCAGTCAGTTATTGCATCTTTCTAACCCTAACCCTTCAAATCCAGTTGTGTTATGTTTTATTAGCCCTTTGTTTTCACTGACAATAAAACCGGATGTGACGAAGTTCAAGTTGGCAGATGTTTGTGTCTGTCATTCCTTTAAATAATTAAACCAGGGATCTCCAACTCTGGTCCTGAGCTACTGTCCTTCAGGTTTTGGATTCTACCCTGACGCAACACACCTGACTCAAATCACTGGGTCATTAACAGGCTCGTGCAGAGGTGTGTTGTAGTAGGAGACATCTAAAACATGCAGGACAGTAGCTCACGAGGACCAGAGTTGGAGACCCCTGGATAAAACTGATTTGTTGTGTTGCTGGTTTTCGAGGGCACCAATCACAGACATACCTTGCATATCGGCCTAAATAGCTGCACGCCTCTTTGGAGATATCCAAACTACCACTACACAACCAATGTTGTGACCTCATCTTTGAAGGATAACTTCTTCTGCTTTTAGCTCCACATTCATTCTGCTTGCCTAAGTGGAGCAGGACAAGGTCATCTCATTGGCTGTTGTCGTGTACATTTCCACCATGTTTGATCGAGTAATGATAGGCTCACAGCTGATCACCATGATTAACCAGAAATTTATCACAATTATTAAGCATGATCATAATCTGATATTGAGTTAGAAGTATTTTCTAACTTGAATCCATTTTAATTTATACAATTTAAAATTTTTCTGCAGCAGTTTCTTAGAAACAGCAGTAACAGTGGGGTTAGCAAAGGGAAGCAGGTGGAACATAACGTTGCTTATTTAATAAACATAAGAGGTCTTTATAATAAAAAATGTGATCTGAATAATGGGGGGGGGGGCTGTGCCCCTGTAGAGCCCTATTACTGGCACCGCCCCTGCCTATAGGTAATACCCTATAATATGTTCACTGCTCTAAGCAAAAATAGCAATTATAGGTCAACAGCTGTCCATTAAGGACTTTTGAGAAATGTGGCTTTGAGTCAACTCTGATTTTCTTAATTATTCAGTTGGAGCCACAGGCACAAAAAAAAAAAAAAAAAAAAACCTGCATCACAGATATTTACTCAGTGAAGTTGATTGTGGTTCTGTTTCATTGTAGGTGTTGTAAATTTTCTTTTTTTTATATGTACTTTAGCCGAGAGACTCCTGAAAATTTTGCTATGTTGCATAGTGACAATGAAGGTCTTGAATCTTAAACCTTGGTTTCTTTCGTGGAAAAAAGTGGGAAAAAAGAGTAAATCTCAAATGAAAAGCTGAGCCTTTTTTTTTTTTAAATACAGTGCGTACATAACATGTATGAGCAGAGCCATTTTTCTTTGGCATTTAAAGGAAGAAAGAGTTATTTTTATTCAAAATCCTTTAATTAGCCAATTTGCTTGTTCATACATGTGATTTTGATTCAGTAATTAGCTCAAATTGAATTAGCACCAGAGGAGCCAAACTCTTCTAAACCATGAAATAAAAAGGACATTTGTTCTCGGAGCCCTCCTACACAGTCCCAGTCCCTAAGTTTGGAAATCAGAAAGTCACAAGCATGTGTCCACCAGTGGCAAACGATCTACTTTCCAATGCATCACAGACTTGAGTCCAGCCAACTTGTACACTACTCTGTTCATTCCATAATCATCTTATCTTGCCTTACCGTCTTTTCTTTTCTTTTCTTTTCTTTTCTTTTCTTTTCTTTTCTTTTCTTTTCTTTTCTTTTCTTTATTAACAAATTATGTTAAAATGAGAGGTTCATGTCTGCATATTTAAACAGAAAAAGCAGACTTTTAAGGAAAGTTGATTGTATTGACACAATCATAGTCCTATTTCAATAGATCAGTCAAAATATCGTGATCTGTACTGGGTATTATAATTTTTCATTTTCATACTGAGAAATGCAACTGTAGGCATAACTCTTGGGTCACCAGGCCTTCTATGTTTTAGGTTGTGGGCTATAAAGTCAAGATATGGTTGGCTACAAGAATAATAAACAAGAAAAGCAAGTATGGCATAAAAAAATATAATAACAATTTCCAAAAATTAAATAAAATTATTGGAATTCCTTGATAATGTTCTTTTCTTTTTTTCTCACTTTTGAAAAAAAAATAAAACTATTTAACTGTTAACTATTATATATTTAACTATAGATAATAATAGTTAAAGTAAAGTTTTTTCTAAGTTTTGTTAGAAAATATAAAAGGAATATTCTAATAGACACATAAAAAAATCCAAAACATTTTAAAAAAACATTTAAACTCTTTGGCACAAGCATGTGCATTGCTTTCATAAATAGAAAACAAACAAGCAAATACATACACAATTTTAAAAAATTAAATAAATGATGCCAACAAGTGATTAAAATCAGGATTTGGTATAAGAGCAGTATCAATTAAAAAGCTCACTCTTTGGAGACCAATACAAGCAGAAGATCTCCAGCTTTTCAACAAATGTTAGAAAAAAATGGCACATTTTCCCTTTACAGAACATAATATTGTTCTTATATTTAGGGAATCTGAATGAATTTTATTAAGTAAAGGACAGGTGTGCCAGCCAAAGCTAGATATTGGATCCTTCAGACAGCATTGAATCAAGAACTGAGCATGACTCAAGCAAGAACATGGACAAGGAATTAGTGGAAAACCCTTCTGAAGCACCAGAGCTGCAGTCACAAATGCCAACTAAAACAGTACTCTAAAACAAAAAGGAAAATTGTATTAAACTTTTCAAGAGGTGATATTCACCTTCTGGGATAGACCTAAGTAGTGAATATTCCAGATCCCCTTTGGAAAGAGTGGACACTGTATTATTTGAAACAAAGACAAAAAAGACCATCTAGGTTGGTTCTGTTATAGAGTTGTATCAGTACCCTTTGCAGGTTTATAGATTGAAAGTGATGTATGAGAAGAAAAGTTCATTTGGAATGTATGCTGTCTGCAAGATTGTTTCTTCGGTTAAATCCGGGATAGAAGAATAGGACAAAATAACCCCTAAAATGTTTTACAACCTTTAATGCTGTCTTTGAATATTTTTGCAGGTCTGAATTGTAAAAAGCACCTAAAAGACAAAACATGAAATATTGTTGATTTACTTTGTCTGTAGTGAAAAGTATTAGAATCACTGAGTTTTCTTTTTTGCATTAATTCTTTTTTCCTTTTACTTTAATTCAATTTATTTAATATTTTCCTCACAGTCAAAATGTTTTCTGATTTGGGGTTGAACGTTATCGGTTTATCAGGGCAACAAAAAGGACTTCAAACTTCAAAAAGCTAGTGATAAAATATTTGCATCACAAGATTGTGCCAGAGAATCTGTGGGCTCCATTATTTGGGGCTGTGTATGGTTTTGTCCTCAGGCACATTAGCTTCCTCATTTATCTTCTCCTTCCTCTGCCCTTTCACGCTTGTCACCCTCTCTGTCATTTAGCGGATGCCATTTTATAGTAAAACAAATTGATTTGTCTTGCTCTACCCAGCATGCCTTCAATTTGATATGTTTAATTTGCTGACTATGTTTGATTTCAGTTTTCTGTTTGGGCTTCTTTTGTGTATCTGAGAGAAAGGCCTGTGTCTGGAAAACAATGCTGCATGCATTATATCCTAATATCCTAACACTTTCTGTGTAAATGTAGGGTTATTTAACAAAAAAAATACATTAAACAGAGATATGTAAAATTTGAAGGGTCACAATGCATAGGTTTAACCACTGGCTTAAATAAAGGAAGACAGTGGACTTCAGTGATTCACAGTGACCCAATGTCCTGCCCTCAGCATGTAAGATCAGACTCTTTTGTGTTTGACTTGCAAGACCCCGAGCTCAGCTAACAACACATGCAGCTTTAATTGGAATCACTTGGTCACCCCAAAGCTGGATGAACAGAGCTTTGTAGCATGGCAGCTTCCAAAATCTGAAATATCTCAAAAAAGGTGGCTAATTTTCCACTCAGAAATCATTTTAACACCTTCAAAAGTACTTGTAGTGGCAATGCTAACACTGATAGTAAAATTGACACTAATAAAATTTGTCTTGAAAAAGGTCAAAGATAAAAACAATTATTCTGGGTTAATTTGTTTTACCTTTAATTTAATGTCCATACATCATGTAGAAACTCCCGTAATTTGACGATGTATCTTTCATACCAAACTTAATGTATTGGAAATTTTTTAATTTTTAAATTAAAAGGAGAAAAACAAACAAACAATAACAAAACTCAGTCGTCTTGTCTCCTGTATTAAGAAGTAATAGGAAAATCGAATAAATCATTTAGAATTCCAGCAAAGCATGTTTGTCCAAGGAGGCAAACCACCATATAGATAAGGAATGTAAGGCACCAGGGCATGGTGGGAGGGTTAAGGGTGATGTGAGTGTGTGAAAGGGAGTGTTTGTGGATACGATGCAGGGGAGGCTGTGAGTGAGGGGTTATGGGGTGAATAGATGGACCGTGGTAGTGGCAGGCAGTTGTCTGGGTGAGCATGGTCCTTCTGGGCATGGTGCGGGCCTGCTGCCTTAGGGTGTGGCAGGCTGCCTCTGGGCTCTTGGGGGTCGGGACCCTTCGCTCTGGCTGACCTGGATGGCTGATGCCTGGTGGTGCCAATCTTGGCCCGCTGGGGCTTGGGCCCCGTGACCACAGGGGGCTCCGGCTGGGGCCTTCCTCTGCCCCCCGTCAGGGTGGGTCCGGTGTGGTGTTAATGATGGGATGGCTTGGGTTCGTGCTCCAGGAATTGTTGCTGATTACCTGGGTCTCTGGGCTGCCCTAGTCTGCCCCTGGCCTCCATAGAGGCGTGGTCACATTTGCACGATCACACTCATCTCTGCTCACACCTCATCCCTCATACTCGGCATGCTGACACAATCACTGAGGTGTCCATTGGGTTTAAACTACTATAGCTACTGTTTTTATTATTATTATTTATCATGTGTGTCTTTGGTACTTTGATTGTTGTTGTAATGAATGTTGCTGCTGTCTTGGTCATGTTTTTTATAAACTCTTGATGATTGTCTCTTTGTTTACTTGTAAAAGCTGTAAGAAAATTTCTGTTGTGTTTCAGTACAGGTGTAGCAGTTGGTTGTCTGGTGTTACGTTGAATTGAAGAGTTGTTGCTTCTATCTACTGTATCTTTGTCTCCTCTTCCTTTTTTCTACTTTCTTTTTTACTTCTTTTTTCTGTCCCCTCTGGTTAGGTCCAGCAAGATTGCATAAATTCCAATAATTCAAAATACTAGGATAAAGCAATATATTTAAATAAAGAAAGAAAGAAAAATTTTGATTAGCAAGAGGAGCCTTTTACCCATAGAGCTCCTCTTGGCAGAGCAAATTTGTTCCGTATAACACAGCAGCCAGACCATCATTCTGTTTGCCACAATGCTGGACAGGACAAGTTAAAAAAAAAAAAAAATACATCCACCTTAAATTATTCTGAGATATTTAACCTGTTTTACCTGGTTTATGTTTTCTCTGCTTCCATGTCAATTAAAATACTATCAGTTTTCCCTCTGCTAGTAATAGGGTAATTATAAACCTATGGTTTATTGTGTCACTGTTTATGTTTAAATTCTCAATCAACATTAAAGTTCAATTATAAGTGTATTACTGATAATAATGTACTTCCCCATATAATTCATAAGCTATATATAAATGTGTGTGCAATGTACCATTTTTTTTTTCTCTCTCTTCAGAAACACTTTTGAATATTTCAACAAGCTGCAGCATCATTTCTTCCTGTCCCCTCTTCCGAGGCACAGCTTAGTTATACGGCATCAGGACTAAAGGCTTCACCAATGGACCCTGAAAGGAGCCTCTTTAAGCTTAAGCTGATTTAAACCTACCTGAGAACAAAAACATTTCAGTGGGCTTTCCATCCAAAGCAGCAACCATACCATTCCCTTACAGCTGTCATACGATGTCATTATAAATAACTTTGCATCAAGAAAATCTAGAAGAGTAAGACTGTAAAGTGAGTTTGTTGAGAGGTTCTTAATGCATTTATTACAATCAACATGCCAACACCTTCCCCTGTAGGAATCATTGTCAATGGTCATAAATCAAAAGGTCTCAGACTTTTCTTTTTAATACCTATTTCTTGTTGTTATGTCTGCACTGGTTTCAGTATCATTTTTTTTTTTTTTTTTTTTGCAATACCTTCTTTATTTTGTATTTTTAATTTATATGTATTATTTATATATGTATATGTATTATGTATTTTCACATTCACTGTATTTTGCATGTAACTAGAACAGGGCTACTCTACTCAATTCAGTCCTAATAGGGCAGCAGATTTTCAGTTTGTCACTGCTCCAACACACCTGACTCACACAAAAGAGTCACTGTGCAGAACTTAATAAGCTTTTGTACCCATTTACTTGAGTAAAGTGTGTTGGAGCAGGGAGATATTTAAAACTTGATATTGCAGAACTGCAACCCTCAAAGGACCAAATTGAGTAGCCCTGAATTAGAACACTCTTTGTTTATTCAGTACCTTATTTCTAATTATTTATATTGTATTTTATTATGTCTCTTGTTTCTTCAGTTTTATTTGATGCACTATTATCTACTTGAAAGACATAAAATCTGCATGCAGCCTGTATAAGTGTATAAAAATTGATTGTGAAATTGACTGTGATGCAAGGGGGCACTAGCTAAACTCTTGCTTAAGTACCAAACTGAACAAAGCTGGCACTGCATCCTGACAATGCAGCACATAAAACCACACTACAACAGATAATTTAAAGGCTTAATCAAAACTGCATATTTCACATGCACATAAAAAATACAATAACAAGTCATCACTTAAAAGATGTTCGAGGATAATGATGAACACTTCTAATCCTCTTTAAACTATCCCCACCTCTTTGTCTCAGTGCATGTTTGCATTGTTGTATGTCTGAATATTAGTGATCAGCAGCTAATTTTTCATCAAGTCTTACAATCTGAACATTGAAATGACAAGATGCACATGTCAGACACACAATCTAATGAACGTTTCCCTTTCTTGAGATCTTTGTTGATGCAGAGGTGTTGAATTACTTCTAGCTTTGTAGTTAGTGTAGTTTGTAGTTAGTTGCATCTTACATGCTCTGTCACAGTAATTCATGTAAATACAATGAAAACATAATGAAATAATATTTCAAATCTTAAGTGTAGCATTAAAAATCTTTTAAAAAATGGTTTCCCCTTTGTTTTTCTTGTTTATTTTAATTCAGTATAAAATATTAGCAATATTTATATATATTAATATAGCAATAATACACTGACATAACCAAAATACTATCAGCAGTAATAAGGAGGCCAAGCAGTTCAGCAGGTCAGTTACCATGACAACTTGATCAGCTTACATTAAAAGGTGTGACTGTGGGTACTGATATGAAAAATGGGATTTTTCCTGTTGCAGAAAGTTTTTGGACTGGTATTATATTATTGTTAGTGTAACTAACACCAATTGCGTATATCAGCATATTGATGTCAACCTCTGACATAACCAAAAAGGTACTCTTTTGTAAAAGATGATGGGCGGCACCACAGATATTTAACACAAACAACAAAAGATTCTGCTCCATGCTCCAGGTACAGCCTCACATGTGTGTCATATGTGGTAAACTGGAAGTAAGACCAGATTATCCAGGTTTTAAATAACTCATTACATTTAGCAATATTTGACATTTAATTGCAACATTCTCCCAAATTTTACAAGATTTTTCATCCAACCATGTTAGATGTTGCCATATTTTCCTACAGTAGAAAAAGCAGGAGGGGGATAATGAAGATGCATGAGAAAAGACATAGTGGGTACGTATGCAGCTTGGCTGGTTGGCCCCCAAATATGCAAAAGCATATGACACAAAGGAAAGGTTTGTCCAGAAAATATGTACAAATCTTGATTTATAGAAATAAAAGTTGTCTGTTTTTGTCAATATTTGGTTCATCCACATTTGTTGCCATGAAAAACTGAAAAAAAAATAACCTACTGTAGGAATTTCATGGAAGGGAAAGCTTTTTTAAAAAACAGTTTTTGCTTATAACAGAAATAGCAACCATTTACTCTTGTATAATTCCTCAAACTCCCTTAAGTGAATAAATGACCAGTAAAGAGAAGGGCATCTGCTTCTGTGAGAATGTCCTCTCAAATTAAATAAAGAACATGACTCTGATTAAGACCCTTTTGAGAGGAACGTTTTTTCTTTACTTTTAGTATCCAGGACATTCCAGGATATTAAAGTAGAGAGTGAGCCCTCTGTTTTCTCCCGGTGCTGACCTTTGCACAAAAGGTCTTGCGGCTTTCAGTGCTGGTCATAAATGGTCGATGTCTCAGGAGCTCAACAATGCATAATGACCCATCATCGTCATAGATGCTTGTTATAGATAAGATGTTCTCAGCTGATTCAAGATTGACGTCAAAACCTGGAAAGATGACCAATGGTGTTTAATCAATGTCAGCTTCTTAAGTCTAGTAATTTGATATAAGCCCGGTTTTGAAGTAATTAGGGGTCTACAAATGTTAGATTTGTATCTGTCCATGGTTTGTTTGTTCACTCTTGTGATACAGAACATCCAAGATATGAGGATCTTTTTTCTATTTGTATTAGACAATGAGGAAATATTTGTGTGAACAACCAACCTAAAAACTCCACCACTCTGCTATCTCTTTCTCAGAGTCTATCACCTTTTCAAACACTAAAGAAGTGTAATTCTTTCAAATGTCTTGTCCTGTAAGGCCGTGTCTGTGTACAGTAGGTCCTTAGGTCTCTTTGTGCCTTTGCTAATTGGTTTTTTAATTGGGCATGAGCATGACTAGAACCTAAAACTTTTCGTGTTGCTGTTTAGTGTCACTTATCAAAAGTTTTCCTCTACTGAAACAAGACAGGTGGGGAAGATATCCACACTGTAGCCAAACTGAGGATTTCCTGAGGCAGCTGTCAGCATAGGCAAAGTTTTCAAACTGATGTTTTTATGACCCAGCATAATCTCCATAACTATTTTCAGATATCAAGCTCAAACCCTCACTACTCTCAGGCATATACCTTTGAGGAAAGCTCTGTTCTTATCTCCACAGTCCTTCAAAACAGGATTCCTGATTACTTTTGGTGGCTCTTAAGTGCATCCAATTAGCGGTCAGCCACTGCAGCCATAGTCCTGTTAAAAAAGACTGTACCAAACATCCAGTGCGTCGAGTCTTGAGTAATTGGTGGAAAAATGCCAAATGTGTTGTGTTAATGGTGCTTCATGGAAAACATAAACTGCAGTGGTTTTTAGAATTTATCCAGCTTCTCTTATACAGATTTTTCCATGAAAAACAAAGATTCATGGCTTCATGTTCATTAAAGCAACATAGAAACAACTTCAGTCTTTTTTAGAGCCACCATGTTAAAACATTTATTTAACAGAGAATTATTGTTTGGTACCATGCTGTTATGAGCAGAAAATCATACACAATGGCCTACATCTCCCAACAATATGTCTTTTTCTGTTGACTGAGGTGTCTAAGTGACAAATGAATCAGTTTTTATGCATTGCTTTAAGACTGAAGAACTCATATGGTATTTGTGCTGTGCTGGACATTTGTAATAAAGAAACCTGACAAAGTTTTCAAAATGTATTTTAAACTAGGCTACAGTCATAGACGTTGAAGAGCCTTCTGGTGTAAACATGACATCAAAGATCCTTGACAAAGGTCATGTGTAAATATCCTGGAATACAACCCACAATGGTGTCAACCCATGCAAGCAGAAGTTGGGAATGACTTTGTGAACGTTTCCACATCAGAGTCAACATTACTGTCAAGGGTTTCTTTGAGAGATCTACAAAATCCTCAAGGAGGTAGGAGGGGGTATTGGATGTCACAGTGATGCATGGGGGGTCTCCCTTCACAACATCCCATCCTTTTACAGGGAATTACTTGTCTAAGGTAAAAAATAAGATCATGTTTATGGCTAAAGTACATTTCTGTTTACAGTGCATAGAAGTCATTTTGCTGGGTGACATGTTTATACAGCACACCTCGACTAAACTGTCACTTTCTGGTTGGATTTAGGCAATAACTTCACATGGATAGGTTAAAATTTAAAACTACGTGTAAGAGTTGCTGTTATTCTTCTGACTATGGGAGGACACGTATCCTTCAAGGGCAACTGGCCTTTTGGCCTATATGATCTAGTGCCTCATGGAGATGTATTGGGATACATTAAAGTCTTGCATAATGTATTTTGAGCTACACTAAAGGGAAAAGTGAAAGCGCTGTATGAATCGATGGCACTTCACTTGCATATTCGTTGTATGATTTTGTTGATACTAAGTGGGCTGGTGTACATGCATTCATAATATATTTGGATCAGATGTTTAACGTTCCCTTTCCTAGAGGTTGTTGTTTCCAAATCCTGCATGAAAATGCAGTTGAAACATAGACAATGTCAATTTTCTTCTATTTATTTCCCAATAACACTGAATTAGTGACAGAATGTTCAGAACATGTGCAGCTTTTATAAAATGGCATCAGCATTTCCCTCAGAAAGTGATGGGAAAGAGAATCAGATACTCCCATTAGAATGAGTTGACACGGCATTTCCACTGGTTACAAGGGGAATATCAGCTTGGAAAACCACTTGACACATTTCCTAGAAATCATTCTTTACTGAGCCATTAAGTTGCAGAAAACACAGCAGTATAGTAGAAATCACCACAGCCTCTGTTAAAAAATGACATAACAGAAAACGTCACAGAATTTTACAGAATATGTAATTATGTTTCATAAAATGCAACAAAATATTACATAAATGTCTTTTCTGAAATATCTTTTTGTTTTCTGGAAAGCTGTTGTGTTTTGTTTATTAACATGTTCATTAAATGATTGCATTTGTGAAATATTTAATACAAATTTATTTATTTGATTGGTATTTATTTATCTAATGTCATTGTTATGTACCTCAAAGCCACTAGATTAAAGAGCAGATAATGTAAACAGTAATGCCCTCTAAGCCTAAAACAAATCTTTGCAAGGGGTTTATGAACAGTACATTTATATAGTCCATGAATGTACGGTTCATAAACAGTGATGCACTTAGTCACAGAAAATTCTGTCATACTGTTCCTTGACATCTGTGTGAATACTGAGCAGCAGCCCTACCCTTTGACCCCTTCGCAAGGCATCCCACATGCTGCTGTGACCCTGGTCTCTGGAGTCATGATGATGTCCAGCAGCCTGAGTTCGTAGGTCACAGTGATGACGGCGAGCACCTTGCTGCGAGCCTTCTATCTGACCACCAAAATAAACACAGGAGAGTCTGCTCCAGGCCTCTGACAACGAATCCTGTTCAGCACTGACTGAGTCTCTGAGATTAAACGTGAAGTATGCACAGGATCCTGCCTCCTCTAATCAAAATACACTTGGGGTCAAAGGTTGAACTGGGAGATCAGAGTCAACTTTTATCCCAGTGACATTGTTCCAGAGAATGTGGCTTTACTCTGGTGGAGGGGGAGTCTGACTGTTTTCCTTTGCTGGACTCCTGTTTGAGGAGCTTTTCAGCACCACCTGTTTGTCTTTCTCTTTTCACTGCTTACACACTGACTCAACAAAATGACTGAACACCTATATGAGCTTAAGTGGAGTGCAGGAAAACCCTGTCTTTAATAGCACCGAATAGAGTAAGAGTAAAAGAAAAAAAAAAAAAAGAAAAAAAAAAAAACAGCAATTGATGAGCACATGATCAATAAACAATAAAGTTAAACAACCTTGCAGACGTATTGGAAAACAGGCTATCAAAACTTCTTATTTGTACCCGATTGCCCTGTAAATGAAAATAAATTTCTACATAACAAAAACACAAAGAACACAAAACAATATTTCTCACCCACCATTGCTCCTTACTATTCACAAGCTGTTGTTCAAAGTGAATCTAAAAGATGATAAAGCTATGGTTTCATAGAAATATTTGCAAACACAAATCTTTAGTGTGTGAATGTACAAAGGATCAAAGTGAAGAAATGCAGCTATTTCAAGACAGTGCTAAATAGGTTAGCCTCCTAGTTAGAAAAGTCTCTGCCTAATAGATAATTGTTTGCAATATTTTAGACAGAAACACACCTCAAGTTACGAGTGCAAACTACAAGATTGTCAAAAATATTCAGTATATATGGAGCATGGAGAGTGTAAGGGAATATAACCAATGCACCATTTTAATGTAACCAGGGATTTTAAAAACAAGTGAAGATGTTTGATGTTACAAGTAATATTTTATTAAAACTAATTAGTTGGAAAACTTAATAAAACCAGTCCACATGCATTATGTTTATTTATTTTTTTTATTCATTAATCATTTTCTTGTTTTCATTTTGTCATGTTTAATTTTGGAGCCTCATGGTGAACTGCTGACATTTTAATGACAAGATGTCTACTTTGAGGTGGGAGAATCCCGTTGGTAACTTCATAAACATATTTTGGTGTATTTGTGTGTGAAGAACATTGGTTATGCTGGATGTCAGTGAAAGCCATTTTCCGATCTATTATAATGTGAATATAGAAGAGTCACTCTTTTATGGCAACACTTTTCCTTTTCCTTTTGTGCTGCTTGAGATTGGACAGTTTTAAAACGTTCTTATCTGTCTAGAAAATCCCTTTTTAAAATAACATTAAGAACAACCTCCAGGAAATGAAACAACAAATTGCATCAAAGGAGAGGCAGAGAAACCAGAACGATACCAGCACCAACTACCACTGCAGCATCTGGACATTTACAAAGAGGATGGCAGGGAGGAAGACAACAAATTACTGGACATTTGTGTAATTTATTCAGAAAACAGTGCCTTCTAGATTGCAGCCTGCAACCTATTAGCACAGCATCTCTCAGAAGTGGTTGGACTGAGTGAGGAGCCAGAGAGGCATTTCTGAAGTCTGTTCATGCTAGTGCACATTAGGATCACATGTATGCTTAGCTTGTTTTCAGCTTTCTGTGTAGTAAAAGTTAATACATTTTTAATGGCTCAGTTGTAGCTAACAGTGTAACTAACACTCTACATAGAGTATCTCCAGGGCCCCGCAAACAAAACAAGAGAAGTAATTTTCAGTATCAGTATGATTTCAGGTTATTGCTTAAATAATAAAAGTGATTGAAAGCCCTTATTTTCACCTTTGAAAGATGGCAACCATCTTGGATAAATGAAAATCAAATAAATACACCCACAGTGGATAAGCTGTCCTCACTGTATATTTTGAAACAGTGCTATCATATTATTTGCTGTCATCAGTGCAGTCACCACATCCAACTATCATTATCCTCTCTGGAGCTGTGCGTACGTATTTGTGGCTGTGGTTTTAAAGCCAAAGGAAGACCTCCCTTCGAGCCTTCTGCCCAACACAGCCAATACATTTTCTCTTTGGAAATAAATTATAAGTAGGGTACAAACTAAGTAAGAGAGGTTTCCAAAAATGTCAAGCATCAGCCATTTAAATACCAGAGTGAGTGCTAAATAGTCAAGAATTTGATTTATGACAGCAGTGCTTTTTTTTGTTTGGTTTTTTGTTGTTGTTGTTGTTGTTGTTGTTTTCCTCATACATTCTTAATAAGTTAACTCGCAAACAACTGCTGCTGCCCTTCCTGTTATTGTGAAGATGGCTCAGGTGGAGGTTCAAACCTAGCTCTTTCTTATTTACTCAGATTAATGCCTGACATAAAGATGGGTAAGTATTTTATCACATTTTACTCACTGTTCTTTTTAAGAAAATAATAATATTAAAAAAGAGTTAAACAGTAGTTAAATGCTTACCATCACTGTCTTCTTATTTTCTTTGGCTACAATTCTCACCAGTAAGCCCTTCCAGTGATAGCCCTTTTACAGCTCTGTATGCAGCCTAATAAATTAATCTTTTAAGTAAAAGGAGCATTATAAGGTCACTGTTAAGTGTAAAGAGTATTTATTCTTCACCTTAGCCACATGCTGTTTTTCCTCCACCCGGCTTTTCAAATAAAGTTGCAAATGAAAGCAGCAAAAGTAAGGGATGCTACACCGAAAAGCAAAGCATTCAGGGCAAAAAGAAAATTAAGACAGTTGAATGAAACTTCTCAGCTGAATCAAATGTCTTCCAGAGGTTGTTTTGCTGCAAGATACCTTTAACCCTTCTCCCAAGTAATACACGAACACACATTCTGCTTCCTTTGTGTGCCAGCTGGGTGTGCTCTGAATTTGATAAAGCAGGATAATTCCCTCAACCAATCATATCAATAAGGGAGGATTCCCAAGATCAACACCAGATTCTTGAGATAGTCACATATGGGACACATTTTTCCAAATCCTAATAAACTTTCATCTGTAGATTATGTGCATGTTGTGGGGCCGGATGGGCTGGGCACCATCTCCAGGCCTCCTCCAAGAACTGCAGAGCCCCAAACTCAAGGTGTTTTTAAAGAAGACAGATGGGAAATGAAAGCCCTAAAGTCAACACATTCTGCACTGACATGCACATTCAATATACATCAATGCTTGTGCATAGATGTACACTCTACACACAAGCACATGCCACAACACAGAGGACAGATGCAAAGCAAATGGACAAGAGGGGCATCATTTTCAAAAACTATTTAAAAGCTGAAAAGGCTAATCAAAACTCAATTTGATTCTAAAGAGCCTTAGCAGCACCTGCATGTGTAAAAATTTCAAGAGTTCATATGGCCTGTGTGTGTGGAAGGTAGAGATGTTCACAAGTAACGCTTTGCAAGTCCAAGTCAAGTTGCAAATCACTTTTAGTTGTAATGAGTAATCTGTCATGCAATGGCTGCCATCTGGTCGGCTTGGAACTTTGCATTTAGAATTTAAAATCCTACTCATCCTTTGTCTACCACCAACTCTGATCATTTTTTAAATCGTTTGTTCTTACTTGTATGCACATCTGTGTTTGTATGAGGTCAGTGTTAGTCTGGGGAAATTTAGCAGACAGGCAATCAGACAGGAGATCACAAAGAAAACAAAAAAATGAAAGATTATTCTCAAGTCTCGAAATGCAAGTGAGTCAAGTTTAGTCTTTTGAATGCAAGTCCAAGTCATGTTTGAAGTCACTGTGCTTGTGAGTCCCAGACTCAAGACTACATCTCTGATGGGAAGATGCAAGAAATGCAGAACATGCCCAAAGTTATTTGTCCTTTTGAAACTTTTTATGCCATTCAAAATACAAAAAAATGTCTAATGTTTAACTCACTTACAGTACAGCCACAGATATGTTGAATAAGGGTGCTATTTTGAAATGAATTTATTGAACCATGAAAGCACATTTGGTAATCAGGTTCTGTGCATATGAACCAGAAACACGGGTTTCACGGTAAACCTACCTGTTGTCTTTGAACCTGACATAAGGTGCCAGATGTTTAAAGCTCCCACCACAGGAAGTCCAGATGTTTCATTGGTATTGTTTGTCGCTCTAAAGAGTGCACACAAAATACGTTCACCAACCCAAATAACAGATGCTTGTTCTGTTTTTACCTCCTCAGGCCTTTTCTTTTTCAATTCGGCTCTAATGCAGCCCCTTTTTACGTTTTTTTCCTTCATTTAATTTGATCAGAAAATGTGCTGACGCAGGTCAGTCTCTCATTCATGTGAAACCAATTTAAAGAAGCACATAAAAGTCTGCTGGAGAGCCACAAACAGGCAGATCATCAACTAATCCTCATTCAGGAGAACCTTGAATTGGGCTTAGATGTGTGAACTTACTGGTTTGTTTTTACCATTGTTGATGGCATCAACACAGAGAGGGTAATTCACACTTTTAATAACCTCAGCAGTAAAATTGATAAACAACATACACAGCATGACTTGCACATAAACAAAGCAGCAGCATTGTTAGTGTCTTATGTAGGATGGACTAAAAGATCATTTCAAGAAAATTATAGGCCTGAATCATACACATTAGCAGTTTAAAACACACCAGTATGAGGATTACTAAATTGAAACATGCTTCATTACACACGTATTTTGCCCAAGAATTTGCTTTATTCTAAACCAGCACTTGTAATATTTTAAACATGAAACATATGGAGGCTGGAAGGATGGCATTTCAGTAACGTGTCAAATATTTCTCAGTGTGAATCCACTGTTGTCAGCATTAATTCAATTAGATGAAAAGAAGGGGGAAAATAATATAGCTTCAGTTTTTCAATTTCTTTTCCCACACTTCAGTAATGTACTTGTTAAGGTTTAGGAAAATATCAGAATTTAGTATGAGATCAATTTCTTTAAACCCTATATTCCTAAACAATTCCAATGGACTGGTGACCTTTTCAGAGTGTACCCTGCTTCTCGCCTAGTCACTGCTAGGATAGGATAGGACCCACCAACAAACTCTGTCAAATAATCTGATCAGTTTTTATCTCTCACGAATAAATCAAATGTGTGTAACATGTTGGCATGTAGACGAACTAAAAAAAATGCAGAATTCAAATTTTGTGTTAGTACAGAAGATTTGCTTCTACTGTAGCATGTAATGAGGTAATGCTCATGTAGTTTTAATCTATATGAACAGCTTCCAAGGTCTCCAGTATGATGAGTCCTCCAGGTGGTGGCAATAACAGGAAAAAAGTTAATTTTTAATTCATGTAGTTAATAGTAAGTGTTGCGTTCTATCATCCTTTTCCAGGTAATACAAGTCTACTCACGTTATATTATATTACACAATGTTCTTTTCCTAATGCTAAGCAAGTGTTTTTGATATTCACCTTAACATGGCAAAGACTAAAATCAAAAGTAAAATTAACATTTTTAAACCTTACCAAACACTGACTAAAATTAAAAGAGACAAAAATAATGAAAAAAAAAAAGTAAGAAAAATAAGAGCCACATATCCAGTGCAAAGAAATCATAAGGTTCTTTGGGTTTAAAGTTCTAAATAACTTCACATCTCATGCCTTTACATTTTTAACTGATTTGTCTTCCATTTTTATACTTCCTGAGTCGAGAGAGTAAAATCTGTCTGTCCAGCATAAGTATTTGTTTGTCCACCATGACAGATCTTGTAATTTTCTTTTTATTGGTGTATTTCTATGGTGCCAACATGTGATTTTAACATATTACACGCCATCACCTCATAACTCTTTGTTACAGGACTTTCTTCTGGTGGAATTTACCTAAAAAAATCATATGCTTAGTGTGTTCTCTAAAATGCATCAATATGTGATTCAGATGACTCATTTACAAAACCAAATCAAGCCATTGGCTCAGCAGACTACTGAGACTACAACAGAATACTTTTTCTTTATGGATAAAACACATGTACTCTAGAAGCCAGAACACAATACATTTACTGCAAAGTATAAGATGAAAGCCACTGTAACAAAAAAGAAAAAATCTATTGAAAAAGAAAAATACACTTAAAAAAAACTAAAGCTGCTAGGTCAAGTGGTAGTCAAGGACTTATACATGCCACTGATGCAGTTTTGTCCCAGTAAGACACAAGACTAAGCTTTCATTCAGGCAGATGCACTGCAGTTATTTGCATGTCACAAATATTAACCACTGGAGCAGAGCTTAGCCTAACTTTACTGCAAAACACAGAGAATGTGGAGAAGACTATTTACAGATGTGGGCTGTACAGCTCATCATTATACCAGGTAGTGGCTTGAAATATTTTCAGCCCTGATTTGGACACAGCAATATTGTTCCAAGCATGTTTTTAAAAGTCAACTGCAGTATGCAACGTGTTGAAAATGGCACAGATTGAGCTGCTTCAGTTTCAGAAATGCTCAGTAAACCTTTGTTCTGCTCACACACAATGTTTTCATCCCCAGTACGTTGAGAAAGTCTGTGTTTTCATTCTCTGAGGTGCGTAAACAGCCTTGTTGAAGATGGAATGTCTCTTTTATGTGAAATTAAATAAGATCAGCTTGTGGGCCTCTCTCCTTCCTGTTACGCTTTCCGTTTTATGTTCATTTCCATTCCCAAACAAAGCTGCCTCTCCACGGTGTATTAATGCCCATCAAAGGCCTCAATCAAGTTGCTTTGCCACAGGCTAAAGTCAAACCGGAGAGGCTAAAGTTTAATGCTGTCAGTGCAGCGAGGATGTGGGCTCATGTCTCTTCCATGCCCTTGTGTTTTTTTTAAACCCCTACATTCACAAATATCTCATAAGTCTGGTTGGTAGAACAAGACGTTTAAAAACAGCACACACTAGGGCCATTGCTGGTTCAGTGACTATGACAACAGTCTTGCTTATTGTGCTTTTATGTACGTTACTGAAAGAGAGGAAAATGTATCAAATAAAACATAATTACACAGGCCTTCCTAAAAAATTAGTCATGGCTGTGAATCAGTAGAGTCATAGTTAGATGTATCCGGAGATAATAAATATTTAAGGAGAAGTTGCAGACTGTCTGCTGACATTTTCTCTTCCTGAGGAGAATATTGTGCTTTGTATGAGACTTAATTAAACTTCCTTTCATTTGTTAGCCTCATTGATTGTGTTCTCTGAGCAGAGTTTTGGTGTGTGGAATAAAGAGTATCTGTTGACTTTCCAGTAAACTAATTAAAATTGAAGAAGCCTCTCAGCTGAGAATTCAAGCATTTTCAAAAATCATACAATTTACAGAAAAATGATTGACTAAAGATAGTTCTCTTCTTTAATATTTGTCTTTCTTTATCCTTCTTTTTAAAAACCAGCAAATGAAAAGGACAACTTTAAAGATACAGAGTTTAAATTAATAAACTTCACCATCAGTGGTGACCTCTTTCTAAAGGAATTTGTCTAAATTTTGAACATTTCCAAAACATGCACAGTGTGTGTTTCTAGTGGTAAAATATGATGTCAGAACTTTATTTTCCTCTGTGTTATAGCCTGCATGGATGCTTCAATAGTGTGAGAGTGAATGTGTGTTTTACTGCTCCATTATTCCCTGCAGGTGGACCTATTGTCAGGAGAGAAGCTTTCGCTCATTGCGCCAGAAAACTGACACATAAATAATTTTTTTGTACTGAGGAGCTCAAGATCTTCACACTTGGACCATCTCAGGTAGTAAAAAAAATAAATAAAGAGACACTGTGCATGCTTCTTAAAATAGAGCTTGCAAAACTGAGGACTCTTCTTCCTGTTCAATAAAAGATCAAACTATGTTTGTGCCTAAATCATGAACAAAACTCAAAACATACCAGGAAAAATGTAAAGCACACAATTTTCTGTCTTTATTTTCAGAGCTTGCAGACATCCTGGAGCTACAATATAGATAAACAAATACGAAGACAGCTTCTTAAATCTGTACTTACTTAGTTTTTGCCATAAGCAAATGACAAACACATCCTAGAACCACATAAAAAAGAAACACTGCAATCTTAAAGGTTTTTTCTTTTCTTTTCCTTGTTATTTTTTTATTTTTATTTGCTACCAACAGTAAATATCAACTTTCATTTTTAAGAATAGCACAGACAGAAAGTGTTCCAGCAGGTTGAAAGTGATCATTAAGTTTGGATCACTGCAATAAATTAAGTTGCTGACATATGGGGAGAGACAGTTCAAAGTAATTAGATGTTTGTTTGAGTGTGAGAGATGAAACATAAACTGCTGTAAAGTAAACCCCCTCCTCCTTTCCGCACTGAGGGACAGTCAGTTACAACAATACCCAGGTTTTCAGAGCACATCACAAGTACCATCAACTAACTGCAGCAGATTTTTACTCTTCTTTCACTCATTCACTTTCTTCCTTTTGTTTCTCCCACACATGGGAATGTATGTGTGCATATGTCCACCATGTGTGAATACGTTTGTGTTTTACTGCAATGTGCTGGCAAATGGATTCTCACTGTGATGCTATCATTGTTTTCCTGTTGCTCGTGTGCTCTCTTGAGTAGGTCAGGTCTTTCTCAGTTTCCACTAAAAGATTCAGTGCTC
Organism: Melanotaenia boesemani; assembly: GCF_017639745.1. NCBI lineage: Eukaryota > Metazoa > Chordata > Actinopteri > Atheriniformes > Melanotaeniidae > Melanotaenia > Melanotaenia boesemani. The sequence goes on along the minus strand of NC_055682.1, from coordinate 19,188,324 downwards.
ATTCCAACAGAAGAACAAACACATGTAGCAGCAGAGGGGTCACAGTTTGTCTCTGATTTGGTTCCATTAAAATAAAAAAAACAAATAAATAAAATAATAATAATAACATTAATAATATTAATAATAACAGAATGTTTGAATAGTTTGACTTTCTGAAAACCCATTCAGAAAACTCTAAACCTTAATAAACATTAAAAACATTTATTTATATTTTTTTTATATTTCAAACAGAATATATGTATATGGGGTCACTTTGCCATGGGATTCAATAGGGAAGTGACCCCAAACTTTTGAACTGTAGTGTATACATATATATATATATATATATATATATACTTATATACTTATATACCTATATATATATACTATATGCACTTATTTGTATTATTTTATTTGTTTCATTGACTAATTTTGTTTGCCCAAATATAAATTGGAGCAAAATGTGTAGAATTACTTATGATTAATGGTCTAAATGCCAAGTTATTGGACTTATAACTGTGATATAGGAACAGATTTGGTAACAAGCATAATTTTGAAGAACAGCCTAGTTACCATGAAGCTGACAAAACCTTGAAAGACAAGTGAAAGTGAATGAGTTTTCTTGTATGATTAATCTTCTCTGCCAGCCTCAGCAGTGGCAGTGTTTAATCAGATTAAATTATATTTTCAAAAAGGGCTCATCATCATGTTTTGACGCAGGGATTTAGGTTTATGCCTTATGTGGAGGTATCAAAAAGAGCTGAGATTTTCGTCCATTTACAATATTAAAACCTGAAATATATTATTCCACAAGAAAGATAACAGAAAATATTGTAGTATAGTATGGACACACAGCACTTCTAATAGAATTTTGCTACAATTTATTATCAATTAATTTAATCTATCGCGCATTGATCTCTGTCATATTTTTAACTTTTTCACAATTCTACCATGTGTGTGTTTTGAGCAACCATTAGGTGAATGTAAGCAGCATTTCTAAATGATTAATAATTATGTTAAGATGGCAGATGGCTGTTTGTCCAGGCTGTAAAATCCTATTTATTATCTGATATGTCATAGATTATCCGCGCATTTGGAAGCTGGACGCCTTATTCAGCCAGAACCAGCCGTGTGTATTTTTCTGACTAAATTAAAATTTATGACAATGGAACGATAAAACAAGTGGGGAAATTACAATGTTTCATGTGGGCTTATTTAAATTAGAGTTTTTTTTTCTTTTATGTTTGTTATTTTTTTTAAAAATTGCATGTTGTTGGAAATGTTTTGAATTTTAAAATCACAGATTCTTAGGTTAAAAATCTTTTATGTAATTAAGATGCAAGTGACCCCAGAAGTAGTTTTTAATTCACAATTAATTCATGAAAAGACTTTCAGATTTTCAAACATAAAGTTTCATTCAGAAACCACACATGGATGGAAACACAGTCGGCTGAATATGGCTAATTTGCCCTTGATGAACCATTGCGAATGAAGCGTAAAATGTGTGCCTTCTCCGCCCCATGCCGTCACTCATAGGTTTTATCCATATCCAAATTGCATTTGTGTCATGTGTTGAGCCCCCTTCCCGCCCCTGTTTCCATTTTTCTTCCTTCTTTTTAGTAAATAAGCGACCTAACTTGTTCATGTCAGCAGCATAATCACTTGGGAGAGGTCCTGAAACCAGGAGATCTGGGTCCCATCCTCCTGAGGAAAGACGGGTTTGTGTAACTCTCCTCAAACCTGAGGGGGAGTTTGGAGTGTTTGGTCAACGGCAGTGGTTCCTGGAAAAGATCTGAATCGTTTCATAACGAAACCCAGCTGCAGTCTGGTGTGGGCTTCAGTCTCTGCGTGCATGTGTGCATGCGTGTGTATTTTATCTGAATGAGGTAGAGGGAGAGGAAGGGGTTTCTGCGCTTCCTTTTCCAAAAGAGAGACAGAGAGGGAGGGAGAAAAAAAAAGTTTGGTCTTGTTCGCCCGTTTACTTTTTTTAGGCATGAACGCCGAGACCTGCGTCTCATACAGCGATATGACATCCATGGATTCATATTATAGCCCCTCTGCTGCGCAAGGTAGGGATCACCAGACGGACCACTTTAGGACATTCCCAGCTACTGACACCAAATACAGCCCCACCGCCTTCCTGTCCAACAAAGGTCAGGCTTACGGAGAAAAGTCTCGGAGCCCCTTCCAGCAGGAGTGCCAGTCATTGGATGCCGCCGCAGCTGGGCAAGGCTCTTTTAGCAAATACCACCTCTTCATGCAGAGGTCCTCTTGCAAAACACCCCCCGATGAGGACAAGCTGCACCAGGAAAGAGGACACAACGGAGCGCTCATCCCGTGCTATGGTGAGTGGAGATCATCTACGATGAGGTGTGTTTTCACCGTAAATTAGAGGAATACACTCCAGTTAGTGTCAGGGGTGTTTTCTTTGAGCTAAGTCCGTGTGTTGATCCTGTCGCTCATAAATCATTTCTCTATTTGCTCTAAATCCGCCAGCAGGAATGGTTTGGAAATTTGACTGCAGATGGCACAGACGCAGAAAAGTCTACCTAATTCATTCACTGCATCGGACCGTTAAAATCACTTTCCAAAATCACTTTTACAGATGGAATTCTTTTGCGTTGAGCATCCTTAGAGAATTCCATGCATCAGCAAACTTTCTCTGCGCAGCAGCAAGACACAGGACGCCCCAACTCGCAAAGACGAGGCCCTGTGGCTGTGTGCGTAGCGCGGTTAAGAAGATGAATAATCTTCCTGACTATCAAATTGTCTCTTTGGGCATCAGAATTAAATTAGGGCACATTTAATGCGATAATCTACATTACAATCCTTAATATTGGAGTTGAGTCGGACAATTGAATTAACAGGTTTTCAGATGGTACAAATAGTGAGCTCCAAACTTATAATATTTTCATTTCAGTGCGCTGCCTGATTGGATCCAATTATATTTAAGTGCACCAAGGGACAGCTGTAATTGATGAATGATGAGGGTGTGAATAAAACTTTGACCCTAGTTAGGATGGCGGCCACTTTTAAACAATATTAAGTCGCTTTTTTACACCCGAAAACTACTTTCTGCATACGGACATGGCATTAAGAGATTTGCCATGTAAGAATGGAGTAATAATGTGTTTGGTAAACGCAAACGAATTGTATACAACACGACTTGAACAAGCCTTCTAAAAGAAAAGACATAGGCTACCTAATAAACCTGAAGAGAACAGAGCGATAAAAATCTGTAAACAAAGGAAAAAAATAGTGTTTTTTCTTTTTTTTTTCTTAAAAAATAAATTATGTTCCGTTGTATACATTAAAAAAGACAGTTTACAATCAGCTACAAACAGGAATCTTGTTTGAGTGTTTAGGTTAGGCGCACAACTGGTACTTAAAATTTGGTTTGTGTAAAACTTGCAGACTCTAAAGCAACATCCAGTTTTACTATTAAAATAAATAAATAAATCGACATATGTGTCTATTTGACACAAAATTACAATAATAAAAATCAGCCTAAAACTGGAATTAAAATTAAATTAAATAACACCAATCCTTAAATCTCATGTCATGCTTTAAAACACGGAATCCTCACTCTTTTTTTTTTTTGTTGTTGTTGTTGTTGCGCACGGTCCTTGTGCATCAGAGCTACACTGAATTTGAAGAAAAGCTTAATGATGTTTTGACAGTTCGGCCTCGGAAACCGCTTTATGGCTCCATAATGTAAGGAGTGGGAATCAATCTCTTCAAAAGCTCATGTGGGCCTTTTAAAATGGCTGTTAAGTTTTTATTACCTATTAACCTTGACATAGATCCGGTAAATCGAGATGAAATAAAAATTTATATTATGCTGTAAACAAGCCGCAGTTATTACACTGATCTGAATACTATTTAGTCACAATATGATAACGGAAAATATAGAATTGAGAGTGCGCTCTTTATTTATTTATTTATTTATTCATTCATATTCTGTCTAGGAAAACCCTGGTATTGGAGCGCAAATTTTTAGGGGCTTCAAAAAACACAAAAGTCAGTTTTTCTTTTCTTTTTTAAATCATTGCTAAAATAGAAATATATTTTTAAAACCTGAAATGTATAAATACAGGTCGTTGGACATCCTTGATTTACATCAAAGCGGATTAATGAACGGGTTCACTGTAAAGAAGTCACAAAAAAACCATCACGATGCAGACACAACCAGCGATGCCATTAATACAACTCAGATGCCAAACTTATCTGTTTGTTTTATTTCCCTGCGCACACTGACTTGAGCCACACAGGCAAAACCTCCGCAGCTTTGCAAGAGAAGACTTCCTGCTTTAAATGCAATTAAAATCACGATCAATTTGCATATGCGTAAATGAAATTAAATGTCGAGTCTTTGCGTTACTCGTGAATATTACTGACTGAAGAGGTTTTACTGATTTCTAAGCCTCTGACTGACTGCATATAAATTGAAGGCAGCAGTAAAATATGCTGAACTTGCTTGCAGAAGAAGAAGAAGAAGAAAAAAGATAAATGATTCCTGCTGGGTTTTTTTTTATTGGAAACTGCTGGAGTTTTTAAAATCCTGACTCATTTTCTTTTATCAAAAACTTTATTTCGTACACTCATGGGGCAGTTTCAAATTGTCAGAGATTTGCTCTGTTGCTGTGATTTGCGGTCTGATCCCTTCAGTCAAAGGTGACATGAAGGCTGGTCTGAGAGTTGTCTGCCAGAATTGCGACAGTTCTGGCTGATAGAGAGCAGAACGGTTTCTAATAAACATTTGTATTTTATAGTCAGCACAAACATTTTATTTACACTTAACACAATCAAACAAAAGAAAACAAAGCAATCATTATGCAGTAAATGAACAGGGCAGCTCTTGTGGACTGGGGGCAGCTTTGAGTTCAGGCTGAGTTGACAGACTGACAGAAACCGAAAGAAAATATATGAGGGAAAGGGCGGACTGAGCAGTGTGGTTGATAAAGATTGTAAGGAGCCTTAAAAATGTCAAAGGCATCAAAACCAGATGACCAAATGAGAGAGAAAAACAAAATAGAGTTGTTAGAGCTTGGAGTGTTTCCTTTAGTAAGAATAGCTTATAACTGTTTAAATATTAAAATTCTTGCACTGAGACCATAGGCAAATATCTGGGAATTAATCTAATTATAAAAATGATTTGTCACAACAATGCCAGATGCCAACAATGTTTATGGTGGTAAATTAAAAGTTGTAGAAGGTTCAAATGGCAAAAGTTGTCTTTAATGAAAAAGTAAAAAAATGTTGCATAGCAAGGAAACACACCATAAAGTTAAAAGATCTCTAAACTTAAAAAAAAAAAAACTTCATAATTGAGAAAATAGTCCCCTGGGACAGTTCCATCAGTCACTTCGTGATCTTGAAGCAGCCACCTACGTGTCTTTGTGATCCTCCAGAGACTTCCTCTTTTGATGTATCCCTGTCTCTCTCAGTGTCTGAAGGTGCTGACCTTTGACTCGACTTTCCTGCTCATCTGTTTGGAAAAGAGGGAGAGTCCTCCTGTGTGCACACAGCAGAGAAAATCCATTTGAAACCCCCATTTGAAGGTCTTTGGTGTCGAAGCAGCACTTTTTGCAACATTTGGAATTGGACTCCAGTTTAACTATATTATTAAGACTAAGTGCTGCATTCATGTTGAATTGTTGGCCTTATTATAACAGAATTGTGCCTTCTATTACTTGACATATTTACCAAATGACACAATGCATATGAAAACGTAAAATGCTGCTGTTTCTTCCAGTTAAAACTGTGATTTTTTTTCAGTTCTGCTCTATCATTCATATTTCACCCTTCAGTACAGAATCAGTGTTTAGGTGTAACTTCACTGCATTTGTCACTCTTCAGCCTTTTTGTTTCTTCACCACTTTTGACCCAGCACAGCCATTTCAGCCTCTGATAATGGCCGTCTGTGGAGATTGGCTGGAGCAGGCCATAATGGGAACCAGCCATGCAGCCCAGACATCGGCACACTTCAACAAGGCAATGACATGAGTGGAGGTGACAAGGACTCAGGATCATTTTACCATTTAGCTTAAAGTTTGGCAGGGTAATTTACATTAGGCTCAGTTTGCATGGCCGTGTGAGAGCAGCCGGGCCAAAAAAAAAAAAAAAAGGCTCATGAAGTCCAGGCCTTTTTTGGTCTCTTTGTCATTGAATTACGTGAACCGGACACTTGTAGTACCATGACTGTGTCAAGGCCACAGTCCAGTTCAGAGACTATTCATGTTTCATATGAAACTATGAGTAAGGTGACTTTTTTCAGTACTTTATTTAATTTTTCTAATTACTCAAATATCTAAGGTAATAAAAGATGTTTTTTTTTAAAGTATTATCTTTTTTTGTACAGATATGTGTTTTCATATTGCTTCCTGTCGAATAATTTTATGCTTTTTTTGAGGAAAATATTCATTACAGCCTGTTGTCATAAAAATACATAGTTATTGCATGTCTTTTTGTGTGTTATAAATGTACATTATTTGCAGTTTTGCATAGTATTTCATTCTATGTACCATGAGAAGATGGCACCCAACCCTGATATTTACCTAAACTGTAACAATTAGGTGTGCAAGAGCCAGGTTACACCCATGTTGCCACTGTGTGTTATACTTACACATCAAATAATATGGCAAAAGCTTTAAGCATAGAAATGACCATAGAAATGCTTTTGATAAGCATTGCCATGTTAGAAAGTCATGTGCTTTTAAGGTTCGATAGTACAGTAAAGCTTTTCAGTTTTTCTGAGTTTCCATCTTTTATTTTAGTTTGTATATACTAAACATTTGTCAAGTGTGCAGTCTAATGGTACTAGTACCTTCAAAAACCCTATTATACTGTATAAATTGTGAACACTTGCTTATTGTTGTATATCATCATTTTAATCTACTGTATTTACATCGATTGGCCTGAGGCCATTGATCATTTAACAAGATGATGTTTACATATACCTACTATGCTGCTGAATATTCAACATTCTTTTTTCTATACATGATAGGTTATAAGTTGAAATTTCAGATCACTTTGCTGGAACTGATATATTCAGCTAAGATGGCTGGTGGAAACTAGTTGCAGTTTTCAGTCCCTGTATATTTTTGGCATGAAGTGTTCATGAACGTTATCTACTAAGGTTTTCCACCAACACATTTTTCATTTTACATGCACAAATGAGTCTTTGTCACTTGGGCAATGTGTTGTGTTTCAATTATACAACAAAAAAATGTGAGATGGTGGAAAATGTGTTTTTTTTCCGAAGACTAGGGTAATTATTCGGGCGAGAGCTGGTGGGAGGAGGAAAGTCACTAAGAGGGAGAATGTGAGGCAAAAAGTGAGTCAGAGTTTCTTTTCTTTTGTTTGTTTTTTTATGTTATTTTCACGGTCCAATCATCAGTACAGTTATATTTTCTGGTGACTTTGAGGGATTAAAAAACAAAAATTTGCTGAGGACTTCTGCAGGTTTAAGACACATCAACTGTATTATACATGTGTATTGCCTTAAAAAGTAACTGTAAGCGGCTGCAAATAGGCCTATACAATATATATATATATATATATATATATATATATATATATATATATATGTATATATATACATATATATTTGTGTGTGTGTGTGTGTGTGTGTGTGTGTGTGTGTGTGTGTGTGTGTGTTTAGATTTGATAAATAAATTATTATTACCTATTTATATTTTAACATTTTGATTATAATTATCTATATTTTATTATCATATTATCTTCAAGGCTAAGAAAAAAGTTAATCATCAGAGCTGCAGTTTCTCTATTTGCTGCTGTTATTGAGCAGCACCAATGTTTTAACTTTACTCACATTATTATAAATAACAGCTACTGTTGTTACTTTAATTTACTAATATTTAGAATTTCTAATGAATAAGTTTACATGCCTCTTGAACCTTGTAAAGTAGAAACATAGCTGTAGTGTGCTAAAGTGTAATACCTGTGTACTTATTTAGCAACCCTTTCTGATTTGAAATTGGTTTGTAATTTGTGAGAAGTTCTTTTGTAACTGTCCTGCAACTTTCATAAGATCAGGTATCATTGTCACAGACTTGACTGGCTCTCGATTGGAGCCAATCAAGATTAAAGTTCAATATCCAACCCCAGCCTGTAAAACAGCTAATACACTTATAATTCTGTCCTTCTGTGCTATATTCTTCTTTTTCAGCTGGACCAACATGTTTTTAGTCAGTCACTGTGTGATATGTAATTTATAGGTTTTCCTCTTAACACAGTGCGCTGACCCCAGCCATCCCAGTCGATAAATAGGCAGGGAAGGTGCCCTGTCGCTTTACAGCCAGTTAAATTACACTTTGATGTTGCACCCTTGTTTTCAACTGAGCAGCAGTGTTTAACTGTCTAGCTGCACCAGCTGTCTGGCCCATAAGAACGTTGGCACTGATATTCACATGGTTTCAGAATAGTATGGTGATATCATTGAATGATTATATATAAAACTGTTGCAAATGAAAACATAGACAGTATACCAGCCTTTGCTGTTGTGTAGTCAGGTGGATATATTCTCCTGGAAACTCTGGTTTGGATTCTTCTTTACTCTTTGTGTGCATCTCATTCTTGCAGAACTTGCTCTGTGGATACAAAGCTGCAGACATCTCTCTTCACTATGCACAGTAACCAAAACTCATGCTGACCGTTGGATCCACTGCAGTGAAAATAGAACATTCTGTGGTTGCAACTGAAAATACTTTACATAGCAATTTGTGAATTTGCTGGATTATTACTGGAACCTGTTTATGCTGCAGCCACCATGTTCAAAAGTACAGGCATTAGGTGAAATTGTAAAGAGGTCTTTCATATATCAAAAGGACAAGGCAGTCAAACCCATGAACAGTTTGACATGTCGAGTTTTGATACAAGACATTTCTCACAGTCATTCCTTCCTGCTGCTTTCCAAAGAGATCCTGACAGAGAGTCCCAGTGCCAGGACAGAGTACCAGGATGGGAAATTGATCACTGTAGGCTGGCCCTATTTATCAAATGAATTTTGACGTTATAAGAGGACAAATTCCAGTTTAATTATTCTATATTTGGCCCATGTCAAAGCGATTAGATAAAGAATACACACAAGTTTTTTTCCTCTACTACTGAAAAAAAGGAAAAAAAAAAAAAACTTTTGCCAACACTTAAAATCAGATCCCACAGATGTCAGATGTAACAGGACAGATTTAACAGAAAATAGAATATTTAATTTATAATAGAATATTTACAAAGTCAATCTGTCAGACTGTCAGAGGTCGAGATCAGTTAATCAAAAAACCTACACAGCAACATAATGTGAGAGACGTTTGGATCCATGGATCAAATTTTACAGAAAACAACATAAACTCTCAGCACAACATATATTATATTTATGATATTTTCATCATGCTTTTGCCACTCAACAAACTTCCACATCCCAGCCAATGAGGAACTGTGGTGGAACACTTAGTAAGTTACCAACCTGCACAAGTTTACATAAGATCGTCTTAGAGAAAGGCAACTAGAGTTGAACCAAACTGATACCATTTCATTTTGTGCAACTTCAGCTCTTTAAAGCATCAGGAAACATCTGCAGTAGACAAAAACTGGAAATACTAAACATGCAATTGCAACTTACTACACTTAGCAAGGACGAGTCACACTGAGTTTAATCCAGCTGCAGACGATGCCTCCAGAGGAAGAGCAGAAGAAGGGACACATGCGCCTATTTGCTGCGGCTGTTTCTATCTTGCTAGGTCTCGTCACATTACTGGAATCATCCAGCAATGAACTGCTAGAAGTGGTTGATTCTTTCTGTGTGACAACTGACACATGTTCCTTTATTCGCGTTATCGTTGGATCTCTTCCTTATATCCATTGTCCAAAGGTATCAGTCTAGTGCTGCTTCAGTGCTCCTCTGCAATCCACTGCTCTTCTCTGAGCCACCATCTTACTGCATGTTCTGAAGTTCCTAGGAGCTATGCTGTCAGGGGCTTTATGCCCCTAGTAGGATCACCCAAAGCAAACAGGTCTCTAGGTGAGGGACCAGATGAAGCACAGCTCAATCCAGGTTTCCCTTGCTCAGATGTGGGCCACTGGGGTGCCCCTCTGGATCCAGGCCTGGAGGTGGGCCACAAAGCAAGTGCCTGGTGGCTGGGCCTTTGCCCATGGGGGCCAGTCAGGTTCAGCCCAAAAGGGTGACATGGGTTCCCCCTCCCGAGGGCTTACCACCTGCAGGAGGGGCCATAGGGGTCGGGTACAGTGTGAGCTGGGTGGTGGCCAAAGGTGGAGACTATGGCTGTCTGATCTTTGGCTGCAGAAGCTAGCTCTAGGCACATGGAACGTCACGTCTCTGGGGGGGGGGAGGAGCTGGTGCACGAGGTTGAGTGGTTCTGGCTAGATATAGTTAGACTCACCTTGACACATGGCTTGGGCTCTGGAACCACTGTCCTTGAGAAGGCCTAGACCGAGCAGGTGTGGGCATATTCATTGCCCCACCAACTTGGCACCTGTATGTTAGGGTTTACCTCGGTGGACGAGAGGATGGCTTCTCTCTCCCTTCAGGTGGAGGAATGGGTCTTGACTGTTGTTTGTGCTCATAAACTGAACAACAGTCCAGGGAACCCACCCTTTTTGGGGTTCTTGGATGGGGTTTTGGAGAGCACTCCTTCCGGGGACTCCCTCATTCTGCTGGGGGACTTCAGTGCTCATGTAGACAATGACAGTAAGACCTGGAGGGGCATGATTAGGAGGAACGGTCCTCCTGATCTGAATCTGAGTGGTGTTTTGTTATTGGACTTCTGTGCTTGTGGACTTCTGGATTGTCCAAAGCAAACACCATGTTCAAGCATAAGAGTGTCCACATGTGCACTTGGCACCAGGACACTCTAGGGCGCAGGTCGATGATTGTCTTTGTAGTCATATCATCAAACTGGCGGACACATGTCTAGGACACTCGGGTGAAGAGAGGGGTGGAGTTGTCAACTGATCGCTACATACTGTGAGTTGGCTCAGATGATGAGGGAGGATGCCCGTCAGGCCTGGCAGACCCAAACATGTTGTGAGGGTCTGCTGGGAACATCTGGCAGAGTCCCCTGTCAGAAAGAGTTTCAACTCCCATCTCCGGCAGAGCTTCAACCATGTCCCAGGTGAGGCAGGGAACATTGAGTCCAAATGGGCTGCGTTCCATGCCTCCATGGTTGAGGCAGCATACTGGAGCTGTGGCGGTAAGGTCGTAGGTGCCTGTCACTGTGGAAACTCCTGAATTTTTGTGGACACTAGCAGTGAGGGATGCCATCAAGCTGAAGAAGGAGTCCCATGAGACCTTTTTAGCCTGTGGGACTCTGGAGGCAGCTTATGGGTATTGGCAGACTAAGTGGAAAGCAGTTTCGGCAGTCACCTAGGCAAAAGCTCGGGCATGAGAAAGGTTTGGAGAGGCCATGGAGAATGACAGCTTTGAAGAGATTTTGGTCCACCATCCAATGGCTCAAGAGGGGGAAGCAGTGCTCCATCAACACTGTTCACAGTGGGGATCGGGGCTGCTGTTCTCGACTTAGGACATTGTGGGCCAGTGGAGGGAATACTCCAAGACCTCCTCAATTCCACCGACATGTCTTCCGACGAGGAAGCAGAGTCAGGGAACTCTGTCATTGGCTCTCCTATCTCTGTGGCTGAAGTCACTGAGGTTGTTAAAAGCTCCTTGGTGGCAGGGCACCAAGGGTGGACGAGATCCACCTGGAGTTCCTTAAGGCTCTGAATGCTGTAGTGGGCCAGCTCTACACCTTCTTCGGGGTCTTGGAGGGGGCATGGGAGTTCACTCAACCAGTATAAATGTGCTTTGTGGACTTGGAGGTGGGGTGGCCTCAGGATTGGATCTCTGCTTTTTGCAGATGTGGTTCTGTTGGCTGTGATCTTCAGCTATTGCTGGAGTTATTGGCAGCCGAGTGTGAAGCGGCACCTTCAAATCCGAGACCATAGTCCGCAGGGTGGAGTGTTTTCACCAGGTCGGGAATGAGGCCCTGCCCCAAGTGGAGGAGTTCAAGTATCTCGGAGTTTTGTTCACGAGTGAGGGAAGGATGGAGTGGGAGATCAACAGGCAGATTGGTGTAGTGTCTGCAGTGATGAGGACTCTGCATTGGTCTGTCGTGGTGAAGAAGGAGCTGAGCCAAAAGGCAATGCTCTCGATTTACTGGTTGATCTATATTCCTAACCTCACCTATGGTCACGAGCTGTGGGCAGTGACTGAAAGAACGAGATAGTGAATATTAAATATACAAACACACTTACACAGCTTACAAATTTCTCGAGAGATAAGTTTTCTCAATGCAAAAAAGCACAGATGGGAGCTGATTCTACTTTTGATATTTTAGTACCACTAAAAAAATAACTGTTAAATAATTATAAAATATAAAAATAAAATAAATTATAGATATAAATATTAAAATAATTATAAATAAATTAATAAATAAATATAAATTAAAATTGTATTGAAAAGTACAAAAATTTAATTGAAAAGGCTGGATGGGAGGACGCCACTTGTGAATGGGCGGGTTTGCCAACTGAGGCCCACCCGTAGTGCCAGGTCTACTGACAGGCACTGTTCTCTCCATGTGTATACTGTTCCCTGCAGGAGGGCCAGATGCTGCTCACCTTGAGTGATGTTAGAGAAACTCACAACTTCAGCAGACTGTACCGATAAAAAACAGGTGATTGTCACAATATTCTGCGCCTGCCAAAAAAACATCAGTGCTGCAATATAAACAGCAGGCTTTGATCACTGAGGGGTATCATGATTTCAAACAGCCTGAGAACTTGTGCTTCATGGGGACTCTGGGTTCTGGCTAAGGAAATAAGGTTAAATATTTGTGTGACATGTATGCTGGAATAAAAGACATTAGCTTCCTTTAAGTGCAAAAGGATGTGTTAGTCATAAGCAAGTCCAACTGTGTTAGGCAGGTGAGTGTCAGTAAATCTGTTTAGGCTGAAATCTTCTTCCTTTCTATTGCCTGCTTCTCCAGAACCATTATAAACATGTAAGCTCTGTCTTCTTGCAAAGTACAATAACTTAACAGAATAACTTTATTTGAATGAATAAAAACAGAAAATGTGTGCCATCACCAATTATTAAGGCCAATTCATTTCAAAGGGAGAAACTCAACAATTTCTCACTGTGCAAGAACTTGATAAGAAGCTTTAAGTACATTTTAGTGACTCTGTTATCACAAAAAATAACAAAAAAAAAAAAAAAACTTTTGAGCAATTAGGCCTCAATGAATCCATAAAGTAAAATAGATACACTTTAAGAGCAAAGTTTTGAAAATATTTATATATTTTTTTGTCATTCAAAGATGTTGTCTCATCAAATATGCCAAAATGTGACTTTGATTCAGAAAAAGCTAACAAGACATGGAATCATGCATAGAAATGAAATTTTGGTGAAACAAACAAATACAAGTTACATGCACATCAGACAATCCACTGATAATGGAAGCATGTTGATGATATACTGTATTTATCATCAAACTATATCCACGTCATGTCTCCCAAAATCTTGTTGAGAAAAATGATCCACTGATAAGACATTCTTAAGTACATTTGTGAAAGAATAATACCTTACCTTGAAGGGTCACGTGGTGTGTTAGGACAATTTCAGAACTAAAAATTCATATGAACACATACTCTCCTCACTCCAGCCTGACAAATAGCTGGATCAGCAGATATGTTGTCAGTCCTACAAATGACTTCACATCAGATGATATTTATGTGCAGGAAGCTGTTGGACTGAGTTAACACTTTAAAACAGCTCTTACTGTGCAGCCTGTTGCCATGTCCTGCACACATTAAGCTATATCATGATGGGAATGCGTATTAATGGGGAGATGTGTTTACAACTGGTTAGTTCAATGGGATGCTGCATGGCAAAAAGTGCTGCCAGCTCAGACAAGAACACTGGCAGAGACAAGAATGTGGAAATTTATAATGACAGAGCTGCCTGAGATTTTATAGTTGCACTTATCCATGAAGAAATCTAATGTGCGTGTTACAGAAAGAAAAAGATATTGTTTTTTTATCTCTTTTGCATGACTAGAAAATACTCCACAGCAATTAAATTGTGATGATCTTGCTGCCAGGTGACTTTGCAGCTGCACGACAGACTCCAAGCACATGATAAACCGCATCTGAGTGAAAGAGACAAAGAGAGGGTGTTTGTGTGTGCATTTATATGTATCCTGCAGTGGATGATGCTAGTGTGTGCCATAAAAACAATCTGCAACTCTGTCAGGGTTTCTGTTTCTCAACACATTACAGAATAATCTATAAACCACAACTAATATATACAGACTGTCCACAGACAAACATAAGCTTACTGCTGCACATCAGAATGTCTTTACATGGAGCGAGAAATTTCTTTGTTTCGCCCTATTAAACCTCATGGGTTAAAATATTGATCCTAAACCAAATCAGTCATCAGTTCTGCCAAAGGCCAGTGACATAGACTCAATTTTCTCTTTCTGTTTGCTTTCAGAAAGAACTGATAGAAAGTTTATTTATGTTTATTCTTGGAAGAAAGGGATTCTGAAAGGGCCTAAGGTCAAAAAACCTCACTCACAGTCATTTCATGTTGAGGACTTGTTGGATTAAAAATCAAGATAATCTGTGCATTCACGTTTCAGCCAAGACACAGAAAGCTCTGTAGAAATGCTGCAAAAATATAGTTTTAATATACTGGAGAATGCAGAAAGAACAACACAGCTCTCATTTTGTTCTGTGTTTACAAAGTAAAAGCAGTGGCAACACACACACACAAAAAAAAAAGAAAGAAAGAAAGCAAAAGAAAAAGGAAAACTTGCTGGCTGTCAAGTCAAGTTAAACTCAAAGACAACTTTATTTATCCCTACAAAGTAATTCAGTTTGACAGTCCTCAGTTAATACAACAATACCCACATTTAAAACCAACCATTAAGAATATAACATACAATAACAAACACAGTGTCGTGCAGCAGTACAGTGCGACAGATTGGGCATGTATACCCGATAATCTCAATGATAAAACAATAACTAAATAAATGAACATTTTTTTTCACCATTAGAAGCATTTATGAGTCTGACTGCAGAAGGGATTAAGGGAGTTTGAATGTCAGTTCCAACATGGGGCAAGATACTGCCTTCCAGAGGGTATAAATTGAAACTCAAGTGACAGAAGATGACCAGGTTTATCAGCGATGAGTCTGGCTTTTCTAATTACCTGTTTTTGATACAAGATTCCCAACTATCAACTGGACACCAATAATCTTGGAACACATTTTAACAATGTTGTTTAACCTGTTTTTGTCTCTAACAAACAACCCCTGAAACCAACAGATAAAAGAAAAGGTTAAAAGACTCATAAAAAGAGAGATCAAAATGACATCAAATCTTCTCAGAAATGGTAAAACAGTTCAGCTTCCACTGGTGGATTCACTGTTGACCCTTTTTAATAGTAACCTGTTAACACCTTTCTCAGGTACTTGTAGGAATCTACAATCTGCACCTCTTTACTGAATGATGCTGGCTGTTGGATGGGCAGAGCTTTTTTTTTAAATCAATAATTTTTTTAACATTTAAGTTCAGATTATTACCGTCAAATCACTGAATAAATGTTGACAAAACATAACCATGACCCTTTTCTGTCCTCTGAAATAATGTCAATAGGGATGGCGCCATTGGAGAATTTGATAAGAAGACTTACTTTCTTCCTAAGCAAGTCGCTGGATTAAAATGGGAGACTGCATCTTGTTAAAGGCTGAAGAAAATTTAGCAAATAAAAGTGGGACATGGAAATTTCAAGATGCTTATACACTTAGTCCAAAATAAAAATCTTAGTATCATCAAGGCTTTTACCTGCCTACTAAGCAAATTAGAAGCAAAGGATTTAATTTGCAGACACGTAAAAAAGCAATCTCATCGTGAATGCTCTCCTCAGAATTTTTCATGACAAGGCATGTTAAGACAACAAGTCTGAATTCATGCAGTTTTCTTGGTCTTTTAGGAACTAGTGTAAGAGTGGATGTTTTCCACAGAGTCAGTATCTGCCCATGAGAAGCACATAACTGAAAGAGAGAGGAGAATACTTCACTTAGCTAGACTGCACACTAACTCAAAGTGCGTCCACAAATTGCATCAGTATCTGCAGCTTTATGGTAAATAGTCTGTATTTATAGCGCTTTACTGTACCTGGAATGATACCCAAAGCACTTTACATCATACATCCATTCACACACTGATGGCAGACTCTGCCATGCAAGACACTAACCATGACCCTTTAGGAGCAATTTGGGGTTTGGTGTCTTGATCAGGGACACCTTGACACAAGCTCGACAGGCCGATGATTAAACCGGCAACTCCGGCTAGAAGATGACCGCTCTACCCACTGAGCCATGGCACCCAGCTTTATGCATG
This sequence comes from Melanotaenia boesemani, assembly GCF_017639745.1. Classification (NCBI taxonomy): domain Eukaryota; kingdom Metazoa; phylum Chordata; class Actinopteri; order Atheriniformes; family Melanotaeniidae; genus Melanotaenia; species Melanotaenia boesemani. The sequence continues at coordinate 19,171,905 of NC_055682.1, read as the reverse complement.
TTAACAGTGGTTCTAGATATGGTCCTGAATAGTCAAAAGATCAGTCTGAAGGCCAGGCAAGAGAGGGGTGACAGAGTCACAAGGAATGGAAATGTTCATTCATTTGTGTTACTGGTGAAGAGTTAATGAAGCTGGCACAGAGCACAAATGAAAAAAAGTCTCAGTTTTGCTTGAAAGGAAAACGAGTATTTTCAGGAAAAATATGAATATTTTTTTTTAAATGATGCAGCTGGATCTCTAAACCTCTGTCAAATCATACAATATGTGAACATTATCTCTGCAAAGGTCAATTTTGAAAAAACAAAATAAATAAATGAAAGCAGAACTAAATTAAATATTAGTACAGATAGTTCAGGTGAGGGCTCCAACATGGCCCCTTTTGGCACAGTTTGATACTATCTGTTCTCAAAACCTGAAGATGGCTTCAGGTTTTAAAAGGTTATGGTCAAATGGTCTAAATAGAAGTAGTATACAACATTTGTATCCTGTCTATTTTGCTCAAATTTCTATAATAATTTTCATTTTATTTTTTCATTAAGCTTTAATCGGATGGTCACAAAGTGACAAAATCTGTTTTATTTCAGCTTTTTGGTCGTAATATAAGAATAAAAATATAAACATATTTTAAAATGTTTCATTTTCTTTCTAATTCTGCAGGTAAAGACAGCTCAGGTCTGACAGACTCAGATTTGGCGCCGGATTCAGACCCATCTGGAATGGACACCAGATATCTGGCTGTGAAAGATCAAGGTGTCAAGACGGCCTCTGATAGGTCGCCAGGCACCGACTTAGCGAGCCCCCTGGACAAGGCTGATGGTGGAGAAAGCAACAAGGGCAAAAAGAGACGCAACCGCACCACCTTCACAAGCTACCAGCTGGAAGAGCTAGAGAAGGTTTTCCAGAAGACCCACTACCCTGATGTTTATGCCAGGGAGCAGCTAGCACTGAGGACTGACCTGACTGAAGCTCGTGTGCAGGTGAGGCAGGACAACAAACACAAATAACTGTGCACAGGGAGGATTTCATAAGCCTAACAAAAAGGCACAGGAAACACATTTCAACATTTTTAAATAACAAAATTTTGATTTTTATTCGACAACATCATGTAATCTCTCTCTTGTGCGATCAGTGAGTTAAAAAAGAGCTCGCCACTACGCCAGAACAGGGTTCAAACAACACAGCCTCATGGATCCTTCAGCATCTGCAGCTCTACAGAGATAACGTCACTCACAGAACAACATGAGAAATTTATCTGGTATTGTGGGAAATGGGGGAGAGAGTTGGGGAGTGGGAGCTAACAGAGGCCAGGGGGCCCAGGGGGGCTGAGGTTTGAGCTGCCTGGGCCTCATATGTGCAGTATAAGGAGAGCAGACTTTCATCAACATATGACTCTACTGTGTTTTTCCTGGGATCATCTTGATGGCTTTTTTGCCTTTGCACTCTCACAGTTTAGTTTCCTGAATACTGATACTGAGTTCATATCAGTCAGTATCAGTCCAGCCTGAGGCATACACTGTCCCTCTGACCTTTGGGCCTGATTATCATGCAAACTGGTCATGACGGCTGTAATGCATTCTAACATCGTGGAGGAGAAAATGAGACCTCCACTATTTCTGTACCATGTCTCTGTGTGGTGGATGTGGATGACAACCAAATCCCCTGGATTTTCTGTGTTGTTTTTTCATTAACATCCTGTTCAGACAAGAATGTGTCCCTGCTGTGGACTCCCTGGTGGTAGGTGTGAATCCTTTCCCATGAGTTTTGATTAACTTTGTGACTGATACTTTAAGTTTATTCCCAAGCATTTTTCTCTCAGTTTTATATATATTGATATATCTGTATATGAACAAAAACACATAGATTCAATATTCTGGCAAGAACTTTTATATATACCAGTGGTGCAGATGAAAAAGGATAAAAGCTCAATTAAAACCAATCTTCAACATGACGAGCTGGAGCAGCGAGCAGGAAACACAGGAAGTCTGTACAGCCACAGGGTTATAACTCAACCCTGAGTCTCTGAAGGTATGCCGCTCTGCTGCTTGTGCTATCACAGACCTGCCTGCCTGCTTCAGATGGATGCAGCTTTACAGCCGTCAGCTCTCCCAGCGGCCCTTTTAAACACTCAAGTTAAAAAGATAAAAGACATAAGATGCCTTGTCAGTCAGAGAGCAGGGCTCTGCACTCTGTGGAGGTCATTCACATGCAAAAGGACGAAGTCACAGCTCATCAGATTGGCATCTGGAGTGAAAAAATGTTTAGAAAGAGGATGTACTGCTGATGAAATGCCTACTTTAAAACTTGCACACATTTCTGTTCTGTTACAATAAAACTGAGAGTAGAGTAATTTCATGGCCTGATGGTTCTCTCTCTCTCTCTATCTCTCTCCCGCTCACAAACACACACACACAAACGGGACTTTTAGTTAAACAACGACAGGGACTAGGGTTGTTTGCTTTTTCAGTCTCAGGGTTTCAAAGGAAGAGGGTGAGTTCAGATCTGAGTCATATACACTACACGGGAAGGTCGGGGGTCAAGGGTCAAGGGTTTCAGTAGCATCACATCTCTCAGATTTGCTGTTCTGATAGTCCAGAAATCCAAGATAGCATCAGATGTGAAGTTCAGCAGGTGTCCATAGTAACAATTGAAAGGGACTGATCTGACCCACTGAGAAACAATCTTTCTCACAGGGAAATTTTGATGGACTTTTGACATTGTGTTCTGACATTTTGTAGAATGAAAAAGTTAAAATTTCAGATTTAACATAAGAAATAAACTTGTTAAACTGTTGCAGAACAAAAACAGTCAGCCATCATTACAAAAAGAAAGTTTATAGTACTCCAGTTTGTGTGCAACATTTTCCCAATGAGCCTCAAGTGAAGCTCATATCCATGCACAAACCTTTAACTTGGTAGGGGGATCAAGAATTATGTGGTGAGGGATTTTAGATAAAAGAGAACAAACTTACATATCATGAACAACAACACTGGCCAGGGGTGTTTCAGTTATATTATTAGTGCTTTTGGGGGTGTTGGAAAACTGAAGCCAGGCTCAGCCTTGAATTTCATCTTACTGAGTTTGGAGACTGAAATGAGTGACAGCAGAGGCGGGTTATCAATCCTCTGAGCCCCTCTCTCACTTCAAAGTGTTTTCAGCCCCGTACAGCTCTCCTGCTGGGGCCAGTTTGGCATTTCTCTGCTCTTTCTCTCTGGAGCTGTAACATAAATAAAGCCTCATTGAAAGTCTACCAGCTACTTAAGCTGTCAAGGTCTTTACCAATTACTGTCACAATGCAGTGTGTGCCGCACAAAAATATGTTCTTCCTGTATAATAGCCAACAGGCTGAGCTATTGAGCTGCTTGCAAAGCAGTATTTTGAGAAGACAACTTACAAACATTATAATCCCAAAGCAACTTCTTTTAACCAACTTGCATGGAGTTGGGGACCCAGAGGACTAAAGAAGATGTACGAAAACATCAAGGAAAGAAGGATTATGTCCTCTGGCCTGTGAACTTCGTCAGTTTAGTGGGAGACAGTGTCTGTAAGCCAGAAGTTTTAGGCTTCAGGAAATTAAAAGGGAAAATGCAAACAAACTCCAGTTATAATCCTATCTCACTTTTTAATTTCCCCTATTGCCCCCTTTACTGAAGCATCTGAACAAAGAACAAATACTTCATATCACAAATACAGAGAAAACTTCTTCTTGCATAATTTTTTGCCAAAATCAGTCCAAGCTGGTAGCTGCACCAAGATAGTCAAGAGCTATCAAAGAGACTTTTAAATTTAGACCTACAAACATGACAGATGACATGTTTAGACCACCAGTAGAAAATGTATTTAGATTACTTTCACTTACCCTGATGATAAATCAAACACACTAATGCCTTCAGTAAACAAGGTGGTTATATTTAGATGTCAAAGATGATTACAGAAAAACAAAAAGCCCCCATCCTGGACAGACAACAAATAAGCAAAGGTGAGACGACAGATTTTGATTACATTTTTTTGTAAGTAAGCCTCAAGTCAAGGGAAGTCTGCTACTTTCTATTCATCTTTGTCTGCACAATTTCCAATGTTTCATCCTCTCAGTGAAAGGTACATAAACACAACTTAAGTTCCCCCTGATTTGTATTTCTGCAGGTTCATACTAAAGTTTGTAAGTTAGAATTTTTTTATGTGATACAGATATTATTCTTTTTGCATCATTGCATGGGTAATTTTTCCATTTAAAACAAAAACTTAGATTTGTATCTGAAGAATAGTATTTCCTTTAGATGTGAGGGGAAAGAATTTTTCAGGGTTTGTGTCCATCATCTCTCTGTTTCTAATATTTCAGCCTCACCTCTACTGTGGACAGTATCCAGATGAATCGATGAAGGCTGCCCTGCAGTTTAAGATGATATGTCAACCTTTGCTGTTAGTTTTATGACACTCAGCCAATTTCACTCTACAGGTGTGGTTCCAGAACCGGAGAGCGAAATGGAGAAAGAGGGAGCGCTTTGGCCAAATGCAGCAGGTCCGGACTCATTTCTCAACTGCTTATGAGCTGCCTCTTCTAACGCGTCCTGAGAACTATGCACAGGTAGAGAATCAACACTTTAACACATCAGCCTACAAAATCCACACTGGTATATCTAAAAGAGTGGCAAGGGGTGCACATGTAAAACAAAATTAAAAAGAGGGTCTTTTTCTTTAGATGACAACTGATTACAACAGCTAAAGCAGTAATTTTAAGTAAAGAGTAAAGCAACATTTGTAAAAAGCATGGTTGTATATTTTTACCATCGTCTTCATGAAAATGTAAACAGTTTGTTAACATTTTGGGTGATAAGGTTAACATAACAGTTAGATATTATGGGTTGCCCTGTCCCCCCACCCAAGCCAACTTTCATGCCATAACTTTGCTTAATAACAAGAACTCACCGTTTTCTTATAACTAGAAGCTGGAAACTATTTTACTTTAACTGATAAGAGGATTTGCCTAAAACACATCATCTGCACTTCAGCAAGAAAGCAAAGAACCAGTCTTTTCCACTACAATGTCTTAGAGTTCAGATTAGATTGAAAAAAAGAACAGCACAAGTACCTTGTAAAGCTTAAGGCTAAGATGAGCGCTTCAAAAGAATCTATTTCCATATGTGTCAAACTGCTTGAATTTTTTTTGTAACTTTGGAATAAAAAGTATTTCATTTCATGGCAATTGTAGATTCACAGCTGAATATGCATGACTTGCACATATATCAACAGTAGATAACTGTAATTTCTCAGGAGTTTGACATACAGCCTCCTCTACATGCTCACTTACTGGAGCCGTGGGGGAGGTGGGTTGTTGAACCCTGTTTGACTACACATGAGTTGCCTAAATGGAAATTGTTGGGACATACCTGAGTAAATGCTTGTTTAAAGAAAAGCGAACAACCACCTGAATAGTTTGTTTGCTTACATCTGAAGGAGTAATGCTAGCTAATGTTTGAACATAAAGTTACAGGATTATAATAATGTTAGTTAGTTGAATTGGTCAGATTACTCATAACTAAAATGTGGTAATACATTGAAAGATAAGTGTTCAGATTTTCACTCCAAAAACTGGTTGTAGTTTTCTACATTTTTATTTGTGAGAATCTGTAAGGTTAAATTGAAAAAAAAATAAGTACATTGCATACATTTCGCTGAGTAAAGTAGGTAGTTTAACTACAAGCTACAAGACAATACAATGAACTGAGGTGAACTGGAGGCTTAAGTAGAGGTGTGGCTTGTCAGGCTGATGAGGAGAAGAGACAGGTGAAGTCCAAAGAGATGGAAACAAAGGAATCCTGGGTAATGTAGTCGTAGAACCGCTCATCAGTAGGCTGGTGAAGAGGAGCGTGCTGGTGCAGGTGGAGCAGGCATGACACATTGTGCAGTAATAATAAGAAAATGGTAGATACGGGATGAGCGGTAAACTTTAATTTATGCTATTATTATACTGCAAGCCAATACAATAATATTATGTTATTCTACTATGAGGATACAAGATTAAATAATAGAGGGAGAGACAGCAGCAAAGTGGACTTGAGCATGACATCTGCAGTGTTGTACAGCAGTAAAGGACCAAACAGCCAGTGGAGACCCAAGAATTTTCTCAGGATATACAAAAAAATGAATGAGTTTCTCTGATCAGTTAAATGATAGATCAGTTACATCCCATCTACACAACCACATCTCTGACTGTTTAACAATTCTGGTTTCCCAACAATATTTCAGATCCAGAACCCTTCCTGGATCGGAGGCAGCAGTGCAGCATCACCTGTCCCTGGCTGTGTTGTGCCCTGCGACACCATAAGTCCCTGTATGACACCTCACCCTCACTCTGCCAGTGGGGTGTCTGATTTCCTGGGTGTGCCAAGCCCCGGAGGGCACGTGGGACAGCCTCACATGGGAAGCCTGTTTGGAGGATCTCCTGGCATGGCTGGAGGCATCAACACTTACGATCTCAACATGGACCCTGACCGCAAGTCTTCCAGTATTGCCGCTCTGCGCATGAAAGCCAAAGAGCACAGTGCAGCCATATCTTGGGCAACATGATGTGTTGATACATGCTGTATGGGGGACCTTGCTTACCTCCAAGATGTCTACACAAACCCAGCATGGAATGAGGGGGCACTTAAATCTAAACTCTACAGACAAGAGTGACTACTTTAAAAAAATGCTGCAATTATGTAATGAGAAAAGAGATTTGACTAAATAAGTGATGCCTTTTTTCAGTGCCTCTGCTGGGAGACAGCGATCAGTGAGTAAACCTGTTGGGAGGTGACGCTGTACTGTATAGCAAGAGTTGTAGTGTAGCACAGAAGGTGGGCACAAGAAAGAAAAAAATAAGTGTTTCAAACAAATGCATGCACTTATTTCTTCAACTATAGCAACTTGTGTTTGTACAGTGCTTTCAGTGTCTGTGGTTTTTGGTTTGGTGCGGTTTTATTCTTACTTTATTATTTAATTTTTAAAGTATTATTCATTTTCTCTCCAAATCCTTTTGTCAGTAGTTTTGACTTTACAAATAGCTCAGCAAACATCCTTAAAGTACTGAAAATTTAGATTGTTTTACGCCACAAACATGTTATTCTAGAGAGTGATGTTTATCATGACTAGCTGAAGTTATGCTGGTGCTAAGAAAAAGATTCAGAAAACTATCCAGCATATCCATCACAGCAAGGAACTTCTCGCCTTCAACACAAATGTTAAAATAACTAGCACTGCATGTGAGTTTCAGCAAATGAAAACTGCTCTTTCACATTTAAAAGTCAAGTAGATGAAATGTGGTTTCCTTAAGTGTTGTTAGGGCAAGAGATCCACCTGCTGCACTGGTTAAGCCTGCTGATGCCCACAGAGATGAAGATATGGCGGAGGAAGGGGGAGAGGTGCACAGCAGGCCTGCTGCTCTCTGAGCTGGAGAGCCTGGGAGCGCCAGTTTTCAAACAGACACAGCTCTGTTTTTAAGAGGACATTCTCCAAGTGGACACAACTGTGGCCCCTTGCATTTTTAGTCTCACAGGCTTCAGAGAAAGAAGTACCTACTAGTCGGTTGGACTGCCAGAAATAACACAGAAACCAGCAGAAGCCTCCTTTGAAACAAAGGATCTGGTGGGGATTACATGCAGTGTGTTAACACTTTTAAGCACTGAAAGGATGTCAGTGTTCACCAGCCTTTTCTGGACTGTGCGTGGCGGCATTTGGTTGTCAAAGCAGTCTAGTCATCAAGCAGCAGTTTATGTGCCTCTCTAGTTGTTTCTTCTTCCTTAAGGAAGCAATTGGCTAGATTATTGGGTGCTTACTGTTGTAACCTCTGTTTTCTCATCCATCTTCAGAATTTCAAAAGTCTTGCCTTATCAAAAACAACCAAACAGTAATTATTTTGAAATTACTTTGAGATTCCACAACATTAGTCGTCAGTTAATTTTGGGGAATCAAAGTGTTAAATCTTGTTCCACAACATTAACAATTTAAATTTATATTATAAATTTAATAAGCAGGAAACCACCATGTAGAACAGCTGAGATTAGGTAGTATTCTATCACAATGTACCGAGTGGTTGCTGAATTTCTGGTTAAACTGCAGTGACTATTCTTACTAAAGTGAGGTGCTCCTGAAAGGAATTTCATACAGTATAAATGCTTAACGTACCCTGACATACAGTGCTAGTCTGATTTGTAGTCACTGAACTTTAAGCACAAAATTTACGTTTATTCCAAAAAAAAAAAAAAAAAAAATGCAAGTAAACCAATTTTGTTAATTCAGAATATTATAATAAAATATATGAATATATTGTGCAACAGTAACAACAAGAAAATGCTTCAAGTGAATAAAAGAAAATAAATTAAGGTTGCAAAAGCCTGGACAGTAAGAACAGTCTCTAAATCTTGCAACCATCTAGAATCTTCTTGTACCTCTGCCACTACTGTGTGTTCAGGTAATTTGAAGTTTGCACAAGTCATTTTTTCAAGGTAGATTTCAGTTTTTCTCCAACTGGTTTCAATGGGACTGAGATCAAGACTCAATTGTTGGCTTCACACAAAGAGGTCTGCTTTGGTTTCCTCTGTCCATAGAACATTACAGAAAGACTTTGGCTTACGTATGAAAGGAGGCCATATCAAATGAGTCTGCATCACAGTGTTCTCGCTGAAAACACCACTTTGTAGACTTCTCTCACTAAGTTTCTTCTTATTGCCACACTCTTGAAGCATCCACATGAATTTAATGTAACACAGCAAATATAACACTCTGCTAAAAACTCTAAGCTGTACTGAGTTTTCAAAGTTCAGATTTTTTTCAGCCAGCTCTGTTGTCTCCACCACTAAGAAATACAGTAAAACTGTCATTAATTCTGTCAAAGATACATGAAGTAGTTTTTTTTTTTTCACATTTTAAGTTGTTAAATAGCTTGTTATTGAAATATTCTGATGATATAAAATTGGTTTTCCTGGAATTTACGTCTGTATGTTTAAAATGCTGTTCATACAATTCAGTCTACCAATAATCATAGCAAACATTAGAGGTTCCCAGTAAAAATGGTTAAAAATAGTTTGAAAACTTTGAGGATACAATATTTGTGTATGCCCCAGAGTGTCGACATAAAAACGTGGGTTAAATCAACAAAACCTCAGACTTAACATACTTTTCTTCTTTTTTATGGGGGCTGGGGACAATTTAAAAAAAAATCTTCTTTTTTTTTTCTTTCTTTCTATTTTAGCAAAATAATAAGCAAAACAAAGCAAAAAAGAGTCATGGTTTCCATCTTTATTGTGGTTACAGCTTTCACTCACTGTTCACTTCTTTAAGGCTTGAACAATATGTTTGTGTTCTGTTGGGAAGAGGATGTAGAAAGTTGAGGTAAAAGTCAGCTGGATCCACCTGGGTATATATATATATATATCTTATAATAGTAAAAGTCTTTTTACCACCTGGTAACAGCATTCTCCTGAGATATAAATAGCAAATGAGCTAAATTTGAAACACAGTATTATAAGGTTATACATGTTTTATTTCTTCTTTTATAAAGTTTTATTAGACCCAAAGCAAAAGAAAGGGTTTAATTTTCCCAGAACGCGAACCTGATACCTTGCAGTACACCTTAAGGCAGAGCAACCATTGATAATTCCTTAAACTGAACCACATTTACCGTCCTTCAGGGTTGGTTAAAAAAAAAAAAGAAGCAAAGCTGCAGGCTAGAATCTGTCAGCAGAGCAGATCTCCCCACAGTCATCCAGATTACACCCACTCTCCCATCCAAATGCAAAGACAAATCTCAGAGTATCTTTTCAAATGTGAGCATGAGGCCCCCTGTGCTCTGACTGAGGACTTGGACGGAGAGCGGGCTGTGAGGGCATCTGCTGTGTTCCGGTGTTCTGGGAAAAGGACAGTGCACACAGCTGCACTCGGGGTAAATGCAAAACAAACATGCCTCACACATGCTTCCCCCTCAGCTGTCATGGCTCTGCTTTCAAAGATTCACCCCCCATTACACACATTGCACTGCTTCTCCCTTTGCTCACTTCCACTATGTCCACTAGGCCAAAGCTACAGCACCTCAGCTGCAGAGTCCAAGGCACAGCCGCACAGCCAACCCAGGAAGGCTTTTTAATTAACACTGAGCCATGTGGAAGCTGTGGACTGCAGTATTATGTGTCAGGATTGACTGTTTGTCTTCTTCTTGGTTTCATGAAGTCTGTCCCTCTGAACAGTGTGCATAGACATACTGGTACTGAGTTGCTCAGGTTTACAGAATACAAACTCACTGTTCTAATTTTTTTAAATGTATTTCAGTGCTCTTACCAAACCATCTCTTGTGATGTCTTCAACCTCTAGGAGCCACAGAGGCACTCTTTGTGTTTCTCATTTGTAGGACTGAGAATGCAAGATTGTATTGTTTAAAAAAAAAAGAAAAAGAACAAACCCCCTTCTTCCTCCTGTGTGTTGTATCCCTCCAACCTTGAATGGCATCATTGTCCACTTTTTCCATTCTCTAATACTACTGAAGTCAAACAATCAGTATAGGAGTAAATATATAACTCTTATGAATGCTGTTGTGTGCTTGTGCATTGTTGTGCATTCAGAATTAAGTGTCGGAGGTCTCAGACATGGTACTAATTCGATGCTCGGTTTTATTTTGAGTCAGTTTATCAAGTATCTGAGTGTATCATTTTCTTAAATTTGCTAATGTATAATTGTATTTCCAGTGATGTGTTTGAACATGTTTATTTTCTCTTGATATGCAATTCTTTTTAAAAGTTTTTTCTTGTGTTTGGCTGGCTTTAAGCTGCCTTTTTAAGAGTGTAAATCTGCTCATGCTTGTGTTGTGTGATTAAAATACAATAAGTTATTGCACCTGGGTTTAAAATCAGTTTGTCACAAAAATATAATTTATGATTGTTGAAGTGGAAGCAGCAAACAACCTGGTCCTTTTCTTCCCCCTTTCACATGGATAAGGGGCTCCCAAGTAGTTTTCATAGGGCATTATACATCTTTTGGATGGCTGAGTGGCCAAAACTTCATCTATAAAAGAAAAGAGGTAACTTATATCTGCAAAAGGGAGATATATATGGCCAAGGGTATAAATAGGGAATGGGTCCAGTTTTGTAAATTATCCAATATACTTTCAGGTTACTGTGATAATTGCTCATTCTAGCCCTCAGTAAACCAAACCCTTAATTAAACCTGCTAACTGTTGCTACAGAGAGCAGAAGAAATCTAAGGCAAGTTTTCCTATCAGCATTAATAAATCACTTGTTTCAAGAAAAGCCTTTTTAAGATGCTGCTTAGCTGCCACTACTAAAGAAGTTTAAAAAAGGAAAAAAAAAATTCAGATTTGCTCCATCTTGTTGCCTTAAACCTTTCAAAATACAGTCATCCCCATAGGCCCATTCTTAAATACCCATGCATTTCTGTCCCTTTGAAGGGGCACAAGTACTGAAATGAGATCTCACAACCCAACAGAGTATCAGTCTAATTGAAGCTGACAAAAATACGAACTGCACCCTTTTGAACTGCTGACATTGAACAGGGTGGATTAGGCAGTGTATATTAACAACAGGTGACGGGCTGCAGGGAACAGTGGATCCGCCATGTCACAGACAGTCCTGCTCTGGACAGTCACACAAACTAAAGGCAGACATGAAAAAGGAAAATGTCTTACATAATCTTCCCACTACACTTGCACTTGGATGGGGGAAAAAAGCTCTGAGACATGTTAGTGTGGTATTTAATGTTTTATAAATTCAAATATACAATTAGATGCACAAACTCATAGAAAAAAAGAACAATTATAATTACCTTAAAACAATAGAAAAAACAAACTGGAAAATAAAAAACACCAGAAGGCAGAGTCAAATCTTAAATACGGCATGGTTGTGTGTTTTAGTCTATGAACTGGAGGTGAGATGACTAGTGATGAAAAGCACAAAACACAGAAACACAACAGCAAAAATAGAAAAACAAACACGTTTATACATGTGAATTTTAGAATTTTAAGATACAGTATGTGGTGAAATGTAAGGCAAACAAATGAATAGTGGTATGACGAAGTGCTCACAGAACTGAAATGACTTAGTGGATGCTTCAATGAACATTTTGTTATGTATATATATATATATATGTATATATATAATAGGGCTTGTTCAGGCAGTATAAAATTACATTTTAAAAATTTCCAGTAGCTCAGAATGCTATTCTTTTTTTTTTTTTTTTAAACAAACAAAAAAATTCAGAGGTTACTCTAAATATTAGATTTATTTTACCAGCTTTCTCTAATGGTCCAATCTGATTGTGTAATACAGAATGCATTATGAAACATTCACTGTACAACATCTGTGTGTCATCACAATCAATCAATCCATGAATAAAGCCTACATAGACATGTCAGAATCATTTATCATCTATTATATATATATATATATATATATATATATATATATATATATATATATATATATATATATATATATATATATATATATATATATATATATATATATATATATATATATATATATATATATATATATATATAGTACAGCTAAAAAGAATCGAGTTCATGTCTGCTTTGAGTCAAAAAAAAAAAAGATACCTTTTTGGAGGATCATAAATTATGACTATCATACAGCACGGCTGCAAAGTACAAATATATACACACCATATTTTGCTGATTCCAGAGCAGCTGGAGGCTCAAGTGTTCAGCTCTAAAACAGCAACAGTGAGGGACCAATCAGTAAGCTTCCCCACCAAATATCAGACTCAGGGTCAGAATTTAATTTAACATGAGTGTCATAAATGTTTAATAACAAATTTTGCCCTCATCACACACTGTGCCATGTCCAGTTTACAGTAAGATTTCAACAGTTTGAGACCATTCTGCATTTTTACTAAAAGGGAAAAAAGTTATTTGAATAGGTTACTGGCATCATGACAAGAAAGACAATGTTGCTGAAAAGCCTTGAAAGTGTTGAAGGTGTGAAGAACTCTGGACACTTGGTGCATGCAGGTTAGAGGCTGCCAATGTTGGGAAAGCTCTTGAGTTTCTCTGGAAAGTCGTCTTTATAGAGCACGGGGTCTGCACGGTGCTCCACTACCTTCAGAGGCATTGTTCCAAAAACTGAAGCAAATTTATTGATGCACTCAGATCTATGAAGGAAGATAAGATATTTACTTTGACAAAAACATAAAAAACTTATTAATCAGCCTCTGAACGCATAATTTAATCACTGTAAGGTCTCAAACGTATCTTAATCAGGTTTATTATTCCTACAGCTTGTGTTTCACCTCAATTTAAGTGCATCTAGAGCCAAAATCCACTCACTGATCTACAGCTTTAATTTTCACACAGCTCACAGAATATAAAAGACCTGAACTAAAAATATAGATTCAATTTTAAATAGATGCTGGATTGAAAACTATTATGGTTATGTATTTTTACTGTATTTGATAATTATAGCTATTTTATAGAAGCACAACAATTTAACTTAAAATTTAAGTTTTTGTCACTTTAAGTTATTTTTCCCTGCTGCGAGGAGACATGAATTAAGATCTATAATGTTTCTCTGCTCAGTGTTGCAGCTCTAAATGACACCGCAAAGGAAGCGCATAACGCCTCTATCATGAAAAAATGAAAAAGAAGTGCAGAGGAAATGTAAACAAAATCTATCAAGTAAGCAGAAATAGGTCTATAATTACAGTATACTGTTTTTAATAACAGTATTTTAAAACTGAGATATTCTCTTAAATATCAAATTTTCAAAAGATTTAACTTAAAAATTTTAATAATCAAAATAAGTGCAAGTATTTTCATATGTCATAAGCTGAAAAATATTCTAGCATTCTCTACAATACTAAATCCAGGTAATCTGAGGGGGAGTAACACACCCATGCCAAGCATGTATGCACACACAGACATACATACAGACATGTAAATTACACAAATAAAAACAAAAAAACTGATTGAACTGTGTCCACTGCAAGAAAGTTTCTTTTAGAAGAAAACAGCCATACCTCTCCACCATGTGTGTCTGATCGAGGGAGAGTCCATCAATGGCAGTACACTCAGGACACTTGAACTTTTTCCTTGGGGTCACCTAAACAGAAAGAAAACAAAGTTACAGCATTAATGTCTGCTCACTTCAATTTGTTAAACCTCAACCTGGCCAAACAGAAGCTAATGCTGTCAAGTCTGATGAAATAAAACACTAGAACCAACTTCCAACGCTCTAACATGTGAAAGTATTAATGTGAGGGGGAAAAAAATGTTAACAGTTAACAGTAAAGATATGAGGGGTGGTCAAAAAGAATAAGTGTCTTCTGAGGGAATGTTCTGGGAGGCGGGACAGTGGGTGCAGGTGTAGGGAAGTGTGGAACCTGTGCTTTGACAGAAGGGTATGCATAAGCCCTGGTGAGCTTAGCAAAGCATACACAGAGGAGGAGTGCCAATGAGTCCCACTCAGATAAGGGAGGTTAAGGTCACGCTTAAGCCCAGGGCCCCTGCACCTGGGTAGAGTCAGTGTGAGGAGGAGGGGGAGAGGTGGTGATTTTGAAGGGTGAGAGCTGATCAGACCCAGAGATGCTACTCTGCCATTTCAGCTTTCAGCCTCTCCCTGCAAGCTCAAAACATTCAGAGTAGCCAGAATTATGAATGTACCTTTATAGGAGCTTTTCCTGTGATGTTAGCCACCAGAAAGTTCATTGCAATATCTTCACAGTTCATGTGAGCGTCCACCCAGTTCTTTATGTCCCCTGGCATCTTGTATGTGTACAAATAGTTGAAGTACTGAAATAGAAATAAATACACAATTTTCAATGTAGAAGTTTTTACATTAAGTAAAGATGAAACACTACCTGAATTTGTTTTAAACTTAATAGTCAATATCCCTTTCAAAATTATTTGTACACATCATCGATAAGTCCAGTGATGCTTTTAGTTAGCAAACGGCAGGAGAAGAGTTCAAGCAACTAATATTTGTATCATTCAGCAGCTCTATACCTTGTGGTAGAAGGCAGCTCCCGTCAGAACCATGGAGACCTCATTTGTCCACTCCGACTCGTACTTCCACTTCCCCATTTCATGGTCCCAGAGGTGCAGCCGTCCTGGGTAGCCTACCAGCCTGTCAGGGAACTCCCTCCACACCTGGAAAAAACAGCAAGACAGGAGACAGATTGTCTGACATATTCAGCTCAACTAAGCAACTTTCATTTAAATATTAATGATGGAGACCAAGTCTGAGAGATCAGAAGGAACATTTAGGTCTTAGACTACCATCTATCAGAGCCTTTATCTGGGAGCCAAAAATCACAAGCACAAGTCAAAAGCTTGTAAAGCACAAAAGAAAATACTTTCAGGCAGAAAAAGCTTCATGACTGGCTAAATATTTCACCAAGGTTAACACTCTGATTCTTTTACTGAAAGCAGAAAGCAGAGTCACCAATCAGAAAACTCCTACATTCTCACTGTAACTCCATGTAATTATCCTTAAACTGAGCACAATTTGATCAAATAGGTTCTAAATGGATTCAGGTGAGCTTGTCATGCAGAATAGGAGAGGGCAGGTATTTTGGCATGAAAAGCATCAGCTGCAGACCTGTCATCATTCCTCCCACATCAAACACATTCAGTAAGCAGTCAAATCTTCAAATAGTGGAGAATGAGACTGTAATCTCCCGGAGTGACTTTAAACTCTGGGATCAACTTAAAGAAGTTTAGTGCAAAACCTGCCATCAGTGGAGAGATGGGGAAGTATGATCAAGGGTACTTTTTCCTTTAGAAGGGAGTATATTTCTCACCTCATAGCCAAACTGCAACTCATCAGATGTCAGCATGATGATGTCATCATCAATCGCTAGCACAGCTTCTGTCTCAATCTCATCATAAGGGAAGAAACGGTTGCTCAGTTTGTTCTCTTTGGTTCGCACCACTTTAAGAGGAACACCAACTTTTGGCCAAAGAGACTCTGACAGGAGAGAGAGAGGAAAAAAAAAAGTTTTACACACAAAGTGTACTGAACTCAAACAGTTCCTTGAATTAACTGGTAAAGTGGAAATTACCTGGAAGCAGTTTTTTAATTCTTTCCAGCAAAAGAGGTAAGACATTAGCTAGTTCAAGCAAGTGAAATCTAAGATTGTTGGCCTTGTTTGTTCAGTTTGAAAGTAAACAGGCCTTGGTGTAGCTGGTAATGCAAAATAAGGCATCTGAAGATATCACAGAGTAACACGTACATAACTGGTCCTGTAAATGCATTATACAACACTATAAATCCAAACATTTCAGTGTCTGAGGAATCGTGAAATTCTGAAATCCTCTCTGGCAGTGGAAAACAACATTCTGGGAGTTAAACTTTACTCACTGACTCATAATGTTACACCAACCTCAAGCATGTGCAAATCTAACCACAAAGCGATTCTTCATGAGGCAGATAACCAAAGTGTTTTTTTTCAGGGGAGTGTTTCAAAGATCTTGGGCAGTGTCCACGGCACGGACTGTAGCACAGTCTGATCACACAGAATGTGTCCCCTCACTGATGGAGTGACTGGGGCTTGGCAGCTTTTAAGAGCTCCAGGTCTTCCTAACCACGTCTGAGGTCTCCTGTCAAAAGCCATTGTCAGAAAAACTGCTATGTTAAATGCCAAGAGTTTCTTCTTTCAATCGCCCCATGTTGCTGTCATTCCTTCTTCTAGTTCCAAGGTTGGAAAAAGAAAGTACAAGTGACGGGAGTTATGGGCTATTACATCAATTTAAAAAAATATCAGCTCCAGCTTGGTATGGGTCAAAATAGCCACTATTAGCTGTTGCAGTTTATGAACAACTAACTATGTTTAAACACCAACAAAACAAGTTTCCATGTTACAAAGGATGGGCTTTGGTTTTTATATGTGCCTTCTGCAATTATCACAGATGTAAAAGTTCAGTTCTCAGTAGCTATGTAGATGCCAGGGATCTCAGACAAGTTGGTAAACATGATACAATTTAAGTGTGCAACAGAACATAGTGTTTAAACTCACAAACAAAACTCTTAATGATAGTCTAGAAAGCAGATTTTATAAAAAGATTAAAACAAAAATAGGAGCCTGTAAATGCATCGTGTCCATGCTTGGTGTAAATGAGGGAGGAAAAGTGCCTTCATATTGGCCTGTGAACTGTTATTCTGCCCTATCAATGGCCTCTTGTTAATTCTAATGGGACACAAAGGCCCCATCCAGGCACCGTTGATGCCTCTAATGAAAAGACAACTTACAGCCATGTGTGAAAGCTTCAAAGTCATATCTGTTTCATCACTTTAGTCAACTCAGAACAGCAGACAGATTTAATTCTTAGTCAAAAAAGAATTAATTGTTTTACACTTAACTTCCAAAATTAAGGTTCATAATTGTTGAAGACTGTGTAATATATAAGTTACTGCGACCAATCAATGACAAACGAGATAAATTATTGGTAGAGGGGTGAAAAAGTAGAAATACAAATTTCAATTTACACAGAAACATGTTAAGAGTTTTCTCTGAAAACTGGAAAGGACTGCTTGGTCAACAACTTCCCCTGTTCACACTGGACACGGCAGTTGACAGACCATGCGCATTAACATGTACTGTTAAATGCTTTCATTTCAGTCCTTAACTGAAAGTATAAAAAAACAATGTTGACGTTCATACCAAACCCTTCTTTTTTCTATTGTTACACCTCTTATCAAAACTGTCGCTATGACACTGTTTTCTGCTGGAGGGCAATGTGATAACTAAATTACTCTTCATTTTCTCCATCCTCTGTGGAGCAAAGAGCCAGTGTGTTGTGGCTCTGCTGTTGTCCAGTTGTAGATTTACTGGTCTAAATAACAACAGTTGCATGAAATAATAAACACAATGGGTGTATACTTTGTTACACTTTAAACATAGCAGCTGTCCTGAGTAGAATGAGACATATTAACATGGTAATTACATTCGATGACACTTGATGTAGAACTGAAATTAAGAGCTCTACTGCTAAACTGTATATATTCTCTAAGGTACTGTTAGTTTTATATTAGCTTTTATTAGACTGCATCTTTTTATCTACTTTGTTTGGATTGACCAAATGAATCTTTTTAATGGCTGGTTATGAGGCTTCATCTTCTGAAAAGTTTTATAGTCCATCTTATTGTTGATGGGACTCAGGCATACTCACCCTCCGGAGGGCTCTTGTTCTGGTTATTCCACACCACCAAAAGCTTCGCCAAGCTTGGCACCTTGGAGATTTCTGTGATGACCCTGAAAAGACTCTCAACACGATCGTAGGTCAGCACCACTGCTGTGAATCCCGGAGCCCTTGGTGGGATAAGCGGCAGGAATAGAGGGCTGTTCACACTGGACCACTTCTACAAGAGATGGGAAACAAAGAACAACATGAACCATTTTTACCAATCTACTCTTTTGTTCCACTGCCAGCTGGTCTGGTGTACATCTGTCCAACTTATCTGTCATAGTCACTAAAGTGCACAAAAAGATCACCAATAGATTAGATTATTTTCTTAAATAATGGTGCAAGAATAATCCAATACTGTCTCCAAGGGTGGAGATAATACAGAAACACAATGTAAACCTTCCAGTCAGAGTGCCAAGCAAACCGTACAGATGCAGAAAGAAGTACATAAAAATCAGGAGGTAGTTTAAAAACATGACAGGTTGGCTATCTGCTCATGTCTGCAGCTCTTGGGATGTCATTATTACAAATGAAAGTCTTCTGTAAGAAAAAAATAAGAAAAACATATGGGAATTAGACGTGTGTGTGTGTGTGTGTGTGTGTGTGTGTAGGGGGGGGGTGGTAAGCAGGTATCAGTGTTGAACTTGGCTTTTCTTTCATTGCTACTTTTTAAAATGCCCTGTAAATCCTTAAAGTTGTACTGACTCCAACACAGATCAAATGACACTGTAAAATGAAGGAAGCAGCAGGGTAGTTTTCTGATGTGTGTGTACTTAATCTTAAACTTTAAAAAGGTTACAAAACAGCCATGTGGGCTAAAATAACACAAGCAAAAACTGCAACCAGTGACTATGCCAACAATACATTTGCTTACTAAGATTATTGCCTCAATTGAAATCAAAATACAAACTATTTGTTTCGCTTACATTACTGGTAACTGTAAAAGCACAAGGGTCTGCTCTTGGAGCATTCATCAAAGACTATAAAAATATTCCACCCTCCAGTGCCAATCAGTGTGAGAAGGGCAAAAAGAACACATCAAAAACAATAAATCTGTGGGCTTCTTGAAGTACGTATAAACCCCGTTTCTCTTCTAGTTCCAGGTGGCCACAGAGTGATTATGTGGCTCCTTCCAGAGCATCAACACAAGTCTGTCAACAGAGACACGGCCACCGCTTTTTACACAACATCAGTCACTCCACCACCAATAAAAATTCACTTTACTGGCAAGTGGAAACTTCCCTGTGGTCGTTGTCACATTGTCATACAAAAAGACGGGGAAATCATTAAAGTAACACATATACGCAGCACAGCTGCATAAAAACAGACTAGAACATGCTGAGACCACTTAAGTCATTTGTCAAACTGAATAATTTAGATGAAAAGAAAGCCGCAGCTCAATATGTCACCAACACATCTGAAGAGTTACTGTGTTTTACTGCACTAGAAAGATACATTTTATTTGGTTCATTAGAACTGCTGAAGTGGTTCTGTACTTATCTCAGAAACCTTCAAGTGCAGAGATTAGGAACAAAATACAAATGAACTTTCAGCTTATTTTAAAGGCCTGCATTAGTCTGCCCTGTTAATCTGCACATAAAAGTATCAATGAGCATCAATACTTCATTCTACAAGTAATAAATATTACTGTGCATACTCAGATGAGTATACAATTTCAATGAGTTGATGAAGGATGACATATAAAAAGTTGCTATATTGTGTTGCCATGGCTCCACTCTCGCGCACTGAACACCATGTGATAATGACTATTTAAGGTGCCCATAGCCATAAAGGGAAAGAAGTAGAAAACATTACTCTTTTAACCTTTCTAGAACTACCTGTTATTTAACAATATATGATCAATCAAATAGGAAACTTTCAACTTCTGAGCGGCTTTAAAATTTTATGCTCTTTTAAATCTTATACTTACAGCATTTATATTATGTCTGATACTTAACAAAAATAACATGATTAACCAATACTTGTGGACTAAACTTTTCAACAACAATGTGATTAAATGACTTCAGTCTGTCCAAGTTCTAATCATCACACAAAAAGTTCAAAACTCTGGAGAGTTTGAAAGTTTAAAATGCAACTTTTCATGTACCTCAAAAGTATCCCCCTACCTACAAATGGCAAACAAAAAGCAGCCTGTCCCTTATTCTGAGATCCCCTCCCTCCAAAAGCACCCGCGGTCCTGGGCAATGTGCTTTCAATTACCACCCTAAAGACTTTAGGAGGAGAGGCGGAAAAATGTCTGCTTGATTTATTTAGTGCTGTGTGCAAGTTCTTCTCACCATCTATCGAGAAACCACTTTGTCTCCCATTTCAGGCAGGAATGGCCAAAGGTCTGTACCCTGACACATTAACCTCTTCTGGATCTGGACAAACTTTGGGACCAGGGTAATGCTGACAGATTGGACTGGGGGTCAGATGCTCGGCAGAGAATTTAAGTGGTCAAAGTCAAGTGTAAGTGCTGATTGCAAGCTACCTGCTCAGAGCAACAGTCTGCCATGTTCAAGAGAGAACAATCGCTTTAGCAGATGTGAGAAGAACTAAAAGGACAGAACATCCCTCAGAAATTACTCGTTTACAAACATGCACCCTCACTGTTACTGCCATCTCTCTAATAAAATATTGCTTTACTTGTAGACATCTGACATATTCAAAAGGCATTATTATGCATCTACACACATGCTGACATGCGCACGCCTCTATCCCACAGACAGCTTGGAGGAGCCTCTAGATCAAACCGAGCTGATTAACAACTCCTGGGAGACGTTCGCCTAGCCAACATGTCTGCAGCCACAAACTCCCACAACCAGAAAGATGTTGAACATACACACACATTCACACACCATTCGCTCTTCACATCCAGAACACTCTCTGCAAACACAATGACTAAGACCTAGAGGAACTTCTTATTCACCGCAACAGAGAAACAGTTCTAGCAGAACTGCTGACACAAACTTGCTGCCTCAGAGCTGCCTGGGTGTATACCAAACTGTGAGGTGCTCCATGTGTGGTGTTTCAGAAAGAGGGACAGCATCTACCATCACTCTACTCCAGAGGCTTTGATTTACAAGGCCCAGGAGAGTGGGAAAGCCTGTGAGGCACAGTAAGCGTCTGCATGGCAAAAGCTTCGTTCTGGAACAGCATCATTCAGACGTCTGCAATAAAAGCACTTTCTAGAATATAAATAAAAGGTTCAGCCCATTAGCGCATAAAGCTGTACAGATAATATAGCTCTATTCTGAAACATGGCATCCTTCATAGTGTAAACATTGAAAAAAAATTAAGGATACAAAGAAATGTTAGAACACAATACAACAATGCAACAATGCTAACAAGGTATAGAAAGGTGCATACCACTACAGGTGGGTTGTTCCACTGCTCGTAAGTGCGTGCAGCATATGGGTAAATGCGGTCATTGATGATCTGGAGTGTTGTCAGGCCAATAGCCTTCATGGAGCTGAAGTAGGCTTCCCAGAACCAGTGTGCCTAAAGAGAAAAGAAACATTACAACTAAATCTGTACCCAAAGAAAGTCAATAAAGCAATCAAAAGTTAATAAAATACGTGCTGTCGGATTAAATGAAGAAAATAATGAAGAACTGCACATTTGTACTAAACTAACAATTGCAACTGTACTGTATTATAATTAAAACTTTGTGTATCATTTCTAGAACCTAAAAGTCAAGGAAAGTCAGTATGGACCTATAAATTCTAATTTTTTTTTTTTTGCCTTTTTACAGCCTGACTGTCTGCAGGAATATATATTCGATGAATATCGAATGGGCACTAAGCACCAGGAAATCAGAGATTAGAAGTGCTTACGTGTAAGGGAGTGGCTCCATTATAGCTTGATGTGCAGACTAATCTGTGCTTTTATAAATGAGGGGAGGTGGTCTGTGTGTATTAGTGATGTTTGGGTTCAACTTTTTATTTTTTTTTTATTTCATCAACAGTCACATGAAAAAACAAACAAACAAACAAACTGTTATTTCTGTTAACAACAGAGTCAATTGTTTTTTTTTTTTCCTTTTCTAAAAATAACACACCTAAGAACTGTTTAATCCAAATTCTACTGTTAACAAGATTCCCAAAAGAGGAACAAATTCCCAAACCCAGACATTCCCAGCTGCTACAATAAGCCCTCAAGCACCCTCACAAATAAACTAAATCTGAATATTAGTGTTTCATTGAGCTGCTGACATGATGCTATTGCCCATTAAACCTCTGTTTATGTTCTTAATTTTTTGTCAGAGTACAGCTATTACAGAAGATAACACAAATGTGATGTCATAACTGTAAAATACCGTTATCCCCCACATCCCTAAGATGTACAAAGACAGCATTTATTTTTACAGCAGGGCTGAAGAGAATTTAAAAAGACTGTCTAATCTCAGGGGTCTATAAATCAACCGGTGATGAAAGTTTCTTTTCCGACTAGGAGAAGGCAGAAAGAAAACTGTGCTTGCCCCAGGGTCCATAAGGCCACCCTCCACCCACCACCCTTGCCCTCCACTTGCAGGAATTTTTATGAGCAGAGAAGAACAGACATCATTGTAACAGAGAAAAGAAACCATCACTACTTCCTACAATCACTGCATCTAGTCTATACGTCAACAGCCATCACCTCAAGGCATGAATTAATCAAAACTCTGTTCATTAATTGAAAACTATATACAATTTAAATCACTATTAACCTTAAGTGAGATCATTCAAGTCAAACAGAACAGTTATTTGTAATGTCTGCTCTGTTAAAACCAAGTAATCTTCAAATTTCCTTTAAGCTTTATGAACTTCCCAACAGCGGTCACTCCATTGTTAATTACAACATCAAAACATAAGTTTTGTTTGGTAGGCAGCAAGTAAAAGTTGTCAAGTGTCAAACATATGGTTAGACCTATGGACCAGAAATGGGAGCCAATGAGCTGTGGCCACAATCAGGCAATCATTAGTGTTTTTGGCATAATCAAAAACAGCACTAAAGGCACGTCTGTTTCAGTCATGCAAGTTTGTCGCTGGAAATGATGTTTTTCCTCAAGATTTACTAGCGGTTTACTTTTAACTGTGATCGAAACATTTCCACACACACACACACACACACAAAGACACACATGTACAAGCACTCGTACATACACACCTACACATAACTTGTTAATTACCTGGTGTAAATCAGCTCTCATTAGAATGGCTAAAATAAAAACTAACAAGACTTTAGGCTTTGAGGACCACAGTTAAACACCGCTACTGCGGGAGAGCACTTCAGGTGTAATTAAACAGCCCCGGTTGTAAGCCCTCATTTCTCCATAATTACTGAGCTCTTTATTTATTTTCTTTTTTTACACAAAGGAAAACTGTGGGATGGCACCGCTTTCCTTTCTGTTTAGTCTTCACAGTTTACATCTTATACTAGGTTGTGATGTTCTGATAACTTCAGCATTTGTGACAGTGAGGACAGATGACAGGAATATTACGGAGGACTTAACAGTTCAAAGAACTTAAATTTTTAGGTTTGTATTGGGAATATTAAGAAGCAGCTCTGACCAGGTTTCTAAAAGGACATGCTGCTTATGATTTCTAAATATTTTTGCCATGCAGGCTGAACTAAAACTGCAGTGCAACTTAAAGTGCTCTGCTTTAGTCATCTCATAAATAACAATAAATTCATATTTTAGGATTTTATTTTTATTTTCTTTCAGGTTTTTAGTCTCCCTTACAAATCAACCAGATACTCTTTCACAATGATTTTTAGAGAATTTAGTAAAATACTTTATTGGCTACTGACTATTACAATGATTAACTTTAATACATGTTCACAAAAAATAAACTAATGAAAAGTCATGAGTTGTCCATTATGACATCTCCTTTGAAGTTAGTATGCATCGTCTATTACCCCTCTTCCATTTATAAGTATTTCTTAGACTTCATGGGAACAGATAATAAAACAAAGGTCTGCTTAGCCCTCTGCTGGCAAACTAATGAAATGCATCATTCAACAACACCAAAACAGAAATTAAGTGTTTAAGCTTTGTTTGAATTCTTGCTTATGATATTGGTTTTCTATTGGCATTATTGTTATGATCCTTTGATTATAACTACAATACTGTCTTATTCATCTAGAGCTGTAATATTTTACTGTTTGCGTTAAATGTGGTGAAATCTGAAACACTGCTTGCAAACTTAAGAGCCACTTGGTATGGGAGTTAAAAGAAATGCATCACACAATAAAACCCTCGATTACTTGGGAAAAAAAAAAACAGGTATACCAAGACATTGGCCATTTTAAAAGATAGCTCTCTGTGTGTTTCTTAATGTTGATTTTTTTCTTCCCTCAAGAAAGCAACTAAGTAATTTATTAAGTAGGCACAGAGTATTTTGTGTTAAGAAAACTTTAAACAGGTATGAATAAAACCTAAAAATTTTGTTTAAGAAAAAAATGTAAGAACATTTTTACAAAATGTAACACAAGAGATGGCACATTGACTCAAAGGATTGCACCTAAAGTTCAAATGGCATGAGGGTTTATAGCTTTAATTTAAAAATCCATTACGTCTGTAGTAATGCGTTTTAGATATAAATTGGCTTGCAACCAATCCATCTGTAATCCATGACAGCAGGCAGTAAAAGTACTGTAGCCAATCAATAATAACATCAGATCTATGCTGATAGTTGTGAGCTGTTCATAATGGCATACCCCAAACAAACTCTGCAACCCAATGAGCAAGGCATACATATCAACTTGTCTGGTGTAATACAAGCCCATCTCTGAGCTTTTGGCCTACAATGTGTTTTGCCAGTGTAATTGGTAAATGGACTTGAGTTGATACAAGAGAATGAGGAGCAGCTGAACTAGTGCACTACTCTCATGGCTGATTTCACTTCTGTTTATTGTGTCTCAACACAGATATCAAATGGAAAGAGTATAAGCCATCTTTCACATATTTCATTCAAGCTAAAATAAACATAACTGAATCTTCTATGAGCCTTTTAAAATCTAGACTGAGCAAGTTATAAAACGAGAGGCTGGTATCCAACTTTCTGTCTCTTGCACATCATGGTAAATTTGTATTAGCTGTCAGACACATGACAACATGGATGGTCAAAAAAACAGGCACATCTTAGAAGCGAGATGCAAAAGCTCCAAAGTGGCAGCACCAATGACTGCCAAAATAATTACAGCTCTAAAAATGGCATTTTCAGGCAAGTTTGCTGAGAGATGTTTTGACTGTTACCTGTCTCTGCATTTCTTCAACTTGTCTGTGAGGAATGCTTTTCAGGATGGTGTACATCTCTGATAGTTTTTCCTCTGGAATAACCACAGATGCCCTGTGCAGGAACAAAGCCATTAAATTATTTATGTAAAAATAATCAAACTTTTTAAAACACTTACTTTTTTTTTTACTCAGTTCAAAGACTTAGGCTGACCTTT
The DNA here is from genome assembly GCF_017639745.1 of Melanotaenia boesemani. Lineage (NCBI taxonomy): Eukaryota > Metazoa > Chordata > Actinopteri > Atheriniformes > Melanotaeniidae > Melanotaenia > Melanotaenia boesemani. The sequence goes on along the minus strand of NC_055682.1, from coordinate 19,146,287 downwards.
TCCAGTCAAGTACTTCAGAGAATGGCAGAATGTAGGAGTCAGCCAGGATAACAGGTACACAGCCAGCCTGTAGCACATCGCTGAGTGCAGCCTGACCCAAACGTGCTCCTCTCAAGACCACACAGAATGAAGATTCCTGTTGAAACATTTTGTACGTGATTTGGCATACTGACTGAAGAAAATGTCTCACTTTAGGAGCTTAACTTCATTTTGACCACAAAACAATAAAATAAGCACCAGCTTTAATTTCCAGTTATCTTGTGTCTACCTCGCCCAACATTTCCTGTTCCCAAAGAAGTGGATGAAGCACAATCTGGTTAACTGATAAATGAAAATTTTAAATAAAGTGGACTGCTGCGAAAATTTCTTATCATCAAGATAAGTGCATTTAACAAGGACTGTACTACTAATACTCTGTTACTTAGTTGTGCTCCCACCTGAAGGATCTGTGGGTAGTCATACACCTGGCCCTTGTAGCACCGTTTTTGTGCAGAGGCAGCACCCTGGGAAAGGTTACTACACTTGTCTAGGAGAAGTAAAGCTTCTCCATTTTCTTCTTTCAAACGCTCCAGTTCAGCACGGTACTCTCGGTGAATGGCAGTTTGAGAGGAAAGAATAAAGTAGCGACGCGGCCTGGAGGAAAGGAAACAGGAGGTATGCAACTGGTTATAAAGACATATTTTATATTGATGACAATGAATATATTTATCAAAACTGGCCGTAAATATGCCAATAAACCAAAATTATTTTTACACTTACAAGTCAATCATATATAAAGAAGATCATTATCAGATAAGTTATTTGGTCACGATTTGACATTAAAGATGCAAGTTTCTGTGTGTCATCTGCTCACCCTGGCTGTCTCTCCGGCAGCTCAACATCGGCAGAAAGGGGGCTGTAAACTGGGATGCTGACATCATAACCTTGTCTGTAGGTCCATGTAGAAAAACCACCTCCAGCCAAAAGTGCTCTGAAACAAATATTCCTGGATTGTGACAATGCTTCCACACAATGTAGTTCGCAACAAATTCAAGTGACCAAAAATTACTTTTAAGCTAAAACTCAATTATACAAAAACTTTTCTTAGTCTAAACATCTTTTTTAACAATATTGATGTGAGGTATAAAGTAAAATCAGATCAAACTTAGTGGCTTTATCTGAAGTTATTGCAATGAGTGATGAAATGCATTTGGTATTGTGTTCTATCTTCAGGCAAGGTGAAAATAAAGTGGAAACATATCACCACTAACACCTGGTTCTGATGAGGCTCTGTGCCAAATGGAGTCCAGCTGGATAAGCCCAGAAAATTCTTTAAAGATAGAAATAGTCCTCACCGACTCAAGTCTGCATGTTCATAAATCCAACCACTTCCATCCTAAACAGTGACTCTACCCTACACCGGTGCAATGACAAATCCTTGTTACAGTTGAATAATATATTTTTTGCATGGACACAAAATTATTCTCTCTTGGATCCAGAATGTACAAAAAAAGTAGGTTTGAATAAAACGAGCAGTCTTGGTTTGCATTTGCAAATTTGTTTTACATACATTTCCAGCTGTATATTTCCGAATAAAAATTAATATTACCTCCCCGAAGAAAATTCTTTTAATGATAAAATTTTTATCCACAGAAGGTCAACATTCAAGACAGTGGAAATGGAATGATGTTTTGTAGTTACCTGTCCCTTGGTACATCCAGCGCAGTGTTATAGTCAGGAGGACCTCCAGGTAACATGTTAAAAAGTAGGTGATTCATCCCTTTGTCCCATCTACCAAAACAGGAATTAAGATTAATGCAGAAACAAACTGTTACCTTAAAATTTAAGGAATAGAAAACTGCATCATGGAACTTCATGTTATAACTTGTATATTTACTGCTCATCAAAAAACAGTTGTTTAAAATAATGACATTTAAAAATGTGAAATTTTGAGATTTGAGCTCTTGTGACATTTCAAGCTTATCCATCCATCCATCCATTTTCTGCTGCTTATCCGGAGTCGGGTCGCGGCAGTAGCTGCCTAAGCAGGGAAACCCAGGCTTCCTTCTCCCCGGCCACATTCACCAGCTCATCCAGAGGGATCTCAAGACGTCCCCAGGCCAGCCAAGAGATGTAGTCCATCTAGCGTGTCCTGGGTCTTCCTCTGGGCCTCTTTCCAGTGGGACGTGCCCGGAACACTTCACCAGGGAGGCATCCAGGAGGCATCCTAACCAGATGCCCAAGCCATCTCATATGGCTCCTCTCGATGTGGAGGAGCAGCAACTCTACTCTGAGGCCCTCGGGATCCCCGAGCTTCTCACCCTATCTCTAAGGGAGAGCCCGGCCACCCTGCTGTGAAAACTCATTTCAGCCACTTGTATTCGCAATCTTGTTCTTTCGGTCACTACCCACAGCTCGTGACCATAGGTGAGGGTAGGAACGTAGATCGACCAGTAAATCAAGAGTTTTGCCTTTTAGCTCATCTCCTTCTTCACCACGACAGACCGATGCAGAGTCTGCATCACTGCAGATGCTGCATCGATCCGCCTGTCGATCTCCAGCTCCGTCCTTCCCTTACTCGTGAACAAGACCCTGAGATACGTAAACTTCTCCACTTGGGGCAGGACCCTATTGCAGACCCGGAGAGAGCACTCCACCCTTTTCCGGCTGAGGTGCTGATTCTCATCCCAGCCGCTTCACACTCGGCTGCGAATCGTTCCAGTGAGAGCTGAAGATCATGGCCCGATGAAGCCAATAGAACCACATCATCCGCAAAGAGCAGAGACCCAATCCTGAGGCCACTGAACCGGATCCCCTCAACACCTTGGCTGCGCCTAGAAATTCTTTTCATAAAAGTTATGAACAGAATCGGTGACAAAGGGCAGCCTTGGCGGAGTCCAACCCACACTGGAAACGATTCTGATTTACTGCCGGCAATGCAGACCAAGCTCTGACACCGGTCGTACAGCGACCGGACAGCTCATACAAGCGAGTCTGGCACTTCATTCTCCCGGAGTACCACCCACAAGAGTACCCGAGGGACACGGTTGAATGCCTTCTCCAAGTCCACAAAGCACATGTAGATTGGTTGGGCAAACTCCCATGCCCCCTCAAAGACCCTGAAGAGGGTGTAGAGCTGGTCCACTGTTCTACGACCGGGACGAAAACCACACTGCTCCTCCTCAATCTGAGGTTTGACTTTCCGACGGACTCTCCTCTCCAGCACCCTGAATAGACCTTACCGGGGAGGCTGAGGAGTGTGATCTCCCTGTAGTTGGAGAACACCCTCCAGTCCCCCTTTTTGAAGAGGGGGACCACCACCCCAATCTGCCAGTCCAGGGGAACTGTCCCCGATGTCCACGCGATCCTGCAGAGGCGTGTCAGCCAAGACAGCCCTACAGCATCTAGAGCCCTAAGGAACTCTGGGCGGACCTCATCCACCCCCGGGGCCTTGCCACCGAGGAGCTTTTTAACCACCTCAGCGACCTCAGCCCCAGAGATGGGAGAACCAGCACCAGCTACCCCAAACTCTGCTTCCTCATCGGAAGACGTGTTGGTGGGATTGAGAAGGTCTTCGAAGTATTCCCTCCACCGCCTCACAACGTCCCACGTATGTAAAACTCAATATTCATTTTTTAACTTTTGGGTTTTTCCAAAATATCATCAGGTAATGAAAAATACTTTTTCAAACCTTCACAATATACAACACTGAATTCTAAAATTCTAATTCTAAGAATTATATTTTCATATCTAACTGAAGCTTACTATTGATTGTATTGCTGATGTAATGAGTTTTTGATTTTTTCCCCTTGGGATTAGATAAATAAAGTTAGTGTTGAGAAACATTTTTTAACTAACACTACTGGAAAACTTTACAGGTTAAAAGAAGTTTAATAGGAAACGTTAGAGAGCAACTGGCTATACCATAGCAATTAAGTTGTATTAGATGTTTAAAATGAATTCATTTGGATTTTGTTTACCTGGGCAGCATTGCAAATGCTTGCGCAGTCTCTCTGATACGTAGGGAGTTCTGATTCAGCACATCAATAGATGGAATAAAAAGACAGGCCCTGGTGACATCATCAGTGTAAAAGTCACTATCAGAGATGGCACTGAGCAGGTCATTGTATTCTCGTGACAGTCCTGTGCTGCTGATAGGAACTCCCAAGTCATCCACAAATCTCTGTAAAGGGTAGATGTAGACCTACAAAAGCAATCATTTCAATAATGGATCAGAATTGCACAGCAAAAATACTAAAGCTTAATGATGCACAAGCATGTATGACTGTAAAGTACCTTGATCCTGTTCTTAGGATTGTAGCCACATCTATACACATCAAAACAAGTGTGCATTCGACAACTAAGGTCACCCCTCTCAGGTATGGGACTGGATACAGGCAGCCGGATAAGAGGTGCGTCGTGGACACTGCGTTTATCAACGGTCCAATCAGCTGTGGATTCAATTGAGTGGGGCCAAAACTGAAACATCCCGGTGGCAATTAGTCCGAGGAGCACCACAGAGAAGAGGACGATGTAGTATATCCGGTGCTTGGTTTTCATCCGGGGGATTAGAGCGGGGCCCCGCGAGCTGTATTTCCCCGAGGCATACATCACTGATACCCCAATATCCAACCAGCCCCTGTAAGGAAAGGTGTGTGATTAATGAGAATTTCAAGAAATTACAATATGACCAACATTTTCTGCTAAACCTCACACGTTACAAAATTAGGTATCACTGCCCCTGCGGAAATAAGTAACTAGAAAACGTAAAATAACGTAATGTATGACACCAAGCCATTGTCACGTAGACAAAACATTAACAAAAAATTGTACGAATGTTACTTGTTTAGTCATCATTGTATGAAATACTACGATGCTGTGCCAAAAAAATAACCAGTCAACTAACAGCTAACAGCAGCTAGCGTAGACCAGCGTTTGGCTAAATCAACTGTGTAAACACTTAGCTAAGTTAGCTCACTAACTGGTATCACAGTCATCATAAGCCATCGGGGGGAAAGGGGAAATGATATTTTTAGAAATTTAGAATTTTTTTACATACCGAGACGTTTTAAAAAACGGTCAGTAAAGTCCTAATTCATTGCAACAACTGGCGAACAGGCTACTTTAATAAATACATTATTTATGCTAACCTAGCTTGGAACTATCTAATCATCCTCCATTTCCCCCTCTGAACGGAAGTCGCTCTTCTTTGCCTTTGACAGTTGTGTTTGCGAGTTATCAGCAAGGCACTCTAGTTCCTTCTAGTGGAGAAAGATGTAAACTAACGCGTTTTATTCATTATAAAGCCATTAAACCCGCTGTCATCCCTTTTCACTATTTGGGAGACAGGATGTGTAAATATTACTATTAAACTCTAAACCTTGTACCTAACTCTTTCCATGAGCTTTTAAATGTATCTTAGAAAACATTTCAGAAGAAATTTCAGTTCTAGAAATGGTTAGCACATTCAAGATGACAATGAACCAAACAAATCCAAATCTGCTTTTAAACAAACATCTCTGGTTCATATTCTAGAAATATACTAAACTTTTTTTTTACCCCGCTGGAAAAAAAAAAGATTTATTGGTTGACTGAACAAGATCAACCAATCAATCAAGATTTAATTCTATTCAATGCAATGGTCTTGAAGTAGAAAAATAAGTGTAAAAAACGATCATGATAACAAGTCATTACACTATTATAGGAATGGTTTGTTCATTTGTTCATAATAGATTAATAAGTTAGTTAATAAGAAGTTAATATATAGCTGGATACAAATATTACATGACAGATATAATATAATATAATATAATATAATATAATATAATATAATATAATATAAGCACAAGGATGAAAGGAAAAGGTCCACTGTCCAAATCTGATACTCAAAAATATACTGTATCACTAAAGAGCAACTTTTTTCATTTTGAATATTTATTAAACAGCTAAATTATATCATATTGAAACTGCAGGCTGATCCTTAGAAAAGTGAATACATTTGATCATTGACAAGACCATTCAGGAGAAATCATACATAAGTGATTTTCAAATAATCTGAGTGCATAATTAAAGTGCAAAGTTCAGAACCATCTCAGTTTCAGCCTTAGTGTTCATGTAAAATTCAGCTGAAACACTGTTAAAGTAATACTTAGGAAGGATGGACTGAATCACAGTTGAATCAGCTATGGCTGCAATGATAGTCCTTTTAACCAAACTCTACAACAACGTGTTACTTGCAAAGTCTGGCTCTGTAAAACAGACTGGTGAGTGTTTCATATCTGACAAAAGAGTAATCTGTGGAAATCTGAGTTTTTCTGGCCATGTGAAAGAACACTTCTTTGGATGATTTCCAAGAAAAAGAAACACTGATAAATTATTGGCACAAAGCTGCAAATGGATTAAGAATGTGAAAAGAAATCAAGTTAATTAAAAAAGCAAAAACAAAAAGACTTTGTTTGACATGGGGGTGGGGGTTCATTGCACTGCTTAAATGGGGCTTGTTATGTACCAGTTAAACCAAGTGGCTTAAATTATCTGCAGCAAAACATGCACTATTAATTACTGCAGTTTAGTGGGTATTGTTAAAGCCAAACCAGATATTTTATTGAGCTGCTCCATCTTAAGCTGGGCAATGGCCATGGATTTTACCAACAGCCTCTAGTTAGTTGTGAGGTAGTTAAATGCAACACTGATCTGTGAACAAGTTAATGAAAATAACACAATATGACACATTAATAAAAATCCACCCAGGCTGCTGGGAGCTCCTAATGTGTTTTAGCTTGGGCTGCTCATTTTGTTGGTGCTTAAGTTTCTTTCCTCTGGAAATGAAATTTTATACTTTGTGAGACATAATCCAGGGTGCATCACTTGTGTTATCAAACAGAAACCTCCCATCAATGCTGCATCATCCCATCAAACTCAACAGCCAGTTCTGGCCTCTATAAGACCTACTGTACACTCATAATATACTGCACCTACACTTGAGCTTAAAAAAGCTCCAACAACTCATCCAACCCTTTACTCAGAATATATCTGTGCCCAGTGAAACATTCTTTACATCAGGTTGCAAAATCTCTCTAAAGTTCTCCTAATAAGCAACAGTAATGTAGACAAAGACCATAGCCAACTTTGGACATGAGCATTATGTTAGTAACACATGATGAAAAAGTTAAGACAAAAACTCAAGTTTTCTCTCATAGTTTGTAGTTTATTCCATTACAGGCAGGGCAGTGAGGGACAGGGATAAAATACATTCTCATTGTGGGACAGGAGGAAGGGAAGCAAACCAGGTAAACATGGACAAGACATAGTTGAATTATTCCTTTCAATATAGACCAATTTATAAATCTGCCAATAGCTTGAATAAATAACTTTTTTCTACTTCAGTATTGATATCTTTAATACAGTCGTCTTATTGTTATATAGTTGTTCTCTACATGACTATTGGAATTCATCTTTTTTTATAGACATCTGCATAAATAATTACACATTAAAGACAGTGCTGTACACATCACGGTGGAAATAATTGGTGCTTTCTTTTAGCAGAGTTTAGTGTATGACCAGCTGCAAGCAAAGCTACTGCATGTAGGAAACTACAGGCCCAGCACTAGTGTATCTAACATGACTGGCAGCATGATCTGAGTGGTGTTGAAATGTAAACAGGCTGGACCTATGTGCTGTGAGTAACCACGGCAAATGTTATTCCAGTTAGAGTGGCTGCGTAGATCCAGGCTCCAGGCTTGATGGAGGCACTGCGCCAAAGGTCACTGTGAGAAGGCTGTCACTCTGCAGCATGTCTCACCACTTTGACACATTTGTGAAGAAATGGGGGGCAAAAAAAAAAAAAAAAAAAAAGTTGTCACCAGAATGTCAAATACCACTCAGACAGAAAACAAGCCGAACTAGATTAACTCCTTACATTTGGGAAAAGTCTAAAACGATCCTCACACTGTGCTAAAACTGAGATAAAAAACCACTGACATCAAACCAATCTGTTGCAAAAGCAATAAGGATAATACTATCAAATACGGCAAGAAAAGTGATAACAACATTAACTGTAATAAATAATGCAAATTGTGAGCAACCTGTTACAACCAGACTGAAAGATGTGAAAGATTTTGTTCCACATACAGTATTTAGAATTGGCATAATGTTCAAGCCCATTCATTCAGAGTCCAACTCCAAGGATGAACCAGATTAAAGGGAAGCAAACACCCTGACAGTCAAAATGACTTGAGAGCACCATCAGAACAAGAGAAACAACATCCTGGGACACCTTTCGGATATGCAGTTTGGTCCTGTCTGGCAACCTGGTCATGTGAATAGCCTCTCACAAGTTTGAGTTTTCATATGATGATAATATTTGGCCATGTTTAGAGCTTATTTACTGTGGTTTTATACCAGCCATGCTACTTTGAAATGCATAGGGCATGCACATTCTGACCTGGGCACATTGCTAAGAGCTCTCTAGAGAAATGTACAGTAATTAGCAAGTTTGTTATATGTTAATACCCAACGTGCAGAGGTTTTGTTTTTGTTTTTATTTAAAGCCATGGCAGTGTTTTAATGTCAGGATGACATCTATTTCATGGTGTTGCTGTGTAACAGTCTACATGGGAACAGACAGAATTGCTAAGGAAGGAGATAACCTAAGCCTGTGTTTAAATAAAGCAATATCCATATACATATACAAAATTACATCTCATAAATACATTTGGCAAGACAATGTATTCTTTTTTCTTTCCTTTTTTTGGCAAAGGGGGTAAACTGAGCAAAATGCAATGTGCAAGAGTAACCAAATGTCAATCTAAGTGTCTTAGTGACAAGTTCTCTTCAAGAAGAAATCAATAAAAAATAAAGTTTTCATGCATTATAAAGTGTAATCAAAAGACTTAAAACATCCATAGGCATCTGTAATAACGTTTTGTCACAATCACTAAATGTTTAAGACACATGTATTCTCACCAACATAACACACTTACTCTCTTTCACAAAGTCAATTCTTTGTAGTCCTGAGGAACGTTTCTTCATGTCTTCTCAAGTCTCTTTATTAACAAATTTGTCCATCTTCACATTCTTGATGTAAAAAATAACAATAAGAATAATCATCATAATAATATTTAAATAAAAGCTGGACAAGTTTCCAAAGCTGTTGAAGATGCAGGAAGTTGTAAAGTACATCTAACCCAATGATGTGCCTATGCTAACCTCTTCTACAGTGTTAGTTTCTGAATCCCTGCTAGGTTAACTATTTTCCCTTTGATTTTCTACGTTGCGGACTTGATGTAACGTGAACATTTCCCCGCATGAGTGAGACAACAGAGTTTTGGAATGACGATGTGAAGCTACAGTTGTTTATATACATCCATAAGCAGCAAAGCCCCCTGGCATGCAGAGAGAGGTATCTTTTTCTTTTTTTGACGTTGCAACATTGTGAAAATGTTATAAACAGAGTTCAAAGGGGACACCTGAAGAATGAATAAAGGTTTGTGAGTTGGTCTGTCAAGTTCTGTCATTGGATCTCTGATGAGTGACTGCATTCCATTACATGCGTGTACTGTGATATGTTTTCAAATTTGGACTACTGCACCTTTCAGCTTAGAGCAAAGGGCACTGGGACCTTCAGAGCACATCAAACCATTGATGAGAGTGTGTTCTCTTCAGGACAGTGGCAAGGGCTAGATGTTCGTAAGGAGTGCATGGCAGGTGGGGCACCTTCACTAGGGGAAAGGTCGTTGAGCTCCTCGGATGATGAAAGAGGGAAGGAGGGGGACAAAGATATCCCTGAAGAGGGATCAGCAGATCCAGCAAAAGTGCGTGGAGGCTTAGGGACTAGATTGGGCTCCAGTGTCGCTCTTGCTAGAAGTTGTTTGTCATCTAATTGTTGTCCATCTCCAAGACACTCACCCTGCCCAAAAGATCCCCGGCCTGACTCTGACTCCCCATCAGAGAGCTCCAGAGGCGGGGAGCTGCTGCCGTCCAGTCTGAATAGGGAGTCCAAGTACTGGGCAAACTCCAAAACTGCCTGACTGGGGTTTCCATTAGATAGCTGGGGTGGAAGGTTAGAAGTTGTGGTGTCTGCACCTAACCGTTTCTCTGCTGTCTCCATCTCCCAGTCCTCCTTTCCTCTATCCATAGGTCTAGAGCCAGTTTGTGGGCTTAGGGGAGCAGTAGGTGTGCTCCCTGGGCTGTAGATCCCAGGTATCTGTTCCCCATCAGGTAGCAATGTTGGCGTGGCGTTAGGCTCTGGTTTGAAAGGCTGAGCCAAAACACTCTGCTTCAGAGGAGCTGGGGAATGATGTCCACTGTAGTGAGGTGTGGCTGGAGACAGCCTTGTGGGATAATCTGGGGTGGATCTGGATTCCATTGGGGTAAAGAAGGGTCCCACCTCACCCAGATGTTCTGGCGTGGCTTGGCAGAGTGAGTCTGCAGCCAATAGTTCAGTGCGAGAGCTAAGAGATGGGTTCTCCTCTGGTATTGGGGCATCCAAAGGGAATGGTAGGCTACCCAGCATTGGTGAGCCTCTTAACGCAGCTGAAGAGCGTCGGGAATCCAGACTGTAGATTGACTCTGCATCTGAGAGGCTCTCCATGATGGCCAGTGGTGCTTTGCGATCCCTCAGCTCAACTGCTAGACGCTCCCGAGCTCCACGCAGCACTACGGGCACTGGGGGAGGAGGGCACTCAGAGAAACCATCCAGAGATATTTCAGACTGGGCACATGAACTAGAGGAAAGGAGAAGAGCGGGTTGGAGAGTAATGACGGGGAAAGGAGGGGAGAGGGGATCCAAAGCACAAGACAGACATGAAAAGTGGGTCAAAACAGCTTGCATAGGGTTGAAGAGGGGAAAACGAGTATACGTTAGTAGTCAAACTATATCTAGATTCTACAGACTATGTGATCACTGCAATAAATCACGTAGATGAAAGAAAGAACAAAGAATGGGACTGGGAGGTCAGGGGTGCCAATTATTTTGCTAACGCTTGTCTCCTTGTGTCTGCTCTAAGCCCGAAACCAAGAAAATGTTCCTCCTACACAATCTTCAAATCTAAACCCTTAATTTCAAATAAAAGCAGACAAAGAGGTTTCTGGAGGAGCTTGTAAGGAAGAATCTCAGGTGTATTATTCCTTGCATCTCTTTCTCATCTCCTTGTCTGGAGCGAGGAGACATGTTAGCATAATGAAAGACACCCAAGGAGTGTGACCCAGTAGTGAATGTATGCTCTTGTACTAGCAACCAATACAGGAGAGAAAACATAATTCAACTGTTACTACCAGGAGTTCACACTGACTTCGGACATGGGCTAAACCAGAGAGGGCGAGGTGGAAATTGAATACTACCATACGTTGCAACTGCTCTGTGGTTAGACAGCGTGCAGGCGTGCATGAGAGAAGGGAGCATATTGTGCAAAGTTAGTACTAGCATGCTTTGCTTACCGTGACAATGGTTTTTGTCTTTTTTTTGTTTTTTTTTTTAAACAAAACAGAACAGACAAGAACAATCATTTTGAGAAAACAGAACAGCAGTTAGTGGCAATACTGTCTTTTAGTACTACAAAGTAAAAGACTACAACTACTGTTTAGCATGAGCTTTACATCACTACAAGCCAAGTTGTAGAAACTGGCAAGACAAAAGTTTTCAAGCATTTCATATATTCTTTGAGGCTCAAATACATCACATCAGTGCCTAGTGTACTAACCGAACACTACTGTTCCTGCGGTGGTGGGTTGTAGGCGTTGGCTGCTGAGAGGATGTTGATGCATCCATGAATATGGACTCTGGATTCAAATCCACTTCTGTGGGGCTCACCATGATCTTGGCTGCTGATAGCAAAGCAGTTTTCCCTTTATTATAGTTCTCCAGCACCTGTTAAAAGCACAAAAGTACATGACTGCAAAGATTAATGTTTGACAGTGGCCTGAGTGCTGGGAAGATGTGCAGATGAGCGCAGAATCAAGCAGAGACCTTAATACAGATAAAAACAGAAGATCAGTTGAACTATAGAAAACTAATCCACCCATTCAACTGTTACAACTAGACTGTTAAAAAGGTTTACTTTTGAAAAAGGACTGTAGTTACAGCTTATGCAGCAACAAGAGACAAAACTGTTTCTCCTTTGAAAAAAAAATCCTTTGACTTGGTGGGATTTATATAAAAAACAAATGGTTTAAAAAGGACAACCAATGTCTAATCCACTGGACATTATTAATTTGGGAAAACAGTTTCGGCACAGAATGTCAAGTTTTCATCCCTTGACAATGGTGAGAAAAACCAAATGTACTTGTAATAGTTAAAAAAAAACTACCTACGCATTTAGATCACCAGTGGAAAGATTATGCTGTTGATAAAATAACACTTTCCAAGTAACCACTATAAATATACCTGGCACGACATATGATTTCATTTGTCAACAAAGCGTTATAAAATGTAGTCCAGTTCAGATAAACGTAAATACAATCTAAAGGTGAGTTTGTGCCCACTCAAACTGACATGAAACACCAACAACAGTCATGATTCCTGAGTGAGCACTACACAAGACCTACATTACCTCTATTATATTATTACAAACCACATTACAGCATTGTAGAAGAACATATAAGAAAAACTCTGATCTAAACCGTGTTCTGTTAACTGATATGACTATGAGCGAGGCAAATACTAACGGTAAATCACATCAGCACACGATTACAATTATTTGGTTCATTTTAATGAATTAAAACACAGCATGTTATTGTATATATATATATAAATAAAAAAAAACATCCGAAAAAATAAAGACACAAACCAACACACATATGTTTTAAGAAAGCATACATTTGACAATGGAGTGGAATGATAAAGCAACATACTGGAAATCTACCAGACATAAGTTTAGTAAGTTAAAATATTAACACATACAATGTTTATTAAATATGTTTGGGTTATGCAGATGGTTAAAGATCATATGTGACAATATGTTACAGGTATGTAGGTAATATGTATATGTAATATGTAGGTAATGTACAGGTAGGTAGTATGAGACCAGTGGTACATGACATCAATGCTGCAAGTGACAAATCGCAGCGAATATTTGGCACAAAAACAATAAATGCATCACTTCCAGTTGGGGCACAATGATGGCAACAAATGACGTTAAAAAAAAAAACACAAACACAAATGCATACTTGAGGTTTGCACTAATTTAAATTGCACTGCAGTTATAGCTGCCAGCCATAGATGATTCATATGATGAAAGCACATTATGATGTTTAATAACATAAAACACACCAGTTCAGGAAATTTTTTCAGAGACCTGTGAGCAGCAGCAATTTTATGGTGGAACAGGGAAGTGAAGCAAAGTCGAGTACACTATAATTACACATTTGTTCCCCTTGTTACTTCATCGATGCCTGATGGGTTACCAAAAATTTCTTCATGGAATTAAAACTGAGGAAAAGATGAATATGTGTTTTTGAAAAGGAAAGAGAGCAGATAGCCAAAAAGACGAGCTTCAGCTACCAAAAACCCCAGCCAAGATGAATGAAAGATCAGTTAATATGGAAGAAATTATGTTACCATGGAACTTTCTAAATACAAAGACAACTTGTTACAAGGTTAGAAAGTTCATGCCAAAGCACTTGAGTGAGCTGGAAAAGAATAAAAAGTTGATTAAGAAAAGCTGGACAATAAATTTTAATAGGAAGAGAAGGAGGGCTGGTAGGTTTGGACACATGCAAGGTTGTTAAAAATGACTTTTAGATTACGTACTGCTCTGCCATCAGATATACCACTTTTAATATTAAACTTTGTCTTCTTAGTCAAGTCCGTATGCACTGAAACAAATTCCACTATTTGGTAGTTTTGTCATGTACACAAGCTAATGAGGGCAAAGTCTAATACTGAGAAAGTTTAAACAAGAGAATCAGAGAGATTATTTGACACTTGTAAACTGCAGACCTGATATTGTAAAGAGCTATGTGCTTCTACTCTCCTTAGAGGAAGATTTTCTGTCTGTGTACAGGCAGACTTCTCAGAAACAGGAGTGGGAATCACATCTTTGTGAGGGTGAGAGATGGGTGGTTCTGATTGGGTTTGTGCTGGAATGCATGAGCTATTTTCAGCTGGAAGTGCTCCTGTGGGAGGGCTGGAAGAGATGACAGAAAGAGGAGGGACAGACACCAAACATGGCTGAAAGGCTGAGGTATAGTCTGATAGAGAAGGCGGAAGCACAGACTCTGCATCTGGAAAAGAGGGAGAATTGACAACAGCCGAAGGGTCTGAGACAGAGTTCGTCTCTGTAAAGGAGGCAGTGCAAGACGGGTGTTTTTGTGTGGCAGGAAAATCAGGAGGGGGAGTACTGTTTAGCTCTTTCTCTGGGGTTAAAAATACAGTGCTGCTGGTTGGCTGATCAACTCCCAGTTCCTCTGGTTCCAAAAACACCTGCTCAGGCAGGACACAAAATGGTTCCAGTACCTGCAGAAACACCAGAGGTATCATACTACAAACTACGTACATCAAACACACACTTTATACATACACTAAAATATAACATATTTCAACATACCCTTGAAAGAAGAAGGATGACCCACAAATAAAGGCAGAGACAAGTATACACACACAATGTGTACAGACAAGACTCAACATAATAATGTTAACTTTGCAGACACAAAAAAGTTGCAAACCCCATTGTGGATCCTTTACATGCAAGCATTCATATTAACACCCTGTTACGCAAACAGATGGTCAACGTCTTAGAAGAACCAGAGAAGACCCAGAGAAGACCCAGAGCCAACCGTGAGCGAACAGATCCCATGCTTTGAGACAGGAGCAATGTGGAGGAGACAAAAAAGTGTGGTGAGTTGTAGGTTAAAAATGGTTCACATGCATAAATTTACTGGAGAGTTGGATTAAATCCTTCAAATGCCTCAAAAACATTTCTTAACTCATATCACTAAATGATAAAACTAATCTGTTTTTAATAGCAGTGCAGCTGAATAAATCAGCCATGGCATCTATAGCAATCATTTGATTTAAAATCCAAAAAGATTATAAATGAATAATCCTTCTTCAATAGCATTTTTATCTATTAATGCCGAAAGTTCTACACAGGGTTTAATGACATGCTTTCCATTCCATGTTTAATAATATATAACGCACTTAAAAGACGTAAATAAAAAGTGCATAGATGCTGTACAAAATCTATGAGGCTATAGCTGAAAATGCTCTTTTAGGAGCCCCAAAGTAAAGTTTTGTTTTCTTAAAGTGTGTCACTACTAAATTTGGAGAGACTTACTGATTATTTAAATGCTGATACATTTCTAAACTCTTTTGTACTGCACTAGTCAAAACTGATCAGCCTGTGCTGAGACAGAAGATCTTTTGTTGATTTTTAACCAAACGCACCATCTCTATAGAGATATTATTGAAGAAAGCTGCTGGTCTTTATCTTTATTTCAAAATGTATGATGACAATTTGCCTTTTTCAACAGGTACTTTTTCCCTTTCATGAACCATTGCTAAAAATATGCATCTGAATTTGTATAGTCAGAAGCAGCTAAGACACACTCATTCATCATTTTAATCACCAAGTAGTGGAAATCAAGAACAAGGTTAAGAGGCCAATTCTTTGCCATTTCAAATAAACTCCACAAAAAGGAAGAAAAATTATCTGCATGTACACAGACCTTGTTTAGGCCCTCTATCACCATGTGGGGCATGTGCTCGTTCAGCATGGCAGGTGATATGATGACCTCATTGAAGGCCTTGTTGTCCCCCCACAGAGCCGAGTAGGTCGGCTCTTCCTGGCCACAGCTACAGAGGCAAAGAGACACACAGTCTGTTAGTCACAGAGAAACATGATGTAAACACACACATTGATTTACTCATACTAGATTTGATAAATAATCTGAAAATTGATAAAGGACAAAAACCCCTATTTACAATCAATGCCCTCTACAAGGTTTGTAGAGGAGGCTGAGGATGTCTTTTATTGACTGCTGCTAAATACTGTTTTCAACTCAATAAAATATATAAATACTAGAAATTTTTCCTGGATCAAATGTTACAGAAAGCCATTTGTGAAAACATTAAGAATAATGAAATAACTTAAATGGAAAGCTTGGTGTGTGTCAGTGCTACTTGAATAAAAACAAACAAACAAAAAAAGATAAATAAATGTATGTGACGTACCGAATTGGGCTTTAAAATTTCATACATTTTTACTTAAAACTGATGAAAGAATTTTAAAATGGATCCCAGTTTTTCAATTAGAATTAAACAGTTTTTAGATTTAGGAAATTCTATACTTCAATTTCCAAATAAGACATTCAACTTGACTACTTATATATATTTGCTTAGTATCATGTTTGGTGATCAGCAACTTTGGCATAACTGGGTCTAAAATGCACAGACCATTTGTGCCACAGGATTTTCTACCATGATGCAGATGGTGGCTAAAGCTTAAAGTGGCTAGACCAATGCAACACAAATACAATGTCAGCAAGCATCAGTGGAACAAAGACGAGAATGTTGTCACTCCACTCCATATCCATACTCCTCCATAATCCAGCAATTAAACATTTGGCTTAACTGCTATTTATCTATCCAAACTGTTATAAAACCAGTGATATGTGTTCTGATTCTGTCTCAATGCTCAGCTAATACAGGATGAATGTGCTTAGCAGCTGTGACAGAACACAACTCTTCGGATTCTCCTGAGGTAAGTGATTCAGCTTTTGATTTTCCATTTAGTCACATTCCCAGATCTCATTTCTAGAGTTTTCAGAAAACATACAGTAAAACAGCCACAGAAATTAAGCTCACTTTTGGTTTAACTGCAATAATCAACCCACAGTTTTCTTACTATGTCTCTGGTGGATGGTTGTGCACAACATGGATGATCCTGCCCGGAGGGTAAAGGGGTGTGGAGGCTGACAGGGCAATGCTGAGGTCACTGGGGTGTAGCCACAGGCGACTGCTGGGGGGTGCCGCAGGCTGAGATTGAGGATCATCGTCCTCCACTGGAAGCTCTGATTTGGGGATGCACTTGGTGCCTCCTGCAATGATTCTCCACTGTTCACAAAACAAATAAGACCCATTACATTTCTTAATATCTACATTTAGCTTGTCTAAAGCTGTTTATGTTGTCTGCAAAATGAAGGTCTTAACATATTTTACAAAATTATCAAGAGATAACTGCAGTGAAAGGTTGTGTGGACAAACAATACAAAACTGAATGAGGCTTGGAATGTTTGTGACAAACTCTCTTATTTCCTTTTCAGAAAGCACTTTATTCAATTCTTGCAAATGACTAATCACTTATAAGTCTTCTTCTATAGTAGCAAGAGTTTAAGTCACCTTTGGCTTGTTACTTTTCTGTAAGACTTCCAGAAGGTGTCGTCGGAAACCCTCCAATTGTGACAGGCCGAGCCTATGAGAAATCAGAGATTATTGTGGTAATAATGGAGAAAAATAAAACTAACCACCGTACGCTTAGTACAGTATCAGAGGTACCTTGGTACCAGGTCTTTTCCTAACACCACGGATGTGACAAACTCTTTAGAGTACTCCATGGCATCCTCACTGGGCACATAAAAGAGAAACACATCAAACAAAATCAGCCAGATAAATGATGAGTTCAGAATATGTTCTCTGTTAAAAGAAAAAAAAATCACATTTCTAAAAAAAGAATTAAATCTGATCATACATGCTTAAATGATCAGAGTTGTGCAAATAGCAGTGTGGACTGTGGACCGTCCTACATAAAAGATTTAAGGGATATATTGAAATAAAGGATCAGAAACCTGAGAGCATTCGTAGATATATAGCATAGCATTTCAACATATAATCCTTTAAACTGAAACAAAACCTGTATTCCTACAGAAGAGGTTGATCTGCCTTCACATGTGTACATGTATAGTTCTACAGTCATTTGGCATAATGCTTTTATCCAAAGCGAATTAAATCTGAGTAAGAACAACACAAGCAAGAATTCAAAGAAAATGGCACATCATAATTAAGACTCATAATATATCACTCAGTATCTAACACAAGTGCATTCAAAAGCGTCATTTTCTATAAACAGAACGATTATCAAATGTAATATTTACTTTGAAACAGACACGATCAAGAGTGCTAATATTTTCCATGAGTGGAATAAGATAATTCAGTTGTCTTATTCCACTCACTCAGTTCAGTGACACACAGGTGTACTGCAGCATGATGCCAACTGCTGTTACAAACTTTTCTTCATTTTTCTTCAGGGGTGGCTATACCACAACATAAAAATGTCAATGTATCAATAACTTGTCATGTGTTAAGTGTCGTCTTGGTCCAATGATGTCAAAATGTGAACAGTATGATGAAGAGAACTGTTTATATACAATCTATCATTGAACCAGAACATTTAGTGGTTGATTCATGACGCTTATTTTTTATTTTGTTTGTGTGGTTAATCACCTTGTTAGAAAGCAGTATGTTTATGTACACTGAAGAGTTGTACCTAGTTCACCTTAAGATTATAGTGTACAAAAAGTCAATTATCCTGATCTTTTTGTGAGCATTGCATGTGTACGGCCGGTCTGTCACAATTTGCAATTGATTCAGTTACTAAATCTTTGCATTGAGGTGGTGATAAATTGAAATATTAAAACTGCTGTTGCTGACGTTAACAAGTGAAGAAAAAAAAGCACCTATAAATAAAAAAAAAACTACTGAGAGCCACATGGATAAGGCACATAACACATAACAACCACCACCCCCATGTGGACTCAGAGATATTCTTTTTTTCGTACCTGTATGTAATAAAGTAAAATATCAAAAACCACAAATAAAAAATTAATAAAATAAAAAAAGCATCATTTAACCAACCAGAAAGAATGATCATCTATTGTTAAGATTGACCTATATTGTGTATAACAGACTTAATCACCTGAGAAGTCCACCAGGTGGAGAGTAAGAGTAGCAGTGAAGTGTAGGGTACTGAGGTCTCAGCAGGAAGGACAGAATAGCAGCAGTGCCTGCACCAAGCGAATGTCCAACTATCACCAGCCCATAGTGCATGGTGCCCTTGCTCTGTGTAAGGGAAAGCCAGAATTATTATACTCAATACAGCACACTTTTGTTATTTTGAAAAGGAAAACTTTACTCTGACAATTTGTTTCTGCAACAAGATTCAGAATAGAGTAATGCTTCATATCTGCTATAGCTCTGAATGAAGAACAGTGGTGATATCAAAAGAAATTCAGACCGAACAGGATCATTACAGAGCCTTTCTTTCCTCAGTATACTGAGTCACTCACCAGGTCTCTTCCAAAAGCCTGTGACAAGATCATTTCCTGCTCCAGTTTCTTCTTAATGTATTCTGCTGAGTAAACCATTCCCTGGAGAGAAAGAGGGAGAGATTCAATGGAGAGAGCAAAATGAGACAGAAAGCAATATGGACAGGAAGTCCGTCTCAATAATCTTTTCTTAAAATATTAATAGCAATTATGTTACTAACAGCTGAAATTACCTATGAAGAACACAGGGATTTAAAAAGATGGAAAAAAAACTTGTGGGATTGTGCAGTTGCAGGCGAGTCATTTAATTTCTTACCTTGTGACCAAGCCAGGTCCCATGCTGCTCCTCCACAGGCAAACGCTCAGAGTCCCCTGTCAGATCAGTCAAGGCATCCTGAAACACACAAGACAAATTAAAAAGTCTACAGACAGCATAAAGCAGGAAAAATAAATGAAAAAACACACATTTATTTAAAGGGGCACGTATTAGCTAAAATACTTAATCATCAAAATCTTCATTTTCAGTACAAACTAATATAACCAAGCGATAAAAGACTATAAAAGAATTATGTGAGCTTCTGTACATTCCATATGACAGATTCATTTTCATTTTAGACACACATGAGACATGGAAAAAAAACAAAACAAAACAAATAAAAAACCTCACTTAAACTTTTAAAGCAAGGATTTAGTAAGATAAAGCAACACAAATAGCCAGGGCTCCTTAGATTTACTTATTAACATGTTGCACGTTATTCTTTAATCTTTGTGCATTTATAATGTAATTAGAAGCTATTTTCCTCTTAAGGCAATCTGCCTTTCACATTCAGCTAAACTTTGATTACATTTCTCAACTGCTGGCCCAATTCAATTAAAAATTACTACAAGAATCTTCCAAAATGCTTATGAATAAAAAGATATAGGAGATTACTCTCCAAGAGTGGACAGTCACGCTCTTGCTCTCTTTGTGGAGGGTGTGGGAGTTTGCAAATACAATACTAAACCATGAGCGCTCCACCTCCTCTGGAGGTGTTAGTGCTGTGAGGTCAGATAATATTTTGGAAAAAAGAAACGTGATTGTGATTCGTGATTTAAAAAAAGCAGACAAATTAAAAAACTAAAATGAAATACAGATCACCTTTGGTGAAAGGGTCCCTCTGATACTGATGACAACTTTCTTCTTTGCATGATCCACCGCCACAAAGAAGGGAGTCTCATAAACCTTTTACAAGATGGAGATATAAGCAGAGTTAAGAAAAGTGTTAAGAAAATGTTTTGAATCTAAGTAATGAAAGAGATGATGTGTGTAAATTGTAGCTCTCTTTGACACAGACCCTATTCTGAAAGGAAGACTCTAAAGAGCCACTCCTCCCCATTCTGCATCCACACTTAAGAAGGATGTGTTTAAGTTGTTATAGTTTAAGATGCAGCTCAGCAAGCTGAGCAACTGCTTAGTCTTAATAATCAAGCCTTTCCTATCTTGGAACTGTACATGGCCATAAATCAGGGAATTTATGGCTGGAAACTCAGTGTTGGTTGACGTCACTTAGAAGCACACTGCTTTACAAATTAGTGGCTCAAGTACAAGTTTTAGTACTGAAGAAATTATATATTTTTTTATATATATATATATATATATATATATATATATATATATACATACACACACACACACACACACGCACACACACATATATTTGCAATGAGGAGACTGTTATGTCTTTTATAAACTGTTTCCGAATATAAAAACAAAAAGGAGGGGAGTAAAGCTATACTTGTAAGGCCCGAAGCAGAGCAGCTATAAATAATGCAGATTATTTAACTAATGTGTTAATCACACCTTTGTTGTTGTTACCTTTATTTGACAAGCTGAGACATTTTGTAGTCCCAAGTGCAACATTATTGCCAATTATTCACATTTTTACACCAGTTTAAACAAAAAGGAGTTTTGCAAAACAGGTTTATAACAAACATGGACAGGGCAGCAACATATTAAATGGCTGCAGTTACTACACTTATATAAAATGTCTACAATCCTCTCCATAGTGATGTCTTGGCATCTAAATAATCAGCTGAAATTAACTGTAAAGTACCTAATCACAGTGGCAGTTTAGTACAACATTCATATGAAGAGATGCTGACAGCATTTGCAGTCCTGAAACACCTGACTTACAGCTTAAGATTGAAACAGCTTTCCCTACCCCTGACCCCATATCTCAGCAACTGCATAGCTGAGTTAAGTCTTTAAATAAACAGGCACAAATGAAGGTCGAAACTACAATATAAGGCCAATGACAGTAGTAAGACACTTGTTTAACAAAAGTACTGCCTGTGTTATATGCACCTTAACCATTATTATCAGGGGTGATGAGAAAAAAAAAACATTCAACAATGTTTCCCTGATCACATAAAACCCTTTCATAAAGCTCATCCTGTTTAATGACGAAGTAAAACCCAAACACTTCTGACTGCTTGTTGGCCAGTTGTCGGATTACTCACAGCGTCATGGCAAGATGTGTAGACAATGTGAACCTGCTTGAGATCTCTATCAAGGAAGTGTCTGCGTATGGCAAGGACATTGCAGCCACAGCAATTATCCTCCTCCACCGTGACAGACTGAGTCAAGCGAGAGCCGGACACGGATGTGCAGCTGGGTACAAAAGGAAACATAACAAGAAATAAAATAAATACATAATATTAAAGAAATAAAAAGGAAATCAGTGCAAGATTGTTTTTAGAAACAGTAGACAAAATAGATGCGACAAAATGACAGTAACAGCTAGTTAGTTAAAGATATACTTTGCATTCCAGTGCTAGAAATCTGGGTGAGAGAATGTGATAAATTCGACACTGCTTGTGTCAGTTAGTGGGTCTAACTAGAGTGGTATTGTCTCAGTGGATTAGCACTTGGCAAGTGTTGACGCATGTGAAATTTGATCTGCACTAAAGAGGCTCATGAGACACAGAGAACAAATAGATAAAACTGTGCGGGTGTATGTTTGAGTGCTTACGGGCAGGAGCTCACGAGGCGGCACAGCCCACAGGCGGGCTTCCTCATCAGGTACATGGGCCAACCATATGCAGCCAGAGCAAAGAGCATGTAATAACATACATCTTTGTACATGTTCATCTCAGACTGGGAGAGGGGAAAGGGGAAAGAGAGAAGCATACCTCTATCAGCATAACAATAACATGAAAAATATCAACATATAATTTTAGTTGAAGACATACAGCATGCTGCAAACGTTTCAGGAATTTCTCACATTTGAAACCTTTTAACACTTACAAGAGACCCGTTCCATGTGGGTTACAACATAACATTAACACAAGTTGAATTTGGCTTCGTCAGTTAATCTCACAGCAGAAACTCACCGAATTCTTCAGGTCCAAGTATCTAGTATTACGAGTGACAGGCATCCCTGACAAGAAGGCTAAGATGTCATTGTTGGCCTGTGAAAGAGAAAAATAAAGTGTTTTAAATAATTTGAATACATCAAACTTTTTCCCAACATTTTTTTTTTTGCAAAGATTGATACCTGATCCAGAATAGAAGATCTCTTAGACCTCTGTCTCTGGCGGAGAAGCACCAGACCAGCAATAATATCACTCGGAACAATATCCAAATCTCTGAAGAACTCTGCGAAAAGGCTTGCCACTTCTGAATATGCATCCTGGACATAAAAACAGCACATATGAGGATGGGTTGGTAATGCAGAGCAACAAAAATGTCAGAGTCACCAAGGACTTCCCAAGCAATTCCCCCACTCAGGGACTAATAAAGGTTTCTTATTCCATTCTCATCATCATGTAACAGGTAAACTGTGTAATGCTAGGGCCAGACAGCACATTACTGGAACACACGGTGTCAAAACTCATCACTGTATCCTGATGCACATCATTCCAGTAGAAAGCACATGCCTGGGAGAATATCTTGTATAAAGAACAAAAAAATGTTGCTATGAAGGGGAGGTGGTTTCCCCAGGAGCCGGGACCCGGATTGACTGCGCTGATGGGGGATTGCTGACCCTGGGCGTTGCTCGGTCTCCCGCATCTGGGTAGGATGTGATGGGGGGATGGCTGGGGGTGGTGGTGAAGACCGGATTTAGGACTTGCTGTCCTCTGGTCTGCCAGGGCCTGTGCCCTGTGACCGTGGGGGGTTCTGGTTGGGGCTCTCCTCTACCACCCTCTGGGTGGAACTGGGGTCGTCTTCGATGTGGGGTGGCTTAAGTTCGTGCTCCGGGACTGTTGCTGATGACCCGGGTCTCTGGGCTGCCCTGGTCTGCCTCTAGCCTCTGTGGAGGCGTGGCCGCATTTGCACAATCTCACTCACCACTCCTCATCACTGATCACTCCTCGTTTCTCATACTCATGCTGACACAGTCACCGAGTTGTCCAGTGGGTCTATACACTAAGAGATATTTTTGTTTAGTTTTTTCTGTGAGTGTGTATTTGGTATTTTGTTGTGATACATTTGTGATATGTTTCTTGATTTGGTTATTATTTAGGAACTCTTGATTACTGTCAGCTCATTTTTTTTTGTAAAAGCTGTAGGAAATTCTCTGGTGTGTTTCTGGTAAAAATGTAGCAGTTGGTTGTCAGGTGATAGTTTGGAATGAAGGGTTGTTGCCTTCTATCTGCTGTGTTTTTGTCTCCTCTTTGTTCTTTCTGCTTTCCTTTTTACTTCTTTTTGCTGTCCTCATCCTTTTTCTGTCACCTCCAGTCTGTTCCAGCAAGACTACATAGATTCCATAATTCAAAGTAAATAAATAACAATAATAAAAAATAATCAATCAGCTTATTAAGAGGAGCCTTATACCCATAAACCTCCCCTTGGCAAAGTAAATTTGTTTGGCACAAGACACAAAAGACACCATTATCTGTGACTTTGTTGTAACTTAGGTTTTTAAGATGCAAAAACTGTTGCATTTTTATTATGTGAAGCACTTTGTGCTGCAATCCTGCATGAAAAGTGCTATATAAATAAAGTTTGATTTGATTTGATGATTATTTTGTTTTGCTACAATGCGTTATTGTGAAAAAATAAAATAAAATAAACCATTGCTTAGAATGCTGCCACAAGCTGGTAGGATAGATATTCCTTAACCATCATAAATGCAATTCTGTAGACTCTCAGGTCAGATGCAGCCCAATGAGGAGGCAACTGTTCGGATCTACTAGCAATAACCTTTGTTTAAGTGATGGGTTTAGGCCCAGAATATATCTGTGATATGTTCAGAGAATATAAACCTAGCAGAGCTCTTAGATCCAAAGACTCTGGTCAATTACTCCAGACCAGAGTCCAGACTAAACATGGAGAACCAGCATTTAGCTGTTACGCTAACAAGTGGTACAAAGTGCCAGTGGAGATAAAATTTTCACCAAATGTAGACATTTTTAAATCTAGGTTAAAAACATTTCTTATCTCATGCGCCTATAAATGAATTCTGCATGGTAACTTACCTTGCTTTTAATCATTTTAATGTCATTCATGATTTTATTGTGATTCTTGCTATTTGTTGCTGCTTTTTACAATTTCTTAATATCTGTAATTCTTGTAATGTCTTATGTAAAGCACTGTGAATTGTCCTGTACAAAAGATGTGCTTTACAAAAAAAACTGCCTTGCCCTTGCCTTGATGACACCTGTTGACTGGAGCAACCAGAATAACCCTGTGCATCACCAAATTGATTTATCACATTTCAAAGTTACCTGTACACTTGAAATCCTCTTCACTAAAACACCACTTGATAAAACTTACTGACAGAATGTAGTGGATAAAAGTCCACTGGAATCATTGTGGATTTTTTTTTTTTAACTTTCAGGACTTCCCCAATGAAGTCTATTGGACTGGAATAACAAAAAAACTTTAAATCAGCTTAACATTTTACATTGATTTAGCCTGATTTTATTTTATATTATATTATATATATATACACACACACATATATATAGACATATATACACACACACATACACACATATATATATATATATACTTTATGATTTTATTAATATATGTAATTACTTTTTATTTTATCACTCTCGCATAATATCACTGGAAACTGGCTGGACAAAATGCTTCTGTATGTCACACCCCCTGAATTAGCTGTTGATTTTAGATATTTATGATTTAGGTTGAGTACATGATGTGACTCACTGATTGTGTATCCTGGGCTCTTGTGCAGCACATGAAGAACTTTAGCCTCCTGCTCCAGCTGCTGGCTTGGCCTTCTTCTAATCTGTGTCTAATAAGGAAAAAAAAAAAAATTTGGGCACAAGAATTCTGTCATGACTAAATTTGTGCAAAAAGAAAGTGAAATGTGCCTGAGTCATGTTTCAAGATGAAACAAAAGCCAGGGAGTAGGAGTTTCACAGCATTTTAATACCTGAGAGTGTACGTAGTGAGGTTGCGCTGACGCCGACGGGTTGCTTTCAGCTTGACAAAAGTCCGACCCGTAGGATCAAAGGTGCACATGAGGGTAATACATACGCTGAATATCACAAGCCAGTTGCATGCAACGATTCCTGCAAAAAGCATTAAAAATATTATTCACATTGAAGAATGGAAAATCATTTTCCTATAAAGCTGTTATTTTGGGTCCCTTAAGCATTCCCTTTCACTCACCTAAAGCCAAGTTTTTGGCTGTGACATCAGAACAGGGCTGGTAATACTGGACAAGCCAGGCGATTCCTACTACAGCATATACTAGCTCAACTAACAGAATAGCTGGGGATGAAAGGAATGAGGAGAATGAAATCAATATCTGTACAATCAATACCAAGAGTGTTCAAGCCTTAATTTGAAACCTGAACTAATCCTCATGACAGCTACCTTAAATCCTAACAAGCATTAACATTGTTAAAAATACCCTCAAGGAGAATCCTGCAATGCCTTACCTAGACGTATATAGATGACGTACTGTACAGCTTCCCTGGGCTGCGTGTACAAAATGCTGCCCCTCATGCTCAGCCACATGATGGCGCTCTCACATATGAGGCAGCTGACCAAGATGCCCAAATACCCTCGGCCATGGTCCACCAGAGTTACAGAACATGACTGGTCTGAGCCATATGGGAGGCCAAACAGAACCACAGACAGAACCACTAACCTGAGAATGAAAACAAAGAGAAGGAAGCGGTGAGTCAGATGAAGAAGTGTGTCTTCATAGAGAGATTTAAAGTGTATATATAAATATATATATATATATATATATATATATATATATAAAATCAATACACCTGAAGAAACATTGACTCACCAGATGCAGTGTAATATAAAAAGGAAGAGGGCAGGCAGCACCAGGTCATCACTGCCAACTGACCAGCGCCGCCGAAACATCACCATTCCAGGCATCACGGCCCTGTGGGAAAAGATGAGGCAGGAACAAAATGACGTCATTCAAAATCTTGCCTCTCTGTCTTAAAACTTTTTTTTTTTCCCCAAGAATCAAACATTAAATCTTGCATACAAATTAGGAACCTAAGAAATACATAAAGTAACAGAGTGAAACCCAACATGCTGCACTTTCTGCATTTCTTTGGTTTCTTAAACTATGTTCTATAATAGACAGGGAGGCATGGATAACAAAAATAGACCACAAACCAAGGAGAAGAAAGAAATATAATGGGTGGTGAGGTAGACGAGGCAAAGAGGATGAAGGGATGCTGAAAGAGTGGAACGTGATGTAAAACGGAAAGAAACAAGCTTTTAATATATGGAATACTGGTTACCGCCATACGAAAAAGCTTCTTTTATGTTACTCTATCCTTTCTCTTCTGAAAAAAGCATTGGGAGATTTTCAAACTGCCTCCAGGCTAAAATGAAATGAACTGTTAAAGACTGGTGGGGAGGAAATAGGAGGAAGAGAGGGAGCCACAGAGAGGCTGATGAAGGCCTTATGGTACCTATACAGACTGATAAAGCCTTTATGGTTCCTCCATGTTTACTGGAAATTAAAGGATGGCTTTCAGCACCGTCAAAAAAGACAAAACTACTGACTGCAGTATATTTAAAATTTCCTTACAATAAATAAAGTACTGGTAATTATTTTTGGTATTTTTTAGTGCTCCTTCGCTTTTTAATATGTCATTTAAAGTTGTGGTGAAATTGGCAGCACTGAAATATCCCCACCATCGTAGTTGTTTAAATTTAAGTATGGATTGTGTCTGCATAAATCGGCAAAGAGATTGCCTTGTTAGATTTACGTCTAGGCTTCTACAAAGATATCAGTTTTTTTATTTATCTTTCTGCTGATTTTCCGTTTACACTTAACTCAGGGGAATATGCCTGGAATAGCAAAACCTTCAACAGGTGGATTCACAGGTGTGCTTAGCTCCTCTTCACATTTTTTTTTCTATTTTACTTCCACTGTGATGTTAGCTTCCTGAAATTTCTGGCATGTTATTGAGTCCATTCTTTTTTTTCCCCAGTAGAAACACTTGCCATGCCACTTTTTGTGACACACATCTAAAGCATGAATGGTCCTCCCTTTTGCTAAAGAGCAACTTTTAACTGCTGACACTCAATGAATTAAACCATCAGAAGACAATGAAGAGGGACTTAAAGTATATTAGGATAAAAAGGGATAGAAATGACACAATGCAGACATGCAAGTGTTTGAAAAATAAGGTAAAGGATAAGAAATTATCTTGCTAAGAATACTAATGGTTTGTATAAAATAGGAATGTGTTTAAGGAAGAAATCACTAAAAAACAAATTAAAGTGAACAACCAGCAACTTTCATTGAGACATTTGTGCTACCACCTACATAGATCTCAGTAGGGATGTGTCGAGTATAACAGGAAAAACTGGCATTTGCTCACTGCAGTTTTGCATTTGCAAACCCTTTTCTATTCTGAACACAATCAGAAACACTGAAGACTTTCTTGTCAGAATGGATTTCCCATGCCCCCTCGGTCCACATTAATTTTAACATGAACATTTCCAGAAGCTGGGATGGGCAAAGTGCAATTTCTATCCTGTGTTAATACGTATAAAATTGTTCAAATATGTTTGAATATTTGTCAATGTTCCTCTAGCTATTCTTTAGCTTTTAAGAGTCTGCTTACTCAACTTCCTCTAAACACAAATCATCCTCCCTGCCCCAAGGGTTTGGCTTTTCTCTGTCATAACTTGTGTTGGCATGAGTTAAGCCACCAAATACAACTAGTACATTATTACATACACTGTTCTCTCATTGTCAAAAACTGATCAGTTTAATTCAAGACATTTTGAGCTTGCCTACCACTCCAAAGGTTTTAGACACCACTACATCATATGACTGCATTTCTTCCCTGCTCGTTTTCCTCCTATTAGACACCGGAGGCAATCTGCAAAAACACTAATGATGCAATAAACCTCACTGCCAGTAGCCTCACACAATTCTATTGATGTAGGTTGAGATAATGCACTATAAAACACAGTAATGCACCAGCTAAAGTACTAAGAAACCTGCTGGAAACAATCCAGGTTACAGATGAAATAAAATATCTTTATACATGTTTTATGAGAATATGTAGCATACAATTTGATGGACTGAATGTAAACAAAATGTTCTTCAGCATGTATGTATGGGCAACATTATTAAGCCATGTTATCTTGCTTTATTACTAAATCAGGCTTTGCAGCCTCACATAATATGAACCCATAATATTTTCACAAAATAGCAAGCAGCACCATCTTCAGCTATCAGTGAATGACATTCAAAGGCGCAACAGGACATGGCAGCAATTATCCTCCTCTACGGATAGGAAGCAGCAAATGGTAGAAAGAGTTTGGCTTTGTGAATACCTTGAACAAAGCAGGCATCTACTAGTCACCTGAGTGTGAACTATCTTCTATCCCTGCATGAAAATTTACATTCAGCAGCAGAGAGCTCGTGATCAAAATCTTTACGACTGAGAATTCTGTTAAACTTGAAGAAGTAGTCACCATTAGACCCTCACTGGTTACACACACCTGACAAGTTTGACTGAAAACAAAGTTCACTGTACTTAACGCTTTTGTCACAGTCATGTGGTTGTTTTATTCAAATGTCAAGGAGCATACTCCAATTAAAAACATTAACCTTCTCTTTTTAATGCTAGTAATAAAGACACACTTCTGTGTTCTGACAATAAGTAAGTCTACTTTCAATTAAACCGCTTATGCAGGTGCTCTTACTGACTGGCAGATTTTAAACCTGAAAGGACAAACAAGCATTGAAGAAAAAAACTATTTGAATTCTTCAGTGAAACTGCTCAGCTTTGATATAACACAGGAGGGTAAAGGAAATAAGACAAAGGTCCTCAAATGAAAAAAACATCAGAACTCCTCACAAATCTAATTTAGGCCACAATAATCAGGGCAAAAGAATCACAAAGCTTCTTTTTTTTTTTTTATATACAAGCGCACACTAGATCGCCAAGGACCCGGTTATTAAGTTCCTTCAGGCCTGCTCTTATAGTATTACTTGAACTCCCAGCAGAGGCTTCAACAGTGGAAAATAAAAACGACATAATTATAAATTAAATGGGATTAGAAAAAAAGTACAAACTTTCTGTTGGAGACGTGTGTTCCAAATATGTATTTTTTTTATTTAATGTAAAAACAAAAACAAAAACATGATTCGTCTTTATCCATCCATCTATCTTCTATACCGCTTATTCCAATTCAGGGTCACATACAAAGGTGTGTGTGTGTGGGTCGGTGGGGGGGCATGTAAACGCCACACAGAAAGGCCACTGTTCGAACCCCTCCCCTCGAACCAGCGCCCATCTTACTGTGAGGTCACGGTGCTAACCACCACATTTGTCTTATCAGGAACTTAATTAGATGTTTTCAAGGTAGATATGGCTGGAGAGAGAGAGAGAGAGAGAGAGACAGAGAGCATCTGCCAAAAGAAATTTGTGTTTTAAAACTAAGTAAGAAAGTTGATGGAAAGGTGCACATAATAAACCCAGAGATGTCAAACTCTGTCCCGTTTCCCTGCTTCAACACATCTGACTCACATTAATAGGTCAATGTGTAGAACTCAACAACGAGCTGTTGGATCCATTTTATTTGAATCAGTTGTGCTGGAACAGGGAAAAAATCTAAAACCTGCTGGCCTTGCATTAACTCATTAAGCACCATTTCTCCAAATCATTATTCCTTCATATCTTACTCTTTTGATGGAAGTTATTTATTTGCTTCTATTTACAACCAAAGATTATTTCAAAATATCACAAAATGATCAAACAGGCAGAGATGGCTTTTGCCCAAGCAGCAGTTGAGTTATGCTATATACAAACCAATTTAAAACCAAGACAAGCAGAAAATCCTCACTTTATATCACCTGGTTTAAATTTGAAATGTATTAAAATGTTAAAGAAACTGGGGCAAAATTAGATCCAACAAACAACAAAATAAAAACTCCACCTGTTTTGAACACTATTACTACTCTGGCACAAGATATGATTGAAAGCGCTGCTAAATCTCATACTCTTTACAGTACACAGTTATATAAATTTTGAGTCTTACTGTTTATGAAGTGCACCTTGAAGCTCCTTATTCTTCAAAGTGTATCTCACGCGCTCGTTTATGACTTTAGCATCTAAATGCTATTTGTGCCACAGACCTCTGTTGGAAATCTGTGCAGCCAAAAGTTTTTGACATCACAGATTTTGTAGAGTACAAGACTATCAAATGATCACAAGCCAAAAATAAATAAATAAATAAATAAAACAAACACACAATAGTTACTGGAGGTAACTCAAGTTCTTTGAGAATGTGCATGGCCTGTTATGAAGATACTGTGTGAGATTTGCTGTTATCCAGACATTTATTATTCATCAAAGAGTAAGTCTGCCGATGCACACAAATTACTTTCCTGTTGTTTTGCCAGCAAAGGAGCTCTTCTTGTTGTTGTGAGACCTCCTAATTCCCCATGTGCAGAATAAGCTCAAATTACAGACTGGCTTAAATTTAAGTATAAAATGTGAATGCGTATGTAAATATTATAAAGTTCCCCTTTTGTTTACTCATAAAAAATTAGAAACCATCATTTGGCCCTGATGGTTTCAGCTTTTTTAATTTTCAAAGCCGTGAAATCCCAAAATTGTTCTCTTTCATAATTTTCCGCTTGATGTTTCACTATGGGATGCACGCCTCTCTGCAGCCCTTAGATGCATTAAACTCATTATGTCAATCCTGACTGGTAGGTGAATGTGTCAGTCCACATCAGGTAGTGCCATCTGCCTTAAAAAGCTCATGCGGACAGCACCACCTCATTCAAATGCCTCTTCTCACTCGGAGCATATCTTCATCCACGGCTGTCTATCTAAACTGTTTCCAGACTGATCTTTTGGCTTTGATCGCTAGGCGTTACCTAGCTTTGGACTCTTTTGTTCCATCAGTCGCACCAGGCCATATTGCTTTCTTGCCCCTCCACGGTTTGGTTAGCACTACCCTCAACACCACATCGCTGCGGTTTGGGCACCGAGCGTTAGCATGAAAG
The DNA here is from genome assembly GCF_017639745.1 of Melanotaenia boesemani. NCBI lineage: Eukaryota > Metazoa > Chordata > Actinopteri > Atheriniformes > Melanotaeniidae > Melanotaenia > Melanotaenia boesemani. The sequence goes on along the minus strand of NC_055682.1, from coordinate 19,114,575 downwards.
CTAAATTCTCATCTTCTTCACATTTAGCACACCAGCTAACCGCCTCTACTCCCAGCCTGCACACTAGCTAATTTTTTGGCTTCTCCACATTTAACACATAAGCTAACTGCCTTGACTCCCTGCCTACACACCAGCTCGAGAGGAACGGAAGGTTCGGGGACTCCAGGGCCCGTCCCGGTGCTTGCAGAAATAAGATATCGAACAGAGACCCACATCAGGTATGCTAAAGTTGCCTGGGGCTGGAACACGATGACTGGCCATCGACGTCTCGTGTTAACAATGTTCCGTGTTAAGAATCTCCACAGACGGCTAGCCTGGCCACTGTTGTAGCCAAGACCACCGGATCTCGCTACGAGGGGAAGAAACTGACCTTGGCCAAGAGTGCAATGAAACATCTTCTCCCCGTCTTCCCAGAGCTGCCAGATGAGGTGGCGCGTTCATGGAAAGACCGCCTTTACAACAGCAGGAGCCCGATTCCCAGGGCTTCCTCCCTCCAGTGTGTGGCGATGGAGAGCCTGGGTCTGCTCGGCATGCCTCCGATTGAGCCACTTGTTGTTGCCCACCTTCATCCCCGAATGTTGGCAGTGTCCTCCAGCAGCCCCAGCCTGCTGTCCAAGTCTGAATGCTTTCAGGCAGCCCTGACCTTGAAGATTTATAAGGCAGCAGTGCTTTTGGTCAGGGCGCTCCATGTCCTCTCCCTACTTACTGCTTACCAGGCTGAGATGTGTGGGGATTTTGGGCAAACACAGGACCCAGCAACATGGGAGGAAATACCGGTCATCACCGATTTATATCTCCGTGTCCAACGATGCGCGGTTCAGGCCACGGGAAGAGCACTGGGAACTATGGTGCTGCAAGAATGGGGGTGGGGGCTCAACCTTGCCAACCTGTCAGACAGAGAGAAGGACAATGGACTGTACATGCCCATTGTCCTGGAGGGGATTTTTGGTTCCATGCTGGATGCAACGGTGATGTGAAACCAAGAAGAAGGAGAACAAAGTTCTCCAGCTTTGCCCTAGGAAGGCTCCTGCTCCTTTTCCACTCATGCAGGGAAAAGCCTTCACGGCTGCTGTTTCCCAAGTTTTGCAATTTAAGTTACCCAGACAGCCCAAACCTCAGTCCGCCCCACATCGCCTGCCCGGTCGGGCTGGCTGGTCCAAGAAACCCTCGGCCCTGGTTGCAGCTCCGCTGGCTCCAACCATGCAAACTGCCACCTTCCAGGCCAGGAAGAAGAAGCAAGCTGCCTGACAGCACTTCATCTCCCCGGTGCAGCTGGATAGGGCCTCTCATGGTGGACAGGCTGCCGAAGGCGACCCCCTCCCTTCTTGCTTGGGCAAGCGAGAAGAGGTGCTTATCTTAAATGAGATGGTGTCATCCTCATGAGCTATTTAAGGGAGATGGCGCTACCTGATGGTGACGGACACGTTTACCAGCCTATCAGGATTGGTGTAATGAGAATAATGATTCTGAAGGCTCCAGAGGAGAACATCCCATAGTGAGACATCTTGCACATATTACCGGGAGAACCAGGATTATGCAAATGACCCAAAGACGATTTTATGTGGAGATAGCATGACTATTGCTCTCTCTTAGTTTAACAAGATTGCAGGATAAAAGCTCAGAGAGAGAAGAGTGTGTCCTACAGGATGGGGTGGGCAGATGCATCTCTTTAGGAGCATATCAGAGAGCAAGAGCTGGTTGTGCAGGTCCCAAATTAGAAAATGTGTTAAAAGCAAAGTGTGACTGCAGCAAGTCATAACAAATAATCTGGGAAATACTGACAAGCTGCAGGGTGGCCATAGCCTTGTTCTCTCTCCCACGTGCATTCTCCAAACAGACTGATTTGGAATGAATCTAGTAATAACATCATTTGATCTTTATCTTGAAATGGGACCAAGTTTGACTCCCAAACTTTAACAAGTGAATGGAAAATTTGTGATATTTCTGCTCATCGTAGGGCCATTACTTACTCATTAGCATGGTTCAAGAAGTAGAGCACATATTTCACTAATCTGAAGGTCAGTACTTGAAGCTGATGTTCTCCAGTGTTCTCTCCTATGTGTCAAAGATGCTGAATTCCAGCAATGTTCCCAGTGTGCCCGCTGGTGCCTGACTGTGTATATGTTGAAAATATGAGCAGTCTAGAATAAAAAGCTCTGCATGTTTGTAGACATGAATGAACAAATGTGCTTTATGTGTAAAACGCTAGAGTCATCATTATGACTAGAAAAGTCATAATTTGATAAGCACATTTTGTTGAGCATTTGCTGATTTTAACAACATGGGGTTAGCTCAGTGTTTCTCAATCCTGGTCAGTGGGCAGTGGATCCGGAGGACCTGGGTTCAGAAATACTGCTTTAGACATTTCCATTTTATAACACACCTGAAATGAATGGCTCATTAGCAGATTTTTAAAGAACTCTACTATGAGGACCATTAATCTGAATCAGGACCAGGACTGAGCAACACTGGTTTAGCTGGACAGCCAAACACCACAACTTCATTCTGGGCTAATTTTGGTTTTGATTCAAAGGATAAAGAAGAGACAAATAACTCACAATGTGATTAGTCAAAAGTTGTAGCTAAAAGATAAAAGTCAAAGATACCTTTACCAACAACCTAGAAAAACTATGTATCATACAGTACAAGTTGTAATTTAATATCCATCTCTATGTAATTTTTAATGCATGTATGTTGTAATGTCCATCACCAGTAAATTGCTCTTAACCGTAATATAGGTTTAATTTGTAGAATACTTTAACTGGTTATACTATGACAGTGGCATGAAATGTTCAGAAAACATATTTAAACCTTTAAATACAAATATTCACATCAGAATTAACTTTGCCTTTTTCCTTCAGTCAAAAAACTTTCCAGTAGAGGGTTACTCGATAATCTTTATGCTTGCAATTTATCAAACAGTTGCAATGACTTAAATACAAACCAGCTGATCAACTTTACTATTGATTTATTGGTACTCACTAGCAAACAGGGCGCTTCCAGTCTAATTTCATGGAAGAAGACTTGTGTCTTATAACACCATCCTAAGAGCAGCTGCCTTCCAAGGGGCCTTCCCATCATCCACCAACCAGAAGATGTGAGCCCATTAGTGGAGCCATTTGGCTACTACTGTCAGCATTAACGGAAGCACTTATTTTCCTCGTTAGAGTCAAATGCTATAAATTACACTAAAATTGTAGTCTACAACAAAATTTCACATAGACCATCTTTTTGAGTATGTCGGTCATACCCTGACAGAGCAAACGGAGAAGCACCACAGGAAACCGCGGGAGGGACAAAAAAGTATGTGACTGCACAGACCACCTCCATCACTGCATCAACTCTTTTTATGTCTCTTTCTGAGAATTTACATTATCGTGATATCTTCCACCAACACCATGTTTTACTATTGATTAAAACTGATGTTCGATTCTTGAGGTGCACTCTAAATTCTGCACTGCCCTATGGTGGATGTATTGCATAATAACCATACCATATATGAGAGCAATGACGTTTGGAACAGATGTACCTATTTACATATGTAAAGGGAGTATAAATAAGGCTTTAGGCCTCATCCACACTAGCATTGTTTGGTACGCTTCTATGGATAGTCCAGTCCGTTTGGAGCAGTGTGACTCTAGTGCGGACCATAGAAGAAAAGTCCATCCAGTTAAAAACTCACGATCTTAGTCTGCTTGCAAATGCACTCTGGTCCAGGGCTATGACCGTGGGAAAGCAAATGCAACATCTTAGATATCGTGCTGCCTCTCCTGCTGTTAATACTGAACAAATTCTGGTGAAAACTGCATTGAGTTTTAAGAGCAAACTAAAAGAAGAAACCCCAAGACTGAATAAATGTATTATTACTCCATTGTTTAGTTGTGGTTTTCAGTCTTGGCCAATCAATGAGCCAGATTTTCGTCTTCTATCTTTTTGGTAAGTGGTCGTTTTTGAGACCTCCCCCTAGTGAGAAGCTGTTGTAGCTGGTCGAGTTGCTTTGGTCCACTTGAGTAAAATGCAGTCTGAAAGCAAACTAAACCCAACCAAGATGGGAAAATTTTCGGAAATTAACCACCCAATGAAAAACAGTCTCTTAGACCAGTGGTTCCCAACCTGTGATCTGGGACCCCCAAAGAGCACAGGGGGTCCTTGAGGCTTTGAACATTAGAGCCACTGTGATTAATGTCCACAAATTGTCCCTATTTTAAGGAAAAACAGTAAGGCTGTATGTTTTTTATTTAATTTTGGCTTTATCAAAGGACAGGGCCCAACCAGAATACAGTATATATGATGAAAATCTCTCTTTAGAAAGCCTAAAACCAAGCATGGTTTCAGCACAGGGTGATGCAGAAGGTCCATTGCATTTTAGTATATGCATGAAGGGGGTCCCCGAGGAAAAAAAGTTGAGAACCACTGTCTTAGACTATCCTGGTGTAAATGTGTCCTTAATGTTACATTGGGCTAAGTCTTTGTAGTTCCTTTAGTTTGCTTTCCTAACCCCCCAAATGTGAGTAAGCCACAATTATAGGCATATGCTTACAAAGATATCTATGAAAACTGCAGATCCTCTGAAAATAAAGTAATTTAGTCACGTTTCAATTCACAGTCAAATTCCTTTAACAATAATAAAAAATTGTCAAAGATGTTATCTAAATGCTTTTAATGGACAGGAAAAATTAAGACAACACCAAATCATTATCCCCAAAAGATATGAATAAACATTATGAGAGTGTCATATAAATATTTCTCATTTTAAAAAAGTAGAGAACACCCTCTTCACTCCAGACGGCCTTGAGTTGTTGAGGTATATGATGACATAAAGATCATTTCACAAACCATCAGACAACACAAAACCTTTTGCGAGACAGTGCTGACTAATGATCAGTTTACACAAAAGGCCCCACAGCAGTACAAGCTACAACTGACCGTGGTGCATCTGGGGCACAGAGTATGGTGTAGAATAGAAAAAGAAGCACCAACAGGAGTTGTAATTACATTTAAACATACAGAAAGTATTATTCTATGTAGATTATTCAATGTCGACTGTTGTTTTCTACTTTACAAAGTGCATCGTCTACTGACAATACACACTATGCTGACTATGGGATCTAATTATAGTGGTCAGAAAAGTCAAACAAAGCTCTTCAGGCAAATGCTGGATACCTTACAGAGCCAAGGGACTTTTTATTAACGTTTTAAGCTCAGACATTGTGTGGGTCAGGTTTATTCTGAGGAGTGAGCAAGTCTCCTTTTACTTTTGTTTCCCACAACACTCTCCTCTCCTAAACATAATTATGTAACACTTGAGTGCACAGAAATCTGATTTATGTTTCAGTGTTGTGCTCAATCTTGTTAGCAGTTCAGAGTAGGATCTTCCAAATGAAAACTGCAATGCAACACCTATCTCTGAGAAAGCTGTTAGGAGCACACCAGTTTAGAAAAATAATTAAATAAATAAATAATCTCTCTCTCTCTCTCTCTCTCTCTCTCTCTCTCTCTCTCTCTCTCTCTCTCTCTCTATATATATATATATATATATATATATATATATATATATATATATATATATATATATATATACACACATACATACACAGATCATACTGGTGAGTGACAAAACACAAGTCTACATGAATTATATAAAACAGGAATAACAAATTTCTAAATCCTACATGCCAAAATGGATACGTTTTCTATATTACTATGCATGTTGATGTGATCTGCATGTTCTCAACACATAGAAGTAATGTTTAGTAGGGATTAAAGCTAACGCTAAACCAAACTATTATTGATGTTGTGGGAATAATACAGAAACTTCCTTATGTTATTAATGAGTTATTAATGAGTTGAAATTTTAGCTAGTATTTCCAAGCCTTATAAAACTTCTCAAGAAGAAAATACACTGATATTGTGCACTTGAAGCTTAAACACACACACACACACACACACACACACACACACACACCCACACAGACGTATTTCCAAGCATTCTGCTTGAGGCATGACTCATCCAAACCCTTAAAGCTTTCCCTGAGTGAGTCCATTCGCATTCAAATGGAATGCGGTTGGTGGAAAACCTATGATATTCCTGTGTGTGAGCAATGCTTTTGTCCTCCACACACAGTGTACTACTGAGTGCCAGGCCTATACCCACGTGATGCAACAACAATGATGGAGCAACAATGAAAGGGCTGCTCGTTCATCATTATGGCTTTGTCTTTGACCAAGACAAACAAGGCATAGGTATGCAGCACTACAACTGATAACTGAGTTGCATGTGAGTCATCTAATGCATCTTTTCCACTCGCAAAAACTCACTGAAATCCACTGTAATCTTACACATGCTTAAAAAAAAACTCCTGTTTTATTAGTATACCATACAATAATATATGCACCACTGGAGTAAAGGCTGAACCTATCTGGTCTCACTGCTCAAACTTCTACACCTGTCAACGTATCAATACAACACACTACTGAGGAAGCCAAAGATACTGAACTTGAATTTAAAATCAGATGTCAGTACTGCTGTTTATTCCTGGTTTCGCAGACAGCGTGTTGATTTGGTATGACTAGCAGCTGGTGTTTTAGTATCCTTCTCTTCCATCTCACTCACGGTGAGTATGCTGCAACAACAGCAGCATCAAGCTGTGGCACACAGACTGCTGCTTACAGCCCATTTATTTTCTGTCACATCCTCTACCTGTGTAACCTCTCCATTTATCACATCTGTAACCAAGATTAAAACTCCTGGGTGTATACAGCAAGCATCTCCAAACACACAGCAGAAAGCAAATCTTACAAACCGGTCTTAAAATCAACATTTGAGAATACTAACCTACTATCATAACAGAGATACAGGATTTCCTAGTTTTATAGGCGGCACTGCAATGTAGTAATTTGTATGACTGTTCTCCTTTCTATGTAATGATGTAATCAAGCATGCCTTTTCTCCTCCGGGAGTGATTTTACTTTCATAAAAAGACTTAGAAATGGATGGACAGAGAACAATACAAGCAGTGGCGCTTTTAATAGTCAAAGTGACACTCCACCTGCAATGTGGTGCAGGTTTGAGAGTCAAACACTGATTTTGCTAATACTAAAAATGGTCTTTGTATAAGGGTGTTAGTTTTCATTATCAAGGTTACAGTAACTTCTTTTATAATAGGAAAATGTAAAAAAAATGTTCACAATATGTTTTTGAAGCAACAGAGAATTTTTCTCTAATAAAAAGTCGAAAGTTAAGCATAAAAGACAATTTGTCATATACATTTATTTCATTATTTCTATAGATGAAAACATATGGATGGCCACAAATAAGTAATTTTCAGACTGATATGAGGCCTAAAACACTTCTGTATTTTTACTTTATTTTATTGTGTATTTATTGATGTGACTGGTCTAAGAAGTCCACAACAAATTTACACTGTCTTTGATTACAGTGACACTGGCATCTTTTCTTTCTCTTACTGGTGGTTTGAACAAATAACAGTCCTTCGGGAATTATTGGTCCAAACCTGATATCTGTGCAACTGATAAAACGTAAATTCCCACTTCTGAATTAAAAACTGTCCACTAGTGTGTTGCAAAACATGTATTCATTCATTTTCCATATCGCTTAGTCCAATTCAGGGTCGCAGGGAAGCTGGAGCCTATCCCATCAATTAGCAGGCAAGAGTCAGGGTACACCCTGGACAGGTCACTAGTCCATCGCAGGGCATCACTGTTGCAAAACAATCATTTCTGTAAAAAATTTAATTCTACTAAGAATGTTGCTGTTCTACAGACAGCAACACACAATTTGATGCTGGCACTCACTAGCACTAACAGTCTAGCACCAGGCACCAACAGACATATAAACAGCATTTTGTTAAAAAAAAAAAAGAAAGGCAGATGCATGGATAAACACACTAAATCATAAATGTTTGCATGCCACTACTAATGCTTTGATACAAAAACACAGAAATTTAAATTTCATTTCATTGTAGTTTTGTTTAAAAGCTGAGAATCCACTTCTGCTGGTGGTTGAATGAGACTGGGTGAAACATACAGTATGAACTAGTATGTTCCATTTACATTTGTTTTTTTAAATACAGCTTGTCATTATTATATGAGAATTAAAAACAGCAGCTGTGACTGAGAGGAATAGTAGAAGGGATTAAAGAATCTATAATCTATACCAATTTAGTGTCCAGCAAAGCAAACTCTAGCTTTTACCTGTGGATCTAAATACATCCTGAATGTATCTGACATGAACAGGAGCTGTATGAGTTTTATTACAGATTTTGAACTAAAGACAAACATCTTTTTTTAAAAATTTTTTTAAATCTGTTCGTATTTCACACAATGCCTGTGATGTGCAAGCACATACTGAATTGCCATAATTCCACTCCTAACTGGATTGATCGACGTTGATGGCCTGCAATATTGCTGGGCTTGTTATTGAACTTTTACAGCATTAGTCGCTGGGCTATTATTGAAGAGGAGTAAACATTCTGGCACATACAATGATTTTTCCTGTTCTGTGTTTTCATAACCAATACAAAAGAACTGCAAAGCAAAAAATATTTGCTTGAGACAGTGAAGGCAAGCCGAGGATGGCTTGGCATGTTGTGAGGTGTTGGGTCCAATCCTGGAAAAACAGGCTATGAAGAACGTCTAGAGAAAATGTTGAAGTTATGCTGGAGTGACTGCAGTACAGCACCAAATCTCTCTCTCCTCTGCTCGCTGCCATGCATCCATCTGCTCCAGTCTGTCTCTTTTCTGCCTGGGTCAGAGTTACACTCTGCTAAGATCAAGATCCTCTTCAGCATTTGTCACACTGCTGGCTCTGTTGCTGCCAGCTCTAATTATCCTATCCCTCCCTATTGTGTCACACTAGAGCAGTTTTCTGTCCATCCTAAAGAATCTCACCATCTCACCTTCTTTTTTTCTCATCTTCCTTCTTCCCAACCTCATGTTCTCTTCTACCCACACACTCATTCAGTATTCATGTTTTAGAGGACATTTATGGGCATGAAAGTGAGCGTGTGCAGAGGAAACCTACATTTTCTCCTCTTGCCTTCCCCTGTCCCCCTCCTTTTCCTTATCTAGCTAATCCAGATTCTGGTTTTGGTTTCGTGCTGCTCATCTTTTTTTAGCCTGAAAGCCATGTGCCACTCACTCCTACTCTCCCTCTGCCTCTTTCTCCATCTTTTTCTCCCACTGCCACCCACTCAATCCCTTTCACCTCTTCCCACTCCATTCTCTCTTCTTGTGGTTAATGTGATAGTAGGTGCACTGCAGATTGCATGTGTTTTTGTGTATACTGGGGTGGTAATGTATATAGTCTGCCGACCTGTCTGTAGCCTGCTGCCCACAAAGCAGGTACAGATCACATACTGAAGAAATTTTGTCCAAGCAGCAACACTACTGCAGCCACACGTTTTCAGCAGTGGGCTTTTTGTGCATGTGTGCGTGGCACGTCATATTGATATGTTTTACCACTTGCATGGAACTGTCCATTTATTTCTGCAGGATACCGATTTTGAAATAGAGGTAAATCTGTCAATAAGACACATGAATGCATCAGCCTATAAAGAGAATCATACATGCAGGCTCAATCATTATCAGTGTGATGCTCCTCCTTTTATCACCATTTCTAAATGAGTCAAATCCATGCTACAACATCTGCATCTGGACAAAAGACAGAGAGAACATCTTACAAAAATCTTTGCACATGCATTGTATATAAAGGGTTTGTTATACCTGAATTTGTAAAAAAAAAAAACATGATATTTTCCTCACATTTTCCCTTTCTTTTGCAAATATGTGTAAACTATGTAAATCAATAGAAGGGAGAAGTGGCAAGGACAATAGACTTGGTAGTGTGGTTTAAACATAAAACAGAAACACTGTAAAAGTCAGAAGGTTGCCCAGCCCATATGACCAAAAATCATTCATTTTGATATAATGCAACTACAACCAAATGGATAAGGGCACCTTACCTCTGCAAACTGGAGGGATGGCAGTTGCTAGGATCAAGAGAAAGAAACTAAATTTGTGTCAGTTGCTTGTTGACTCAAATGGCTGATCAGCCAAAAACATGCCAGAAACTCAGTGCATTTAGACATGTAGACATGGTCAAGATGACTTGCCGAAGTACAAAAACCGAGCATCCGAATGGTAAATTAAGTGACTAAATGTGGCATGGTTGTTGGTGCCCAACAGCCTGTTCTGACTATTTTAGAAACTGCTGATCTGCTGGAATTTTCACACACAATCATCTCTAGGGTTTACACACAAAATGGTCCAATAAAGAGAAAATATCCTGTGAGCGGCAGGTGAATGAAAATGTCTTGTTGATGTCAGAGTCAAATGGGCAGACTGGTTATATAAAGAAAACCGTATCTTAAATACTAAGTAAACAAACATGCAGAATACTATTGTGAAGTTCACAACATGTCCAACCTTAAAGTAGATGGGCTACAAACAGGAGAAGACCACACTGGGTACCAATCTTGTTAGTTAAGAACAGGAAACTGAAGCCCTGATTCACAGAGGTTCACCAAAATTAGACAACAGAAGATTGGAAAAACATTGCCTGTTTTGACGATCCATGTATTCATCTATAAACAACATGAAAACCTGGATCTATCATGCCTTGTATCAGTAACAGTTCAGGCTGTTGGGTTTGGTGTAACGGTGTGGGGGATATTTTTTTGGCACACTTTGGGCCTCTAGTATCAATTCAGCATTGGTTAATGCCACAGTCTATCTGAACACTGTCACTGACCACATCCATCCCTTTATGACCACAGTGTACCCAATGGCTACTTCCTGCAAGATAGTACATCATGTCACAAAGCTCAAATCACCTCAAACTGGTTTCTTGAACAATGCAATGAGTACACTATATTCCAATGGTCTCCACAGATACCAGATCTTAATCTCAATCCAAAGAACACCTTCAGGGTGTGGTGGAACAGGAGATTATCATGGATATGCAGCCGAGCCATGACAACTGTGTGATGCTACGGGTCAGTATGGACCAAAATCTCTGAAGAACATGTGACAAACATTTTTAAATCTACACCATGAAAAATTAAGGTGATTGTAATGGTAAACAGGGGTCCAACCTGGTACTAGCTGGTAACTGGTACCTAATAAAGTGGCCACTGCGTGTTTCTTTAATGCTATATTTTCAAACAAAGTTTTAAACTATGGATTCATGATATGAATACTTTTAAATTTGTAATATCATTTGCATAAGGATTAGAAATAAAACTTTATAAATGTGGTGTTTGTTAAAACACAAAAAGATAACATAGGCTTACAGCTTCTTACACAGAAGAAGAATTTTTTATGTCAAAACCAAACATAAAAATTGTAAAGCAGAGGATCCTAAAAAGGCATGGAAAAATATATATTGGACAATTAAGCGCACAAAAAAGAGATACTGACAAGCTGAAAAGCTGCACATGAGGCACTTAGACAAAAAGATACAACAGAATAGCTATGCTATCCATCCATCCATTCTCCTCCACTTATCTGGGGTCGGGTTGCGGGGGGCAGCTGCTTAAGCAGGGAAACCCAGACTTCCCTCTCCCAGGCCAGCCAGAAGACGTAGTCCCACCAGCGTGTCCTGGGTTTTGCCCGGGGACTCCTCCCAGTGGGATGTGGCAGTAACACCTGTGCAGGGAGGCGTCCAGGAGGCATCCCGACCCACCTCATCGGGCTCCTCAGCGACTCTATTCTGAGCCCCTCCAAGTATACACACATATATACATGCCTAGCTCTTCTCGACCGCTTCTTTATAAATTAGTGACTGTAGTGTTTCTAACCGCTTCTGATTTTGGTAAGATTTAATTTTCCCATTTAAAACTGCTGTTTGGTGGGATGCACAAATCTTAGAAATGAGCACAGATTTCTCTGCACTTCCTTGAAATGCAACATTTGCAAAGGACAATTAACTGAATTTGACTGATTGCTGATGCCACTGCATATCTGATCCCAAAGCTCTCACATCTGCTATTGCTGTTTCATCTCAAAAGCAGCTTGATTCTTTAATTACAAGTGAAGACCAAAACAACAGCACTGGGCCCAGTTAATTCCGATTAAATTAATAAGTCACTGCTGAAGAGGGTGATACAGTTTTCTGGCACTAGGAAATATGACATATGAGAAACTCACACACAATTTGACAGAATAAACAAAGAGAAGAAACATCTGCCAAGACTTTACAGGAGGTGCCAGGCCTCCACTGGTATAAAACCCAGGGCAACGAGAGATTAAAGAGTTTATATTGTATTGATGCTTCCTTATATGGTTGGGCTTCGCTACATATTTAAAAACACTTGATCTAATAAAAGGCTGTTTTGAACCATGAGAATATTTTTGCTCCCTAAAATACAACTTCCATCCCATTTTGATTGTACTTCCAACCTGTCTGTTAAACTTTTCACTTCCTAATATCACATCAGTAAGAAATCATCTGAATCGAGTTAGTTGGACTTACTGCAATGTGGCACGATAAAGACAGCAATTATTTGATGGTCACCAACATGAAATAGTGGTGAAAATGGAATGAAAGATAAATGGGTATAATATTACTTATCACTGTTATTAGGAAAGCATGTCATTTACTGCTAAACCACAAACATAAAAAATAACTGGTGCATTGCTCAACATTAGTCATGTCCTCTATTGGTAAATAAATAATCATATGGCTGATTAATTTCTTATTGAATCAACAAATTAAACAATGATATGCCAACAGCGCTGAAGGTAAAGAGTTAATAGTTTGGTATTCTGGGAACTTCTCAAGTCACTTTTTTGTTGCAACATTTAATTGCCATGATTGTGAAACTACAGCTTTCTGCAAAATGTTTGTAAAATGGTTATTAAATTATAATCTATGGATAACTGCAGTCTAGGGTGATAATTTATGCAAAAGCACCATAATGTGTGAATCCAACAAGTCAATCAGGATGTAGTAGCCTACCCATTCCCGTGTAATCAGGACAGCTGCTTAAGGTGGCATCCTGTGGGCCTAGCAAACTGAAAACTGGCCTAAGAAATGGGTCTCAAACATGTCTTTAAAAGCCGGGTCACACAGTTCCTGTTGTGGCGGGCTTGTTGCCCTGCGTGTGAACAAAACTACTGGCAGCTTACCACTCAGCGTCCTCATCCGGTAGCTGCTGCTCACCTGTATTTTGACGATGCCTTGCCAAGACCCACTGCATCGGTTTCGCTCTCTTTCCCATATCCTTCCGACTGTCGGCCCGCCTCAGCCCCGTTTCCCCAGAGACGGGCTCTGGCTCAAGCGGACGAATTCTCAAATGTCTCAACGATATAATTCAAATAACCGTGCAGACGTCATTACAACTGAAAGATGAATGGACTCCAACACACCAAAGCCCTGGAGCCTCCTCGGTTATCTACCGGGTGTCAGGCAGACCTGACATACCATCAAGAGCTAAATTAATTACTCAGTCGCTCGGAACTGACAGGTCAGTTCTCTCATTAATTGCAACACGTCGTCGGCTGGTGGCTCTTTGCAGCGTGTGGATCATTTCCATGTCCTTTCGTCGGAGCCCTGCATGACCATTTCTATCTACAGGAGAGAGCAGTCCCCTCGTGTTTTGACGAACAAGACGAGTTCTTCAATTATAGTCAGTGGCTTATTTTTGTTCTCAGCCGGACAACTCCCGAATCCCAACACGGACAGCAGCTAAACGAAGAGAGCATTTTTCCGAGAATCTAGCCCATCCCCTGGGATATTTTCCTACCGAAGAATGCGCACGAATTGGCTATTCCCTCTTCGTGCAGAGCTGCGCAAATGCCGTACACGATACGTTTACTAACACTGACTCGTTTGTAGAAATGGCAGGCTGTGGACACTTTGGGATTCCTGTGGAGAAAGGGCGCCACCAGTGGTTTGGGAAAAGCAGGGAATTGGCAATCGGATCAAAGAGAGTAGTGTTTTTCAAGAGGATACTGCTTCCCTTTGTTATAGCATCCACATAGACCAAGGGGAGAACCGACACTCCATTTATTTTGTTTTTCACTACCCTAAAGTGTGTGAGAAAATGAACACTTTTTTTTTCATCATGAAAACTACGCATAGCGAATTTGTTGCTGTAGTCGTACTTGAGTGAGTATGTTGTGCTGCCCCGTGAGTGGACCACTCCGGTGCTGCCCATGCGCGGACCAGTGTTTACGGCAAGATAGTGACGACCGCTGACTGCACCATGGTACACGTCAAAATAAAATACCGTAGAATTTTACCGTAAAATTTTGTGACCCAGTCACAGAGAACTTAAGCTGCCATTGTCTGAATATTTTATTATACAAAATACTAATTATTATTATTATTATTACCAAAACAAAATACGTTATAATTAGGAGTGAAACTTTTGATAGCAATAAAACAAAATTTAGTGTTTTTTGTTCACCAACACTCACTGGACTGAAACATTCTACTTCTCCATTTACTATCTTGACATAATATATAATCTTTGGATCGACATAAAAAGGCCCTGAATCGGCATCACGTCATAAAACCATGCGTTTTAGTATAAAAAAATGTGAAAACTTTGTTGCAGTCTTTAAAAAAATAATAAAATAAATATCAAATTAATGAATCCGTACAGAGACACGAGGGAGTTAAAATAGCCTTAGATTTAGAGTTAGTAAAGATGCCATTCTCCATTGTCCCACAGCTAACTTGACCTCAGGGAACATAAATCTGAAAATAGATCCAAAGCTGATTTAAAACGGTCATCAAGCTAGTACTTTTATATTATTTGGACAATTTAGGCCATAAAATAACAATCATATGTTGCTCTACATTTTTGTAACATTTCTAAAATCATATAGCACATTTCCATAGACAGTAAGCTCAGCAAAGGCTTATGAACAACATGGGATATTAACATCTAACATATGAGGCCTGCAGCTTTGATTGTATTATATAAATAATTTAAAGGGCGTTCACATTAATGTATGAATAGTGTGTGTGTCATTCTAATCTTGCTGTAATAGAAACTTGGACCTTGAAAACATAGTATAATGCGATATACATGTTAATATTCTCAATCACAGAACCACAAAAATGGTTTAATTTGAAATCACATGTATAAAAGCCAAGTAATAAGTCATTCTTCAATGAGAACCTGTAAAATTTGTTAAGGTATTTTTGCATGATCCAAGGTGTGACATAGTTGATTGACTGTAGAATTTGGACTTTATCTCATTGAAACAATTCTTATTATAGCTGTATAAACTTAAAAATTTTGATCAAGCTCCCCCTATATGGAGCACCAAAATGGTACATTCCAGTCTCTCCTCCTCTCCCTCTCATTCCCCTCCCTCCTGCTCCCAGTGTCCTCCATCTCTCCGCTGTCTCTCATTTTCCTATATTAAGGACATCCTAACTTCACAAGACTGATCTGCCGCCTCCTCCTCCTCCATCTATTATTCTTCTAGTCTTTACAAAGCTACTGGAAAGGTAGGTCATATTTGTATTTTCACTTACCACATCACAACAAGATTTACCAGGAGACATTTTTGTAAAGATGTTCCAAGATTACATTTTGTAACATTTAAGCTGCTATGATGCATTCACTTTAAGCAGAATTCATTCTTCCTCATTTTGCCCTATTTGCTTTTTCACTGATTTACTCTGTCCCAGTTGCTTTCCCTCCTCCATCTTGTTGTCCATTTACAGCCCATATGACTCATGCATAACTCAAAAAGGAAGCTAGAGATTAAATCTTCATCTTTCTGCTTCTAGACTGGGTTCTTGTTTGGGTCAAAGACATAAAGGTTTAGCTTGATAAGCTTTGCAGCCGCAGTACCATTCTGTCCTGCCTCCTTTACTAAACCCACACATTGTCCCAAGAAAAAGCTTAACAACGGAAGCTGCTGTGAAATAACTTATTCACTGGGTGGTTATGTCACATCATCTGTGACCAAAATAAACATTTCCCTGTCCCTGTGAGCACTGGGGTGTTCCCCTCAATGTCATTTTTTTCCAAGGTCACATTTAAGGCCCCACTGCTGCACAGCTGTGCAGCAAATACGTGGATATCAGGGCCTTATTTAAATGTCAGTTTCTCTATACTCAACAGAGCAGACAACCTGGTGTCTGAGCCTAATTTAGAGAGATAATCTGGCCGTGTCTGTTTGCTGTTTTTCCTCAGTGAAGCAGCACAGAGCCGACCTTATAAAGAGTTCTCCTGACCAGACCACACCTCTGTCCCAGAGTCCATGGAAACCAAGACCAAGTCTGGTGCTTCAGTGCCCAAGGCAGCATCTAAAGCAGAGAAGAAGGAGCCAGCAGCCCCACGCAAGCCTGACCCTGACCCTGCTGTCCCTGAGCCTGAGAATCCCCCTCCTGCCCAGGATGGAGCAGCAGAAGCTGAATCAGCAGGTGAAGGGGCTGCGGCCCCTGGCACAGACTCCATGGAACACCTGAAACCCTTTCTGATTGGTGGGGTTGTCATTGCTGCAGGAGCCATCTTGCTGGGAGTATTGCTGCTGGCGAGGAGAAATTAAAATCAAATCATTAAATGAAGTTAGAATATTTATTGGTTCATGAATTAGATTCTTATTTCTGACTGGTTCACAGACAATTGTCGTGCAGATGGGAAATGGGAAGACACTGTGCATTCTGTGCTTTTTTGGGTATTATTTTTATTCATTTTTTGGCCTGCTCTCACTTGTAGTGAATCAACCAACTCAAGTTTGATCAAACTGCAATGAAACATATTTATACACAATATATGCATGTAGTTGCTACAATGTTGCATATGAAATGTATTTATCTATTTAAAAGAAAAAAATAAGAAAAAAATACTTTGGGCCTAAACTCTCTAAAGGAAGCTTTATCTGCTCTAACTGCTTTATCTTTTTTAATCTAGATTGTACAAATATTGGTATAAGGTTGCAATATTTGTGCACTCTGGCACCGGAAATGAGCTTGGTTCTTTTTGCTTAAAGATTGTGAAAATTTGTATTCACTGTATTTGTAGTGCTCTTGGGAAACCAGAGTCAATGTTTTTGTCTTAATTTTTCCTTTAGATTAATACAGTTGAAAGAGCTGATAAAAGAACAGTTGGATTTATGCAACGTGATGTATTGCATATATTTTGGCTAGAGAAACGTGTACCCAGGTAGCCAACTGATTTAGGCATATTGAGGTTAAGTATGGATAGACTCCACTGAGCTCTGGTAAAAGCAGATTTTTGGTGAGCAAACTCTGGTCCAATACTCCCTGCCACATTTGGTGAGAACTTGGGTTTGTGATTTTATGCCAGTTTGCTTTGAGAATGAGAAGATTTAACATCCAACACCATTATGTACCAAATATAGTGACGTGACTTTTTGAAGAAGATATAGACCTGATTCAGTTTCATCTTTAAGACATAGACCAATCAATTTGGGGTGATTCTATGGCGCTCTTCCTACCTTACCAAGTTTTTATTCTTCTCTGCTAGATATTTTTTTTTTTATAAAAACACAAAACCAAAAATGGAGCAATGAAATCTAAAGTCGTGAAACCTTTTTTTGCTCCCAGAGACAAAACATAAAAGCATGCAATAGTTGAGGATGAATATGCAAGTGATTATTGGACTTTTATCATGTACTCTAAGGAAAAGAGAATAGTAGCAAAGTTAGGTTTTGATGTAAAATAAGAAAGAAATTTATTTATTTTACTGTCAAATGATATCAGAAATCAATAACCTTTCATGTCTTAGGAACACAATCATGCTAGTTCATGCCTGCTGCCAAAATGTGGGAGATGTGTCCTCACTCTGCTCTTCTAATATTTTCAAAAGTACTTACCAAAACATATAAGGAGAGCAACTTTGATTCCATGCAAGTGGGGTGTAAATGTACTGTCATTTAGTTCCCATCAAAGGGGAAAAGCTGCCCTATTGCTGCACACACTCACCTGTACAGCTGCACACTATTTTTTTCAATTTGCATTGCAAAACTCATTGACTTGTTCATGTTGTAAAAGTAGACAGCAGAATGACAATTCTCACACTCAGACCAAAAGTATTGTATGAACATAACACATCCACCACAGTAAACACCCCTAACATATTCAAAAGATAGTATGCCAACACCAAAACAAATTTCACCTACATTGTACTATAGTGTACTACAAAAAAAAAAAGAGAAAAAAGAAGAAAAAAAAAGAAATTTCCTATTTTCATAATTTTAACAGCGTATAAATGCAATAATTCAGGTAGAACTCCTCATTTAGCACATGTGCTGTAGCAAGTTCTATTACATAGATGATGTAATGATGTATGATGTTATTGAAGGCAGTGTTGATGATGTTACATGATGCCAGTGATAGCGATGATATTAAGAGTGACTGTAATGATAACAATGATGGATATATATATATTTTTTTTATATTATTTAACATAGTGTCCTTATGCACCTTCCCTGCTGCCTCCAAATGTCTAAATGTAAAAAAAGTTTGAAATACAACCTTATTAAAGACAGTGAACCAGTCCATGTGTGTATTTATTTGATAACAACTGCACTTTTATGAAGCTACAGTTATACATTTTAATGATATTTCTTTGTCAATGCAAAGCTACATTTGTTTCCTATTTAAAACTCTTTGCTTCTGTCTCACTTTGATGGGATAATATCATTCATTATGCACATTCATGGAGCCTTGTTGCCCTGCAGGATTCTGGTGTTAAAAACCTCTTCTTGTTGAAGTCTGGGGCATCACGTGACAGTTATGTTTTGCTTTATGGCACCATGTCACATGCCAGCAACTGGATGTCAACACACTTACTGTTTTGAACATGCACCATGGCTGATTCAGCATTGAAACACAAATAGACATGACAAACAAGAGTTAACATGGGTTGACTGATTTCTACTGACTGGAGAAAGCTCAGAGAAGAGACAATATTTTTCATACTTGTACTAGCAGGTGGAGAAACCAGTTCATGTGATATTTGATCTTAATCCAAATTTCTGCTTAAATCAAAATTTATTTTTCATTTTTTATATTCTTTGATTTATCTAGGCACCTTTTTGTTCTAGTTTACATGTCAGACAACTGAAGTAGAACAAAGTTCTCCCATATATGGCTGGACGCTAACGTTTTCATAAAGTAAAAGAAATAGTTTGGAAAAAGAGTTCATAAAAATGAAAATATGCACAGAAATGTAGCCTAAACAATTGTCCACTTTTATCCAACTCAAAATAATTTGTGTACAATTATATAAAATACTTGCGCTTCTCTGCCCATTTAATTTATTAATTAAGAATATATTTTAAATATGTGTAATGGCTTCACTTTTATATATCCTCTTTATCTGTTATTTTGATCCCTCCTTAATGACCATAATAAAAGTATTTTTGTGCACAGCAAACGGTATAGCGCCACTCCATAATCAGCATCTTGGCCCACAAAAACCTTATCAGATGGCAAGACTGTGTTTAGACCCCACAAAAATTTAATTATGACCTATTTTCTATACTAGAGAAAAGATTTTTTACTTGTTTTCGGAGATTTACTTATTGTACTTATGTACACGCTATATATATTCAAAAACAAATTCCTACCACTACCGGAAGTTGTGACTGCAGTCTGCAGAGACCGATAGGAAACGAGACAAGACTCTGCTGGACCTGTTGTCTTCTAGAAAATTCAAAGTATTGCGTTAGAAAAAATAGATTACGACAGTGAGTAAATTAAGGATACATTTTTCGTTTTCTTTCTTTAATACGAAAAAACGATATTTTGAGATTTCCCTAGCTGTGGCAACATGCTGCTACCAGCTAATGCTAGCTAACAATGTGCTAGTTGCATGGCTTAGTTCAGTTTATGGGTTAGCCTTAGCTTTTTAACTATGAGACTCTTTACAAATTTTTTACATTTTGTTTTAACAAGTATCTTGTAGAAAAATTGTTAAAAAATTAAAAATATTCAGAAAGACTTTTCTAGTTAAGTACGTTTTAAATTATTGTCCATCAGTAAGACATAGCTGGGACGTTAGCATGACAACATCCTGATTGCATTCTCTTCAGTAAAAGCAATTGTAACGTGAAAATGCCCGTAATGTTGACATATTTTAGTGACGCTTTTCACAAACAAATTGGGTTTATTGAGTAAGGGATTAGTATGAAAATGTTTCATTACAATAGATTACAGCAGGGGTGCCCAAGTACGGTCCTCGAGATCTACTATACCCTTCTCCAACACACCTGAAATGTCTGAATTCCCTCATCTGCATGTTATCCGGCTCTGCAGAGGCCTGGTTAGCCATTCATTTAATCTGGAGGACTGAGTTGGGCACCTCTGCATTACAATAAAACCACCGTTTCTCTAAATTATTTGTATATTCGGATACTGATGTTAAACAGGATTGGTCTCTCTCCAGGTGTTCCAGTATGATTATCCCCGTGAGGTGCTTCACTTGTGGGAAGATCGTGGGTAACAAATGGGAAGCTTACCTCGGCCTACTTCAAGCTGAGTATACTGAGGGGTAAGATGACTACTTGCCCGTTTTGTTTCCAGGCTTTGCGTTTCTCTGAAAAGAAAAAAAAAAAAACATCTGCTATAAATACATTTACTAGAAGCAATGTGGTGCAAGTACTACAAACCTTGAAGCCTAAGATGTCTCAGGGTATGAACACTCACCTTAAAGGTCACTAGCTGTTAAGGCTGTAGACTGACATAATGAGCAGTACAAATTACCTGAGGCTCTTGCGGTGGCTTTCCTTAACATTGTATAAAACAATCTTCATATACTCATTAAGACTGACACTGCTTTCTCTTCCTATTTAAGTGATGCACTTGATGCCCTGGGCCTGAAGAGGTACTGTTGCCGGAGGATGCTCCTTTCTCATGTGGATCTTATTGAGAAATTATTAAATTATGCTCCACTGGAGAAATAACTGGAAGAACTGTATGGACTTTGTAGAGCCATGGCTTGGTTAAATTTGTGTGATATCTGACAAAAAATACAAGCTGCAGAGGACTTTATTTTGTATACATATTCAGTGATGGTTTTTTTTTGTTGTATTCAAATAAAACTGTTAACACAGTTTCATGTATTATTTATCAGTCTAGCAGATAACCTTTCTATTAAGTAAAACTGAGTGTCCTTTTGTGCATTGCTATTATGATTGTACACAAAATAAAGCACCCTTAAAAAAACAAACAAAAAAAATTTATACCTGAGATTCAGATTTAGACCTAGGCCACAAACATTTTGCAATGAATTCAGAAATAACTGAGATAGAGGTTCAAATATCAAAATATAGCAACTATGTAGTCATATTTTTGCATTTAAAAACTGTTTGAAATGCAGATTAGAATAAAATAAATGCAAATGTAAATTTGCTGCTACTAAATTTTCCCTTTGTGGGCAGATGTAAAAAATAAGACAAAACTGCAACAACTTTTGGGGATTTTTTTTTTATTAGGTAGATTTCATACAAAAAGTGATATACTGTATTACATAAGGTAACTGCATGCAATCATTGAAATATATTTCACAGGAAGAAAATCTACATCCAGATCCAAGAGTCCTACTATGTACAGGAGATGAACAACAGCAATTGTACACTTTAGACTGAGATACAATTCCTTAGTTTCATATCCCCATAGGTGAATATCCTCTCTGTATCAGTTTCCATCAGTCTGGGGAGAAAAGAAAAAAAAACATTTTTTTTTCATTCATACCCTGATAAGACACATCCGGAGGCTACTCTGGGTTCGGTGTCTTGCCCAAGGACACTTTAGCAAGGAAAGCCTGGAATCAATTCACTGACTCTCTGGTTGACAGATGACTGCTCTTCCTTCTGAACTACAACTCCCTAACCTAATGTTAATTGGTCACTCTAAATTCTTCCTAGGAGTGAGTGTAAGCATGAGTGGTTTTAATTTTACATATACACAGATTTTACAATAAATGGCCTGTATTTATATAGTGCTTTTACATTATACATCACATTCACTCATTCACACACTGATGGTGGAAGCTGTCACGCAAGGTGCTAAACACGACAATACACTGAGGCAGCTTCATTAAGAGATATTTAATGATCAAGATAAGGGGGTTGATTCAGAGAAAGCCAAACAAGAGCCCAGTGTGACCAGGAGTTCAGGAGGTTGAAGGTGAGGGCCTTCTCACTGATACAAAATTTGTATGCAATCAGAGTAGCTCACTAATTTTAGTGTACTCATTGGTCATTATTCTGTATTTTTGGGTTTATAAAGGCAGAAAACAAATGAACAGCATAAGACTTAAGTGTAATTCTGCTATAATGAAGTGATCAAATATAAAGAAAGACGTAACACTTACGGATCAAACAAAAGTATGTCTATCCAATTTTTATAACGTCTATTCCAATTCAGTATACGGGGAGAACTTCACACATAATGCCCCTGTTCGAACTCTTCCCCCCAGGGCTAGGCTCGAACCAGTAACCTCGTTGTGAGGTAGCGGTACTAACCACCACATCGCTGTGCAGCCCATTTTTTGAAAGTATACATTAATTTACAATAAGTAAATGAATAAATGAGCAACAAGCTTACCAAGTTAGCGGTATCTGTCTCTATGGTCTCTGTGCCGCTCCCGTTCCCGTGAGCGCCCCTTGTCCCGGTCTCCAATCCAGGAATGTTCTCTGTGTCTTCGTGCCACCTCCCAGCCATAAGAGTCATCTCTGTCCCGTTCTCTATGCCGGTCTCTGTCGCGTTCTCGCTCCCGGTCACGCTCTCGGTCTCTTTCACGACCTCTGTCCCGGTCTCTTTCTTTTTCTCTAGAACGACTGTTCTTGCTGCAAAGAAACAGGTTTGTTTGATGAAGATTAATAAAAAAGTAAAAGATTGTTCTAGCCTTGGTTTCAATTCTTAGTAAACACAAACATGCAGACCTGTGGCCGTAGTCACCCTGGATAGAGACTAAACAGTCTTTTAGTGAGGTGACCAGAGCTTGGCAGCGTTCATCTCCATACACTCTGGACTGCTTAATGATGGCTATAGCAGTTAATAATGTTTCCATGGCCATACGCAAGTCCCCTGCGTTGACAATTAAAGATATGAGAGAGCACAGACAGTTGCTTTTAAGAATATTTAAGTCCACAGCGATGATGGTTCATAGAGTATCTCATACAGTGCAGTGATGCAGCAATTCCAATCCTTACTTTTGTTTACATTCAAGCCAGAAAACAACAAAGAAAGAAATCACCAAGGTAGACCTTTACAAAATAACCACTTTATGTTTTAATTTAGCTTTATATGGAAATCTGCAGACAAAACCTATCAAACCACTAAGTCAGGAGGATGTTTAAGTGCTAAAAATTTCACAGAAAACAATTATTGATAATTATTTCTAATTCTTTTCTAATTTGTCTGATTTAGTCATACCTGTGAAATTTTTTTAACAGCAGACTTTTAATCCTACTTTAGAAAAAAAAGAAATAACAGAATGAGATATAAAACAGCTTTCAGTTTAGAGTTTTTAACCATTTCTTTGTTAGTCAATGTCAAAGAACAGTCCCTGCTTCACATGACCTAGTTTCTATGTTTCTTCTTACACTTTACTTCAGTGTGATCAGCTGCACTTACCAGCTGTTGCTCCAGAAACAGCCTTGGTGATTGCACTGCTGGCAATCGTCCTATTTCTGTTCATTAGCTCCTCAAAATCACCATCTGTACCTTGTCTGAAAAAACAAGATTGTGGTCAAAAAATTATTTTAACCATGAACTGAAAATACAAACCGAAATAACTACTTTCATTAAATTATTAATAGTTGCCAAGAATCAGAATTACGAACTTGGTATACAATTTGCTCTATGATTTGCAAGATCTACTTTTAGGATATCTTCTACAATGGTGCATTGTTATTTTTATTTATTTATTATTATTGTACAGTACTGAGCTACAACGGAGTATTAGGGCTACATAAAGAGAAATATTTTTTCACTGTCTTCGAGAATAAAGTCATCATTTTATGAGAATAAAGTTGCAATATTTTAACCATTTTTATTTATATATTTTAAATAGGAACGTTGTTAAAATGAGGGCCATGGAGCTCTTTATGAAGTTGTACTTCAGCACAGGTTTCACAAACCAGGAGAAATCTAATCTTTTGGTACAGCAGCACCACATGACCATCAGTATCAAGACTTTAAAAAAAGAATCTATTCCATAGAAAAAGCAAAGAATGACATTTTTTTTCTGTATGTGGCGCTAATACTTTGTCGTATTGAGCAACCAAGGTTTTCGTGAATGTGCTTTATCAATAAACTTGAGCTCAAACTTGAACATTAATCTTTATATCCTGTTTTTTTTCAGCTGTAAGGATCTACCTTCTGGAAGTTTATGTTACCTCACTGAGGTAAAAATGTAATAGTATGGCCCTCAGTATCAACAAACATAAAATGGAGTGTTGTTCTTACTTTTGTTGGCTGTACGTTTTGCTGCTGTGTCCATCCTGTGTCGGGGTGAAGAATGCAGGATTTATGTGCAAACTGGGAGGCGGTTGGCCAGGCACATGTGCAGGATGGGGTGGGAACAAATGTGACGACATGAGTGGAGGAATTGCTGGTGCCATGGGTGGGAACAGTGGAGGTGGCTGAATAAGAAAAGGACTAGATGGTGCAGGATAGCTGTTCGCATGTGGTGGGAAAAGTGGAGGTATAGGGGGTAGGCTATAGTCCTGTGATGATGATGATGACGATGATGTGAGAGTAATTTCTGTAGAATCAGATTCCTTGGGTCTCGGGTTAACGCGCATGGGTATACCTGTGGAGAACGTATTATTTCATAAAAGACTAATCAGACCAACATTTTGTGATAGTGTATAATCTGTCATATTTTCTTAAGCTTTCATTGCTCCTACGTTTATTGGCAATTTCCTCAAAAATAGCAAGGTTCTGGCAAGTGGCGAAGCGACAGTCTACCCTCTCTCCATTGACATTACACTGAGGTATTTTTTCCAACAATATTTTAAGTGACTCCTCTGAGGTCACCACCACTTCTGCATAACTGTAACAAAAAGAAGCAACAACAAAACATAAGGTCATAGAAATCTACAAAAAATAAAACAAAAGCTTCCCTTTATGAAGTAAACAATGAAGGATTTTTTTAATCACTCACCCTCTTGATTGGCCATTAACTCTGTTCTCAGCAAATTTAATATCTACGACGTCCTTCACACCTAGCCTCTGGGCCATGCTTTTAAGGTCCTTATCAGATGTCCACTGCAAGCATAAGAAGAGGTTTAGAAAGTCACCTTTGATTTTACTAGACCAGAGACTGATGCATGAAC
Organism: Melanotaenia boesemani; assembly: GCF_017639745.1. Classification (NCBI taxonomy): domain Eukaryota; kingdom Metazoa; phylum Chordata; class Actinopteri; order Atheriniformes; family Melanotaeniidae; genus Melanotaenia; species Melanotaenia boesemani. The sequence goes on along the minus strand of NC_055682.1, from coordinate 19,089,273 downwards.
ACAAACAGGACAATAACCAATTTATATGGACATTAGTACAGGATAAAACTGTTCAGGATATATGTCAAAACTCTACATGCTCACTCATTAAAAACGGGTCTAAGCTTGGGTTATTAATTCAATACAGCAGTAAATATGTGTGATCTGGCGCTTGAAACAGGTTACAGATATACATTATAAGGGACTAAAATTTAAGTAACCAGAGGCCTCATCCAAAACGAAGGTTTATCAAGACCTTTTAATTGTAATCAACATTAAAGCAGAACTGGATAACTTAAATAAAAACAATGTTTTGTCATATTTGCTTAAACTGTTACCATACACTGAAGTTAATACATAAGAAAACTGGTACTTCTAGGTTCTTCTGTTGTTTCTAATACAATTAATAAGAGCTGGAAGGAGTCTCATGTCAATTAGCCGCATCAATAGCTGACCTGGATACAAGCTTATTCGTGACTGACATTTTCCAAGGAAGGGCTTTGGAAGTACAGCTGAAGCACAGCAAAAATCCAAGAAAAGGGTTTCAAGCCACATCCACCCTCTTATTGACGCTATAAGCTTTTTTTAAACAGTGACAGGATGGTACTTACCCAAGGGAAATTTCCGATATACAAAGATAGTCTCCTTAACGCATTTCCTCCTGTTTGTGTTTTCACATCAGTTGGTTTTTTCTCCTCTTTAGCTGGTGCTTCCTTGGCTGCATCTCTAGTAGTTTTATTGTCCTGATTAACCGAACCAGTTAGAACAGCATCAAAAAGTTCATTTGCTTCCGCAATTTTTTCCAGATCCTGTGTGGGATGGAAAATAACAAATTAGTCCTATGTATTGCTGTAATATATATTTGTATGTGCACAGCATGAGTAAAGAAAACAGTGACAGAAAAAAATGACGATTTCTGGGTCTTCCCAGTACTCGCAGTAGCTGCAAATGTGGGAAAACAAGGAATCCTTTCCTTATCTTTAAAAATTAATTTAATGATCATTAAAATTATAGTCAATTAAAATGTAGCTTACAAACAAAAAGGTATGGGGATTAAATACATCATCACCTAAGAAAAATAAACCTATTTTGCTGTAAATATGGGATAGTAGGGCAGATGGCAGAATGTTTTTGTGTTTTAGAGCACTCTGAACTCTACACATACACCTCTCCCATATATTATCATATCATATCTGCATAGCAGATAAATACTGATGCTCTGGGTAGTTTATAATCAGCTACTGAAGAGATTCATGTTTTAGGCCAAGGGTCCAGCTCCAGTCCTCAAGGGCAGCAGTCCTACAGGTTTTAGATGTCTCCCTGAGCCAACACTCCTAATTCAAATTAAATGGTTCTCTTCAACAGCTTGTTGTCAAGTTCTGGCCAACCATGTTGACACATCAATCAGATTCAGGTGATAATAATAAAATTAACAGAAATTTCTGACACCATGTTTGATGCAGAAAATTTAACATTTACTCCTGATTTAACTCAACAGACTCAAAAGGTTGAAGCATTTTTTTCAGAATAAAATGTGATAGCAAAGGTAGCTGTGTCAGAGGAGGAAATTATCTGCAATGTTATTTTAATAGGAAGTATTTAATCTGTCCCAAATCAAGATTTGAATAATGTTTAAGTACTTTGATTCGTCATGAAAACTCGCCTGAAATTTCAGACATGACTTTCTGCAAGTTCACAGAGGTAGCAAATCAAAATCTGAGTACAATTAGACAATTGCCAAGTGCTGACAAAGCATTTTAAAATCTAGCTTTTGTTCGAAATAAACGTTTCAACTGAATTTCAATGTAACTCGCCTCATCGTTTGGATTCAGATCACCGTATAAATCTATGGGGTCGTTTTCAGAGCTCGGTCCGGCTGTAGCAGCCATCCGGTGGGCCTTAGATCCTCAGTTACTTGCAGTGTTTTTTTTTCTTCTCGTTTCTTTTCCAGTATAGTTTGCACAGCCAGAGTTAGAAAATTAACGGTTTATAGCGAGCACAAGTGAATCGGTAAAGTTCAATAATTAATGTGACGTTAATGTGGTTCTGTTTAACGTTCCGCTCAGGTTCTCACAAGACACCAAGGCTAAAACAAAACACAACAAACCGAGAATGTTGCTAATCACTTTAACATCTGAGTTGTTTTTAATCATCTGTCGCTAAAACATGCAGGCCTTCTCACGTATAACTGCACACACAATTTATTGCATACTACTACATGCTTTTCCCTCGCTAATGCTAATTTTCCTGCAAAATTATAGGTGCGCTGGGAACACTTAACCGGCTGAAACCATGAATCACTATTTAGTTCCTAGATTCAACTTCAAGTGTGACAGTAATGTTTTTGCACGAGGACAATGAAAGGTCACAAAAATACACAAATTTAGAGATAACCCTTAGTTACACAGTGTTGTCAACAGCTATATTTTTCCGTGCTCATAAGTCCATATTACCTTAGCAAGAAGACTGCTTTGTGTGTGTAGTCGGTAATTTGTTGTGCGCACCGGTTGTGACGTAAAGCAGCTTGTTGGCTAATTTTTGTGAGTTCAAGCAGAAACAGCTTGACTACAGACGAGAAAGGATCTTCAAAGAATCTATAAGCGTTGCAGGAAATCAAGTTGAAATGCTGTCTGCTATTGCTGCGAAAAGAGTAAGTTATCAATTTATTCACGTTATGTGAATTAATCTAAAATTTTCGACCGTGGTTTCGTCAGACCTCACACTTTTGTATGCACTGACGTCGACAAATTACTGTAATTTTATAAAAGGGTAATTTATTGCTAAAACATACGTTTTCTCTCAAATGATCTAGCCTTTACACTGTCAACTAGGTGTTATCAGCTCTAGTGTAGTTTTTCTGCACGAGGACAGTTGTACAACAGGACAGAGGGATATTATGCAATTCACCTCTGTTTCCATTGGCTGCATGTCTTTAGTGATGTTGTGGGTTAGTTAACTATGTTGGGAGTTTATCATAACACTTACATGGAAGAAAGCAGAAGTTTGATTTTTAACTTTAGGTTAACCAGAAGGCTTTATGTTGAATTTTTCAGACGTTTAACATATTTCATATCGCAAAAAAGAGGCAAAGAGAATGACCTGTAAAAACAACACATTAGAAAACGATTAACAATATTCTTTGGCATTTTAAAGTATAGTATTTTAGAATAAATTTGAAGATATTACTTGATATAATGGTCTGAACAGGCTGTTACAGTCTTGCCAAAAATCTATGATGGAATTTCAAATGCCGCTCCAGTAGTCACATGTAGTGACTGTAGGACTAAATCCTGTACAACAGGATTTATGAACACGATTTTAAACATATCACACTGTAATGTTAAACCTCTCTCATGTGTCACATGATAAGGTGTAAGTGCTTGTCTCAATGTGAGTGATTTTCTTATCCGTCAGGTGGTTACTGAGTTATGCCAGACAGCATGGAGACCAGCAATCACAGGGATGATATCATCCCGTGCATACCGCGGAGATGCTCCTGATGACAACAAAGCTGATCTGATTGAAATCCCTTTGCCTCCCTGGGTGGAAAAAACTGATGAGCCCATGGACATCAAGAGACGCCGGCTTGTCTATGAGAGTCGCAAGAGGGGCATGTTGGAGAACTGCATATTGCTCAGGTTATTATGGTGTCTTCTTTGTTTAACACTTATTTCTGTTTTCTGCCCTGGTGCTGTTTCTTTTTAATTAACTTATTTTTAAAAATTAAAAGATTGACATTTTTAAGGCGGATGTTTTCATTCTCTACTATTAAAGAAGCTCTGTTAATGATTTATCTATAAACTCATTATTGTTCAGATGTGTTAAAAAAAATATACGCAAGATTTCACTTTCCATTTAAAGAGTTGACCCAGACTCATGATTTTTCTATCTCCCTTGTAGCCTTTTTGCAAAGCAATATCTAAATACAATGACTGAAAGCCAGCTGCATCAATATGACAGACTGATTAATGAACCAAGCAACGACTGGGACATCTACTACTGGGCAACAGGTGAGAGAATATTTTTTTTCTTTGACAAGATTCTTGGACATTTAATAGATCATGTGAAATCTCTTACAGCACATAATGCTCCGACCCCTAGTTATCTTTTCAAAGGCGTTATGTTGTCGTGCCATCAAAACCATATCGTTCAGCCTGTTTCATCAGGTCTTCTAGCTTCTGCTCTTTCTCCTTTACATGCATAAAAATATTGTGTATTTAGCCATTTTTGTTTGTACGCTCAAAATCTAAAACATTTCACCAATACGTCCAGTATGTTTAATCATTGTTCATTTTAGTCACCACATACTCCTTTGTTATTGCTTAAACCTTTTCATTACTGCTTGCTGTGTGTAGCATTATAGGTTGTAATGAAAAATGATGTTAAAAGAAATAAAAAAAAGAAAGATAATGAGTTGGCAGTAGATGCACTCCAGTCAGGATGCTCGTCGTGCTCTGGAAGGAATTAGGATATAACTGAATTTCAATGGCAAAACCTTTTGCAGTATTTTTATTTTGTATTCATATTCACACATATAAACACCCTCACACTAAAATAAATACATTTAAAAAGCAGACAAACTTGTTTGGAAAACTCATTTAGGTATTATAATTACAAAAGACCTTGTGTGCCTACAAATTCACTTCAGTTTTGTAGCTGTTTTCCTTTATTTGCGCCTTTTGGCTGAGGCTTCACCAGAGGTAACTCGTACACTGTCCCAGGACAACATACCGTTTGTTTTTCTAATTTCCTCTGAATTTGACCAAATTATTTATCTGTTTGGTCGTGCAGCGCAGCTGAAAAACAATCATCGTGAGAGCAGCATCAACACATCCACTTGGCAGCAGCTCAGGGCGAACAAACAAAAAGTTTGTTAGTTTCAGGCAGTCTGACTTCACTGATGCTAATAATTGCACATTTGCACATTCATTGTCTAATTCTTGTCATGAGGGTAAGAAAATATTGCACAGCCAGCCCCATGTGAGCTTATATTGTGTTAAAATTGACCAAAGTTATGTCAGAAAGTGATGTCTCTGTATGTTAATTACTTTTCAGCCATCTGTTTTCCAATTTATGTTCTTGCATAAGATAAACAACCAGATATTCCTCTTTGCTTTCTCCCTTTTATTGACTTTTTCCCCCTTATAATCTCATATTAACATTAAATCTTAATGGTAATATAAGATTTAAAGTAAAGTTTAAATATATCTAAACCTATTCACTACCTGTTTACAGAAGCCCAGCCCACCCCTGATGTGTACCAAGGAGAAGTCATGGATATGCTGAAGGAGTTCACAAAGAACCGAAACCAAGAACAGAGGTTGGATGCACCCAGTTTAGAGTACTTGGAAAAGGAATGTTAGTGAGATCCTTGGCCCTCTGGACATTCTCAGAGACTTATTGAAAGAGAGATACTGAGTAAACCTGAGTTTGATCAAGCTCCAAAGAACATTCTTGGGAAGTCCTCCATTTTTAATGGCATTATCCTGCTATAAAAGGTAAATCCCTTTCTCCATTGTATTAAGAAAAGGATTCATTGGACATAAGGGGAAAACCATTTATCAGAAAACTGCAGCAACAGTTAAACAAAAGGACAATCTTATGAATGTTTGTATTAATTGTATTATAAATATGTGATGCATTATTGTGTGTTCAAACTGCTTTGTGTGTAAGATGCTGTATTATCAAGCCTTGATAAATGAATATTGTGATGTCATTGTGCCTCTTGCTTTTTTTATTGCATATTTAAATAATATTGATGCTCTGCTGTTTTTTTGCTTTTTTTTAACCATACCTGTTGTCCTTTACTACATGAGTGGATCACATGATTGGAGGGTGCCATGACTGACAGTATAAACAGTATGTTACATAATGAAGGTTGTCCTGCCTGTAGTATCTATTTTCAAACACCAGAGGGCAGCAGATTACTTTAGTTTCACCTATTCAAATTGCTTACCTGGAATTAAAATTTCTTCTATATACTCTTTGGAATTATCTAATTAATCTATTTAAAATAACTTTATTAATCACTGAAGGTAAATTATAGTTTTAATTAGGACATTTATATTAATTTCATCATCTGCTGATAATCCTCCCTTTAAACAGCAACTCAAATGGTAGAAATGATGCTGCAAGCATTTACATGTTTATATAATTATGGAAAAGTCACCTTACTGTTTCAAATTAACTGAATTTAAATTTAATTAAATTAGCTACATCTGTTAAACTGCACATATTTCTCATTAAAACCTTGTAAACAAGGTTATTTTTCTCTGCTTTACCACAGGATCAACATGTCTTGACTACAGGGAACATTTCTTGTCCGGCTGTGTGTCATGTCGGTTCAGTAGAACCTTGTACTGATTGCAGAAGAGAGATGCCCTCTGGCCAAGAGATGTGCACAGAATCTCAAAACAGATGACAAGCGTGCTTGTGTACGTTCACAGAATTATAATTTATACATGATCTGCTGCCAAGGTGTTTACACAAACAAGCCAACGTCATAGATACAAAGGAAAAGGATTTCATGGTTCATCTCTTTATAAAAAGAAATATGATGAGTAAGACTGACCTCTTTCGTTTTTTTTGTTCCCAGCTTGTCCTGAAATAGACCAAGATGATGTCAGAAGGGTTCCCCTCTGTGTTTTCTTTGCTCCTCAGCCATCTGTCACACCATTTATTTTTTTCGGAGGTGAAAATTAACTGATATATTTACTCAAGTTCATTATTGTTTGTAACTTCCCTAGGTTTCAAGTCCTTAGATTGCATATCTTTGTTTTTATTTTTTATTTATGTTTTTTTTTTACTCCACCTATTTCAATAGCTACAGCTAGGAAATGTTAGGCTCATAATTTTACAATAAGGTTTTTTAAAAGGTTTGCACCAAAACCAGCAGTTTGCCAGGTAAATACTTCCTTTAAAAACAAGCAAATGCAGGAGAAAAGTTGAAAGATGACAACAGATGAGTGGCTTAATATTTCAGTTTTTTTCTCTCTTCAGTTATCATTACGCACAGCAAAGGGTGCAGATCCCATCATTAGGTGTCATAAAATATAAATAGAATGCAAATAATTTCTGTATTAAAAACGATGTTTATGACTATATAATTAAGGCCATATTTCATGAAACTGAAACCCTTTAAATGACACATATTTAGGAATAGTTAGGAATTTGCACAAAGAGGTGGAAAAAACAAAACTGAAGCCAAATATTTCTGAGGTCAAGATGGAGACGGGCTCAACACTCTGTTAAAGACTGCAAAGCCAGATAGCTGATGAACATCCCTGTAATGTTATATAGCCAACCACATTATTCACAGTGTTCCAACTTTTATAATCAGTGCTGTGATTTGTACTATATTGGAAATTTTTTTATACAACATAATTTACAGTCTTTTATTATTATTATTATTAATATTATTATTTTATTTTTATTACCATATAAATCCTATACATAAACCACACATACTGCACATTTTAGAAGGGAATTAAATGGAGAGCAGTCATTTGTAATTGGGCCATTCTTAATTTACCTTCTACTACTTATTAACCACAGGATTTTAATACTTTTTCTACCACTGAAACAGTTGCATCTGTTCCACAGCAACTGTCACAATTTTCCACTTTGAAAAATGAAAGGAGATTACTAAAAGATCTTTCATGCAGCGAAAGCACAATTCATGTCTTTATGGCTCTGAGGTTTGTTTAGAGTATATTCATCAGTTGCCCACGCACACCCACTGTGCCTATCTGTAGCCCAGCTCTGCTGTCATCCTCCACTGCTGCTTCCTGTGTCGTGACAGCTCTCTGTTTTATCCTCAACCCTGCAGTCACCCTCTGCTCCCGTGGAATTTCAATCTCACGTGCTTTTGTTTCCTTCTTGCATCAGTAACAGCCCCTCAACTCTTCTACTTCTCCTCCCATGTCTGCTGGAAATATTTGTGCAAGAGTTCAAAAGAAAATGCTCTCAAATTAAACATCCTGTGTCTTCATTACATACGCAGAGTTTTGCTCACCTTGTTTTGAAGATGTATTAAATCTTAAAGTATTTAAGGAGGAAAATCAGGCAACTTCACTGAAGTCAGAGATCAAGTTAATCACTTTTACAAGTTAAAGGCACTGACTCAAAAGTGATGAAATACCACAATGAGAACTCTGTCATTTAAATGACATTGTGGGGTTGCTGAGATACTTAAATTTTACTTGTGCAGAGAAGGTGGGTGTGTATGTGATTAAGAAAACATTAGTGTGTACAATAAGAAGGCTTGTATAAATATGAAACCTAGCCCAAGTTAAAAGGCATTCAGAACTAACCAATTTAGTACCTCCACTGCCTTATTATATGCCTTATTACTTTCTTATGTAATATAATTAGTATAAAATTTCTGTACCTTTAACTCTACATTATTAATGTTAGTACCCATTGCGCTTTCAAAATATTGCTTATTATAGAAAGGTTTAGTCCTCATCTTTACAAAACTGGTGTAAGAGAGGAATATTGATTACATTTAAGAGTTTATTCAACTTCCAATTAAATTCTTGGATTATCTTGGAGTTAAAGGATTAGCTCAGAACACGTCTTTAAATCATTGCTGAACAGTTTGTCACTGTCGACACAAAAGAAAGTTAATACTACAGCATGAAAAAGAAAAAACACATGAGAAATCCAGGAAAGCTGCTGCTGCTGTCTTTTGGCACAAGTTCATTTAAGACGGATTTGTGAAAGTAGAAAACTGCCTTATTGCCTGATGAATCAAACACAAAATCATGGATGACATGTTATTCAGGCTGCAGAGAAGAAACATCCAGCTTATAATTAGCACCCATTAATCGTGATTTTTCATGACTAATAGTTTTCTAATATAACTGTAGTGTTTTGGTAAAGCATTGTCACACCACTAAAAGTATGTCGGTCTTTCGGTATCACTTATACACATAGGCTCATGAGTGAAAGGGCAGCATTTATTTGCTCCATCCAACCACCATCCTTTGTGACTTGTCAAATGATAGACTTGACAATAACATTAATTATTTTATTATCATTACTTTTATGGGCTGCACGGTGGTGTGGTGGTTAGTACCGCAGCCTCACAGCAAGAAGTTCGCTGGTTCGAGCCGAGGCTGCAGGGAGGTTCAAACATGTTCTCCCCGTGTAGGCGTGAGTTCTCTCTGGGTACTCCGGCTTCTTCCCACCGTCCAAAGACATGCATGAAAGACATGCATTCTCCCTGGGAGTGAGTGTGAATGGTTGTTTGTTTCTCTCTGTGTTGTCCCTGTGATGGACTGGTGATATGTCCAGGGTGTACCCTGCCTCTCACCTGCTAAAATGCTGGGTTAGGTATAGATAATGGAAGGATCATTATTTGTATACAGCATGCGCACCTGCTAAATGTTGTAGTTAGTTGTTAAAAAATAGATGGCTTGTTAGAAAAATATACATTGTCACGGATTACAAAGTTTTATACTTACTGATCGCAGTTCTGGTCACATGATATGTATATGTAGACGATATGTATATGTAGACAAACATATACACTTTGCAATTTCTGATGGACTTGGTGTATTAAGGGGATTATACTAGTCCAATTTTATCTAAATAAGTTTTATGTTATAGGCTTTATGTTTACATTCTTGTAAGTTAACTTTATTTGAAGTAAAAAGTCTGGATGCTTCTTCCTACACTTCCTAAACTTGATAGCATAAGAACTCGTGCTCAAGTCCTTTAGTTGTCATACTCCTATTTCCTGAAGGGATAATAACAAATAAGGAAGCTTCTAAAAAATTCATAATACCAGACCAGAAGAGTCTTTGTTTTATATACACATTTATAGTATTATATACACTGTACAGTTAAAAAAAAATAAATGGCTGATATTTAACATTGTGCACCCCACAGATGTGTGACTACAAAGAGAAGAAGGAGTGACAGAGAAGGGTTAGTGATACCAAAGACAGACAGATATCAGCAACCCCAGTAAATACTAATGATTTTTCTTCTTTTTTTTTTTTTTTTTTTTTAACACACAGGACACTTCACAATCATTTGTATAATATACAAATTAAAATGTTGCTGGTTAACCTCTCTTTGTTTCAAGCAATTCCTTAAAAAGAATGCCCTAAAATAGAAATGGGAGCTTGTCCAGTAAACTTTATCAGCATGTGGTATTTAGCCAGTGAGGAGTGTAGAAAGTTGTTTTTTTTTCTGTTAGATTTCTTAAAAATATACGGAACCCTGACTTATCTTTAACCAATATTTAAGTTGCATTGATTGAAGTGACTGTCACTTGGCCTTTGGAATGTAATGCTTTGTCAGCAGCATTTAAAATAATCCCTTGCTTCACCCACAGGGCCACTGGGACAGACAGATGACTGCTCCTGCTTTTTTTTTTATTAGCATGCTCCAACGCTCTGCTCTGACCTGAGACATAGCTAGGAGTGATGCAAAGAGGTGATGATTATCTCCTGTCTCACCTCTTTTTTTTATCCCCCCCACACACTTTTTTCCTGACACTTAGAGAGGGAGCGCATATGGTGAAGAGCAAGGCGTGGCAGAGTTTATAAGGCACACACAGAACACTTTGTGCCAGAAAGCATGTGTGCACAGTGGGGGTGTTTTGGGGGGAGTGCCAGCTAAGATGTTAAGAAACCACCCTTTGTCTTTTTGGTCAGATTTAAAAAGATGGATCGGATGGATAGGACATCTAGGATATAATGTTGGTAGCTGCTTTCATCTAAACTAAAGATCTGATGCATGATGGTGAAACAAAAAAGGTTTAATTTCAGGTTGTTGTAAAGCTTGTTCCTGTGACCTTCACTTTCAGCTCATGTGGAAGAGATTTGGCTTTCAAACCAAAAACCACATGAGGAAAATAACCCTGCTATGAAGAGAGGTTTGTTCCAGCATTGTCGTCAACAAGTGCACTGATTCTTAAAGAACTGACTAAATGAAATATAAACAAATAAATATTTCCTTTTACATTTGAATTAATACAGAAGAAAAACAATAAACCATGCTGCTTGTACTAAACGAACAAAATAGAGTGCAGTGCAGATGCAGAGGGACACACAGGAAATACAGTCACACAAAGTAAAGTTCATAAAAGTTCAATACTGACACTCACACATAGTGCAAACACACAGACACACATCCAGTAGACAAAAACAGACAGCGGAATGTAAACGTGCTTCCCTCCCCCCCAAATATTATTACTCTCATTTGTTTTCATTCATGTGTCTGACATGTCAATACAGGGCTCAATGGAGGTCACAGTCAGGCAGTAAAGCAAATACATGGAAGACTAACCTGTACTTCAGCTAATCCCATCCTCAAAAAAACAGAAAAAAAAGAAAAAAATCTAATAGAGTTTATGTATCTTGATGGACACTGCTATGTGTGATACGATTGGTGTGGTTTCATTAACAGATATAATTTTATCATTTACTGCCTGCTGAAGTGTCACTTCACTCATATTGCAAATATAATAAATGAATAAATAAAAAAATCTATTAGTCTTGAAAAAAAGCTAATACAAAACAAAAAAACCATACAGACAAACAAAAATGAAAACCAGAAGGCCAACTATTTTATCTGTTTTAACAGCATCTCATGGTTTTCTTTCCCACTTTGCTCAGAGTGAGTCTGTGCAGCACTGCTGGCCTCAAACTCTTCAGATCCTGGCTTCCTCAAAGTGCCACTTAGCCAGTACTTGTTTTGTTGTGAGGTCTTCGCTTCCAATGATTTTTATTTTGAGTCCCTCATAGTGATGTAGCTTTGTACCTGATACTTATATTGTGAGCTTTGTGCGTATTTGTCCATCAGAAAATAAAAACCTGTTTTGTTAATTTACCCCCTGTGGAAAGCTGGATTCTTGATGTGATGTGAGCTTTGAATTTGGGTGGACTGACATTTAACCATAGTGACCTCCCAACTGTTCAACAAGCAACATCACCAATTTGAACAGTTCTACCAAAGGTATTTTCCTTTCACTAATATCTTTAATTTAGCTGTGCAAGTCCAAAATACTCCATCACACTCACACTCATTCACATAATTGCACACTCCCACATTTATTGAAGCTGTTTTTTTGCTTATTTTCTGTGTCTGGAAGAACAGGTTGATTTTCTATGTTTTTTTAAACAAAAATAAATAAATAAAAAACACAACATTAATCACTTTACTCCTTTTTTGTATTCATTGGGATTTTGTTTCCAAAATAATAGGAAAGTATTTCATGACACTTGCCCTATTGGACCTGTGTTGAATGTTCATATTAATACATTTTTTCCCTTTTTTTCTTTTGTTGAAGGAACTTCATTTAGGATTACAGCACGTCACCCACAGCACAAACAGACAACAAAGGGTTCCAGCCAAGGGAGAATTATTACAGTGGAAAGAGTGAAATGTGAAAAAGATCAAACATAAGTTGAGTGACAGAGTCCAGTTACAGTCCATTTTAAATTCAGTCCATCACTCTTCCATCACCTGTGTCTGTTTCCTTAATATTCAGGCATTTTAAGAGTATGAAGGAGCAGTGACATAAATGGAAAAGGACTTAGAGAAAAAAAGGTGAGGAACAGAGTGGGATGCTCCTTGCTGTGAACCTGATGTAGGTGGTAAATGGGTTTCACAGGTCAGTGGCATTCACACTTAGGCGCATGTTTGAACACAGTCCATCTTGCTGCCACAGAGGATGGTTTGACTATCAGTTTGATCCATTTTTGGTTGGTAGTTTGTATTCATGGGTAGCAAGAGGTACTGCTCTGATGTTAAACTCTGGTAATGGCTGACATGATGGAAGAAAGATTGAGGGATATCTTGAAAAAGACATCATAGAAAGAGGGCACAAGGAAGGCGACATCAAAGACATTTTTTCAGTTCAGACAAACAGATGAGATGGAGTCAGGTGGAAATCAGAACTTGACAAGGGGTGAAATTTAGAGATGGTGACACAAGGACTGAGGGCAAGGAATATCAAAGAGGCCTGAGAACAAAGAGATGATACAGTACATGGTCTACAGCCTATCACTGCATTTAGGGAGGAGGGTGTGTGTGCTGAGAGCAGGGGCTGAGAGGCCAATTGAATTCTGGGGGAAAAACACTGTAGGCAGGTTGGTTGCTGGGTCCCTTAAGCTTTGAGAGCATGCCACTGGGCCACGGCAGTACGAGGATGACCCATCATATCTTTCCAGTGTTTTACCTCAGCAGGGCCACTCTTCCACGAAAGATATATCTGGAAAAGAAAAGGAGAGTTAATTTGGCTATAATATCACACAGGAATGGATGTTCAGGTACAGAGCATTACAAAAAAGAAAAAGACAATAAAAAATAAACTGTTGGGTTTAAGAGGAAAAAATGTCAGGCTTAAGTGCAGTCGCTTTTTCATCAGTAGGCCTTTCTCACTAATTAATCCAAGGAGTTTTCATCCTCTGAAAGGCTGATGCTGTCATATGAAATGTTCAAGTTTTCATTGTCCTCAGACAGGTTTTTATTGAGTGAAGTAAAACAGGCAAATACTATAAGTGCTGCATGTAGGCAGATAATATACGTGGCCAGGATATGATGTATAATACCTGCAATTACTGCAAAGCTCATCCAAAAGCTACAGATGCTGTTTTAGTCTTAGTCTAAAGATCATTTCTTTCACTTGTACTACCACTTGTTAGATCTCACATTGAAAAGTTCTTATGAACAACTAAAGAATCCAAGTTTATACCTTGGAATGAACTTTATTCCTGTTGTCCTGTGACCATATAGAAATCTCCATTTTCTAAACATTATATGTAATTTTTTTAACCCCTCAAACTGCAACTGAAAAACTTCCCTTCAATCACATGCTGGGTGCTTTATTTAAAAGCCACTGCAGTGCTGCCCAGAATTTGGACCATATGCAAATATGTATGGGGCTGTATATTTTTAGGGGGAGTAGGAAAATGCAAAAATGTTAATTACAGCAAAAAAAGATTTTAAATAAAGCATTTGGTTCATAGAAAAATGAAAATTAAAAATTTGTTGTAAATTTAGTTATTTACTCTGCAAGAGCTTGGTCCAGTTGTTCCAGTAGGGGTCAGTAGAGACTGGTTCAATGACTAAGATGCTAATAATCTGTCAAGAATCACAGAAACAGAGAAAGAGAAGAAGAAGAAAGAAGAGGCAAAGAAGAGGAAAGGAGATACCTTTCCAATGACATCATTGCGACTGAGCCTGTCCTTGTCCATGACTGTGATAATTATGGTGGTCTCCCTCAACACGTGGGCAGGCACGTCAAAGGGGAAGGACTCGTTGAAAACAGGGTTCAGACAGCGCTTCATTACCACTGTCTTCTTCTTCTCTACACGCTTGTCTTTGTGCATCAACCACACTTTTACATACGGGTCTGAGGAGAGGGAAATGTGTCAGTTTTGATACATTTTAATACAGTGTTTTATTGATTTTTTTTTAATATAACTGAAAGCAGTATTTGTTTAGCATAATGGATTTAATGGCATTTTCCAACATAAGAAAATGTTCATATTCATTTGGAAGTAGCATTTATAAAGACAGCATTATATGAAAGGACTTGAAAGATAAAGAAGCATTCATACCAGAAGTGCCTCCAATGTCCATGGCTTTGAGGTTGCGGGCTTTGATGATGCTCACAGTGATGGTGTTGGCTGTAGGGTTGTAGCACAGGGACACTAACAGATCCCCTCGACTTCCCTGGAGAGATCATACACAGCAACAATAGCAGCAAATTGTTTGCTCTTTATCCCCTTTTTATACTTTCCTCCTATCTCTTGCCTGCTGTGTATTTCTGTTCTCTCTTCCAGCTCTGTGTGTTTTCCCTCTACCTGTCAGTCTCTCTAATATTCACTTCCATCTCTTCTCCCACCAGCATGCTGCCACATCTCCCCTGGGAGAATCACAGCAGCCAGGAATGACATCACCCGTTCTGTCCCATCTTCTCTTTCCCTTCATCTTCACCTCCCTCCTCCCTCTTCTTCTCTTTTCCTCCACCCCTTTCCCTGCTTTCCTCTTTACTTACACTGCCATCGCTACATGGTTTCAGCTCCTTCCAGAAAGTCTGCATGTTAGCCAGGTCCAGCTTGTTGAGGGGAATGGACACCTCTCCAATGGGGTCATTCCTGCTGAAACGGTCATAGTCAAGAACCTGCAGGTACAGAGTCCTCTGAACCACCTTCTCATAGGGGAACCCTAAAGGATATGCACATAAGGCAGTTACAATATATGATACAATATAATACACACAGAATGTGTATGTGCTGTGGACAGTCTTCCCCATCATACCTTCAAACAGGAAGGTCTCATTCCAGTGAGGGTTTAAATTTTTTCTCTTGACCTTTGTCTCCAATTTGTGCTTTTTGTCTGGCAGCAGATAGAGTTTGACAAATGGATCAGAAGTACCAGAAAAGTCCTTAGCAGGCAAATCCTGGCCCTTGAGAATTTTGACAGTGAGGGTTGAGTCTTGAAAGCTGTATCCAACACTGAACTGGATACGGCCCAGCTTCTCACACACTGGGCCCTCATGCTCATCCTCCTCTGAACCTGGTGACAACTGAGACAAAGAAGAGATAAATGCTACATTATTTTGTTATTCAGGTGGTTTATGCATTAAAGTAGACACTAAGCTCTTTTTGTATAGCTTTTTAAGTGATCTCAAATCAAATCAAACTTTATTTTTATAGCACTTTTCACAAAAAAGTGCTATAAAAACAATGCTTACATACACCCATACACGCATACATTCTCATGCTTACACGAACAAAGAACAGTGTAACAAAGGAAAAAAGCCTCCACAAAGACCAGTAAAAATATAAGGTTAAAATCCTGTTTAGGTTGAACTGTGGGAGTGCCAACTCATCAGGTCAAGGAAACACTGGAGTGAATAAAGTTTGGTAAGATTATGACTATTAAAAAAAAGAGGTTATAGGAAAATAGATCTAGAATTATAAGAAATATTAAGCAGATAAATTCCATAAAATCAGACTTCTGACAAAAAGGTTCAAAGTAAATTCTGTATAAAAGAGGTAAAATGACACATTAAACTGAGTTTAAGAGGAATAAAAGGAAAACTGACTATTAAGAAATAGTACTAAAATAAGAATACATATTTAACAGTAATGCAATAAAAAAAACTCAATAAGAATAAATGACTTTCAATAACTGAAGAAGACACTGAATTAAGAGCCAGAATAAAAAGATAGATCTTAAGTATGGTTTTAAAAACGTCTACTATCTTAGCCAGAAACTATATGTCTCTGATAGATCATGTTTTATGCATGCAGGCCAAATTAAATTTAATTTGAGATGACTCTTGTCATAACACGTTTATTATTATTTTATTCCAGTAAATCAGGAGAGAACCAGTTTTATGATGGATTTAGATTGTATTGCATTTGGACTGTGCTATAAAATGATTCTTTGTTAATCTAATAGTTTAATTCATTTTGTTTAAATCGTCAGTCATACTACAACAACATGAGTTCCCTTTGGAAAAAAGCAAATATGAAAAACTAACTATTAACAACAGCTAGATAGTTTCCGTGTGGGTTCTCTTCCATTACTCCAGTTTCCTCCCACAGTCCACAAACGTGCATGTTAGGTCAACTGGTGATTGACCTTAGGGATAAATATGCATGGTTGCTTTGTTTGTGCTGGCCGAGTGGTGGACTGGCATAGGCTGCAGTACCCCTGTGACCCTGAACAACATAAAGCAGGTATATAAAATTAATGAATCTATTCTAAAATGAAGTAAAAATGAAGTGTCCAAGACAACTAAAATACAGTTATAAACAAATACAATATTTAGCTATAATTTTAAGCTGCTGGATGTTATACATTTTGTGTAAAATGTAAAGACATGGCACTCAGTCATGAATTCTGGAATTTTTGTTTTCCACAAATGGAAAATTCCTCATCACTTCATGTCCTTGAACAACTGCAAACTTATTCTTCAAATAGTTCAGTTATGAAAGATTGTGACATTCGAGTTAAATTGCATTACCTTTCATATTCTGTCTGGGTATATATATATATACATATATATATATATATATATATATGTATATATATATTAGTATCTCACAGAAATGAGTACATCTCTCAAACCTTTGCAAATATAATATTATTTCTTTTTATGGGTCAACACTATAGAAATTAAAATTTGACATACAGAATATCAAAGTTTAGTTTCTATAGTTTGGTGTTCTGCAATGTTTCACAAAGTTTCACACAAAGTTTCACAGATACTATAATATAGATACTATAAACAGAGCTTCAGCTCATCCAAAATGCTGCTGCTAGAGTTTTAACCAGGAAGAGATCTGAAAGCATCACACCAGTTTTGAAATCTTTACACTGGCTTCCAGTCAGTCACAGAATAAATTTTAAAACCCTTTTGATCGTTTACAAATCCCAGAATGGTTTAGGTCCAGAATAGATCTGTGATATGTTCAGAGAATATAAACCTAGTAGAGCTCTTAGATCCAGAGACTCTGGTCAGCTAGTTCAGACCAGAGTCCAGACTAAACATGGAGAAGCAGCATTTAGCTGTTATGCTGCAAACAAGTGGAATAAACTGCCAGTTACAAACATTTCTTTTCTCATGCGCCTATCTGCATGGTAACTTTTTAATTTATCTTTTACCAGCTTTTAATCATCATTAATGTAATTTATGATTTTATTGTGATTCTTGCTATGTGTTACTGCCTTTTCTGTAATATCTGTAATGCTTTTGTTTTATGTAAAGCACTTTGATTTGTCCTGTACATGAAATGGGCTGTGCACATAAACTGCCTTGTCCTTGCCTTGCCTTCAAAACTACAAAAACAACAACAAAAACTGTCATACACACTGCATGAACAAAAACTCTTAATTACCCTCAGGATTTGTTTGCTAAGCAATTATGCAGCTTAGTAAAAGTAGTAAAGGTCATGTAATTTAGCACCAAGGAAATAAACTTAAATTTTAAATTTAAAGATGTTTGAGAGATTTTACAAACATGTTCACAGTTTTCAAATGATTTTCCTCAGGGAAGTTCAGGTAGTGTAGTGTAGTGACCTGGTAGTGTAATGTGAGCTGGCATGGAAAGAACGTTTTTATCAGATTCAAACTGCAATATTCACAGCATGTTGTCATATTAATTAAACACTACTAGATGAATGGTTTCACAATAAATTAAAAGACATTGATTCTGCTCCACAAGGGGACATTAAATTTGCACTTCAACATAAAAAATTACAATTTTAACTAGCAAACTGACAGTGTTATATCACATGGTCATTGTCTGCTGTGCAATAAGAGCAGAAACTGCAAAAGTCTATGTTGATAAGCGGGAGATTATAGGTTGGTACACAGCCCCATTGAGGGATTGTGGTGTTTTCTGAACCAGGAAAAACTAATCCAGTCTAAAAGCTGTTATCTGGTTGAGAAAGAGCTGGAGGAATCACTAAAAGAGGAGTTTTAGAAGTTTAATATCCAATTCTAAATTTTCCCACTTGCTTTTTGATGGTTCTGCTCAGTTTCCTTCTCCAAGCTGAATATGATCACTTTTCAGAATGCAGTCCACCACCAAACCGCTGGCCTAAATGACTTCTTGTGCATTTGTGTGCTCTTTCTGTTTCCTGAAGTCCACCCTTTTTCTATTTATTTATTTGCATTTTCCCCTGTAATTTCGTTTTTTGAAACACAAACAATCTGCATGCAGTAAATGCAAGTTCTCTGTGCACATAAAGCACATAAACCCAAACCCTAAAGCAGGGGCAGGTTTGTGCAAAGTGCTTATCTGTTAACAACTGTTTACTTAGTAATAAATAAATCTGTTTAAAAAAATCTGAACCAATTGTACTATGATATATTGTCTGGCTAAAGTCTCATATTTTTCTGAAATCAGATGTCAACCAATGCAACACATGCATTTTTTAAACCCCTGTATGAGCAAAATTGCCAAACACTACCACATAGAGAAATTACTCTGCAAAATACATTTTTTAAACATATTTAATTGAAGAGTATTCATGACCACTTTCTTCACATTCTGTCGAAATGAACATGCCTGGTGCTGTGTGCATCAGCAGAAAAGTATGAAAAGATGGACTAAACCATTGATGATTTTGGGTTTTTAGTTGAATTTTTTTATACTTACAGTAATGTTGAAAATTGCTGGATTTATCCTAAAAAGCATAAATAAACCTCTGCAAACGTGTGGATATGTGATAATATTGAGGAAAGACATTTCACAGAATACTCTCCATGGCTCTGTGAGCATCACACAAAATGAAAGCAGTGTCAGGGTACATCCTGATAAGAACCATGTGATGCTGACAGGACCCCCATCCATCCTCCCCCAACCCCTATCACCTGAGACGCTTCAGAGGTTGGATGTATATATATCCTGACATTCAATGCTATTTCACACTCTCCCTTCTCTCTGTACAGTCTGCCTATACAGTCACTGCTCTTCCTAAAGCAGAAAAAAAGGGGCTCAAAAGTGCAGCAGGAGTATTTTTTCACCATGAAAGGAGAGTTGTGTAATATATAGACTCCTTGGCAAAGCTACCCAAGATAAGGATTATATTTAGGTGTCACCACTCGAAATTCCTCAGACACGCCATGAAACCCACATAGTTACAGTGTGTTCATATACCCATCTTTTCATTATTCTTACAGCACCCATGTCACTGCATGTTTCTTCACAGCTAATAACCATAATAAGATGCACAGCCCATCCCTTTCTAACTATCACTTCAGGAGGATGATTGCTGTATGTTTCAGTTAGCTGCTGCATGGCAGCAGTAACTAACTGTTATGCTCCACAGGTGGAAGAGTTGAGTGGGATGGAGACAGCTCTTTCTGAGTGATGAAAGAGTTGGGAAGATTAAACACTTCTCACACAGCATTGCTCCGTGTGTAGGCTGTTTACGCTGGTTTTTAACTCAGCCACCAGTATATATTGTTTACAGTGGGTGATGAACACATAAATATGCACAGTCGTCCTTCTTATCAAAATGTACTGATCTGGCAAATGGATTGGTAACATCATTCAAAAATAAAATAAAAATAAAATAAAACAAAAGCCACTTTTGGAAAAAGTTATACCTGAGCAAACATTTTTTTTTGGAGCAATGCAGCATATGATAAATTCCAGACTGTTTTTTGGTAAGACACACTCCTGAAACTGCTGTGCTCACAGTGTCTGGTGACAATATGAATGTTGAAGTCTCTTTCTTTTAACTGTCTTGACATTTGTATGTAAGTTTTATCTTAGATTCAGAAAATTATCTAGAAGCACAAATGAGGTCTTTCTACAATCTCTTTCATAAGGATTTACAAGACTTTTCTCACAGCAGTCCTATTGCTTTAATTATGAATGAGTTTGACATGTAAAAAACAATCATGGATGAGTTTGTGGTGTATCAAATGAAATGCGTCTAAGGAGCTACAGATGCAGTGAGTTGATATTGGGTTACCATGAGCATGTCACTGGTGACTGAGTTGGCCAAATCAGAAACAGAAGAGTTGGCTTCGTGGGTTTGCCCCTGGCGCCGACCGGTCTCATCTGGAGTCTGACCTCTGGGGCTGCTGCCTGGTTTGTTACCAGGAGTTCTGTTAAAATGGACACAAATGCAAACATATCCTCCTTATTATGGTCAAATTCTGTACTGGTTGACACAAATAAATATTTCTACTACATACTTATACATATTATTTTGGTATTTAATTTTCAGTTCAACTCAGCCTGTTTATATAACTCCAACTCACAACAAAAATTACACTTAACAGAGGAAGTAAGCAAGTGCAATTCAGTCCATAACAATCCAGTTCAGCCAATAAGTAAAATAAAACAACTTTTTGAATCTTTTGCTACCCATTGTCAAAAGAATGACACTATGTCATAACTTTTGTAAAAAGGTTGCTGGTAATACATTAAAAACAAGGATACATCTAAAAAACAACCAAAAAAAAAAAAAATAACCCCAACAAAATCAATCTTTCAATACACACACACACACACATATACATATATATATATATATATATATATATATATATATATATATATATATATATATGTATACAATCTTTCAATTAAATATATCTTTCAAAGCTTGCATGTAAAGCAGGTTATGTTCTGGATAAGAGATAAATGAGTATAAAGGTACCACCTCCTGACCTCCTGACCTTGCTTAGAAAATGGCCTGCCCAGTCGGTCAAACTTGGATCATGAGAGGAACGCTTAAGTAAGAAAGAACTTTTAAGGATAGATGCACCCTTTTGATAAAGAAATAAAACCTTGTCACTGAGCGCCTTGAAGTATGTTTTTGTACATGTTCTTGAGTTGTTCCCAAGTCCGTTTACTCCATTTGGGTTGTATCTGAAAGAATGATGGTAGTAATAATGGTTGCACATGGCAGAACTGTAGAACCATGAATTCATGGAATGCACAACTACTCCTGCCATCATGGAATTACTATTCCAACACAAACATGCTCACACTACAGTGCTGAGCCTCTAAAGAACTCATTGGAAACTAGAAACACTGAGATTGCAGACCTCCACTAAGCCATTTTCTATTTCTTTTTTGCCAATGATTGTGGCCATTATTTTTAAATTAGAAGGTGTGATGACAAAAATTACCCTGCCCCTCCCATAGTAAAGAACCCTATAAAAATTTTCTGGATCTAGGCACCCCCATATCTTGTTCCTTATTCTAATTCTGAGATTTACTGAAAATTTTATCAAAATCCATATATATAACTTTTTAGGTTATGTTACTAACAGACAGACACAATATAATGGGAAGTAAGGAAGCGCTCTGACTGAAACGTCTGGGCCATAATAAAGTGAATTTGAGTGATCAGAGTGGTCTTCATTTATATTGTCCGATGAATTAATATTGTATAATCTGACGAATTTACGCAGAGTGAGCAATTTTATGCCAGCATTCCTTCCTGGTTGGCAACAGTGTTGCTTTTGGCTGATGTGGACGTGTTTAAATTCTTCATATTTCAGAAGAATAATTCACTGCTCCTCCATAGTGAAGTATTCTGCTCTGCAGGGTTTCTCTGTGATAGGTCAGATGCTGCTGATACCACCCCTTATATGTAAGCGCACAGTGATCGAGATGGGAAAACTCTGCATTGAATTACTGAGTTGATAACCAGCTTCATTCCATTTATCCAGATCCTGAATGTCTGGGTAAGTCAACCCAGGTAACGGAGAGATGTCCGGGGTATGTTAATCATGTTTTGTCGTACAGGCTTCAGAGAAATGTTCAAGAATAAATTATTTCTGACAAGTTGGCTGTTAGCTTTCTGTTGTCTCTATTGCCTCCCTGTTTCTGCACTCATTCACTATACTGAAAAACCAGAATGAGTACTCTCAGAGATAGATGAAACACCCATTCCTTAAGTTGAATTGGCAGAAAAAAAGATGTTCATGAATTTGACAATGGCGATGGGCACACATGCCGGAAATACAAAGGAGACAGACGTTTACTGAAGCTCCAGGTGATGGTTGATTATTGGCTACGTAAATAAGGCCCCTTTGCTTACATGCTTGAGAGATTTTTAATTGCTTGCAATCTGCAGTGTTGCCACAAAAAACTATTAATTCCTACGCACTAACTCTGGAAAATAGGAATCTAACCTTTGCATACACGAGTAAAACTCCTCATGTGATGGCTGGTTGTCCACAAAGAGATTTAACAATCAGTGAAAGCCACATTTGCAATGCATGACCTTCACCAATTTGTAATATCTGTAAAAAGATGCATAATATTCGCTCCTAGCTCATACCAACAATGCGGTGAACAACTAAATACAAAGATCTGATAGTCTAGGCATACTGGGTTAATAAGATTAGCGAGCACTGATCACTGCTGTGAATGTAGTAAAAAGAAATTGTGTGAATAAGAGTTAGAAAATACAAAGTGAGCAGGTGAACAGTTAAACACAAAGGTAAAAGCTTAAGTCAGTATCTGTGAGGGTTTTTTTGTTTTGAGGGAAAAGATTATGTGAGAAAGAAAGATACATTTGAAGACATAGAAGCTGGAAAAAAGCTAAAGAAAGGATTTGCTTTAGTTGAAAATCAGAAGATTAACAGACTGAGCAAAGTAAGGTTTCTGACTTAAACAGATGTGAAGCTGAGACATCACCAGGCACACACAATGACATGCTCCAGCATTAGCTGAAAAAGAAATGGAAGAGAGCAGGGATATGGATATAAGGCATGAAACAAAACAGGACACATTTTGTTGAAGAGTTAGATGCTCTAAAGCAAATAATGGAAGCAATCTGACATGATGCATGGGCAAACAAAACAGAAAGATGGTAGAGGAGGTGTGAGAGACCGACAGGGGCTGTACAGCAAAGAGACAAGCAGAAGTAGAGCGACACTGAATGAAGGGTGGGGGAAAAAGGACATGGTGTGGAAGAGAAAAGAATTGATTCGTCACTGTACGTTGATTTCCTGTGATCTACAGGGTCAGAACACCAACATTGCAGGGCCGACTCAATTCAAACTGTAATGTCTTCTGTTTTACAGACTTGTCAAAAACAGCTAAGCTCTGAACGGGTCTTCTGATGAAGACATCTGAAGCTGGGGAAAATCTGAGCTTATTATAGCTCCTTATATCAACACCTCACACATCAAGTGTTATCTTAAATAACTACGCAACTCCTGACAGTCACATCTATATCACCTAGCTGTTTCCCTCTGCCACTAAATTCACTTTTACCTGCTCATTAAAAACACATTAGTTTTGTATTATGATCAATGTACAAAATACAAATAAAATTTAAATAAATGGTCTTTCTTTCAAAAAGAACCACAACCGACAGTTTAATTATGTTAGTTTTTGTTCTTTAATGGTAATTACTGTGTAAATCTGAGACACGAATTCTTATTTAGAAATGCATTATTTATTAAATGCAACTTTGTTAGACCAAAACTGATAGAGTTAAAGTCAAAATGTTGATACATTTATAAAAAGAAAAAAAAAAGTGGCTTCTCTGTATTTCAACAGAAAAATTATGAAGAGATGTATTTTTATCCAAATATTGTTGCTTTAGCAGTCTCAGAAGTGACATCAAATGATGATGATTTCCTATGAAAATATTAAAAGAAAAAAAAAATCAATCATGTACAAAACATTTGCTGGTATTAGGATGGAGGTTTGCACAGGGCGGTGTCCATGTCTTTTTATGCCTCACAGGAAGTGTTTTTTTTTTTCAATTTTCATACCTCCTGAGTGTCTTTGTCGTTGTTTCTCAGAAATATCCATTAAACCTTGTTGAACCTTCATGTCAGCTGAAAATTGGAAATGACAACTTTCTACTTCCTGGTTTTTTTCGCATAAAGCACACCTGCATCACGTTTGTATTAATCACACCCACACAATAGTTGTGCGACATTACATGAGAAATAAAATCCACACAGATTATGTGTCTAGAACAAACTGCAATAACTACCAAACCAGGGTTGTGACAATAAAATTATGACATTTTTTTCTCACAGCTCTGGGAGAGTGAATTTGTCTGTTCTTGAGTATATGCCTGCCTTGTTGGCACAGTCATGGTAATTCTGCTAAAATTGCTAATATCTCAGTTTCAAATGAACCTTTACTTTCTAACAATAAACATTTCTTTAGTGGTTTTTAGCATACTTACACAGAATGGCTGCAAGAGCAAACAATGATGTCCTCAGAGATTTTTGGACCTGAGGAACTGCAAAACCATTTACAATGTCCTCCAAACAAATGGAAAATCACTAACTGTTTATTAGTCAGTATTTTTTAGCACAACCGGGACTAACATGACTAACATTATACCCTGTTTACCACTTTGCGTGCACATATACAGACGTGGACAAAATTGTTGGTACCCTTCAGTTAATGAAAGAAAAACTCACAATGATCACAGAAACAACCTAAATCTGGCAAAAGTAATAATAAATAAAAATTCTATTAAATTTAACCAATGAAAGTCAGACATTGCTTTTCAATCATTCTTCAACAGAATTATTTAAAAAATACACTCATAAAACAGGAAATTTGAAGGGTACCAACAATTTTGTCCACATCTGTACATGTGTGTAAAGGCAGCCAATTTCTCCCAAAATTTTGATTTCAATTATATTACGTCTTTTTAGTCGTTGTTAATAAGAGAACAGCTAACAGCTCTAAAAAATGTCAGCAACATAACCGATTAATAGGTTATGTCACTGACATTTTCTGACATGAGAAAAACAGTATTAAGACTATAAATTCCACACCTTATTTATGGTCCTTAAACATTACAAAACTAGTATACTTTTATGTTTAGGCCAGGTACTTTACTGTAACAAAATTTACTATGTTGCTCTTTATTACTATGACCTATCATCCCCACTAATGGCAGAAAGACTTTTAGATTTGGAATATGAATGAGGGTTTCTTCTTCTTTTTTTTTTGTTCACTGGTCTTAATCTCAACACTACACTGTAAATGCTTACTTGATGAAAAAGTTGGTTTCATGACAGCCCAACTTAACCAAATGTGGCATTCCTGCTAGTATTTACAATTCAATTTCCTGTGCTACTATGTTTTACAGGTCATGCAGAGCAAATGCAACAGGACATATTAAAATTATTATGGTAAACTGTTTATATGATGCAAGGCTGTAGAAATACATTCATATTTTTTCTGAGTTTAATTGGGCACTATCCTTATTTTTTTTATCATCAAAATATATATGATGCAGTGAGAGTTAGTTAAATGTCCATGTTAAAGTGTGTCAGTGGAAAGATTTTGTGATCATAAATAATCAGGGAATAGACTGCAAATTATTTTCTGTCTAACCCGGGACAATGAATTAGGAGTCCAATGGGAAGGCAAAAAGAGGTAAAGACATCATTAATAAATAATAAATGCAAACAGAAAGAAACACACAAACTATGTTTGGAAATAATATGCATCCAAAGCAGTATTTAACTGGTTGACATTTGTTAGCGACAGTTTCAAAGAGAAAAAAACTCTAAATGTAAATTTAATTTCAATAAAATTAGGCAAATCTTATCTGCATAATCACATACAATACACCACTCCTCTCACTGTGGAAGTGCAGTTGTGGTGTCTGCTTGTAATAGTCACTACACACTGATTAACATATGGCAACATGACAGGCAAATAAAAACCTGCACCTACAGCACAGACTGCCCTCGAATCACAACTGTTGACACAATAAATGGCCTGGAGGACATGGAGCAATTGGGTGCAGTAGAGAGGTGAGTTCATCCATGCATGTAAATATACATATTTACTCACTGTCAAGGTACACACACTAACTTCAACACCAACTTCAACACCAGCTTCTACACACATATACCATGGTATGCAAAAGTTTAGGCACCCCTTAGGAAAAATCACTGCATCAGCTTGTCTCTCACCGAGCTTCATTTCTAACATATTTTTTTTTACCCTATGTAAACAGAAACATTTCTGTACTGAAATCATTTTTATTGCTCCAACAGAAATATTTTTCCTGTGCATTTGAACAAAAATAGGAATGTGCATAAATTTGGGCACCCCAAAGAATTGATTCCATTCATATTTAGTAGCGCCTCCTTTTGCTAAGATAACAGCCTGTAGACGCCTCCTATAGCCACAAACAAGTCCCTGAAGTCTGGCAGGTGGTATTTTGGCCCATTCCTCCATACAAAATTCCTTCAGTTCAGTGAGGTTTTTTGGCTTCTGTGAGGAGACAGCCTCCTTCAAATCAATCCACACATTTTCAATGATGTTAAGGTCTGGGGATTGGGATGGCCATGCCAGGAGTTTTTTACTTGTGCTTCTGCATGAATTCCTTGGTGGATTTTGAACAGTATAGTCCTGCTGAACAATCCAACCCTGGCATATAACTTCAACTTTGTGACTGACTCTTAAACATTCTTGTCATAAATCTGCTGATACTGAGAGGAATTCACATGGCCTTCAACTTTAACAAGGTTTCCAGTACCCGTGCTAGCCACACAGCCCCATAGCATGATGGACCACAACCAAATTTCACAGTAGGCAATAAGTTCTTCTCATGGAATTCAGTATGTTCATGTCACCATGCATATCTACTTTTGTTCTGAACAAATAATTCTTTCTTAGTCTCATCTGGCCACAGTCCCCCCCAAATGCTTCTGGCTTGTCCAGATGTGCTGTTGCATATCTCATGCAACTCTTTTGTGACTACCACTTCAGAAAGGCTTTTTGCGCATCACCACCCCAAAGAGCTTTTCCTGGTGCAAAGTACGCTGGATGCTGGAACGAATAACAACTACACCATCAGCGGCCAGATGATCTCTCTGGTGGTTGTCTGTGGCTTGTCTATGACCATAATTTCTTGTACCCTTCTCCTAATTCATAATAATGTATTATCTTAGTTTTTAGGTCAGTGGAGAGTTGTTTAGAGGCCCCCATGTTGCCACTCTCTAAGAAAGAACTAAGAGCCAGCAAATTACTTTTGTTTAACAGCCTTTTTGATGATTGGTTCCACCTGTCTTTGTAACTGAAGACCTAATGAGCTAATCAAAGCAGTGCTGTGCTGCCACTTGTCAGCTATTAATCCCAACAGGTCTTGAAATGAATGCAATTAAAAGGGTGCCCAAATTTATGCACATGCCTATTTTTGTTTAAATGCAGAGAAAAATGTTTCTGTTAGAGCAATAAAAATGATTTCACTACTGAAATGTTTCTGTTTTCATAGGGTATCAAATATGTTAAAATAAAGTTGCTGCTTCAAAAGCTCATTAATAGAAAAACTGATGCAGTGATTTTCCTAAGGGGTGTCCAAACCTTCGCATACCACTATACATGGTCAGCATGGTCTTGATGCTGCATAACGTTTCTGCTGGATAACATACTGGATATTTGCCTTAGACATGAAAAATATGTGCCTTTCTGAGTCAGCCTGATTTTTGATGCTGTGACACAACTAAGTATAAACACTTTTACAATTCCTAGAAAGTAAACAAAAATGTGCAGATGTAATTTGTCACTAGGCTTAACTTTAAATATTGCCCAAACAGAAGGAAAAATGTCTGTAGCTGCTACTTGGCCCTTTCAACCTGCCAGTTACTATCTCGTCTAAAACATAACACTTGTTACATAATTCATCCTTTAGTGGTTGTTGTAGCCATGACTACTGAAATGTGTGCTCCCACTTAAGGTTGTACTCACTACCATCATGAATTTTACACGGGGTTGCAGTAACCATGGTAACAGGAGCCTTCAAAAGAGGGCAGTAAAATCCAAGTAAGTTCCACAGAGAGAGGGGCATATATTGGAACTGGCAAAAAGCCCTCAGGGCAAAAGGGGCCATACCTTCATAAAGCCTTTGAAACTCATTCTTTGACTTCCTCATACCTACACTTTTTCCGACCCCCTGCAACCCTACGAAAACACCTTAACACATACACAGCTGTGTCTGTGTGTGCTCAAACTGAAAAGGGATGAATTATAAATGTTAAAAAGGTGCCAAATAACCACAGACACTCAGAACAAAAACAGGAATGTGAAAACTATGGAATCACCTTCTAAAACAAGTTTCACTCTTACTCAACATTTAATTTTTTCTTATTTTTTTGTGGCAGAGAAATGCAAACAAGCAAACAAAAAGTCTTTAGAATGGAGCTTGAAAGTGAGGTGCCACTTCAGTCTGACTCAAAAACCCTGACTTATGACCTCCTGCCCCCAATCTGAGTTGAAAGCTATCTTGGACAAAGGCCCATAGGACAATGTAGAGCCATTTTATCTTCTCCTATGTCTTCTCTCTTGTGTCTATTGTTTGGTGGCGAGTCTGTACAGCACTGATTAAGAAAGCATGAATAAATAAAAAGAACACGCTTTATTCATCTGGGTGTAATAGAGATGTATCATAGAAGAAATTGCTGTACAAGAGACTGCTGACATCTTGAGACATACTGTGGTCTCTCTTCATTTCCCACCATTGACCATTACCATTATTTGACCATTACCTGGTCAAGCCTAGGGCAAGACATGCCTCATCATATTTTGTTGTCCTTTGTATCGGTAGCGCAAATCTCTATTCTTGATTCTCTAGGATGCGCCTAGAGAATCAATTACAATTACAACCTCTGTGCCTTTTTTTCAAATAAGTCATTACCCACTACTCCAGTGAGTTCATAAAATCCTTGACCACTCCTAAATAACTGTGTGTTGCAGTGTTAAAAGACAAAATGACATGTCTGCACAAGCAATGACTAACTGAAGCAGACAGGAACAGAGCCGTTGCCTTGTCCCTGGCAGGCCTAAGCAGTAGAAACATAGCCAAGCTGAATTACAATCATTCCTCAGCTGTGCTTCTGTACCATCATACTGGGACAGAATCACTGACTTTGTTCACCTGAAAATCGGATCTTAGATCTTATCCAAACTACATAAACAAACTTTAGCATATGCTTTTCAAGTGTGAACAACAGTGTCCAAATCCTCTAAAGATGCAACGCTACCTCGGGAAAGCCAGGGTTGAGGATTAGGAAGCCGTTCCTCAAAATTAGACAGTATTACTGCTCCACAAGAAGGTGTATTATGGTCATTATTGGTGATCTGTGATTTCGATTAGTTAGTGTTCCATGCTGTGTTTTGTTTTGCCGTTAGAGATGAGAAGCGCTACAGTAGAAACTGGATCTGAGTGCTCATTTTTTAAAAAGCTGTTTTTGTTGATTTTGTACCCCTTTCATACTTTCAGTTATCAATCTCCAGAAGTCATACCAAAATAATTAAGTTAACCTGCCTTGGGATATGAGACAAGTTATGAAGTGACGAAGACTTATAGCATTTATTGTACTTTCTTACTTGGCTTCATGTGAAAGAGCAGTACGAAATAGTATTGACTTTCTCATCATTTAGTTAAATTAAACAAGCAAGAGCTGAGACTGTGACTGGAGACTGAATCGAGAAATTAACACTTTGGGGCAAACTTTAAATCTTAAAATGCTTGGAATTAGTCAAGGCACTTAACAGTAAGCTCACAAGTGAGTGAGAAAACATCCTACATACCAGTGCAGCAAAACTGTCCACAGAGCAATCTGATTCTTTTTTTTCTGTTTAGCAATTCCGATTTCTCAGAGTCTGGCCAAGCTGACAGTCATCTACACTGATAGAGGAGCACTGATGTGACATCATCCCATCACAATGACAGTCAACACCCTCAGGAAAAGGAAGATTAGGTGAGTATTGGAGGTAGTGGAATGAGAAATAAGAAATAGGAGAGCTCAGTGTACAAAAAGAGCAAACAAGAATGAGAGTATTTTATAGAATTAAAAAAAAAAACAGGAAGGAAAGTCATAGATGACAGAAGTGAGGAAGGGCTGAAGAGATGAGGACACAAAACGAGGGCTGCAGAGGGTAAGGAGGAAATTGATAAGGGGGATAGAAATGGGAGATGGACAGAAGGGGTGAGAACATGAGAGATGAAAGTTACCAGTAGGACCCAGATAGGAAGTGTCTCCATGAACATGCTGTATCTGGGTCTTGCTGATCACACAGTAGCCCTAGGAGACCATGAAACACAATATAGGTCCCTTGACTCATGATGGATGAGGCTCAGACTCCAGTGTCAGCCCACTCAGCGCTCTCCTTCAACAGGGACAAATCACTTGGCCACCACCCTTCTCAGCACGCAGGCTAATACAACTAATGGAGCCATCTACAGAGATGGACTGCATTGATGCTCTTGGAATAGACTACCCCTGCCCACGTCTTAAGATTTATCCACTGGGTGAAACTGTTTTTATAAATTCATGCATGAAGTAAGAGTTAAAAAAGGGAAGTTAAAAAACAAACAAACAAACAAAAAAAGCCATGTCTTAACCATTTGAAAATGATAAATGTAATCAATCAAATTTTATTATTGACATCAAGAACTCATCAACATCACCTTCTGAGATGCACGCCTTCCCATTCCTTTTATGGCCTCTCTTAAATCAGCTCCCTGTAGCCACAAGCAGCAACCAGGGGAATGGTGAATGAGCTCCAGATTCATTTCTGACAGGTTTTGTAAAAAAGAAGCCTCGTTTGTGCTGACCTACATCGCTTTTTCTTTCCAATCATCTTCCCTCCCAGGCCACTACCAGCCCCAGAGGCTACAATGGGGATTGGTGGTCGGCCTGGAGAGTCATTTGGCAGTTTGACGCACTATGATTGCTGGCTCACTCATTGAGGAAAGAGTTGGATATGCCAGCTGACAAAAGGTGACAACAACTTTCTGCTTGATTAATACTGTACCATGTCACAATGTGCAACTCAGCGAGTGCAGTACATCAACTCTGCTAAGATTACAACTTTGATATCCACTTAAGTCATCCATAATACATTCATGTGCACAAATTTAACTGAATAACAGCATCCATTAATTGTGAATTTGAGAAGTACTGTGTAAAATTTTAATGCTCAGATCTAAATGATAATCACATAAAGCATTTTTCTGTTCAGGTTTCGACGGAATATATGAAAAATAATCCCACACACTTTGAGCACTCACTGTCAAAGAAATATTCCTGATTTCTGGTAGAACTGCAAAGAACCTTGACACAGCATTACAAAAATAATTCATGGAAGATTAATTGCTCTTCATTGTCTGCTGTCTGGTACTTAATGTTAATGAAACAATCACACCATTTACGAAATATGAATAAAATACAAATAAATTTAAGCCATTTGAAAGAAAAAAGTTGTGAAAAGATCAAGAGAATACACTATTGAATACATCTGTAGTTCAGGACACATCTAAAAATCCTTATTTAAAGAGGATATTTGAAAGATCTTTCCCTTTTGTGTTCAGTTTTTCAAACATTTATTCATTCATTATCCGTACCGCTTTGTCCATTATGGGTCGTGGGGAAGCTGGAAATTTTTCAAACATTTATATTATATTTCATAACATTGAACAACTAGAGATACTATATATTCAGGCACAGTGAAAGCACTCATTTCACTCTGGGTCCAGTGGTCTAAACTTTTTATAGAGACAATGGGTGATGACATGCATCTACCTTTTTTTTCCCCCCAACTCCACACAGTCACAAAATTCATCTAACCAACAGGTCTTAGATGTCTCCCTGCTGCAACACACTTGACTCAAATTAAATGGCTCTCTGACAAGCTCTGCACAAATCTGCTAATGAGCCATTAATTTGAATCAGGTGTGTTGCAGCAAGGAGACATCTAAGACCTGCAGGATAGTGGGCCTTGAGGACCAGGGTTGGGGACCTCTGCTTTAAATCAAACATTTCTTCAGAGCAAAGGTAAATTTATATTTGTGTGGGTTTTTTGTGCGGTCAGTTACGATGTAGCTGACGCTGGTGATTGTGCTCTCCAACTCGAGCACAGGGGGTATGCGTTGTTTTGGTGTCATGTTGCAGTTTCTCCTCCTAATACGAAGGTGGCAGCAGGGGTGGTATCAGCCGGTAGACTCACCAGGTCGGAGTTCTTTTGATGGTTCACTCCAGTTCTGGTAAGTATTATTTTTTTAAACAATAAGTATGGTTCAGTGTCTATTAGCTTGTGGATAAAAATGAAGAAATAATTCGATCAGCCTCTCATCAACTTGATCCATTGGGTGTTGTTTTTAAAAATGGTTACTACACAAATTCAGCAAGAAGATCCAGAAATCCTGAAACTCGTAATCCCAAATTGATCAATCATACAGGAGTACTTAAGCATAACCGTCTGCATAGCAGGGGTGCACGTCAGGTCTGGAAGTGGTGTGCGTCGGGCCTACACAAAGCTATGCAGCGCCTAAGGCAGTGACACAGACGCCAAGCGAGTATAAATCCGCCTTAGGTCAAGCTTGATGTAATAGTAGAGTATAATCAAATATAAAAAAGCAAGACGTTTCACAGAGCCTGTACTTCTCATCATCATCACAAGCTACACTTGAAATAAATAAGTGGGAATTTGATTCAATTGAAATAGATGTAGTAATGCTTTGAAGAAGAGCCAGTCATTAAATATACATATGAGCATGAACCTGATTTCCAACCTGACTTTTAGCCATTGGGTGTCAACACTCCCTTAAAGAATAATTTGCAAAAAACATTTTTGGCCACAAGTAAAAAGACAATAAAGGTAGCACCAGAAAAAAAGAACAATCTTATCAGTTGTTTACTTTACTTATCAGTAAACAAAATGGAATTTGTTTTATGGTCCAAGTCCTGAAATTACAAACAGAAAAGAAAAACTAGTGAATGAAAAAAAAAAGTTATATAAGCAATCAGCTCTGTGAGGTCTCAGCAAAGGACCCTACGGAGGTAAAGAAGAAATCTTTGGATTACAAATGAAATGCACGAAAGTGCATCATTTTACAGGACAAGAGCAGCATTAGGGCTGCAGTGGAATAATTTAAACACAGATCTGAAATATAAAAACTTTGTGAAACCTTTAGTGGTGCATGATCCAATGGTCATCTTATGCCAATGATCTTTAAATACTCCTTAAAGTTTAACCAGCGAGTTATTCCCATAACAATACCATAGCAGCCACCCTGGCACACAACTACATATATATACGATTAGAGCATATGAACAAAACACAAATCTGCCATAGCAAGCTCTGTGAGCTCTGTGTGATTTTTTTGTCTAACACAAAATCATATTGTTGCTTTTATACCTTATCATACCAAAGCCTGAATTCCATTAAAAACAAATATGAACACTGTGAGGAGTGCACAGGGTTTACACATCTCACTGCACAATATTCCTTTATAATGGTCATTTGTAATGGATAATTTCCACTGCTTTTCTGTAGAGTTTTGTTCTCACCCTGACTACAGGACTAAACTACTAAATGAAACACATTTCCTTTGTCAATGTTTTAGTTACATGGAGAACTAAAATGCATGCAGGGACAAGAGGCAGGCAGATGAGGAAAACAAGACTTTAATAAACTTACAAAAAAAACATGCTGCAAGGTAGAAGCACAAAAGCAATCTAAAACTAATCCAACTAAAAACACACACACAAAAAAAAAAAGAAAGAAAAAGAAAAAAAACTGAGCAGGAGACAAGCCTGGAAGGAGTATATATATTGGGAGTAGTAATGGCATGAGAAATGCAGGTGAGGTACTGAGTCATTTAGCAGCAGCTGTTGATTGAAATGCAGGACTAATAGTAAGAGCAACTGGAGACAAAAAGTATGATAAACAGAAAAGCCGGCCGCCATCTTACTGTGGTGGAGGAGTTTGCACGTCTTGATGATCATGGGTATATTGCTACCTATATTGTTGGGGGCTTTTTGTCTCTATTAGGGTCACCCATGGCAAACAGGTCCCTAGGGGTAAGACCAGATAAAATGTGGCTCAATAGACCCCAATGATGATGAAAAACTATGGACCCAAGTCTCCCTTGCCTGGACATGGGTCACCAGGGCCCCACTCTGGAGCCAGGCCTGAGGGCAGTGCATGAAGATGAGCGCCTGGTGGCCGGGCCTTTGCCCATGGGGCCTGGTCGGGCTCAGCTCAAAAGGGTGACATGGGCCCCCCTCCTGCAGGCGGTGAGACCACAGGAGGGGCCATATGGGTCGGGTACAGGGTGAGCTGGGCAGCCGAAGGCATGGACCCTAGCAGTCTGATCCTCCGCTGCAGAGGCTAGCTCTAGGTACGTGGAACGTCACCTCTCTGGTGGAGAAGGAGACGGTGAGCGAGGTTGAGGTGTTCCAGCTAGATATAGTTGGACTCACCTCGATGCACAGCTTGGGCTCTGGAACCACTGTCCTTAAGAGGGGCTGGACCCTCTTCCATTCTGGAGTTGCCTGGAAGGAGTATATAGCACAGCTTGGGCTCTGGAACCACTATCCTTAAGAGGGGCTGGACCCTCTTCCATTCTGGAGTTGCTCACGGTGAGAGGCGCCGAGCAGGTGTGGGCACAGTCATTGCCCTCCGACTTGGAGCCTGTATGTTGGGGTTTACCCCAGAGGATGAGAGGGTAGCCTCCCTCCGCCTTCAGGTGGGGGGATGGATCATGACTGTTGTTTGTGCTTATGCATGAAACAACATTCTGCTGGGGGACTTCAGTGCTCATGTGGACATTGACAGTGAGACCTGGAGGGGTGTGATTGGGAGGAATGACCCCCCTGATCTGAATCCAAGTGGTATTTTGTTATTGGACTTCTGTGCTCATCATGGATTGTCCATAACAAACACCATGTTCAAGCATAAGAGTAGTCTACTCTGGGCACTCTGGGCCGCAGTTCGATGATTGACTTATTAGTCGTATCATTGGACTTGCGGCCAAGTGTCTTGGACACCTGGGAAAGAAAGGGGCCAAGCTGTCAACTGATCACCACCCGGTCGTGAGTTGGCTCAGATGGTGGGGGAGGATGCTGGTCAGGCCTGGCAGACCCAAATGTGTTGTGAGGGTCTGCTGAGAACATCTGGCAGAGTCCCCTGTGAGAAAGAATTTCAACTCACATCTCCGGCAGACCTTCAACTATGTCCCGGATGATAAGGGGAACATTGAGTCCGAGTGAGCTGTGTTCTGTGCCTCTATTGTTGAGGTGGCCAAGTGGAGCTGTGGCCATAAGGTCGTCTGTGCCTGTCACAGTGGAAATCCCAAAACTTGTTGGTGGACACCAGCAGTGAGGGATGCCGTCAAGCTGAAGAAGGTCCTATCAAGCCTTTTGGGAGGGGGGCTGCCTCTGGGCTCTTGGGGCTCGGGGCCCTTTGCTCTGACCACCCTGGATGGCCGGTGCCAGGTGGGGTCAGCAGCTGCCTATCTTGGGTCGCCGGGGCCTGTGCCCTGTGATGGGGGGGCCTCTGGCCTGGGCCTTCCTCTGCTGCTCAGGGTGGGTCTGGGGTAGTCTTTGGAGTGGGATGGCTTGGGTTTGTGCTGATTGCTGCTGATCGCCTGGGTCTCTGGGTTTCCCTAGTCTGCCTCTAGCCTCCGTAAAGATGTAGTCGCATTTGCATGATCACAATCATCTCTGCTCATTCCTGATTCCTAATACTCTGCATGCATTATTTAGGCGTCACACTTAACAATAAGCTGGACTGGTCCACCAACACAGACGCCATTTACAAGAAGGGGCAGAGCCGGCTTTACTTCTTAAGGAGGCTCAGGTCCTTTCACGTCTGCAATAAGATGCTGCAGATGTTTTATCAGTCTGTTGTGGCGAGCGCCATCTTCTTTGCTGCAGTGTCCTGGGGTGCGGGCATCAAGGCAAAGGACGCCAACAGACTGAGGAAACTGATCAGAAAGGCAGAGTCTGCTGTCGGCTCTAAACTTGTCACCCTGGAGGAGGTGGTGGAGGAGAGAATGCTGGCAAAACTGCTGGCAATCAGGGACAACCCCTCCCACCCCCTCCATAACACACTGGACAAGCTAAAGAGCGTTTTTAGCAGCAGACTGATCCAACCCCGCTGCTCTAAGGAACGGTACAGGAGATCGTTCCTTCCTGCTGCAATAAGACTCCATAACTCATCTACCTCTGCCAGAGACACGATCACACAACTGGACTAAGTCAACCATTGTACTTACTGCAACCTATAGTTGTCGCTCTGATATACAATTATATAATATTTGTATCCTTTGCACATCATTCAACATTCTGTATTATCTTTGCACTTCCTTTATTTACATAGTCATATTTACATATCAATATCTGATAGCTATTTTCACTATTACTTCATCTTGCCACTGCACTTTATCTGCCAATTCACTCTTGTATTCGTATTTTTTTCTCTAATTTATTCCACTTTGGATTTTTTATGTTATTACTGGACTACTGTAACAACGCAATTTCCCTTCGGGGATAAATAAAGTTGTCTGTCTGTCTGTCTGTCTGACACAGTCACTGAGTTGTCCAGTTGGTTTATAAACGAGCTACTTTTGTTTAGGTTTTTTTTTTTTTTTTTTCTTTTTTAATGTGCGTGTGTTTTTGGTACTTTGGTTGTTGTCGTAATACGTCTTGTTGTAGCTGTCTTTTTTACTTTCTTACAAACTCCTGATGATTGTCAGCTTAGTTTACTTGTAAAAGCTGTAAGAAATTATCTGTTTATGCACAGGTGTAGCAGTTGGTTGTCTGGTGTTAAGTTCGATTGAAGGGTCATTGCTTCTATCTAAGGAAGACACCTGTCTCCTCCTACTTTTTTCCACTTTCCCTTTTACCTCTTCATTACTCTCCTTTTTTCTGTCCGCTCCAGTCAGGTCCAGCAATATTACATAAATTCCATAATTCCAAATAAATAAGATAAAACAATACATTTAGAAAAGAAGAAAAAAATTATATTATCAAGAGAAGCTTTATACCCAAAAAGCTCCTCTTGGCAAAGCGAATTTGTTCAGTACAACATAGCAGCCAGACAACTATTCTGTTTGCTACAATGCTAGACAGGACAACTTAGAAAGAAAAAAAAAGAGATTGGGTGAGAAGCTCAGTGATCCGGGAGGGGCTCAGAGTAGAGTCGCTGCTGCTCTGCAATGAGAGGAGCCAGATGAGGTGGCTCAGGCATCTGGTCCGGATGACCCCGGGGAAGACCCAGAATACGCTGGATGGACTACATCTCTCGGTTGGCCTGGGAGCGCCTCAGGATCCTCCCCAGTGAGATGGCAAATGCGGCCAAGGAGAGGGAAGTCTGGGCTTCCCTGCAGCTGCCCCGCGACCCGACCCCTGATAAGCAGGAGAAAATAGATGGATGGATAAAGTAAAAACAGTGAAAATATTTGCACATCGCGAGGCCCAGCCTCTCCCCAGTTTTTGTGATTCAGCAGTATTTTTCCTGCTTATCTCAGGTCTGTTCGTACAGAACAGCTGTGCCTTCATATCCCACACCTGACATGAGCTTTTGGATTTTGGATCATGTTACTCGGACAGTGTTATCACCAGTCTTCTACTCATCCCTGAGATCTCCGTAACACCAGAAGCTATGTACTCAACCCAGCCGGGTGGAAGTGTTTGCAGACAGCATCAAGATCACAAAGACAGGAGAAGAGCGGACGGTTTAGAGCTAAACTAAGGCTAACACCACATCAGCTCTACTTGCTCAGCATCTTCTTCGCTAATGCAAGATCCTTGGTGAGCAAAATGGACGAAATCTGACTCTGTTTCACCCACAGTAAGAGGCTTTTAGACTGCAATGACATTATTTAAGGAAATATGGCAACATGGCATCATACCGAATGGTACTATTGAGCTAGCTGGACATTTCACACACTGGACAGATTGATCAGCTGACAACTCCAGTAAGACCAGAGGATTGTGCATTTATGTCAACAAGGCCAGGTGAACAAACTTTGTTACTCTTGGCAGAGTCAGACAGTAATGTTTATTAATGAATAGTGTGGACATAAATATTTAAAAAGTTAAAAGTGTTGTGAATTAAACTTAAAAAACAAAGAAAATATTGACTAAAGAATTTAATTTTTTTTTTTTTTTTTTGCTGTTCTAAACATTTTTAAGTTGTCTTTTCATCAATCTTTCCCTAGTAATGGGATGTTCGGCTTTTTTCAGAGAGCCGGCTCTTTTGGCTCCTGATTGGCTCTTAATTTAGCATCTTTTGTAAACCCATAATTTACATTAACTTCTCAAAAATTAATGTCAAATGTATTTTTTGCATTATTTATCATCTATTCTAATTTAAAGTTTAATTTTTCACTTAAAATTGTTGTCACATAGTTTGTTTATAATTGGTGCAATGAAAATATATGTCTCCTCCATGAGCCACCACCTTATCGTGGTGGAGGAGTTTGTGTGTCCTGACCAGTGATGCCACAGATTACTTGAAAAAGTAATCTGACCACTGATTACTGATTACTTCTTTAAAAAGTAATCTAGTTACTTTACTGATTACTAAGGTTTAGAAGTAACTAAGTTAGATTACTAGTTACTTTATTAGTTAAAACCCCCCAAACAAAAAAATGACAATCGATTTTTTTTCGCATATACTTTACTGAAAGTGCATTAGTTACGAATGGTGACTTTACAATGTTTTGCAACTTGTAACTTTTAATTGTTTTTCACCTTCTATGAACATAGTCAGTCTCTTATTAACTTTGTAAATCATTCAGTGCTTCTTCCCTACCATCATATACATTAATTCAAATGAATAACAATAAAATAAAGCAACATCTCTCGTTAAGCATAAGACAAATCTGCATTATGTTTTACGTTTACACATGAGAAAATAATGAAATAGTAACGGACTTATTAAAAAAAAAAAATCAATTCGGTTTGGAATAGGTTCTGATAAGGGAAGTGGAGAGGCGGACCTCCCATCATGCACCAGGGTAATAAGTTTCTATATCATATTTTTTTCTAAAGTCATGTGCAGTGAATGATTTGTGTTTGTCGATTTAAAAAAGGTCAAGTTTCAGCGAAGAAAGGTAGCTGCATGCTTACGAGTACATAAAATTTCTGTACCACCGTTAATGAGAAGGTGTGTTGAGTTAGATAAATACACTTTCGTCCACGGCGCTTGATTTCAAATCATATGTGAAAGGAGTGGGGAGTGCCGAAGTAACGCAGGACGAATATGAAGAGTAACGGTAATTTGATTACATTGTAGGACATCCTAACGCGTTAGATTATATTTTGTTAAAATATGTAGTCAGATTACTGTAACGCGTTACTTTGTAACGCGTTACTGGCATCTCTGGTCCTGACGATCCTAGCAGCTATGTTGTCGGGGGCGTATGCCCCTGGTAGGGTCACCCATGGCAAACAGGTGTCTAGGGGAGGGACCAGACGAAGTGTGGCTCACAGAACCCTTATGATGATGAAAAAACAAGGACCAAGGTTTCCCTTGCCAGGACGTGGGTCACCGGGGCCCCCCTCTGGAGCCAGGCCTGGAGGTGGGGCACGGAGGCGAGCGCATGGTGGCCGGGCCTTTGCCCATGGGGCCCGGTCGGGCTCAGCCCGAAAGGGAGACATGGGCCTCTCCTCCCGTGGGCTCACCACCTACGGGAGGGGCCATAGGGGTCTGGTGCATTGTGAGCTGGGCAGCTGCCAGAGGCGGGGACCCTGGCGGTCTGATCCTCGGCTGCAAAAGCTAGCTCTAGGGACGTGGAATGTCACCTCTCTGGCGGGTAAGGAGCCTGAGCTGGTGCGCGAGGTTGAGCGGTTCCGGCTAGATATAGTTGGACTCACCTCGACGCATAGCTTGGGCTCTGGAACAACTGCCCTCGAGAGGGGCTGGACCCTCTTCCATTCTGGAGTTGCTCCCGGTGAGAGGCGCCGAGCAGGTGTAGGCCTGCTCATTGCCCCCCAACTTGGCGCCTGTATGTTGGGGTTTACCCCGGTGGACGAAAGGGTAGCCTCCCTCCGCCTTTGGGTGGGGGGACGGGTCCTGACTGTTGTTTGTGCCTATGCACCAAATAGCAGTTCAGAGTACCCACCCTTTTTGGAGTCCTTGGGGGGGGGGGGGGGGGGGGGGGGGGTGTTGGAGAGCACTCCTTCTGGGGACTCCCTCATTCTGCTGGGGGACTTCAATGCTCACGTGGGCAATGACAGCGAGACCTGGAGGGGCGTGTTTGGGAGGAACGGCCCCCCTGATCTGAATCCGAGTCGTGTTTTGTTGTTGGACTTCTGTGCTCGTCATGGATTGTCCATAACGAACACCTTGTTCAGACATAAGAGTATCCACATGTGCACTTGGCACCAGGACACTCTAGGCTGCAGTTCGATGATCGACTTTGTAGTCGTGTCGTCGGACTTGCGGCCGCATGTCCTGGACACTCGGGTGAAGAGAGGGGCGGAGCTGTCAACTGATCACAACCTGGTGGTGAGTTGGCTCAGATGGTGGGGGACGATGCCGGTCAGGCCTGGCAGGCCCAAGCGTGTTGTGAGGGTCTGCTGGGAATGTCTGGCAGAGTCCCCTGTCAGAAAGAGTTTCAACTCCCATCTCCGACAGAGCTTCAACCAAGTCCCGGGTGAGGCGGGGGACATTGAGTCTGAATGGGCTGTGTTCCGTGCCTCTATTGTCGAGGCGGCCAGCCGCAGCTGTGGCCGTAAGGTCGTCGGTGCCTGTCGTGGCGGTAACCCCCGAACTCGTTGGTGGACACCGGCAGTAAGGGATGCCGTCAAGCTGAAGAAGGAGTCCTATCGGGCCTTTTTGGCCTGTGGGACTCCAGAGGCAGCTGATGGGTATCAGCGGGCTAAGCGGAGCGCGGCTTCGGCGGTAGCTAAGGCAAAAGCTCGGGCATGGGAGGAGTTTGGAGAGGCCATGGAGAATGACTTCCGGACGGCTTCGAGGAGATTCTCGTCCACCATCCGGCGGCTCAGGAGGGGAAAGCAGTGCTCCGTCAACACTGTGTACAGTGGGGATGGGGGGCTGCTGACCTCGACTCGGGACGTTGTGAGGCGGTGGAGGGAATACTTCGAAGACCTCCTCAATCCCACCAACACGTCTTCTGATGAGGAAGCAGAGTCTGGGGTAGCTGGTGCTGGCTCGCCTATCTCTGGGGCTGAGGTTGCTGAGGTGGTTAAAAATCTCCTC
Organism: Melanotaenia boesemani; assembly: GCF_017639745.1. Taxonomy (NCBI): domain Eukaryota; kingdom Metazoa; phylum Chordata; class Actinopteri; order Atheriniformes; family Melanotaeniidae; genus Melanotaenia; species Melanotaenia boesemani. The sequence goes on along the minus strand of NC_055682.1, from coordinate 19,047,827 downwards.
GGTGGCAGGGCCCCGGGGGTGGATGAGGTCCGCCCAGAGTTCCTTAAGGCTCTGGATGCCGTAGGGCTGTCTTGGTTGACATGCCTCTGCAGCATCGCGTGGACATCGGGGACAGTCCCCATGGACGGGCAGACTGGGGTGGTGGTCCCCCTCTTCAAAAAGGGGGACCGGAGGGTGTGCTCCAACTACAGGGGGATCACACTCCTCAGCCTCCCCGGTAAGGTCTATTCAGGGGTGCTGCAAAGGAGGGTCCGTCAGATAGTCAAACCTCGAATTGAGGAGGAGCAGTGTGGTTTTCGTCCCGGTCGTGGAACAGTGGACCAGCTCTACACCCTCTTTGGGGTCTTTGAGGGGGCATGGGAGTTTGCCCAACCAATCTACATGTGTTTTGTGGATTTGGAGAAGGCATTTGACCGTGTTCCCCGGGGACTCCTGTGGGGGGTACTCCGGGAGTATGGAGTGCCGGACTCGCTTATAAGAGCTGTCCGGTCCCTGTACGACCGGTGTCAGAGCTTGGTCCGCATTGCCGACAGTAAATCAGAATCATTTCCAGTGCGGGTTGGACTCCGCCAAGGCTGCCCTTTGTCACCGATTCTGTTCATAACTTTTATGGACAGAATTTCTAGGCGCAGCCGAGGTGTGGAGGGGATCCGGTTCGGTGGCCTCAGGATTGGGTCTCTGCTCTTTGCGGATGACGTGGTTCTGTTGGCTTCATCGGGACGTGATCTTCAGCTCACACTGGAGCGATTCGCAGCCGAGTGTGAAGCGGCTGGGATGAGAATCAGCACCTCCAAATCCGAGACCATGGTCCTCAGCCGGAAAAGGGTGGAGTGCTCTCTCCGGGTCTGCGATGGGGTCCTGCCCCAAGTGGAGGAGTTTACATATCTCGGGGTCTTGTTCACGAGTGAGGGAAGGATGGAGCGAGAGATCGACAGGCGGATCGGTGCGGCGTCCGCAGTGATGCGGGCTCTGCATCGGTCTGTCGTGGTGAAGAGAGAGCTGAGCCAAAAGGCAAGGCTCTCGATTTACCGGTCGATCTACGTTCCTACCCTCACCTATGGTCATGAGCTGTGGGTAATGACCGAAAGAACGAGATCTCGAATACAAGCGGCCGAAATGAGTTTCCACAGCAGGGTGGCTGGGCTCTCCCTTAGCGATAGGGTGAGAAGCTCGGTGATCCTGGAGGGGCTCAGAGTAGAGCCGCTTCTCCTCCACATCGAGAGGAGCCAGATGAGGTGGCTCGGGCATCTGGTTAGGATGCCTCCTGGACGCCTCCCTGGTGAGGTGTTCCGGGCACGTCCCATCGGAAGGAGGCCCCGGGGCAGACCCAGGACAAGCTGGACAGACTACATCTCTCGGCTGGCCTGGGAACGCCTCGGGATCCCTTCGGATGAGCTGGTGAATGTGGCCGGGGAGAGGGAAGTCTGGGTTTCCCTGCTTAGGCAGCTGCCCCCGCGACCCTTATTCCGGATAAGCGGAAGAGAATGGATGGATGGATGGATGGATGGATGGAAAATATATGTTTTTCCAAACACAGTGAATGATCGTGATTGATAATCGTGATTACAATATTGATCAAAATAGGGTTAGGGTTAGGTTATTATTTTGGTCATAATCGTGCAACCCTACTGCCAGAGCAGTTCACACCATCGTAACTGCAACCTATATTTCCCTGGATGCTAATGCCAAACTTGTAATGAACAAACTTCATACAGCTGTTAGCAAGCAACCAACTGCCTACCCAGAGGCTGCATTTATTGTTGCAGATGATTTAAACCACTCAAACCTAAAGGCAGTGCTCCCCAAATTCTACCAGCATGTTTCCTGTAACACGAGATAAAACAAAACTTTGGACAGTGTTTACACAAACATGGCTGGTACTTACACCATAACCACCCTCCTCCACCTATTACAATCTTCACAGACATTTTTAACCTGTCCCTAGCCTAAGCAATTGCAACATGCTTCAAAGTTACATCCATCAAGCCAGTGCCGAAACACTCCAACCTGACATGCCTCAATGATTACTGCCTGGTAGCACTCACATCCATTGTTATGAAGTGCTTTGAGCAGCTGGTCCTGACACACCTGAAGAACTCATTCATTTGGATCCACACCAGTTTGCCTACCGCAACAACAGGAATATAGATGATGCAGTTGCCATAGTGCTACACTCTACGTTCACACACCTGGACAACTACAACAGATTTGCAAGATTTCTGTTCACTGTCATCAGCTCAGCATTCAACACTGTCATCCTCTCCATTTAATCACTAAAATCGGAGTGCCCACTAAACTCTAGTCACTAACACCTCCCTCTACAACTGGATTATGGACCAACAGACCACAGTATGTTAGGTCAGACCACACCTCTTCCACCACCATCACACTCAACACCAGTGTAACACAAGGCTGTGTGCTGAGCCTATTCCTCTACTCCTTCTTCACCCATGACTGCAAACCTGTGCATCGATCCAGCTCCATAGTCAGGTTTGCGGATGACACCACAGTGATCGATTTGATCAGGAACAATGAGGAGACAGCCTATAGAGAAGAGGTACAGCACCTGGCCACATGATGCACTGAAAATAACCTGCTCTTCAACACCAGGAAGACCGAAGAGCTCATTGTAGAGAAGGCATACATGATCCCATCCACATTAACGGGATCGCAGTTGAGTTCCTATTGCTGCAGCAGGACAAGACATGGAGGAAGAAGCATTGAACTGCAAGCCTTTGCATGTGGTTTCTCTGTGAACAGAGTCAGTGAGCAAGAACTTTGAAGAAAGAAGAAAAAAAAACTATTATTGCACGATAAAAAAAATAAAAAAAAATTTACATCAATTATTTATTAAGTTAATGCTTTAACATGCCCTGCCCTATATATATTTATACTGGTCTTACATATGGTTAAAACCAAATCTGAATTGTTAATTTAGGGTTGGTGGAGTGGTAAGGGAGAAATCTATTGTGTGGATCATTGACATCATGATGTACCCCTAATAAATTCACAAGTAAATCATTACTTTACTGCAAATTAATTTATTTGTGGAGATATATAGTATTTAAAGATACTATATTGCCCTTCAATGTATTAATGTTTAGAGAATAAGTTGGCAGTTGAACAATTTTCAATCATTTAAGCAATCGAGACGCCTTGTTCCTAATGTGATAAATGGAAAGCAACATGGTCCAAGTTGCACACCTCCCTTGCGGCCAGCAATATTAAACGTGGCGTCTGTGTATATATAAATATATGTCTGTGCTGGACTCCCCTGCATCTGTCTTTCTTCTGGTCAGAACTCCAATGGGATCATACCTACTTTGATCCTAGAACACTTCCCCCTCCCCCAGGCTTCAAGAAACAGAAGCTCTGCTTTCGTCCAAGCCTAAACGGAGGACCAAGCCTCGTAACTTTAACTGCTTTAATCTCCCAGTCAGCCTGACAGAAGCAGCTGATCTCTCTCTGTTCTGTTTTGCAGCAACAATCCAGAATCCGGAATCTTCTCAGACGAAGACTTCTTTGAATTTGTGTTGTTGAATAAATAGGGTTATTTTAGACAAGTTATGTTATGTTTAAGAATTGCTCTTACATGCCGACCTAACATCCCATGTCAAACCTGGCACCTTTGGAATTCCAGAACTCACAACCATTTTGATTTGTCTTTAACTAATCTAGAGAGAAGGTACCTCAAGCATAATTCCTTTGTTCTACTCTATCACACTTGTTGTTGTGACTGCATATACAAATAATCACATGTGCACTAGTCTCCATGACAAAGGCTGCCATCTTGTGGCTTCCTTGTTCCCACGGCAACAGTGGCCATCTTGTGTCTTTACCAGCCACATGTTAAAGTCCCCATTTTTCCTGCATTGTTTATTACTTCAATTTACATTGATGCCCTCACACCCATACACACACACCTACACACAGTCAATCCTCACACCAACAACTTACTAACATTTGTATATAGTGAGGTAGAAGTAAATAGTATTTCTTAACTAAAGTATAACTGATTTATAATCATGGTGCGTTTCTTTTTTTTATTTATTTCTTTTTTCTTTTTTTCTTTTTCTTTTTTTTCATGGTGCTTTTCTTAAATAAATGTATTGCTGTCTTTAAAGAAGAAGCTGTTGTGTGATTATAATGCATGTGTATTGTGATAACTGCTGGTTGCAAAGGTCAGTGCTCAGATTCATAGCCTTCATTATCTTCTCTGTCCATGTCGTATCTGTCCCAGATTGACACGTACAAAGACAGACCCTCAAAACGGACATTAAGGTATAGTTATTAGATCTGAAATTTCTCCAGTGGTGCCCTATAGGTAACGTTTTGAATTAATAATTTTATTAAATAATAATAATCTTCCATACACACTGATTAATAATGGCTAATGGCTACACTAGCGCCTATGACAAACTACAGTTTTGACATGATTAAGGTTTATATGAGTTAATGGTATTTTAAATTGTCAGAAAAAAAGCATTATGTGATTTTGTGTATACAGAGTTAAAGTACAGTGAATTTCAAGTGTGCTATTTTGTACTGAGAAAGCTAAACACAAGTGGCTATAGTCATCATAATGATTTTGTGTTATAAGTATTGTAAATGATCTACATTTTGTTTGTATTAAATTCCTGTGTGGACATGATACATTGCTGACTGAGATGGCAGACACACTACATATTGGAAAGTGTTACATGTTTTAGAGCTTTTACAACCTCAACCAGAGTGGAGGTTGTCTGGGGCCGGTGAACTCTTTTAGGTTTATTGAGCTCTGTGTGTGGTGAATCTCATAGCTCATTATGATGCAGCTCTGCCATGCTACAGTAGCTTCCTGAGATGATAATAACATAAACAGCCTCCGAGCCTCCATCATTGTTATCTGCAGGTGGGTGATTATGTCCTGTCCAGGGTTTTGGCTGGTTTACCACAGTTACTCAAAGTGACTTATGAAACATGATGCAACACATAAGAGATCAGAGGACCTTATTCTGCAGATTACAAGCCATGTGAACTATAGATTTTGACATTAATATTAATAATTCATCTGGCTGGATTTGTGCCTAAATCAAAACAATAGAACTTTTTCATGGAAGATGTTCCCTATTTCATCACAACAACATAGGTTGTCCAGGTACTAAACTGGCTGCAGTCCAGACCTGCTATTCAGCTAAAACATTTGCTACTTTATAAAATGGAATTTAAACTGTAGTAGGTAGACACAGTTTGTTTAAATTTGAAAGTAAATTACTAACCACCCTGTAGCAATTTCTAATGGTATTGGTCTGTCAGGAAAACTACAACACTGCATCTTATGTGGGATCTATTTCCGCTTGAATAATTTTCTACACCATGGTGGGTGTGTTTGCTCATTCACAGGTCCTGTCAGCCAGATGCATCACTACTCACTGCTCTACAAAGAAATATGTGCATTCATGTGTTTGAAGTTGAAGAAGAGTCAGACATAATGGCTGTGGTACTTGCTGGGAAAACGGGGCTACAAATAAAGGCTTAGGTGGAATAGCACACTTAAAAAGAAAGACAATATTCTAAAGAAAAAGGCAAAAAGAGAATCTCACACTGGAATAAAGCATGTGTATACATAATCAAATCCTTTCAGTGATAGAGAAAACCATGACATTAAAATGAAACTGGATTCTGAGCAGGTGTCTCTCTTGTCCAGCCAGGTAAGCCTCCAACATCACGTTCTAGCAATTTCTAATTGTGTTATAGTGGTTTGTTGCAAGCTTATAGCCAAAATGAGTGTCCATGTCAGTTGTTGCTTATATTATAGCATTCCAGTAAATGCACATCAAGACTGCTGCAGATTGCTAATATGATAATTTATTTCATGTTTAAATTGTGAATGTTGCAGCATTTCATCTACAGTCTGTTTCAAATTGTTATAAATGTAGGATTTCAGTTAAAAAATATATTAGTTTTTGTTGTTCTGTGGAGATTTTGCTTGTGTTGTGTCTCCTTTATGTTTAGATCATGGGGTCTGCACCATTCCTGCCCAAGCGACCTGGTGGCGAGCGGGGTGGGCAGAATTTTCACTTCATTTAAACCGGGTGATAAGCCGCTCAGATCGTATGGCATGTTTGGAACGCCCCTTTAAACACATGGGTGGAACAAATAAATCAGTATGTCTGCAGATAAACATACATACCATAAACATAAACATAGAAAATGTTCCAAAGTTGATAAAATCAAATCAAATTATATTTATAGGGCACTATTCATGCACAAAGCAACACAAAGTGCTTTACATAATAAAAACAAATTATGCATATTAATGCAATAAAATACAATAAAATGAAAACATCTGGCTGGATGCTGTTGTGAGGAAACAATATTTTGGGATATTTGGGAACCACCCAGGTCAGGGCAGGCTGGGGTCCACACCACAGCCACAGGGCTGCGGTGCAGGACCCCCAAGCCACCTAGACAAGGGCAGTCACCATGGCAACAACCCTGCAGACAGAGCAGAAAGAGCCATTGGTGTGGAGGATCCCCAGGAGGAAAACACTGGAGTTAAAAAGTAAAAACAAGAATAAGTAAACTTATAAACAATGAGAACTGATAAGAGTGACATGAATAAAAATACAGATAAAGGAGTTTAGGAAAAAAATAAAATAAAATAAATGTGTTCACAAAACCTTTGTACTTGGGTAAAAATAAAACAATAATTCTATTATTAATCTAGTCACACTTTCCATCTAGTGTGGGGATAAAAGACTTTTCTGCAAATCAAAAGCATGAAATAATGCAATGACGTACAAGAAATGAAAACACTGGACATTTCATGAAAGCTTCAGCAAGACAATCATATTGTTAAAAAAAATCTAGGAGTGATTCAAAGAGAAAATGGGTTCATTCAGACAAGGGCATATCAAGGGAAGTCTCTGTCAAATGGGCTGTATTAAGAGAGCTGCTGTCAAAAAGCCACTGACGAGCAGCAAGCAGGTATTTGGTGTCTCTGGAATCTCAAAAACCTCTTGATGCAGGATACTCCTGACATATATTACGGCCACCCATATCCAATGCCCACAAAGACAAACATTTGCAGTGTGCTCAAAAGTACATTAAAACTACTTTTTAAACAGCTTTATCCACTGATAAATGCCATTCTACTCTGTATGATCCAGATGGATGGAATTCTGGATGGTTGGTGGATGGTCATCTTGTTCCAACAAGGCTGGGACATTGGCAAGATAGTGGCGGAGTGATGCTTGAGGCTGGAATAGGGGGGAGTGAGATGGTAGGACCCTTTCAGGCCCATTTATGCTTGACGCAGAAGACAGATACGCAGACGTATGTTTTGTCCATCTTCTGCGTTGGTTACGGGCATAATTTGGTCTGTTTTCAGGGAGGTTAGGTATCCGTCGCTTGATGCAGAAGACCACCGGGGCAATACCACTGGAAATCGCGGGGACAGTGCTGAGCACAATAGCTGACATGCGACCAGCAAAAGAAACAAACCAGATAAGAAAACGATGAACAGCAAGGGGAGAAAAAAGCAGAAGAAGAATGAAGACGAGCACAACCACTGTAGAAATTGGACGAGCTTTTGTAGAAAAACTATACACGAATGTTTTGTACATGTTGGGCGGTTGGAAACAACTTTATACTGGTTCATTACCGCTGCCAAACAATGTCTGAAACTGACATTGGTTAGTGAGAGTGAACTCTGAACTTAGCACTGCCCACTAATGGAGGACTTAACAACCATGGCAACGCAAAACACGAATGGAAGTATGAGGACGGCAACATATGACAACTTTTGAAACAGACATTGCTATTTAAGCACGTAAGGGAGCATAAATGGGCCTTTAGGGTGCCTGAGGGTGTCAACATAACTTCTGTAAAATATATGCAAATTCTACCAGATTATGTCCTGCCATGGTATAAAAACAAAGAACAATGCTTTCCACAGCAAAAGCATTTAAATCTGAGACAATACACCATCCCATGCTGCAAAAATACTAATTAATCTTCGGATGCTTTGGGTGTAAAGAGAGAAAAAACCATGGTGTGGCCAGCATCATCCCTTGACCTCAACCCTGTTGAAAACCTTTGGTGCTTCCTTTAAAGGAAGTTCTGTCTGGGTGGGTGGGAGTATACTTCCTAACAGCAACTTTGGGAGGCATTTCTGGTTTTCTCAAATGAGATACAGGCAGAAACATGTTAGGTGGTTTTCATAATTATTTTTTCAACACCAAGTGACAAATAAAACAAGTAAAAAGCTTTTTCATCTTGCGTTTTTTATGGATCAACCCTGTTATTAGACCCCTTAGACATTATTCCAGTGCCAGTCTGTGTGGACATGTACTTTGAACGGGAAGTGGCTTTGTACAGCTAAAGCTAGGTACACAGAAAAAGATTATCGGGCTGCTTTTGTCCCGATTTTTCCCTTTCCTGACCAAAGACGGCAAGCGCCCGATTATCTTAAGTCTTATCCATTAAAACTATCATTTGGTCTGAGGTGTGTAAAGAGTCCCAACAATCGGCTCTAAAACGGGTGGTGGCTGATGATCGGAAATATTGAACATGCTCAATATTTACTACCAAAAATCGTCACGTGTGTGGAAACTCCTCAGTTGTGACTATGTGGATTGTGAAGTGGATTGGAATGTACCCAATCAGAGAACGAGCTGACTGGGGAGTAAGGAAGGATATAAAGTCCGTGTTCATGCCATCTCCAATTATCTCCAATATTTTTTTCAGTTCTGGATTTTTCTGTTAAGAATAGTCGCAAGACCACTATCATTACTTCATCATGTATGTCCTCTGCCACGCAGGTTGTTGTGTTTGTCCGGTTGTTGCCAAGGTTCTTCTTCTTTGTCTTTCTTAGATCACGTTTGATCACGCAAGTTTATGGCTTGGAGGACTAGATTGTGGGACAGCATCGTTACGTGTGTGTTGTTCTGTACTGAGATCATCGGAGCGCAACACACACAGTATGATCAAAACAGTTAAATCACAGATTTTCTATCTTCATTTGGGGTCTCTAACAGACAAAAAAATCTTTTCAGATTTAGAAAATCCTTATGTGTGTACTAGGCTTAAGCAAGATAAGTTGTGTTTTAAAATTTTGGACACTTTTTCTGGTTTCCAAGATCTTTGCCCACTCCAGCTTTTAATTTAAACTGAGTATCTATCTATCTATATATATATATATATATTCCATAAACAATGGCATCTCTCAATTCTAGCTGTTTCCTCTTTTTACATTTTTGTATAAGATTTGAATAATTTCTTATATTTGACACAATATCAATATCTTTTTTGTTTTTTAAACAAGGTTGCAAGAAAGCTTTGTTGAAACAGAAACCTTGTAGTATGGTAAGCTAAAGCTAAATGTGGTTAGACTCAAAAATGACTCACAATAACATTTCAGCAACATTCTAAAATCATTGCTGCAGTAGTAGGGAGTGTACAGACCACCTATCTCTTAATTACGTAATCTTAGCTTATTTTAATTTTAACAAGGAAAGTGACTGACTGACTGACTGACTGACTGAGTTCAGAAAGCACAAAACAAAAACAAAAACCAATGCACATATATGTTCATATTAACAGTAGTGACTCAGCATTCTGTGAAATAGAGTTCTTATACTAATGAACTGGCAAAATGTTATTACCAACTCTGCTGCTCACCTTGATTTTATAGAGATTTAAACTTTTTCTAAACTCTTGTGGCATTACAGCCCACAGATTTAATCTTGCTCCCCCTATCAATCTTGTTTCTAGCAGCAACAAGCACCAAATGGCAGACAGTAAGCAGCAAGCAAGTGAACATATTAGTCTTAACTGACTAAATACTCAATTATTATTGGCCGTTAATGAAGAAACATCCAGTCACCCAATGGCAGGATTTGATTTTGTACAAACATTTTCTCCTCAATGTTATGTTCACTTTCTCTTTTATCAGATTTATTATTTGTGCTCCCAGCTATATTTCATCTAATTCATAGGAGTCTCAAACCTGCAAGTGGTGTGTGTATTTTTGTCTTGCAGCATTTTTTTTGTTCTTTTTTTCTAGAAAACCGAGAGCAAAGGTTTCCCTTTTCTTCTGTCTCTCTTTCACTGTCTGACAGCTTCTTGGTTTTGTCACATATAATCTTGGTGGGATCATCCTGTTGCACTGCGCTGGTCTGCTGAGCTCCATGAAAGTAGCCAGGAGCAAGCCAGTAGCCAGGCTCATGGGGGCTTCTGAGGTAACTACAGAGACAAAGAGATGAGAGAGACTGGCAGAGATGATGATGGAGAGCTGTTATTAAATGTAGAAGGACACTAGTCAACTAGGCCCATGCGAGCCCTCTGGGTAAAGGCTGGCTGGCTGGCTGTGATTACAGTTAACAGACCTCCAGACAGTGAAGGGGGTGGGGATGGTGCTGGGTGATTGAAAATCAGAGGTGAGGTGGTCCTCATCTGTTGTCTGGCCCTTATACATTTTAAATATTTTTTTAAAAGCAAGTAAAGGATCATTATTGTTGCAATAACACTATGAGAGAGAGAGAGAGAGAGAGAGAGAGAGAGAGCGAGAGAGAGAGAGAGAGAGAGAGAGAGAAAACACATTTATCATGCCCTTTTCTTAGGCAGGCTTTTTTTTTTCATCCAACCCAAATTCACAGATGACCTAGTTAGAAAGCTCTTTTGGGTGCAGTGCAGAGATTTTTAAGAAACTTTTTTTTTTCATTTGGAAAATTTAATAGGATTCTAATTTTGATAAAACAACAACATCACAACCATACAAAAATATAGGAATATATGTGGAGCTGCTTATGTTGAACTGCACCAAGGGTTATCTTCAGCCCAGTAGAGTCAAAGCAGTGGGCTAAGTATTTTATCCCTCAAACACTGATGCGATAAGAGAGCAGCCTGTTCAGTCCTTTGTTCACCAGCTGAGACACAGTGTTACTCTCTGACGGCTGCTGTGAGATCACTGGTAGATGAGAGTGTTAGCATATTTTTAGACAAGTGTTTCATGTGAGGAATCTTACTTCTAAATAATGAGGGTGCCCTTCTCCCGTGGCTGCAACTCAAAGATCAAAACTGCAGCAAAGAGATGCATACAAGCAGACGTTCAAATGTCTAGGAGGAACACACAGAGGAAATGGGATCCAAAATGCAATACTGGTGAGAGAATTTTGGGGTATGCAAAATAAAAATGAGAGAAAAGATCAAGGTGACCGTAACAGCGCAAGAAGAAGAAAAAAAAGAAAAACTGAAGTTTTAGCTTTAAATATTGATTAGAGGTTGAGAAACCCAACTACTGTAACAGTATCAAGCAAGAACATACTGTACTACTGAGCTTACTAATGTCATGAGACAGTTCCGCTCTGTCTTTCTGGCATCTTTTTCGTTTCCTGGTCTTACCCGGCTTTTCTTCCCCCTCTACCTGCAGCTGTGCCTGTTGGGATTGAAGCACACCTGTCCCTCATCACTTTCATCACTGTTCCAAATAAAAGCCTGGTTTCTTTATTCACCAATCACCAGTCTGTTGTCAAATATTAGAGTTCTTGTTATCAGAAGCTTGTAGGCTATATGTTTGGTCTCCTGTATGCAATGCTGCAGTATGAATATGGGACTGGTTGTGTCCATGAAGGTACTCAGGATGGATTTGAGTATAAACATCTGAATTTTTAAAACTTGTACATTATTAAACGTAAGTCTTAGATTAAACATGGAAAGGTTCAGTATTTCTAAAAGAGATTTGTTTCTTTATCACTAACATTTGTAAATTTCATATCACCATCTGGGAAGAACTATTCAGAGGGGTGGAATCCCACAGAACCAGTCACTGAATGGGGGCCATTTGTGGATTGTTATCACACCTTCACCCTCCCTGTAGCTACCAGCACAGGACACTGATTAGCCAAGACTTAAGGCCCTGTTTACACCACAGCAATGGGAGAGTAAAAAGCAAAAGTTTTGATGCATTCTAACTTCTTGTTTACATGGTAACACAGTTTTGTGTGAACAAAACTGCAAAGATTTTACAACAGCTTCCAGAGTGAAATTTTCTCACAATGCAAGGCGAGTGATATCAGTGTAAACTTGAAGTGGAATTTTTTGGTGACGATGACGTCTTTCACATCATCTTGCACTTGCATACTTGGACCCTGCCTAACCTGCAAAAAGCACAACAATAATGGTGGACTTCCATGTTACGTTTGTGCTACTTCATCTTTAATTTATTTGGTCTGTTGAAGCAAAACCTATTTCTGGTAGAGTATTTGTCCCGTCAGTGGAAATACACTATAACGTTTCTGTTATGCTTTGCACTTTTATGAGGATGCTGTACACACCTAGGTATGTTGTTCCAAACTTTCACTGTCCAGTAGAGGCTTAGCATGCACACTAGATTGTTTCTGGTCCTCTTTGTGTTTTCCCCTGCACAGACAGTTTTCATTCCGCTTTTGTGTAAATTCTTCTTTTTTTTTTTTTGCAAAAAACACAAAGGAAAAAATATTTGCGTTTTGTGTGAAAACATTGTGTAAACAGGGCCTTAAGTGCTGTGGATAGAAACCAACAGTGTCTATCAGGGAATGAATGTGTGTTATAGAAAAAAGAACTTTATATACTATCATTAGTAGTGCTATATGAATGTGTGTTTGATTGGGTGAATGTGACATGAAGAGTAAAAGCGCTTTGAGTGGTCAACATATGACTAGAAAAGCACAATATAAGTACAGTTCATTTACTGTTCCCAAGTCACACGCATGTGCATATGTTAGGTCACAGCTGTGCAGTCAAAAACAGGGCTATTGCCAAAATTATTCTGCTACTACGGCATACAACTGATACAAACTGAAAATTTCATACAGGGATGAAAGGTTTGTTTTTTGACACCACAAAATTCAAGAAATTTAAGCGGGCGCTGCTTGGACTACTCACAGTACACAACAAACAAACAGTACTACTGCCCACGGTGCTGAGAGAAACATGATGGATTACCTGCGGTGTTTGGAAATTGTAATGTATTAAATGAATAAACATGTGATGCTGACAAATTTATGCTCCAAAGACTCATGCTGCAGTGGGGATGCCTGTTTACAGAGCAGGTTTAGTATCAAGGACAAAGTTGATGCTAATCTCAGTTTCAGCTTCAAATGATCTGTCAAAAGTGTTCTCTGTTCTGCCTGCAAAAGAATAGTTGTAATTTCTTTCAAATTACCTTTCTGAATATAATATATATCTGGTAAGTGTTATTATTTATTTTAAAGCAGTGTTATGAGTTTATTTATTTTGATTTGAAGTGAGGTTGTCAATTTTTTTAGAGGTAACATGAAAGTGTGACTGTGCCAAAATACAACTATAAATAATCCTAAAATACTAAATTATTTGTCATGACATACATCTTCATAACAAAACAAGCCACAACATTAAAAACCACTGCTCTGTGAAGTAAATATCAGTGATCATCATGTTCTGCTAATAAATCCTGAGTCCTAGAAGTAATGTGGATACTTAGTTTGAACCCTTAGGAACACTGCTGCAGACCAAGCACACTCACCATGCACTGACACTCCCCATTGTTTTGGCTTTTCATGTAAAAGAACACAGTGTGCAACACTAAAAAATACAGCTCGAGGAACCCAACAAACCACCAGGACTCTGGTCTGATTGACCATTGATAAAACAAGCCAGATCCACAGACGTTCCCCTCCATAACTCACAGGACACAAAAGTCACACCCAGGGGTCTCAGCTCCAACGGTTCAGAGATGTTTTGGCATCATAACGCGGGATTTGACATATAGGCTTTACTACTGTGGCTGATCAGTAGTTGAAATACAGAAACTTCAGCTTGTCAATATTTTGTGCATTATTGACCATGTTGCTCACATTTGTCTCTTTCTTCCTCGAGTTACCTTTTGTCTGGTGTGGTTTCATTCTCTTTGCTTGCCGGTGCTTCCTGAAGATCTGGGAGGTTGGCAAAGTCATCCTGTTCAGCCAGCCCGATTGCTAGAGACAGAACAACCATCTTCCCCTCACTGGACACACAGACAAACAAGGCATCACAAGACCACACAGGGACAGCATGTGGACAAGTACACACAGGGGCACACATATTATGCCGAAAAAAACAGTCAGGGACAGAAACGCAGCAAGACACCCAGCACACACTCATGTCGTGAACAAAGAGAAGAGCGGGAGAGAGGTGGTCGACTGTTGAGAGGACACTGCCATGTTTTATCTTAACAGTCTATGCAATGTATTTTACTCAAACCTGCAAGCAATTATAAGCCATGAATTAAACATTATACAGTATGCTTGCAGCCATACATTCATTTTCTGCACCCAGCTTATTACAATTCATGGGTCTGGAGCCTATCATAGCTCCTAACTTACAGCCACTTTAATGTAAACATCGCTGAATGTGACCATTTGTTGACATATGAAAAAGAGTGGGTTTTGTAGGTTCATTGTATGTGCAGAGGAAATGGTAACCTTTATATTCAAATATTATTCTGCTGTTCATATTTTAATACTAAAACTCAACATCTGACTGTTGAAAGTGGATAAAAAGTCAAAACAATGAATGTTTTAATAATACAAATCAAATATTCGTATTATTATTAACATAAATAAGTAACATTAATTAATGTAATAATACACAAATATGAGTTGCTGTGATTTTTTTTTAAGTTTAGAAAATAGTACAGCACAAAATGTCAGGAAAAAAAGAACTCACCAGGAGTAGGTCTTTTTTTTTTTTATTCACTCTACAAGCTTGGTAAGACTGTGCTATTTAAAGAGTCTTTAATACATGACAAAGTCTTATCAGTTTTTATATAATGAGTAGAGCCTGTGATTATCAAGTATGCTGCTGTGCTAGTTTCTTCTAGGGAAACATGATTGTAGATGGTACCAATTTATTGGTCACATGCTGATTCTTCAGGTCTTTAACACTGGAATTATGTTTTGTTGACTGTAGTACAGCACCCCATGCATTTCTGTAATATAAAGGTTTACTACAGTTTGATTATCACAGGAGATGATGAAAGTGATATTAATCCAAGCCAACTGTTGATATAAAACCTGTTAAAAAAAATCCATAAGCTGATTTTCTTCCAGTGTGATTCATTGTTGAAGTGTGTGGTGTTTTATAATGGCCCAGTAAACCATGTGTCTTCTTAAACGCTCAACGATGCATTCAGTTGCTCATGATTTTTTTAAAATTCTGCTAGAGCCACTTGTATGGCAATCATAATTTAAATTTTAATCTTCCTTTGCCGACAGATTGAGAACTACTGATACCTATGTTTTTTTTTTTATTGTTATTTATTTTTAATCGCCATCAGTGTCTGTTTGAACAAAATATGTTAAAACAGAAAAGCAAATCCCTGAAATAAAATGATATACAAAACAGAATCAATAAAAACTAAACAAATCCATGAAAATCGAGGTTGTCTTTCCAGAAAACAAGCAATAGAAAGAAATTAAGTTGATTTTCAGTTGTTATTCTCCCTTTAACTATGCCTGGAGTCATTCAAATGATCATATACTAAAGTAAGTTGCACAGTGAATTCAAGAGGCCCTTCAAACAGTGGTCTTAACAATGCATACTTGACCACAACTAATTTTACAAGTTAGTCAAAAACAGCAATAAAGGCACATATTCTGCCCTATTCTTGCTTTTATTTTTTCCCCTGCCACTACCTTGCTCTGATATAATTTATATAGCCAATGCAATGACAACCTTTACATCTTTCTCTTTCTACACTAATTTCCTTAAGGGCAAAACTAACCTGAGATTAAGTTTCTGGGAAAGTCTTGTATTATTTAAAGTCTTTCTCAAGGCACTGATAAAAGCCCTAAATACTCATTTGTGTACATTAAAAGAAGTTTTTTTTATTCATTTTTTTTTTTACTAAAACAATCCACATATTCCCTTATAATGCCTTAATACATCACAACAACTTTGCCCAATCTATTTTCTTCCTCCTTTGTTACTTTATCAATCCATCTAGCATAGTGGTAAACACTGTGAAGTGTGTGTGGAAAAAGAGTCTGATGTGTAAATCTGAAGTTCCCGGAAAAAAAAGGTTCTGTTTTGGTGGATTAACACTTGTTGGAAGGCTTTTGCTTCACTTACTAGTCTGTTTTGCTCACCACTTCACACTGCTGCATATGAGCAGTGTTTCATTTGTACTCATTGAGAGTCTCTATTGTTTTTATTGCTCCTTTACTCCTCTTTTCTGCATATCTCTCTCACTCTTTCTCTCTGTCTCTGCAACTGTTTAGGTGGCAGCTTCCTCCTGTCGTTCCGTTGCATTTGAGACAGAGATTTAGGGAGAAAATGGACACCTCCATGAAGGTATAAAACAGCCCTTAGTCTGGCTACAAACTGGAAGCCTGGCATATAGCTTGTTACATACGAAGCTGTCAGGGTGTTTATGTGCAATGTACAATTGACCCGGATGTTAATGAGAAACTGCGTCTGAGGCAGGACGGTGTTGAGCATGCAGCGATGTCCATGTCATACATACCACATGTATTGTATTAATTTTTGTACTTTCTCACCACTTTGATTAACTGTTATTTAAAGCTATCCATTCAGCCTTGCATCAGCAGAAATGCTGACGTGACAACTCTCTGCTTCATGCTTTTCCACGTTAACTACGCCCACCTTTAATATCCGTCCACTCACACAATAGCTATTTCTCAGAGCCCCACAAGAAGAAAGTTCTGCTCGGCTGATGCGTCGAGAACAAGCGGTGTTTGTGGATGTATAATGATGTACTTTTGCTCTCCTGGCACTGTAACAGCCTTATGTATCATGTATGCTCTATTCAACAGCTGTGTTGAGGCTGCTTGTGTGTATCTATACTACAACCTTTCTGTTGTAAGATTCCTCTGATAACGTCCATAAATCGGCCACACAAAGCATTGTGTACTGTGGCACTTTTAGGTACAAACCAGCAAAATTGTAATGGCCAATCAACTGGACATTGTGGTCCATAATCAGCAGAGGAAAGCTGTTGTGATTGACATAGCCATCCTGAACGTTGGCAATATCAGGAAAATAGAAGATGAGAAACTGGAGAAATACCAAGGAAGAAGACCTGGAAAAAGCCTGGAAAGCAAGAATAGTACCTGCCAGTCTGATGTTGACTCTTGTCTTATCTCTTGCTCTGTCCCTTTCTTTTTCTTTTCCTATCTTCCTCCAATAATGTACTCTTGTCTTTCTTTGATGAATTAGCCACAGTGCATGTTCAAAAGGCCAGTGTGCTGTTATCCAGTTGCGGGAGCGTGATGCAGTGCAAAAAGTGAAACTCAGCTGTAACATGAAGTGCGGTTTCTCAGCCTTGGGACACTGCTGGGCATTGATGGCTCCAGAAATCTACATAATAAATGTCACTGTATATTTAAAGCAAGTCAGAAACACATTTAGTTGAGTTCCGAAAGTTACATAGTGCTGCTTTAAGAGATGAAAAGTTTTGGTCTTTTTTATTTTTACATTAGCATTACTAGCATCCGTAGCATCTTAGTTCACTGTGACATAATGTGGGTGCCAAAACTCTTTATTTCACAAGAATCTGCATTCCTATTGCGCCTGAAACATGACACGAAATGATAATGAGACAAAAATCTAAACTTCTTTCAAACTGCAAATATTTAAATCCTCCGGTGATGAGCCAGACAGTATCACAGCAATGAGTACACAAGGAAGTGTGCACATAAAAAGCATGAATACATATCAAGAGGATCAAAAGATTTAATAAAATGAATCGGATGTCATCATCTTTTGATATTTTCTCCTTATTTTCCTCTGATCTTCCTCCTCTCATCTCTGCAAATATGACATTTCAATTTTTCTATCCTGCCATATGCTTTCTATAATATGTTTCTTCCTTAACAAAACACTGTTTGTAGAGGCAGTATTGACACGATGAACACAGTGTTCAAGAGACAGTGGCCCATCAGGAATGTATAAACAGGACTAACATGACGGTTATCAATGAACTCAATGGATTTGTATAGATGATGAAAAACGACACATACACACACTCCAACTCCAGGATGCTGAAATCATTACCACCTACAGCAGGTCTATTGATCTGAAACAAAGATGAAGTGGCAAAGGGGACAAGTGGAAGTGAAGCCGCTGCATTAAGCTGTTCATACCCCACTGATCGCAAATGCATGATATTCCCATACCCACAGGGTCAACAGCTGAAGTGTCTGGTCCAGTCAGATTCATACGGGCAGGCACTATGGGCGATGTCACCTCAGTATATATATACTCAGCCTTATTTGAATGATGATTTACACAGGCAGCAAAGCTATTGGCCTGCAGACAATGTTAATAGGAAGATAATACAGGAGTAGGGAGTAATGGGTACAAATGCATGTAAAAGTACCCATCCCCCTTGGTGTTTTTCTTATTTTTGCATCACAGGCTGTAAATGGAAAAAGAAACACTTATATAAGATCTTGTGCTACCAATTGCCTTAATAAGTAGGATAATTTGTTAAATAAGGTCCACCTGTGAGCAACTCAAGTGCCAAATGATTTCAGTTTATATACACCTGTTCTGGGAAGACCACTATTGAAACTATCAGGAGGGGTTGAAGTACAAATTGGGGTTGAGCTAACAGAGAATGTGAAAAACTTAGAGAACCCCATGCAGCATAATTAAATCCATCATTACAAAATGGGAATATATGTGCACCAAAACTGTATCTATACGGCCATTATAAGCCGTACACTTTAGAGAGCTGGGCTGTACAGAAGATTGGCTGAACAAGTCATTGCTTCAAGAAAAAAAAGGCACATTGAAGACTTTCCGAACATATGAAAAAATGTCTTCTGGTCAGATAAGACTGGTGTGGGGATGTTGTTCATTGATAGGGACTGGGAAACTGTTCTAAACATTTCCGACTGCAGATATTCAATTTAATTTCAAGTTGTAAGGCAAAAAAAAAAAAAAAAAACAACAGCCAAACAGGTAAATATTATATGGATGAATGAGGGTCTGTGTTTATGGTCAGGAGGAAAGGAAGGTGTGAGGCTGCTTTGTAGAGCACATCATCTGTAATCCATCATTCAAGTCAAACAGAGTAAGAGAGCTAGCTCGCCGCTCCACCTAACTCAGACAATCAGAAGCCTGTGCACATGAGTATCTCTTTATAAGTGAATGGATAGGAAAATTGTTTGTAAGATGCTTTTTGCTAAGTGTGTAGTGAGTATTTCTTTGGTCAGTATATGTCAGTATAAGTCTTTTAGGTTTAAAAACTAGTTGATAACTTCATAAATGCACAAGAGAGCAGTTCAAAATAGGTTTGGATTTCTCCACATTGAAATGCCAGTCAGTGGCTGTAATTGTCCTGCTTTTAGCTTTATTGGCCATGACCAGTGACAGGCCCATTAGTCCATAAAGAACTTTTCAGAAATAAGGTATGCTTATATCAGCTTTGTTGGTCTGTTAAAGTTATAGCACTAAGTCATTTAGACATTGGGCATGCTAACATTAATGTTTTACATGACTTACAAGCATGCCCTTGAGTGTGATGGAAGGGGCCATGATGTACGATATTTGCCATTTGCTTAGGTAATCTACTAAGTTATGAAACAGAAATCTTTATAGACTGAGTTTTCTCACATCATGTCTTATTACCAGGAATTCATATCACCATGCTAAATGTCTTTGTGTCAGTCATAGCAATGATGGATGACGACAGCAGAAAATACAACTTTTCTACATGTTTAAGATAATTGAACAGTCAGTGTGATACTCATGAGAACTAATAATTACATTATTATTATTTTAAACTTAAAAAAACTGGTTCTTTTATCAACTACTAGCATACTAGTTTATCCTCTGTACAAGTATATACTCATACTAGTATGCATGGAAGGTCTACAGTGTTCCAGTGAAAAATTAAACTGCAAACATAAACAAAAAATTTAAGTTATCCTGCAGAACATGTCAAATTTGATTTACCGAGCACACATCAGTTTGCACTTCCTGTGTGTTATGGTTTACAATACTGCCTTGGATACAAAACACAAGAATCACAAGAAGTTACAACCTACATGCTAACAATGGCAAGCTTCCAACAAGTAAGGCAAGTCAGGCTGGTTCATTGAGCTGACTAGTTGAAACATTTGTTTACACATAACAAAAAGTGCATTAACTTAAGTGAATGAAAGCTATTTAAATGTAATTGCTTTCTGCTGTAAACAGTGTAATCCAGGGACATATATCTATATATATATATATATATATATATATATATATATATATATATATATATATATATATATCTGTTTATGTATATGTATATGTATTACTATACTTTTGTTACTTCAGTATATTTTTCAAGTTGTAAAACATGCTCTTGTATTTTACACATCTATGCCAAAAAGTTCATTTTTTCTATTTTACAGCTGTTTACGTTAAAGCAATTATTAGTCAATATCACTTTTTGCTTATTAAATTATTTTAACTTATGCACAAGCTCTAATAACTTCCTCCAAACAGCCTGAAACTTACTATATGGTTGAGTGCACATCTCATTTAAAAAGTGAAGGTGGGTTTTTTAAAGGTCTATTCAAGTCCTGTGAGATGCATTAAACTAGGTCTGTAGTACAGCAAATATTAACATCATGCACATTTAGACCTTACACAGCAGGAAACTTTAAGGAACTTACAAGAACGACTTGACATCCAGACCTCTGTTGCGAATCTGCTCCATCATGTGGTCCCAGCTGCCTGGATTTGACCGTGATCGGCCAGCCCCTGTTCCTCTGTACCGGGAGGCTCCAGCCGGACTCCCCCGGACCCCCCGCGGGCCCCCACGGTGGCCCCCGCCGCCTGGGCCTGTGTGTAGCTGACCCAGACTCTGTGAGGTGACCGGGGGGTCGTTGGGACCCGGAGGGGGCTGGTGAGTGAGGGGCTGTTGGAGGCTCTGCTGCCGGACCAAGGGTCGAGGACGTGCCACAGCTGAGGACGGGATGTGCTCCAAGGTGGAGGCTGATGAGAGAGAGGCATCCCCGAAACTGTGCAGATACACATAAGCATAGAGGGAGGAGAGTGATACAAAAAGACAGGCATTAGAGTTAGACATGGCATGCATCCCTGTACAGGTAGTTGAAGATAAAAGTAAATAAGATGAAAGTATTGATAAAATCAGAAGCAAATCTTCATGTTGATATGAAAATGAGTTGGTGAGGATAAAGATTGCATGACCATATGTAAATGCAGTACTGACTTAATTATGAGAACACAATGTTTCCAGAGAGTAATCTAGAAGAAAACAACCAACAAGGGAGTTAAAAAAAAGGAAAGTATAGAGTTGTCTAAATACTAAAATTACAGTCAAACATCTGGATGAGGACAGCTTTGTAGAATTTTTGAGTTTATGCTGCTTGATGTGTATGAACATGTAGAGGGCCCGGTGCTGTGAAGTGAGATTAAATTCAAGCTAAAGTGTGAGGTATTGTTGTCACTTAAGTTGAGTCTCAGTCTTCTGGGCTAAATCGTTTCTGCATGTTATCTTGCTCACTAATTAGCTTTGACCTACTTTTACCTTCTTTCCTGATGCCTTTTGATTCCATCAGTTTTTCTCTAAGGTCCTTTCTACACCTAACTGTTTTCCCATCCACTCTCATTTACCTTTTGAGCTTCTGAATTCAGACGTTCTGTATCTTTCCTCTTTGTTATTTTTCCCCACCTTCAGCCCTTGCATCACTTCATCTCCACACCACCTTCAGTCACTGCTCTTTAAATCTGCTCTCTAATTATTGGTCTGCTTCTCTCACAATGCTGTATTAGTGCTTCACCCCTTATCCTCTCCTCAATCACTGCCCTGCCTCATGACTGTAAGCTTGTGCTAAACAGCTCTGTCTGGAGCAAATGCTGTGAGGGAGGATTTACTGCCTGGACTCTAGATGCTTTAGCAGTGCTCTTCTGTGTTAACTCGGCTCTAACTCTGTTGGAGAGCCAAGAGACAAGCACCCGGAGGAGCACGACCATGCTCGATCAAGTAAATACAAGACAGGATCTCATATACACATGCAGTGAAGCAAGCACACTCAAACACACATACGCTCTCACATAGATCCAACTATTAGGTTTGTCTTTTGGATAACAATGTTGACTTGAGCCTAATATGTTTTATACACACACACACACACACACACACACATATATATATATATATATATATATATATATATATATACATATATATACATATATATATATATATATATGTATATATATATAATATATGTAAAGGTTATAGAGCTTTATTAAGTCATTCGTTCATTTGTCCATTAATTTTTTTTACACTTCCATGGCGTGGATGGAAATCCCGGTTTCGAGCCATCTGTGTCAAAGATGTGCACCAATTATTTGGAGTTGGAAATGAGTCTTAAGGCCGACTTATACGCGACGCAGAAGATGGATACGCAGACGGAGGGACATTCATCTGCCGTGTCAGTTAATCACACAATTTGGTCCGTTTTTACGGACCTTAGCCATTCCTCGCTTGGCTTGACTCAGAAACCTGAGCAATACCACCGGAAATCGCAGTCTTGTTGGCATGGGACCAGCAAAAGAAACAAACCAGAGAAGAAGAGGAATAGGAAGAAAAAAACAAAAACAAAAGCAAAACAAGGATGAGGACAATAGCTGTCAAAATTGCGTGAGTTTTTGAACAACGGCTGTGCGAGTGTTTAGGGTGTGTTGGCTGTTTGGAAACAACTTTAAAGAGATGCATTACCGTTGCCAACCAGTGTCTGAAACTGACGCTGAACCGTGGGAGTGAACTCTGAACTCAGCACTGGCCACTAGTGGAGAAATTGAATTAACAACCATGCCAGCGTAAAAGATGCATGGAAGTATGAGGATGTTGACATATGACAACATTTGAAATGGATGTCCCTATTTACGCATGTAAGGGAGTATAAATGAGCCTTTATGTGTCAATAAGCTGAAACACCGTATAGTTTAAATAATTTGGGGGATATTATCAGAAATGTAATATAGCCTGCTACATTCACAGCTCAATGTCACTCAATTATACAATCTTATCCTTTAAAAGCACCTCAAATCTGTGAGAATCCAGCAGTCTTATCTTTTTCTTAATAATTTTGGGTACAATACAATGTTTGATGTAAAACACAACTTAACAAATACTACAGTTTGGGTCATCTGCAGGAAAGCTTTCTCTGCATGTGCATTTAATCCTTATACCCTTTCGAATAGCATTGCACGGTGTGGACAATGGTGATTCTTCTGCAGTCTCTTGAAAAAAAACCATAGATTTTGTTATTGTTCTCAGATTTTTCTTTTTCTCTTATGAGATCTGGTGAGTCACACTCATAGTATACAGTTCCTAGGGTCACAATTTTTGGGCTGTATCTGGTCAGGCTCAGGGGGACCCCATGGACCTCTGCAAACTGGTGCATATGACAAAATCTACACCAAAAAATGGTTGTCTTTGTGTTGGCCCTGCGATGGACTGGTGACCTGTCCAGGGTTTACCCTGCCTCTCGCCTGCTAATTGCTGGGAAAGGCTCCAGCTTCCCTGCAACCCTGAATTGGACTAAGTGGTATAGAATATGAATGAATGCATGAAAATGCAGCAACACATTCATGCAAAGACATCTTTATATGAAAATCTGAGCAGAAATAGTAAATATTGCAGCTAAGATATAGTCAATATTAAGAATAAATAAAAAGCTCTATACAAGCTATACAAGCTCTATATTGCAATTATTTCTGGGTTTAACAATCATGTTATCACAACTGACATCATGATAAATCAATGCATCGGGCTGGATTGATGGTGACATTAAGCTGGACATCTGGGAGCTAGTCCACATGCTCATAGATTTTTGCCAGTCTGTCATGAATTTGACAGAATTCCCACATTTGAAAAATTCTGTGGTCTTACAACACAGAGACCTTTTCTCATAGTGATTCTCTCTCTTCTCCAGGCACATGAATATCTTTGCTTTCTTTTGTATTTGTCTGTATAACACCAGCCACAGTCATATATATGCTCTGAACATGAGCTCTCTTTTTCTACTAAACCCTGATTGACTTAGATGGTTATTTTCACATTTATTCTTACTTGGAAGTCTGTTAAGATGACTATAAACATTGAATGATTTTTTACTTAAGAGAAACTGAGGAGTGTGAAAAACAAAGCGAGCACAAGAAAGACAAAAAAAAACAGAGCAAAGAGCGAAAGGGAGAATAAGACAAGCAGAAAAGAGGAGAGGTAATTGCCCAAAAATAGAAACCAGTTCCAGAGGATAAACAGAAATGGATTTAGACCTAAAAAGAAAAGCGCTGAATAGGGATCAAGACATATCAATGACAGGAGTGACGAATAGATTTTAATTGGGATTAAAGTTCATGTACTCATTTACTGCTAACTTGTCCAGCAGGTATATATCATAAACTTAAAAGATTTACTTGAAAAATCACTAAACCTACAAAAATTAGAGCTCAATGCATCTTTACAAAACATGCAAATGAACACTAAATAAATTTGTTGACATGCTCAGCATTTACAGTATGCTGCAGAGTCAGGATGCACAACAAATAAGTGCCATGTGATGTGTATGCATTGTAGAGGTTTGGGCTGCTTGTATAAGCTAATTTGCTAAGCTCATTAATGCCAGATTGCTCAGTTATTATGTGTGAAAACAAATTAATAAAGTCCTTATTCTGGTCAAGTAGCAAATATAGATTCTAAAGTCAGTTTTGTAGAACTTTAACAGGGACTGAGGTTAATGAAAACAGTTGGATAACAACATATGAATGGGAGAATTACATATATGACGTTTGTGTACTGAAATCTACTGCACCTACAATGTAATGATCCTTTCAACTATATTTTCCTTTTATTCAATAACTGAGGTATTTATAAATGAATTATTACCTTAATACTAAAGCTTCTACCCTGCACCCCTTTTTACATGCATATACTTTATTATGTTTTTGTTTTGCTCATCTTGCAACTGTTTCACTTGTTAAATGTGCAATCGGAATAACTTTTCCATCTGTATCTGGACTGCCTCATCAGGGTCATGAGCCAAATTGTTTAATCACAGTATTCTTTTTAAAATTGTAGGTTGAACTTGAAGGTACCCGTTTAACCTGCCTGGAACTGGGCCAGGTTCAGTTTATGCAAGCAGTCTCATCTTGTGCTGTTCTTTTAGATTGGAGCTTGGAGCAGGTGCATGACCCTAGTCTTAGTCTGTATAGATAGCATGGCCAGCCTTTAAATACTTTTTTTTTTTTTTTATCCAAACTTTATCCACTTGTTAGTTCTCGCTTTTATCTGGCTGAGACTTGCATGTAAAACTGAGCTATGATTTACTTAAGTTATAAAATAAATGAGTAATGAGTAATAAGTATGAGTAATTTGTTTCCTCAATGTGTTTTTTAATTTTGTTGAAAAACAAGCACCTTTTATCAGCCAGTAGCTTGTAAAATGTTTTCTTATTCACCTCAGGGTTTATGGAACAAATGATTAAAGTGGCACGACTGAACTTTGCCATCTGACTTGCATTCTATCTCCTATAAAAGCCTGTGCAATGTAGACTCTTGTCTCGGGTGGCTGTAGCTCAGCAGGAAAAGCAGTCGTCTTCCATCCGGACGGTTGGTGGATTGATTCCAGGCTTTCACTGACTACATGTCGAAGTGTCTCATCTCAGAGTCAAAAAATCAGCAGTAATAACTTTGGAATTAATTACTATTGGTAATATCCAATAGTAATTAATCAGTTTTATCCCTAAATGAACGCCAAGGTGCTGCTACTATCATTGTGCTGTTCATCTCTCTTCTAAAAGAAATAAGGAAGCAGCTACTTCTATTTCATTTTCTCTCTCTCTCTCTCCTTTCTTTTCTTTTTTGGTAGCTTTATTTCCCTTTTTTTGGAGAATTTTCCCTGCCTCCTGTGGCTGTCCATCAGAGGCTACTGGCAGGATAACAAACCAGTTGAAACAGCCGGTGCAGGTGTGGAGTGAACCACTGTGCACTGTTTTAAAGGGGGAGAGAAGCTTCAGAGACAATCCAGAATTATTGTAAATGGAGAATTAAGAGCAAACTGGAGCTTGTGTTTCTATGAAACTGTAATATTGAAATTTGCATTTTAGTCAAAGAAAACTGCCTTCTGTCCTGGTTACTGTTATATTATCTTATCCCTTACTGCTGGATGATTAATGTTTGTGTGACCTGCTTAGATTATACTGGGGCATGTGCCCCGGTAAAAGAGGTCTGGCAATGCCAACATATTTAGAGATGTTTATATACTATATAAACAAAGAAAAAAATAACAACCAAACAAGAAAATCATATTAATGACAAATAGGTTTCTAAAAAGGTTTACAGATGGATATAGCCACCTTTATCAAAAAACCTTCTTAAAAACATTTTCTGCAGTTCTTACTATTTCATATAGATGAACAGATAGTCAATGCTAATAAAAAAATTGTGGCAACTAATTAAAATGTCACATAAATTTCTAACTTTGGTTTGCAATCATTTTCAAGAAGCGCTGTGTCTGATTTTATTCCACGATGAAGCTCTGATTTTGTCTCATGTTAAAAAATGAAATGCACATCTTTCCAGCAGTGCATCTTTCTAAGATCCTCACTCACTTCTTTTCACAGTATGGTTTCCTTTAACAAACGCATGATGTTTTTCGGTACATAAATAATCACAGTAAAAACATTAATCTTAAAATATTGTGACTTTTCGCTTTAACAGCCAAAATTATAAAAGTTCTAGCTTTGAGTCAAATAACACTATGGGAAAAAATTTGACTCTTACATTTGCAAACAAAAATACTTTCACCCAATTAAAAAGACCATAGTCATGTAACATTGTTTACACAATCATCTGATCAAGATTGCAGAGGAACAAAAATAAAAAAAAATGGTTTAAATTATATTCAGTCAAATTCCAACAAAAGGTTTCATTTGTATCATAAAATAAAACTCCCCTCCTGCTGTTTATGTAGCAGCACATTCAGAGTTTAAGAAGCTGTTTCATCAGATGAAAAAACAAACAGTTTATGAAGTTCTTCGGAGAGCATTTCTTTTGTTTAAGACTTTCAAAAGTGTCACCATAAATTGGAGCCTGGAGGGGACTGTGTGGATTTACTCTATCTGAAACATCAGCTAGATGGCAGAAGACATAAAAATACTATTTGTTCATAAATAAAGAAGTGCTCTGTAGTCGAGAGACTTCAGTAACTATGCATTCACCAAAGGTAGGTTTTTTGCAAGCAGACAGTTCGTCTTTCAGGCTTACTTCTTAGTATCTTCACCAGCAGAGTAAGAAAAATAACTCAATCTTCATCTGTGAAAGTGCATGCAGGCATTCAGTTCATGATACCTTTACAAACTCATGTCCGTGATATCCACACCATGCTGCTGTTGTGCCCTTCATGCATTTCCCATGTCATCATGCCCTACTCACTTGCTAAACCGAAGGCCTCCGGCATGCATGTGGCTCTGGACCGTCTGCCAGCGCCCAGCCTTGCTGCCCCCTGACATCATGCTTCGAACGCTGTCACTGCGACTTGGTCCCGCCCCTGTACCAGAGCAAGCTCCAACCCCGCTGTCGCTGGCCCCCGGTGAGGGCCCAGCACCGCCCTGCCCACCCTTATCCACAGCCCCGCTGTTAGAAACAGAGGGGGATCATAGACAAAGAAACACGGACGGACGGGAGAATCAAAAATCAAGAGAGGATAAAAAAAGAGGGACAGACGAGAGACAGACGCACAAATGTACAGGGCCAGAGAGTAAAAGTGACATCAGTAAAGTTAGTTAAACTGATTACTTGGTCCAGCCATAAGTTTGCACAGCTGATTTACTGAGTCACCCTTTCAGTAACTGGGAAACACAATAGTCTCAAAAGAGACTAAACAGACACAATAACTCTATACAAAGTTTATCTTACACACTGTATATAATCCACTACAGCAAATTGGTAATGCCTAGAGCACACAAGTTATAATGTAGAGTGAGAATTTGGTATCTCTTGGAAAATTTGGCCACATACAGCAACGGCAAACTCCCCAGTGATCTATTTTAAATGGTAGGAAATGGACCCCTTTCATTCCACACAGGAGGGCAGGACTGATTGACCTGATTCCTCGTTGCACTGGTCTTCACAGGGTAAGGATGCAGATGCATCGTCCTCAGGTTTTAAAACTGCTGATGCAGGTGATGAGAACAGAACCCTAACACGCGTAATCTCACAAATCTGAGGCACTGTGCTCATGTGAGTGCTTAAAAACATTTTGCATCACCTGTAACAATTGTCTGCAAAAAACACTATAAATAAACAACAAAATGTTTCCTTTTTGCTGCAAACCCACCCCAGCCGACCTGAATTAACAGACGAGTAAAGACAAAACGCTGACTTTACTACAAGAACTTTGGAGAGAGAACAAACCACACAACGCACAGCTGCACAACTGTGGGGAGTCTGACAACATGTAGACATTCAGTATACGTTGACAGTAAAGCAAATGATTTTTCACAGAGGGTTACAATACTGGTGACCAAAACTAATGTTGTCCTGTGGACAGTTTTTAACTCAAACATTTAAATCCTCCTCTTTAAAAAGGTTCCATTGCTTTTAATGTGACTGTGAGCTCTTTAAGTACATTAAATACAGCTGAGGAATGTGTCCAGACAGAGGTGATAAAATTACTTATTATTAGCCATCTCACTATAATTTAAATGCAGTCCACTGTGTTCAGTAGTCAGAAGTGGAAATAAAGATGCAAAGTGGTGAAGTTGCTGTGACTTTCCTCGTTATGAGCTACAAGCTGAAGATGTCATTACTGGAAATATGTCAAAACTTAACATGATCTGATAACAGGAATACTTCTGTTGATTTGCTAGACGCTGACTTTTGTTGTTTTCATACATTGAGAACCAATTATGTTGCATATGACCATTTTAAAAGAGGCAGCTAATGCTCAAAGCGTATAGAGATTTTTTTTCTTTCTCGTTCACACTGCTGCTTGGATATAAGTGAATAAATTTGCTTTGTCTGTGGTAGTTTTTACTACCACACATTTAAGAGGGTTTATGTTAATGTATTAAAACATGTTAACTATCAAAGTTATCTTTTAATTTGGAAAACAAAGGCTCTTGCATTGCAATATTTTCACTGAAGTAAGAAACAGATAACTCACTGATCTACTGTCACTTATTTCAGAAATGACTATTCTGAGTCTAATAGATGCCACTCAAAATTAAACACTTAAGTCAATATCATAATCCAGAGCAATCACAACAAATGCTGTAATCACAGCTGTTCACTGAATTTACATTATTTTTTAACATGACTGCTCAGACAGAGTAATTGATCGCCTGATGGTTTAGAAAGAGTCAAGTGAGTTGTAATTAGTGAAGATAAGAGAGAACAGGTTCACTAAATGCCTCAGTAATTGTGTGAGATGCATCTAAATGATGGAACGGAGGTTGATATGAAGCAGACGTTTTACCATCTAAACACTTAATTGCTCTGCTGTACACAAAGGAGATGGTGTCATTATTTTTGGAATAAAGCTCAGTAGACAACACTCTGAGGGCTATCAGGCAGTCTTACAGCACTTAAGAGTACCATGAGCCACAGGAGCAGTGACAACAAGCAGAAAACAAAGAGCAAGTGGAGGGGAGAGGTGAAACTGGAAACAACAGCAGCAAAAAACAAACAAAAAACAAAGACTTTACAAACACACAAACACATACAAGAAGAAGAAGAACAACAACAACAACAAGAAAAAAATATACTCACAACAGTGAAAATAGAACCCCCCCCCCCATTAAAAGGACAGCTGGAGATTTTGAGAAATATGCAGATTTGTTTTGTGGTGGAGAGTTAGATCAGAAGATTACATATGAAACTACAGCCAGATGCTAGTGAGACTTGGCACTAAAATTGGCAAAATACCAGAACAGCCATTCACTGGTAACAAAATCCATCTGCCAACACTTCTTAAAACTGCTAGATTTTGATTTTGTGCCTTTTATTTCAACAAACAGCTAAAATACTTTAAATAAGCACAGCCCATCTGACATTTGCATGGAGAAGGGATGGTTCAAATAAGCCATGTTTAACAAAAACCAAATGTTTTTTTTTTTTTTGGTAAGGTTGGTCAGGTTTATATAGGTACGATTATACTTGCTGTACTTAAAATTTAGGATTTTCTGGAGTGAGACATTTTTTTCTGTGAAACAAGCTTGTTTTTGGTGTCTTTGCCAAATGTTTCCTGCAATGAAATACAACAGTCAGCCACAACATTAAACCCACCAACAGGTAAAGTGAGTAACACTACCTGTCATGGAACAATTTAATGCTATGCTGGGAGACCTGCATCCTGGTATTTGCATGGATTCTACTTTTACACTTGTCACCTACCTAAACACCATGTAGACCAATCACGTTCTTCACATGGCAGCAAAACAGTAGCAGCCTCCACCAGCAGGACAGCAGTTCCCTACAAAAACTTATTTGTGCCTCAAACAACACAACAACGTCTGAGATGTTCAACTGGCTTAAAAACTCCCCAGATACCAATCTCATAGCATTTGTAGGGAATAAGCCCAGTGATTTTAGTAAGCTCTGTGAACCCCACAATTCACAGGGCCTAAGGATCTAGCACTAGATCCTTTAGACCTTATTGATGTCTAGTGTGGTGATAAAAGGGAGGCTGATAATGTTATGACTGACTGGCATAGTTCAACAAAAACTCCTTGTAAAAATATGTAACACACACTGCCAGTTAAGAATTACTCATCTACTCACTCAAACTGAATTTGTACATGTTCAAACTTTTGTCTAGTTTTGTACATAGATATAAAAGATACAGCACGTTAATTGGCAAGTCTTAGAGCCACTGGTAGATAGTTTGTTCTGTTTTAACAGTGCAAGGCCAGGAAGCTTGGCGTTGAAGAAAACTGGTGTTAATTTTCTAATCTAACTCTCTTCCAGAAGGCAAATGAACATGCTTCCTAAAATGTCAAACTGTTCTTTCAAAGTAACCCGCCACTTGAAACCTCTTAAAAGAAAGTCAACAACAGTCAACCCTCCAGGAAAAATGGAATTGCTTATATTTACTCTAATTAAGTCAAGTCTGTAACATTATCCTGAGAAATAGATTTAAACACTTGGTGATCAGAGGCTTGGTTGAATAAACAAGGAAAATATTCATGTAAAAAAGTGAAATCTGCTCTGAGGGTTATCTGTCTCCATGGAAACACTCCATGGGTTGCAGGTGAGAAGCAAAGAGGGTCTGGTGAGGCTAGCAGGGCTGTAGGCAATGGGGCTGTCAAACATGTTCAATTGTACACCATGTCTGCTCTAGAAAAGCTACATAAAATATTGCTTTGCCAACATGATATTCTTTTTTTTCAATTTCATTTTTTTTACTGTAACAGCAAGATAGTGATCAAAGGGTTTTTTAAATAATTTTTGCTCCCCAAGTAATTTTATCTCTGTTACAGTTTTCTGTTTTCACATTAGATGTATGAGTTAACTTGGCAGAGTTTTGACAAACAGAGACAATCTAAAAGAAATCATTTAAAAAATGGTCAAAAATCTGTCAATGTTTGGGCTGTCCTCAGAATCATGGTGCTGCACAGCTCTATCAGGCGCGGCACAGGCAGCAGTGCATACTAAACACCACCTCATGCCCGAATGCAGAATCATGAGGATTATACGGGATGAGAGGAGACTTTTCTTCAAAGATAAGTGGCCAGACAGCATTACAAAATTAGGGTTCCTGCCTCCCTTTAGGCAATTAATGTGACCTTTTAACTGCTCAGTGATATATTGATCAACCTCCAATTTGAGTTAGAGTATTTTAGGGTTATTTGTCAGACAAACAGCAAAACACTTGACCAAAATCACCCATTAAGTGTGGAAGGCAAATCATTACACTGCCACTAGTGTCCCATTTCATCATTCTAACCAGCCACACAGTGGGAGTTTTCTAAGGTGTACACCAGCCCCTGTTCATTACAGCTCTGCGGACACAGAAGGTCCCTTACCAGCCATGACTGAGACTCACTTGGGAGTAAGGCGAGGGTCTCCGTAGGGAGCATAGGGAGACATGTTTAAGAGAAACTCCTTGGGAGGGTAGGAGCTCCACCTCTGCTGGACATTGCTGCTGTCATTGTTATTCCAAAAGTCTCTGTCTAGATCACTGCAGCCGGAGAGAGAGCAAAATGTGAGACAAGTGAGAGCAGCAAAAGTCATAGGCAGTTATGAAAAGTAAAACATCGAGAGATAATTAAAAAAAATAAATAAATAAAAAATTAAACATCACAGTGAGGCTGGGGATAAACTGGAGAAACTGTATAACAACAATTATAAAGTTTTGAATTTCGTAACAGAGTTTTACTTATTAAATTTATTATAGTGAGATATGCTGATGTTAGCGAATTTTTTAACATGCAACTTAAAGCATGAAATGTTAGTGGATATCAAACAAAGTGACCTACATGTTAGATCACACAGAGATGATAAAAAACATACAAAGTCAGGCTAAATCAGATCATTGAACAAACACATCAAATTTTAAATGAAATAATCACATTTAAGGTGATATTAATGACAAAATATACATTGTTTACACCCTTCTATCAAATGTAATTTTTATTTTAAATGATATAAATAAAAATATAGATACAGTTGTAACAACCCTTTATACAAAAAAAAAAAAAAAAAATAAAAAAAAAAGTTTGAAATGCAAATAAAACTGAATGCAATAAGTAGAAAACAAAATTCAACCCCAAATTGATAAAAATAAAAACCAATTATTTTAATCTTTTAAGATGCATACATCAAAGCCTAAAATTCCTTTTAGAAATTCTGGAGCTAAAAAGAAAAAAAGGGACAATTTGACGTTTAATATGAGTAATAAAGCCAGAACGTGTAAAGGTGCAGATGACATGGGTAACTTATCAGCTAAATGACATTGGAGCAACTTGATCCTACCCAATGCCTAACCACATTCTGCATGTGTTACAGTAGTAGTTAAAGAGTCCGAATGCTCAAAAGTCCAGAACTTAGATGCACTGACAACATTAGGAGCATTATGAAAAAAAAGACAAGAAAATGAACATGGGAAGTCCTGATTGTTTGGGCTGCTGGAATCAGAAATCGTGGGAAGAATGGGAAAGCACTGCTTTCAGAAGTTTGTAGTAAAATGTAATGCTGGCATAAAATTTTAAATTAGCATATTTTTTAAAAACAATACAATTTCTCACCCTCAATATTTGTTTTGTTTTCTTTCTCCAAAAAAACAAAAAACAAACTTGAAATGCTTCAAATGACACATTTTGTTTTACAGTTAACATCATATCCCAACCTTTTTGGAAAGATTTCCAAATG
The DNA here is from genome assembly GCF_017639745.1 of Melanotaenia boesemani. Lineage (NCBI taxonomy): Eukaryota > Metazoa > Chordata > Actinopteri > Atheriniformes > Melanotaeniidae > Melanotaenia > Melanotaenia boesemani. The sequence goes on along the minus strand of NC_055682.1, from coordinate 19,014,425 downwards.
TTTTTGTAAAACAAATGCATCAAGTGTCAGGCTGTTGTCAAATCTGAAAATTGCTTTCTAAAAATATAATGTGAACATAACCCAACCTTTGTTTTACAAACAGAAAATAGTTGCAGTCTGTCTACAATCTGCTTTTATGACATTATAAACGTCATGTTCTTTGAAAAATTAGAAGTATTCTCATATAACACTGTCTTGAGGGCATCATTTCATGGTGGACATTCTACACCATACAGGGAGCTACGAGACTAGCTTTGTAATCAGAAAGGGCTGTTAAGATGTGATACTATCACGACATCATAGATCATTTCCATCTACTTCCTTCCTGACACCTACTTGATGGCTTTATTTTCCCCTCGACCTCTCACAGAATCTGGAGAGCTGGCAGCCTCCATCCCCGGCTTATTCCTCTTCCCCTGCAAATAAATAAGACACAGACACAAAGAAACATGAAGTGGACAGATGTTAAAATATTGGCTTGAATTTTGTCTACAAAAACATGTTTCCAAGGCAGTGTTCATTATGCAGTCTTTGGAGCAGCATCAGCTTCCAACATGTGTTAGATATGATAGAAGAGGAAAGTGTAATAGTTTTGGTTTGATGCCAGAACTACAGCCAGCTCTGAGGATTGGACAGGATGGGGGACCACTCTAAGCAAGTGAGATACAAAAAGACTCTCACATGCGAAGCACATGCACAAACATATCTCAACACAAAAGCATGCTTACAAAAAGCAACTGTAGATCTACCTACAGACATGAGGAATGTTATCATTTACAGCTCTGTAAAGCATATTAAAATTCAAAATGTCAAATGTGAAACCCTAAAAAGATGCAATAAAAGGGTTTAATACTTCTATAAGCTGTTTTTATACCCAAGTGTTCAAGTATTTGGCTTTTGCTCATTCTGATATTTTTTAAGGACCAGAAGGAAGCTATTAAAAATAAAAGTATTGTTGAATAAGTTGAATTAAACAGATTTCTTTGTTGCAGTAACATGTTAGAAAAGCAACTTACACTATAAATCTTCTGCTCTCTCTCAATATTGATGAATGTGGTACTGCAATTACTGTTGGACATTGCCTGATAATGTATGACACATCTCTTATTGCAGCAGTGTTATTATCAATCAATGAAATCACATACTGAAAGGTTTACCCAAAGGTTGTGAATGTATGCAATTAAACCATGACTAGCTTAGCATAAATTTATTGATATAAAACTGAGACAATGACACCTGATATAATCGAAACACTTACATAGAAAAAATTAGAAACCACAAATTATTCTTCTAAAAAAAAAGCTGATAATAAAAAACTGCTTTGACAGAAAAACAGGGTTATTGTGATGCTGAACCGAGAAGTTTCTATTGTGACATATTACAGAGTTTTCTTTACTCAGTCTGTGTAACGTTTTACTATTTAATGGGACTGTGCTTTTAGCAGAACATACAGTAGTTATAATCACTGACCTCCATGTTTTATTTAACTTTATATTCATTGAACTCTTCAGGGTTATAACAAGGAACTCTTTCCCTCTGAGTCAAGCAGACTGTTTGCTGTTATGTAACATTAATTTGTGCATACAGGCAATAATACCCTGTAACTGAGTTTTAAAGAATATGTTATCCCTAATGATCATTAAAACTTTATAAATCCCCAGAGCTTGAATAACGGCAGCTGGACTTCTTTCTCCTGATCCTTGAAATAAGATTTTCCAAAAACCAAGAAAACAAGGTCAGTTTCTTTATTCAAGGTCTTAGGAATGACTGAGAATCATGCACCACCAACTGTAAAATAGTATTGATGATGGCAAGATGGTGGTTGTGGCATTGAGCATAAATATATTTCAAAAGGATGGATGGATGGTACTGGTGTTTGTCAGACTTGTGGCCTCTTTGGCACACTGTCCTCTGGTGACACTGACATTTGCAGTCAGCAGTTCCCTACATGGCAATTTGAACTGTGAAAATGGAACAAAGACCTCATAAGAACTGGTGAGTGCGGATGATAGGACTTGGAACAGCTTTGTTTTTACTTCTGTGTTTGATCAATTTTTCCCCAAGTGGTCCTAACAAAACAGCATTATAACACTACTGTGGTGAGAATGCAATATGGTGCCAGACAGCTGAAACGCACTCATGTCAGTTTGGATTACAATGCAAAGACATTTGAAGATTTGCATTAGTTGGTGCATATATGTGAAGTTTTTTTTTTTACTAATTTAAGAAACATTCTTGATTTTTCAACTGGTCTTAAATGAGGTGTACTGCAGTTCCTAAATCTGCTCCTTTTGATTTCATGAGAAGCATTCAATGGTTGTACACAGATTCACAGTATATAATGCTGTAACATTACATAGTGACAATGAGAAAATCCAAGTTCAGAGGTGGGGAGGGTTTTAATTGCAGCCTAAACTCCTCCAGTAAAGTCTGAACATTCTCCAGGACACTAAGGTTTGAGCTCCAAACAAGTTTCACATTCAAGCGTTCTATTTTTTGTCACTCTTAACAACAATAATTTCAGTGATAGGAAAAGCAAAGGATGATGTCAAGGATTAAAACGGAATCTTTCACAGAATTAGAAGTTTCACTTGCAGACAAACTTTTCAAGTTTGCACAGGTTGCTATTTAATTTGGGTACAGTACAAAGAGAATGGTCTACCCTTATATAGTACTTTTCGACCTTATACATACATATACATATGCCTCACACAGACAGTTTTTACAGTGCTTATTATTATACTGTATATTTGCACTTTATATATATATATATACATATTGCCTTTCATCTAGAGTCAAGCAATTGGGGGCTATGTGGAAGATTGAATCTCTGGTCTTTTGATTGGCGAACAAATGCTTTACTAACAGAACCACAGCCGCCCTTCATCCAGCCAGAACACAGCTGGTTTACAAGTTTGCAATTTGGGCCACCCTCTCCATAATGATGGAAGAGATAACAACTGATAGCAGCTATTTAAGAGGTTGATTATATTCAAAGTGGGTGCTCTCCCTGAAAACTATCATTTTTCATCAGCACTGTCACTCACAGCTTTAGAAAAGAGATACATTGATGTGTCTGTTGATGAACAGTATATTGCATGTGCACATTCTGTTAGTACTCAAACAAGTCTGGACCACTTCTGCCTGGCATATATGGCTAGTTCATATGACAAGATGCAACCCTGCAAGCATATATTCACACATGCTTGCATTTCCCTCTCCAGCTGCCCATAACTGCATGCTTTTGAACTATAAGAAAACACTAGAGAATTACACACATATGACTTGAATTTACAACTTCAAAAGTCCCAGCTAAGCCGCTGCTTCACTTTCAAGACCATTATGTTGTGACACTGCAGACCATCAAGACATTGTGCTTCCTTAAAGTTTTAAAAGAAAGGCACTATGACGTCAGGATTTGCTGAGCTGAAAGAAACTGTGTTCAATTATTTATGAAAGTGCATAAAGTCTCAGAGGAGCGACTGTCAAAGGATTTCTAGTAACAACGATGGCAATATTTGCATATTTACACACAAAAATACCTGCACAATCCAAGTCAGTAGATTATAAACCTGTTGAGAATGCTTTGAAATACTCTACAGAAAGTTTTTTTTATTAAAAATATATATATATATTTGACAATATCATACATGTATAAAAGCTTAAAAACTCGTTACGAGGCTTTCAGTAGAATCAAGTCTAGAGAGCACATGGAGAGTTATTAATGTTATTATACATTTATTTAAGGGCTGTCTAATAAACCTAGCAACAGGTGATTCCAGAGGTAGATGGAAAGCACATTTAGCTCTTGTTTCCTCACATTTAAGGGCAAAAAAGGTCATTTGTTCATCTAAACTGGCCCATATTACTGCTCCAAAAACACCTTACAGTATGTGTTTTCTCTTAAAATCACTTTTAATCTTACAGAAAAATTAGAACAGAAAAAAAAGAAAATGTCTTTTTTTCATATATATATATATATATATATATATATATATATATATATATATATATATATATATATATATAAACTAAGAAAATTGTAGAAGTTGTCTCATTGTGCCATCAGTTTTGTTATTGATTTGGACGGGACTAATTTAAAAAAAAAAAAACAAAACAAAACAAAAAAAAAAAAAACTAATTATTTTTGTAAATCTTAATTTTTATTTTCACAAGGTTAATTTTTTACAGGCTCTGAGGATGTGCGCTCTTGTCTTTTGTAATGCTCAATTCTAAACTCAGTGATTAATGTGATGCTTGGAAATGATGCAAAGCAGCCTGGTGCCTGCAGGCTTTCAAACATGGCACCGTGCAGAATGTTTATCTTAATACAGCTTATATAGTCCTGCAGACAGGTGGCCTCTATAAGCATTCTACTGTATCTCTAATGCATCCACAATAAACTCTATTATTTATCATGCTACAGCCCATATGTCTAGCAAACCAGCACAAACATTTTCTGTAGAAAGCAAAGCCTAGGTCCTGACCTGATCTGTACCTGGTACATCCAGCCACTATCCTGTAAACACACATACAAATATTAGATTCTGGGACTAAGAGTCAGATAAATTTCAACCAGTCAAGAATATACTATCAGGTGCAGCTAATCAATTATTAAAGAGAATCATAAAATCTTCAGGAGGCTGGAGAGGAGAGGGCGGAGAAGCTCCAATGTTGAGAGAGTGTGGGAGGATTTGAGAAACACGTGGAGAAACAGGAGCATTTGAGTGCAATGACAGAGTGAAGTGAAAAGTGAAAAACAGAAAGAGACTAGATAGATGTAGTTTGAAAGAGAATATGGAATAATGAAACTGTGCAATGGATGATAAAGATATTGCATGGGTTGAATTGGACAGTGATTCCCCGTTCAGAACAGCATGGCCCTCTCAGTTCGTACTGTCATTGTGTTTGTCACACACCTGGATGTTCAACAAAGACCAAGCACACCCTCTCCTCTTGCCTGTCTGTATACCTCTGTGACTGTTTTTGCCTCTGCACCTCACTTCCCTCCACTTACAATTCTACTCTCCCTTTTCGCTCCCATAAAACAACTTATGCTGGGAGGCCAGACTGCTTCACCTTTTCTGGAGCCTCGGGATTAATCCCTTATACACAGTTCGAACACTGTCTCACCCAAGAATGTTTAATAGCTAAACTGGGTCACAGTGCAAAATGCTGTAAATTCACATAATACTACAAAATGGTAAAATAAGTGCAAAAGTCACCTTCTGAGCTCTAAAATCATTGTATGCCTACATCTGCTTTTTGAAACTGCAACATTCCTCCATTTTGAACTATGTAACATAGTAATACGTGCTTAAATATGGTCTAAGGGTCCAAAAATGGAACTGGCACATGCATGTTTTCTTTGCAAACTGAAACATGCTTATATTCAAATTAGCCCCATCTGACCAAATATTCTCCAAAGACTGTCCACTTACTTTACTGTCAGTTGGAGTTGATTAGAGTTAGGCACAAGAAAATATGTGGCCAGGTTTACATATTAATAAAGGCACAGATAGGATTATGGATAAAATACACATGACATTACCTAAACGTTAATAAACACATGGTTACAAATTCGTATCACACTGCATTGCATCACATAACGCTGCCCAAAAGACAACAGAAAAGCATTTCGAATCTCATGTTTTCTGTTTATTAAATTACATTACATTTAGTGAATACATGTCCTTATCTATAGCCCTTTATAAGACACTACTATGGTATAAGTGGGCATAAATTTTGTTAGATTATTGAGTTTACATGTTTGACTTGCACAGCCTTCATTTCAGTTTTTGATGAATGAAAGCATCAGTTTGTGCTTCTTTTAAGAAGTGCAACAAATTCAGACACTCAAATAATGGAGTGCAATGCTTTAATACTAATTCAACAATAAATGTGTTGCAGATTTACTTTATAAATAAAGATCAACTCTGTAAAATCACATAGTGCAGGCACAGTTTTTTCCCTTGTTGTGTGAAGGTTTAAAAGGAGTGACCTCCTTTAATGTACATGGCTCTCATTCACTTCAATGAAAAATTTATTCATATTAATTATACACTCCTGGACTGAAATAACTCAAGTATCTCTCAGATTGATTAATGTTCAAGATGTTCTGCCCATTTAAAACACAAAACAGTGTTTTTCTGTGTTTATGTGGCTGAGTCTAACCAATGAAAACATTGATTTAAGGGAATATTATCACCTTAACATTAAGTGACAAACTTAAAAAACTGCTTTCATAAATAGGTCTTGTTAAAAATATGAATTTGAAAATTTTTTTGTCTTCACTCATGTTTTGGAGAACTTTTCTCAAGAAAAAATGTCCTAATACCAAACCTCTTCGTTTTTCTTTTTCCTTTCTGGCTCAGCCCATGCTAGAATGGATCAGCTGGAGGGTCCATGATAATCAAGCTGCTTTCATGTGCACAGCGCCAGAAGTGAAGAGACATTGTGCTGCTGACTGATTACAAAACTGTGCATTTGTGTGTTGCAGGGATATTTTTTTCCCCAACAAAGCTTCAGTTGTTGCATGAGCTTATAACATCCATTGCTGGAGAAAACTAACCTGCTGGTGTCAGAGGAAATGTTCATCAATGGTGTTTCCATCCAGCTGTTACTATGTGAACTTTCTGTTTACTCAGACACTGCTGAAGGAAAACAAGGATTTTTAAATATATATTCTTTATAGATTCCTCATTGGAGAGGTACTCCAAAGTTCTTCCAAGAGGAATATAGTTTTGTATTAGTTATCTTAAATTCTCCAAACTACAAACTACAAACATTTGGGTTTGACATAAAAAGGGGGGGGGGGGGGATGAGTACTCCCAAAATGTCATATTACTACCACAATTCTGTGCAGTGATGACGTCTGTGCAGATTCTCTATTACACTGATCATCCAAACTATAAATAGACCTGGATGTCTACTCATAGCTGGGTGCAGAAAGTGTTACTGGAGTAACATCATGAAAACCAAAAAGCTGCCTATGCTTGAAAAACAAGTAATTGTGACGCTGAGAGAAGATTAAAAGTCAGAACTAGTGCACAAACACCGGCCATAACCAGTACAACCATTTGGAATGTCCTGAAGAAGAAAGAAACCACTGGTGTTCAAAGTAACAGACCTCGAATGGGAAGACTGAGCTCATCAGATGTTGACAACAGTTGTTGTGTTCTTCTTTAAAGCTTTCACAATGTTTCTGTTAGCAACATCAGCAACCTTAAAAGGGCTGGACAGAAGATATCACAATCTACTGTTCACAGAAGGCTTCATGTACAAAAGTACAGAGGCTACACCAGAAGATGCTAACCACTTACTAGCAAATAGAACAGGAAGGACAGGGACAAGCCACAAATATTCTGGGACAATGTTTTGTGGACTGATGAGACAAAGACTAACCTTTATGAAAGTGATGGAAAGACTAAAGTTTGGAGAAAAGGATCATCCTAACCATACAAGTTAATCTGTGAAACACAATGGGGAAAATGTCATGGCCTGGGCTTGCATGGCTTCTCAATCTTCACTGATGATGTAACACATGATGACAACAGCAAAATGAACTCAGAAGTCTTCAGATGCATTTTGTCTGCTACTTCAAAGAAGGATGCAACCAAAACTGATTGGAAGATCCTTCATCATGCAGTAGGATAATGACCCCAAACACACAACCTAAACAACACAGGAGTTCATCAAGGGCAAGAAATGGAAAAATCACATAGAGCAAAATTTTAGCTGCTGAAGAAAGAGACTGAAGGGATGAGGCCCCAAAATAAACAACAACTGAAAGAGGCTGCAGTTAAAGCCTTGAAAAGCATCTAAAAAGAAGAATGCAAAGATTTGGTGATGTCAATGGGTCACAGGCTTGATGCAGTCATTACAAACAAAGGATATGCAACTAAATATTAAGTTTCAGTGTGTTTTAATTTTAATTCCAATTCATTTGAGTTCCTTATATATATATATAAGCTATATATATATAAAATATCATATCTATATATATAAATATGAGTATATTTATGAGTATGAGTATATATATATAATACTTTTGCTTACCTAATAATTTTATATTTTGTTACAAATAATGCTATCTCTTCATCTATCTATCTATGCTATCTATCTCTGCATCTGATCCAGATGTAAGTGCCTCAAAATAAAAGCTGAAATGTTGATCTTCTTTGTCTCATGCTCATCTTTTGATGTCAAACCTAAATGTTCATACAAAAAAAGAAACTGGCCTCACTAATACTTTTAGAGGGGAATGTATAGTATAGTAATAAATCTTTGTATCCGTGTGTTTATCAAAAGAATTAGGGACTTCTCTTTCAGAATATCATAAATGCACAAATTTAAAACAACAAAAAAACTTTTTTCTATATCTTGTGTATTGAACCATATTAACTTTAACTAAGTGCTCAGTGAGCCTAAGCTTAACAGTGAACATGATTGAAGCTGCTATATTTGCAAAAAAAGGGAAATACAAGAGATTGTATTGCATAAAAACTAGTGCTGGGCATTGATTATATTTTTTAATTGTGGTTAATTGCGCGAAATATCACGATTAATTGCATTGTAATGTGGAAAATGTCCTTTTCCTTTAAAAAGTAATGCTATATAAAAAGATGCAGAAACTTTTGGTTTACAAACACTAAAAAAAATAGACAGATTTTAGTAGTAGTTTTCTTTTTACACAGTTACAGTTCAAATATTTCTGAGGGAATAATATCTGATTAAACTCAGCCTTAAAGAACAGGTCAAACGCAGGATTAGAATCTCAGAGCTTCTAGATTCTGAGGAGAGATAAATATTTACAATATGCACAATAACTTCCATCAATACACTTACACTTGTGGTTCATTATCCAAATTTCTTACCTATTAATTCTCTAACTATGCATTCAGATCATGCTGCCCAAAGCTGGATCTCATGGATCTCCTGGAGCATGAATAAATAGGAGCTCAGACAGGTACGAAGAAGCACAGCCATTTAGTGCTTTAAAAACAAAAAGCAGGGTTTTGAATTGGATCCTGTAAGAAATAGGAAACCAATGTAGAGATGCCAGAACTGGGGCAATGTGCTTCCTTCATTTTGTTCCAGATAGCAGATGAGCAGCTACATTCTGGACCAGCTGGAGACGATGAACAGAAGATTGATCCAAACAAAAATACAGTGAGTTGCAGTAGTCCAATCTGCAAATGATGAACTGATGGATTACATGTTCAAAGACATTAGCTACAAGGTATGGCTTTACCTTATTGTAACTTAATGTGACATGTGTGGTATCCACAGAAACTCCAGAATCTCAGCTAACAGCTTAGTAAAACCATTTCTATATTAACACAGTTAGGGTAACAAGCTATTTAAAGACCAGATACACAAAGTCAGAAAAAATATTTAAACACATATTATAGCTCCCTGTGTCCACCTAATGCAGTGTTTCTCAATCCTGGTCCTCAAGGACCACTGCCGTGCATGTTTTAGTTTTGTCCAACTCCAGGACACCTGATTCAGATTAATTGAACTGCTTGTCAAGTTCTTTGCAAGCCTGCTAACGAGCCATTCATTTGAGTCAGGTGTGTTAAAGATGGACACCTCTAAAACATGCAGAGCAGCGGTCCCCAAGGACCAGGATTGAGAAACACTGACCTGCTGCCTCAGTCTGCCTGATCCTGTTTGTTTATATGTTGTTGTTGTCTACTTTTGGATGGGCTTGTACTGGAAAAAGCTTTGTTGCACCTGTTGCAGTGACAATAAAGTTTAATTCATTCGTTCCTTCCTTCCTTCCTTCCTTACTTCCTTCCTTCTTTCATTCATTCATTCCAATGGCATGAACAACTCCTCTACTGAAAGCACACATCTCACATTTTCCAAAACTGTAAGTTTCATCACATTATGACCAAGATTAACCAAACCAGATGCAAAAGGGGGCCCAGTTCATGCTTTAAGTTTGTAAAATACAGTCATAACACATGTCTTACCTTTGCTGTCTTGCCTCGAAACTTATATCCACCAAGATAAAACCTCATTTAGTTCAAAACAATTTTTCTAAATTTTGCTTTGGGTGCAGTTTCCCATCCAAAATCACAATTTTTTGCCTAGTTGCATGGGTTTAATTGAGTGCTTTCTGAGACATGCAGCACAGGATCCCAGACTGGGATTCAAACCTGAGCCCACTGCACTGAGGTACTCCTAAAGCACAACATTTTGGTGACAGTTTAGTTTCTAAGTCCTCCTTTTGCTGATAGAACTTTGGGAGACTAGCTAATCACAATAATCACATAGAAGATTGTTAATAGAAATGGATAAAGTTGATAAGATTATGAAAAAGAAATACAGTAAATGTGGGATCAAGAGGGAGAAGGAAAAGGAACCATTCATGACAGAGACATGAAGACAAAGTGACAAACAAAAAATTCAAGCAAATTGTTAGAAGGAAAGAGAGAGTAACACAAAAACAAAGATAATTTGAAAGTACACAAAGAGAAATCTGGTTCTGGTTGCCAGGTTTAATTGGAATTGGAAATGTTTTATCATTTAACATACTGCAGATGTTTCCCATTTAAAACAACCCAGTTAACGTTCTGCTTTTGTATGTTTTATGAACTGATCAGAACAGAAGAGAGGAGGGCAGAGCATTGGAAATGCCAGCAAACCACAATTTATAGGAGAAAAAAACAGTAGCTTCAGCAGTCAGTAGCTCAGAGTCATGCTCATTAACATATGAATCATTAGTATGGTGCTGGAGGCTCGGGGCAAACAGCCATGATGCACAAAGCTCTAAGCGCACAAAGTCATGTGCAAAAAGGGCACTGATGTTGTCTGTCGTGGCCAAACATACAGCCTCTCTCTTGCTTTAGAAAGGAAGACACAACAAACAGTCCTCATTCGATTCAAGGTCACAGTGCCATGAAAAAGTAAGCATGGCTTCCCACACAACTATAGTACATATTCACTGCCATTGTACACTGCCAGTTGCTATCTATTCAAAAAAAGTTCTGTTCTATGTCTATAGCAAAACTTTAGAATCAAAAACATTAAAGCTACATGCAGAACTTATGAAGATTAACTATATACATATTTTTAATATTTGCTTAGAGCGCTGAGCTTCTTTTTAATCTCAAGCAGCAGAAATGTTTCTTGGAAACTTCTTACATTTTGCAGCTATAAGTAATGGGTTTGTTGGAGCAGTTTTCACTTGGTCTATCACAGGGCCACATGATTCTTTACATATCAGGGTAAATCTCCCTGTAATCTCAGGATTTGTGCATTTCCATTTCAAAATTTCAAACTTCTGTAAGTCAAATTTCCAGATCTGATTTTATGTGAAAACCAATCTCAATGTTTTCCAAATGGATTTGAGATCATAACTGATTTTTTGAGATAAGATGAATGTGTCTTTTTTATTCTGATTATATGTGCTATTATGCTTTCAAATACAGTATTTGCCTATGATGTTCATTTTGTAACTCTCTTACCAAATTTAAAATAAAATACACAAAGCAGGGTATGTTTTAAGATTACATTTGGCGCCTTGGCTAATTTAATAAAGTGTCTTATGATTTGTTTTGTGCTTAAAAAACACATATGAGTGTGTACCGTCTACATCAGGGGTGCCCAAGTTCAGTCCTCGAGATCTACTATCCCGCAACTTTTAGATGCAACCCTTCTCCAATACGCCTGAATCAAATGGTTCAATTCCCTCCTCCACATGTCCTTCAGCTCTGCAGATGCCTGGTAACGAGCCATTCATTAGACCCCTGGTCTACAGGTTTAAATCATGATGGGATTGGTTGAAATGTTTCATTTAAGTGTTTAAAATGGCAAATACATTCTGATTTTTCTCTCTCAAACAGAAAAAATCATGGAAACAAAATTACTTGTCCATGCTCTCATTTCTTTCATTTTTTAAAAAAATACTTTTTAAATAATACCAACAAATTATATTAATAAAATCCATAGTTTTACATACTTTCACTGTAGGAACACTAAACTCTTCGTGAGGAAAATTGTAGTGGAAATATAGGTGCAAAACAGCAACAGTGAGCTTGTCAATTCAGCTGAAATCATCACTTTAAGGGAAATAAATAACCCTCCTGCTTGTGACCTAGTGTTAGACAGGGATGTTCAGTTCCTGTCCACAGGCACCACTATCCTGAAGGTTTCAGATGGGTTTCTCTGCTCCAACACACCTGACTGACATGAAATAGATCTTTCCAACAGCCTGTCAAGTTCTGCACAAGCCTGTTAATGATACACTCATTTGAATGAGCGGTGATCATTCCATTTTCATTTAAATAGTGAAACTACTACAACACAATGACTACTTTTCTAAAAGTCCAGTGTATGCTTCTTCTTTTTTCCTTTATAATTAAAACAGATGTCCATGTGACAGGGTAGTTGAGGCATATACTAATACTGAAATATGTAACTTACCAGTTTACGCTGACACCAGGTGCAGACGCCACACAGAGCTACCAGCCAAACAGCACATACTACCAATGCAACAGACAGCAGGAATACACTAAGAGACACTGAGCCTGAGGAGGAGAGACAAAGACAGAGAGAGACAGAAACACAAATACGAGGGTATTAGTGCATTTAATGTAACACTTGACCTTCTGAGGTTCTTGAGGTTTAGATTGTAGTTCATTCATAAACTCTCTGAAAGATAAATTGTGACAACCAGACATGCATTGGGAAAAATGATATTTTAGACATTTTCACCATTCATCCTTGTCATCTGGCATCTTTCATTAATAAAACAGAGTGAAAGTAGAAGCAATATGGAGGGAAAAGACAAAAGGACACTGAAGCAGCTTCTTGATCATGTTCCCTGTATGTTTCAGGTGATCAGTCTGGCATGCAGTGATAGGTGGAGATATTTCAGCTTCACAAACAGCAGCAGTTTGATGTGTGTATGAAGACCACAAACCCCCTGAATGTCTAAGAATCAATCATAACACAGAAGCAGAGGTGATGAAGTTGTGAGGAAAACTAAAGAGAGGAGGAGGATGTGCTGCTAGAGAAGAGACAGATGCTATTCTGAATTCTTTTGGTGCTGCAGGCAGGTACTGTCAGGTGCTATCAGAGGGAGAAAAGGTGGAGCTGCTGAATATGCGTAGCACTGTCACTGGTTTTTGGGGAAGTGATTTACGCCTGTCTGCTGCAGGTTTAAGTTTTTGTGCTGATGTTTAAACAACAGAAGTTCCCTGCAATCTTAAAACGAAGACTTTCTGTTTTGTTCAGATGTGCAGTATTAAATATGGTTATGAAATAGGTAGTAAATGTTACAATTAATAGCTGCATGCATTTCCTAAGTAAATTTCTCAGTGATCAGCTCACCTAAATTCAGCAGCTGCAGATTTAGTCAGGTAAGATTACTTGCAGAGTAGATCATTACTTACAGGTGTCAAACTGTTCAGTACTTGAAATAAAACAGCCACTATGACTTTTTAAAAGAATGACTGAAAAATATTTAATAGATAAGATGGAGAATAACATCAATAAGTCTAATTTATTGTGACTGATGGTTCACTGACTAATTGTAGGGATAAATAAGATAGCTGAGGTGTGCATCCCTGTGTTGATTAAAACAAACTAAACTCACTGGCCCCAGTCCACCCAGTATAGCTACAGACCACAGAGAGTTGCTCCAGAGGCATCTATAGGCTCCATTTAACATAAAAAACCAGCAGAATTACAGTCTCATTATAGCAGATGTGTGTATTTTTGAATAAATCACATTTTCCTTTTATTTGTGTACTTGATGACAAACATTTCAGTGGGTCAACTCTAAACTGAACTCAGACATAAAGAGAAACTAAGGAAAGCGTAGATAACTTTACAGTAAGTGTCTTTTGATGCCCTGTGGCGGAAGAGACAGGTGTGGAGACAGGAAGTACAGATAGAAGACAGCAAAAAGAAGAGGACAAAGTAGATGGAGGAAAGAGACTAATGGACATGAGATAAAGAGGGGGGTTTGTGTGAAACATAAGGGGGTTCCATTTTAAGATAAATTTTTTTTGTTTTTTTGTTTTGGCTTTATGAGATGTATGAGTGATAAGAGTCTCTCTCTATGTGTATTTAGCTTTCCCACCTGCTGTAAGTCATGGCCTTTTTATAAAGAAAGGCATGAAAGCATGGAAACTAATTTCTTTAGTCAAAGTTTTTGTAATCTAGTGCATTAATACAGGAAACTGAAGTAAACAGATGTGTAATATATCCAGTTTACTTCACACCAGAAGGAGGTGGACTGGTCTTAAATATAAAACTCCTGGGCTGTAAATTGGTTCCACTCCGGCCCTGTTTGTACCTTTGAAAAGACCAGCATTTTGCCTCTGGTGATCATCTTGTCCCCTAATTTAAAAAAAAGAAAATGTGTCCCATTACAAGTAAGATAATGCTCTTTTTTTTCTATCACACACACACATTCACATGCCAATGAACACATCAGATGCAATGTGGGTGTCTTGCCCGAGGAAACTTCAATGTAGGGAAACATGGGCTCAAACCAGCAACTTTCTCACTGGCAGGTGACTTGTATTCCTCCTGAGTTACAGCCAGAAGGTAATATTAGTAATACAAATTGAAATGCACAAATCTAAATTTACATACAAACTTTTTTATTTTATTTGTGTCCTCATCATTGCACAACCATACAGCCATTTATTAAAATCATCATTAAATGCAATGCATTAAACGCATAAGGGAACTTTACTACCTTGCAGCCACACATACAATAAAACAGGAAGCTGGCATTGCTGAAGCAACTAAGAAAAGATGAAATACACTCCAGCTCAAAAGAAGAATGGCTCTCTTGAAAGCTTTTAGAGCGGTCAGACCTATTGTGTGGGACAACAAGTCTGGCTATTTTTTACCCAACAGATCATTATAAACAGAGCGACCTCAGGATTTAAGGTACTATCATTTCAAATGAAATTTATTTTAAGCATTGTAGTCTCCAGATGACCTACTCACCCTGCAAGTTCAAAGTTGCAAGAGAAGTTCATCAACATTTAAGAAACCACAAGGTTATGTAAGCTATTAACCAATCTATTTTTATTATATATTATGGAGTATGGCTTTTTGGCATTTTGAAAAAGTCAATTCAAGCTGATTTAATGTATTTTGTTAACAAACTAGACATTCCCACTACCATACAGTCAGACAGACCATAACAGGAACAACATAGGTTGAAATGTTTTTGCCAAAGACAAAAATCACATCATCATCATTTATTCTTTTAAGCAACATTTTATAGACAATGTCACAACTAACATGAATGCAAAGTGTTAGGATTTGTTTTGTGTTTTTCCTCCTCCCTCCTCCTAGCTCTTCTGTGTGGCTGATTATTGGACACAGCTGTTCCTATTTTGGCTCCACCATAAAAGCCTGGGATTGCTCTTCATTCAGTGCCAGTTTGTCTGCTTACCAGCGGTATTGTACGGCCATCTAACAGTTGAGTTTTATTCCCTGTCTTGACTTTCAAGTGATCCTATCTGTTTTTGTCCCTCTCTGTTCAGCTTAGGTCAGACTGCATGACCTTTGTGTTTTTCGTTTCCTGGATTCAGCCACCAGATCTTCTGCATTTTGGGAGAACTCCAGCCACTCTGCATCACCACAGTTTTTTCAGGACTTGACCAATTTCCAGATTTTTGTTATTAAACCTCTTTTTACTTTCATCATCTCTTCGTTTCTGTGAGGTTCCTGTCATCCACCCTTACCCTGAACAGCATATCACATTTTGTATTCAGACTAATGAGAAGAAAAATCTGATTTAAAGCAGCTGTATACCTGACTCTGTATAACATCCGTCACAGCAACCAGTAAGTGAATTAAAATGTCATGACTTGTCCATTTGCTTGAATATTTATCTAAATATTGCATGTACAATTGTAGGAACCGGCAGTGGTTGGTCATATATTATATGGATTAGCTGAGAGGAAATGAGCTGCTCAGAGAGGGGAGTGTATAAGCGAAATAAAAATATATTATGAAAGAGGCAGAAATAATATATCTAAGATTAACTTCCTTTTCTTTTGGAGCATTGGAGTTAATACCAATGTTTTGAATATAATTTTGTATTTAATCTCTTTTGATATCTGATTGTCATCTTACAACAACTGCAGTGATGCAACACCTTATCTGTTACTTAGCGAACTGACAGAATTATAAAGAATTTAATATCAAAGCAGAATATATTTTTTATTCTTTGTCACATTAACCCGTATGTTTCTCATTAGTTTATTTTAGGTATTTATGAGATATTGGCTAAGTAGAGGCCCCATTAAGCATAATTAAATCTCTGCAGTCATTTTGGCAGTTCCACAGAAATGACATTGGAAAGGACACTGGAAAGCTCTTTGTACGTACAGTATATTATATACAATACTGTGAGCCACCCATCATTCCTTTATATTTTGCTTCCTAGGAGCCAGAATTCCCTATAATCTTTTAAAGTGGTCTTGAGCAATAGTTCCAAAGGCTTTTTGAAAATCTTTTTTAAAATTTTTCTTTTAACTTTAGCTGTCTTTTCGCTTATTCACAGTCCAGTCCTTGTACCTAACCATTTTAATAGGAACGTGTTTTGTTTGTTTGCTAAGCTACAGGACTAGGGGTTAATTAGTCCTGTGTAACTAAAACTAAATTATTATCGGAAGAGATAACAAAATGTACTGGTTGGGCCCTGCCTTTCATAAACTGAGCTTAACAATAATAGTATTTAGGGCCCGACTGATATAGATTTTTAGAGGCCTTATATGTTTAACTTTACAAAAGAAGAATTTCCAAAAACATCCAACATAATAATAATAATAATAAAAAAAAAAAAAAAATGCACAGAGCGCATTGCAAGAAAGACAACTTGACTAAAATCTCATCCCTTTAAGTTAAAAGGAAATGCTTATATTTTTAGTAGCTGTCCTTTATAAGAGAAAGAGTCATTCCATGAAAAAAGAGAAAAAAATCTCTATAACACACAACTTTCCTGAACCTTGGCCAGTTTGTCCACCAGCCATGCCACTTCATTTTCATAATCAGATGTAATCACGGTGAGATGAATTTTACCAAGTACAACACTTATAAAACCAGGTATAAATGTAAATATTAGGAGAGTATTATCCATATAACACACCCAGCAACAGACTGCATTGCAATACCAAGCATAAACAGAGTTCTATTTAAAGGACATTTTGGCTGTTGACCCATCCTCAGTGCTGCCTGTTGTCCAAATACACTCAGCTACAAATTTCTTGTCAAACCAGATTACTGCTGTCAAAATTCAACCCATTTTTTATTCCCTCTTGCCAGTTTTTCTCCATTCATTAGCACTCATGTCATTTAAGATGCCACCCAACAGCTACAACTCTACTTTTTTCAACAATCTCAATCACCTAATTCCCCACACCTCACTCACTACATCCCCATTTCCTCATTAGCCTCTTCAATATTTATAGCAGCCCAGTTACACTCATTCTGTACTGGATTGTCATATGTAATTGTCATTATGGGCAGCTGTAGCTCAGGAGGAAGAGCAGTTGTCCACCAACCAGAAAGTCAGTGGAAGGATTCCAGGTTTCCCCTGACTCCATGCCGAAGTGTCCTTGGGCAAGACACTGAACCCTACATTGCCTCCCTATGTGTCTATCGGGGTATTAATGTGTGTGTAATTTGGTGAATGTGACATGTAGTGTAAAGAGCTTAGAGTAGTCAACAAGTCATATAAGTACAATCCATTTACCATATATATGTGCTATGTTACACCTGACTTTCCAGCCACCTTTTAAATCTAAAAATCTATCCAGATTTGATTCTCTGCCCATTTGTGGACTTGACATTTTGGCTATTCTTTAAGCTGTTTGCCTGTTATTCCAGCTTGCCTACAGCAAATCAAAGCTCACCCTCTCACTTCACAGTTTTTGCTGTCAAGCTTTAAGAAAAAAATAGATTATTTAAACTTTTTATAGTTGAGTTGTCTTTCTATGACAGAAATATAAATACACACACACTCACACGCACACACACATACATATATATATATATATATATCCTTGGTTACTTAATTCCATTAACTTCCATAGACCCACAGTTCAGCACCATGTACAGCATCCTCCACATCCAGGCTACAGTGAACCAGTGTTAGTGATGTTGTTAATGTATTCTGCAGAGCTGAAACAAAAAGAGGTCAGAATCATATTTCTTTTTTTGTAAATGAGCAAGATATCAAGTCAGCTGCAAGACAGTGAGGTCCCAGAACTTGAAATGCTGCTTCTGTGGCAACTGTAGATTATCTTTTCCCTTGTCTCATGTTATTTAATGCCTCCTGTTTCATTTTGAAATACTCGCCACTGCTCGTTTCACACACTTCGATTCCTGTTCGTGTGTGCTTCCTGCCAGTGTTCCTTCCCTGAGTTGATTAGTTTCACCTGTTTCTTATTAGCCTTCTTTCCCTTGTGTATTTAATCTTTGTTTACCTTCTTGTAGTGCAGGTTCATCTAAGTAATGTCAAGCAATGCATAGACCTCCTGGTGGCTTTTTTTTTAAAAGTTTGTTATCTATATGTGCTCAAGAACTTGGCCTTCAGACCAGCAAAGAAATCTCATTTAAGGTCTCATTCTTTTGCCATGTGTTTACAGGTGATACATCCTGTTAGCAATCTGTGGTCTGCTTTGCCATCACTTGAGAACATCTTTGCCAGGGAGATTAGGCCATACTCTCAAAGATCCTGCAACTATCAGGGACCTCTTATACAGAACGATTATCTGTAGGAGAGGTAAAAGTAGCTTAGACAAATTTTGTGAGAAATGTTGACACTTTTTTTCTACTCCAGAATTGTGGTAATTAAGTTAATCTCTGACCAAAAACAAGACAAATAAATTGAAACAAATAAACCACTTCAGACATGTAGTAGAAAAGCCGAAGATCTGAGGATATTTAGATACATCATTTTGAAATAACCCTCCACTCTGGTTCTGCCACTTGTGAAAAAAAAGCTTGCATTTTGAGACAGGAGACTATGTTGTCTAAAACAGCCTACAGGTTAAGAGTGTTGCTTCTTATAAGGAACCCTTGTTTCTTGTGGTCAGGAGAGTAGTTGACGCGTTTCCAAACACAGATGTCGTAGATCCGTGTCTTGTTTATATATCTTTACTCAGTTACTCAGTATCTTGAAACAGTTGCATTCCAAATAAAAAGGGGGTAACGACTAAATTATAAAATACTCCTTATGGGCAGGTAAATCTCAAATGTTTAAACACTGTCAAAGACTAATGTGCGCTCCTAGCTTGACCTTACTGAATCTAAGCAGAACAACGAAACTTAACTCTACTCAGTCTGCTTGCTACGTAAGAACCACACAGAGGTTGACTCTCAGAGTAGCCATAATCACATTCAGTTAAATATATTAAATTCACAGCAGCCTTGTAGTTAACTAAATCAGCATTTTACTAACATTAACTAAATGGCTCTAACATCACCTGCCCCTAATTGACAAGGCCAATAGCATTTCAGCAAACTTTGTTGAATCTTAATTTGTGAGTGGTTTAGTTTTCAGACATTGTTTTACTGCAGCACATTTAGGCAGTCAAAAGTTGTCAGTTTTATTTAGAAAAGGGCCATTTTACAAAGACTGACCAACACTGCTCCAACAGTACATCCAACTAACACTACACTATCTCACAATTCAATTCGTCAGCCTTCGTTGCAAAAATCCCTGTAAAACTTTTTGAACTATTCCAAGCCAACAGAAGATGATTAAAGCTGTTTTCAAAAACAGACAAACAACCCGACATTTTTCTGAGGTAATTCAAAGCGAGTATGCAAACTTAAGACATTGCCAATACATTTTCAGTCATAAAACAAAGCTTATTCGAACTTAAGAAAGCTAAAATGTATATGTCATGATATCTGTTTTCTAGTTAATTTGTTTATAAACTGTAATCGCCGATAGTGGTGTTATAAAAAATTCTGTTTAAAGCTTGTTGACTAGTGCCTGCTGAGCCGATGAAGTAATGTAGTGTCAGGTCATGGCAGGTTAAATAAATGTGAATTACCTCCAGTTAAACTGTGTTTGGTTTCACACTGTGAACCTCCCATGGATCCATGTGTAAACAGAAACTCTTTAACAACAACTCAAACACACACACACACACACACTCGCTCTTCTTTTGCTTCTTCCCTCCATACTATATCAGCTTTTATGTGTAAACAGAAACAACTGCATATAGCATTAAGTAGTAGTCACTAAATGTAATCCAGTTTCATATTTAATCATAGAGCAACACTCACATATATCTTATCATTATTCTTGTCTCCAATCTTCCTACGTGCAGTGTCTTTTTCAAAATGACATAGTTTTTATGGTAATTATATGATTTATAACACAAATTATTAGAACCACTCAAGTGAAAAATAGCCTTCATAAACCTGCTGTTCTCTCTATTTCCTTACGCAGCTCCTCAAATAAGCCTCATAGTGCCTGACGTTGCCGTTGATTAATGTAGAAATCAGTCTGTCTGTTAGAGTGTCCTAAACACTTCTTTTGAGAGTAAGGATTGATGATAATGATGAATTAGAAAACTTCTATAAAGTGCAATAAAGTGTATAAAAGCAGCCAAAGCATGCACACATGAACCCTAAATGAAAAAAAATCTGAATCCAAACTTATCCACCTTAAAAATCCAACCATGCCACACCTCTGCTAACATTGTCATTTTGTCTAAATGTGTTTGAGTGATCCTAAACTAACTGTAATACAGACATAACCTTTTTGACAAAGTAAGAAAATGTATATAAAAAAAAAAAGAGTTGAGAAGAGTTGCATACACAGTTGAGTTGAGCATGGTTATAGCTTGACCTGTATATTTAAACTGGATCCCTATCCTTGTTCAAGTAGGCATGCATAGGATGAAAAGCGAGCTACTGTCCAAATGATCTCAGATGCTATGACACTGTGGACATAAGAAAATGTCAAGATACCCTAAAGCTTCTAATTTTTTATAAAAGGAGATCATCAAACATGTAAGCAGAGCTGAATTTACAGATAATTTCCTTAGTTAGTTGAATGCAGTGACATGCGGTGAGGTTCATGGCTGGTGAGGGACTGACTCCTTTGGAGTCTAATTTGCAATTGTAAATATCTATATATCTATTTAACTGGCAGCATATTGACCTCTAAAGATGTTTCATATCTCATCAGCATTCCTCTCTCTTACTAACACACCTACGCAAACACACACAGGAATATATTTGGCCTGGAAAGAAAATTTCTTTTATAGCAGCAAGAGACTATGAATAGAGCCAATTTGCTTTGTTCATGTGTTCTAAACAATTCATACTCATTCTAAACAAATTAAAGTATAGAGATGTGTACACACATTCAATTTTGATCCTTCGTTAAATTCTTAGTTTTTAAAACTTGAAATTCTGATGATTTTTATCCGTTTTAATACAGGTTGTTTATCAAGAGGATAACAAGAAAAAGTAATAACTCACTAAAGGTCAAAATTAATTTTCAAATATTAGTTTAATTGTATGCCATTTTGCAAATGGCTTACAATAAATAAATAAATTTAAGACTTTATTTCATAACAAGAACCGGATTTTAGTATTACAACATCTTTACAGTGCATCCATTAGCTTATTTGGGAACGCTTGTCCTTTGTTGGCCAATGATAAGTTACAAAGAAATATGGACCACCATGAATTCAACATTTAATTAGTCTATCATGATAATTATGTAAGCTTAACTAACCACCACTGGAAAAAAAAATCCATCCATCCATCATCCATCCATCCATTCATCCATCCATTTAAAGAATCTCACATTCTCCCTGAAACATTGCCCACAACATTTGACCCTATTCAGTGCACGTTCTCTTCTCTTGAGGACACCAGTATCTCACTGTCTCTGTACCCCTTTTATTTCTTTTCCTCCACCTGCTGTGCTTATCTGTTTTTCTCTCTTCACTCAGCCCTTAGCACTCGCGCCTGGCATGACTTAGAGTATAAGCACTATTAGTCACCAGAGACCTCCTGATGAGCATCTCTTGCTGTAGGTCATGACAACATGGCAGGGGGCCGCCATTGAGGGAGCTGACCCTTGACTAGCACAACAGACGCTCTGTTGAAAGAGTGGCGGCCAGTGGGAGGACGATATGCCGACAGTTATACAGAAACCAAGGAAAAAAGCATGCTTCTGTTTTAAAGATTATGTCAGTATCTAAGAACAGGATTACTTAAATCCCATCTGTGTTTGATGCAAAGGTTTAATACCTGAAATTGATTCAGCAAATCATGATAAATGGCATGTTAAAAACCTTGATCACTTTAAAAGTTCTTAGTGGAAAATTGAAGTATAAATACAGTTTAACTAAATAGCATCATTTCATTCAGTCGCTGTTAAGACATCTTATTACGAAATAGAGCCAGCTGAAGTATTCGCTATTTGAAAAGCCACTGCTAAAGCAAAAGCACTAACATCTGTAAAATCAGGAACAAAATTCAGACACAGAATCTCTTTCCTGTCATTTCTGTTGCTTATTTTCCAATATCCCTATTACATAACTTTTTTTCCCCACACTGCAATTCTAAAGAAATCTGTGGAGCTGAAAAAGGCTTTAAACTAAAGAGGACTTCCTGAATTTTCCTTTTGTGTCACCCTCATACTGTTATTTTCATTGGTAACATAGCAACAACTGATCAGTAGCACATTTACCCATGCATGCCCTGCAGCAATGTGACTGGCATTTTCAAATCCAGCACTCTGTCACATTAATCACACAAACAAAATAAGAGAGGTAAGACTAGAGTGAAGCAGAGCAAACTCGTACAAAAGCCCAAGCAGCAAATGTAGTTGCACAATATTTTCTGCACTACAAACCCTAAACCTGCCTAAGCATATTAAATAGAACAAGGCATAGTTTATATCTACCCCATATTTTTTCTTTCCTTTGTCGCTGATTTGAAGAATGTAAAGCTAAAAAAGGATCAATGTCAGAAAGACGATGCAGGCAAGCTACCATGAAGGATCACTTCTCAAGTGATGGAGACATGCATGCATGCAGCAGAATCTGTATGACACCTTACATTTTAAATTGACACTAATATTTGGTAGGTAGACAGATCATGTCAAAAACATCTGATTATGAACAACTTTTGGGCTGATGAATTGTACTTTTTTTCTTGACATTAATTATAAAAATAAATAATTATATCAAAGCATTCATAAACTGTCAGAATATCCGAGATTCATTAAGCTAAAAAAAAAAAAAAAAAAGCAAAATAGATATAGATGTAGATGTGTTGTAGAACCTAAGTTCTGTGAATCAATAAGATAAATAAAGATTCATTTCTGATATTTACAGCTTGCTTGAACACAACTGCTGAGAAATTGGGTGAAAAGTTGGGACACTACATTTGCAAACAGTCACATAAAATTTTGTCTTTGCATGCCCAAATGGGTTATAAAGTACTGAAATACATTGCTAAAAATTACTTTCATTTTCAGACTCTGGTTATGGTTCAGCAAAAAAAACAAAAAAAAAAACAACTTATGTTAAAGCATGAAAAATGTAGAATTTTGGCAACCTAATGATACTTTGTAAATGACAATGGCACACAATTTCCGCTCTCTGAATTTTTCACAGAGGCAGTGATGACAGAACCTGTCAGCCTGATAAGTGAGCAGACTGGGCTTACAGGCATAATGTTCGTGAAATGAGCATAAATTTGTTATACTAGTCAGTAGAAGAGAAGCTGGTCGCTTTCTTGGAGAATGAAATTTTAATACATTTCATGTCTCCCCCACATGCAGTAATACAGTATTACAAAGCTTCAGCTCACGTATTTCTGTAGGCAAGCTTGAAATAATTGGTAGGTTAGGTAAAAATCCTCACTTGGTACAATACCTCAGTGTTTCACATTTTTATTGCATGATATAAACCTTCTGGAGGTCACTTACTTTTAAAATTACCAGCTTACACAAATAACTTATGGTGTTGTCTTTATATGAATACAGTCTCAGAGTGTAATAAATAAATTTATCAATATTCGACTATACGCAGAGGAGACAATGTTTTTCAATATTTCATACATTTCTTGTTGCCTTGTCCCTCAGCATGCTTTTGATGAGATAAAACTGATCAATAATGTCTAACATGCCAAACACTGACAAACTGCGTTTTATCTAATGTCTTCACAAATAAATAAATAAACAAACAAGGGTCCAGGCCCCTCCCGAGGACATGCAACAGATGCTTCACTGACTCAGTTCTACCGTAATCAAAGACAGGTAATGGCAACAATTGTTCCAGGCTCTATTCTCACTTTAAGGGAGGCAGTGTGGATGGTTTTATGACTTAATTACCAACATTTAGAGCTGAGAACAGTGTTACTTCTACCCCACATCATGATGATGGCCTGTACAGCTGAGTGGCCTAGACAGACATGTCCATATAGATGCACCTCCTTTAGCCTCTCTGACTGACTTTCTGTCCAGGGGGACCTGACTGGGTGGCTCTGTGACTGCTTTTCTTATCGCCAACTGTGTCACTTGAGGTCTACAAGGTCACCTCTCCTGCTCACTGAGGAAAACATAAATGCATCTGTAACTTGACTCATGCATGAAGATGGGCAGATGTACGATAGACACACAGGATGAACTGAGCTGAAGACATCTGCACAGAAGTCAGTAGTTATCAGGAGGATCGTGGGTGGGTAGGGGGATGAACGTGTTTGTGGGAGTGCTGGTGAGTGTTGACTCTCCATTAATCCAACTACATCTTGTTGGTTTGACAACAGAAGGACTTACTCAAAGAGAAGTTGTACCATCATCATGGGCTCTGGTTTGCAACCGCTGTTTTTAATGTAAAGAGCTTTGTATTGCAATTTGTTTGGTATGAAAAGTGCTTAAATAAACATTGATTGCTTGACTGATTGATTCATTAACAAATGCCCAGGACATCCTTGTTTTTCATCACATCAGGAACAATTTTAAATATGGCCCTGATTAGAGATGGCACAGCCTTAAGGTCAGAATCACAGACAAGAACTGGACCACACAGTTCTGTTCTTCTGACTGTGTGTAATTACTAGTGTAGCATATTATGTTTATCAGACAATGATAGCATCGCAAAAATTACGGCATACAAAATCATACACTAACCATATTCCTCTTCATGCAGCTCATAAGAAGTGTTTCACTCTATTTTTTAAGAGAGTCAATCTGGCAGTGGTTGCAGCAGAAAAAAAGAAAAGAAAAAGGGAAATCAAGAGTGGGACTCCCATCACAGATGTTCTGTTGGGTTTGGCCCAAAACTCCCAAGGCGAAGTTGAATGATCCAAGAATTTTCAGTGTATCTGGCACCAATCAGACATGCATACATATACACCGTGTTTTATTCATGCCAAAGTCCACATGTAGCGATAAACTCTCAATAACGTCTGAAAGAGACCCATCAGACAGTCTCTAACTTAAATTATACAAAGAAAAGGTTGACCCATCGGTTTTCTGTCATTATCTAGAAATACTGATCCTTAACCAAAATTCTGTTTAATGTACATATTTAATGCAAATGTGAGTCTAGCTGATAAACCCTGTTTATTCAAAGCAAGCATTTGCTTTGGCATCATTTCAAAAAGCTTATCTTACAAAAAAAAAAAAGAAAAAAAAAATTCTGTCCAAAGTTCCACTAATTTTTTTAATGAGTCTTCTCATGGTGTTATACCTCATACTCCCTGAACCACTTAATCACTTAATATAAAGTTAATTCTAGCATTGTTATCTTGGAATTGCTTGTACCGTCTGGGAGGAAAAAAAGATCTAGTGATGGAAAAGGCTGGTCATTTGATATATTCAGGTATTAAGGTGACCTTATAACATTGCTGAACTTAAATCTGACCGACTGGAGCAATTACAGATCCAAACGCTTTCCCACAGGCTTGTACAGCAGGCACGAGGAACAGGTGCAGCATTAAATCTGTTTTATCCTAATGTGCAAAAGGGTAAATCTAACACAAAATAACTTATTATACTGGTAGTAAAGAGTTTAATCTTTATGCTTTATTAAAAACTATTTTTTTTTTTTTTTTTTTTTTAGAATAGATACAATCATAAGTGGTTTTCTTGAGACAACACAGCAATTATAGCCCATTACTTTGTACAGTCTTTAAAAATTGTTTTGTTTCCCCTTAATAGGAAACATTACAACGACTCCCACTGTTGATTTTGTTCAACTTGATTTAAACAAATATTAAAATGATCTCCAAAGGTCATTAATTTTCTTCCGACCAGACTTTTAGTTTGGCTATGAGGATTTACCATTATCCTTCAAGGTTTGCATTCATTTCATTTAATTAATTTCACTGTTTTGCTTGGTTGGTTTTATTATAGATCCATAATCTAACTCTGAAACCATGACCACAGTAATAGTCATGTGACATAGTTATTAAAGGAATAGGAAGCTACTTGCATCAGATAAGGTCAAATAACTTGTATCAAGCTTAAACATACACTGCTTGGCCAAAAAAAAGGCGCCACCAAAGACAGGGTCACACACTCTAATATTTTGTTGGATCGCCTTTAGCCTTTTGATTACAGGACGCATTCGCTGTGGCATTGTTCCCATAAGCTTCTGCAATATCACAAGATTTATTTTCATCCAGTGTTGCATTAGTCCGACCACTGTACAAAGCCTTCTCCAGTCATTCCAAAGATTATCAATGGGGTTAAGGTCTGGACTTTGTTGTAGCCAATCCATGTGTGGAAATGATGTCTCATGCAACAAGAACAAGAAAAAAGATCTGGCTTCTTGGGGAGTATGTAGCAGGCTTAACTCTAGTCTGCCACAATGATGTGTTTGGATACAAAGATTAATCAACATGTCAGGATCCATGGAAAGATATCAATGTCTGGTTGCATTCCTTCTTTTCATCCTAACTTAACCCCTTGCATCCTCTAGAAAATCTGTACATTCAATTAAGTCTGGAGAAGATTGGAGCAAACTCATTTCTTCTTCAGAAATAGTATGACAACATTCCAGCTTGTAAATATTTAGATAACATGTAGTTACTTAACAAAAAGTTCCCTAAAACATTCAGAGGTATAAATAACAGGGACAGTGTGCATTCACACCAGCATAGTCCACTAGAATGATTAGACACACAACGAAGAAGAGAACTTGCTCATCTACAACTACTCTTCCTACCACATAACAGCAAAATATGGAACTGCATCAGATCCTTGCAGTCTTGGGTTTACCATTTTTCTATTTGAACTTTTACCGACTTCTTCCATGTCTAACCGCGAGCAATTTCTCCAGTCCAGCGCGGCCTTTCGAATATATGCAAATGTTTTGGTTGTATTTACCCACAATGCTGTGTGCAGAACCCACAGTGCACTTTGCTTTGTAGTCCACTTCATGTATTTGGTTCATTTGAAGCAGACAGAGATTCGCATTTGTAGGCGGAGTCCACTTCTTTGATCCAAATCAAAGCTAATTTGCACATTCACAATTCATTCAACAAAGCGGACTTTCTGAGCAAACTTAGGAGGATTCCAGTAAAAATGGCTGGTGTGAATGCTCCCATTTAAACCTTTTTTTAAGTTTTGTTAGAAAATGTATCCTTATTTTAGCAATATAACCTCAAGAACATCTTCAGAGCAATCTCATACAAGGTAAGGACGGTCCCTGCTAATGATTAGCAAATCTTCCAATGCAGAAGTTGTTACTCCTTTAAGGTTCAAGAGAAGCTTCATTTAAGCATTTTATACTTGTCATTTCTAAATTTTTGCAAATTAATGCCGATTAATCACCATAACTGATTATTAACTTAATGCACTATTTAAATCTGGACACCACTTTTGTCATTTTTTTTATGGATGATGATAATATTAAGGGTTTTGGGAAATGTTTTACAAAATATATTAATTTTTACTTCCAGTTCATGGGCAGTAAAAAAAACAAAATGTACCAATAATATTAAATTGCAAAAATAATGGCGTAATAACAGCAGCTCATGTGTCTCCTAGAGTACAGAATAAACTACTAACACGTTTACACCAAAACATTACTTTTAAAACTCACTTGATTATATGTTTAATTAAAATTTATAACTGACCATAGTGTGTTCAAAACATAGACTTCATTTAGACAGCCAAGCTTCTTATATTTACTCTTCAATGTGAAAGAGATTATTAATGCAGCAAAAGTCTGCAAGTTATTTTTTAATCAACAACACAGACAGACAAGCTTTTTTTAATGTTGACTTACCTAATGGCATTAAAAATTGGTTTTGCATTTTTATTGCATTCCCTTAAACAGCGATTTCTTTCAGTTAAAAGCTACTTGGAGGTTTGCCAGCAGGCATTTAGAGACAGACTTGACATAGATGAACCCAGAAGACTACAAAAGCATTTAGCCATGAGAGTCCCTTGTCTGTTTCAATTTTAAATCTTGTCCCCATCTAAACTGTGAAATTATAAAGCAGTGCATTACCGCCACCAGGCGGGGTCTGAAACTGACGTTTGATCGCGGGAGCGAACTCTGAATTAGTCATGGAAGTATGAGAACGGCAACGTATGACAGCGTTGAAATGGACATCCCTATTTATGTACGTAAGGGAGCATAAATCGGGTTTTACAGTGGTCAATGAGGGTATTGTGTTTTATGGACACTTGGAAAAAAACATATTAATATTCATGTTTTTCTCAAGAAATTTCTTCAGAAATACATCAGATTCATGAATGCGTTCTTAGAAATTGTTTGCATCTTTGCTCTCTGATGAATACCAATCTCTTCACAAACTGAAAGTACAGTCAGTAACCAGCGATATGGCCTTTGGTTAAGGTATGGGAATGGACCGGATGGCACGGTTTCCAATTACCTTCATGTAAATTAAAAAGTGTTGGTGTACTCAGTTAAATTCAATTTATTTTTGAAATAACAAGATGTTTTGTAGGCTGAACAGTTGTGTTACAGTTAATACTCAGCTGAGGCCTTTCTGTGTGGACATTGCATCTTCTCCCCATTTTCTATGGTTATTCCAGCCTTCCCCCACAGTCCAAAAACATACCCACTAGGTTGATTTGTTTCCCTTGGAGTGAGAGTGAGCATGAGTGTGTGTTTTTTGGTTTTTTGGTTTTTTTTTTCTTGTCTCTCAGTGTTGGTCCTGCAATGGACTGGCGACCTGTCCTGGGTGTACTGCCGCTCACCTGATATCTACTGGGATAGACTCCAGCTCCCTTATGATAAAACCTTTTCTTGAGAAATGTTTTATGTTCTCAGGACTGGTTCCCATAAGGTTATATTGTTAAACACTAGCATTACCCCTAATGATGACTGCTCATAAAAGGCATTAATAAAAAAAATCAATAGTTTTTAAACAGCATATCATGACCACATTGTTGACACATGGAGAAGATTTGACACCATTAACAAAAGGACACATTATAAAAGGAAAAGCACACAATAGCTATAATAGTAACATATTTTTCTTTAAATAATGCCTCATGTGATGAGTAGCCTCTTAACTATCCAACTCCCCTGACACCAAATCCATCGACGCTGTTACTTTAGAGGTCACACCCACTGACCCTGCTCCCCTACTGAACTGGATGTCGTCTGAGTTGGAGGACCAAACCATAAGGGTGCATTAACACTGGTGTTGTCTGGTCCACTTTAAACGATCCCTGGTCTGCTGCCACAGATAATACAGTGTACACTGGAGTTAGACAGAAAACCAAATCAAATGAAAGTGTAACATTTCTCAGCATTACCCACCCAATCAAACCGAGTTCCCCAGACTATTCTGTTGTGAATGTGCCCCGAGTTGCAGTCAAACATTCTTGGTATGTGCTCTACTTCCAACTTAACCAACAGTTATCCAACAGTTATATCAGTTATAAAGTCACAAGTATTCAAGATCAAGTCACAGTTAGATAAATATTTCCATCAACAGTCATGCATTTTGTAGACAAACAGCAGCTGCAAAAGCAATGAAAATGTGTATCATATCAACAGACTATAATTGTGTGCTGTGACATTAAATTGGATGGTTCATGTGAGTGAGGTCAGCCAAATGATTTCTCCATTGTTGTTGAGAGTAATTTTGTGTACTTTGGAAATTACTCTTTTCTTGCTGTTGAATCATAAGAATAGAGGTGCAGCCAAGCAAAAGCAATTTCACCTTATCCTAAAGTGTCTTGTGATGGAAGTGGTTCATGATATATCTATACTCACCTGCCGCATATTTTTTTCTGAACGTCTAGACACTTTCATACTCAGTTTATACTTTCAAGGCTTTCATTACTGAAAGAAACTGAAAGAATCAACCTTTTATACAGTATGTAAGAGGGTTCAGGCCAAGATATACTGTATAATGGTGCTACTGCCAACCCAATGTATTTATAGAAATAAGTAGGCGTCTCCAGTACAGGATGAGGTACTGCAACTGTTAACAGTCCTGGAAACTTTACAGACTACACAAGACATCAAATGGAGTACGCTGACTTCATGTTTGTTAATCTAATTTCTGCAAAGATGCCTTTTTTGTTCCCTTACTCCACCCACTGTGCATTTCCTTGTCTACGTTCCTTCAGTTCTTCCTGCCAGCCAGCTTTCTTCACACCTCTTAGGCATGTGTTAAATTCTTGTTGCCTGATACATGCCCTCTGAATGTGTGAGCCTTCTGAGTTATTTAATCTAGTCTAATCCCCAAAGAGGATTGAACGATTTAAGCGACATAATTCCGACTTAATGCTGTTTTATTTATTTTTTTCTCCACTGTAACTAAAGATGAAATCTATCACATTGAGTTAGCTTGATTCTGAGTTTGAGGGTGACTGGATGACACCACATATGACTAATCCATGGATGTTCCATGGATAATGTAAAATAGCTTCATACTTATCTGCAAACATGACTGCTATTTGGTAATTCAACATTTGTTAAGCACAGCACAATGTTGCTGTGCTTAACAAAGTAATATTTTAATTCATAGTGACATTGAGTGCAATACACATATACAGTAACTCTTCTTTACCTTGTGCATTGAACCACATTGTGTTTTCATGTCTAGATGCTTCAATAAGAATCCAGTTAATTTAATGTTATGGGAGGGGGGGGCAATACTTCCAATTAATCAGAGCAATATCATGTAATTTGTCCATCTATCAGTAATATGTTTGCTTCTGGTCTTTTTAATTAACAAATGTCTTCAAACTCTCTAAATACACTTAAAAAAAGATCTATATTATTTCTTAGTGATCAACAGGATTTTCTTTTTTCTATTAAAAGATATTTCCATATATAAACACAAAATAAATTTATCCCAGGTTTTGCAGTGCAGTGATAAAGCACATTGAGGTGCCCATTGAGATGCTGTGTTGTATGAGCACCATTCATTTTGATGATTGAATGGGACTCAGCAGTTGGCACTGTCACCTGTGAGGAGTTTTCATGTTCCTCTCATGTCTGTGAGGGCTTCCTCTGAGTGCACGTTAGCTCTGCATCAACCACTTTAGCACATACTCATCAATTACCCACCTGCCAGCCATCATGCCACATGATTATTTTTCATTTACAAATCTCACCCACCTGTGTTTGCAGCCATTAATATTTCACTGTACATCTGAAGTAACTTTATTATAAGAATTCCATTATTCTAAAGTAAGTGTGTGTGTGTGTGTATTTCCTTGGGTAAGCCCTGCAATATATTGACACCACGGTTAGGGGTTTCTTGTTTTATTATTTTTTTTACCTACTGCATTGTGGGAGGACTCCAACATATATTTGAAAATGTGGTTACAGAAAAGGGATGACAGCATGGATGAATGGTTTCAGAGAGGAAGTCCTTACTGGATCTTGACAGGGGGAAGTGCATTGGTGCGCTGACCTCTGTGGGTTTAACTTTGACCAAATCAAATCTCACATTTGGGTGCTCAGCATTGCTTTGCCCCAGTATGATATATTACTTCCTTACAGAAAAAGACACTCATCTATTTGACAGCAGGACCTTGAGAGTTGCATGTAATGCCAGTTTTATACTTTAATAGTTTAAATCTTGTTTGTTGGAGACTGTGGAGCCAATGAGATTATAGCTTTCAAGGACAAATAACATCTATTCTCCTGTTTAAACACTGCAGTCTTTTATGTGTTTATGCCATCTTCAAACACATACCAAAAACAACATTTCATCAGCATTTCCATAATAGTTCCAGTCCACTGTTATAAAAACATGTTTATTTCAATTTAATATTTTACTAAAACTAGAAACAACTATATTTGGACAAGAGTTTGAAGCTGGAGGTTAATTTTTGACATCTGTTTGGACAAAAGACCTTTGTTTGACATCTGTAGCAAGGGTGAAGTGGTTTAGCTGACCTGTCAGTAGCCTCCAGGTCAACATTTGGAAAACATGAAATCTATCTTAAAAAAAAGGTGTGTTAAGTATGCTGCTGATGTTATTATACGGCACTATATTAATTGTTCATTACACATGATCTGCTTGGTTAATAAACTATATCAATGGTACTCATGATCCATGCATTTTAAATAAACAACACACCTAGTGGGGAATCCTATGGCATAAAATGTTTCAGCATGTGAAAAATCTATTGTGCTGACATTAGAATCACTTTTCTTCATGAACTGGATGCTTGGACTGCTTTTTTTTTTACCATGACACATCTTTAACAGCAGCATAGACAAACACGCTTTGATACAAAAGAAAAACAAAAAGTAACTGTGGTTTTGATTAAAATAAGCAATTTTCCAATTTAAAAACAGGAAATAAAATGCGACTTCACAGTCATAAAATTGATCACTCCAACCTCCTAACCACCTCCTTACTGAATCTTTAATCTGTCCCATGTGGAAAAGAAGCTGCTACACCCACTAACATCAGCATACGTTTGTATGTATCAGCCTGAGTTTAATTTAGCAACAGAAACAATTCTTCTCAAGCCTACAAGACTAATAATAGTGAAAACCCACATTTACCAACTGTAGCATCTTATGTGGAGGCTTCAAAACTGTCAGGAAAACAAGAATAAGACAGGAAGTACTAATTATACCAGTCCACACAATGACTTGCAGCCCACTATAATCCCACCGTGTGGAAATGGCTCCCACAGTAAACAAATAAAACAACAACTATTTTTAGAAAGTGATGCTTATGATCCAGAATAGCCTAAAGAATCCTCTAATACTACATCTTTCTGTAGTAGTGTGCTAGATTTTGCCTGGGAGAAATCAGTCTATTTGGCATTTTGTTTTAAAATCAACAGACCAAAAACTTTAAATGCATATAAATAACACATTAAAAGTATAGGTGAAGTGGTGTGCTATTTATACAGTATGTATTTCCATAAGATCATTGGAATAACAATAGGAATGTGTGATGCAAACACATGGAGGGTAATTCACATTGTCTCTGGCAATATGAAGTAGTCAACTGGTTTGTCTGAAAGAGCCAAAGTAAATTTAACCCCTGCATATAGGCTTTTATTTCAGTCTAAAAAATTTGTTTCCTTGGCTCATGCCATGACTATTTCAAGCACAAGAGAGCTTAATCAACCAAACACAACTTGTTCTGTTCTATTCTACAGTCATTTGGCAGTAAAATTAAGAAGAAAATTTAAGAAGAAAGTTGACAACAAACTTGTATGTTTAGTAATTAGCATTTTGCTGAGGGTGTTTGGCAATGTCAGAGATTGCGCTACGAAAACATTCAGTTCAGGGCTGCATAAATATCACAATAGAGACTGATAATAGGAGTAGCAGTCACAATACTGCATGAGGTATCTTAGATACAAAATTAAAAAAAATAATTTAAATAGCTGTTGCATGTCAAATGCTTAGACAGCTGCCTGATGACTGCTTCATGGGATCTGCAGGCAACTGGTTTCTCAGGGGATCTCAGACTGGAGCAAGACATGCTGATGCTAAAGCAAGACTCATTCTTCATCTCCCAGCCGTGACCTCATTTGTTGCAGACATGTAATTATAAAATGTTGTATGTGTCATGGTGATGGCAGTTCATTGTTGGGGAATAGCAGGAGTGGGCTTTCATTAATATCATTCTAATTCTGTCTTGTTTCTAAAAGGGTCAGGTGGTTGTGCTTTGTTCTCTCTAATTTTGTTCATTAATTCATTTGATGCATCATATTCCCTTTTTTATAATGATGCTATGGTCACGTTTTTGCTTGTACCATGCATATACTGAATTTTTAACATGCCAGTAGGAAATAAAAGTATTTTTCTCCATGTTTCTAAAGGTGAGAAAATAGGAAAAGCAGACACAGGTTAGGCTACTTAATAACAGCATATCTTAAAAATATAAATTATTCTGCTATTAATCCTAAACTCTGAAGGCATAAGATAATTAAATTTCTCTTCCTAAATGGAGCTCTGTAAAATTAGTTCCATCACCCTGTAAATAATTATTCAGTATCAAATGTACATTATTTGAATAAGAAAGTCAAGGTGAAATTCTTTGTCATTAATAATTTAATTCATTCTCTAATATGTCATACCTAATTCATAGGAAAATTTCACCCATCTCAGTGAGTTCTTCTTTGCAACAGCTGAGGGGCATGACAGCAGTAACCTAATGCACCTTGCCATTAAGCTGTTGGATAGCTATAACTTTCTCTGGTTTTTTTAAAGCTGCAAACGTGTCTGCGAGGATTCAAGTAACGGATTAGCAGCAGCTCCATCTGTAATACTGCTGACACCGAACATAAAGAGGAAATGTAAGTACATTTAATAATAACATAACCTCCAATTTAAAATCTCTGAAAATGACTGAGATTACGTGGCCCTGTTGGATACAGTTTGCAACTAACTGTGAAGCAGCTAGGAGGAGAATTAGCAAAGGGTGGATTAATGCACATTCAAGGTGGGCGTTGTCACTGCCTCAAGTGGAAGAATTTACGAGTCTCGGGGTCTTGATCACAAGTTTGAGGAGAACAGAGAGAGCAATTCAACAGTGGATTGGGGCAGTGTCCTCAGTGATGAGGCTGTCATGTTGAAGAGAGAACTGAGCCAAAGGGAAAGTTGTCAACTCACCAGTCAATATCGGTTCCATCCTTCTGCTACTGTCAGGAGCTGTGGGTGGTGACCAAAAGAATGACACTAACTAAAAGTGGTGGAAATTAGCTTCCTCCGAGGGGTAGCTGGACTGACCCTTAAGAATCAGGCAAGAAGCTCAGTCATCCAGGGGCTCAGTGAAGAGTTAGTGCTCCTCTAATTCAAAAGCAGTCATATTTTGGACATGTTTCTCTGGGAAGAGGCCTTGGGGAAACCCCAGCTCTTGCTTGAGAGAATATATCTCTCGGTTGGCTTGTGAGCACCTCAGTGTCCCTCCAGAAGAGCTGGAAGAGATGACTGGGGAGAAGGGGGTCAGAGGAATGTTGTTTGGAGGACATGACCCTGACAAGTGGCACAAAAATTATGGATGGATGAATGGAGATTGACTCAAGAGAATAAAAGGTTTTCAAATAAAATTAAATAAAAACTTTATTTATAAAACACTTTTAACTTACTTTAAAGTAACCAAAGTGCTGTACAGGTGGATTAAACTTATAGAATAATAATAAAAGCAGTAAGTGACAACAATGAAATAAAAAAATAAAAGGCAGAAGACAGTACAAGGACTGGCCTAATGATCACTGACTGACCCTTTGCTCATACCATAACTTTGCCTCGTGAGAGTTCATGCGAGTTCATGCGAGTTTTTGACTAATGTCAATGAAGTGCACGCTGATTGGCCACAGGTAGGCCAGAGTCGGAAGGGGGGCTGGCCCAGTGCATGCACAGTGAGTCCAACTCCAAAAGATCAACAGTTTAGTGATGGTGAGCGAACCTGACCGAGCAGCAGCTTACAGAATATAGGCATTTATGTTTGAACCAGACTCCGAGCCCGAGAGTGAAGATACTGAGATGGTGGGTGGAAGACGCACGTTTACAACAAAATGTTTACAAAACTTTATGTGCAGAGCACTTTCCCCCGCTTATAAAAAAGAAAACACGGGGCTAATTTGTACATTGCTGGGGGTTAAACTTTTAGGCTCCCCCTTAGCATTAGCGTTAGCATTAGCATTAGCTGCATCTGCAGTAAAGCATGACTTTATATCAGTAGCGACACTTACCGATGGTGAGCCGGTCAAAGTTGGAATTCCCCTCTTTCCAACTGTAGAGTTGATGCCATCTTCGCCTGAAATTGTCCCAAATTACTGAAATATTCAGGCACAAATAGAGTGCAGCAGACAGAGATGCAGGTACATTATTACCAAAAATTAATTTAATCCATTTGTCCCTGGTAGTTTGGTCCACTGCTACAGGGAGACTAAAAACATTTTGATGTTGGTTTTGGCAACTGACAACAGTTGACATGGGAGCGCCGTTTCGACATCTTCACGACACTTGCTGTTAATGACAACTGCGGCCAACTAAGCAGGTGATTTTAGGCAAGGAAGAGGGGCTGGCTTATTCAAACAGTCTCCTGTTAAGCGTGTTTGCAAGAGTTCACCCTTGATGGCGGTTCTGCTGTGAACAAAGGGCCCAGACGGAAAAACTTGACCGTTTTAAAAAAAAAGGCTTTCAGGGAAGTTAACACTTTGGTCCAACACCAATACACATGTTTTAACATAAAAAAAAGTGCAATTTCCTGGTGATTACAAGGACGATGAGTATGCAGGAGCTTAGAAAGATAAGGGCGTGTCAGACCATTTAAACATTTAAAAGCTAAAAGTAAAATTTTGAAAACAGTTCTAAAAGAAACAGGTAGCCAGTGACGAGAACGCAGTACTGGGGTAACGTGCTCACCGCATCTTGTCCCTGTTAATAGGCAGGCAGCTGAATTTTGGACCAGCTGGTCAATCCCACTGAAA
Source organism: Melanotaenia boesemani (assembly GCF_017639745.1). Lineage (NCBI taxonomy): Eukaryota > Metazoa > Chordata > Actinopteri > Atheriniformes > Melanotaeniidae > Melanotaenia > Melanotaenia boesemani. The sequence goes on along the minus strand of NC_055682.1, from coordinate 18,977,536 downwards.
AAAGAGTTGCAGTAGTCCAGTCTAGAAAAGATAAAAGCATGAATGGCCTTTCAATGACATGACATGAAAGGTAAAGCTTCACTTTGTTAATAAGCCTCAGATGATAAAAACTAGACTGGGCTATTACACTGACCTGTCTGTAAAATTTTAAGTTCAAATCAAAAATAACCCCAAGATTTCTGATAAAAGGATGATTAGTCCAAGAAGCCAACAGTGTTGCTGCATCCTGTCACCAGGTTTTACTTCCTTTTTGTGATACAGGTGATAGCCCTATGTAAATTTTAAATAGATTTTGTTTTTGCATATATCTGCTCCTGTTGACACCCACACACCAAAACAAACTCCTTGTACGTGTAAACATACTTGGCAATAAACATGATTCTGATTCTGATTATTTCTCTTACCACGGCCCTGTTTGACTGTCTCTTTTGATCCAAGTTCATACAGGATTTTTTTGACAACCAATTTTTTGACAATTTTTCAAATATGAAAAATTACAGTTTCGGAGTGTATCAGATTGTAGATGCCTCAGATCACTGGAAGTAGTTTGTTTTGCGAGTCAGCTAAGGGCAAGCTAGTATCAGCTGACCTTATGCATACTATAATAGTCCCATAGTCATATGCTGTTTGCTAAATTCTGGCAAATATAAAGGAAACATCCAAGTGAAGCCATCCTAACAGGAAAACCACAACACCAAATAATTTGGGAAATGGTGTGTGCAAGTGTTTTAGATTTGGATTTCACACCATGAATGAATGAATGGTTTATTTACAACATATTAAAAAAAAGAAAGCAAGAGTAAAAACTATGTCATTGATAAGAAAAAATAAGAAAAAAAATCATCTCAATTCTACATGTTCAAAAAAGGAGAAAATGGAAGTTTAACTTTAAATATATAGTAGATAAAATTTGGTAGACTAAAAGCATTGCAAGTCTCTCACTCAACAACAACTCTGTTGACTCACCTGCTAACTTTCCATCTATGTCAAACAACAGAGGCAACACAGGTGAGTAGGTGTAGGTGAGTCAACATCTGGCGTTAAGTATCTAACCGCCTGCTTTTCAGCTAAGGCAGTTTCAGCAGGTCCTTTCCAGAGGCACATAAGAATATAGCAAGACAATATAGAAAGATTAATTTTCAAACATAATTCAAAATGCTGATTTATGAGAGAGGTTTCAAGAATTTATGATGGAACTACTGAGGAGCTCAGAGGAAGCTTCACCAGTCAGTGCACTGTGAACGGACCTTTCTGTTAGAACATATGCCACGTACAGCTGACTGTACAGTCAGTTAAGTACATGTACTTAACTTATTCATAATCTATAAAGAAAAAGAAAAAAAATCTATACATGTACATAGGGTCTTGTTTAAATACTTGTTTCCATTATTGTAAATAAATATAATGTGTTTTATATGTTTGTTTGTGTGTGCACTGTTATGCTTCTGTGTCCATGGATGTGTATAATCACTCAGACATGCAAAGTGACTCACCAATGTGCTGGAGGAGATGCTGAGAAATAAAGAAGGAGCGACTAAAAAGAAGTGACAGCAGTTAAGTTACGACCCAGAATTAGTTGTAAAATTAGGATGTGAACTTGTGATTTTTTTTTAAATATAAAGTTTTTAGACAAATGTTGCTGTTGGCTGAGAAAAGGTTCAGTTTTTCACAAAAAAATGTTCTGTAAAGCAATAAGTATGTGTTTGTATCCACTTCAAATGTGCAACTAATTAAAGTACATATAACACTGATTGATAGCATTAGTAGTGATCTAGCATCATTAAACATTAATAATGTTTTGAGAAAATATTCATTATAATAATCAATATAAGATATTGCTAAACCTCGGAGCACCGCCAAGCTTTTTCTCTTAATGGAAGCATTGAAAACCATTAAAGTTTATTTTAAACCCTAATTACATAAGTTCTCATTCGAAGGGACCAAAACATGATTCAAAGGAAAGAAATCACAAACAACTAGTTAAATAAATGTGAATGAAAACAGAAGTTAATTAACCTGTGGTGTTAATTAAACTGTTTAAAAAGGAGGCTGAAAGAATTTCTGAATCCTACGGAGCTAAATGGTATCATAATTGGAAAAGCAAATTATTTCCCTATGACCGATTCTGTAAGACAACCAACCATACTTCTTAACAGTGAAGCAGAGAGGAGACTGGTAGTACTCGTCCTGGTGCTTATTCCACCTCATCCCGAGACGCTGCTGGTCAGATATGTCAACAGATAGGTCGATAGTCAAACTGTCTGCTGTGTTGAGGCAAAAAACATCAAAAAGTCCAGCTTTAATGAGCCGAAAAAGGAAAAACTTAGTAAACTGGCGCTGAAGCACGCAGGCTTGATTTAACCAGTTACCAAAAAAAAAGGGAAAAACATGGAACAAAACAGAGTTTAACTAGTTACAAAAGAAAAAGAAGAAAACTAAGAAAAAAAAAAGACATTAGTTCGTTTCACCTCATAGTTTATCATACCATGACAGATTTGTGGATTTGCAGTAGGTCTGTCCAGGACTCCTAACTCATAGTTTAAGAAATGTCCAACTTTTACTCCTGGCAGAGAAGAAATGACGTGTATGACCCGTGGACATCAAACCAGGTCATAAATACCTTATTGGGGGTGGGGGCTTGCAAACAGATTCTACTCCTCTGTGGGGAGAAGTTTCTCTTGTCTTTAAGAAAAATGCATCAGAGATGTTAAGTTAATAGAAAATTAAAGCAAAGTTCATGATGTGTCCCATTTGTTTCTTTTGGGTGATGGAATAATTTAAGAGCAAAATGTATTTTAACTAAGAGGGGTTTTGCAGTGTTCAGTTAGGGTCTTTCTGGTGCTTCAGTTTCCTCCAACAACCTAAAGACAGTGAGCATGCATACTTGTCTGTCTCTATGTATTAGTCCTGTAATGGGCCAGTGACTTGTCCAGGGTGTGTTCTGCCTCTTTCCCAATGGCAGCAAGGATAGCCTGCAATTTTTTTTATCAGTTTCTGGACGTGACAGAAATTGAGTTGTATCTAGCCAGAGCTTTGTTTTAGTTCAGTGAACAGCACACTATGGCTATATTGCTTCTTCTTCTCCTCGTTGTCCACATATTTAGGGACAGATATGGATCAGTTTTAATATACTTTTCAAGTAAAATATCTCAGCCATATCCAGCAAGATCTCACAGGTCCAAGGGTCTGAGTGTTGAAACCAAAAATGAACAAGAAACTCAAAGTAATCAAAGATTCTGACAAATGATGCAACTTGCTGCAACTTCTTTAAGGGTGGAGAGGACAGAAGTAAGGCCTTTGTGCTTCAGTAAGACTTTACTGAAGCACAAAGTGGATCTGCAACCCAGAGGAGGCTGTTCTACTGGTATTTGTTTTAAACTCCAAATAGATGTTGGTGCCTTTAGTTTACTGTGCTAGCTGTAACATATCCATCAACCAGCTATAGATAAAAACATCTTAAGCATCTTAAGAAAAAGAAAACGAACACCAGCTCATTTTTGCATGTTTACCTTTTTATATCTGTCCCTTCATTCCTACGGTTCTATTTATAAACCCCTTGCCTGCACTCTCTTTTTCTATTTTTGTTATTTATCTCTGCTTCTGTGTGACTGATTCGTGCCCCTGTGATCCATGCAGCACACCACTGTTTTATGAATCTGGGTCCCAGTGCTACAACAAAGTGGGACATCGCAAGGAGCAGACAAAGCAAATAATGTGGTGTACAAAGACAATAAGAGGCAAAGAGGCAAACAGTAGGTAAGTTATATAATAGATATTAACAATAGATAAGTTGAGAGATTGCAGTTTTTTCTCTTGTAAAAGAAAAGATTTTAAGTAAATGGTGAAGAAACTTCAGTCTGATGATCTCTGAATTAATCCTTATAATATATTAATTAGATCTAATATTTGTCTTCCAGTGAAACTTGGTCAGATATTTCTCCAGTGTGATCAATTTTCTACACAATAATATATTCTGAGGACATAATAAACCTCACGGTGCTGAAAATTTGAAAATTTGTTTTAATTCCCTTCATGTCCTGCCTGTAAATAACCCACATGGTCTCTCAATGGTTCCTATAAAATATTCAAAGCATTTATTTATAGATAAACACTGAAATGCTTTATATATCTCTCCTTTATCTCCAAGCTTCTGTAACCAATAAATATATCAAATTAAACAACCAGACAGCCCAACTTGTTGTAGAACTTTTTTTTCTGCTTACAACACCATGAGTCTGAATACCTTTCTCTTCTTCCTTCTCTAAATTTACTCAGTGATTTATAATTAAACAATGCCAACAGTAGTCAGATAATCAAATGGATTTTGTTCATGCTTCTGCTGTGAAACTGATCTTGGTCCCCGCAGCCAGTTGAGTTTACATAGCTCATCTATCATCATGCAGGCTGGTTTCTGCATCATTTGAATGCCATGACTGTTATTTAAATTTAAATGGAACCCCAAGTAAGATGATTTTTATGACTAGCTGGAATAATCACAGAGGAAGGTGAGAGTGGGACAAAGTGTAAGGTCTTTTGAGTTGAAGAAGCTTTCTATGTAAGTGAAAGTGACATCCTTTAGGTCCGTTTGTCTTTTCACAGTTATAAAAAATGCTTCCCCATGTGCATCTTGAGTGACTACTTTCCATCAGATCTCAGCTACCTGCTCACATTGCTAACTATAATTGGAGAAACAAACCTCCTGACATCAGATGTCAGGAGGTCTTGTGATGCTTTTTTAAAATCTGTTCAACATCAAATGCTTTCAGTGACCTGGACTACACATTAGCTCATTTCAAGATGGCCAAAGTCACATTTAGTTTAGAATCTCTCACAAACATATTAAGCTAACTTACGTAACAGGCACAAGAAGTAAAAGAAGCAGCAAATAATTGATTTCTGATGCTACAGAGCTCAGTGTCAACACACCTGTGCTGACTACTTATTTTCTGTCTCTGTGGAAAAGCCTGAAAAACACAAACCTATGCTCACATCATATTAGTTTTACTGCCTGTAATACAACCATGGGCTGTGTGAGCCTTGTATTGCACAACACATTTCCTCATCACGCCACATTAAGCTGTTACATTTAAACATCTCTTTTTTCTAGCTCTAAAAAAATTGAGAATTGACCTTGAAAAGTCAAATCCCAGGACCAACAGAACTTATTCACAGCTTTACCAGTGTGTTCACAGCTGCAATCTTTCCATGCACATTACCACCGGGTCAGGGCTGCAGGACTGTTTACTACAACAGCAGTCATTTCTACAACGCAAATGCCTATAAATGGCACCTTAAAGCAAATCCTTACTAAAATGTTTGCAGACTTCCTTTTTTCTGTTTTACAGTGGTCAAATTAAATTCACTGTCTGAAAATGCATTCATTGTAGAGACAGACTTTACATTATGTAACATGTTTATACAAAAATGGAAATTGGATGCGTGATCTCTCTGGTTTCATAAAAGCTTTGGCTTTACCTTTAAATTGAGCACAAAACAAAGAATGACATGACTCTGACCCTATACAACAAAGTGTCCTGGGGTGGAGGCAAAGACCATGACCATGCCAAGAATAATATGCTGATGTGTTGACTCAGAAGAATTGAGATGCTTACAGTGTATGACAGTGTGAATATTGCTATTTATTTCTATATCTTTAGATTCTCTTAGATTCTTCCCGCCCCTTTTCAAGCATGATCTTTGTTTCATTTTTCTTTTTTGTATTTGGAATTTTCATGGCTGTGCATTTGGGTTTGTATGTGCTCGAAATAAACTTACTTACTTACTTACTTACTAGATTCTGGGTAAATACAGCTATATCAGTTCTGTTCTTTTCTCCTTACTCTTAAAATCACCTCCCCTGCATTTGCTTTTGGTCTCTCCAAACTCAGCGGTGGAGTGCCAGCGGGCGTTGCTTCACATCCTCCTCCTGTCTCTCTCTTTACATTCTTGGCCACTTTCCATCACTACATTTTAAGCAGTTAAATGTATGATGGTTTTTGACACAAAGGAAAAACAAAAACAGCCTATTAGAAAAGGAGAGAGGGGAAACTGGAGCAGGAAAATATCAGCTTGACATCGATACCAAAACTAATGCAGATGCTGTCACACATCATTGCAAACACAGACATATGCATGAACAAACATCTTAATTTACAAATGGATTGGGACCCTCCATTATGCTAACCTGTAAACAAACACACATGCTCATACATTTCCATCTCATTCCTCTGAGGAGAGCACATTGTTTAGATATATGAGTATTATGAATATGACAAACTGAAGTGATCAGTGGAAGTGTACAGGCAACGGACATTCAGTTGTAAAGGAAAATATGGGCAGCATTTTTTGGTAGGTTGTGTAGGTCTTGCCAGGTTTTAAAAGCACTTGAATTCCTAATTGTACACACATGAAATCTGACTAGTACCTCTTGCATTAAAGACGCATTAAGTAAGACCTTAAAACTCCATGTTCCAGACTCGTTTGACGGAACAGTGACGTCTGTCATGTGCATTTCTGGAGCCATTGCTGCCCAGCAGCATCCCAAGGCTGAGAAACCAGGACTTCGCATGACATTGCAGCCGAGTTTTGCTTCATATGCTAGCAAATGGATGTAAACACACTGCCCATTTTGAACACGTATCGTGACTGTTTCAGCAGAGAAACGCAAGAAGACATTATCAGGGGAAGCGAAGAAAAGAAAGCGAGAAAGGGACAGAACAAGAGTCAAGATAAGTGTGGGGAAGTTACTACCCCCGGTAGCTGATTCAGGAGAATTCACTTGGAGAATTCACAACAATAAGACTGTCTTTTGCTGGCAGGAAAAAACAGCTACAAGTAGTACTCGGAAAGTAATAGTAATCAAGTAGTAACACAGGTGAAAAGACACATCAATAATTGTTTTATATACACATCAAAGCCATCTGAATTGTAATTGAATTGTGATGTGCCTGAAGATTTCCGCCCCTAACTGATAGATTGGCAGACGTTCTTTAAAGTGGCTCTATTATGCTCATTTTAGGCTAATTTATTTTAATACTTGAGTCCACAAGGGCAGGAATCCAGCATTTTTCACAAACCCTTTTATTTATTTTATATCGATCTTCTCTGTAGGCCCTCAGATCAGCTTTTGCCAGAAACAAGCAGAATGAGACTCTTCCGCCCTAAGCCCGCCCTTCCCTTACAGGGCTGCCAACTCTCATGCATTTGGCCGTGAGACTCACGCATTTGAGTGGTAAAGAGAAGGAGTTACTCTGAGTCTTCTGGCACTGCAGACAGGTAATATCAGGTTCTATCAGAGAGAGGAAATGCGTAGCACTGATTTCACTGGTTTTTGGAGAAGTGATTTACATCTGGCTACTGACAGGTTTAAGATTTTGTGTTGATGTTTAAACAGGAGTTCCCTGCAATCTTAAGGCGTTAAGGCCCGACCCAACTGTATGTGACAAATATGTCACGTCGGGCTCTTATGGGTTAAAACTAAGGCTTCCTGTTTAGTTCAGATGTACAGTAATAAATTTTAGCTATTTCAGCATTGCTGAGAGCTGAGTTTATTTGGGATGTATCTGTTGAGCCTAAAAAAAAAGACTTTCATTATCGATAAGTTATGCCTGCAGAGATTGTGAGGGCAGGGGTGTTGCTAGACATAGGGCTCTACAGGGGCCCAGGCCCCCCATTACTCAGATCATATCTTTTTTATAAAGCCCTTCTATGTTTATAAAATGAGCAGTGTTATGTTTCATCTGCCTCCCTTTGCTAACCCCACTGTTAATGCTACTTCTAAACAACTGCTATTGAAACTGAAACAAAAAAAACAAAAACAAACAACAACAACAATAATAATAATAATAATAATAATAATAATAATAATAATAATAATAATAATAATATGGTTGTTATAGACTTTGTGAAAAAATGCTCCTTTTGATATGTTGTGCCCTTTAGCCACTACACTACAAGGATCCTGTAACATTCATGGGACCAGACTGCAAGCTAGAAGCGAGAAGACATTGGTGAGTGAGGCCCAATAAGAGCAGCCACTGAAGCTGTACATCTGCAGCCAATTCTGAAAAGAGGGTGTCTGTGGAAATTGGCTGTTATCCACAAATCCACATATTTATCAAGGGCATTAAAAGATTCAGTCTGCAAATACACACAGGATTATTTGAGGCCAGTTACTCCATTGCAGATGCACAGAATGACAACTTTGGCCTCCCACAGAAACATACAGTACTCGTTTCTATTTTAGTTTCTGCACAAAGGACTGCATGTGCACAATAACTCAAGGCATCTTCTTATGACTACATTTTTTCACATGCACACCACTAGAGCATTATGGTTATGCAAAGTGCAACATCTTTGTTGGTCTAAACCAAAAACAAATCAACTAAGATTATCATCTTTTACAACCATGCTAGTGTGCCTACATTCTTTTTTCCGATTCCAGCTTCATAAACTATGTATTTTTGATGGTTTTGTTTTTGTTTTTTATTTGTTTGTTTGTTTTGTTTTTTCTTTGTTTTTCGAAAAACAAGAAATCTGAACGGCTGATGATGGGTCACTGTTTTCTGTCAAGATGATAAAGGAAAAAAAAAACAGTTAATTTTTACAGTATTAAGGTTCAGCGAAATACTATACAGTATATTTTCTATATTAATGAGTAAAACATGGACGTAGGATTTATTGATTAATTTATTGCAACAATGGTAGTCGCAGTGTGTCAAAAAGCCTTGACAACACCAATAAAAGCATGTCAGCCGATTCATTAAGTGTTCACTCAGGTGAAGAGGTTCGTGATTTCATAATTATTGCAAACTGCATCCCTTTTAAATGTTAGATATTGTTCCTCTGTGTTTAGATGGTAGAATGGTTTTCATAAGGGGGAATGGATCTTGACTGGGACACTGGCCTCGACACAGCACCGGCTTTTTGTCACAGTAAAAGACAGCTTATAAAGCCTTCCCACCAGATTTTAGTCCATCTTTATATACCGTGACTATGAAAGCAACTGAAACCACGTAAACATACACTTCTGTACCAACGAGTCTGGTGTATTTTATCAGGATTTACTGTTATGCTGCCCATGGTAACGAGCAACAATGTGTAACACAACCGAATGAAAAAAGTTAGCTTTAGGCTAATTTAGGCAGTTGACATACTTGTCAAGGAAAAAGCTTGCTACTTCAGCATCTCTTTTAAAATCTTTCTCCTTCTTGAGCTCCATCTATCTGGGAAAGGCTAGCGTAATGTTGATCCTCCTTTTTTGTATCGTCTGGTCAAGCTCCCTTTTAAGCCCCCTTTTTCGCTTTCTTTACATACTGTTGCTGGGTATGCATGGTCATTCATTTTTGTGAATAACAATTTAAGAGATTTTCCATCTTGTCAGGATAGTAAGCCACTTTTGTTTATCTTCTTCTCCCGTATCTCAATCACTGTGTGCTGGCTTGCACAGTGCTATTTGTCCCTCGCCGGCAGCTGTAGTTACAAGATGGCAGGCCATCATGGCGCTTCCCTTCCAGCTTACACGTCATATGTATTAACAAATCTAAAATTCTTTGCTTACGAGAATGTGTCAGATCATTAGCAGAGGTCATAATACACCAATAATAACACACATATACATGCAGACATCAATTTTGGCGGGTAAACAACAAAAAATGTTACACAATAGGTGTGTCCCAATTCGGGGTCTGCACAGTACGGATTCGTCGGCCCCATGCGTCATTGCGGTGCGCGAAGTACTCTCCCAATTCACAGAACTTGAAGGACCTCCAAATCCTTCAAATCCGCACTTCATTTGGCCTCAAAGGAAGACTGCTTGTGATGCATCCTTCGCGGCCACTTTTCTCCCAGAATTCATTGCGCACAAGACAGTGGCGAATCAGCAACCGAGCTCAGAAGGGTATGTGTTAGGTTTCAGTCTTGTTAAAAAAAAAAAACAAAAAAAAAAAAAACGCGTGTTTGTTAAATGGTGACATTAAAATTCGGTAATATTTCATATTCATGGATTTTTAATGGGTTAATGACGTGTACCGGCGGGAAAACAACAGAGCCTCAGACCATGTTTTTTTTTTGTTTGTTTGTTTGTTTTTTTGTTTTTTTTTGTAATGTCATTGTTACCGCTCGGTTTTAACACTGAAGTGTCCTAGGAGTAATTTCAGAGGTTTAAGTGATTCAATGGCCTGTGTTGTTGCTATGGGAAATTCTTGTTGTCTAGGCAGGCTGTCACTGTCATGGACTGTCCTTGCCAGTGCGGCTTCCGCCTCTTTCCTTATTTGGAGGAAGGGCGGCTTCACCAATCAGGACCGCACAGCTGTGGTGCATCAGGCTGGTTAGAAGATGGTATAAAGACTTCTGGATCTTCTCTAGTCTTCGCTGGATCGTACTACCAAACGTGGTAACCGGCTCTAAACAGATCACAGTTTTCTGGTATTTGCTTGTGCTCTAACCGATCTGTATTCTCTCCCAAGCCCCGGCCCTGGATAAATCCGTGGATTCGTGGATCCTGTCTGCCCGCTCACCGTTCTTCCTACCAGTCTGCTCCTCGCTTCACCACTCACTGGATTACACCTAGCTTCAGCATCACTTTTGTAAATAAAGACTCACAGAACATCAACCTTGCCTTCTCCTTCTTGGGTCCAGCTCCAGACCGTGACAGAACGATCCAGCCCAAAACATGGACCCAGTTGGAGCGACTTCTGCAGACGCTGGGAAACCCGAATCTGCCGGTGACTTGTTCCTTGCTGTATCCTCTCAAGGTAATCTGCTCGGTCAACACTCTCGGGCCCTCCGGTCTCTCAGTGACAGTCACCAGACATTGCAACTTCAGCTCAACGACATCGCATCCGGAATGTCTGCAGTACTAACCCAGTTATCCCAGTTGTCCACTCCCACAGTTCCACCGCCTGTTCCCGTGTGTCCGTCAACTACATCCACTCGGGAGGTCCACATCCCGGATCCCAAACCCTTCACCGGAGAGTTAGGCAAGTGCAGAGGATTCCTCCTTCAATGCTCCCTGGTCTTCGAACAGAAACCATTCACCTACGCCACCGACAGTTCGAAAGTCTCCTTTATTATTGGTTTGCTGACATCCAGAGCACTGACCTGGGCAGAAGCTTTTCTCGTAACTACTCCGCTTCACACACTGACTTATAACAGTTTTGTCCAGGAATTAAAAAAAGTGTTTGATGATCCGGTACGTGGCCGGGAGGCGGCTAAGCGGCTCATGACAATAAAGCAGGGCGCTCTGAGTGTAGCGGAGTTCTCTGTCGAGTTCCGGATTCTGGCTGCGGATTCAGGGTGGAATTCTGCTGCCTTAACCGATCACTTTCTGCATTGTTTAACAGACACGATGAAAGACGATCTGGCGACCCGCGATCTCCCGGAAGATCTGGACGGATTAATCGACGTGGCTATTCGACTGGACAACCGCCGTCGGGAAAGGCGCCGGGAACGAGGTGGGCTCCGCCCTGTCCTGGATTCAGGGTACGTCACAACGCCCACGCACCATGCTCCTCCGGATTCTTCAGCTCCTATCTCCGCGGCTGAGGAGCCGATGCAGGTGGGGCGAGCTCATTTGGCTCCGGCAGAACGACAAAGACGGCTGCGGGAGGGAGAGTGCCTGTACTGTGGTGAATCTGGTCACTTCCGCGTATCATGCCCGGTGCGCCCAAAAGAACGGGCCCGTCAGTAAGGGTTGGTGTCCTGACGGGTCAAGCTGATCACACATCCACCACCCCAACTAAAACTCAGATTCAGGCCACTATAACCTGTGCTGATCAGTCCCTCAATATCCCTGCTCTACTGGATTCTGGTGCCGAGGATAGCTTCCTGGACATCGGTCTGGCCGAAAAAGCCCACATACCGCTGGTTCCCCTGTCTCACCCCATGACAGCCAACGCTCTAGACGGTCGAACATTAGCTCAGGTAACTCACACCACTGTTCCGGTCAGATTGAAATTGTCAGGAAACCATTCAGAACTTATCGAACTTAAACTGATTTCTGCACCAGAATCTCCTTTGGTTCTAGGTCATCCCTGGTTATCTCGCCATAATCCCCACATCAACTGGGAAACAGGAACTATATCTGGCTGGAGCGACAGATGCCACCAGTCCTGCTTACAGTCAGCGTTGCACATCACCGACGGACCTGAGAGTCCTGAAATACCCCCGGATCTGTCTTCTGTTCCGCGTGAGTACCATGATCTGGCTGAAGTCTTCAGCAAGCTTAAGGCTACATCCCTTCCTCCCCACCGGCCGTATGACATCGCCATAGATCTACTACCGGGTTCCTCCCTTCCTAATAGCCGCCTCTATAACATCTCCAGACCCGAGAGGGAGGCTATGAATAAATACATTCAGGAGTCGCTGCAGGCTGGCATCATAAGATCCTCTTCCTCTCCACTGGCGGCTGGATTCTTCTTTGTAACCAAAAAGGACAAAACTCTGCGGCCCTGTGTGGATTATCGGGGTCTAAATGAAATCACTGTCCGTAACAAATATCCCTTGCCCCTCATAGACTCTGCCTTTGATGCCCTGTTAGGTTCAACCGTGTTCACTAAACTCGATCTCCGTAACGCCTACTACCTGGTTCGAGTCAAAGAAGGGGATGAATGGAAGACTGCATTCAAAACCCCCTTAGGACACTATGAATACCTGGTCATGCCCTTCGGTCTCACCAATGCCCCCGCTGTTTTCCAAGCTCTCGTGAATGACGTCCTTCGTGACTTTCTGAATCAATTCGTGTTTGTATATCTTGATGACATTCTGATTTATTCCCAGAACCTGGAGGAACATATGGTTCACGTCAGACGAGTGCTACAGAGGCTGCTGGAAAACAGGCTCTACGTTAAGGCGGAAAAATGCCAATTCCACTCGGACACAGTAGGTTTTTTGGGTTACATTTTCATGAGCGGGCAGATGAAGACCGACCCGGAGAAGGTAAAAGCAGTACAAGACTGGCCCAGGCCCGATACTGTAAAGAAGTTGCAGCGTTTTCTGGGTTTCGCCAATTTTTATCGGCGCTTCATTAGAAATTTCAGCCAGGTAGCTGCACCTCTCACCAAATTAACCTCACCTAAACTTCCTTTTCATTGGTCTGCACAGGCGGAGTCGGCTTTCCGGGAGCTTAAGAACCGGTTCACTTCTGCACCAGTACTCACTCATCCCGACCCGTCTCGCCAATTTGTGGTGGAAGTGGACGCCTCCGACACAGGGGTGGGAGCTGTGCTGTCTCAACGGGCAGAGAAGTCAGGCATCCTGCATCCCTGCGCGTTCTTCTCCCGACGCCTAATCCCTGCGGAAACAAACTACGACGTCGGAGAACGAGAGCTCTTGGCTGTTAAAATGGCTCTGGAGGAATGGCGTCACTGGTTGGAGGGAGCAGCTCAACCATTTATCGTTTGGACTGATCACAGGAACTTGGAATACATACAGACTGCTAAACGCTTGAACGCCAGGCAGGCCAGGTGGGCTTTATTCTTTGGACGCTTTAACTTTTCTCTTACTTACAGGCCCGGATCCAAGAACGTCAAGCCTGACGCCCTGTCCCGACAGTTTGGATCGGGTGACCCGTCCGCTGATCCTGGTCCTATCCTGCCTGCATCCTGCATCATCGCCGCGGTAACCTGGGAGGTAGAACAGAATGTCCGTGATGCTCAGCACACTCAGCCAGATCCGGGCACCGGTCCTCCTAATAAACTATTTGTTCCAGATAGTGTCCGCTCCCAGGTCATCCAATGGGGCCACTCTTCCCGAGTGGCTTGTCATCCCGGTGTAGCCCGGACCTCTGCTCTTATCCGGAGGCGCTTCTGGTGGCCCACTCTGAAGAAAGACATCCTGGAATACGTGACAGCCTGCCCCGTCTGCGCGCGAGGTAAAACCTCCTCCCGGGCTCCCGCAGGACTCCTCCGTCCACTACCCATCCCTGGAAGACCCTGGTCTCACATAGCTTTGGACTTCGTCACCGGTTTACCTCCGTCTATGGGGAACACCACTATCCTGACAGTAGTAGATCGTTTCTCAAAGGCGGCTCACTTCGTGGCCCTGCCCAAACTGCCCACAGCGTTAGAAACGGCCGAGATTATGTCCCAGCAAGTCTTCCGCCTTCACGGGATCCCTGCGGACATAGTCTCGGACCGGGGGCCCCAGTTTGTGTCCCATGTATGGAAGGCCTTCTGCAACGCCCTGGGTGCCACGGTCAGCCTCAGTTCCGGTTTCCACCCCCAGACCAATGGCCAGGCGGAACGGCTTAACCAGGAACTGGAATCCGCCCTGCGCTGTGTGGCGGCCGCCAATCCTTCCACCTGGAGTGCTCATCTGTGTTGGGTTGAATATGCCCACAACTCTCATGTTTCTGCCGCTACTGGTCTCTCCCCGTTCGAGGCGTCTTTAGGCTATCAACCCCCGCTGTTTCCGGACCAGGAGGCTGAGCTGGCGGTCCCGTCCGTTCAGCGTCATCTGGGGCGGTGCCGGCGGATGTGGCGGTCTACCCGGGCAGCCCTGGAGCGCACTGCGGATAACAACCGCCGGTGGGCTGACCGGCGCCGTGCTCCAGCTCCTGCCTATGTTCCCGGACAGCGGGTCTGGCTGTCTTCGAAAGACATAACCCTACGGACTGACTCCCGCAAACTGGCTCCCCGGTTCCTGGGGCCTTTCGAGATCCTGGAGGTCATCAACCCCGCTGTTGTGAGACTTCGCCTGCCTCGATCTATGAGGGTCCACCCTGTGTTTCATGTGTCTCGTCTTAAACCTTTCTGTTCCAGTCCTCTGGTCCCTCCTTCCGGGCCCCCTCCGCCCGCCCGGGTCGTGGCTGGTGGTCCGGCTTTTACGGTCCGTCGCATCCTGGACGTCCGTCGCCGGGGTCGTGGCTTCCAGTATCTGGTGGACTGGGAGGGCTACGGGCCGGAGGAGCGCTCGTGGATCCCTCGGTCCTTCATCCTGGACCCCGGCCTCGTTCGGGCTTTTCGTCTGGCCCGTGGTGGTGGGTCGCCTGGGGGCTCCCCTTGAGGGGGGGGCACTGTCATGGACTGTCCTTGCCAGTGCGGCTTCCGCCTCTTTCCTTATTTGGAGGAAGGGCGGCTTCACCAATCAGGACCGCACAGCTGTGGTGCATCAGGCTGGTTAGAAGATGGTATAAAGACTTCTGGATCTTCTCTAGTCTTCGCTGGATCGTACTACCAAACGTGGTAACCGGCTCTAAACAGATCACAGTTTTCTGGTATTTGCTTGTGCTCTAACCGATCTGTATTCTCTCCCAAGCCCCGGCCCTGGATAAATCCGTGGATTCGTGGATCCTGTCTGCCCGCTCACCGTTCTTCCTACCAGTCTGCTCCTCGCTTCACCACTCACTGGATTACACCTAGCTTCAGCATCACTTTTGTAAATAAAGACTCACAGAACATCAACCTTGCCTTCTCCTTCTTGGGTCCAGCTCCAGACCGTGACAGTCCCATTTCACGAATGTTAAGCGGACTTCGAAGTGTGTGTAGCCTCCGTAGTCTACACACTCTGAAGTGTGCAGACCCTCATTTGGGACACACCTAATGTCCCTTTAACAAACACCAATTTTGATGAATAATACTAGAACAAATTTCAGGGTTTTCCCAGATCAACTGCTCTGAATTGGACCTTCAACAGCACAGTGATTCATCCAGTCAGGTAAAAGGAGGATAAATGCTGACATTTCATCTGAGAGGAATACATGTCAGTCATTTTATCAAAGAAACCCTTCAAAACAAATACCTGCTGAGTCACATCAGAACATGGGTAAAGATTCTCAAAAGAACAGGAGAGAAAATATTTTCAGACCCTTTTAAGTTCACATCTTTTCATGTTTCTGAGTCATCTTAAAATAAGTTTTGCGACTTCTCAACACATTGCACTTCCAAATAACAAATGATAACAGGTGTTTGGAGTTTTTTGTATTGTGTTTTACATACATCTCCAAATCCTTTGTCATAAACTCATAACTCAGCTAAAGTGCGACATACTAACAGCATGTTGTTTCTACAATTTAACTATAACCCACCTATACCTGATTTAAATAAATGGTAAATGGTCCGTATTTATATAGTGCTTTTCTGTACCTGGAATGATACCCAAAGCGCTTTACATCATACATCACATTCACTCATTCACACACACTGATGGTGGAAGCTGCCATGCAAGGCGCTCAACCACGACCCATCAGGAGCAATTAGGGGTTCGGTATCTTGCCCAAGGACACCTCGAAATGAACTCAACTTGGCCGAGGATCATGTTTCCACAACATGGGCTTAGGGTTTGGTCAGGAAAGATGGATGCAGAAGTTAATTTTTCAATAAGATAATGACCTGAAACTTCTTGTCTAAAAGAATCAATAGCTTAAAAATGTCTTAAAATCCTGGTATCAGAAGCAACAATCTGAGTGTAGTTTCATGACAAAAACTGTGTGAGTAGAAAGTCAGAAATTCACACACCCATTCTTTTCTTCAGATGGTTCAATGTTAATAACCTCAGTCATCATGGAACTGCATACCCATGTGCACAAATCTGATTTTAACTCCCAATTTTAGCCATAAAAGACTTCAGACGCTCATCTTATTTCTTATTAGTGTTTGCTTCAAGATATAATTTGCACCACAACTGAGTAGGCATTGTTATAAAACAAGATACATGTGCAGTTTTCCTGGATAAAAAATTAAGACTCACATCAGTTGCTATGTTTACATGGACTAATGTTTCATCTATCTGTTTGAAAAAAAATCAGTTGAGAGATTCCAGCTCATATCTTTACATGGACACTGGATTAAGTGGCAAAATCAATTGTGTGTGTACATGATGGATAGATTTAATACATTCATATTGCTTTGGACATGGACAATGTGCACTAATTTGCAAGTTTTTTTTATTATTATTATTTCTATTTTTAACCTTCTCGGCATCGAAATGCTCAATAATCCCTAACTCTGTTAGCTTCTAACAAAAACGTTCCACCATGTGTCCACCACAATCTCGTTCTGTTTTGCTGATGCCATTTTTAAGTCTTCTCTGAAAATCACTACGTCACCTAACCCCTACATGGTTCAAGTATGCGCAGAAAGGTTTAAACCACCCCTCTCGATCAGACTGAAAATTCTTTTTGATTGAGGTCAATCGGATGATCTCAGGTGTTTACATGATGCATTTTTATTCTTACTGGACGTCTGAATGGATCAAAAGTGTTTCATGAGAATGCAGCTCGTGAGATGAGAAATACTGAGCAAACCATGAAAATTGTTGTACATGTGTTTGTGTGTATACATCTTTTATGCATATGGACTGATTGATGCCTCCAGTTCAGCCTAATAAAGCTTGACCTCCAATCTTGTAGGATATTTTACAAATGATTTCACAACTAAAAGTATACTGTATGCTTTTCCCCAATTCCTTTTACGCGTACACACAATTTCCAAATATTTCAGGTATGTCAAGTCCCCTTAAAAACCAATTGATTAGGGGTAGAAAAAAAATAATAAAGACTAAAAATACTATAGTCAATTTCACTGCCTTTGGTGCTCAGGCCTAATTAACTGTGAGCCAAACATTTGCAGCATATCTAATAGTCCCCAAGAGCTTCTTTGCAGTAGCTTATTTAATTATATGCATTTCCTCTCTACTACTTGTGATAAATAATTTACAAGTCCAACACAAATGTTTTTGCTCTAAACTGAAAGCCAAAACTGGCTCACATGAACGCACAGCAAATCATACCAACCTCAATCTTCAGTAGTAGTTAAATGTATTATCCTAACACTTCACTTTTGAATTGTGGACAAAGAGCACCGCTGTAACAAAATGAGTGTTCTTACAGTAAAAGAGAAATGAAAAAGAGAGGAAACCAAAGAAAAGTGCAGAAAGCAAATGAAGAGCAGGGGGTGTTACAGTGACAGCAATGCAGCTTTTGAGATCATTGATGCTTCCTCATAAAGACCTCTACAAGTCGAAGACTATGTGTCTGTGCATGTCCACGCTGGCTGTGTTCTTTGTCAGTACTGTACTGGCAGGAAGATTTTGTCTGTGTGTAGTTCTCTCACCATCTGTTCCTGGCTAGACTGCTGATATCTCTTCTTACAATATCCTGTTCACCTCTCTCTGTGAAGGCGGGGTGCATACATCTTGTGTGTGGATTATTTCCTATCCTTTGTCATCCATCCATCTGTCCATCTATCCATCCATCCATCCATGCATCCATCCTCCACTTGAACAATTAATATTTGTCTCCATTCAAAGGCAAAAGGAGAGCAAAGTTGCATTATTACCATTGATAGGACAGAGCTCCCTTACTCAAGCTTCAATTCTGGGCAGGAGAACAAACCACGAATAACCCTCTCCTTTACTCATCCTGAGTGCCTTTCGCAGTCATACACAGCCCTTTGAAACAGGACTCCCAAATAAAATCTGCTCTCTCATATGTAGCGGCTGCAATAAAGTAATCACCACTTTCTCAGTTTTTGCAGACAGGGGGTTTCCAAAGTGGTTTTGTCTCATTGCTCTGTACCTTAAAGATTAACATGAAAGATCATCTCAACATGTTAAATCAGATAGCTTGCAAGAAGCATGCAGTTCTTGGATAAGTGCATGCTTCTGTTTTGCTGTACTGTACTGGGGCTTCCTCTGGGGTGGGATGTGAATTATTTAATTATTATTTACTTATTTATCCATTTATTTTACATCAACAACTCATTGAGTTTCTTTCATTCTTCACTTGAGATACTGACCTCTCAAGATGAATGCATTAACTCAACAAATGCCCCAACAACATCGCATGCAAGTGGCAAAGCCCTAGAAGCCAAATTAGTTATAGCTCTAAAAATAGGAGGAAGTCAAATGCCACTGTTATAAAGTGGCATATTTCAGAAGAAAGAAATGTTAAAGCTACAATGATCTACCTTCCACTAATTTGCCATATGCTTGAATCAACAACAGTCAGTTTAAACTACATCCAGCTCTGTGCCAGTCAAATTTACATATAGTTTATCCATTTTTTCTGTCATGGGCAGCAACACAATCATGTCACGATTAGTTGTGCAAATATACTAATATGGTCTTGGCATGAAATTCCTTCACCGTTTGTAAAGAGATGTTTAGATTAAGGTAAGTTACAGAGTATCGTCAGCCAGCCCAACTGATGAAAAGAAGCCCAGAAACTGCTTCAAGGTGTTCACAGATTCAAACATCCCTGATCAAGAGCCAATATGCAACATCAACTTTTCCTTCAGGAGTTTCTACCCTTCAAATGAGGCTTCCCATCTTCTGGAGAGATGTGAACACCAATAGAAATGTTCTCTTTCTGACAGGAACTGATTGGCCAAAATCCCCCATCACAGGTTTCTAATTTCCTCTGAAACCTTTCAATATGCTGAAAGGTTATTATATAATCTTTCCGCAGTGGTGCCAAGAAATGAAAGCATTCTCCAGCTTTAATGATGCTGTTTGTTTCACATTTCCAACAGACAGTCAACATAGTTTCTTGGTCATGGGTCAGGGTGTTTATTTTTATGATGAAGCTGTAATTTTAATGCAAAGCTCTTTCACCAAACCAAACAAAACCAGATGTGTTGCTGTTGCATCCCACCAAATCTTAACAGCATCGTAAAACAAATTAAAACTAAACATGACTGAGGATGAATTTTAAAAAATAAATCAATTTCTTCATTCTGTGTGAAAAATTTCTGATGTTTCACATCTCTGATATATTTAGAAGAAATCTGTCAGTTGGTTCTAGTTATTTTTCAGCAAATCAGCATATGACCAACTCATACAGTGTCCCTGCAAAGAAGCCACATGCTCTTTGCTTTTTGGATGTCTGCCGACAAGCTGGACTCTGTAGCTTCTGAGTTAGTTAAAATCCTGTAGTCCTTCACTCTGTATGGGGCTGTCAACCCAAGCAGATTTACTATAAAGTGTAGCTTTTGCGATTTCTTCAAAATGTTGTCTTTCCACCATATAAGCATACTTCATTACAGAAATAGTTTACAGTGACTTAAAACAACTCCAGACTCTGAATGCAAACCTCAGTCATGTGACACTTGTGAATTCTGTGTGCCTGCTATACACTCCATTCAGCTCCTGACAACTCCCATTTACTCTAAATAAAACCATTTCCAATGAACATAATGCAGATAGTGATTACTTTGTTGTGAAAGTGAAAAATAATTCAGCGCTTTCTTGGAGACAGAGTTGTTCTTTTTTACATTTGCAACCAAGCAACTCCATGAATGCCTTGACGCAAAGACATTGTAGAGTGTGTATTGTTATCTTGGTTTATACCATTCATTTATATCATTGGGCGGAGAAAAGGAAAAACATTGATGCAATTGGTAACAGAAAACTTTTTATAATAATGTGTAAAGTTTGTAATGAAGTAACCCTACTTACGTACTAAATAAACGTAATTGTACTTATTCACTTATTTTTAAATATATGAAATTACATTATAGTTGCTTTTGTTGTTGGCTATAAATGGGTTTAATTGTGTATTGTTAAAAAAAATATAAATATGGTGTCCATACTATTTATTCTCATATTTTCACCATAAAGGCATGTTTATGTTTCTATTAAATAAAAGATTTTATGCAGCACCATCAATATTAGGACAGATTACAGTAAGCTGTCTATAGAGTCACAATTCACTTGGCAGCATGCACTGATATTACACTGTGTGCACAGTTAAGCAAGTGAGTATTTTGACCATACCAGGTGATATGTATTTGTCTAACGAGGGATGGTATGACCTAAGGAGATCAATACTCTATTTTAAGGTGTGCATAATTATTAGGCAGCCAACATGGGCCAACCATCAAAAGTTTTGTTCCAAATAGTTGACAGTGCCGCAGGAGACGTGTTAAAAAAAATACTAAAATTAAATGCAAAAGATTTGAGAAGAATCAAACATGAAGCTACCAGGAACCCATTATCCTCCAGCACTGCCATATTCCAGAACTGCAGCCTACCTGGAGTGTCCAGATGGATGGATGGGCCTATGGCTGGATCAGTAATAGGCACAAAGCTCCAGTTTAACTCCGACACCAGCAAGGTGGAGGTGGGGTACTGGTATGGGCTGGTATTATTAAAGATGAGCTAGTTGGACCTTTTTGGCTTGAAGATGGACTGTAAATGAACTCCCAAACCATGATGGCCATTATTGTGAAGAAGGGTTCTTTTAAATGCCAGAAATGTTATTTGTAAATTTTGAGTTGTTTATTATTCTGACGTTAACAGATGAAAATAAATAAGTGAGATGGGGAAGTTTTCATTTTTCATTTAGTTGCATAATAATTCTGCATACTAATTGTTGCCCAATAATTCTGCACATATAGATTTTCTCCTAGCAAAGCCCAAACCTCTTACTTTCTTAAATATTCAGGTTTATTAACATTTTTGGATTGATTGAGGGCATTGTAGTTGTTCAATAATTAAATTAATCCTCATAAATACAACTTGACTAATAACTGTGCACACAGTGTATAATTGAATTGACTGAAAATTATGTGACTTGTATTATTTTTATATGACTTGAATTTAAATTTTTGCAACTTGTGTTTTTTACTATAGCAACCAGCTGAGTATACAAACAAGCATATTGTTACACAAAAAATCCTTTCAGTGTTTAGAATTATTATTATTTTCAATATGAAGTATAAAAATAAAAAAGTAAGGGACTCTACCAACCGTGTAAACTTTGTTAATCAATGGTGCAAATGCGGTCAACTCTGTAGTACTTGCTTTCAAGCCTGAAGAAATACCTAATTATTGTGGTTGGCAATAGAATTTTGCCCAATACAAAATGTATAGTAATAAAGTAATTCATCGTAATAAGCTTTAATGAAGCAATTTAAATATTTGCCATAGTCTATTTTACACATTTCCTCATGAAGCTCAAATAAGGATGACAGATATCAGAATCATCACAAAAAATATGTCTATGTGAGCGGGAACTTGGTGAAATTTACATTGATAATTTAGTTTTAACAGAACAAAATTGTTCATGTGAAGATTCAACCAACTGTTGCTTGTGTCTAATCCTTACTCTAATCTTAAAGGTTCAGCATGTGGGATTTAGTGACATCTAGTGTTATTAACTGCAGATTTCAACCAAGTTTACAGAACTACTGACCCAACATCAAAACCACACAAAAGGCAACTCCACAACTACTGTTAGGTTTTCCCATTCTTGGCTGAAATAAAATAAAGGAAATCAAACATAACCTGCAACATCTCTGACAATAAATTTATCTATATAAGAGAAATAAAACACAAATTATCTTATTTAAAGATTAATGAAACACGTTTGTGATCTTTTTTTTTACGTCTGCTTATAGATTGCTGTTAACATCACATACTGAAACTTACTAAATAAAGTAGAAGGTAGTCACCCTTCTTAAATCTGACTGAGACAATTATAACAGTAGACTGTAGAGGTTTGGATTAGTTCAGTAAACATTTTTTTCTTAGAATACTTAGAAAAAAACTGCTGTTAACATTGCGGTATTCTACCTAAAAAAAAAATAAGCTTGGACAGCATCTTCTGCAAGATTTGCAAAGATAAATAAGCTTAAAAATGTACATTCACAACCTAGATCCTCCTTTTATTTCTACTTTCGTTCTCTTCTTTAATGTCTGCATAGAATGTCTGGAGACCAGTGCTGCATCAATGAGTTCGCTGATTAAAAGGCATATTGGATGTGTCTTTCTGTCTTTTGCTTCCTCTTCACAAGCATTCACCGCTGGGTGGTACAACACAGATATTCTCTAAAATCTCGCTGCCTCTTTCCCTTCCTCTCTGCCTGTCTCCAATTATCTATTTCTATCTTCTATCCCCCTCCCTTGTCTGTCAGTCACATTTCCAGCCCACACTGCTACAGTGGTACTTTTCTTGATGCAACCTAAACCTGATTTAAAAAATTTCTCCAACACTGTAAACTGTGGATGAAACAGAGGATTAAAAGAGTCAAGTGAGAGGAGCAACAGATGCAAGTCACATGAAGTGAATAATTATGATGCTGTCATTAGCATGGATAAACTTGTAGAAAAATGATGTAACAACACAGAACCACCAATCAAATCCAAGTTATGTAGAAGCTAGATAAACAAATATGAAATTAGAGGGCACTGAAATAAATGCAGCAGATATATTTTAGGATTCTATTCTTTTTTTTATGCAGCTAAAGTCCTTAAACCTAAAATGAGCAGATAAAACAACTTACCAGTCAATGTCTGACAACTTCTGGTATAAATATTACAAGTGACATAGACACTGCAGTAACAACAACGTTCCCCACATTTTGATTATGTTCAGTATTTTATTTGCTTTTATGAGGCAACAGAAACCTGCAGAGGTGTTTTACCACGAAACCTTGTTCCTGTTTATTCCTTTATTTCAAACTACACACCTCGAGGAAAATTGATGTGACAGTTTCCCAAAACTGAGAAATTTATTTGCCCAGTCATTCTCACCACACACGATCCCATCTTTGTTTCTCTCAATGACATATTGAGTCTTTTCTTTGGTCTTTTCATGTCTGAATTTTCAATTTAGTTATGATGTTGATGGGATCTTCTGTCTTATTCATCTTTGGTTATAAATATGTGCACAGCTAAGTAGAACAGAGCAAAATTTCTTCTTTCATGTCCTCGCCGTCTGGTCTCTTGAGTCTGTAAATATAAGTGGCTTACTTCCCAACACTGTGGCTCACAGTTAAAAAGGGAATAAAAATACCTTTGTTTCCAATTCTGCTAATTACTGTTCCATCTCTCTTTTCTCTCTGTTTGTCTCAAACCACTAATACAATTCCAGTCCATTAGTTTTTAAATTAATTACACATTTCCTGCTGAATCTGAATGCCACAAATATTAAGCAGCTATCTCTGACTGCTCATGTACCAGCTTAATAATGAGTCTCTATTGCACATTGCCATAAGGCTTTCTTGATACCTGACTTTCACACCTGATCTGTTTTCTTCATTTGTCCCAAACTTCTGTCTACTGGATGGCTTTAGGTTATACTACTAGTTAGCTGGGTTTTCAAAAATCTAATAGTCAGGGCTAAAATGCATTCTAACTGCAATGCATCTGCATCTGGATGTTTTGATTACATGTAAATGCAACACGTTACCAACAACTTTGTCACTTCTTGTTTGGGTTTAGCCAAAAGTGTATTCAGTCAGGGACAGAAAACCATCAGATTTAAAATACATTTTTATAGACGAAACTAGGCGCAACTGTTTTGTGTGCTGAGCCTAGTTGCAGTGCCACCATTACTGCAGTGGCGAGTTCTGATTTTCTCATATATGCTACCGCCCAGTACATGAACAGTGTCATGGATGACGTTAGACAGTAGCCGACAGTTAGTGATAAAGATATCTTATCTGGCAACCTCAAAGTTATTCTGTCTTTCATATTAGTTCATTAATATAAACTATTTATAATATAACCTGTCAGCTTTTCTTAAGCACTTCAGTTATTTTCCTCCAAAGCCATCCTCTAATTTGCTTCTGCTGTGCAGGTTGAAGAAGGCTGAAGCTTCTTCTGGCTCTGAAGGGTTAAGCCTGGTACACACATAACGATTTTTTTATCGGTTCGAGAGCTCACACGTGAAGATAAAAAATTAGGCATTAAACAGTTTTGATCATAATGTGTGTGGTGTGCACCGATAATCTCATCACAGAACAACACACAAAACGTTGCTGTCCCTCAACTCATCTACAATCTAGTCCTCCGACAAACGTTGAAACGTAGAAGAAGAACCATAGCAACAACCGGCAAAAAACGAAGAAGAAACATAGTAACAATCGGAAACACAACACACAGCATGGAAGGGAATATATAGGACGAGGGAATGATGGTGGTCTTGGGATTATTGTTAACAGAAAAAGCCAGAACTGAAAAAAAATAACAGACTGGAAACAGCGTGAACACTGGCTTTATTTACTTCCTTGTTCCCCAGCCAGCTCGCTCCCTGATTGGCTACATTCCATTCCACGTCACCATCCACGCAGTCACAATGCACGAGTCGTCGGCGTTCCTCAGAAATGGGCTCTGAAATATTGAACACGATCAATGTTCCCAATTGTCGGCTACGACCCATTTTGGAGCGGATTATCGTAACACACCACAGACCAAATGATGATTGGACAGGGAAATCTCACGATGATCTGGAGTTTGCCATCCGAGTTCGGGAAGAGGCAAAATCGTGACAAAAACAGCCCAAAAATCGTTATGTGTGTTACCAGGCTTTGGAGGAAGAATGCACAGGTCATCAGAGTGTTCCAGAGCACACACACAAGTCAGTTTCAAACTAACTAACTGACTAACTTTTGTGGGTGAAAGTTGATAACAGTAAGGTAGACTTAAAATGAAAAAAAAAAGAAAGATAAAAACAAAACCCAAACAGCACCCACCTAGAGGTGCATCCAAACCAAAGATGAACTCACTTAAAGATGCACTCAAAAGAGCAGTGATGTCATTCTTACTCTGACTTTCTAAAGCTTAATGTTTTTGCCATTATTTGTAATAACCATCGAATTTTAGCCATATTTGCTCTGCCTCTGACACATTCTGAATGTTATATCGTGGCAGTCTGGATTCTGCAGACGAGCACTGGCATTAAAGTTATATTTATTAATAGAAGATGAGCCTGAATTTAGGACCCATAGAGGAAAATCGGGGTAACCCATTGATGCCTGGTGTCACAAATTATTAATTTTATTTCTTTTTATCAAACTAGTTTTGTTTTATTTATTTATTTGCTTTTATTCCTTCTTTTTATATATTAATAATATATTATTGATCTTTATTTAGTAATTGTTATTAATGAATTTAATATTTAACTGTATTTTATATCTGTGTTTTTCTTTTTGTTATTGTTTCCTGTTTTTTCCCCTTAATTATTTTGGTTTTATATAATTAAATATAATAAATTCAGTCGTTATGGGGTTAAATTAGAGTTTAAACTGCTTATGTTTCTGCTTATTGATGTAAAATTAATCAGTTTCATTGGTAGGATACTTTAAGTGACCCTTTTTAGTTTTTTTTAAAGCTTTCTTGGTTCTAGCTTTTACATTTGTTGTTTTTCTTTATTTTATTCAATTCAAAAACTGGATGTCTTTGAATGGCCTGTTGCATAAAAAGCTAAACTTTACATGATGAGACCACAAGCTTTAAAACTGTGACGGACATGCTCCACTAGTTTTGAAAAATAATCATCCTATTACCTGATACTGTTGTGAAATAATAACATGCTTGCAATCTAGTGTGTCTCACCCATCATGAGGAACAGCAAAACACCAGCTTGTAATTGTGATAAACAAACCCCAAGGCTCAAGGAAAAAATTCATTACAAAGTACATAAAAATGTTATATTGCTCAGGCATGTCAATTACTTTTTATCACACATTTATGATTTCACAGGAAAGTACACACTGTGTGAAACATCCAAACTGCAACCGTTTTTGTTATTGAGTCAACAGGTAGGAAAACTGATTTCATCCACTGGCTCTACTCACAATCCGGCTGTAAAGCATGCATCCCTTCAACAATTAAGAGGCTGACTGAAATCTTCATCTCCGATCATCTCTTACATAATAACTAATCACTATGATGTTTATGTTTGTGTTTCTAGATATTCATCCTTTTCAAAGACTCTGAAAAGAACAATCATTTTTGTTTTGAAGATAAATTACAAATGCTTTAGTGGATGAACGCTTTCCTGAAATGAATCTTGAAAGAGATTTTCTCTGCAGGAAAATGTGTTGTCTGGACTATCCAAGGTAATGCAACATGACAATTAAGCTGTAGGCTGAGCTATAGCTTTCTGGTTTTGAGTCTGAGCAACTGATCACATTAATTTTGACACAATGGATAGCCTATAAGCACAAAACACCATCTGTTTTAAATGCGAGGTTATAGTGATGGAAGAACTTGACAGTACATTGCACAGGTTGAATACAATTAAAAATAGTCTTTTTTTTTTTGCTTTTTTTTTTTTTTTTTTTTTGCTTTTGTCATTTTTTATAACCGCATTATTAAGCAGATAAGTATATAATCATATTTTTGTGCTTATTACTTAAAATATTGTGGTGTCATGAACACCACTTGATTTTATTCAGTGGCATGTACAGAATTTTCTACACCAGTATTTTCAATATCCAGTAGCTTATAGGGTGCTATCTTTCAAGTGTATATCTGCTGTTATATTTAACCTTTTTATTAAACCCGACTTGCATGACTCTTTCCCCCTGCTTTCAGACGTCAACACACACACACACACTCTGTCTCCAACAAGCAGACACTCACACAAAGAAACACAAAGTTACGTTTCCATCACTTCAGAGGATATTAATATGACTTAACATTAGTGGCCTACAGATATACTCTAACAAGTGCTGCTTAGTCTTGCCCCAGTTTTAACTTAAACCTAACCTTTAACCAAGTCCTCAAACATACATCAAATTCGATGGAGTATATGGGAGGCAGGTCCCTGGATTATAACCGTGAGCAGATTCATGTCTCTAAAATATGAGTAATAACAGAACACACAGACTGTCACATACACAGACACGCCTGTCATCATTTAATAATTTCTAGTCGCAGATGGTGACTCATCTTTTGTCCCTGGTGAACCCATATCTGGCAATGGGGTCGTAAGACAAGTTAGATGGAGGATGATGCACTGTGCCTCTGTGCAGGGGACCACTCACCTCATGAGGGAACTCCTCACTAAATGGCATGCATTACCCCCCTGTAAAGCTTAGCAGTTGCATTTAAAAATGTAAGTGATATTTTAGTCATTGTCTCCATGGTGCCTGGACGTGAGAGAATGAAAGTTTATACTGAGAAACATTATTAGTGTGGTAGTGTTATAACTGAGATAAATGAATAAAAAATGCATACTGATTCTGGAGAAGAGCGGTAGTGCTGGTGTCACTTCTTTTAGGTCCTACACTCGCTTTTACAGCAGTTATGGGGCGCACATACAACGGACCATTCAGATGATGGCTCTACTGTACAGTATGCACGTCAGCTATTAAACGGAAGCACAACTTACACAGAGTGGGCGTAGTGGACACAACATAAGTCTTTGTGGTATTTATTTAACAGTACATATTAAAAGTCGGCTGCGTCACGACAGACATTTAGGAGCAAATCTACTCGAGCATCAGGTGTTAGTCAGTGACCTCGACCTTTGTTCAAAGCCACACAGTAAAATTATCCTGTGTGGCCCCTTCACGCCCAATTAAAGTGATCGTTATCATGATAGAAGGATTTGTGTCATTACACACCGTCTGCTCTCTAATTCTCCCCTCCGACCACAGCGGAGTACACACACACACCCGCGGCGTCTCAGTTACAGACAACAAAACAAACCTCTCGACCCTGCACAAACACGCCAAGGCTGCTCATCAATATGACCTTGTGCGTTTATGCTCAGGTCACCTCGTCAGAAAACGACCGCGTGCGTTCACAGTGGATCCAAATCGAGCACAACAAGTGCTCAAGTGGCTGTCTCACAACCAGTCACTATCCTGCCACCTTGATTGGATACAACAACCCTTCTCGCTGCCATGCGAGGGCTTTTCAGTGCGTTTTAGTGAAAAACACACAGGCAATAACAGCATTAGAGCAGTTACCATTAGCATGTTGGAGTGACCCCCTCAGCATATACTTAACATCACCACACTCAAGGGCATCTGGAAACCAACGCGAGAGCGTTGCATTTTGCAGAGCCCGGAATAAAATTATCCACCGATGGCCGTTGAAATCTTTTACTCACCTTTGCTGTTGTCTTCTTCTCTGTTGAGATGCATGACTCTTCTTACAATGTACTCATTTAGGCTGTCTTGCTTTTGAAGCAAAGCTGTGCGCTTTTCCAAAGACTTCTCGAGATAAACTCTTATTCCAATTTATTTCTGCTCCTCTGTCCGCTTTATGCCTTGCTCAGCTGGCACCCATGCACGCGCCTGCACTTGTGCGTCCTCCTCCCCTTCTTCTCGTGTTGGAGCAGGTGGTCTAGGTGATGTTGTAGTCTGTGTTTTGGCTGTATTACTTAGTCTCTGAGTCTGTATTGTCTAAGCCCATAGTCGCTTAAAGGACTGGTCGTAGAAAAAAAAGAGAAAAAAAGATTTAAGGGAGGAGACGGCAGGCAGACGGGCGGGGTGACGTGAAGTAAGTCGGTAGGAGGTCGTCTGCTAAGAGCTGAGGCGAGGAATCCGCGCGCCCTCAGTGCTGCTGACCATTTCATCAGAGGTCTTCGTCACAGCACACCGAGGCTTTCACCTCTAGCTCCACAATGAGCAGTTTGTGATGGTATCTGAGCCTAACAAACTGTGGAATTCATATGCATATTTGCATTTTTATACAAGACGAAATCTGTTTCCAGACCTCATCATCCTCCTACTGGTGGTTGTTTCACTACGAAATCAATAAATCAGAGACTCATGTGTGAAATGTCTGCGGTAATAGCTTTTACGCACAACCTGCCAAAGTTATATTTTACGTTTTATCTGTGGCTCACGTGTCGAACATCTGTCACGCGTTTCATTAAAGTCGATGTCACGAGCAGCCAGCGCGCTTACATTATTATCATCCTGTCATTTCAGCCAATAGGCCCATACAGTCGATAAGGAGCATTTACTCACTATTCACGTTCGCGCGGAGCCACGCGCTTAACACAGCTCTCTGGCGGTCTCTAGTGTTACTCATAAATTAACAGCGGTCACCTGGGTGCCGAGATGGCGCTCGTTATTACAGTTCCTGGCTGTTAAATATTTAATAACAGGTGAAGGTCAATGCTAATACTTTCATATACATTTGACTAATATAATTAAGCCTAGTGAAGGGAACACCAGTTGGGGAAATATTCTAAAAAAAAAAAAAACAAAAACAAAAAAAAAAAAAAAACAAAGGATAAAATACCTTTTAGTCAAATAAGCTTATTTTAAATTAAAATTCACTTCTAAAAAGTAGACTGAGTTAATCCAGCCCCTATTTATTATTCTATTATAGATAAAGTAAATTCCACAAGTTCTAATTAACTATTGTCTCAGCTTCACAAGTTTAGACAATAACTCTATTGCTAAATTAATTTGAGGTTTTGTTTTTTTTGTTTTGTTTTGTTTTTTTGTGTGTGTTTTTTTTTTTTTTTTTTTTTACTGCTCTCTCATTTGTGCATGTAACTTGGATCTTTTACAATTAATTCCCTTGGAAAGGTAGTCATTTTGCAGCAGAGAAAAATTATGTACTTATCGTTTCAGTGATACCAGAGAGTGGGTGAAGGGAAAAATAGTTTGTGGCGCTGAGGAGACAGAGGCAGATCAGCAGTCAAATCGATGAGACTGAGAAGGAGGAGACTGTGATTATTACAGGCCTTTCTGATAAAGGATGACAACAGTTGACTTTTAATAAATGTAATTGTAATTACTGAATACACTGATTTAATTTTACTGGATTTTCTGTACAATTATATGTTATGAGTATAATTGATTCTTGTTTGTTTGTTTGTTTCTGTTGTTTTTGTCCACAATGGCAACAATGTCAGCATCAACCCAAACTTGAGAGGGTCAAAAGAAATCAAACAAGTAAAATTTTTTAAAAGAGTATTCAAAAGAAATTATTAGAAGGTGCAATAACAACTGTATACATTTTGACATAACAAAACAAATATAAGTTTGATTCCAGTAAGAATGCATTAATCCAAGCAAAATGTTCAAATGAATATCGACTCAGTTCTCTATCTACATTATTATAATGGGCTATAAAAAATTGCCTTTTTTTAATTATGAAATGAGAATCCGTTCATTTTCCTTGACATGAAGTGACTTTACAAAGTGACAAACGTCTACTTCTTTGGGGTTTTGAACTTGCTTGTCATATGTAGCTGTAATGTTGACACATGAACACTTGAAGGCAGTGCTGACCCACAACCACAATGTGAAGACTTTCAAGAGGAACCATACTTTGTTTTGTGAATTCACTTGCAGATTTAGTTGAGTTTATATAAAACACATTTACATTAAAATTTAAGTATTAATGACTAAACTAAGTTAGAAGGGATATTTCCTTAGTTATCATTTGTTCCAGGGAGGAGGAGAAGAAAAATAAACTTAAAAATGACACTTTTGCAGAAACTTTTTTTTTTTTTTTCCTGAAGAAGAAGAAGAAGAAGTTATAAGCTGCAACTTTTCTGAAATAATGCACTGTATCAGAAACAATATAGTGGGTGGCTTTCAGTGTGGATGTATTCCCAAGATATTGCTTCCTCACAGCAGCATCAAGCCATATATTAGTGATCAGAGTTTGTCTGTGAAAAAAAAGGATTGGTGGGTGGGTGAGGTTGGGGGGCAATTTGTGTGCTTTATCTGTATGAGTGTGTGAGAGATAAATGTGTTTTTTAAATTTGGTTAAGATATATACTTGGGTATGTGAAGGCTTATTTTTAATTTTTTAATTTAACTCTGAAATTATTTTAATTTGATATTTAATCATCACTGTTATGTCTGGGACTTTGTGCCATTCCATGGTTTCAAAAGTGCTATATAGATACAATTTGATATGATTTTGATTTGATTTCAGTGCACCTTGGATTAAAACACAGGTGAATCAAAAGAGACTAACAAATCTGAGCTAGGTAATCAATCGCTGCATTAATTTCACATTCATCAGAGTTAGTAAATACTGGCATAAGTGTTATAAATTATTATGATTAATTATTATGATGGAGCCAGATGTTTGCTCCATCTGGAATTCCAGTCACCAATCTCAGCCTAACAGGAAAGATTAATCTGAAGGTCGTTCAGTACCTCCATAATGAGACTGTGTAGAGTTGTTGCTGTCATTGTTGTTTCAAATCACCTGACTAAGTGAAAGCTGTGTTGGGCAAATAAGTTAGTCACTCCTACAGCTACACTTCTTATTTCGAGGCCAAGTTGAAAGCAGTAATAGAGGTGGTACATCACTGACTTAAGCTTAGAAGATCTGAAAAAGTTACATCTTTTTTTAATCAAAACACAATATTTAATTAAAATTGTAGTACAGAGATAGCATATCAGATGTTGAGACTTATTGTAACTTTTTTAAAAGCCTATGTTCATTTTTTAATTTAAAACCTTAAATTTTTTTTCTAAAATACTTTAGACAGGGGCACTTTAGACCATGTGTTATACTTGCAGTTATAGGGAAATAAAACTTATGACTAAATTTAATTAAGCGATACATGTTAAATTAAATGTATAGTTTAACCTGTAAATAAAGCAATGAAGTGGTCTGACTATGTTAGCTAGCTGACTTAGCTAATCATGTAAGCAGAGCAAGTTTTTTTTTTTTTTTTTTTTTTTAGGTCAACTAATTAGGCTAAATTGTTATCATTTTGCGATTCATATAGGTTTTTTTTTTTTTTTTTTTTTTTTTTTATTTATTTAAATGCATTGGGTTTCTTTA
This sequence comes from Melanotaenia boesemani, assembly GCF_017639745.1. Classification (NCBI taxonomy): domain Eukaryota; kingdom Metazoa; phylum Chordata; class Actinopteri; order Atheriniformes; family Melanotaeniidae; genus Melanotaenia; species Melanotaenia boesemani. The sequence goes on along the minus strand of NC_055682.1, from coordinate 18,945,088 downwards.
GCAACTGCGCTTTATCCATACTGTAAATTGGCTGAGGTGACAGATTACAGCTAATGTAAGTAATTGTCCAGCTCGCTCTGTCCTGGTGGGGTGTAGGGTGTGTTTTACCAACCAGACAACTGCAGTGAGCTGCTTTTACGTTATGCTCGTTCCGGGGCGCCGTCGCTGTGCTCCGTACGCTGGCTCCTGGTGAAACAGTGATGCACCAGCAGCAGCCAGATCCATCCCTCACTAATCTGAAAAAGAGGTGACTTATCAACATATGACATTCTCCAGGTAAGGCGGCGTTTTAATTTATTTATTTATGTACTGTTTAAGCCAGGACATCATCAGTAAGCATCAACGAAACATTATTTGAACATTGAGACTTAAGTCGCCTTCTACCGAGGCAGCCGGAGGACAGTGGACGGATGCTGGTCGCTTAGCCCGTGGGTTAGTCCGCAGCATCAGTCTTAACGCGTTGAGCTTTAACGGAAAAGCATTATTGTTTCGGAACTCTTTCGTGTTGTTCAGACAGCATACATTCATAGACGAACTCGTTGAGACTGGGCTAGCTTCGTTTGAAAGTCTGTTCACACCTAACGCTACAATTCACGGTGATTCATCTATGCGCATGCTAGTCTACGCCTAAAATAATAGATTGTAGTTCGGCTATGTTGCGAATAGGCCTTAAGTATGTTTTTTTTATATCTTAGCAAGGTCATTAAATTTAAGGTGATCTTACTGATGCAAATCTCTCACACTATCTTTCTATTAAACGTCACCCAGGCATGTTTGAGCCCCTCCAAGGTCTTTTCGTGGAAATGGCTTATTCAACTATTAAATCCTTAAAATTGCTTCTAAATATATTTTACATTACCTCACATGTATCTAAAAACACAATGGTACATTCATTTAGATTATTTTACAGGAAAATAAGCAGAACATTGTGAGGTTCACATGTCTTCTGCACCTTCTGCTATAAATACAGGTTTCAAGCTTTTAGGACTTACACTCTGTAAGGCTTCCATGTATCTGAATATTAGGTTTGGTCGTGGATTTGTGTATTTCTCAGTCCCAGGCACAGGGAAGGACAGCTGCTGACAGGCGTTGTGTCTGGACATCCTTTGTTCAGAGGAAACAGAGTATGCTTTGTATCATACTGTCCTTAGCATCTGTCTTTATGCAGTCATGCAGAATTCATTTTAGTCGCTACCACTTTAATACCACTGCATGTTTTTTCATTTAAATGACATCCCTTTGGGCTATCTAATCTTAACAAGACAAATCTTGTGTTGTTGGTTTGTCTTGTAGCAAAATAAATATCAGTGTTGACTGACAGTAAAATATATGACGCTAAGCTGTGAATGGTTTCTAACTGCTCAATAAAGCATACAGGGTTTTGAGACAGCAGGGTTAAAATCCTTAAAGCTTTCTTTCAGTATTTGTCTAAATTTCCAGTGACTCAAAGTGATGCAATTGGTGCATCAGTATAAACACTTGATATAAAGAGTTTTGTTTTTGTTTTTCTACTAAAGTAAAATCAGAAGTAACCATTTAAATACTGCATTGCTGACACTGGTAGCATTTATTACTTTATTAAAATCAAACAAGTGAGAATAATACTATAACTCATATCCTAACCTTCATGATTGATCTAATCACATTGGTTTGTTAGATAATACTAATGAGCAAAGAGGAGAAATTAAATTAGGTTGCATTACTACAGATTTTAAAATAGTTTTTTCATAGAGTTAAACAAAACAAGGTTAAAGATAACAAAGATATAGAATCAAGCACTCTATAACAATAATAATGACATTTGTTGTTGCTAGCTAGATGTTTGGTCAGCTCATGATGGACAAAGTCATTTTGTCTTCTGAAAGGGGTTCCTATCTATTGTCTGGAAACATGTGGCATAAACTCTCATGAGAAATTTGTTGTTATACTGGTAACCTTAAAAACATTAAACATAAAACATAAAAGTAAATCAAGCACTCTTCAATGTTTCCCTATCAGCCCTTTTGCAAGCAAAAACGTAAAAAGACTAATGAAGTCTGTTTAAAGTATACAGCAGAAGAATAGAGGGAAAAGAACAAATGCTGTGGTGCAGTTCAGGGAGAGAGTGATGACCATGACAAAGAAGTAAGATTGCCGATGGAGAACAGCAGTTCCTGATTGTAGAAGAAAATGAAGTGCCTCAGGAGAGCCATAAACCTACAAATATTTGCTATGTTTAGAGCTTATATATCAGTTATTATCGTTTCCTCTTTCACCTCTTACCTTTTCCTCTGCTGTAGATCTATGCTCTGGCAGGTTACCCACTTTGTTTCACCCTCTCCATAACCTGGGGTGGTTTTCAGTGCAACACCTGCAACATCCTTCCTCCAGCTCGCTGGGGTGTACTCATTCTGCAGTCATAGGATGCTAGAGTGGACTCTAGGGATTGACCATAATAAGGTGATAGCTTCAAACCATGCTGTACAAAAAAAAAAAAAAAAAAAGCAGCTCAGTTTCACTAGAAAATAAATAATAGGTATGTTTCTCTACATGTCCAAAACCTCTTAGTGTCATTATAGCAAAAATTTCTAAACGGTTGTTTTGAATAATTATAATTGAATAATTAGCGGCATCATTTAGTCAACTGCTAATAATGAACATTCAACTCCAAACCATTTGTGGGTAAAAGCAAAATTTAAAAAAAAAAGACTATGGGAAACATTGTACAGAATAAGTCTTGAAGTAGTGTTCATTTTCAAAAGAAGGAGCAGAGTTACAGAATTTATTTCCTGCTACATTCTTGTTAATGACAAAATGAGCTATGTTACATCATATGATCATTGACATGTAGCTCGACCTTGCAGGGAGTGATGCCATTGTGCATCAGCCTGAGGTAGTTGAGCGCCATCATGTAGCGAAAGTCAATGTAGACTTTCGCTAACTCTGTAAACTGTATCTGTGGAAAAAGAAAAATGAGTAAATGAGAAAACAAAGTCAAGCTACAATTTTCAAGCATTTTCTGGTGAAACTGTGGTGTTCTACACTGTGGACCAATGTAGCTGTTAAATACTGTTAGTATACAATATGTTCCCAGTTTAAATCTTTGGCAAAGATATTTTATTTTGAGTTTGCTTGTTTAGTTTGTGTCTGCAAGGCAGGTACCTCTGGTTTTCCCCTAGAGTCCAAAGAGCATGCATGTAAAGTCAATTGACTATTCATAATTAAAAGGAGGTGCTCGTGTGGTTGTTGTGACAAACTGGCGACCTGTCTGGAGTTTACTTTCTCTCCCCATGACAGCTGGGATGGACTCCAATCAAAACAACACAGAACAGGATAACATGCTTATAGGAAATGAGTAAATGTGTTTCCAATTTCCAACAGTAAATTGTATTATTGTAGGAAGCCTTTTATGTGACTAGATTCCTTGATTCAGCATAAATAGGAAGAGATATTAAGAGTATAGTTGCTGTGGTGATTTGCAAAGAAGATTAGCTTTTGTGAATATTAACTTGTCTGTTTCTATTGGTGGCTACAGTACATCTAATCATTAATAGTTCTTATTGATACAGTTTTTTCAACATTATTTCAAGCAATATTTTCGTGTTTGCCCATAAACAAAACAAAAAAAATCAAGTATCAAGACTTATATAAATGTCACCATCTTTGGGTGGTTTGTGGAGTCACATTTGAATCTTGAGTTCAGTAATTTGTCTGATGGCATTGTGGAGCAAAGGATCTGACAAGAACCAGCAGAAACGATGCATTACCAATGGGTAATGGCCTGGCAATCACAATGTAACCCCTCTCTAATCTGTAAACCCGAAGATTAAACATTAACCAACAAAAAAAAAAATTGAAAGAACAAAGAAACAGAAAAAAACAACCATCTAAAAAGAGAAAAACTATATTCCATAATCCATTGTTATTGTATTAAAAATAACCTTCTGCCACCCAGGTAATGGTGGAAGTTTACACTCTCTCTATTTTAATTATATCCTTTTTCTTGCATAAGCAGTAAGTACATATAGAAATCTTTTGGAAAGTCTGATTTTAACTAGCAGGCAAAACCCATCTATTGTGTCCCTGCTTCCTGCTGAGCATTAAATGCGTTTTGCCCACCTTAGTGAATAAACATCTTTTTAGCACCAGTGGAGTTGCTCCATTCTGGCATTTAGATGGAACAGAGGCCCTTCTGCATTTAAAAATGTTCATCTCATTATGACAGTCTAGGGGCTAATGTAATTTTGGCTGTAGCTAATAGGAGCAATTATTTAAAAAAAACTGAATATGGAGGGAGAGAAGGGGATGCGACCATGAGAATGAGTGAGAACATCCCCTTAATGGAGATCGTTGTGGCTACTGTCATTATATTCTTATTGGTATGAGTTATGTTCCATTGTTCACAGTTTTCTGGAGGGTTTATCTACATTAACACTACAGTCTCCTCATTGCAGTTTAATCTAGCAGTCGACCAGCTGTGTTACTCCATTAAGTGCCTGTTCTACCATTTGGTTGAGAAAAAAATTTACTGACTAAAATGAAATTTATTTAAAAATTGTGGGAATAAACTTCCCTGAGCCATCTCTAACCTGAGTGGGTAAGGTCAGCCTTTTTTTGTGCAGCTCGTGTTGTTTTTTTTTAGTATCACACAGATGAAAATAACAGCCCTTTTGACAGTGCTGTCTCATTTGATTTCTGGTTTTTTATTAGAGTGGTCTGTGTTTCTGCATCTGTCAGGCATTTTTAAAGTTATTAGTTATTTGATTTTGAAGACAGAATAATTATTTTGCACTGGACTCTGACACAGCTTGACCAGCCTTTGTGAGGCCAAACATTTCTGTTGAGGAATTATTGACTTTAGACTCTAGGATAGGACCTCTTTGTATTGCTCTTCACTAAAGGGAAGGAAGAGTTTGCAAAAATCCAGGTTACATTATAAGGATCAGCCAGGCATGGTTAAACTGCTGCTGCTGTTTAGATAGGGTTTAAAATGTGACCTGATTATTGAACTGTTTCATTGTACATTTTTGCTTTTTGCATTAAAGAGCATCTGTTCTATAATCACCTACATATGCAAACAACAAGGAAGCAGGGTGCATCATTTATTTTTCCTATGAAATATTAACTTCTGCTGTGGTTTTCTTGAAAAATCCACTGTGGTTTGAAGACAGTATCAAGAATGCACAGAACTTGTTTTTGTTTTTTTGTTTTTTTCCCTTGACATTCTTCGACACAGTGAACCATACTTTCAAATAATCAATTTCATCTCAGTGACTAGTTGAAGCATGAAGAGATTTACAAGAAACAGTGCAGGCTTGCAGGATGTGTTGTTTGTACTTTCCTGAGTGTTCAGTGTAACATTGTGCTGCATCAAGTGTGAAAACCAGGGGCATATTGCACCCAGTCTTAGAAGCAGTCAGAGAGGGTTTTAAATCTTTAATAAAATAAAAAAAAGTATGTCATAAAAGTATGACATATCTCAAACATTAGAAATTTGAAAATACATGTTTATTTGACAAATATCTTGACATATATCTGATAGATTCAAAGATATGAACAAAGAGAATGTATCATCTAGAGCAGAGGTGTCCAGCTCCAGTCCTCAAGGGCCATATTCTTGCAGGTTTTACTGCTCCAGCACACCTGATGCAAATTAATGAGTCATTGTGCAGAATGTCATAGCCTGTTGGATCCATTTAATTTTAGTCAGGTGTGTTTGAGTAGATAAACATTAAAAACCTTCAGGACAGCAGCCCTCCAGGACCAACTTTGGACACCCCTGATTTAGAGAAACCTAATAATGTAAATGTAAATTCAGCTTGTTTATATACCGCAGCTCCTCATCCAGAAATGTTGTAACCTTTAAATTTCCATCGAAATATGACCAAATTACAGAAGTAAAAAGAGAGGTCATGACTTCAAGGAGCAATTACTACTTTCTTTGGAAAAATAAGAATCTCACAAGTGATAAAGTTTGACATGTTTCCAGTTTCATAACTAATCAGTGTCTTAATTAATTTTCATTTTGTGCAAAAACTCTACAGGAGGATATAATGAGATGAGACAGAGGATGCCGAACTGACTGTGTTATCAGGAGGTGAGCAAAGGCCGCTTGAGAATCACTGTTTTTACACCAACTTACACAATAATTATGGACATTCACCCAAAACATCTCATGAGAGCAAATCTCAGGCCATCATATATGAAAAAAAAATAAAAAACAGCATCACACATTAATGAAAGTAGATACTTTCAAGTACAGCAGAGTAATGTTATAAAAAGAAAATCGATACTCAGATACTAGTCGATACTAAAATGAGTTAGATAATGAGCACAAGTGTCGATGCTTAAATGCTACTTTGGCATCTGCTGGTTAATAGAATGGACCAGCCACCTCTACCCATTTTCAAATGGCACTACGGTGGGAAACCCCTCCTTCTACAGCAGCTACTTGGTGGGCCCATTGTTTACAGTGTTGCCTATTTAGTGACTTTGCCACTGTTTTTTGCAAGTTTTCAGAGACCTTTAGCGAGTCCTTTTCCAAAAAGCAACTAGTGACAAATCTAGCGATTTTTTCTGGTGCTGATGGAAACCTTTAGACTTGAAATCACGTATTCTCAATGAGCAGCAGGTGATGCCACAGGCCCTGCCGCCATCCAAAAGCACTGACAAGAGACTCGTTCCTAGAGTAGCAGCAGTCCCAGTTGCATTCAGAGCAGAAGATGTTCACCTTTGCCCCATGCACAGACGTTAAAGCTGCCACTGGCTGTCCCTGTCCTTGCTTACAGTCAGATATTAATGCCTATTAATGTAGACTGTAAGAAACACTGAAAATGTTTGTCTTTTTTATTTATTTTTTTTAATTAATTAATCAAGTTAAAAAAAAATAGATCATCTTTAGTTTGTTCTGTTGTTTACTTGACCTGTTCTCAAGTATTGTGAAGAAAGGACACGTTTAATAAGTACACTAACAAGTGGATGAAGTTTTTTAAAGTTTGTATTTTTTGCATCACTGAGCAAACAATTTAAGGAAGACTATCTTTGCACAAGCTAACAGAGCTTTACAATAATGTATTTACAATGTTAATGTATTCTTATATTTGTGAAGAAAGAAAGTTTTTTTTGTTTTATTGTTTGGGTTGTGTTTTTTTTTATTTGATTAAAAAAAATCTAATATATTTTACTTCTCTATGGTACTGGATAGTAATAATATAGTGATGAGTACCGTCTTTAGTATTGATAACGAATTTGAAACTTTAGTATCATGACAACCATACAGTTAGTGTGTAAATGTGGTATGGTTCATGCTACGACTGTGCAAGAGAAGTGTGTTCCTTCATACTATATCCCAGTTAAATTGATCAATAAAAGCCTGTGTATTAAGATTGTTTAAAAAGATACACTTTCCCCATTGTACTGGTGTCTCTTAGGATCACTGAGGTATACAGGATACAGACACATCATTTTACCCCTTTATAGTATTAACATTCAAATGAGTTCAAATCAGTTTCACACTGTGACTAAATCAGGTCACATTGGGAGGAAAGCAAAGGATGAAAGAAAGAACCAAAACAACCATTCTCCCACAGTGCTTGGTGAAGGAGAAACCCATTCATAGCTGCATTAATCATGGGTGGCACTAAAGAATGGCTGTGAGGCAGCACAGAGCTAGAAAGAGAGGAGAAAGAGAAGCTTTGAAACAGCCTTTTTCCTTAACTGGATCTGTCTCAGTGCAGACTGTCTGCAGTTCCTGTTGTTGGTCATTATAACTTACTACATTTGTACAATATACAGAAGTTACTCTTGTATCAGCCTTTTCCTGTACTTTATTTTAATATTATTATTACTGTTATTATTATTATTATTATTTTGTTTCCCTCAAAGTTTGAAGGTTTCTTACTTTGTGTTATTGACAGTTGATAATGAAACTATACAGGTATCTTGGTCAAAATGTATGTTTCTTCAGAATAATTGACAGATGCTGTATTCACAAGCTGAACAGTACCTCAAGCCATAAGTAAACTAAGTTTAATGTTTAAAATAAGCTGGCTTTGAATAAGGAAAAGTAATAAAAGTTCTGATAAAAGATGTAGTTAACAATATATTTAGAGTCCCATCAGTTTGGTATTAAATTCAAAATGAAACCCAACCCTGTATTGATCATGAGTCTCATGGTACAATGAAACAGGGTGCAAGAACATAAAACATATAAACCATAAATATAGCTAGCTGGTGCAGTCCAACCACCAAAATAGATTGCTCATATATACAGTGCAGACATTAAAGTACACATACCAGATGTAGTTCTGAGCATGGTGTGATATATTATGAAGGGACCCAGAAAAACAAATTTGCATCACTATTTAGTGATATTTATTGTAAATATCCCATCTTGTTTTGTTGTTCAGAAACATTTTTTTATTTTACCTACCTCTGCAGAAGTACATGGTTAATGTCTCTGTCAAGCCACATTCCTGTTAGTTATGCCTTCACCGTGACTGTTTCAGTGGGAGCTGTTTTCATGACAGTCTCTTTAATAAATCTCTTACTGATTTTATTTTATTTTATTTATTTATTTATGTTTTTTTTTTTTTTTGCTTTTTTTTCTAAAATGACATCATTAGTCTAGCTTTCATAATCCCCTTTGTTGTAAACTTTCAGACTACGTTTGCATGTAGATACTTACTTGTTCTTGCTATCCACTGTGTGATTAGATCTCAGCACTGGTTGCTTTGCAGCATCAGTCATTTTCCAGATTTCTACCATGGTAAACTTTTTTTTTTTTTAATTCATACAAGCTAACAAGGAAGATGAAGAGGTTCAAAGGCAAATTATGTCACCAGACAGCCTGGAATTTCAGTAGTGCTAACAGTTCTTGTTTTTTGGTTGTTTGCGTGGGTTATTACAAGCATATGTGTGACCATCATTTTACCTTCCCTCCTGTTGTGTTGTAACTCATAAGACGAGTCCTCTTCGTGAGTAGGCTGTCGCTTACAATATGTCATCGTTTAGGTTTCACATGCATTTGCCAAGCTAGCTCATTGCTTTTGTTTGAGGAGCAGCATGACATTAGCATTTAGATGTGCCGAGATCATCGCCTGCTGTTGTCATTGTTTCAGTGTGCAGACAAATTCACATCTGGTAGGCCCTATATCTTTATTCTTTGACAGGCTGAAGCTATTCCATGAAACAATTTTGTTTAAGATGCAGGGGTAAATTTTTTTTTGTAATGCAACCTGGCATTATTATTCAAGCATGATCATCAGACCATCATCATTTGTATGATAAAGCTGAAGCAGCACAACCATATGGTTGTTGTATCTGTACTGTCAGACTGGAGCATGAAGAAAAGGGACCAAGCAGATAAAATCTGAATAAAATCTGAAAAGAGACTGAACCGGACAGAGACCTGACAAGACAAGCTAAACTCCAAACCTTCCAAAGGCAACCTGCACAGTAGATATGGATGAGAATGGTGAACCCACTCTTTTAATCTTCTGTTCTTATTTTTCTCTTCATGTTATCCTCATTCATACATTTAAGAATTAAATGACTTGATTCTTTGGAGGATAAGGACTTATATTACATGTCCGAATATGCATGTTCTAAGTTGTCTTGGGAGGCCCTGTTTTTTCACGAAGGTTTAAAGAGGCTTTCCCTCCCAATGAGGTTATTTAGGTCAGGACATCCAACTTACCTTTGCTTTGGAAGTTCTCTTTTTTTTCTTCTTCTTCTTCTTTTTTTGAATTGGGTTTGGTTTGTAATGTTTTTTTGCAACTTATGTATTTATGTTTAGTTAGAGAGTTTTGCAGCATCGAATCTAAGTTTTTTACATTGAGAAAAACACGGGGGAAATCAAGGTAATTTCACTTAATGTTAATGGCATCCTAAACCAAATAAAAAGGTCAAAAATATTACCAAAGATGAAAAGGGAGAAGGCTGATATTGTATATCTTCAAGAAACACGTTTAAATAATCTGGAACACAAAAAACTGAATAAAATGGGATTTAATAAGGTATCAATCAATCAATCAATCAATCTTTATTTATATAGCACTTTTCATACAAGAATGCAGCACAAAGTGCTTTCCATGGTTATGTTTCCCCTTCATACAAGGGGAAACATAAGAGAGGAGTTGCTATATTTATCTCAAATAAAATAAACCTAGAAGTGACTCAGGAGCATAAAGAGAAAGATGGAAGATTTATTCTGATCAAAGGATTAATTGGACGGCAGGTTTTCAGTTTAATTAATGTATATGCCCCACCAGGTAGTGACATTTCTTTTTATAAAACTATTGTAGACCTGATGGTTAACCACTCGGAGGGAACTTTTATTTGTGGTGGAGACTTTAACATTCATTTGCAGCCTAAACTAGACATATCTAATAAATCAAGTGGTATTAAAGCAGTAGATATCAGATTTGGCTTGACCTTGAAAGATGAAATCTTCTCCCTTACCTTAGTCTAAGCGCAAGAATTGAAACTGTCAAAATGAATGTATTACCAAGATATTTATATTTATTTCAAACATTACCAATAAATATTTCAAAACAATATTTCATCGAATGGGATAAAATGATTTCAAGATTCATATGGCATGGACACAGACCCCGTATTCGTTACAAAACTCTACAATTATCAAAAGAAAGAGGAGGATGGGGCCTGCCAAATCTTCGACATTATTTCACATCATCACAAATAAGAGTATTACTTTATTGGTGTGACCCAAATTACAAAGCGCAATGGAAAGATATAGAAAGCTCAGAGGTTATAGATTTTCCAGTACAAGCTATTTTGGCCGACAATAAACGTCTACAATCAATCAACAGTGTAGAAAACCCTTGGATAAAATCAACACTCACCACATGGAAGAATTTGATAAAAAAAATATAAATTGGAAAAAGCTATTAAAATTCTTGGATGGAGTGCTTATGATTCAAATTTCATCCCAAATAAAACTGATAAGAGATTTAAATCATGGGTTACAAAAGGTATTGAAACCTACTTTCAGATCGAACAGGATAATGAAATGAAAAGTTTCCAGAACCTGAAAGAGCACTTTAATCTGGAGAAACAAGACTTTTATAGATAACTACAATTAAGGAGTTAATATAATAGTGAAATTAAACAAACCAATAGACAAGAACATAACCCATTAATAAAACTCTTTATAAATGCATACAAATCCGAACGCTCTATGGGAACAGTAGCACAGTTATACAAATGCATTTGTAATTTAAATAATCTATCAACTAATTATATTAAAGAAAAATGAACGAGGGAAGGAGCTTCAGCTATAACAAACGAAGAATGGGACTATATATGTATATCCCAATGGAGGAGCACAAAATCTTATACATGGAAGGAATTTTGTTGGAAAAATGTATTTCGCTATTTTATATCTCCATCGCAGAGCGACCACATTTTTTGGGGATGTCCAAAGGTTAGCAGTTACTGGACAAAGGTACATGAAGTGATGCAAATGATTTGAAATGACCTTTTCTGTTAATTTAAAGAAAAATTATTTTGTAACACATTGGGCGAAATGGGAAGAAAATGCCAGACAGCACATGGCAGACTTCCCATGAAATAGGAAAAGGTGGAGAATCTGAATCTGCTTTTCCCTTTTATCCTCCCCTACAATAACTAAACTTGTACCTGTTGCACCTCTCCCCAACCTTTTTTTTTATTATTATACATGAGATTTTTTTTTTTTCTATTTATAAATGATGAAAAAGGAAAGAGCGAATGGAATAATCGTTTATGCTTTTTTCTTTTATGTTATTTTGTTCTTTTTCTTCTCTTTTTCTCTAAAATGATATTTGTGTTATTTGGATTTGAGGTTGTATTGTCATACATGAAATGCATATTTCAACCAATAAAAAAAAGTGTAAAAAAAAATTTGAAATAAGACTAGAGAGACACTTGAAGGGGAAACATTCACCAAAACCAATGACCTGTTTTGCAATTTAAAAGGTAGTTATCTGGCTGGATACCCAAACTTTGTAGGCTCTTTTCTTAACCAATACAAAGTTTTGTGAAAGCCAACGTGTGGTAATAACAGTTGGTGGCTTTTGCATGATCTTGCTAACAAAAAAAAAAATAACTGCAGGACTATTAAAAGAACATACATGAAATTGAGAAATAGAGAGAAAGATAAAATATCATTTTTTATTCTGTACTTATAATGCTGTGGGGACAGATGTGAGTTTCAGAAACAAGGGATTTTTCATGACCCAAAAGTAGTTGAGAATAACTCACAACAGAGACGTGAGAATAGCAGAGGTAGCAGTTTGCAGTGTTGATTTTAAATAATAGTACTTGATGATACTCAGCAGTGCCTGAAACCTAAATCTTCTTAACAGTTACATAGATGTTGATTTATTTAAACGTGCAGAATTATTGAAGATTTTATGTACAAGGTGTCCTGCTTCTGAGGTTCTGTTGATTAACTCTGTAGTGTGTAGCTTTACACACATTAAAAATTAAATTAGATTTCTGCAGTGTCCATACAGTTGGCATCTTTATATACTGGCCTCAGTAGTTGGCTGTTGTGGATAAGAGCTCCAGTGTTTTGGGATATCTTGATTTGATTGCACAAGGCTCCTGGGTGAGGTAAATAATGTTTTTTTTTTCATTGATTTCTCAGGTTTATTTATTATTGCACAAGGTCATCTTCTTTTCAAATAATATTGGTGCATGCATCTTTGTGTTTTGGATCGTAGACAGTTGCTAACTAAATAGGTTCTCAGCCAATCATAGAGAACCTTACAGAGCAGGCATGTAACGTGCAGCCTTGTGATTGTTACAGTAGCAGTAGGGGTGGGTCCTCCTCTATGTGTGCTGGAAACTTGAAGGAACGGGTCTTGTGCTGTAAGTAAGCTGGTGTCAGCTTGAGATGGGCACCAGCTCATATCACTGAATGTGTGTGTCTCACTGTGTGTCATTGAATGTGTGCAGTTCTGACTGAAAGATAACATTTTCTGCCTCCATTTATCCTGTCATAACAATATGTTGGACTCATGTTAAGAAGTATTTAAATTTGTGGGAAAAAATGTGGGATGAAATATTTAAAAAAAAATTTTTTATATGATCTGATCAACCATAAATTTCATTACCTCCAAGCAGTACCTCCACAGACCCGCTGGGGTTCAAGAATCTCCTGTCAGAGACCACTGACTTCAGTTTCAGCTCCGTAGTTTCAGTGTGGTGAAGCTGTCCCACATCTTACCAAAGTGTATTAACTTGACAACCAATGTTGGAAACCGTAGAGATCAACAAATGTAAAATCCCCACCTCCAATCAGTTATGTTAGGAAATGAATTAATGGCTGAACAGTGAGATTCTCTATGACTTTATAACTTTAAAGACTGACTGCTATTTGAATTTCATTTAGAAGCATCTTCATAAGAGAAATATGAAACATAGACTGATTGCTCTAAAGCTGGTTACTTCTGTTAAGATCTGAAACTAACGTTGATTATTTATTTATGAAAAATTACCACTAAACTATACAAGCTGACATTTCCTCAAACAGTGTTTTCTTTATTTCATACAACCTTTATTTATCCTGGTAAGTCATTAAGAACAAATTCTTATTTATAATAGCAGCCTGGCAAAAGGCAAAGCCTTATGAAGAAATGAGATCTAATTAAGTGTTTAAAAAAGCATAGTCACTAGACAACTTAAACTCGTTTTATTGAGCATTATAGAGACAGAAAATAGAAAATTATAGATTTACAATAAGAGCACTGACTCTCTGAGGTTGATTTTCTTTTTGCTCTTTATTTGGCTTGAAGGTAATTTAAAACAACCAGGGTTGCCTCTCACAGAATCAGACTGAAACATTCTTACTTGTCTGAACAATAGGCTGTAGCACCACATTAATATACTGAAATACACAGTCATAAATTGCCTGCTCTATTAGTTTTTTTAATGAAGTTAAAATTATACCGATAAGCTCATTGATTGAAGCATTAGTCTGGTTGACTTTCTGCTGTGGTTACAGCAGCTGTGTTGCTTTTCAGCTTATTTACCTCATATTTAAGGAATGTGCAAGACAGATTTATAACAACAATGCAACTGTGATGTCCTTAGCTGTCTGTGTGAAGGCTGTAATGGGATGTAATTGTGGCCTTTATCAGTGCAGTAATGTGTCAATATCAAATCAATGCTACAGTACCCTCAGTATAATAGTGGTGAGCTTAATATTTTGTTGTTAATATTTTGTCCTTTATGCATGCTGATGTTCTCAGTTACAGAAAGGATATTCAGATCTGCAATCATTCAAAGGTAAATAGCATTTTTGGATAGGCAGCTTAAAATGAATATATTATCAGTAGACAAAAAAATAAAGATAAAATAAAAATGGTGGTGCATTGTCTTATATGCCTGAGTACCAACCTGAAGGTTACACACCCACACAGTCAGCCAAATACGTCCACTAATTAATACAGTGAAGCAGGGAAATGAAGTCAAATGTTAGTCTTTGGTTTCAATTGTGAGGTTAAACTGTTTGCATTGTTCCTTTACAGCTCGCTACAAACATTCAAACAAACCCCATTACCACCTTTTAGTATTTCACAGAATAATAACACCAATTTTTTCTTTAATTCTAAATATTAAAAGGACGTGCTTCAAAGCTAAATTAAAATGTCACTATTTTGTCATTTCAGAAAAAAATTAAGAGTATATTCCACCAGAAAATACATGGCATGTGTTATGTATTCAGATGACACCCTCTGAAGTACTGCTTCCCTCTAGACAAGCACTGAACACATAGCTCACTGCATTAAACTACTACAGGGTAGTGCAAGAGCAATGCACCAACGAGTTTCACTGCATCAAAGAGTCTTGAACCTTCAGATTTCAGTTCAAGAGGTTTTTCTAAGGTCAGAAGAGAAGTTCAGCAATTAAGCAATAGACTCCTTAGTCTTGATTTAGACGAGCTTAGCTTCAAAATATGATGGGAGATTTAATAGAGGTGAATTAGAAGTGAATGGAGAAATAATGTAAAATAACATGAGCTCATGTGGTTGTGTTCATTGCACTTGTTGTGATTTTATACACAATATAAGGCAGGTTATGTTAGCTCTTGGGCAAGACTTGAAGATTATCAGTGTAATAATGCATTTGTTACCTCATAACACTGGCTGCTGAGCACTGAGTATAAAGCTGCTAGTCAGGACTTTGTAACAGTTTTCAGCCTGCAGCTTACTTATCTGTGGTCTTCCTTAAAACCCTTACATTTCATCTCCTGTTCCATCTTTAGGTGCCTTAGGACTGTAATTCAGAGAAGAGTGCTTAGTTATTGCTCTGGGACAGGAGCTCATGGCAGCATGGCGGTGAGCAACCTTGTAAAAATGTTGACTGGGTGTTTGTTAAAGTCAGGGAACAGCTTATGCAAGGCTTCAGGAAGAACATAACACTGTAAGCCTTTGCCTATAAATGATGAGGGATGGAGGTCAAATGAGATTTCCAGCTGGAGATGGGCTCTGTGCTGACATGTAATGTAGACATGGAAATTGTGTCATCTTCTAATTCTGCAATGTATTTTGAGGCTGGACTGGGAAAAGAACTTAAGAATCTTTACACAGTTTTCTTGTCTGTTAAATATGAATATGATCATTAATATCGATACCAGTTTTCGGGTATCAGTCCGATACCATGTGCGTGTACTCTTACTCGGTATTCATAAAAGTGCTCTGATACTACAGAACCGATACCAATGTGAAAAAAACTAGTGCTGTCAAACTTAACATGTTAATGCAAAGAGATTAATCAGTGTAATTGACATATTTTTTTAAAAATGCATTAACACATAAACCATAAAAAAACTACTAAACCAGGTGAAAAGTCCGAGGCTGACGCCCATGTTAGCAAACACAAGATTATAGCACTTCTAGCTGACCACAGATCAGCCCTGTTCTCCAAGCTCAAGACATCTTTACAAAAACTTAACGACAAAATGGACGTAGTCCAAACAACCATTGCTAGCTACCACAACAGACTAGTCACTAGTAGAGAAACCTGACACTGTTCACCAGCAGTAAGAGGTAGAAACTTTATGCAGTCAGCTTCAAACTGATAATAAGAAGCTAAAGGCTAAGCTAACTGACCTGGAAAAGAAAAGCAGAGGCTGCAACATTTGGCTAATTTGGGCTCCCCGAGGGAATTGAAGGGCCACAATTTAGGCAGAACTTTTCTAAACTTCTGCAAGGGGCCTTGAGGAAATCTTTTCTTCCGGACCCAAACTGGGCCGGGCTAATCGCAGTGCAACCCTCAAACCAGAGCCATGACTTGTTATCCTCTGCTTCCACCAATTCCAGAGAAGGAAACAGCTGGTCTGGGATGCTCTGAGGAAAGGTACAAGGCTTAACCAGGGTCATTCATTCAGAATTTAACACTACTCCTCGCAGGTGCTCAACCAGAGGATGGAAAATAAGAAAGTGTTGCCCTCCCTTTACAAGATTGGATATAAGCCATCTCTCCTGCACCCCCCAGACTTTGCATCACCCAGTAGGACGACTCCTGTGTCAGTGACTGAGGCAGAGCAGTTCATCCAAACATTTGTTAAACCCTCCTGATTATTTACTTGATTAGTTTGGCATTATCTCGAGGAACAAACCTTATTTTGGGCATGTAGGTGCTTTGGGCTTTCTCCACTTTATCCTCCTTATTTATGAAGATTCTGACAGTTTTCCAGCCTTACATTTAGAGGATTTTGCAGGATGACTCTTTATATAACACACAATTACCCACTCAGTCGTCGCATCTAGTCCACGCTCCTTACCAGTGAGTTGTAATGGCATTTTTAGTACTTGTTTCGGTACTCAGTATCGTGTAAAGTACTTGTATTCTGTTTTTGGTGCATTCCTAATAATTAAGGAAAGATTAGGCCAAGCAGCTTTTGTTAATAAAGAAAATATGGACAAATTTGGAACAAAAGTAATGAAGAAAAAGTATGCCCCTTGAAAATGTTTACTTTCTTATAGATAATATGGTGTGGAAAATTTGATTACACAATAAAGTAAGATTAATTCATTTCAGCTGACTCCAGTGCCCCCCCCCCCCCCCCCCCCCCCCTACTTTGATTTATTTATTTATTTCACTCTGGATTGGTTCTAAGAGAGATCTGCTGAGTGTTTTGTCTTGGATACTGCAGTGTGCTGCAGTATGAATTGGACTTTTGGGACTCATGCAGGCCTCAGGGCTGTGTGCAAATAGGAAGGGAGCCATGGCAAACTAACACACTGGTTAGAAGAGGAACAACTAAACACAATTATGTTTTATATTTCTTAACTGGGGGGGACAAAATTCTGTTTACACCATCAGTTTATGCGGAGTTAAATACAGTGTAAAAATTAAGATTAAATATGTTGAAATATCAGTAATATCATGGGTCTAGGTTAATCTTAAGCCTTCCAGGAGTTTTTGAAAAGTTATTTTCCTCCCAACTATTTCTGGTTGTTGCTTTGTTCAAAGTGCAACTCTCAGCAGAGATAGGATTAGAAGACGATGTCTCACTCGGTATTTTTTTTTTCTTTTTTTTGCCGACAATAGTCGACGGCTAAATTCGTTGTCGACTATTTTTATTGTCGACAACATCGACTAATCGTTGCAGCCCTAATGACAATAATCACAATAATGTTCAAATAAACTGTTTTGGTATTGGAAAATATAGGTATCAGCGAATATACAAATTTTAGATATCAGAATCGAATCGGAATCCAAAAAGTGGATTGGTACATCTCTAACCTGACATTAGGTCAGGGTGATAAATATGTTTTTATCGACTAATTTGAATTTGTTGTCTATGATGATTTACTTTTATGAAAAGGTATTTTCCCCTTCTTTCTGTTTCACCCTCCGCTTTCTGACCTTCTCATTTTTTATCAACACAAGCCCGACTAGCTGTTGTAAGAGAGACATTATACTGACACCCACAATGTGTGTGAGCTGTGGCTGTGCTAAGTGGTGACAGCAGCCTTGAAGCTGTCACAGGGAAGACTCGGTCTGTGAGGATGAGATATGACATGGGACTAGGTTTAGTAGCAGACTGTGAAACCCTACTATCTGAGTTTGCTAGAATGTTGCTGCTTTACTAGGCTTGCTAAAAATCCTGCCCTGAATTCTTGACCAGTCAAGTAACATAAAGCCAGTCTTTTTTAAAATTCAACTCCATTATGCTAGATAGTAGATGCAGCTTATTATACACCTTGCAGTGCTCATAATTGTTTGTGTTTAGGTAATTAAGTAGGACAGTATTATCAGTGAATTTAACAACGAATTGATTTGGCTCCAGACTGCCCAGAACATTTGCATGAAAGGTGAACAGAAATGGAGAAGTGGTGCACCATTGAGGAGCTCCAGTACCGCACACTGCTGAGTCTGATAGAGTCAAATTGAACTTCACCTGTTGTGGCCTGCCATTTAAAAATGAATAACACCACTTAATTAAAAAAGGATTCATGCTGGCTTGTGTCAGTTTACTGAGGAGAAGGTGTGGCTGTATTAGTTTAAAAGCAGAACTAAAATCAATTTAGTTTATTTTAATCATTTTATCAACTAAACTTAAATTAATTTAGTTAATATAGAGCTTTACTAGTCATGTTGACCACTCAAAGCATTTTTACACTACATGTCACATTCACCCATTCACACACACAGATACAGCACTTCTATTGTTATATACTAAGTGCTTTCTGTTATCACACATTCATACCCCGATAGACACATCGGGTGGCAACATTGTGTTCAGTGTCTTGCCCAAGGGCCCTTTGGCATGGAGTCATGGGAAGCCTGGAATCGATCCACCATGACTGCTCTTCCTCCTGAGCCACAGCCGCCCATATACTGTGCTTGTTTTATTGTCTCGTTGAGAGCAGAGGCTGGAATTAGGATTTTGTGGAGCTGCACATAAATGCTTTTGCAAACCTTATTATAGGTTAGCCTGTGAGCAGCAGTATGTTTTATCCTTTAGTCTTTTGGAGCTCATTTTGTGGCATCTGTTTTTGCCTAATCTCTTGCACCATTCGGGCATTGCGGAACACATTGTTATATGTTCTGATGTTGCTCCATGTGCAGAATAAGAACATGATTCCATGCTGGTCAGATTGACCTGCAAACATTATCTCTCTAAACAATTTAGTGCACATCTGTCACCACACAAAGTGTCCATGCTACACTTTGAGCAGGAATGCACTTAAAGAAGGGAAGGTCAAAAAGAGACTTATTTTTGTCCAGAACGTCATGCAGCTGCAAAAACTTTTATTATGAATTCAATGCTTTATTCCAGATTCAAATGACAACTGCCCAGTGTCACCCTTTATTTTCAAGAATGACTTCTTAATTCTACAATTTAGCAATCCCATTTGTCTGCATCACTTCTTAAACCATCTGCATATCCAGGCAATAGAAAGAGATCACAGCTTCATGTTTATTGGTATGTCTTGTTTTTGTGTTCTCTGTTTGATGCTCAGTTTTCTCCTTTTGTGTTTTAGGTCTCCATTTGGAACTATCAGTAGAGCTTCTGTGTCTCCTTAGAGATATCAGTAAGTTATCTTTTTCTGTGCTTCAGCATGTTGTTATAGTACAATGGTGTGGAAAAAGAGTATGCACAGCATTTTTACATAACAGAATTGCATTGGACATTGCAGTCCTCCTCCATTAATTGGAAAATTCTGACATAACATACGACAGGCTTTCCAGTTTTGTGTGCTCCAAAGTTCCACATTCAGACCTGAAGCTACGAAGTGAACAGATAAACAAGCAGGAGCTCCTCAACTTGCTTGCTTTACTAAGTGCTTTAAACAAATGGTGTTTGAAAGAGATTAAGAAATTAAATGACTAAAAAGATTGGAATTATATAAGAGGGATAATTCAAGAGAGTTTAAGAGTGAAGAGGTAAATAAGTAAGTACTTTTTTTTTTATAGCAAGTTAACTACAGACTTTTCTTCCAGACAGAGCGTGTCACATGCCACACTGGTGGTTTTTGTAAGCATCAGAGAGTTAACTATTAGTGTCACACACTTTAAATGAGACATTTTGTGTTGTGCAATGACTGATAAAAGAAAAAAAATTTGCAAACCTTTTTCATACTCTTAAAAACATTATTACAGCTGCAGAGTTTCTGGATTTAGTGCCTGTAGAGGGTGAGAAGAGTGTATCTGCTTTTAAACTTTACCACAGTAAAGTTAAACAGTACCAATAATTGCATAACTGTATTTAAAATTGTTGAAAAGTATTGCAGTCCACCACAATAATTTGATAAGAAAACTACACAATTAGCTTAAGAAGTCAGGAAAAAAAATAACAAAAGGGAGGCTGCAGAACGGTTATTTGTTCATGATGGAGACGGAGGAGGATCATGAAACATCATGACTAAATGCATATTGTATCGGGATGAAGGAAAAAGATGCAAGAAAATTTGAGCAATTCAAGTTGTTGTGAGCTTTTTAACACTGCCTTCCAACATAATTTAATAATTCTCTTCTAGAATATTCATCCTCCCTGGTACATCGCTATTCTTCTAGAGAAAGGGAAAATAATAGGGTTCTGCATCATCTTGACACCCAACACTGAATTACAGTCTTTGTTATTACAGTCACTTGGATTTCATCCATCATGAACCTTGTTCTTTCATGTGTCTTTTCTTCTGATCACATTTCATATTTACTGTTTACTTTGACCATGTAGAGAGAATTAAGAGATAGGGTAGGACTCTTTGTGACCCACAGTGTTATATGATCTGTGACACCAGGAAAAAAGTCATGTACCTGAAAATCACAACCGAATTCACAGTTGAGTGCATCCTCAAATTAGGGCTCCATCCATCTGCGTGTCACTGATACTATTTATTGAAAATCCAAGATTTTTTTAGATTCATAAAATGAGCTGCAGCAGGAGGCGTTTTATAGATGGTTACATTTACAATATGAGTCATCTACTCTAGTGTGGGGTTGAATGTTCAGTTTGTCATCTACCATGCTTCACTTATTCTGATTTAGTCCTCTGAAGTTAACAGAAGGACCAAGAATCATTAAGGTGTATGCTAATGTGTAACATCATGCTGTGAATGTATGACAAGATCTCATGCCACACTAAAAATCCAATCACATTCAAATAATTCCAATCATTTTTATAATTATTGAAAGCGTATAAGTTTTTAAATTTGTTGTTGTGAATATCAACCAGAAAATCTGCCGGAAGTCACACAAATTTTGTCCAAGCAAAAATCGCAAGAAATACATAAGTGCTAGATCAACAGTGTAGATCAAATCTAAACATTTTCTGGATCAAAAATCACTCTATTTTCTGTACTCTTTACTTATTTTGCCATATATGAATTACTGTGTTGAGCTATGAGGAGACATTTAAAGAACTTTGCAATCATTAAACATACAACAGAAAAAAGCAATAAGAGTCGTCTGCAAAGTGGAATATTGCGTACATACAAATCTACTAATTTGGAAGTTAAAAACACTTACATTCAGTGGTTTAGTGGAGTTAAAAAATGGAATAATATAATGTATAAAGTTAGAAATAATTTAGTATCTGACTATAATGTCTCTGTGTGTATGTGTACATATGTATGCTGTGATGTTGTGTATGAGGATGCATACATACACATATATATATATATATATATATATATATATTTATATATATATATCTATAACTTTATTATTACATTTTGTTACTGTTCTGTTGTTTAATTTATATTTTTTCCTTTTTTTTTATAATTCAAGTTTTTAACATTTTTGACATGACAGAGTAACAAAACATTCTGTTAAACATCTTTTAACATTGGAGAGGTTGACATAAATTGAGCTTGACATATGAGGGGCTATCGCGTATAAAGTATAACACGAATATATAAAACATAAGTGAACATAAATAAATAAACACGGGGTGTGACAGTAGCTACCAGATACAAAACATAAGACAGTCATCAGTAAGGGAGCCTTCAGGAGACATCCTGTTGGGTGGCTGTTATAGTATGTTATAGTAATGTAAGACCAAAATGGTCCCCAGACTGGTGCCATAGTGTTGTCCCTGCTATTTAATATGTAGAGCATACACACATATGAGGCCATTATGGCCATTATGGTTGACCATCAGGTTGACCCATTCCTTAACTTGTGGGATTTTTGGAGTTTTCCAGTGCTTAGGAATAACCTTGGCTGCTACAGCGATCCCAACTATAATAACGGAAAACTTCCCTTTTGATACATGAGACATCCGTCCTCTATCACCAAGCAAACAGAGTCTTGGATAGAGTGGCACTGTTTCACTCAGGATTCGTACAATAATCAACCACAGGGGTCTAATACCTGAACATTCCCACAGACAATGTATCAGTGTACCTGCATCCTTTTGACATTTGCAGCACATAGAGTCACTTTTAAGACCCATTCTATTCAGTCTCACTGGTGTCCAGTAATATCTCTGCATAATTTTGTACTGTGTAAATTTACCTTTACATTCCCTTATGTACTTTCCAGTCTGTGAAACAATTTTCATCCATTCCTCATCGCTGAACATGCACCCAATGTCCTTTTCCCACAAAACCTTTAAATTTTTACAGTCACTGCTGAGGGCGTAGCTGATTGTTCTGTAAAAAATGGAAGCGCAATGATGTTGAGGTGGCCTTGCGAAGTAATCCAGAATGAGGTTTTCTTCATTTTGCTCTTTGAGTGACATGACACAGTTCCTGATCTGCAGGTCAGGTTGTATTTCTTCAGCAGTTCATTGTATGACATAAACACGCCACCATCATAGAGATTATCCAGCGTACATATACCATGGTTATGCCAGCTCTTCCAGTAAACTGGAAAACTTTGTTTGATCTTTTCCCACTTCGGTTCAAAATTTAACACAGGTATTCTTCTATTTCCCTGCTTATTGCAATTCCAATATATTTTATTCCCCGAGGAATCCATTTAAAGCCAAATTTTGTCATTGTATTTCAATTACAAAACCCCGTGATTGGCATGGCCTCAGATTTTGTACAGTTAATTTTGTAAACTGAAACATTTGAGTATGATTGTGTTGTTTCCATTAAATGTGGTGTTGAGTAATCTGGGTCTTTTAACAGGACCAATATGTCATCAGCATACAGTAGCAATTTATGTTGTTTGCCACCCCCCTTTACGCCCCTTATGTCTGCGTTCGTCGTTATAGCAACAGCCAGCGGTTCCAGCGAGATATTAAAGAGCAGGGGCGAGAGAGGGCAACCCTGCCTCATGCCCCTTTTAAGACTGAAGAATGGCGATATTACACCATTGGTTATAACTGACGCTCTAGGGCTGTTATATAGTATTTTAACCCATGTAATAAAGTGGTTATTAAACCCCAAATTTGACAGTGCCACAAATAGAAAATCCCACTGAACACGGTCAAAAGCCTTCTCCGCGTGGAGGGAGAGAGCAACCACTGGACCATTTTTTTCCCTGTTAATGCTAATTAGGTGTAACAGTCTCCTCATGTTGTCTGTCGATGATCTATTCTTCATAAAGCCCACTTGGTCTGGGGGTATGATAACTGGTAATACTTTCTCTAAGTGAGTTGCTAAGATCTTAGTTAAAATCTTACAGTCTACATTGAGTAAGCTAATGGGTCGGTAATTAGAGGGTTGCAAAGGGTCCTTATCCTTCTTTGGCAGAACAGATATCAGGGCTTCGTCAAAAGTAGGGGGTAGGGACTGTAAAGTATACGCTTCATTATATACCTCCTTTAGCACTGGTACCAGGATGTCCAAGAATTGCTTATAATACTCAACGGGAAGTCCGTCTAACCCAGGCGATTTCCCATTTTTCATACTAGATATGGATTTCCTAATTTCAGTCTCTGTCATAGGACCACCCAAAAGGTCCGCCTGTTCAGGAGTCAATTTAGGTAGATTCAAATTGGTAAAAAAAAATCTGTCAATTCTTCCTGTTTGGGATTTATGTCTGAGGTGTACAATGCCTCATAATATTGTTGTAAAACTTTATTAATTTCTTTGGTTGCAGTCATTGTTGTACACCCTTTTCTAATGGCTGCAATTAAGTTGCTGGAATTCCGTTGTTTTAATTGTCTGGCCAGCAATTTGCCCGTTTTTTCCCCTTCTTTATAAAAGATGTCCCCAACCTAAATAAAGCGTATACTACCTTCTTGTTATATTTTTCCTGAAGTTCAAATTTACAAATGTTCTGATATGATTGATCTGAAAAATGTTGTGCCAGTTCCCTTTCGCGCACTCTAATTTGAGTCTCTAATTCTTTGATTTTGCCTATATCCTCCTTCTTCTTTTTAGATGCATATGCTATGATTTTTCCCCTAATGTATGCTTTTGACGCTTCCCATTTGGTCGACCTTCTGTCGACACTGCCCGTATTTATGTCTAAAAAGTACAAAAGATCTTCTTTTATAGATGCTGTAAAAGCCTCATCACGCAACAATGACGTATTCAGTCTCCATCTCCCTTTCCTCTCTGTGTAATTATTTATATCAATCCCCAGCTCTATAGCTTCATGGTCAGGCAGAGCTATTGCATTAATTTTGCAATATGCAACTTGTTTAGTAATGTTGTTTGATATCAAGAACATGTCAATTCTCGAGTAGGATTTATGACAGTGTGAGAAGAAAGTATACTCTCTTTCACCTGGATTTGTCAGCCGCCAGATATCTACAAGACCGTTATCCTCACTTAACATATGGATTGCAGCCCTGTCTTTAGGCACTAATGGGCTGGTAAACACGCTTCGATCAATAAAGGCATCCCAGACCTGATTAAAGTCTCCTGCAAGGATAATATCCCCCTCCATGTCCCCCAGTATTTTATTTACTTCATGAAAGAAATTGGGATTCCCAATAGTTGGAGCATAAATATTACACAGTATGATATTGCTACCATTTATGTTGGCCTGTAGACAAATCATTCTACCCTCACTGTCTTTCATTTGTTTAATTAAGGTAAAGTTGAGATTCTTGTGTGTTAATATAGCGACCCCGTTACGTTTGCTGGAGAGAAGGAGCTATGACAAACATGCCTCACCCATCCAAATTTCAATTTCATAACTTCTTCTGCTCTGAAATGAGGCTCTTGAATGAATGAATGCAATATCTACTTTGTGATGCTTAAGATACGCCATTATTTTCCCTCTCTTAGCGGGACTTCCACACCCCTTTATATTCCAACTTATAATTCTAACACATTTTGTAACCATAAAAAGAAAGTAATAACCATACTGCAATAGCCCCAGTCGAAAAGAACAAAGTAAAAGCCACTCTCTATCACAGATTTCTTTGTCATGTCTATGTTTCCTTTAGAACAAACATATATGCAAAAATAAGAACAAAAACTAAACTTAAAGTGTCCCCCTGAAACGTCAAGAGGGGTTTTTGACCACTTCTTGGCCCCAAGAACAACAAAAATAAGCAGGTAAAATAAAAAAGACATAGAACAGGTTATGGTCCGCGGGGTATGCCCCGACCCAGCCTGCTCGTTGCCAGGCAACAGACCGAGCCAGCTCAGCACTCACCCGCAAAGAGTTCCTCATACTGTCCACCCGTCCCGTAGTCCTCATCGGTCCTGCGGACAAATATTATCCTGTAATTCGTTCACCCGTTTTGACAGTGTCTGTTGATGAAGTTTTCCGCCTCCTCAGCGCTTGTGAAGCGATGTGCCTTGCCCTTCCACGTGAATCTCAAGGTAGCAGGAAAAGTCAATGTGTATCTCACATTCAGACGTTGTAGTGCTTTTTTCACGGCCAGAAACCTCTTTCTCTTCTCTGCTAATTCCTTCATCACGTCGGGGAATATCGATAACCCGTTTCTCCGCAGCTGCTCTCAGTATTTTCTCCCAGGCGGACTGCCTCAAAAAAGGGATCAGCACGGGTTTGGGTGGCTGATCCTCACTCGGCATCGGGGTTAGCGTTCGGTGCATGCGTTCGATTTGGAACTCCACATCAACCTTTGTTGATTCCCAACCCTTCACTGAGAATTTTTTATTAGAAATATAAATTTTTATTAGTCCCGTATGTCTCCTTCAGACCCACTAATCTGACGTTGTTTCTTTTGCCGTGGTTCTCAAGCATTTGGACTCGTTCCCATAACTTTTCCACTTTTTTCTCCACCGTATCCGTGCTCATTCCAAGGCCCTCCGTCACAGTCTCCAGGTGGGAGATACGGGTCTCCGCCTCCTCCATTCTCGCCTGTAGTCCGTTCACCGAGTCCTTCAGTTCCACAATGGTTTCTTTTATTGTTATTATGTCTGCAGCCACTCCTTTCAGTATACCATTCATTCCGGCAACTTCGACGAAGATCTTTTCAAGACTTACCGTCTGTTCGGCACATTTGTTGGGAGTCCCTTCCTCGTTAGCAGCTAGCTTGTTGTGGGTGGCCATGTGGCTAGCGTCTTTGGAATATTTCGATGTGGTCGCCATTCTTACACGGTCAAAACAGACAGGGAACGTAGTCAAATTATGTCCGAGATAACATTAGAAAATAATTAGCTCAGAAGAGACGGGTGGTTATTAAAGAAAAACCTCAAATTAGTGGCGGGTGGTCAGAGCTCCTCTACGGTGCCGCCATCTCGCTTGGCACACCCGTGACTCTTCTTTTTTCCTTTTTTTAATAAATAAAAATTGAGCATGTTGACTGATTGACAATGTCTAGATTTCTGCTGCAAGGTTCATGTTGTCCAACATGTTCAACATCCTCATCTTCACGGTCCTAACATGCTTACCATACAATACCCTGGTCATAGCAATCATAGCATTGTAAACTGAACTTCTTAGTTCTTCTTCAGTTATCACTTTGCCAAATTATCTATATGTCCTTGTTTTCTATTTATTTATGTTGTAATAATAAATATTGTCACCTGCACTTTTATGCTAATGGTGTGTCTGGCTTGCTGTGGTCAAAATGCGACTTTTCAGTAATTTCTGGAAACAGTTTTGGAAAATGGTGGGTACTGTAACCAGAATACAATTATGCAATGTTCCAATATTCAGATTTGTTAAAACAATAGTGTTGAAGATATGTACCAAATTTGGTGTGTTTATTACAATTTGAACAGGTTACCTATGCACTACTATCATGACAAAGAAAATTCATCCATTCTCCACAAGGAAATATCAATAAAATCAGTAATATATTAATACCAGTGTTGTATGAACAATTATTGACACTTCAGAGGTGCATTAGGAAGTTATTTCATATAAGGAAGTTGTTTGTAACTGGAAAACTTAAAAGATCAAAGCTATAGATGATGACAAAAGACTCTATAATCACATAAAGAACACAAAACAAACAGTGTCCTGTCATTGTACGCCTGGGTTTTTGGGATTCAAGAGATCTCCTATATATTCCTGTCACTGTCTGACCTCCCCAGCAGAGACCACAAGGTAACTTCAATCAAAGAGCTGCTTTTAAAGGTGTGAGGATGAGGTTATTTCTTCACTCACTTCTATGGTCTGACAAGAGACAGTCAAACAACTTGATCAAACACAGAATACTGAACATAACCCATGCTCTGAGAAACCTCAGCAGGTGAACCTCCAGGTGAAATCCAGCCTTTTGATCCACAGCTATACCAGACCTGTTGGAGAAATAATTGGGGCAGGGTCTGCTGTGTTGTTTTTGAATCTAACTGAGAGGCCAGAGACAGAACATTGTGATGTAGGGGATTTGGATGAGAGCTGTAATAATCCAGATTTGTCGTCTTTGGATCAATGTTGCTTTTGGCCAACTCTCTCAGACCCTTCTTTGTCCTTGCTGTCTCAAATGATCCCTAGTTGCTTGAGGTCCTGAGAGAGAGTAAAATTAGTAGTCAGCACACACACTGAAATGACTGAGGCAATAAATCTGCAAGCTGCCATCTTTGCATTGATTTATTTCTCCTCTGATCTGACCTTTCACATAAAAAATTATATATATATATATATATATATATATATATATAAATAATTAAAGCATGGTTTTTTCCTCAATGACCAGTTTGTTCTTTTTAATGAACCATAAAGATCATCAATTTAAATATGATCTCGCAATTACAACAAAACTCTATATTTTTATATATATTTTACAGTGACTTATGCCCCATGAAGACACACATGACTGTGCATATTGTATATTAACTCTTTCCTCAGTGAAAACTGCACCTTATATCCCACTACCTAGGAGCCATAACAGATATTTTGCTTTGCACTTCAGGTATTGATAAACTTTTGCTGAATTTCATTTCATCCATTTTCTTTTTGAGTGGAAGGAGTGGAAGCATTGTCTCAGTACTGTCTCTGCTCAAGTAATGTGCATTTATACATCCTAAAATGGATAGCATCCAGCTGGCAGTTGTTTCAACAGACTTAATTAAATAGCTGTAATATTGCCTGAAAAGCAAATATTAAGCTAGATCTGAATGTCAGCACATTTGAATTAAATTTCTAACGGCAACAAAACAGCAAACAGGATCCTATATTGCCTTTCTCAAAATGGAGCTGGCAAGAAAAAATGTTAGCAAAGGAAACTGAAAGTACACTGGCAGCCGGTAAATTTTCACAGTGATCAGTGCTTTACTTTGGAGAAAGAAAATGAAAACATTAATCATGTTAATCCCAGTGGTGGCCATCTAATTTGTGACAATTTCAGGTTCCATGTCTGTACTGAAGTGATAAAAACATGAAAATACACTTTATATATGTTTTGGTTTTATGCTGGCAATCTTATGAAACAAGTCAAGTAGCCTCACATTTGCTAACCTACATCAATTTGTTACTAATTTTGTTTAACAATGATTGATTTAGATCAGCAACTTAATCATGAAAATAGTTACTATCTGCAAACCCCAACATCAGCTTTCATACTAGCTATTCATACACCCCCAAACCTTACATCATTGCATTTCATCTGAAAGTTCTGTCACTTTGCCTTTTCAGTTGGTAATTGTAAGTTGTTTTATTAACCATAAAATTAAATATAACTCTTAATTCGTTTTATAGTTTGCTTTATTGTGTCTTCTATAGGATTTACACTGAAGTAGGAAAGGGATGAAATGTTGGAAATGGAGGTACGTCTTGCGACAGCTGTGATTGCATCTCCTCTTGGATGGCTTCATGTCATGCCTTGAAATTCACCATGTAAACTAGGCCAAACAAGAGCAGATGCAATGTAATATCAGCAAATGTGAAGAGATGCATGTTTTTCCACCTTGTGTAGGTATAACAGAGCCAGAACATGTCTCATTACCAAACCACTGACTATGTTCCTGTTTGGCACAGTTTCCACTGAGCAATCTAAGGAAGATTTCCCTAAAGAAATCTAGGTTTAGCAGTCCAAGATCTTAAAATAGCTTTGAATCATACATTATTTCACAGTAGGCTTGCCTCCTCTGTCAGACTTTTCTTGCTGGTGCATTTATTGTCTCCTTGTTGTTTCCAGGCTTCCACATCTGAGAAGATTCCCTAACCTCATTAGCATAGCTTTATATTTGATATGAGGGGACTCACAGATGGCTTTTGTCTCTCAAAGTTAATGCACTTACAAAGAAAAAAAAAACCTTTGTTGATTATGCAACACACACATGAACAGACATTGCTATGTTTTTAAGGACTGAATGTAAAACAGCATAAAGAGCTGCATGTGCAATATATTTGTGTGTAAGTAAAATGGAGGTGGCTAGATTTCAATCATCCACCCTGACTGTGTGTGTTTCCCCATGGGTTCAGTAAAATATAAAAGATGCTGAGAGGTGCGACACTGCTGAAACTGCCTGCTTTGAGAGGATTGATGGGACATTTTCACAGATACAAGCACACAAACCATGCACATACCACAGTCAGACACAGAGGTGCAACAAACTAGAGAAATTCTGTCAACTGGCACACATTGTCATACCGGTATCAGGCATGAACATGCACACACACATAACTGTGCAAAATGTCAACACAACATAGGACTGAATTGATCATCAAAAGTAAGCTTTGTGCTTGTCTGTGTTTTGTTCTTTTGGGAGTAGGGCTTTTCCTCTGTGTGGCCTAGTAAGCACTGTCTCAGTAAATAATCCTGTCAGCTGACCAGCAATGATATGGAAAACAAAAACTCCTATCAAGCTCAGTAGCATGCTCTCATGGTCCTTTTAGGGGTGTACAGGCTTCCAGGTTGGGCTCAGGGAAAGATCCATAAGGACAAATACATAGATTTGCATCCATCCATCCATCCATCCATCCATCCATCCATCCATTTTCTTGGCGCTAATCTGGGCCTAAGCAGGGAAACCAAGATTTCCCTCTCCCAGGCCACATTTCCCAGCTTGTCTAGGTGGATCCCAAAGCATTCCCAGGCCAGCTGAGAGATGTAGTCCCTCCAGTGTGTCCTGGGTCTTCCCTGGTGTCTCCTCCCACTGGGACATGCCTGGAACATCTCACAAGGAAAGGTGTCAAGGGGGAAATCTAACCACATGCCCGAGCCACTGCATCTGCTCTTAATGGAGCAGAAATTCTACTGTGAGCACCTCCCGGATGACCAAGCTTCTTACCCCATCTATTAGAGTGAGCCCAGCCACCCTGCTGAGGAAACTCATTTTGGTCGTTTGTATTCGTGATCTTGTTCTTTACCCGCAGCTCTTGACCGTAGGTGAGGAATACAAACATAGATTGGCCTCTAAATTGAGAGCTCGTCTTTTGGCTCAGCTCCTTCTTCACCATGACAGATACTGCACCAATCCATCTGTCAGTCTCCCGTTCCATCCTTCCCTCACTCGTAAACAAGACTGTTGCTCAAGCCCCCCACTCCTGTGGACTCACCACCTGTGGGAGTGGCCGGATGAGCAGTGGCAGAAGTTTGGGTCATTGGCAGCCCGAACCTTGGCCACAGAAGCTAGCTCTAGGAACATAGAACGTCACCTCTCTGGTGGGGAAGGAGGTTGGTGTGCGAGGTTGAGTAATACCAGCTACATATACTGTAGTTGGACTCACCTTAATGCACATCTTTCGCTCTGGAACCAGCGTCCAGGAGTTGCTCCAGGTAAAATATACCGAGCAGGTGTTTTTTTTTTATATATATATATATATATGTTGGATTTTTTCTCCCCTTCTGCACAAACACATTGGAACTCTGAGGATCAAACATGCCATTTTTTCAATTTGTAATGATTGTAGAGAACACTGTTGTGTTTTGTTTTCAAAGCATTTTTTTCTCATATGTAGCTGGACTGATGATGTATAGACAAGAAGAAGGCTAGGGGCTGATGGCGTGACCACTACAGTATGTGTCGACCTGTTTTCCTCAAGGGTGAATGTAATTGACAGAACCCAGAAGTAATTTAATGCTCCTGCCATCAAATTATATAAGCAGGTCAGGTCATTACCGCTCAGCCAGACTGTCCCTCAAGAAGATAACAGGATATTTCCCTCCCCAATTCTGCTTGCTCTTTTTTGTGTCACTAAAGACAGTGACCATCACCACATCTGTTGAATATTATTAGCATTTTTCTCAGGACTCTCTCAGTTTGGATCAAGCTTTGTGGGAGTAGAAGTACATGCTGTTTTTGCTAAAGTCTAATATCTGAGCTGACCCATGGAAAATAGAGTTGATAGTGAGATGTATTGTCCAGCCTGAATTTAATTATGTTGCAGCAGCTATCAGTCCTCTGTTAACAGCAAATCAGATCATTCAGCTCCTAGATTGGAAAGGACCTGAAGGAACTTGAAAAAAATGATTGAAGGTTAAAAAACAAGCAAACAAACAAGATTAAAAGCCAGAAGAAAAAACAGATTCCAAAACGTGTCAAAAATAAGCAGGGTTGTAAAAGGTCTCTTATTGAAGGATCAGTAGGAGTACTGTGTCAGGCAGAAAGCAATTCTCACCTCCATCTCTGTTGACTTTAAGTAGCAATTTAAAAGGAATGACAGGTCAGTGAAGCACACAAATAAGAGTTTCTCTTATTGTCTGCTCAGTGGCCGTCTTCCAGTTCAAATTAATTCAAATTTATTATTTACTCCACCAAGGCTGAGGTCATGTATTCAGCAGCATGGTTTGTCTATCTGTTAGCAACATAACTCAAAAAGTTATGGATGGATTTTGATTGAATTTTTTAGGAAATCTCAGAAATGGAATAAGGAACAACTGATTAGTTTTGGGGGTGATCTGGATCACTGCATAGGTTCAGGAATTTTTTTAAGTATTCTTTTCTATGGGGACATAGGGATCATTTTGCCATTAGAGCTTCTAACTCAAAACTAATGACCACAATCATTGGCAATAAAAAAAAAGGTCTGGTGAAGGTCTGCTTTTTGTGAGTGCTTCTAGTTTTTACATTTTCTCTATTTTTCAGGTTCTCATTTCCTGTTTTTAAATTTGATTTTAAACAAGAAAAAATAAATGTTGGATGTTTTCTCCCTGCATGTTCTCAGCCCAGCAGAGCAGCTATAGATTTTAATTAGTCACCTCAATAATCTTATTAACATGGCTATTAGACTAATACTCTTATTTTGATTTCAGATTTGAGCTCAGTAGGAAAAGAACAGTGTGGGAGGATTTCTAATTTCACTCACATTTCACATTTAAAATATTTTCCTCACCAGTAATGTATGTGTAGTGGTGGCAATATCAGCCACCAATAGGTGCTGGTTTATCAAGCATGCTTCAACAAATAATCCTGATGTTATAATTTTCATATGAAAGATATCTTGATAGACTGTATATGTCTCACTTTCCCTCTCTCTCTCTCACTTCTCCCCTTCTCATCAGTAACCAAACCCTGACAACAGCTCAGATTAAACCCTGGGAAATTGCCCCAGTATCAGTCTTCCTTTGGGGCTGTTTAGCAGTGCTTAGCTGTCTGTGAGCTGTGACTGTTCCCAGGTAATATTTAGTGTTTCATGTCATTTCATAAAATCTAGGCCTTCCTTGGCCTGGGTGCATCCTGGCCAATCTACAAATTTAGATATGCATTATGTAAGCTGACCTGCGATAGACAGATTAAACAAATCTGTATTAAGTGAGAACCCTCTGAGCTTTAAAACTGCAGCACCAGCTTTGTTTGATAGGAGAACCTTTGTAGATAAGTAACACCTTAAAAGGCACCAAAAGTAGTTCATTTTAATGCATCCTGGCAACTGGATTCACTCAGATTAAAACATGTTTATGTCTGGAAGAATTTTGCCGCTGACGGCGACAATCCATCCACAGCCGTGCTTGGCATATGAAGTCATTTCTATGCTCATCTTTACCACTAGACATCAGTATTTCTTACAAACTGTAAATTTAATTAGCAATCTGTTATCTTTGCATGTAAGTATGACAGAGTATTATGGCCACATTATTTCCTCACAGGCTTTGAGAATAAAGTAATAATTTTACAAGAAAAACAGTAACAGTAGAAAAAAAATTGCAATATTTTGTGAAAAAGTCATAATATTACGAGAATAAAGTTGTAATTTTACAAGAATAAAGTAATATTTTAACCAGTTCTTTTAGAAGAGAAACGTTGTTAAAATGAGGGCGGTGCAGCTTTTCATGAAGTTGTACTTTAGCACACGTTTCATATCAGCACCACATTATAGTTACTATCAGGTCTTTGAAAAGAATCTGCATTAAATGAATCTATTCTGTAAAAAGAAGTAGGTGGACTTGGAAGACGCTGCTGCTTTTTGAGGAGGGGGAGGTGCTGGAACTGGTACAATTACAATTTTATTCTTCTAAAATTACGACTTTATTGTTGTAAAATTACGGCTTTATTGTTGTAATGTGGCGACTTTATTTTTGCAATATTACAACTTATTTCCTCATAAAATTATGACTTTATTCTTGAAGCTTGTAAGAAATTATTTTTCTTAATGTGGCCCAAATACTCTGTTGTATGTAAGACTTTAAGCTTCTTAGATTATTTTAGATTAATCATGTTCTTACTGAACAAAACCAGTGAAAATTGTATTTATAACTGTAACTTGATATTTCTAGTGTCTAACTAAAATTAGAGTTTATGGATTGAGCCCTAAAAAAACAAAAAGGACATGCTGCTTTCATGTATTACAAACTAAAAAGTTATCTTAGCAATATCAAATCTAAAAAAGGTATTCTTTGCATGAGCAAGTATCAGTTGTGGGAAAAACAAAATATAAATTGGAAGATGAACAGAATATGAAAAAGGGCCCTTCTGTGATTTCATTGAGGATTATATGGACGTGACCTCAATAGATAAAGTGACCAGACCATTATGTAACAAAAATGTCCAAAGCTGTCAACCTGCTCTGAGCAAGCGACCAACAGACGGCATGAACGGCAGCTTGATTGACATGACAACACCCTCCAATATGTTTCACCTCCCACTGGGTTGTACAGCAAGTCACTGAGATGCAAGTCAAGCAAATGACCTCAGAGTGATCCAGGAAAGTACCAGACGGCTGACTCTGCCAGGCTGTCTTTACATAAGTCAGTGCTTTATGCTTCAAACAACAAGCAGTCATCCAGATTTTTGGCAGATATTATTAAATTAAGTGCTATTGTCAGCATCTTGGTTTAGTGTGTTACTATCCGAAGTTAGAGGGGAATGTGGTTTATTTTCTGGAATTTTGATTTCAAGGAACCAGACAAATAAAAGTGTTTACTTGATGCTGGTAGAATGATTAGGATATATCTAAGTTAATAAACCTGATCCTGATATATGGTATCATAACCATGCAACAGCTAAAGAAATACCACACGCAATATGTCAGCCTCACAGTGGCAACAGAAGATAGGTCCAGTTCTCAACAAATTTCATCAACTATTATATTGCTCTCTCAATGTCTAGTGTCTACAGTTTCAGTGAGATTGTTCTCTTTATTTTCATTTATATTTCCCTTCTCATTTTTTCCCTTTAAAATATTGTTTTTTGCAGACATTTCGCACTAGTAGACAGCTTTATGCTTACACTCTTTATGCTACTAGATATTGCCCTTAGAGCAAAATCCCCATCTGCTGGATTATTTCTGCCTTCATGTGTTATGATGGAGAAAATCCACTTAACTCTGCAAGGACCACAAAACTGCTGCTGATCATTTTTATGGAAAATCTCTTAACAAAAAGGGTTACATTAGCACAGTGGAAACATTTGTACAATATGTACATGCATGTGTGTTTATTCTGTGCAGAGGTTTGTTTGACGATGGGCTGAGCCAGTCCTCCTTGAGGCTGAGCTGGAAAACAAAGAGTTGCTATGGTAACAGTCAAGGGTGAAGGAGGAGGGTGTGTCTGTGGTGTTGTGCCTGAAGTGTTGAAATAGACATTGGCAGGCAGAGTGTCAGAGAAGCGTTCTGTGGTCCTGTGCCATTCCTGCTGCTCACCAAGACTCTGCTTTCCCTCTTTTCCTGGCTCCCATAAGTCTTCCCTGTTGTCATCTCGAAGTGAGTGGGAGACTGTGAAGAGAACAAATTCTGAATCTTAATGAGACAGCAGAGAAGGAACTCATTTTCTCACTCTGCCTCTTTCTAATACTTCTGTTCTTCATTTACTAGCAATGTTACTCAGCACAGTGAGGTAATGAAAGACTGTTGATCAACATATGTTCCGTGATGTTGATGTGTTGGAAGGCCAGTTTAATGTCAACAGTTAAATCTTTACAAGCTCATGTGATCAGAGCTGACCCCGATAAGGATGGCAGATGAATTGATGCAGTGGCTGTTTCTATGAATCATAGAGTCTCCGCTTGGTTAGTTCTTCCGAATTTTGTCTCGCTGTCATGCTTGGATTATAGTGAGAAAATAACATGTTACTTTAGTAAATACATATATTGATTGCAGTTGTGCAGAGCTAAGTCCCCTAAGAAGGAAAACATGAGTTAAAAGGTCTTCCTTTTCCCCCAGTTTGATCTTTAATGTCAGAACAGTGCTTGGGCAGTGTTGCACCTAATACCTGTAAGTTCACTGACACACATTTGGCTTTTTCCCTTCTAAAAATACAATGAATAAAAAAAGCATTTATAATAGTAAAAATAACTATTGACATAACCAGCAATAACAACACGTGGACTATGATACCATATTATTCCTAATAGCAATATATACGTGTTAAAGAACTGAAAATTTCACAAGACCAACAAGTTTTTTTTTATTTGTGATGAGATGTAAAATAAATAAGATGAGGCCATTCATGATGCATGATGTCTGTTTTCCATCAGTTGTATTGAACAAATGTGAGATATTAAATTAGTTTACTATAAGGACTAAGAAGTCCACTTTGCTACTGACAATTCAATGTTCTTTAACTAAACCAAATTAAAGAAATCAGCAACTTTTAGGCATTTCTACTCTAAAAATGGAGTATATATATATACACTACCGTTCAAAAGTTTGGGGTCACTTTGCCACGGGATTCAATAGGGAAGTGAGCCCAAACTTTTAAATGGTAGTGTATACATATATATATATATATATATATATATGTATATGTATATGTATATATGTATGTGTGCTTGACTTTTCTCAACAACTGTTTATCATATCATTTTCAAACTTAAAGAGAGAAAGTGCATGTTTGGATGGGCACTTTTCATGATATCTTTTGGCAATTATAAAAGAAAAAAGGAGTAAAAAACTATCATTAGTCACACTACTAACCACCACAAATATGTTTGCAGCCTGCTAGAAATCCTGCAGTGAAATGTGGCCACAGATATTAAAAAATGTCTCATTAATTACATCTCACTTCCAGTGGTTGTGTTGAAACCTGGTTCTAGTTTAATTATGTCGGTTTACAGTGGTTTCACTACCACAAACTTGCCTAAGGACACTTCCAACATATAGAATGGAAGAGCTAGGAATCAAACCATTCATCATCTATTTATTAGACAATATGCTTTTTCCTCCTGAACCGCACCTCCCATGGATATGAGGAATTTAATATATTTCTTTAGCTTTCATTTCCTAAAAAACACAATGTTATTTGTGTGTGTGCCAAAATGATAGTGTTATTTGTGTGGGGGTGTTTGCTATGCATTGATAACAGTCAATTTGATGTTCAAGTGCTTGGTGACCTACATTATCTGGCAAGATCAGAGGAAACAAAGGATGAAAGAGAAACAAACATCATATAGCAGATTATTTCTCTGTTGTATTGCGGATCTGAAAGCGATGTTACAGCTTGGTAGATAATCTTCAGTGTTTGAGATTCTTTCTGAGTTTAATTTGTTCTGTGGCCTTTTCCCTGCTGAAGCCTGACTGTCTTTCACTGAAGTGATAAGAGGTCATGACTTAAAATTCAAGGCAGAGAGACATCAGTATTCCCGAGGCCCACATTCTGACAAAGCCATCTGCTGCTTTCAAACTGCTTCTCTCAACCTCTTCCTCCTCTTCATCTCTGCTTTTAAACATAAACACAATCTACAAAGATCCATGTAAATTCAAACACATGCACAATCATATAATACATGTATTTTCCAGAGAGAGAGGGGTGTCTAAGGGCAATTTAAAGCTTTCTCTTACCGAGCTGAAGCATTTTGTGGCTTACATGAATAGATCTGCCTTTGGACACATCCCTGCTCAAGTGGTCCCCAGCTGTAGCTCAAGACAGACAAATGAGATTCACTGGGCAGGCTGGTATGCTGTTAGTGCTGCACATGTGGTGTGTGTGTGTATGTGTTAAATCTTTTTTTAGTGATGAAGGTAGCAACTTTTATCAGTGCCTACATATCAGAGTATTTATTTGGGTGACAGATACTTGGTACAGCACTATGCACTATGATGGAAATTATGTACTTTGTACAACCTGTACTTTGAGCCAGTCTGATTCATTTTCTTAAGTTTTTTAATTTCTTGTTTATATCGCTGCATATATTTAAAACAAGTCAGGGAAACAGCTTGTTCTGTTTAGGTTTGACTTATTTGGATACAGTTTTTTTCAAGTTAACTTATGTCATTATGTACAGTTTAGAGGGCCTGTAGCAATAAGCCACAGCAAAATAAAAACATACTGTTTTCACACAATACTTACTGTGATGTAGCATAGCATTGTTGAAAAAAGGGCCTTCTGATGGCCTAAGGTACAAGATGTACTAATAATTTCCACAGTATGAATCAAAACAAAGTCCTGCCAGCTCTAGAAGATGCCTAGAAATATTCAAATAGTCACAAAGAAACTATTTTTATATAGCATGTCAATAAAATAAAGCAGACAGACAAAAGAAAGAATATAAAAATAAACTCCAGAAGAAATACTGAATTTATTTGCAATTAAAGTTAATGAGACTTAATGCACTTAAGATATATATAGTCTGAAATTTATGTCAGAGAGGTACTGGGGAAACCCTAGAATTTAAATGAGGCATGAAAAGAGGCCAATTATCTTTATTTAAAATTTGCTCTCACACATGGGAAAAGTTTGACTTAAAATCCTAACTTATCTGGCGCAGCCATTTTCTAACACATTCTTATCATTGCAAAAGTGTCTATTTTTGCTCAGGCAAAGATGATACTGATGTCCAGCAGTGACAAAAATATTCACATACATTCTGTTCCTGCAGAAGAGTTACTCATTAGTGTAAATATAGAGCCAATATTACTGCAGAGAAATAAAAAAACAAAAGAAAAAGAAAAACAAAACAAATAGTTAATTAGTTTCTTGTCACAATGAATCCAGTCAATCTCTGAACAACCTAAGAACTTGCCTAGAATATCTGTCTGTGTAAGCTGTAGCTTTGTCCCCCTTGGTTTTCTGCTTAGCAAAAAAAAAAAAAGATATGTAATGAGTAAGAAAAAATGAAAGAAAAGCTCAGAAAATAAGACATCAGTCATTCAGTGAGAAAGGTCTCCTTCACAGATTGCCTCTGATAAATTGTGCCGCTGACTTGAGCTGACAAGAACTACCTGTGAGTCCACACCACATGACGCCTGATAACACCTGGATGCAAACTGCTGGCCTAGGTCATCAAGGTCTGAAATATGCAAAACTGTGTTATAGTTTAGAGAGTAAGCTGTAAAAAAACGGATCTTCTACCTTAAGCTAAAGCAAATAAAACTTACTGTCTTCCAGTTAGTCAGTATATCTGTTCAGTAACTGCGTGTATGTCCTCAGCAGTTACTGAAAGCTGCTACAGTAATAAAACATGTTCTTCTGATCTAATTACCAAGTAAAATTACATAAATTTAGTTGAACAGTAGGAAATACTGAACAGTAATTAGGATTTTGCCAGTAATGACAAATGCTTTGGTTCTCACATGGAAAACCATAATTAATGCAAAAGTGTTTTTTGTCAGCTGAAGGAAAAATGGAAATCACATTAAGATCATAAGAAATACAGAAGCCATTTGAGATGTTTTTTTCTCTCTCAGTTAAATTAAGGGTTGTGTGTTAGCTGGTAAAGAAACCTGAACATCATATATGGAAAAATACAAAATATCCACAGAGACTTTGACGCATCCTCTGTGGGCAAAGCTGTATTTTGCCGCGTTATTCAGTGAAAGTCTTCCATAATGGGACAAAGCAGGTGGGACAGATCTCTTGTGTGTCATGCTGTGATGTTATTACCATTCATGTACAAATGCATGCAAATAGAATAAGCACAGTCAAATCTCAAATACATGTCAGACAAAGCAGATTTGAGAAAAGTCACCTGACTGAAGGTCTTAGAGGATTTCCTGAATAACATGGTTATTTTACAAACAGACAGAAACAATAAAATCAATTTTAAACAAATGCAACACCACACTAGTCTAGAAGATGGTGATTTGTGATTGCAAGAAGGCAACAAAGAAGAGGTCAAAGGGTAACAGTCCCCAGGGGATGCAGTTACCCCTAGTTACCAATCCTCACCCCTAGTTTTAGGGAATAGGTTGAGGCGGGGCTAGCCTCCCACTGGAAGATGCTTGGATATAATATAAGAGAAGAGGGAGGGTGGAGTCACGGAGGTGCATGCTGTGAAGCAGCTAGTGGGGGATGGGAGGAGCGAAGAGAAACATGAGGGAGGGAAGCAGGGGGATCGTTGTTTCAACAAATTGCAGGGCTATTGTGTATTGCATCCCCGCTTCAGGTAAGAGATTCAATCCGTGCGTGGTATTATGGATTTTAACCAGATGGGAGTGTTTTTAAGGGTTTTGCAAAAACTGGGGGTAACAAAACTTTTACGAGATGTCTAAAATGAAAAACATGTTGCTGCATTTCATCAGGTGTGCCCATGTGTCTGTCAGTAACCTTCGTGCTTTTGTTCAGAGTCCAGTTCATGTGTTTTATGTGCACACTTGACTATTTAAAGAACAACCCACTGTATGTACATGTGTAAATGTGTGCTGCTGTATGTGTTTGTGTTGTAGAGATGTGTTTGTGGCAAGCTGTACAGCACTAATTAACCAGTTTAATCACAAGTGATGGAAAACATAATTAAAGTGAAGAAGAAGGGAAAAAGCAGCATCACCCCTCTGAGGGCAGTTGTTCATGGCAACTATATGACACAACAGGGAGGGGATGGTGGCTTAGTGCATCACAGAACATGGAGATGGAAATATACACAATGCACATAGTTTTTTTAAATGGTTAAAATAGAGTAAATGATATGCTCATAATGCTTTTATATCATAAATAAACCATACAATTGATTTTTTAGTTTTGATTGGGATAATGTCATCTGTTGGTGCCTTTTTATTTTTATTTTGGAAAAATTAAGCTGATCTTGTTTAGCTAAACTGGAAATACTTGGGCTACTTTCTTAAGGAAGCATACTTATTTATATATTGTACAGGTAGTCAGGAGACTTTGTAAAAACTGCATATTTTGTCCCCTCAAATGCTTTTTGTGTCTGTTACCAGCAAATAAGCCACAGGTGGATGGATATGACTTTTAACTAATCATCTACAAGAGTATCATTTTATACAGCATGCTCAGCACCTGTGTGGATATGGTTTTTATTTAGCTGCTGTTTGTCCAACAGTGTCCATTTATATCACTGCTATAGGTTCTGGCTTCTTTCATAGAGCTGAGGCTGAACAACATTTTGAGCTCACTGCTGAGAATGTGAAACCAAAATTGTGCTAAAACATCAAAAAGTGTTTCCCCAAAAATGGATCAATTATACCAAAAGGTGTTGGTTCCCTGAATCCATAGTTACATTAAAAAAATTAAAAAAGAGAGTAAGAAAAATAAATGGAGGGCAATGTTTGTAGAGGTGCATTGTATGGATTGTTGTGGGATAAAAGAAACTACTACATGCATATTTTAATTAAGTGTTTTAGCAGGTCCTTTTCATATTGCAGAACGTTTGTCTCATGAGTATTTGCAAGGCTGGAGTAGCATTTGTGTTTGGCATTGCTTTAACGCTGTGTTCCTTTGTGTTCCCCTGTCTCACAGGTTAAGAGCACTAACAATGCATGGCTTGTAAGCCGTCAATCATGGCTCAAAGGAAGAGGCCAGGGACCACTGGGGGGAACTGTTTGCCTGCTCCAGGCCCTGCCTCCTGTCCCACCCCTCATCCTGCTAAGTCATGTGATCCGAAAGCTGTCCCAGCACGGCAACGCCCACTGCGCTACCACAAAGAGCCACATGATCCAGTACCCCACTCTCATCCCTGTAAGGCACAATATTCTTCTCACAAGTCTCAAGAAGTGGGTCACAGTCACCTGGAAGAAGATGTAGATGCAGACTTGAATGTGAAGCGGTACACCAACCAAGATGTTGATTCAGAGCATGAGAGTCAACGACCACCAACACCATCCACACCTGAACATAACCATGACCATGACCAGGCAGATTTCCACGGTGGAGATGACAGCCTGGATGATGACTCCAGCTCTGACTATATCAACAACACCTCAGATGACGATGAAGACTATGATGATGGTGAGTGTGGTGTTCGCCATCATATTTTCAGTGTTAGGAGAGGGTCTTTCTGCAGTTAACTTTTTTTTGCTGTTAGTTTATTTCATTATTAACTATGTTTATTGTTAGATTTAGAAAAATATTCTTAACTTATTCTTCACAGGAAGGCAGACACAATTTATAATAACTTAAAGTGTCATTAAAATAGATATTTACACATTTGACAGGAGATAAAAAGCTGTTTGCTTCACAAAAGCTATTTCACTTCATTCTGGACTCAAATGCCAGTACCAATGAGACATACTATTAAAGTACACAAACATATTCTTTCTTTGTTATTGTTTACTCGTACAGGACTAGCAGAGGAAGATGAGGGTGTGACTTACTACATCCGCTACTGCCCAGAAGACGACAGCTACCTGGAGGGTATGGATTGCAGTAACCAGGGGGATTGCAACCACAGCCTCAAGCACAGCCAGGGAGAGTGTGCTGCAGGCACCATGCAGTCAGGCGGATCCCATACTGATGAATGCCAAGAGGCTGTAGAAGGGTGGGCTGAGGAGGGGGAGCCAGAGGGGGAGATGAGAGAGGAGGAATGGGTGGAAGATGAAGAGGGAGAAGAGGTGGTAAGGGAGGAGTGGAGGGAAGATGAAGAAGTGAGGGAAGAGTGGAGGGAAGGAGATGAGGAGGCACAAGAGGAATGGAGAGAAGAAGAGGAGGACCAGGTCACGCAGGAGGAGTGGGCAGGACGAGAGAGGCATAGGGTAGAGGAGTGGGATGAAGGTGAGGGGGAGGTCCGCTGTGAGGTGGTAGAGCAAGATCCTGATGAACAGATATACAATGGACGACCAGAGCCCATCCTCGACCATCACCACCACCATCACCACCACCATCAGCCTGCCATGCAAGACACCTTGCACATCAGACAGGGTGACAGAGAGGAGGTGGAAGAGTGTGAGGACTACTGCCCCAATGAGGAGGAAGATGAGGAAGGTGATGAGGAGGAGAGACATGGAAGGGCTTACACTGGAGACTACTATGCCCCTGAAGACAATGGGAATTCAGTCCGAGTCTCTCCTTACCACAGCCGTAAAGTATTAGTGGTGGAAGGGGAGACGGGGGAGGAGGCTGAGGAGGACATTGACCAAATCGTTGCTGAGATCAAGATGAGCATGAGCATGGGGAGTCTAAGTAGTGGCACCGACCAAAGCCCAGAAGAGCTGGCACAGGACCCCTCACCAAGTGACTACCCTCACTCTAAGCCTGAGGCTGCCTCCTACCCACCACCTCCCCACCGTCACGACAGCAGGCCTAAGTCCTTGAACCTCCCCTCCATGCACCACAACAATCCAGACCTCCAGAGAGGTGTCAAGGCACATCCATGCTCCCCTGAAGACAGACAGAGATGGCCACAAGAACAGGTGAGCTGTTTGGGGCAGAAAGACTATGAGCATTGTTACTGTGGCCCATTTAACCCATCAGATGTCTTAGACCTCCTACTGGGATTGCCTGCTTGTAGAAAACCTGTAGTTCAGCGTCTGATTTTAATAGTTGGTTATACCACTGCACAAATAAGTATGAGGATCAAGTATTATCAATTTTATTTTATCCAGAGCAACAGCATTAAGTTAGCTATCTTCTTTAGTTATTTGACATAGTAAAAGAAAAAGAGAGAGAGTTTTTCAGCTTATGTAGAGTATATTGAACCTGTTTCAGGAGACTCTTGTCACCAGTGGTCATTTGAACATTGCTGTGATGAGGAGTTGAAGATGAGTTACAGATGACACATTTCTTTGACATCGTTGGTAACTAACGCATAGATAAAACCTTGTCCCTCCCCCTTGTTACCTTGAAATGTACCCCCTCCCTATTTGTCTCCCAGCTCTGGATGAAAGCAAATACACTCTACAGACTTAACCACTGATGGGCTCAAACACATGCAGAGCTCCCCCACCCTCAAAGTTCAGACAGTAAAAAAAGAACAGGGAGAGTCTCCTGTGGGCACCAAGTTGATGCACACCTGCTCCACAGTGTGCACAAGTGCTCGTAGTTTCTCTGTATGTAGCTCATTGGTAGCACAAAAGTGGGTCAGTTTAACTAGATTAAATTGGAAAATGTGCAGCTAACAGCAAATTTGGATGATGCCAGACTCATTGAGATAATTTGGTAATTTTGTCCTCTGTTATCATATAACAAGATTTTTTGTACACCATTTTAGCTTTGCCCCTCGAATGAGTTTAAAACATAGAACATAGAATACTGTGCATTAACAGAAGAAGTATAACTATTCAGGAAGGCCATCTACAATCTAAAATAATTAAAATGTTTCTTGATGTTTTCCACTATCAGTGTTGAATAATTTATGGAATTGGAATGAGCTCTGAAGATATAGTTGTCAAGTACATTTATGTCCAAAACCTTTTGACAGCATTTTCCATAATAACTTGCTTCTCCCTTAACATGTTTTGCTTTTTAATTCTTTAACTTTGATTTCTTTAACTGTTACATGTGAGCGGAGGTGAGGACCCATATG
This sequence comes from Melanotaenia boesemani, assembly GCF_017639745.1. Classification (NCBI taxonomy): domain Eukaryota; kingdom Metazoa; phylum Chordata; class Actinopteri; order Atheriniformes; family Melanotaeniidae; genus Melanotaenia; species Melanotaenia boesemani. Next base: position 18,900,806 of record NC_055682.1, on the reverse strand, counting down.
CAGATGGATCATGCAGAAGCTGACCTGTGATGAACAAAGCTGATTTATTTACCAAAACTCAGGGACAGAGAGCTACACATTACAGGGATGAACCACAAGGATCTGACAAGGCAAACTGAAAACCATGGGGTATTTGTAGACAGAGGGAGTAATTAGGAGCAGGTGAAGTGAATGAGAAATCAAACCAGGTGAAGTAACGAGGGAAATAAGGGGTTGGATTGGCCAAAATGGAAGGCAACTGTTGTTAACCCGGCTATGTGTGATATATGCTGCATGTATTGTGGGTCCATTTACTGTATTTAGAAAAAAGATGTGATAAAGAAAGGTCAGGCTGTTAAAAAGATTGCTCCAGCTGACAGCAGTTTGAACCCACTGCTCAAAACAGTGCTACATTAAGATGGTTTTGTGTATAGTTTGTTTCTGAAATTAAGGCATCCTCATATTTTAGATCTTGGATCAGACATTTGCTTTACACAGAGGCTTTTTGTAGTATGTTATGCTGTCACTCTCATTTATAACAAGATAATACATGAACATGTCAGTTTTCTTCAACACAAACCTTGCAGCCTAACAGCTGCAGAAACAGAGAGGAGATATTACCATATACAATATCTTTTATACTTTTATAATTCTTATACACTTGCACCTGCTCGTTTGTGTTGATGTGGCAGGTGAGCAATGGTGCAGAGCAACCCAGGAAACAGCAGCGGTCCGACCTCAACGTTCCCCTGGAGAACAACAACGTACCAGAGGTAAGATGCTGCTGGAGATTCTGTCACAGCACTTCCCTCTGTATCCTTTATCTGTCCTATAGTTGTTTGTATTTTAGATGGAATATATTGTGTATGTGTGTGTTTTCCTGTGTAGGTATGTGTGTGTGTGACCATTTGAGTAAATGAGTAATTGTGTAATTACAACTGCAGCTCATGTCCTCTGCTTACGGTGTGATAGCATCGTGGTAATTGAACAACGTGTCTGGTTGTGGTTTTATGGGAGCCATTTTTCACCGAGATGTCTGCGGTGGATGCTTCCTATAAGGCTCCACCCACAGTTCCTTGTCCTTGAGCGGAGTAAGCTTTGTTAATATATAGTGAACTGGTTACAGGATTCAATAGATTCAGTGGGATGAGTGTTTGTTTCCCTTTGCTTCCTCTCTTATCCACCTCCTACGGCAACGTCATTGTGGGATATTGATGAGATTTGTATTCTCTCCCACTTTTTTTGTGCTTTTGAGCACATAAGGGTGTGCAGTAGAAGTACAAGAGTGTAAATGCATGCAGTTATATGACTCTAAGTCAGTGTTGGAAAATAATAAGAATGTCAAAATAATTGTGGCACATGTAAGAACCAGATGGAATTTTTCTACATGAATAGGAGTATAATTTATGAAGAGCTCTCTGCCTTCTTTGTGTTTAATTCTATCTTTGAATTTAGTGTCAATATGACTAACACATGACTAACTGTATGTGCCACTGATCTTTTAAACATAGTGAGAGCTGTGGTATGCATCTCCGCAGTCAAGGAGTACCTAATTTTACTTGCTGAAGAAAGCAATATTTATGGAAATTATAGAAAAGAAATTAGTGTTATGTTGGCATGTGAATTATTCCCATTTACTGGCCAAACTGGCAGAAGGATCTTGCAAAAAATCAGGGTGTTTTTTTTAGTATGCAAGAGAATAAAATCTGTGCTTCATTTGACTTGTCAAAAATCCATACAAACACACCATAATTAAGAGCCATTATTGAATGAAATCTAAATTTAGAGGCCTCGTGTTTACATTTACAGCTTGATCACATGAGGTGTTTTTATGCTTTATTAAGCTAGTGTTGTAGGAAGACATAACCAAGTGTAACCTTAGCATCTTTCATAAATATAATGATACTTACCACCATTATGTTTTTAAATGTTGCATCACTCTTCTGTCTTCCAGCCAACAAAGAAGGTTGCATCGTTTCCCAGCTTTGTTGATGGTAAGTTAATCTGTCTGCATACTTGTTTGGTGAATTATCCAAAGTATTGTAATCACACTGAACAGTTCTGTAACACCGTCCTGTAAGTGTGTCACTAACAAGCCTGCGATAACTCTTTCTGTGCTATTTACCTGCCTTTTGGCAAGAGCTATGCTTAACAACAAGTCAGAGTCTTAGTAGCCTATTTGCTTTTTCACATCATTACAGAGCAATGTGCTCTGGAATGGGTATCTTAGAGTCTGAATCTTCATATTACAGAGACAGATTAATCTCAGCTCCCGGTGGCATTCTACTACTATAATCTCACAGTCAGTGGCCATTTCCCAGCTCTGGCTCATCCATCCTGTTATCACTATATCTCCAGAGAAGCAGTGTTTGGCTCATTTTCCTTACATAACACATTATGTGCAATGATTACAGCCTTTCTATCATACATGCAACACTTTCAGTCTTAATGTTTTCTGCCTCTTTGTGTCTTCTGGTTAATCAACATCCTCTTAGTCCCAGGACCCTGCGAGCCAGAAGACCTGATTGATGGCATTATCTTTGCTGCTAACTACCTGGGCTCCACCCAGCTGCTGTCTGAGAGGAATCCATCCAAGAACATACGCATGATGCAGGCCCAAGAGGCCGTCAGCAGGGTCAAGGTATTCCTCACATGCAGCTACAATGACTCACTTGCAATCACAAAAATAGTTTGTGTTGCAGTACAGTCACATTCACTGTTCGTAGAAATTAATAGAAAAATAAAACACCTCCTCAGAATTCTTTCTTTTTTAATGATGCTCCTTTCTAAGGTGCTGAAATAATCCCAAAGAACCAAAAGTATTTATTGGAATTCAGAAAGTTTGCCTTAACCTGCTCATTTTCATTTTTGGGTGTTGAACTGTCTTGTTCCATTATCCCTGGATCTTTTAGTAGGCTATATTATTTGTTGGTTTGTGAAACAGTAAAGTAGTAAAAAGAAATTAATTAATTAATAAATAAAAACAGTGTTTTTCAGGAAAACAGTGCATATAAAACTGTAATCAACTGCTGATAGTGCTTTGTTTTTCCAAAAAATGGTTAATACAACTTGTAACTATGCCAAAGTTGTGGTACCAACAGCTGAATGGGAACTTTTGTAGAGCTGAAAATAAAAGGACTGATGGAGTACCCCCTGCAGTGAGAAAAAGAGAATTTTTCATGACAGTTATCTCTGTTCCTCCGGGATGCCATCGGGATTTTCCAGTCATTTTTTTTTGTTTTTGTTTTTGCGGCACTGGTGACACTCAAATGTGTCTAAAACTATGTGGAAGATGCTGTTTAATAACTTACTTTGCTATGTTTCTCAAACTACTGGATATGTGGAAAGTTAATGATGCGTTTTAAAAACACCAGCAAAATATAAAAAATCTCCTATCCAAAGTATAATAATAATAACATGACTGTTGTATATTTTCATCCACAATTCTTTAAATGGACATGAATGTTGTTTGCATCTACTACGTTCATTGTAGTCATATATTAGCCATGAGTGGTCTTTAAGGGCAGCTAGTGATCTTAGTCAGAGTAGGCTGCACAGCATCTGTTTGACACAGCCGGCTGGATAATGGAGCGGCTGCATTTCCTTTTCCCTTGACACTTGCTCCCCCGCTTTTCAGTAATAGTGTTGTGATGATTCTTTTTTAAGTGCTGTTTCCCAAAATTTGTACAGCTGGTGCCAGTGCTGCATTGGGATGCTTGTTGTATGTTATTTTTTGATGATCTTGATTACTATCAGACTGTTCAACTTTAAGCTTTAGTCATGTTTCTCTGGACGCAGAGTGTCTTTGCCAGGTGACTTTTGTGATCAAAGAACGCTGTCATGACATGATGACAGAATTCATAATGTTTTGCTGTGCAGTAGCTTCCCAGACACAAGTTTCTTTTATCTCCCTCTCGTGTGAACATAAACCCAGCTGCATTACTAAATATTGAATGACCTCTTGAATGGTGGTCTGCTTTTAGAAAGTGACATGCTGTGACAAAGGTTGTTATAGAGAAGGTAGGTAAATATGAATTTACTGTAGTTTTTTGTTTATTCCTACGAAGTTGTGAATATTAGATGAGTTTTCATTGTCAGGTTTCAGATGAATAAAAAAACACTATAGGTGTGTGTCAAATTCAGACAGGCATTTTTGATGCCACTTATTGCCCTTCATGTAAGTTTGTGTCTAACATGGGTTTCTCTTTAATTAATTCTGCTATGATGCATTCCCACGTTTCTACAGAGGCTCAAGATGAGCACAGTGAATTCTAGCTCTAGAGATGGCCTTTTGGCTTGTATGTGTTTTTTGCAGCCTCTGTGGTTTTCCATAAACGCTTTGGAAGGGGAGAGCAAGGCTTGGGGTAATAATTTGATTGCACTCTGCAACTATGCAGCTGGATGTTACTTAATCCTACACACTGCTGCCTCAAACTTTGACTTTGAAATGAACAGTCAGCTCCACTGTGTTCACAACCACGCAGGCATTATTCACACTTATTTGCTCCAGATCAATCAAAGGAAGCAATCAGGTAGTACACACAAGCTCTAATACAGCTCCCTGAACGCAGAACTAAGCTAAAAGAACTTTGCCAGGTAACTTGTGTCAGAGCTCTGTAGCTTATTTATGCAGATCTCTTTGGCATGGCATTCACTCTGTTTGATTTAATATTTATGAAGCTTCATCCCCTCCCCAACCTTCACTCTTTCCTGTCATCTACCCCCCTCTACACCGTGCTCAATGCTTCCTTAGCAGAGGAGCAGATACTGTTAAAAGCCTCAGATGTCTGTCTTGCATGCGAGCCGATAAAACGTCACAAAATAAAAAAGGCTCATCCCTGTAGGCTGTTACTAACTGTTGTAGCAGTTCCAAGTTTTGCAAAGTGGCATGGGCAAACACCCAACCCTGTAAGCTGGAAATGAGAGGAAGACATCATTTCCTCAGGTTGATGGAGAGAGGGCAGCACCTCAGCTGGAACCTCAAATAGAGCAAATAATTTTGAAAGATTACAAAGTGATTAGAGCCTTTAAAAGATTACTTATCTAAGTTTAGCAGAGGACCCACTCTATGAATACACATTAGCTGTAACTGCCTCCATGTTGATTCAGTATTTATTCCAAACATGTTGGCTTTATAACATTTATTTGTTTATTTTTAAGCAGTCCAAAGAACAAACCTCTAGCACAGTTTTAATCCTCTCTCAAAGCTTAACCTCTTCCCCTCCCTCTGTATTTCTGATTATTTTCCATTATGTTTTTCCTGCTAATAACGTAGACTTTTAGATGGTAAGAGCATAGCCCGGACATGCTTAACCTGAATTATTTGTGGGAGTTTTTCTTAATAGTCTTTGTCTTTATATTTGTAGATGCTTTACCACAATACTGAGAGGTGAATTGAACATCCTCAACTAATGAAACCCATTAGACCCTCCCAAAAGACTTCTGTCATGAAAGCAGAATTGGTGTCTATTCACGGCTGCACAATTTATAAGAGAAGAAGCAATTATTACTCTCTGCAATTGCTGTTTTGATTTGTATCTGATAATCAGCATGGCTGTGGCAAATATATCTCCAATACTCACACACAGATGCAGAGCACAGTCACACACTTCCTCTGTCTCTCCGTCACTCTCCCTGTTTGTTAGATCAACGGTAGCATTCCTGACATGTGGTTTGGGGCTTTACTGTCTTACCCTCTTCTATTTACTTTCTTTATGTCCTCCCCCTCTTCCTCCTGTTCTTTGTGCTCCTGTATATGCTGACCTTGTCCCGTCCCAACGCCTGCTTTCCTGCCTGCCTGCCTGCCAGAGGGTACAGAAAGCTGCCAAAATCAAGAAAAAGGCGGTGTGTAATAAACAGAGCAAAAGGAAGAGCCTCTGGCCACTTTCCTTCCAGTCTCACCTTCTCTTTTTCATTGCATTTTTGCCTGTGTCGTCTCCCATCTGTGCTTACACATTAAAAATGTTGTACTGGATTCAACATTTTTTTAACACCGTGTTTAGTTATAAGTGTCCAGCTTAGTGTCAAAGTGGTGGAATTTTTCCAAATCAAAAAATCAAAGGCACTGTTTGCTAAAATGTATAGAATCATATTTCTTTCTTTATTTAACAACTTTTAAACTGATTGAGACTGTGTTGCAAGGCCACAGTAAGAAACTGCTACAACCAAATGTACTAACAGCCCATTAACACAAATTCATATGCAACCAGTATGACCACAAGGAAACAGAAGCCATGTCAGCATGACACTACTTTATGTGATAGCTGCAGACCATATTGTATGCTGGGTTTCTCTTCATACAGAGCTGTTATTACTGTGAATTAGCCAGTAACCTGTGGAAATTGATTATCTGCAATTATACTTTCATGAGTGCAATTTAGGAAGTAAAAAAAGGGAAAGTAGCACCTGAAGAGATTCAAACTCTCAGGTAACTTTAACTGAAATTGGTTTTTACATATGCTTTGAAGTCCTGAAATCTATGTTCTGAAGAGATGGCATGTGCAAAATTGTGCACAGCTGGACTTTTTGTGGAGATTTTCCCTCCCAGGTCCCTGGTGAAATATCCAGACATTTGCTGGTGAAACAACATGTGAATGTAACAGCAAATCTTCAGGGTGTAAAATACTTCAATCTGTTTTTTCAGGCTTAGGTTTGGCTGTGCTCATGAAAAAGAAAGGCCATCTGATGTAAATTTAAGTAAGTAAATGCGTTTTTACATAGTACCTTTCAAAATAAAATTTACAAAGTGCTTTACAAAAAAACAACACAAGACATAAAAACAAATAAAACAAAATTTAAAGCTTTATTTTAAAAAAAACTTCTATTTCCATCTCTTAAATAATCTGTGTAATGTTTGCTTCCACAATTTACTAGTATTGATTCCATTCTCCTTTCTACCAGTAAAATATTCTCTGTGCCTCTGGCTGTAGCACCAATCAAAGCCACGATCAATCAACCCCCATGCTTAACAACCAAAGAGGTTTTTTATCATGAGATCCTGCTATATCCAAACATACCACTACTCACTGCGACCAGTTTTCAATTTCAACTTTATCAGTTCACAGTACTGATGATGATCAGCAAAACAGTACATCACCGCTCCAGAGTCTGGAAAATCCTATTGTAGGATTGCTGCTGTCAAAGAGTGATTTTAAATCTTCTTCCTATCAATTCAACAAGCTGTTGCCTTGGAAAATATTCTTGATCGTACAAACCTCTGCCTACCACCTCTGTTTCTACAAAATAGACAGAGAAGTATAGATGCAGCTACTTTACTATTTCCTGCTTTTGCCACTGTTTATTGTGTAATACTACATTGTAAGTATAACATACAGTTCATCTGCCACATTTACCACATACCCTAGTATTAATGGAGAATCACTGTTTCCTGCATTCAGAGCCTAAAATTTACTGTTATTTAAGTCATTTTGAGGATATTAATAAGAGTAAAAGCCTATTAGATAAATAAAAACCAGTGTCAGTTTATCATTATAAACAGAAGAGTCAGGCACTTTAATATAACGTTGTGGTTTAATAGGAAGAGATTTATAAAGCATCTGGCACAGATTATGAACATAGATACACTAAGATAACTAGAAGTGAAAACAGAAATTAGTATATAGCTGGAAATACTGAACACAGCCCAGAGACGTACATTTATTTTTGCTGAGAGAACACCAGGAAACGACCCAAAGCTCATGCCATCTGCAGCAAAACCTTTTTTCCCTAAGTAAGTTAAATTATGTATTTAGCAGACTATGATTCTGTGCTTGTTAATATTTTGTAAAGCAGGCATAGTTTTTCACAAGCCGAAGCAAAAAAAAAAATCTTTCCTCTCAGCTCATGTCTCACTTTTTAATTCTGAGATGCAGTAGCGTGACTCCTTATCTTTAAACAACCACTTGTGTTCATGGTAAAAATATAAAAAGACCAATTAAAAACAAATATAAAAAAACAAATTAAATACATAAATAAGTTGTCTTATGGGAGCTTCACTCAAATGTCAAAACAGGGTGCATTAGCTGTTAATCAGTTTTGTCAGTCATTTAAAACAAACAGGCAGAGGTCTATCATAGAGTCTGATTTTCATCTGTAAACCGGGGAGCAGATTGGATTTTAAGCTGGTAGAACAGTTCAGCTGCCATCATTGATGCTCAACACATAAATTAGCTCTGTCCATATGTTTCTAAGCTCTGACTGAAAGTTGGAAGTTATCTTCTGTTCTGTGGGAGCAAAATAAACATATATACATAAATATCTCCTAAAGTATGAACAGCTAAGGAAACGAGGTTTCATCAAAAACATTAATTAGCAAAAGCTGTTTATGTCTTTATCTAATCCTTCGTTGTTTATAGATGTGGAGATGGAGCCCACAGCCTCAAATATAAAGGGCTTGTCTTTTACACTGAAACATAAAGTGTGAAACTGCAGTAATCTGATATTTTGTGTTTTACTTCGTCATCCTGTTCTTATTTTAAATTTATAAAGCAATCTTAATCAAACTAGTACAAATAGAATTTTATTAGTCCGCAGCTCACAGTGATTAGAGGAAAATGTACACAGGCTTGTTCTGCTTCCACGGGTGTAACAGCCAGCTGGTAGGGGTTTAGTGTTAAGCTGTTTCTTGTTTTGATGCCAGCTCATCATCTTTGTGCCAAGACAGCTGATGTGAACCAACACCACTGTTAAACGAGTTCCTTTTTTCTGATGTTTCCACCTCACCTTTACACTCAAAGACTGCATCTGACAATCATTTCCCTCAGCTGGACACTAAACTGAACACGCTTGCCATTTGGATATCTTTCTTACATTTCACATCAAAACATTTCAAACAGCAGTGCTCAAAGTAAATTATCAAGTTTGCTAGAAAGATATTGATCAGAGGAAAAGGATGTGACCTACTCTTTTGTTTGTATATTTCTTCAGAGTGCCGATGGAGATGCTCAGACTCTCACCGAGGTCGATCTGTTCATCTCCACCCAGAGGATCAAAGTCCTCAATGCAGACTCACAAGTAAGTACTTTGTTTCTGTCCAAAACCTGTGAGAATGAAAGTAGTTTTCTATTATAACACACCAGGAATTACACACATCTGCATATCAGGGAAGTGTTGTTGGGTGGTACAGTAGTTTACATAACTACAGCTTAACTGCTGATGCATCTTATTTGTTTAATCTCATGACGTCACCATCAGAATTCCCATAGACAGAGAATAAAAACAGACTGTTCAGAGTAAATACTGAGTTGATGCCAAAACTTTTTTTTGTTGTAATTTAAAACTACATTCACTTTTCCGATTCATTAACCAGATTTTTACCAAGCATCTTTTTAGATTGGAGCAGAACAGCAAAAGTTAAATGTGCATGCGAGTGATGACTCAATTGCAGGATTTCTTATCTGTAGCCTGGCCATCTGAACAGTGTCAAAATGTGTGAATGTGGGCAGCCGCCTGGCAGAAAATAACGTGCTGCAGTGCAGTGTCTGTCTTCCTCCCTTTTTCCATCTGGTTCTGGGACTGTAAAAAAATAAATAAATGAAATAAAAAGTACTCATTCTGCTGTTACAAGCTTTAGATTTTGAACAAGTCCAAAGGAAGGGCTGGAACAACAACATTAATTAGACTCTTGTATTAAAACTGCCACAGAGTTAATGAAATAACAAAACTGAAATGAAATTCACCATATTATCATAAACAAGAAGAAATACTACTTCCTCCCAGCAAACCCACACACCGTTTGAAGTTCTGATCTTCTCTAAATTGTCGTTTCATTCAGAAACAAAAGACTTGTTCAATCTGCATTTGTACGCAAGACTATTATTAGATTGAGTGAACAAACATGATTAAACTGGTCAAATCAACACATACACTTCAGAGTTTTGTGCACCTGTTCAGAATTATCAGATGAACAGAATTTACACACAGTTTTATTTACCGAGGCATAACTGGGCTATAACCTGATTATACAGCTGTGTTGTACACAATCAAAAAAGAACAGTTGTTTTCATTCAGCTATATTTTTTTTATCCCATTTTCTGTCTGAAATAGTTAAGGCAGCTAAAAACGTGCAGCAGACTGGCTCTTTATCATTTTTCAATATGACAGGGTAACGGTAATTACTAAGAACCTGTCTTATTCCACCATCTTGTAAGTAGCTCAGCAGCAGATTAAATTTTTGTGCCATTTTCTCTCTGCATTTTTTAGTCAAGTTTTTTTTTTCTATACATTCTTCACTCTCTCTCTCATTGCTGTAGAGGCATTTGGTCCACTTATCAGTACAACATTGTTTTAGTCAATTGAGGTTTGCAGGTATTCATTTAGATAAAGCTCTCTTGAGGTCCTGAAACAGCCTTTCATTCTGGTTAAGAATAGGTCCATGTTGGACCATTGCAAAACCTAGATTATTTTCTTTTTAGTCATTCTGTTGTAGATTTGCTGTTCGGCTTAGGGCAGGTTGTCCTGTTGCATGACTCAGTTTTAGCCAAACTTCAGATGGCTTCACATATGACTATAAAATGTTAGGGCATACAGAGGAGTTCATGGTTGACTCAAGGTACCAAGGTCATGTGTCCGAAAAGAAACCCTAAATCATTACTCTTCCATCTCCATACTTTAAAGTAGGTAAAAGATGTTCATACTGATGTACTACGTTTGGGCTGCTCCAGACATAGTGCAGTGCAACATGAAAAAGCATCTGCAACTTGGTCTTGTTTATCCAGAAGACATTGTTCCTGAAGTCTTGTGGTTTGGCCAGATGTCACTTTGCAAACTTAAGCCATGCTGCTGTCTTCCACATAGAGAGGTGAGGCTTTCTTGTGACAAGCCTTTCAAACAAGCCATGCTTGTCTTTTTCTAATTGTACTGTTATTAACTTTAGCATTTAACAAGTTAACTGAGGCCTGTAGAGTCTGAAATACAGCACTTAGCTTTTTGGTGTTTTCTCTTAGGATTGCATAGTCTGCTCTTGAGATGAATTAGCTTGGATGTCCACTCTTGGGAAGACTGGCAACCATCTTGAATGATTTTAACTTGTTAATTATTTTTCACACCATAGAATGATGGATTCCAAATATTTTGGAAATGGCCTCATTAGCTTTCCAGACTGGTAGCATCAGTTGCTTCTCAAAGATCATTGCTGATGTCTTTGATGATCACACCTGCTGAAGCTCAATTAATTAAATGCATCTAACACTAGCAGCCCCCGGCTGCTATTTCCCCCCCTCTTGATTAAGGATTTGTTGGGAAATAGGAGTCTGGAAATATCCCCTTTAAGGGTGTATTTAGTTTTCCCCCACACTGCTTCTGCAGTTCAACTTAGTTTTTGTTCAATAAAATAATGACACTGTGATATGTAATGTGTTGTTAATCTTCTGAGGTTTTATTTACCTGAGTGAAAGACTTGATTAGGACCAGATGATTTTATTTATATCCCGCTACATAAGAAGATTGAAAGACTTTTCTTTTTCACATGACTAAGTGGGTTATTTTACAGTCACTCTCATGTGCATGAAGTAAAAACCATTCATAAAAATTATCAAGTCTTATTTATTTATTTATATTTTATTGTTCATGCACTGGTGTCAGTATTTGTAGTAATAAACCCAGTCGTCTCCAGCAACTGTGTCTTAAGACCTTTACTGATGACATCATAAGCTTTCTGGGAAATTGGACCCAAGACATGAAATCTGTAAATGTCTGTGTAATCTAATATTTCATTTTTTTGGTAGATATCAGCAGGAGGGGAATTTTGTTTAATTTCACGCCTCATGCAACATCCCTTATCCCATAATCCTTGATGTTGGCATTACCATCATCACAGTCTGCTGCTCTAATATTCAGCTGATAAATTCACACTTTGAAACTGTACTTAACTGAGGGGTCATGGGGTCTCATTTACAATATTTTGGCTGCTGTGCCGACAGGAAACAATGATGGACAATGCTCTGCGCACCATCTCCTACATCGCTGACATTGGGAACATCGTGGTCCTGATGGCCAGACGCCGAATGCCTCGAACAGCCTCACAGGACTGTATCGAAACTACACCTGGTGCACCTGAGGCAAAGAAGCAGTACAAGATGATATGCCATGTCTTTGAATCTGAGGATGTAAGTGAAGCAGACAGAGTTTCATATGGGATGTTATATAGATAGTTAAAAAAAAGGCATATTGTTATTTTTATGTTGTTTAAGAGTTGTGTTTGCTTTATACATTTTATGTTGGCATTGTAAATTATTGTAAATGTTGTCACTACCACAAGGATATTAAAAAAAAAAAAAAAAAAGCCTTTGTGCACCCCACTGTAACTGATTAGAGCAACCCACTGATGCAATGATGTCAACTGGCTGGTCACTAGTGATTTCTTTAATTTACTTTTTCACTCAACAAAGCTGCTGCTTGCTTTGTTGGATTCGGTGAGACTTGGCAGCACGAACAATGTAGCACTGAGGAGCCAGCCGCTCAGTCCCTGTGCCAGTTGGTATAAATGCTGGACTCCGATCTGTCCTCCCTTCATCTAATTTTACTGCCAGGTTTTAAAGGCCGGCCGGACTTCTAATGGAACCATTCAGCTGCTCATCCATCAACTTACAAACCGCTTCTGTGTTGTGTCTTTACTGACTGCATGTAGTGTTTTTTTTGTTTTGTTTTTTTAAGTTTGTTGTGCAAAACTAATTCACAATGGGAGTTTAAGACTTTATTGTCCACAAGTTCTGCAGCAGATTTACATTTATAGAACACAGTTAAACTGGAAAATTGGGGGAAAAAAGAGCGTTCTCAACTTTTTTTTACTACTTTGTAATACAATATTATTAATTAATTGAATCCACTTTTTCTTTAAACTGTATATGTGTTACAAGTGCTGAATCTTGGTTAAGGATTACATTTTTCCACCTGTTTTCTTTTTCATTAACCATCACTCCTCCTAAATAAAACAGAAGCCAAGTGTACCTGTCCTCTCTCAAAAAGAACAAATTGGCCATGACAGTAAAAATCAATATAAATTAAGCATTAATATATTCTTGGCACGCTCATGCCCACCATTGTTTGACACAGGATACGTGTTTCCTTGCTGAATTGTTAGAACTCACTGGGGATTAGTGTTTGTGGCTTTAACAAGAAAACAAAACAAAACAAAAAAACAAGATTACAAATGTGTACATGTGTTTTACATAATAATTCCTGCTTTGCATTTTGTTTTCAGGCCCAACTCATTGCTCAGTCCATTGGACAGGCATTCAGTGTGGCCTACCAGGAGTTCCTGAGAGCCAATGGCATCAATCCCGAGGACTTGAGTCAGAAGGAGTACAGCGATATCATCAACACACAGGAAATGTACAATGATGACCTCATTCACTTCTCCAACTCTGAAAATTGTAAAGAGGTTGGTGTATGTTAAATGTTTACTGCCTGAATAAATTCCTCACAAAGTCAAAATCCACCTTTCTATCTCTGCAGATATGCTGTTTGTGTCAGTGTGCAGGAAATAAAACAAGACAGAAACACTTTCAGACTTTTAAAAACTGCAAAATAAATCCCATTCGTGCTGCTGGGCCATTAGAGAAACATGCAGCTGTTGTAGCTGTTAACTAATTTGACAGATTAAGAGACAGATGGTACAGTAAAATCTACTTGGAGCATGTCGGCTCTGCTGTAACATTTCATCTTTTGTTAATTCTGCGCCTTAATATTACCGAGTCTGTTGGAGATGCAGAAGCTGCGAAACAATTTTCTCTGTATGAGCAGAGAAGTATTACTGGAACTACTACAAAATGCTATTTTGGAGGCACATTAGTCAATTGTAGTGATGGAGGGACTGGGTTGTCTTAAAGAAATAAAGCTCCAACTTTCTTCACTGTGCTGGAAATAGATTGTGATTTTGTGCTCTTTAGTAACTACTGAAAATATCAGGAAAAAAACAGTAATAAAAGCAGTCATGGTGAGACACAATAGAAACTGATGTCAGATGTATGAGAGTCTGACATGCATGATGCAAACATGATGCAATTTCACCAACTTAAAGAATATAAAACAGTCTCTTAAGCCTTTCTTTAGAGGCGATCACGACATTGTGCTCCTCCAGTATTCATTATCTGTGCTCAGTTCAGTTTCCAGTTGTAAACTGATGTTTGGGATCAGGGAGAAGAAATTCTACGGAGAATCCATTTAGAGATAAATCCCCACAGAAAGCAGCATCCAGTATAATGTAAACTAATTCAGCGAGTTTAGGAGATTAAGGTACGTCACTGCATTAACACACAATTGCTACAAATCCAATGGTGCAGAGATGCAGTGCTGCAGATTGATTTGCAACATTGCCTGCAACAGTCTTACGCAACCAGAGGTATTAATCCTCCTCAGTGTAAACATTTTTGCTAAATCTCTGACTGCTGATAAATTTTTAAGCTCCATGATGCCAGCTTTGCCCTCTGAGTTCCAGGACTGTTGTTGCAGCACCACTCTGGTCCATAAAAGCCAGCCACAAAAATGTTTTTGTTTCTTTTTTTGTCCTCCGTGTCTAAGAGAATTATATTGTTGTAAAAAGTACACATTCTCAAACATATTGTGTGGCTGAATGAGGTGCCATTCAGACCAATTACAGCAAATTGTATTATTGGAAAAATGTGTTTTTGATGCAAAATTATGGCGAGACTGTGCTCAAATGTGGTTTTACACAATAGTAGGTTCAATCAGTTTTCTGTGTTCTGGTTGTGCTTATTCTAGGTGAGTTTCTGTTCATGTTTACACATAAAAACTACTTTTAATCTGGCTCTCCACAGCTGCAGCTGGAGAAGAGTAAAGGGGAGATCTTGGGTGTGGTGATCGTAGAATCTGGCTGGGGCTCCATCCTGCCCACAGTTATCTTAGCCAACATGATGAACGGCGGGCCGGCAGCTCGCTCTGGCAAGCTCAGTATCGGAGACCAGATCATGTCCATCAACAACACCAGCCTAGTGGGGCTGCCGCTCGCCACCTGTCAGGGAATCATTAAGGTACACAGACAAAGAGGATGTGGCTAGAAGAGGCAGCTGAGGCTATTAAATACATCATAAAACTTAACTTTGTTTTTAAACCCTCAGCCACATGGTTAATTTTTAATGTTTGTGTGTTTGCCTGTCTGTTATAAAGGGCTTAAAGAACCAGGTTCAGGTGAAAATGAACATTGTTAGCTGCCCTCCTGTAACCACAGTCCTCATCAAGAGACCAGACCTGAAGTATCAGCTGGGCTTCAGTGTCCAGAATGGCATCGTAAGTATTAGCTGATTTTCTTTTGGGTTGAGTTCAAGGACATTGTTAACTGATTATATTTTTCTTTTTTTTCCCCAAACAACCAGTTGTATTCTGATAGATAAATGTGTAGCTGTGGTTTGTGTGTATGTTTCACATCACTGTCATATCATTATTTTACTTTCTGTGTACTGGATACACACACTGGGAACAAATATCACCATGTGATAAATTGCTGTTTGACTCAGAAAATTTTTGATTGCTGAAACAATCAGCATTGTATTTCTGACAACAGTAGCATTAATCTCGGCTCTGTTTAACAAAATACTTGTAAACAGGAGATCATTCTCTTATTCTTTTATCTTTTATCTATTTTTATTTTTTTTTAAATCGTTTTAATGTCCGTGTTCTCCGTTCCTTGAGAGACAGTTTTCGTTGTTTCATGTTCAGTGTTAAGAATAACAAATAGAGAAACCTTGAACCTCTTGTGTTTTTTTTTTTTTTATTCTTCAGATATGCAGTCTGATGCGAGGAGGCATTGCTGAGCGAGGTGGGGTCCGCGTGGGTCACAGGATTATTGAGATCAACGGGCAGAGTGTGGTGGCCACAGCACATGAGAAGATTGTTCAGGCCCTGTCCAATTCTGTTGGCGAGGTTAAAATGATGCCTACAAACACAATCACATACACTTTAAACAGGATGATAACACACACAGGCATTTACAAATAAATTAATACATTTTCGATTCTTTTTGTGTGTGTGTAAATAAATAAAAAGAACTTCAAAGTGATGCGGTAAATATGCTGAACTAAATCCTGCATTTAACAGAAAATATGACAAGTAACAGCATTTTATTTTTATATGCTAACTTTACATTTGATGCAAACAAAACCTATGAAAAAAATTACTGGGAAAATTATTGTTTGGTTAAAATGAACCCCCCCATGCATGCACACACACACACACACACACACACACACACACACACACACACACACACACACACACACACACATATAAATTATAAAACAACTAATGAGATTAACAGTTAGTTAGCAGTCAGGAACATGACTGGGAATATAAAGAGCATCTCATTGAGGCAGAATGTGTGTGATCTAAATATGTTCAAGGGCTCACCACTGGTAAAGTCTGGGCCAAATAGTTTAACAATTTAAAAACAATGTAATGTTTGTCAGCAATAAATAATCATGGTTGAATGTTTAATAATATAGGAACAATAGAATAAAGGAAGCCTTGAACCTTTGAGCAGCTACAATCTTATCAGACAAGAAGGAAAAAATATTTAAACTGCAGAAATGAGTCTCCTTAATTCACACATGCTTAGAGTACTGTTGTTCAAAGAAGTGATGCAACCCCGGAGTAAACATGCCACAGCTTCTGTATATACTATGCAGGAATAAAGATGTAAATAAGCACATCTTAGAACAAAACAAGCTTCTTTTACAATCTTTGATATGCTGTTTTTCTATTATTGTCAATCAAATAAGGTGTTCAAATGATTAGCAGATTAATCCATTTTCTTTTTATTTACATTGTATGAGATGTCCAAGTTTTTTTAGAGACAGTTTGAAAATTATGTTCACAACTATCTCCAGTTTAATGACACTGTGCTGTTATTTCTCTTCTTCCAGATCCACATGAAGACCATGCCAGCAGCCATGTACAGGCTTCTTACAGGACAGGAGACGCCGATGTACATATAAGCAGCAACCATTTCATTTGTCTATTTTAATTTCTTTGGGCTGACCACTTCAATTCTTCATCATCTCTTCCTTGTCTGTGCTTAACATGCAGCAGCCATATTCATGTCAGGAGATGCTTAATCCATCTAAACAAGCTGAAGAGGCAGCGTGTGTGTAAAAACCGTTAATTTAATTTTTCTGTCTGTTTTTTTTTTTTTGTTTTTTTTTTTTGGTCAAATCAGTGTGGACAGTTATCGAGTGAATGTGTCACATTTTTTTTTTATTCATGTAATGCAATATAATATCCCTGCTATACTTTTTATATAGTTTCATTTTCCTCTTACTTAATTTATTCCCATGTAAATACATATTTTGCTAATATTGCGACTGAAGGCAGTGGGGAGGGTGGAGCCACAGCTGCATTGTAAATATTTACTGAATCCTGCTGTTGAGTTGAAAGCAGACCACGATGATGGCAAAGGCACAATTACATGCCAGATTTCACCGTGGCTGCCCGCAAAAAGAGGGATGCGTTCGTGTTTGAATATGTACTGTACATGTGAATCAAACCAATGCTTGCAGCAGGGGTTTATGGGAGAAACGCCATATCCTGTTTTGATTTACGGCATTTTAAGGCAATACACAAGTTCAGCCTCTGAACAACAAGTCTTTTCTAAATATCATGTATAAAACACACATTTAGATAAGAAGCAACAATTAACATGCATTAATTATGCTTTTGATATCAAGTCATATGTATGAAGAATGACGTTTCTTTCGTCTGCCACTCTCCTGGTTGGTCATCTTTGTTGTTCTGACTGAATCTCATGCATACGAGTGGACTGTGAATGTAACTGTGTTGTGCAAGCTGTCTCATTGCCATAAGCAGTATTAGAATGTCTGTACATAAAAGGAAACTCGTCTAGTATTGTGCTCATGTTAAAGAAAAAACAAACAACAGGTTTAGTCACTGCAACAATCCGCCTAACTGTACATTGGCCATTGGGCTTGAGAAGGACAGAGAGCTGTGAATCACACACTGTGACAGAAACAAAGCCTTACCATGGAGTAATGGTCTAACTGCATTGTGTTAAATTTTAACCGTACAAACTTTGTCTGTGTGCATGCCTCGTAAAGTAGTATCATGTCATTGTGGCAAGATAATAAAACCTGGGCTGAACCTGGCTGGAATTCTTTTTTTTCTGATTATTGCTTTTTATAGGTGTATATATTATATATACACTTCCATATATACGCTTATTGGCCACTTCATCAGGTCAGGGTCAGCACAAGGTGGTCAAAAGAGGATTTCAGTGACTTTGAACATTGCATGGTTGTTGGTGCCAGACATGCTGCATGAAGTATTTCAGAATGTGCTGATCTGCTTAGATTTGTACACAAAAGCATTTGTAAGGTTTACAGAGAATGGTCTGAAAAGGAGAAAATATGCAGTGAGCTGCAGTTGTCTGGATGAAAATACCTTGTTGATATAAGAAGAAAATGAGCAGACTGGTTGGAGATGATAAAATGGCAAAAGTAAATCAAAAACTATTGGTTACAACCAATGTATGCAGAAAACCCTCTGTGAATGCACAACACATAGAACCCTAAAGCAGACGAGCTACAAGAGCAGAAGGTCACACTTGGGTGCCACACCTGTCAGCTAAGAGCAGGAAACTGAGGCTGCAGTTGAAGCAGCAATTCTCTGTTAGAGGGCATTACAACAGAATCATTTCTCTGTACAATAGGGACATAAATTGACCTGCTCAGACCTGATGCTCACTGAAAACATCTAGAGAATCATTAAACATAACATGCAGCACACTGAAATCTTATATCATGCAAGAATGTTGCACACTCAACAGTACAGCAAAAGCTTAGTGGTGTTTTTAAAAACACATAGGTGCTATGAATTTATTTATTCCCCACAAAGCATTTTTAAGTTAAAACACTTGACATGTTGCACTTTGTTAAATATAGAGTTTAATATATTTGCAATGTTTACATTGTAATTTGTTTTTAATATTTTACCCATCAACCTTTTTTTTAATGATTAGAGACCGTTTTTAAAACAAGATTTTAATTTGAAAACGGAGTAACAGAAATACCTTGCAGAAAGTAAGTCAACTTTGAATTAAACTTTTTAAATTACCAACAAGACTTGCATGAGTGTAACTAACAACACTAATGCTGGAATGAATGCTCATTACCAGAGCCCTGAAGCTAAATGGAATGCAGCCATCATTAATGGTTCCACTTCTAGAGGCGTTACGCTGCTTTTACAGGTCAACACATCTGCAGTGCAAAGTTTGGTGAAAGAGCTTTTAATAAGAAAGTTAGTGATTGTGTTTTACATTCATTTAATGTAGAAATTTAAAGTATGATTTCAATCTTCTTGCCTCGAGAGCCAACACCAAAAGTTTTAGTGGTATTTGCTCTTTTATTATTTTAAAAGCAGCTAACCCACAATATGTTGCTTATGCACAATCATGAGAGAAAATGTTATCACAATGAGGTATTAATAGCAGACTGCTTAGTCATTCTTAAAAACCAGGTAATGAGGATGTTTGCTTCTTGCTAGTTTAAACACAACACAGGTTTTAGAGCTTAGTAATAATTAGAAATATTCATTATGCTCTGCGCTGAAGTGCTCCTCACTGTTTACATCCACACAACAGCTTCAGAGTTGAGTAGTTCAGACGTCTAAGAGCACTGCACATGTAGAAACATTTTATAGACATGAATGCCACTGCCACTCACCAAGTCATGTCCAGTTCCAGAGCAGCATGGGGCAGCTATAAAAAAAATACACTACAAGAAATAGACAATGGCATATGTTCAAGTGTTTGCCTGTTTATTCCACTTTAAGCCTCTGGTGCCCCTCGGTGTTGACAGGTAGGTAGTGCACGTTCTGCACAAAAGAATTGAAATACTTTTTTTTCTTTATTTCAGCATCATTAATCAATTTTATTTTTATTTTGTTATAAAATTAAAATGATATCTAATATACAATGCATGAAAACAAAAAAATATACATAAAACTGTTAAAGTATTTGTTGAACAAAAAGTAAAACCGTACCATGTGGGGCTAAAAATGTCTTTCGCAGACCTGTGGTCAGTGTGTGTGTGTGTGTGTGTGTGTGTGTGTGTGTGTGTGTGTGTGTGTGTGTGTGTGTGTGTGTGTGACTGAACTTGTTCTGTTATCTTTCAGAGTTCAGAGTCCAGTTTGTGCCTGTCATGCTGAGTTGTTTTCAGATGATCGGTTTAACAACAGTGGGTAAATTAGGGGTTCTGGTCATTCTTGTCACACTTTAACATGATCTTTATCCCAAGACCTTGACGTGTGGTCTCAAAGGCCGCAACCGCCTGCTCCAAGGGGAAGCGATGAGTCACGAGGGGCTTCACGTTCACTTTACCTGATGCCAACATGGCGATGGCCATCGGCCAGCTGCAACACAGTAAAGCAAATGTTTTATTCTCTGTGATGTTGAATGATTTCTTCAGAAGTTGATCGTGAAGTTCTTGTAGAGGAAAATATTGAAGCAGATTTTCTCACGTATTGCAATAGCGGAAAACTCCTCTGATGTCCACTTCTCTTACGGCAGCATTGATCAGTGGAACGGTGGCCATCTCAGCACCGAGGCCCACCAGAACCACAACACCTCCTGAACGTGTTCCCTGATAAGAAAAAAATAAAGTTGCTTTAAATTGTAATATCTTAGGTGTCTGCAGATACTGAAACACGCTGGTTTTTACAACTCAAAACCAGTGAAGTTGCCAGTTTTCTTTCCTCAAATGCAAAAACAAGTTAATGAGTGAACTATTTAAAGTAAATAAATGGAAAATAGTTGAAGGTAAATACCTCGCTGAGTGTGTTACTATCTCATATTAACATTAACACATCAATGTAAAAGCAGAATTGTTTGAATTTGTTATGCTTAGATGGTGAAATTTAATCTTTTCATGCATTAAATGTTATTTTTTTCATATATTCTGACAAAGTTGAGTCTAATCCTCAAACACAATACTTGTGCAAGTTTACTTTAGTTTCTGCCACTGACAGAAACTCACACAACGGCTGACAGCTTTTGACATATTACTTAGTAATAACAGCACATTATTGGCTTACGGTCTTTCTTTATGTCTACAGTTCGTGTGGAAAACTTCATGATTCATTATTCTACTGGGTTACATACATAGATGGCCGTTTGGATGCTGCTCTCCACACCAGTGCATTCAATGGTGATTTGAGGCTGAACTCCCAGCAAGTCCTGGACTTTCTTGGCGAGCTGCTGGGGTTCATCTGCTCTCTTCACGGTCAGCTGGAAGTCAGCACCCAGGTCTTTAGCCATTGCGAGACGCTCTGCTGACAGATCTGAATGCAGCAAATGAGGTTAAATTAAAGTTATGACTTTATCAGAATCTGCCTCTTGTGTCATTTCCATTTAAGTCGATTTAATGAACTGTGTTTTACCCGTGATGACAACCTGCGATGCTCCCATTCCCTTGGCAACAAGCAAGCAGACCAACCCAATAGGTCCTGCAGAAAGGAAGAATGTGACATGACACTCGTAGACAGTGCATCAGCACTCGTCCTCACCCAAGTGTCTACATGTTCATTAGCTTGTTTTCATAACATGACTTACTATGTTAAATATTAAGTATTGCGCAAAGTGTTATGATTAATTGCCTTTTTTCTCTTAAGTTTTGTTGAGTCAGTGTATATTTCAGGTTTGTGATACCCACTATGTGGTAATTACATTCCTTACTTGCATCGACATTGTATGGCACTCAGTTTGCAGCATGCAGTGAAATGCAACTGTAGCAACTTTTAAAAAGAACATTACAACAAAACTTGGTAAGTATAACAGTCTGTGCTCATTTCTACCTGCACCACAGATCAGCACAGTGCTGCCAAGGGTTACGCCGGCACGGCGACAAGCATGAATCCCCACTGAGAGAGGTTCAATGAGAGCTCCCTCCTCAAACGTGACATTATCAGGCAACCTGGGCAAAAAATAAAAAAACAAATAAAACAGAAAAGGAAATAGAAACCATTGACATGGATATATGCAATGATTAGGCAACTGAGTTAGCTTGCAGTCAGCTATTTGGCAGTTCTGAAGTAATCTCCTTTGTACAAAGCCATGTAATACTAAGAAAACAGAAGAAAATGGGGGAAAAAGCAGTTACTTGTAACAGAAGTTGGCGTTGTGCGTGTAGTATTGGCACAAGTTTCCATCATCAGGTGGCGTGGCACAGAAGAAAATGGTGGGAGACAAGTTATATCGTCCGTTTTTGAAGAACTCGTCCATCTCACGGGGCACACCGGGCTCAATGGCTACTCTGTCCCCTGGCAATAAAATGAGAAGTTTACAATAAATGTATGACAGTCTGAAATTATTATGGTACCATAAAGTGATAAGGCTGGAATATCAAAAACATCAAGGTGAAGTACAATGTGTTAAATGACAGCACCACAGATACATACAATACAGGCATTGTTGGCACTGAATGCAAAAATAAAAAACAAAACAAAAAAAAAAACAAAAAAAAAAAATACAAAACAAAAAAGTGACATAAGTCATTTAATATCTCTGAGTTAAAATCGTTGTTAGAAATGCAATATGAGATACAAACCAAACGTCTGCAGTAGTGAGAGACGCTTATTTACCTGCTTTGAGGTGCTTGACTGCTGATCCAACCTTCACCACTCGTCCTGCAGCCTCATGCCCCAGCACCATGGGTTTTTTGAGCACAAAGTCCCCGATTCGGCCATGCTGCCAGTAGTGCACATCTGACCCACAGATTCCCACAGAGTGCATCTGGAGCAAAACCTCTGAATGGAAAACAAGACAAACAGTAGAGAAAAAAAAAGCATGTCGGACACCTCATCACAGAAAGACACAATCAATTAATCTGATGCAGATTTCTTAATAAATGTGTTATTTTGGGGGTTTAAATATTAAATTGACCAAAGTACACTTTTAATTTTATGAGCAAATCTGTTTCAAAGTATCTCTTGTTGGAGTCAAATAGATTCCGTGATAAACAGAAGGAAAATCAGTTTCAAAGAATCAGACTTTTAATTATTAAGTAGGCTGATATATTGTGTTAAATAATGCTCAGTAAATTTTACATAAATGCCCGTTAGTCAGTGCTCACAGCTACAGTGCATCCGCTTTGTAAACTGCACCTCAGAAGAGCAGATTTTCTTTACCATTAGGTCCTGGCTCGGGGACAGGACGAGTTTCCTGTAAGAAAAAAAATAGAAAAGGCTTTATTGAACACATAATGTCAATGAACGTAGGGGTTAAAGTTGGTGATGGGTTTCATACAAGCCTGAGGTCTCCCTGAGAGTGCAGAACCACGGACAGATTTTCCTGAGCCATGACAATAGCGACACTGGTGTATCCAAATGGCGAGGACGAAAAGAAAAGAATTAAGGAGTCCTAATCTACAGAGAAGCACCGCAACTTCATGAAATCCTTTTCAGTGTTAAAGTCCAGACAGCGGACTGCCGTTTCCTCATTGCGGGGTGTTACCAAAACAAAGCCCCCGATTGGCCAAAGAACCGCGGGACAGTCCATTCAGCGGGGGGATGCTGGTGAGGAAGTTTAACATTTCTTAAGAAATTAAAGCACTTACTCTCCTAATTATAGTATCATACATACAAATACTTTAAATTATAAAACTTTAAAATGTCGCCCCAGTACTTGAGTCTGTTAACAATTGATCCGCAACATTTATCGCCTGGGTGACCCGGCGGCGAACCGGGTGGGCGGAGTCTTCACTCCGTTGAAAGCGGTCGATCAGCCGGGGCATCACCCAGATAAGCCGCTCAGATCCGACGGCTTGTTCGGTGAGCGTGCCCCTTGTAACCGCACAGGTGGAATAAATAAATCAGTCTGTCTGCAGATGTCCCAAATTGATAAATAATGTCGATGTTTGACCTTTATTTGTTCAGTCGATATCTTCGCATTAATATGATTCCTTAAACAACTTCTGCTATGATTCTTTCTGCTGCTCTGGCGAAGTTATGTTCCAATCTAGTCCTTATACGTTAAGAGACACTGCTGCACTTTGCAGATTACAACCTGAATGAAATGCGTACAAAATTATGGCTTTGTTATAGAGTTTATGTTGTTTTATGATCAGTTTCTGAAAGATCCATGCCTCTTATGTTGTGGTAAAGCCTTTCTTGACAACGGCAAACTCCGCCGCTCGTCATCACTTCTCCCCTGGTCATGGCCCGGCTGACGGTTAAGGAGCGGACCCACTGTCCAAATAAAAAAAACAGCACCAATTTCCTTTTTTCTTCCTTTCTTCAAAACTGCTAAATTGTATAATAATGAGTTTTAAATATTTTAACTTTCAGATTAAGTTTGAGTAAAATGGGATTTTACCAGGTAAGACAACAATCTAGATTCTTTCAATGGCTACTCTAAAAAACCTTTGTGTTCATAAACTTCATTTTCACCTTTTCATCTCGATATGCATGTATCACTTCATACTAGTTAAAATAATCCTGAAAACAAATACAAGGTGGCTCTGTGATAGACTGGTAACTCATCCTTTCCATATCCTGCCTCTAGGCTTGGAGCAACTGGGAGAGGCTCCCTACGACCCTGCACTGGAATAAGAGGGTATGGACGTTGGATGGATGGAAGTACAAGGTGGTGTTTTTGTGTACTGTGTAGTCATAATTTAGGACTACCAAACTTAAGAAATTCTCCCATTAAATTTGTCAATAAATGTTGGTGTGTGTTAACAGCTACCGACAGTAAATACATATAAACCTATTTACTCATTTCAACTCCTGAAGCTCACACAGAATACAGTAAAACCCATAAGAACTTTTCTACGAGTGTTATTTTACCAGGAAACATTAAAGTCAGTGAATATGGTGGAGAAATAATAGACAGAGTATCAATTTATATTTTTTTACACCACCTGAGTCTAATAAATAAACAAATTTTCACACTGAGTTTTTATTTCAAACAAACCTAATGCACTATGTATTAACATACATCATTGCATTACTGACATATAATGACTGACTGAACTGTAATGATACTACAACAAAAATAAATGAGTATTAGCCTTGTTATACTAGCTTTTTGTCTTGTGTGTGTGTGTGTATGTTTTTCTCTTATTGTGTGTGTGCTTATGAATGTGTCAAATAGTAGGCTTTACATTTGGAGCATCGTAAATGTCTGAGATGGACATCACAAAGATCTCCTGGATATTTTTCCAGGCTGTCCATGCTGACGTACGCTGTAAGGAAACAATTCAAAGACAAAAGACATTGTGTTAACATATGAAACAATACTGGAAAAATACAGTCACCTGTCATAAAAAGTTAGGACACTAACATGATACTACATACAGTGATCTACTCTGCATGTCTTTTCAAGCCTATGTTTCAGTGACAGTAGCACAAAAGCACCATGTAAAATGTTGAAAATGAGGCATGTTTACAACAGTATCATCACTTCTTTTAGCAAACGCTCTGTTAGCATCTATGTATAAGAATGCTAAATAGTATAGCGCCACAATATAAACATGCACAATTTCAATAATGCAAAAGATTGCTTGCAATTCAGTGAATAGGAATTTCACAGCAGAAATTTTAAATTAAAGCAGTATTACAATCACAGGTAAATCAATGAGGGCTGCACTCCACTTAGAGGAAGATGTGCTGCTGTGCATGGTCTCAGCAGAATGCACAGGTGGAGAGGTGGACTGCAGCCCTCATGAATATACCTGAGCTTATCTACATGTACTTAAATATTTCTTTGAATATCACAAGTTGTTTTGTCATCGCAGCCTTTTACAATCACAACATTTAGAAACATTTTATCATGCAGCCTTAATCTGAGACGAACCAACAGTTCAGTAGGACCAATAGTTCAGTGCCTGCTTTGTTCTGTTTGTCCTCCATTAATGAGTGGGTAACAGGTCTGGACAGCATGCAGATCAGTGTAGCAACTAGACTCTTTGACTACAGGACCATGGTGTTTTAATATGCACCAAATGGTGTGTTACATAAATCAGCAAGGCATTTCTTGAAAAGATGTCACCTTGATTGCAGTAAATGTTCCTCTTCAGCAGTTTAATTTATTTATGTTTCAGTGTTGTTTTGATGACAGAGTATGACACACTGGAACCAGATGATGGGACTACTTCTCAATGCAATTTTTCACGGAGTGGTAAATCCCTTCCCTGGGTTACTTCTGAAACACTCAGCCTCTTTAGGATGCTTTTGTGTCACTCCTTGCTACTTTTTTTATAATACACGTTTTTATCAGGTTTCCATGGCATATTGAAAATTAATGTTTAAATAATTCTCACTTAAATCTAGGGTTAAACAGGAACATACAGTAAAGCATGTTAAACACTTCACCTGTGAGCATACTATCAACTGGGTTTCTCAAATGACCATACGGAGAAGCTTCGCTTTCTGATGAGTCGGTATCAGATGGTTCATAACTGTCAATAAAACAGCAGGGACTTAATTAGTTTACTGCACAATTTCCTGTTTCTGTTAAACTGTAGCTAAAATATTTAGATGGAGTGTCAACTTACTCACTTCTGCTGACTTCTTCTTCATTACATTCATCTTCAGTCAGGCACATATGGTTGCTCTGTGAAACAGAAGTCATCCTAGTTAAAGCAAGTAAAGCATTAACTAGCATTTTACTTAGTAAAAATTCTGTATCCTGTCCTTACCGCTGCAACTGACTGTTCACCATCACACTCCCAAATCAACCTCCCAACCACTTTTCTCACCTCTTAAATGACAGAATACAAAAGTATGGGTTATAGTTTGAACTTTTTATCAACCCTATGACAAGCTAGCCATGTTAGTGAGAT
This sequence comes from Melanotaenia boesemani, assembly GCF_017639745.1. Classification (NCBI taxonomy): domain Eukaryota; kingdom Metazoa; phylum Chordata; class Actinopteri; order Atheriniformes; family Melanotaeniidae; genus Melanotaenia; species Melanotaenia boesemani. The sequence continues at coordinate 18,874,026 of NC_055682.1, read as the reverse complement.
GAAGCAACCAAAGAATAATTTACCTTTAATAGCACATTTAAGAGAACTGAATAAGTATTATTAATCATCATATATTGTTATGACCTCCTAACTTCTCAAACATATCCAGGACTGGGTATGGCTTATAACAAATCAATAAAAATAGAGCAATTCTTACCATCCTGTACAGACGCTGGAGGCAGCACATAATGACCAATACACACCGATTTCACACTTTGCCGCTTTTCACAGACAGACAGAAATAAACTGTGAAAAACTGTCACTTCATTCCAGAGATAATCTTTGCTTCCAAATATCCTAAAAAAAATAAAGTGCATGGCTTTAAATCTGTTGTTGAGGAAAATGGCTTAGAAAAAGGTTATCTAGATCATAGCTTTTCAGCTCTTTTAACCTCCTCACATCAGAGTATCAGGACATGCTGCATCCTCACTGAAGAGGTAATCTGCTGCCCTCCAACCCGTGATGCTCCCACCCTCCAATACTGCAAGAAAAGTGTGATTAAAACAGGTCATTTCCACCTCCACAAGCGCGTGCAATACACATCCATCAACAATGACACAGCAGAAGCATCCTGATGTACTGGATTTAGACTAAAAACATAATGCTAAATTAAAAACTTTATACTTTTAACCAGGTGTAACATAGATGTTAGACATATCTATAATTCAGAATAATGTTAAAACTAGCTTGTTTTAGCCAGATAATTCGCTTACAAACACAACATTTCAAAACCCTTGAATCGTGACACGGCTCTTCTCAGTGACACTGATACTTACTCCAAAAATTGAGACGCTCTTGTGGCACACTGCTTGAAAACCAAGCACTTTTAAACCGAAACATGCCTCCTTCCCGATTAAAACTAAATTACAACCAAATTTCAGGTTGTTGTGGGTTTTTATCTAGTATCTCTGTACAGTTAAGCAGGTTAGTATAGCCATCTTCTGAAAACCCGCAGTTCTGCAGTTTGGCGCTAACTGTTGCATTCAAGTGCTAATAAAAACTGTGGGAATGATCTATTAGCCCATGCCAATGGATGACCAAACAGCAGCCCGGATGTTAATTTTACCATAACAAGTGAGAAGAAACGGGACTGGATTTTTTTTCCTTATATTTTCTTTTTTTTTTATGTGTGTGGGCGTTTTGTCGTAAAACTCGTATTAATCAGCTAGCAAGTAGCGGAAACAAATTTTGTTAGCTGCTAAACCATGTGCTCAATACATTGTTCACAGCAGTTAGGTCAATTAAGATTTTACCTCACTTTGTTCAAATCAAACTAGTTCACAACTGCACGGAATAAACTGCTAGCTGTGGTTTTATAGGCTAAATTAATCCCACGTCTGCGAAAAAAAACCGTTTTATCTTATGCTGGAGTTGTGGATGGCGTTGGAGTGAGGGTCAAAGACTGTTATTTAAATGAATCTGCAGTCTACATGTTTTACACAAGTACACACATCTAAACTGGTCTATTTTTTTTATTTATTTTAGACAGACTAAGACTTCCTCATAGTTAAAAGCTCAGGCTTGGTCAAAGAAGGTACAAAAAGACAATACGACCAAAATGGGAACATGACTAAAAACAAGCACAATGACATGACACACATGATGACCAAAATAAAAACCAAAACAAGTAATCTGCCAAAGAAAATAACTATCCAAAAGTTGAGCAGGACACACAAACTGAACAGAGGGGGCTAATGATGATAATTGGCCTACAAAAGAATGAAGAGAATTCCAAAATAGGGCAAAAAGGTAAACATGGCATAATAGATGCAAAAAAACAAAGAATGTAGCTAAATTAAAATAAAGCTTCCTCTAAATGGAGCTCCTTTGGATGGAGACACAGAAAAACCTTAAATTTTATCTTCATGGTTTGCAGCTCTTGTGTGTCTCTTACAGTATGTTTTGGCCCCTAGTGGGATGAGTGGGGAGCCTTTTTCACATTGTTAACCAGGGACCTGCTAATTCATAATCCATCCATTGTCCTACCTAGTAGAGGAACAGGGATGAGTGAGATCCTTCTGTAAATTTTTCCAGAGTCTCAAAACCCTTTTCAGCATTTCCACAATAGCATGAGACTTTTAAAGCATAACAATTTCTAGTCTGTGCTAACTGGCATACATGTTTGGTGTTAGTTATTTTATGTTTTTATAAAAGAAGCATTCTCTTTTTGTCATGCAAACCTGAAGATAATAAATTCTCCAAGCAACTACTTTATCCTGATTTAGCCTATCTGCCTTTAGTTTCAGTTTCAGTTTATGCCTTGATTGATTGCTGTTGATATTACAAAAGGCGCTCCTTAGTCCAGTCTGCCATTTATCCCTAAAGATCCAAGCTTTGATTTAGCACACATTTTGATTTTCTGGAATATAATCTGATTAGTATAAAACCTATGCATCCACTCATTTATTTTATTTGTCCTCTTTCTGTCTTTTTGCATACTTAAGTTAGTCTTTGCAGTACTATAACATACCACCAGATGACAATATTTACCGCATGATAGTCATTGAACAGGGCTGTCTGATGAAACGATTTAGGAACACTCCTGTTTTGAACAAACTGTTTGATGAGTGTTTTTTTTATGTTGCTGCCAGGAGGGAAGTACAAAAGGATTCTAAATACAACAACCCTATGGAGCGTCAGTGTGAATCAGTGAAAGCTTGTGGTTGGATTTGAAGCTTTCAGGTGATGGTGCTGATTGATGGATTGAGATGTAGAAAACCCTAGCTGAATTAAACAAAGTTAGCTCTGATGCTTCCTTTCTGATACACTATCAATGTTCTGAACAAGCCAAAGCATTTGTTTGGTTTACGAACATTAAAGTTTTAAGTTATTTTGTTAGTTGCTCCCATTTAAGCACCATAAAATTAGATTTCCACCTGCTTCGTACAGTGTGTAGTCATCAGTACCCCTGCTTTATGGTCTAAAACTTCCATGGCAGGGTTGTCTGCAGGTCAGGCACTAGCGGCTCTGAACACAGAACCAGCTAAGCCCAATAATGCCATGTAACCTTGTGTTTTATCGCAGCAGCAGTCTATTAAGGAAGATACTGCTGTACAGCACTATTACTATATTGCTGCTGGTATAACGGGTTATGCTAGTTTGAACTCTTGAAAGCCAAAGAGGCTATGACTGTCACACTGAAATAGGTTTTATGGATCACTACATAGCAGTTGCTTTAAAACAACTGAGTGCTTTGTTCATGTAAGTCTGCTCAGCTTTGATCTTCATATTGGTATGACATGCATGCACGAAAGCAAAGACTCCACCTGACTCCGCAGATCTCTGTATTCCTCCTTAGAATATTTTACATGGCACCTTATTTTCTGCTGTTGGCGGTTGAGTTTTTCCTCACCATGCTACAACTACTGGAGATGATTCAAAGCAAAGATAACTCTGTTGCCATGACAACAGTGAAGCCACACCCAGTTTCTGACACCCAACATGCATGAGTTTGGGGAAAAAACTGTGGAAAGGGGCTGGTTGTTGGTACATGCATAGAGGTTTAAAGTGAGTAGGGCAGGAGGCAGATTGTATGTGGCGGACCCCGTCAGTGAGCAACATGATCATCATTTTTACAGTTTGACAGGAGTTGCTATTGCCTGCCCTCTGATTTGCCTGAAACAGTGAACCTTTTCCTTCTGTTGCTATGTGGGTTTTATGTGTGGCAGTCATTCGTGTACAGTGAATCTCTGGAGAAATAATACCAAATCATGAAAATGTAACTTCTCTCAGGAGAGGGGGCACACTGAAAATCTTTAGTATACTGTTTTTTCCTTTTTTTCCTTTTATTTTTCTTTTCTTTTATCCACCTAGTCATTTGTTCCAGATTCTCAAAAAGAAAGTAAATTTGAAACAGAATAAAATAAAATAGATCAATTGTTTGTTGTACTCCAATTTAAATACAGTACTTAAATAGCAGTTCAATTAATTGATTAGTAAGCAAAGAGAAAATGTTCTGCCAGTGTTGGTTTGTTCTAGTCTTATGTCTAATTAAAGAAGTTCCTTTGTTTCGATTCAAGATTCAAAAAATTTATTGGCCGTTTGTGCCATTTCTGTGTGTAGACTGGAAAAGACGGGCATACTGGAGATGCACCCTACTCAGGTCCCCAACGTTTTCAACATTAATAGTTTTAGCGAATAAAAGAAAACACACCATACAAAAAAAAAAAAAAAAAAAAAAAAAACCAGTTTATAATTAAGAAAATTATTCTTAGCTGCAGCCCTGATTAAATATTCATGTTGCCACTGGATATGTATTATCATAGTGCTTTCATGCATCATCTATTACATTTTACATGTTCCTGGTCTTATCTTTGACTCCAGCCTTTTGTGTGTTTCCGTGTCCTCTGATGTCCAGGAGTTATTCACATGCTCATGTAAAAATCACAGGATCCGTCCTCCTCCTCTCCTTTGTTGCCTGTTGTGCTGATTTTGTCCTCTCAGCGTCACTCCTACTGGACAGAGAAAATGTCCTGCGGTGGCAAGGCTGCCCTGGGCTCATCCATCTTTCCTTTGTTTGTCTTCATATTGTTCTATTTTGTCATTGTATTGTACTGCCAATGCTTGCATATCATTGCAGCTGGGGGTGGTGTGTTTGATAACTTATACACATTGTCATTTTCCCCCCACCTTATTTATTTCAAGACTAAAATTTTTACAACTTGTTTGCTGAAAAATGAACATCCATGTTTGTGATTAATTTTCTGTAACTGGCATTGCTGATTGGATAAGTTGCTTTAATAGAAAAATGTGCAAACAATGCTGTGTTTTTAATTTTCTTGCAAATCAGACTCAAGGGAATCATCACACAGAGATTGGGTAACAAGCTGCCTCTAGGGGCTGCTCGACCTGGTTTTGCTTTGTCTTTGACTATTTTAGACTTTCCTACACTGTACTAAGGCTAGGCTTTAGAGGAAGTGATATATAACTCCCTATATGCTTTAATTAACAGTTTTAACAGTTTGCATTCAGATGGAAACTCTAGAGATACACTTACACATGTCATTTTTAATAAGCCGCATTCACCAGTAAGTATAAATAATAAAAAAGCTCATTTAAAAATCACACATAAACATTAGCATAAAAGCTAAAAGTACAAGTGACTTCCACGTGGGGGCTGTAGAGACGTTTGAGTGGACTATCCCATACACTGTAGTCCGCTTCATGGGAGGATGCTTTTGAAATAATGTCCAGAGCTTCCAGAGAAGTTCAATGTCTTTATGAATTGCTGCTGGCTTTGAATTTTATGTATTTATTGCCTCCAGACATCACCAGATATCCAGTCAGCAGTGCCTCACAATACTTTATCATCAAGATGGAGCAGTAAACCTTCTTGGGGATATATCACGGAAGAGTTATAGGAGGGTTTGCTAGCGATCCCCACCAGCCTGTCATTTTAACTTGCATTCAGTTTGGTTCTGTATTAAATCAGCAACCCATTAGCCTTTCTTTTTCTCTCCCCTCCCTATCTAGACTCTTCCTCACCAACTGAACCAACCACATCAAAGGAACGTGCTTCAAATCGCAGGTGTTGAAGGATTAAGGCCACCGCAGGATGGGCTTTTATTCTCAGCTTCATCTTTGATGTAGTCTCCTGTGACACATTCGTGTTTCTAACCTGTAACAGTGATTACTAGCCTGGAGTGTCCATTTCTAAACAAAACTATGGAGCATCTTCATGTTCACAGAGCTACATATAGATGCAATTTAAAGAAGATTCGCTATTCTAAAGCAACTAATGTAAGATGCTGCACAAATTACTGATGCAGATATGTATGTAAAGAAAATTTTTGGATTAGGTTTTACTTTACCTCAGATTCTGTCTGTATTGTTTTTAAGTTATTGTGGGCAATATTGCAGAACGGTGATGGAAATTATTTGCTTTCGCAAACCACCACTTTGATTTACAAAGAAAAATCTTTGAGCTGGTTTGACTACAAATAAAAATGTAACATTATTGTATTGATAAATAGACTGATTCTGTTACCCTGGATGTTGGATGGCAGCTAACTCCACAGAAGTCTTGCCAGCTCTTTGCTTTCTTGGCTTGGTGGACCAATAGAGGAAGTGTGATATACTTTAAGGCCAAAGCCTTTAAAGCATTCTCTTTGAGTATTATAAACTTATTAGTTTTTCAAAGTCCTCTCATTAAACATTCCTGTTTTTAAGTCCCCCCCACTGATTACAGTACAGAATTAAACCCCAAAAACTTCTGTCTTTGAAAAGTTGAAGCCCAGACTGAAGACTTAAAATAACTTTAATTTAAAAGTTACACATGTAAAGTCACTGCAGTATTAAAAAAAGACACAATGATCAAAGTGTGGAGTGATGCATGTCACAGGCAAAAAAATTCTAACTGAGATTTAAGTGAAGGGACACTTAAACTTTGTCAGGGTGACTGTTCTGGTGCTGGCTTTAGGCTCAATGCTGGCCTTTAACCCACGTTGAGTAACTGGGGAGTGTTGGTGTGCTGAGGAGGGACAGGAAGGTACATTGTTCTCTAGACCGTTAAGAAGCTACACACACACAACAGCTGAGCAGCATTTGACTGTAGGAAAAGAAGAAACATCACAGGCTATAGAGGGTAACCTTTAGGGGAACAAGCTCACTCAGAAAGCAAGCTGCAGACTTATTCACGCATCACATTCAAAGCACACACACACATTTATACACTTGCAAGACTGCACAGAGGTTTTAGTTAGGCAGCACACAGAGTGAAAGATGCATTTAACAGAAAACACCTGCGAGACAAAAACTGCCAAAGTTTTGACTGACTGCAGCCAAGTTTGTGTCTCACCAAGGACTGTCATGCTGCTACACCAGACCATGTGTGAATGCAGCTTGCCCGTTTAGTTGCTTGGGTCAATGATGACTCATCTTTTGGAGATTTGGAGGGTGGCATCGCTAAGAAATGGCTGCTCCCCGGGGTTAACGCCACACTGTGCACCAGCCATCTAGATTAATGACTCAACATTCTTTTTTCATTTTACACACATCATCCTCTGCTGTTCTCTTTGTCCTTGAACCTACATATCAGTCAACAAATTTCTCAAGTGAACATCAGGAATGATTCATTTGTTGTTCTAAAGTAAATAAATTCAAAATAGCTAGTTTAGTTTTTATCCTGAGTACAAGTTCTTCTGACTGAAAGCCCTTTGACTTATTTCAATAAATTGAATAAAAACTTGTGTGATTTCATTCACCTTAACTTAAACATACAGCTATGTTAGCAAGCTATGTTAGACAATAAAAAGGCCCCATGAGCATTATGCAAATTTACAATAAAGTATAAATAATGCTAACATTAATGCTAATTCCTGTTTATGATAATACCTGTCATTATTCTATAATGGGAACCTCACAATAAACTAACCTAACTTTGGCACTATAAACTATATGAGAAATAGTTTATACAGGAAAAATACCTTTGTATAGATATAAGCTGCAAAAGCCATATTGTCCTTTAAAAAAAAAAAGGCTTACATGCACCTGTGTTGTGGTACATGTTCCTGCTCTGGTGTGTGTGGCTGTGGTGGATGTGCCTCTCCATTTCCCAGGCGACCAAGATCTTCACCTGCACCTCATTTGCAATCAGTGACAGTATTTATACCTGCTTGGCAGTGCAGTCATTGCCAGATTATTGGTTTACCCAGTGGTAACAGCACTTGGTCCTTTCCAAAATCAGATTGTGTCAGTTTTTTTTCTCTCAGCGTTGTTTAATCGTTGTTTGTTCATTCCGCTCAGGTTTCCAGACCTGTCTGCAGATTTCCTACCTTTCAAAACAACTTCATTCACCTGCTCATCTCCAGCCTGTTTCCCCACCAGTGGATTACAATAAACCTTTTTACTTGTACTCTGTTCTGCGGCTGCGCATGGATCCTGGTTTCACCTTTAACTCACTGGTTGATCCAGAAAGCCCAGTAGTGGGTTGAGTAATTTTTAGTAGAATGAAGATCTCTTTTATATTTCAACAAGATTGACCGTAGAAAACTCAGATTTGCAGATGATTCCAAGTCAAAATAGGAAACGTAGGACTAAAGAACCAAAACATTTAATTTCACTAAAAGGTTTCAAAAATTTGTCTTTGTGTTAACAAAGTTAGATTACTGAAGTATAAACTAACAAAAGTATCAGCCCACCTCATCTTTCATAAACAAACTTAAACAAGGAATAACTGTTAACAAGTTGAAGGATATTAACCTACATCTGGCTTCTGTCTCATTCTCGGTGATGCTGTGATGTTGTGACATGTTCCTCCTTGTTTTGCCAGTTCAGGATGCCCCTGTCTAAACACAGGCCCCTTCCGCTTCTTAAAATGCTCACACACAAGCTGTGTTTTGGCAGAGTCTCTTAAACGTACAACAGGTTACAGAAAACAGAGATACAAAAGGAAAAGAAATGAACAAATCTGTAAAAAAAAGTATAATTTACAATAATAATTTGACAGCAGTAGAAAACAATAAATAGCACAAGAGCCAAACAGCAGAGAGGCCGAGGCTTGTCGTTATTGTGGCAAACTCTAAACTGTTGAGACTTAACTGCCAGTTTGTGTTATTGTAGTAGATCTTCCCTAAGAGGCAGCAAAAGCAGGAGACAAGCTGATTAGAGTTTTACACACTGAGGACCCATTTGGTTTAAGTGTTTCTGACTGTTGCTTCGTGTGCCTCTTTAGGGCAGAAAAATACAACATGAGTAACTCTGCTGTCAAAAATCCATGACTAATTTACCTGGGGTCATTTATGATTTTATCAGCAGCTTCTCACTCTAAAACTTTAACTTTCTACTGGGAAGTGATAAATTGGCAGATACTCTAATTAAGGCTTTTGGTAATATTTCATGTTTCACCATAATTAAAGGCAGCATATAACTAATTATGTGTTGACCTATAGGGTAGTGAACTGTCCTTGCCCTTTGCAAAGTTAATGTAAGTTTCACCTTCAAACCTCCCTGAAGATCAAAGTAAGCTAAGTCTCCACAAGTTTGCTCTCAGAGGAATAGCAGAAGTTTTGGGCTGAGAAACATTTTTAAGCAAATAATAAAGTCATGGACAGAAGTATCAAAGAATGGTTGCATTTATTAAAGAAGGTTATTGGACTGGTTTAAAATGCCTAAATCTGTTATTTTACATAATCTTACATCATTTCACCTCCTTAGTTGCTTGAGAACAACTGAAGTGTTCTGGTTTAAATTATTAGGACTTGGTTAAAAATTTGCACCACTTTCTCTCCAGATCATCTCTGAAATTCACTTAAATTAATTGCTGGCTTATTATATCAAGAAAGGAAATGATGAGCATGATTCATCAAATCCTAATCCTCTCTGAAGGACAGACATGTCGAAGAGACTATTTGAATAAGAGTTGTTTTCAGCTTTGTAGAATTTCTTTATTGAGTCATTTCACTGAGAGACAGTTTACGCTTAAGGCATCTGCACGCCTCATGTAAATTTTGTCATTAGCTCAAGTCCATAAGGATCTGTGTCAGTCTCTCTTGAAAATCTCTGTGTAGTCTAAAATCTACCAAGACTGCACATGCTGCAAGCAAGGTGATTGTGCACGAGTCAGCAAAACAATGCAGTACTTTCTGGAACTTCAAAAATTCAGGTTTTGTCAAGATGTATATAACCTGTTATGAGGGCGAACTACGAATGGAGAGTTTTCATTGTCCACATTTATTTTAACATCAGGCCTACAACGAAACATCTGTCTTGAAGGCTGCACATCCATTTCATATGCATGGCTCTGACCTTTCAGAACAATTTGATCCCGAACTGAATGGTGTGCATTCCTAAAGTCCTAACTGGTCCTAAAGTCCTAACTGGTCCTAAAGTCCTAACTGGTCCTAAAGTCCTAACTGATCCTAAAGTCCTAACTGATCCTAAAGTCCTAACTGGTCCTAAAGTCCTAACTGGTCTGCGCCCTCATACATGAGATTGGTTTAATTAATGGAGATGAGCTCACAATAGTTAATTTAACATAATAAGGTTTTCCTGATATATAAAAACACAGCTTTTGATAGTACTAACATGTTAGCAGTAATTTGGCTTAAACTACATAAGATTTTTAGTTGTTGTTTCCTGTAATCATTTACACCTGAATCAGTTGTCATTTTGATTAATTATAATGTTTTACAGCTTTATTGACCTCATTCTGTACAAAAATAAATACCAGACTTAGCAGAACTGTACTAAACATGATTACAAACATATCTAATTAAAAAAGTAAAGCAATATTTCCAACTAGGTTTAGTTTTTAAAATAAACGTGCTTCCTCTTGCTTCTTTGTTAAACTGTGCATGACTCTCAAATCTGTGTTCACACCAGCATGAGCATTATTTATGTCACACTCAGGCTGGAGATCGTGGGCGTTCTCTTGTGTTGCAGTTGTTGGTTCAGGTTACCGCTGCCTCTGGCGGGAAGTAAGCCTGCTGTGACCTTCACCTTGGCCCTGCAGATCTGCTCGGAGCAGCAGAATCTGTTCACCTCTCTTTTCCACACCTACAGTATACAACTTGTCTTCCACATTTAGCATCTTTTAGCAATTTTAGCATCTTATGCCTGGGCAGGTTTCCTGCATGTATTTGATATTGTTAATACAAGAGCAAACCCTGAGATTGTGTATAGAGGTGGAGCAAGAAAATGTAGAAAATATAAATTAATTTGTGGAACCATTGATAGAAATTATAAACTTGATTTCACTTGGTTTCCTAATTTTACAACAAATTTGATAATTTTCCTTTACCGTGCATGCTGGTTTCTGTTGCACGTCAAGACTGCTGCTGGAATGATGTTTTTTTTCTCAGAAATGCATCTGCTATGTGTATTAGAGAGTATATTTTTAAATTTACCTTATGTAACAAATGCATCAGTGCAACTGCAGCAATAAACAGCAAAGGATTCTTCAACTGCACGTACCAAACAGCAGCTTCACACTCCATTTGCATCCCTGTCAAAGTCCTCCCTTCTCAGGCTTAGTTTTTGATCTGCAAGTTGCCAGGTCCTGCTGTGGTTTAGCAAGCTTGTTTACTTTGCTAAATGACTGGCAAACCAAAGTATCAATGCTTGGGAATGTCAAGTGCCACTGTATGATAGTCACATCTGTCTTTTTATTCTAAAGATGACCAGGCAGCACACAACAGTGATTTCAGTTGCTCACCAAGTCACTTTTTTGCTTCATATGTTATATGAAGGAATATATAGGAATGAGATGTCAAATGAGACATCAAATGAGATGCAATAAATTGTACCTTTTTTTACAGTCTTACAGAGAAGAAGGTGTTTGACTCAAAACTTCCACATTAAGTGTTTTATTCATTTCCATTGTTTTAGTTTAAGCCCAGAGTCATCAGCCATCACAATACTGTACATAGTGAAAAGCAGAGTAGTACGAATACAGTAGCAGCACAGTAGTGGGTTGCCACTCTGTGAGGCCTTGATTAAATAAAAGTAGGCATACACAGATGGTGTAATACTCTACTTTCACTCTTCGCTGAGATTGCTGTGATGTGATGCATAGCGACAGCCCACACAGCACATGCATAACTCCGCATGGCAGCACCTACAGCACTGTACAGTATGCAAACACACAGCCGGCATGATTAGAAAAAATTAAAATTGGTCATGTTAATAAAGTAAGTAATTTATTGTATGACTGTACACTAATTAAAAAAAGTTGATAAGAAAAGAGATTTGATTATTTAATAGACAATGCTGAGAGAATTTTTACAATTGGTGTGGTAAAACCCTGATGTAATTATAATACTTACAAAGAATAAATGTCAACACTGTATGGAGGGCAACTTCCACACACGTATGTATAGTGTATACCTGTGGGAACATCAACCAGGGCAACAGTTAAACAAAGCAGGTATGCCCTGCCAACCTTGGCTTAACAAAAACCCATTTGAACATCTCTTTTGTCATTTATTCAGCTGCTGCTTCAGAGCGCCAAGAGGGTTTTGACTTAAGACTGCAAAGCTTATTTCATAACCCCTCTATTACTGCTGTTACATTCTCTGTCCTTTGTCTCATCTTATCTAGATCTCCATAGCTAACCTCTGTAGGTTAGCATATTGATTTCAGAATATGAAGTAAAGCCAGCCATTCATTAATTTTCTATACCCATTTATTCCAATGCAGGGTCGTGGGGAAACTATTCGTGCTGCCTATTCCAGCAGCTACCAGACAAAAAGCAGGGTACACCCCGGACAGGTAGCCAGTCCATTGCAGGAATAAAGTCATCATGACTTTATCTTGTGACATTTAACATGGTGTCCCTTTATAAAAGTATTTGAGTTGTTAAATCCCAGTGACCAATTTTAATCTGAAAAGGATCAAATCCAATTTTAGTCTTTCACCAATAACTACTACATTTTCTGTATGCAAGCACTGTGTAACATTCAAACAATGCTTGCACATGAAACATTTCATGGCATTTTGCTTACATTAACAATGAATATGCTATCTTAAAAATAGTACTTGTTACTATTTATGTCTGTATGTGCAGAGGCTTTTAAAGATATTGGTGTTTCTTTTGGAAAACATGCCTATTCACTTTCTTACTGAGAGTTGTCAGTGTTTCTGCATCCGTGAGTATGCGAGTGTCAGCTAGAGTCAGCAAGAATGACATGTACTCTGTAATTTCTTTTGACACTCTGTTATGTTTTTACATTGGAAAGTAAAAAGACTGAATTAAATAAATAACTCATTTGAAGCTAAGGAAGTTAAATGAACAGAGAGACCTGAAACAATTAAATTTTTTGAAGGGAAAGAAAAATGTTTATCTTGAGAATTTACATGGAATATGTATTATCAAAGCCTTCTCTTGCACGAGAAGTCCTTGCCCTTGTTTTTACTGCTGATAAAAAAAAAAAATAAAAAAAAAAGATGTTCTCATGAAACTGATGCTAAAACTGCAGCCAGTTTTTTGGGAGGTCTTTGTTGACTGTCATCATATCAAAACCCACAACAAGTATAAGAAACTGAATGGTCTAAGCCTTTCTTGTTGATGTGAACTTGCACATTTTTTTGGTGTTTGACTACAAAAAAAGATTGAATGATAAAGAGATGACTTTTATCATTTTTAAACATCCTCACATTGTAACTCTTGAATAGTTTAAACAGATAAATGTGCAGTTTAGAATTTAATTAAACATGTGTTGACTGTTTATGTCAAGGCTGCGCTTACACAACAGCAAAGTTTGAAGAAGAAGAAGAAGAAGAAGAAGAAGAAGAAGAAGAAGAAACAAGATGGCAGATTGGAAGCCACCACTGTTTTGTCATCAGGGACTATCCTGCACTTTGGTGCTTTGTATTGTAGTGTGGTAAACAGCTGGTGTGTCTTACCTGTAAACAATACTTTTTAAAGGGACAGACCTGCTCCCTCCTACAGGCTCTCTGTGCCTCTGCTCATCACTTACCTCAGCAAATCTGAGCCTACAGGAAAGAAAGTCTCCACCTGGCAGACTGTTAATAAAGGTGACAGTGGGAGGGCAGGAGAGAAAGAAGCTCATCTGGTGTCAAACCCTGCTGAGCGGAGGCACAAGAGCACAAAGCAACACTTCACTGTTAAGTAAGACTCGCTCTAAACACCCAGCTTTCTGTAGACTCTGACACACACACATGCACACACACGCAAAATACTGTTTTCTCTGCTGCTGTCAGGTCGAATATCCGTTTACATGTGAATTCCTTCTCATGTGGAACCATCCTTGTTTTCTTCCCTACACTTCCTACACACCTGAAGCTGCACCATAAATCACTGTCCGAGCAGCAACAGCAGCTGTTTAGCATCCAAAGCTCCTGGCATTCGTGCCCAGTCCATCCCTCTGTTTGTCTTCCTGCTCAACTTCCATCACCTCGTATCCTCCAAGCATTATCCTAAAACTCTGTGGTGATGAGTATTTAAAAACACACACACAAACTTGTTTCAACTTACTTGGCAACAGATGGTGGATATTTCTAACTAACATGGAAGTGTGTATTATTTCTATAGTTCTCCCTGAAAATTTGACCTGATATAATGTTGGGGCAGGTAAACAGAAGGAGAAACATGGCATATTGCGTGCAGCTGTTACCACTGAGTTGTATGTCATACATTTCACATGAAAAGAAACAACAGCAGGCATGTTCATTCCAACAACTGTTTCATTTACATATTGCATTACCCTTGGCTGTATTCATATACTTCATACATCTTTTGCAGCCTCCATATCTGGAGATCCGTGTGTGCCTTCTTATTACATCATTGGTCTTTTGCAAGTCTCATAGACATCATGTATGAGCTTTTATTATGCAAATACTGCTGTCAGTAATATCATTTTTCTTTTCTTCCAGTTTCAGTCTTTATTTGCGTTATTCTAGCAGGGGCAGTTTGTTTATACATATTCCCATATTTCATATGAATAGGATCAAGAGATGCAAATTAGATTTTAGCAACCCTCACTTTGTACATTTCATAAGGTTTTTACTAACCCTTCTATATTACCTAGATGTGACAGAAACCCTCAAAGCCTCACAAATACGTTGAACTAATTAACAAAGCATTCATTGCATTATGATTTGAGATCTTTTCCCTTCACAGCTTAGAATAGCAACTTTAAGGGACAAATTGAAACAACATTAAAAATAATTAAACTCCCTTGAAGGACCATGAAAAAACTGCTACAGGTAATGAGTGTTTTCAATAGTAACACTGTTTGCCAATGATTTATGTGTGTTTTTATACACACACACACACATATATATATATGAAACATCAGAAAAACTGTGAAAACTGTTAGTGGACAAACATTTTCTCATTTTGACAGCCCAAACCACCAGTGTAATTCTTTCTGGAATATCATTTTATAAGATTAATCAATTCTGAAAGTCATTGCAGATTAATTCTCTCTAAAGCATCCATTTGCTTAATTGTGTAATCATTTCAGCTCTGTGTGATAATAAAGGCCTCTTTTCATTATACCTGATTGACTAACATCACTATGAATATGAAGGCAGATCATGTGTCACGGCCACCTTAGCCAAGCCCAGAGCCAGTGTTGCCTTGGAGATGCAGGTCTGGCAGTGAGAAATTAAAGCTCTGCAGCGGAGTGTTGAGTTACAGGACGCATACAGTGTCCATGTTGCAATGACTGAATCTATTCACTGGTAAACAAGTGAACCAATAGGAAGGCTTGTGAAGGTTTTCATAAAACTTGGGTCATCAGGTTTTTGTGGTTGTGCATATCTCTTACGACATAAACTATTATTTTATTTCTGGAATTGCCTTACATTATTTTTGGTTCCTCCCTTCGTCACTTTTAAAGTGAGAATCTTCTGTTGCAATTGTCCCTCTGTTGAAGCAGTCTTCATCGTCAAACAACTGGATAAAATATTTGCCTGTACCAGTTTCTCATTTTCTTTTAAAGAACCCCAAACCAGTTTAAGGGTTTGCCTTGCACAACAGAAATATCCAAACATAAAAATGGAAACCTTACCAATGACTATCACTGATTAGTCAAACTCAGTGGCCTAAACAATTACCAATCATCTTCCTGTTTACATGGGCAAAGGCATGCAGTTGTTTATTTTGTCTTAAAATGAAATTTTATTTATAGAAATATTACACCTGTGTTCAAGTGGCCAGAGCCTGACAACTGTAACCTTCAGCCAGTGATCACTTGCACTAGTAGTGACAGATAACAGATGGATGTTGACACACATTGACCAAGCTGTGATGAATTTTGTGCTAACGGGGACCATGTGCTGCATATGTTCTACTAACTTTGTCCATATTTCTACTTTGACTGTGTGCTTGCTGATTATTGGTACGCCATGTACATGAAAGAGAGGCATAGCAAGAGTGAGACAGGAGAACAGTCCAAGGCTACAGATTTAATCTGGCTGCTGTGGTCATGTGATTAATCGTGGCCAGGGGCCAGTGGATAGTGTAATTTATGGCGAGGGAAGGGATCAACACATTTGGGTGGTTGGTGCTCCACAGGGAAATCTCCCTCTTAAACCAATACAGCGTTCTTCTCCATCTCTCCCTTACCTATCATAATATCACAGCTGTGTTTTTGTGTTCATCTGACACTAAAAACATGACGACATTTGACTATTGGTGTAGTTTCATTAGGCAGGTTTAAAGATATGCTTTATGGATTTTAGCTTGTAGCCATTAAGCAGAGATCTGAAGAAAAAATAATTGGGAACACTCAGTAGTTCTTATATTTTAGGCCACAAAATGAAATGAACACAGAAGAAGTAGAAAATCTATTTTGAATATTTAGGCTAATGAAGTCAGTAATTTTTGTTTATTACCAAAGATTAAAGAGAATATTAAAAGTCTGCTGAGGACTGTGAGTCATCCAGTCTCCACTGCTGTGATGACCTCACCCTCCTCAGTCTCCTTCAGGCCACTGGTGTGCTGGTGTGTGCGTTTGCTTAATCCTCTTCCAAACCCCGAGAACTGCAAATAAACACCAGAGGAGTTGGAGGGAAGGCGAGGTGAGCTATGTTGAGTTTTTTGGGGACAGTTTTCTGTTGTTTTCATAGTTGCCAATATCAAGCAGTGCTGATTACAGCAGTTTCCCTCTGACCTTCCCCACCAGCTGCTCTCCAGTCTGGCCCATCCAACAGGAGTTACCTGCCTTCGCATTGACTGTCTGACTTTTCTCCTTGGCAATTTCATTGCCGCGTTATTCATTCCTGATGGAGTTTACTGGTAGATTTACTTTTTCCGGTGCATGGGCCATCTCAAGCACAGCATGGTTTAGACACCGTCGTTCTTCTTTCTTCATTCTGTTTATTAGTCTGAACAAATATGTAAATAAAGTGACAGTGACGGCCTGTCCCGTCTCACGGTGTGGCTTCATTGTAAAAAATGCAGGATGCTCTCCAGCTTTGCTGCCAAATTGTTCAGTAGTTAATGGTCCTGCCCAAGAAGTTTATGCAACAATCATACATGAGCTATCTTTATGGTTACATCATACTCTAAATTAGTCCACAGTCTTAAAATAAAGTACGCTATACCAGTTTGGCTGTTGCCATGAATACAAAACCCCACAGCCACTTGATCTTAAATGTTGTGCACAAAGCCTTTATCCTGTCCCCTGTGTCCTTGGGAACTTACTAAAGACTTGTGTTTACTGGGCATTTACATCTGACACCCAATCAATCACTGAATTGATTAGCATCCATAGTGACTCTGTGTAATATCAGCTCCTAAAACTGAGGAAAAGTAACCTGAACCTCACATTCACTATGGATTGACAGGAAGAGATAAAGAGTAAAACATGTGAGAAAAGACTAAACGCTGCTGCTTTGTTTTATTAAACAAAAAACTAACAGCTTTCATGTATTTATGCTGTGCATTATTAATAGGAACCATGAAGAATAATGCACACCACAGATCAAATGGACTTGTTCAGTTTTTTTTTAACTTCCATTACTCTGATTTGGCACTGCATAGGTTAGTTTCACTGAGCTGCCATGGAGAAAATATCAACTTACTTCCTAATTCAGTCAAGTCAGCAAGCAGAACAAGCTGAGATATAACCAATATGATAAATAGTATTTACATGATAAGAGCATGCAAGTTTTCTCTGCAGTCATCCTGAAGAAAGTTTAGTACCCAAGTTGCTCAGACACATTTTGAAATAAACGTGGTCGACTAGTAGAAGGTATTTCAGGCTGGCCCCGAAAGACTAAGGAGGGTAGAAATGTTGGTTATGGGTTTAAGAAATACATCCCTTTAATATACAGAAACCTCTACTTGGAGGCTTGAATGGAAGTGATCTCAAAAGCTATTTAATGGACAAATGAGGGCTATTTTTTATTTTCTCATCAGCGGAGCAGTAAAAGGTCTGAAAGTGATTACAAGTCTTGGATTTTCTAATACAAGGCTGGTTCTGTGAACCCATGACATTCAGTCAGAGGGCCTATAGATGCCAGTGAAAAGGCTATTTTTAGACTGTAAAGGCAAAACAAATCAAAGGGAAAGAGGATATTGGGTATTATTAGTGATCAAATCAACAGTTCAGTGCAATCAGAGAAAAAAATCATTGTGAGCTCAGTTCAACATCATCCAGCTGAGTGGAAAATGCCCATATACCATATGTTGTTGGTAAATTCCAATGTATATTCACATTAGAACATATATAGATTGCAAACATAGAGTGCTAGAACAAATTTATACATATATGAAGTTTGATATTGAAAAAGAACAAAACAAGTACAGATGATGATTCAGCATATTTTAAGGTGCTAGCTACAAATAGTATAGAAATACACACTTGTTAGTCTAATAAATCAAATTACAATAACATGCATAAAGTTAATTTGCACAATATGAGTGAAAACTGACTGAAATAGGTAATCATGTAATAAAAAAATCCCTGAGGATGCAGTGCACATAAACTGCTTAGTACAATCAAGCAGAAAGACTTATGAATTCCAAATATCTTTGCAAAGTATTATCAATACCTTCACAAATGCAGACAAATGAGACAATTTGTTGCTGCTCATACATCATTGTTGAGTTCTTTATTATTATTATTTTTTTTTTTTTGCAGATTATATCTCTAAACCTGTACCTATAGACTACCATAGACAGGTTTCTCCACAAAGGCGTTACCATTTTTAAATCACTACTATTATTATTGTTGTTTATGTCTTGACAGTTTTAACTACTTCACTGGCTTTTTCACATTAACTTTAGTTCAACCCAGTCTTTGCTTTAAATCACCCAAGAGAACTAATCTCATGGAAAATATCACTGGAAAACCCATAAGCAGATGTCTTTGGCTCAGTTGTACAATTCTGAGTTTTTACTAGGCAGCATCAGTTTGGTTTCCCCCCTTGTTAAGCCATTTCATGGCTTCCTCTCTCCTCCCTCCTCCTCCTCAGTCTCTCCCCTCCTCTCTCCCTCTCTCGTTGAACACACCCGCGCTCTCTTCCTTCCCTGGCAGACGTTTGGGTGCTGACGCTCCAGCATCCCATCTCTTCACTGTTTTCCGCTTTCTCTTCACTCTTCTCCACACAGACCCAGCGGAGTTTAGCAACAGAAACAAAAGAGAAAAAGTGGCCGCTACGAGGTGAACCACAACAATGAGTCGGTCCTGACTAAAAACTGAGTGGATTAGCCAATCTATTCTGAGCTCTAATGAGATTACAGAGTCAGCGCTGACATGGGTTGTGGCGGCGTGGTACCTTTCGTTGAGCTCCTCGGGGAACATCTTCCCTGTCAGCAGTCCTCTCAAAGTGGAAATGGCGTTTTTGGTCCTGAAGATGCCGCGGATGCCAGTGGAAAATAACAGACATTTGAATGCACGCTCACCTGTGCCGCTTTTGTGGCGCGCGGATTCCTAGAAGTAGTAGTAGAAGTAGGAGCAGTGGTTGTAGTGAAGGGGGACAAAATGAAGTACCAGAAATATATAACGGTGATGCAAATGGCCATGGGAGTGACAGCCTCCAACAAAGACTGCCTCCCCACGAAGAGACAGCTGTGGTGAGTACAGAGGGAAGAGGAGGAGGAGGAGAAAGAGGTGCGCGTATGGATGCGAGCGTGTGTCGGTGCGTTCGCAAAAAAGAGTGGAAAGGTGTTATGTCTTATCATGTGGAAGACGGCAGCTTTAAAATTAGCCTCTAAGTGTAGCTTTGTTGTCATGAAAAGCTTTCCTGTCTCTTCTGTTCGTGTCTCGTGCGAAGTTAAAGCTGAGCAGCTGTTATGTTGGCGGAAGTAGCTGCCTCCATCTCTCTTTTTTGCCATCAACAACTGTTTCATATTCACACCGGTGATGTCCACACACGGCAGGCATTGAGCCAGTGTCCACAGGGTTGGACAGTACAGTGGCTTTCGTGCATGGCGTGTGTGAGTGTGTCGGTGTGTGCTGCCCTTTTGTGTTTTCTGTCTCACTTGGTGGGCTCTGTTGTGACCTGGTGGTGAGTTTTTCATCAGGCGGGTAAACAGAGCAGGTGTATTTACAAAGCAACGCTGAGCGCTCTGAAACGATTTCGCCACCACCTGCTTGCAACCAGTCTTCAGTCATCAAGCCTTTTATAGAGCAATCACTTTAGCTTACAAAGGTAATAGATTTTTTTCCATTAGGTCTCATATGTATTTATATTTTAGAAACGTCGACTGATTGGAGTAAAACAATGAAAACACACAGAGACTCATTATGTCTGTGTTTCAATGAAACATTTTAGCCCCTTTCTGTTATAATTTATTCAAGCATAATTCATTTTGTATAGTTATGTTTGATGAACTTACCAGGTGATACTAAGCGTTTTTTTCGTTTGGATCCAGTCTTTGTTGTATTCTGTTTCACTTAATTTCCTTCATTTACTGCTTGAAATAAAAACAAAGCATATAACATATCTTAACCAGTAAACCCATAGCTATTGAAATTTGTCAACAAAGGTCCGATTTTAGCAAGGAGTGTTTGCTTCTTTTCTTTGTATAGTGGTTATGTGATAACAAGCCAATATCACACATATCTAGCATCTTGATTTCTTTTTCTATATTAATTTTTATTTAGTAAAGAGCAGTCAGACTTGGGATCTAAAAGGTCTTTTTGCAGGACGGGTTTTACCCAAAACAAGAGACACATTGTTCAACAGGTTACTGACAGATATCAGCTGCATAAAGGAAATAAGAAGTGCATTACAAAATGCAAGGTATTTGTCTCAGTCATTATTTGTATAATAAAAATATAAAGTAATAGTATGATTTTATTCAGATCTGTACATCTTTATCTACATCCAAATTATCTAAAAACTTGAAACAGAAGAGCTGAAAAACTTTAAACAGCATGTACATTTCATGGAACACAAGCAACATATACCATGAAAACAAACAAAAATAACAACGTGGCAATCTCAGTCCATCTCCCATCTGCACCCTGTCAGACATAAAAGTACTTCAAGAGGATATGCAGAAGCATCCTTGAAAGTCCACTGTGAAGGACTTGTTCAAAGGATCCTTGACATCAGAATAACAGTCCTTCAGTTAGCTTTTATGACATGACATCCTAAAAATGCAGCCATTAAAGGTCCTTCCTTGATTTCTAGAAGTCTTGAAAGGGGTGATTGATGGTTAGTTCAAATTTTTCGTCATCGTTCTAGTCATGATCAAAGTTCAACAAAGTGCATCTAATGATATGAAATGCACATTGCAGCTGCCACAGAACCTCATCTGTGGCATAAGTGGAGCATCATTTCACAATATAATTCACATAAAAGTCAACATTTGTATTTAAAACATTTTGTTCAAGTCTATTGATGTACAGAAAGAATAGGAGTGAGTCAATGACTGATCCATGGGACAAGGCTTTGAATGCACTGAGGAGACAAGAGGGGATACCTCCGTCTTGCAAACACAAACATAGGTCAAAGGTATTTTTTATTTTTTTTAACCAAGAGATGTTTGTGACAACATATCTATCGGCTTTTAATTTAATCTAGGGTATTCATTTTTCAGAAACTCCTTATTTGCCACAGCTATCAAAAAGACTCCTAAAAGGAGAGATGATACAAGGAGGAAATAAATTAGAGAAATATGAAGCGTCTAATGGGTTTTCTTGTGCATACACTTTGTTGTCATGACCACCACCTAGTAAAGCTTTGTCTTCCTAGCTTTTGTTTATTCCAAATCACTAAGTTTAATGGATAATTCTGGATTGAATGACTTTCTGTCTGCATCTTTGTAACAAGTGAGCAGAGTGTGCATATTAATTGGCAACAATGCCATCATTAAATATTCAGGAGCATCTGAAAAACAGAAAATCTTCTATGCACTGCAAAGCTGCACAGAAAAAGTTAGATATAATTTCTCTATGAATCTTTTAAAAGATTAGACATACCTTGAAATGTTATGTTTTGTAAAGTACAGGACTGGCTTTAGGGAGCGTATGTCTTTTACATAATTTTGCTTTGACACCACAACAGAGGTTAAACTTGGCTTTGATATTGTGCTTTGATAAACTGCTGCTATACTATAGTGTGATTACAGTATATGTCACATTAGGGTAAACTGCTACACCTTTTCTTTTTATCAATTGTTATTAGAAAACTAATTAATAAGGAAACAAAAGCGAAAAAAAGATGACCCAGCAGAGCAGGACTAAATATAGCATCTTCTTACAACTGACACATTTATTTATTTTGTAATCCACATACAGTAGATAAAACAATGCTAATAATAGTGTGAGGAGAAACACTTTATTTATTCATTTTTGTATTAAATATCATTTATGGTATATATTTAGAAAAAAAAGCTCTATAATTTTGACTGAATGATCTCATTCAAGACTATATTAGCGCTCACCTCCTACCCCATGTGACTGCTGTCAAAAGCTTGACATATGATGTAGTTGTGTCTTGGTTTCTAACACTTTTTCCTTAAGAGATGCATGATGGTACATTTGGGACCATCATGATGGGGGAAGGGACACATCCATTAAAACAGGATTACTGTATTGCCTCTGACAACCACTTTGACAGAGGAAAGCTGAGCCAGTGTTTAAGCAGTGTGTGTCTCCTGGAATCACCCCTTGCATTCACTCGCATGCCATTTGTGTCTTTGTTCAGAGTAATGTCAAAGTCCAGGATCAGAGGTCTTTGCATGCACACAAGTAATTCACTTAGGAGACTTAGGTAACAGATCATGTGAAATTGATGTCATGCTGTTTTAAATGATTTTGGTATTGTTTACCTGTTATTTTTGGAGGAATCCACTTGCTGCATTTTTTTTGCAGGGACACTAAAAACTGACTTTCAGCATTTTTTTTTTACTTTTATGCACACATTGTTCAATGAACCTTTTACTAATGATAAATAAATGCTCTACATATCTTTTTACACAAAGTTAAAAAGATTCTGGCACAGCAACAGATTGTAGATCTTACCCTCAGTTGTGATGAAACTAGTGAGGAACTGCAAAGTGAACTGCAAAGTGCATGTAGTGAGTCCTAAAATACCATTTCAAATGCACGAAGACATGCATGAATGTGAATGGTGGGATAGTGTGTCAGGGTCTGCATTCCAGTCCAGCCTAATGGATCTTTGTGGTTTATCATATTTTATTGGACTGCATGTTGCTTTAGTGTCTCCTGATTAGGTCTTTTTCTCTCTCATGTATTGTCTTCATTTCTTCCTCACTAGAAAATCAAACTATTTGCCTTTACTTTAAAATATATATGCAAAGTCGTTGCCTCAGAAAAATTACATTTTTGTTAATTTGTGTGATTGAGTATAATTAGCTAGAATGATTTTAGTTTGTCAAACTTTTAATGAGCTTGATCAATTTGATTTTGCTGTGAAGATATGAGGTTGTGGAAGAAGCTTGATTTGATCAATTTCAAACAAATTAAAAGAGATGCTTCACAAAATGTTGGTTTTATTTTCAACAAAAATCATGACCTCACTTAAAGTACTTAATGGACTCAAAATTGTTCTTGCGTTGCAGCAGGAACTTGGCGGCTTTCTGTGAAAACTAATCATATAGCGCTTTATTGTACCTGGAATGATACCCAAAGCACTTTACATCATGCATTACATTCACCCATTCACACACACATTCGAACCGGCAACCCTTACAAGACGACCACTCTACCTTGCTGAGCCATGCTACCCCATACCAGTCACATGGCAATGTGACTTGCAAGGTGTCAGTCTGGACCACATACGTGATAACAAATTGTGAAAATAAGTACAGTATACAATTTTTTTGATAAATTGGAATTTCAGGATGATGTATCATATGGGCAGCAGGAGAGATAAAATTAGATTTAGCTTATCATTACAATTAATTGCACTGAATTTGATCATACATGGGTTGAAATGGACTGGAACCTTAAAGTGCCTCAAGATTACTTTTTTGTGTGAATTTACACAAAAAGAATAAATTCATTCTTTAAGATTTATCCATTTGTCTGGACATTCATCTATCAATTTTTCTTAAAACCAGCTGTCTTTGGCTTCTTAAGCCCACCATCATATTCTTGTCTGGACTGCAGCAGCAGAACCAGCCTGATAAACGTGCATGACTACGTCCATGTGTTAATTTCTGGAGTGGGGCTAAAATGTGATAGGGTTAGATTTTTGCTTTTGTCCGAATTCTCAGATTTTTTTGTGACTTAAGCTTTGACTTTAAAATTCACGTAGATACTAAAGAAATGGTGTAAATATAACTTTTAATTCTATCTTAGACTCAACTGGCTTTTCTCTAAATGTGAACATACCTTCTTACTCTCTTAATCATACACTTGATCTTATTCTGACAAAATGGCATTAAAAGTCAGCAATTATCTTATCTGACCCTTTTTTTAATAACTTTGAATTGACATTACTTTTAGATTATAAAATCTTAGAGGATTTTTTTTATTATTATAGTGGGTTTTCATCAGTCCTGTTACCAAATTTAACAATTTAAATCTGATATTAGATTCTTCAAAGCACTGTGCTCACAAGGTTTGTTTACTAGTTGTAGTTTGGTTTAGGGAACCTAAGAGTAATAACTGTTAGTTTGTGTTACTTTAACTCTCAGTTACGATAACTTCATGAACGGCCTCACAAATAAATTATTTTCTATTAGCAAGAAAATTTCATGGCATTCTTGCCTCTAGTGAATGGTTGATAATGCATTTAAAGTTTCTGTGTTTTGTTTCTCTCTCTGTCCCTTTGACGCTTGTCCCTAAAGACAAATGACTGAGCCATCTACACCACCAGTTTGTCCTTTAGACCATTCAAAGAGCTGCAGGCTTATGAGGATGCTGTAATCACACACTTAATTTACAAAATTAACCCAGGATCCAAAGATCTCTGCAAAAATAGACCTATATCCAATTTTTCTTTATACAATTCTTGAAAAAATGGTTTAAACTCAACTGTGTGTTTATTTGTACAGAAATGATCTGTTTGAAGGGCACATAAAGCATAGAATTAGCACTGGTGAAAGTTATCAGTGATCTTATTGTGGCCTCAGATAACAGACTCCTGTCAATACTTTTCCTGTTGGCTCTCAGTGGTGCATTTGATACCATCAACCATAATATTCTGTTACAGAGGCTTGAACATGTCATTGGGACTAAATGAACTGTATTTGGTTGGTTTAGGTCATATTTAACTGATAGATTTCAGTTTCTTCATGTGAATGATGAATCTTCCACACACCAGAGTGCATTATAGTGTTCCTCAGGGTTCTGTGCTTGGACTAACAGCATGGCCTGAATTTCTCATGCTATCCTGATGATACTCAGTTATATCAAGCCTTGAGGAAACCAATAAACTCTTTAGGATTTATGAAATCCATAAAAGGTTGAAAGACTTTAAATTTTCTGCTTCAGAATTCAGACATAACTAAGGTTGTCGAGCACCTTAGGAAGACACTGTCCATTTTTGTAATGACAGCGGATGGCATCCCCTTGGCTTCCAGTATGAGGAAGTCTGGAGTTACTTTTCACCAGGATCTTTAATTCGACCCACGTCTAAAACAGGTTTCTTGCATTGCTTTTTTTTTTTTTTTTTTTTTTTTTTATCTACACAATATTGCCAGAATTAGAGAGATACGGTCTCGGAGTGATGCAGGAAAAAATAGTCCATTGTTACTTCCAGATTGGACCACTCCAATTTCTTATGACT
Source organism: Melanotaenia boesemani (assembly GCF_017639745.1). Taxonomy (NCBI): domain Eukaryota; kingdom Metazoa; phylum Chordata; class Actinopteri; order Atheriniformes; family Melanotaeniidae; genus Melanotaenia; species Melanotaenia boesemani. Next base: position 18,848,406 of record NC_055682.1, on the reverse strand, counting down.
TGGCTGTCTTCAAAATAATCTGAAAATCTTCCAGCTGATCCAAAATGTTGTACTGAGGGTTCTGATGAGAATTGGAAGTAGAGATCATATTTCTGCAATGTTACCATCTCTTCATTGGCTCCCTGTTTAATCCAAAATAGGATTTAAGTTTCTTCTACTCACATAAAAAACTCTTAATTACCAGGCTCCATTGTATTCTAAAGATCTCATAATTCACCCCAACAGAGCACTTCACTCTTAGACTGGAGGATTACTTATGGCTCTATCTAAAGGTATGGGAGGCAGAGTTCAGTTATCAGGCTACTCTCTAATAGAACAAGCTTCCTGGCTGCATGATATTTCACAGTCAAGAGACACCATTTACACATGAATAGTGGTGTCTTTTTTCCCCTCAAAAAAATCACAATGTTTACAAAGAACCTGCCATTTGCATGAACGTATACAGACATATTTAGACATAGTAATTTTTTGCCCTTCGGTGTAAGGGTGAAACAACTTGGTCAAAAGCAACAACTATATCCTGGACAAAGGAAAATGATCTTATTGCTGTCCAGTTCAAACTGTCTTGTTCTTAGAGTTGTCCCAAGCTCTCAAGGTCAGACACAGTCTGGTCCAAAACCTTCTCTTTGGTATCTCTATTTGTGTTGTTGAAAGTGTTGCTGTTTTAAATCCATAATGCATTCTGACACTTCTGTTCCATAATGTAGTCAGCTTGTACATGTGTGTAATACGTGTTTGTGCAAACTTGTAAAACGTCCTGTCAGGGCTGGGCGATCAAATCAACGTTACCGTGGTTTACAATTAATTAGTAATTATTTTAGTATTGTTTTATTTTTAGCCCCCATAGCTAACTTAAAGTTTTTGATGCCAATATTTTCAATATTATTATATAATATTTTCATAACAGAAGAGCAGATATGGATTTTAAAACAATTGAAAGGAAGCACACACAGGTAACTATATATGGTCATTTAAAGAATATTTTGAAATATATTAAAGAGAAATAATTTTATTAATTGACATTAGCAAGATTACTTTGATTACTAGTTCTGAATTTAGGTTTTGATTAACTTTCAATTAATTGCCCAGGCCTAACCCTCAACTTCCACCAGGTGTGTGTGTGCGCGCTACGGTTTTTGTTTCGACTTCTGCGGCCGGTCAGTTCACACCAGGAGTGTGTCAGCGGCAGAGTGTCGTCCGCCTAGCTGGATCCACGAGATAACAAAATCACAGGAAAACCGGAGAATGTTGTGATTTTCCACTTCTAGGCTAAACGTCTCAGCGTCCATGATGAAAACAAAACACACTGAGACACCCTGTGAGAACCGTTCTTCCTTCTAAACACAGAGGAGCAGTTTACAATATTTAGTAAATCACGAACCTCTTCACCTGAGTGAACACTCCATGAACTATCGGATGACATGTTTCATCGGTGTTGTTGAGTTACAGCGACTACCGTTGTTGCATTATGTGTTTGAGAAAGTGAGAATGCATTATACATTAGAATGCGATACACAAGTAGAAGTTATTCTTACACAATGTCCCTTTAAGTGTTCAAATGTGCATCTTAGGTTAGATTTTATGCAGATTTTTTATTTCATTGCAGACAATATAATCATTTGCAAAGATGTTAGTTATGAAACCAAAACAAACTGCAACTGTTGACTAAATTTGAAGTCTTGATTCAACACAAAACACACTCATTGAAAATTACAATTTAAATGAACCCGCTTTAGAGCTACTGTTAAATTTTGACAAGTATAATACCAAGGAAAGTTCAATTTTTAAATCTAGAAATGGTTAAAAGATCAAATCCAAGAGCAGTTATTTTAGCTATTAAATAAAATACCTCTGAAATGTATAGTTGGATTGATTTGATTAAAAAGGCCAGAATTTGATGTGTACATATCTGTACACGTGTCTTTATCTCCAAGTCAAATTGGTTTAGATAAATCTGGTATATCCTTTACTTTTGTGCATCTACCATTCATCTCATAAGGTTACGTTTGCACGTTGCAGTGAACCTACATGATGAAGGAATGAACTGCTACCGTTGGATATAGATGATGTAGAACAATCTCCCTTACACTCAGGTTTTTGGAGATGATGTAGCTGTTCCTAAGAGAAAACAATGAGACTGAAGGAGACGTTAGGAGTATGGATGAGGAAGTGGTTCTGCACCAGATGGTGCTGGCATCTGCCAAAACACTCAGCCCCTTTGATTGAAAATGTACACCCATCTATTTATCAAGTTTAAAGAGTGCTTCATTGCACAGACAATAATAAACAATCAAAGAAATTCATTTACATTTATTTAGCTATATTTAAGTGCTTTTTGTATTCAAGGGTGATCATTCACTTGGAGTGACAGTCATTGCTTTCTATGCATAAACATGTTCACTACAATAAAAAAAAAAAATAACATGGAGTCATGTGCATTTTATTTAGCTGAGCATGGCTTTCTTACAAAATAATACAGAACATGCAAAACTCTTCTTTAACAGTTATCCTGGCCTTAATAATGGATTATTACGCCATACAATTAAAACCTTAGCATAATCGGATTATTGTCTTATTCTCTCTATAATCAGATAAAGAGCAATGGCTGCATATCAAAACATCACAGAGAAACATCAAAATAGCTTCATTTGCGAAAACCACTGCTTTAAGAGAGCACCCATAAATAATAATCAGCCCAAAGACTTATGCTGAAATTGGTTGCAACTCTTCTTAATCCGTGGGTGTCTCGTCCTGGATTGTGTACCAGATGTCTGCTCTGCTCCCCTCTACAGTGACGGCTCTGCCTGTTGTTTTTAGTCCACCTGCTTAATGATGCATTAAGTCAGCGTCTCTTCTTCCTTCTTCCCCCAAACACACTCACCCACACGCGCAAGCACACACGCCACAAGCCACCCTGCCCTCTGATTTGCCAATCCAGTTGTCCTCCCTCCCTACTCTTCAGAGGAACCACACACACACACGCGCACACACACACATACACAAAACCTCCTGTCTTATCCCCTCCACTCTTCTAGTTCCACTCATGGAGTCCATGATGCGTAATCTCACACAAACTGACAATGCCTTGCTTCAGTTATCTCAGCTGGAGCCCAAGTCCAGGGTGGCCCTGTCATCAGCTTCTCTTTTTGATTTTAAAATACCTGCAGAAAACCTGTTATTTATGTATTTTTTTCATGTTTTGTTTATTTAATTTCTTTCCAAGTCCTTTTTGTTTTTATATTTGTCTTGGAACACACCTTTCTCACCAGCACTCAGAGTTTGTGTGAAAGTGTGCACATGTGTTTGTTTATATTTTGTATTCAGTGTTTCTGTCCATTTGGAACTTGCATGTTCTTACTTTGGCAGAGGGACTGTAATCTCCTCTCAAATGGTTTATGCCACTAAAGGGAACAGATTACACAGGGTTTATTGACTCATGGCTCACCCCTTTACCCCCCCCCTCCCACTCTCACAGCATCCTGTGGGTTTGTGTTATGTGTGTTTGTTGATGCGTGTTTAATTTCATGTGTATGCAGGAATAAATGTGTGGGTGTCTCTTTTGAGTTTGTTTGCCTTTGGGTTTGGCCTTTTGGTGAAAACCTTTTGGGTCCAATTAAATTGCTGATAGTGGCAAGAAAACGAACTTCATTTACAAAATATTTGCTGTACTGTACTTCTGAAATAATTTGACTTTATTTATTATGTATTAATCTTGTATAACTCTACTGGATCAGTCAAATCTGATGTACAATTGTCTATTCTTCTTTGGGCAGATGTTTAATAAAAATTTGTAGTGTTTTGCTCTGTAAAACGTTGACTTTCTCTGTGTACCCTCAGAAGGTCTGCTGTTCTAACTCAGTATACGTTAATAGAACTTAGAACACAGAAGTCCTGCAGTCGCTGCCTAAAATGTGTCTTTATGGCAGGGAAGCCAGCAGAGACCTACCAGAGACTCAGCATCTTGAGCCAGATCCAGACTTGGAGCAGAACTGACTTTTAGAATCTGCAAGTCACTCATTCTCGGCCTCTACTGCTATCTACTGTCAAGATGGCTCACAGGAGCCGACAAGATGGAATCCATCACTGCCGTCCTACAAAAAGAGAAGGACACAGTGGGGAGGTCTTCTCTTGTCTGACAGAAATCCCAGTTTTTGTCTTTTCTTCTGCCTGGCACATTTTTAGCTGTCAGCATTCATAGTTTGCAATGTTACACAATAAGCACCTAATTTTTCTTGATACGATATAACAAACGTACACAAGAGGACATCTAAAAGTACTTGGTATTGTCACAATAAAGATTTGATGTGTGCTCATGTAACCCACAGTAGAAAAACTGTTTAAATTAATGAATAAGAGGAAATTTGTTTGTTAATACTACAGTAATTCATTGTTTGATCTGGTAAAATTAATGAATAGTCAAAAACCAGAACTGGCTGTGGAGATAAAATGTTAAAACAGAAAAATTGTGCAAAAACAGTGTATTTTGTGACTTGTAATGGTTAATGTGGCATCATTTCACCTTAGCCAGTAAGGTTTTACATTCCGCGGCAGGTTGTGGCAGCTGCAGGAAGTACTGCTGCTACGATTTGAGCTGCTGTTTGTCACCAGATGAAGATCAATAGGTAAAGAATAAAGTATGGTGTTACTTTTACACCCATCAAAAGCACAAATCTGTCCCATTGCAGGAATATTTAATCAGAACCTGTGAAAGAATAGAAATCTGAAACTAGCAAACCCAGCAGCATGGATATCTGGACTGACAATGTTAGACAGTAGTCCACAGTTACTGATAAAAGTATCTGGTGTTCTCAAAGTTATATGGTTTTTCATATAGATTAAACATCAGTGCAGTTTTCTGCCACGATGCGCATAGGGGCAATCTTCAGAAAGTAAAGGTCTATATTCTTTGCATTTACCATGGGCTTGGGTCTGGAGAACCTGGGTTCAAGTCCCTGGGCTGGCAAATAAGATAAACTACTGTGGGCCCCTGAGCAAGGGCTTAAACCCCCAACGGCTACCCGGGTGCTGGAATCTAGCAGCCCACTTGGATGGGTCAAATGCAGAGAAAGAATTTCCTAGCTGGGATTAATAAAGTAGAATAAATTAAAAAAAAATTATAAAAAAAAATTAAAAATCTTGCAACTCTATTATTTTACTTTTAATTACAGCTTGAAATTTATTTCACTGCATTTTGTTTGTTGTGCAACTAGTGATCACAGCACATTTCTGCAAAATGTTTGATGTGCTCTGAGGTTAATGTCTGCTGTACAATGGTGGGGCTCTTTGAGTCCAGCCATTGACCTGCCTGTTACCCTTCTCTCGGCAGGGGTCAGACAGCACTTTGGAAGTGACCGTTGTCCAGCCTTGTTTGATGCGAGTCTATATGCCTAATCTGGTCTGTCCATCTGTCAGACTTGTCTGGCCTAATCAGAGTCTTGATCTCTCCACAGATTTGCAGTCCCGTCCACCCCTGCCCAGGTGGCTTTTCAAAAGGCTTGCTCACTACACCTTGTAAATGGTAGCAGTTGAAACGTGTTGTTTTCTTTCTCCTCAAACTTTTCCAAGGATCTTTTTAGCTGCCCAACTTATTAGTCATTTGTCTCATTCGTCTGTTAGGGTGGGTCAGTGGGGTTATCTAGATCACATAGGATCACATGTGTCATGTATCTCTTGTCACCACTTGTCCCCTCAAGTGAGGGGGATCCCAAGAGCAAAATGATGCATGTTCATCGGCGGCCATCACTTCCAGCTGAACAGTCAGGCATTACGAAGCAGTCAGGGTGACCTCTGAGGCATACACTGACAGACTCTCTCTGTCCTTTGTCTATTTGCATTATAGTTGTTCTCCCTTTGTCTTTCAGCCCATTTTCATGCACTTCTGCCTCTCGGCATCATGCTCCTTCATGCTTTGTTCACCTGTCTCCTTCAGTCTTTACTTCTTTGTCATCTTGCTCTAACTTTTGTTTTTCCCATGCGTCCCATAGAGGCCCTGGTAAATATTTGTGTTTATACGGAAAGTGAAACATACTGACTGTAAAAGCTTCTTTGAAAAGGTTTATGGATATAAATGGAAAGAGGCAAAGTCACTGAAGCTATTTTGGATGCTCTATATCCCGATGAGCTGGAAGGGATGAACAAAGATGAATCTCAGCATTGAAAGGCATCCCAGGGCTCTGTTTAATGTTTTGGTCAGAGCGCAGTGTGTTGTTGCCGGACATGACACAAAAAGCAGGTGAAGATTAAACACTGGTAGACATTTTCTCTTGTTGCAGCAGGATTTGACAGTATAATGGGATCATATCTCTGATGTGTGTATGTGTTTGAGTAAGCATATGTGATACTTTGCTGTGTCACAACAGGATGAAACACACCTGCTTTTCCGCTGCAATGCTCACAATAAACAGAAGAATCTTTTAATCTCAAAACCTGTCATAGCATCCTTCTTGAGGAGGACGTAGCTTGGAATAACTATAAATTCCTGTTCTTTTTTTTCTTTTTTTTTTTTTAACACCCTAAAGGGAAAGCTGTGATTGTAACTGCAGTCTGAACAATAATATTTTATGGGTTTAACTTTTGGCATTTGATGTGTTTTGGGTTTTTTTTTCTTCACCAATATCACAGAGATGTCTGGTGCTCGCTAAAGTCATGTTGTATCACACTGAGCCAAAACATGCAGCCAGACTCATAAAAAACTATCTTTAACAACTAGAAAAGACTATTTCTGTTGCCACTGATGGTATTTCCCCCATAGCGCACTCATCTCAGCATCACAGAGTGAAATGGGGATTTCACAAGGACAAAGAAAATGCTGCAGCAGTCTAACTGCTGTAAAAGCACCCAGGAGAATCAGCACTATTTAAAAAATAAATAAATAAGTGTGGTTGCACTAAGTCTTCTATTTATTACATTTTGTATGACTATCAATTCTGAAAAAGAATGAGTTTTTAATTATTGTTTTTATCACCTAAAACCTTGTCTTAACTTTAGTAGCATGAGAGTTTGGGTGACTTTACTTTACATGAAGGCTTGCTTTGCAGAACTTTTGTCTCCCCCTCCTGGTAGTAGCTGTAACTATTTATGCACTAATGCGTGCAAAAGCGACAGTATTCCATGCCCCCCCCCCAACCTCCTTCCCCATTTAATTTTTTTTTTTGCCTAACTTAATCCTTTCCATGAATCTTTCTTTTGAGTTTGTTTTTCATCTGAAACACCAAAAACCTTGTTTTTTATATTTGATGATTTTTCTACCTCACGTTTTGCGATATGCTGTTGTAGCATGCAGCATCTTTGTTTCTGTTGCTTCCTTCTTTAGGCCTGGCTATGTAAAATGTATGCTACTGGGGTGCCAGAGTGGGAATGTCACCACAGACATCAGATTTAAAACTCTGGTATACTGCAAAATACATAGATTTACCTGCTGCTTAATCAGCAAATTACCTGAATTTTACCAGTGTTTATTTGCATGTAAGAGAACCACACTCAAGCTTTAATAGGGAGAAATAATTAAATTAGATTTTAGGATTATGTTAATTTGAAGTATAGTCCCAACTCCACTGGGTGTGCATATATACTAGAATATATTTATGTTTTTAAAACATTTTTACAGACTGTTACTTTTCCTATGCCTCTGATGCAGTTACAAAACACTGATGTTTAGAGTGGTTTCAAGGCAGTCAGTTGCTGCCACTTGGTTATCATTCTGTGTTGTGATTCAGTAGCAGCAGGAGGCTGAATACAAGCCATTTTGAATCCTGCCCCCCACAGACTGCTATTATTCACAAAGTTTAATCTCATTGCACTGCCAAATAAAGGAAATGACTTGTAGTCTGATGCAAATAATAAAAAGTAATTTTCATTTTTCATACTATTTATTGTCCCAAAGTACATCATCAGACTACAGAGCTGATGCTACTCAAATATAGCTCCCCTTCATCAAACTGCTGTCTCCTTTCTGATTAAAAATAGTGAGAATTCAGGCAATTAATACCAGTTTCTCTGGTTTTTATGGTTGCCATGGTGACAGAATGAGGTGTGACAGAATATTTTAAAAGTTTAGCTGTCAATGCTGAGGAGACTGACATGTTGCGTGTTCACAAGAGCTGCAGCCGCACTTTTGCTTTCCACTGTGAGCAAGCTGCCTTAACAGCTTCCTGTCTGAAAAATTACAAAAGAACAATGACAGGACATCTGTGAGGATTTTCACTCATCCAAATCATGATTTATTAAAGTACCTAAAATACAGATTTGTCATCCAGATTTGCTTGAGTTTTTGAGGTTTGCTGTGTCATGTTCTCATAGCTTTTTCTTGTCATGAGAGCAGAAATTCTGAAACTTTAAATCAGAAAACATGTTTTATTCTACCACATGATTATCATTTTCTGAAAGCTCCTGCACAGCAACTAAAAAGATGTTTTGTCTGCGTCTACCATTAGAAAATAAATTAGATTTTCTTTTGTAGCTGTTTCCATGGTTTGTTAGACCAGATGCATATCAACAAATATTATTATTATTGTTTAACTGTGTAATTTTATCATAGGCTTTGTTATATAATGGAAATTGGAAAAAAAAAGCAACAGTCATTTTCTTATACATAGAAGCCGATGACTTACATTAAGTGACACATAGCTTTTATACTGGGATGAGGTAATATATAAAGCCTCCCCAGTGATCTCGCATTGCAGTGTAGGGAGGGGGCTTCTCTATTTTAGGCTGTAATCTCATGTATTATTCATAACGTTCACCTCTTAGTGCAGTTTGTACCTAATGTATCTTGTTATCGCTTTATTTTCGTCCTGTAAGATGCTGCCATTGTCTGTTGTTTGCACCAAAGGGGTCACTTTGAGTTTCCTTTGTAAGTGCACTCCAGCCCGTTTTCTGACTTTCTCCATATTTCTCCAGAGGCAGTCAAGAGTGAAACTAACTTCTGTCTGCACAGACATCCAGCCTGTGTCTAATCCACTGGTTTGCATGGCTCAGTATATCCATGTGAAATCCTGCAGCATTGCTGATGATAAATCATTCATAGGCCAGTAGCAACTGAGAAGTCATGCTCGTGCTGTTTCTGGTGTTTTAGAGAGTTTTGATATTTGTAGTCTGTTTATGCTTTATGTCTGTGCCAGAAAAATCAAGCCAGTCGTCAGATCTAGATCCAAGGCTATAATCTGCTTGTCTTTGTAAACTGTCTTGGCTCAATAATTCTCCTTCATACTTCAAAGTCAACTGATTATGGTTTTTCTTTAAATCTTGACTTAATATTTACTGTACGACAGCTGGTTTAGTTTAAAACGATGTGAAGGCTGATCACAACTTTACCAACATCTTTCAAGAACAGAACAAAGCTGAATGTGCTATTACAAGAATCATTCCTCATATTTTGTGGCAAAGCATCAGATTCATATCAAAATACATGCAGGCATATCTACTAATACTTCGTACCTATTGCTAAACTATTTATGGCATTAAAAAAATTGCTACAGCTACTTACTATGTGAAGCTGGTAATAATTTAACATGTAGAAGGTGTGGACACAGTGATATTTTTGCCCCTTTTTTATGTAATGTTTACTTTGCCAAGAGCAAAACTTGGTGAGTATGTAAATAAACAACTGTGACTTCTTTATTAACCTTTGCGCCTCACAATTCCCTGCTGTCTGTGCCCTTATTTATTAAAAGCATGTCTTAACTTCTGTGCCTTACATGGCCATGGTTGCTGCACAGAGGAGGCACAAGTGTGCAGCACTGTTGAGAGGAGGGAGTGTGAATGAAAGATGTTAGAGTTAGCTTAACTCATTTCCAGTGTCAGTAGATGTTATCAGTACATACAGTACTATCAATAGCAAAGCCACTTTATTCTTTAACCCCTGGAGAAAGACAAAGATGACCTGAGAAGAAGTCATGCAACACTGAAACTTTTTGCAGATTTTTGTTTTTTCTTTGTTTTATTTATATCAGTTTAAATAAATAGACACAACATATATTCAGTAGGAATATCCTAGTTCATGTTTTCTTATTTAGTGCAGAGAAACAAAGTATTACATTACCAAATTCTAAACATAAATCTGTAGATGACTACAGGTGTGAGCTATAAACACAATCATAACAAAGTCTGAAGCCTTACCAAGCCCAAAGAAAAGAAAATTTTATGCAGCTGTTTCTAAAGTAGCCTCCCATAATAACTCCACATGATCCACAGAAATATTTCTGTCTTTGTCTATGATGGCTGAATGTCTCCATAGTGTCTAAAATCTATTTCATATTCGACCATTTTTTTAATCTCAGTTTTTACCCCAGAAACTCTAAATACCTATCCAGTAAAACAGTTTGGCTGTTACACAAGAAGACATACGTAACACACACAGTTGCTCCCTTAGACAAGCTTTTCCCCTGCTTGACATTTATAGTTAAACATACAAACAGCATATCCTGGTTTTCAATATTTCATTGCCTACTAGATGCATCTGTCCTCAACAAGGTCATTTACAACTGGCTCAGTGTACACATGGCAGAAAAGAACCATGCACTTTCTCGAACTGTGTACTGTTGGTTATTGTAGCTTGTGGACATAAAACGCTAGAATTCTGGCTGTAGAAAATTTACTGGACTGAACTTATAAGAAAGATAAAATACAAGGTCAGACTTTATTGATAGCTCATTGGAAATGGTGTCACAGCCAGGAAGGAAAACCTGATAAACACTTCTGTTTGATCTGAGAGTAGCATCTTGAATATTATATCTGAACAGGTAATCAGGGTCCTCCTTGTATGTTTTTTATTGTAACAAGAAACAAGTTGCAGGTGAGTTGGTGAACTCAGATTAACTTTGTTTATAGAGTACTTTAACAAGCACATAAGAGCAACTCAAAGTGCTTTACAGAATAAAATTGATCAAAGAACACAACAATAAAAACAATCAAATTAAACAGGTAAAAAATGTTATCCCAAAAAAGGTAAAGTAGATCGTCAATGAGTAAAAAACTAAAAGCTGGTTATCAAAAAGCTCTGCCTGTTTGCAACTCTGAGCTAATTTGCATTGCACCTGGTAACTGCTGTGGTCAGTATTGAAATTAGCTGGATGTGTCTGTGACACTCCCTAAGATGCTGTTTAAGATTTGCAACCATACGCAAATTTGCCCAGGATAGTAAATCTAGGCCATGGGGTCATGGAAGCAATGTCTGAATAATTGAGCCAAGCAGTCTGGATTCTCTGTTTGTCATCTGATGTTATCTGTTAGTATAGGATTAACAGAACGTGCTATAGGTTGTCAACCAGATACGGTCCAGCGCTGCTCCTTCCTAGAAACAGGACTGTTAAAGCCACTCTGCTTCATAAGCTGCTGTTGGTTGTGTGAATGAAATCCCCTTGTAAAAGTAACCCTGGGATTACAGTGACGGAGAGAGACCAGGCTCCTCCAGACTCCTAATGCTCGTCCTGCCTTTTAGAGAACATACAAATACAGCAGCCACAGATCACAGAATGAGGACAGAGAATTATACACATTTTGTGGCATCCTGTACAGTAACTAAATATCTATCCATGCTGTTGTTAGCAGATCTTCAAAGAGCATGTATATGTTAAAATTACATTTTTAATCCATGTTTTAATTAAATGTCCTAAATCATAGTAAATTCTGCTGCATCTCTTCCACTGTGAGAGGATCCAAAGTTCAACAGGGCACAGTGTCTACCATTTGCTTTGCTCTGAATCCTTCCATGAGGACAACAAGGCAGTCAGCATGTGTGCATTTTGAGTCAAACTGTTTGTTAGGGATTGTAAACAGGTCTCCAGGCCATTCCTCTTTAGTGACAAGTATTCTGCTGAGACACCCAGCTGGTCTCATACAATAAGCTGCTATTGATGTTTTCTCCTTTTAGTTTTTTTATGTTTTCTGTACATATCAAAACAAAGAAGCTCCAGAAAGAAGAAGAAAGGGAAACTGTAAAAAACTGAATAAATGTATTTTAAGTAAAAAATGAGATGGTTTATACCAAAAAAAAGAAAAAGAAACTGTACAAAAGAAGCTTTTTTTGGTGCAGATTTTGTGAAAGATCTTTAAAGTTATGAAAGCTCACACCAAAAGGAGTTATTCTCCTCTGCAGAAAAGACTGCTCCTTAACTGCCCGAAGTGCCTTGTTTTAAGGCCATTTATTGTAACAGTGCCCAACTCATGGTTAATCTGGCACATCCTCAAACGAAGCTGGTTAGAAAAAGCAGCTGGTTCACAGTACGCCATTTTTCCTGCTGCAGCCACAGCCACCTCTTCTTCTCTGTAAAATCTCTCAGCCATAATCAAAGCACTGCCGCTGGATGCAAGAATGGAGTGTGCCAACTCGTGAGGATCACTTTGATTTGTGCAATGTTTTCACAACAATAGGAAAATCCTTTATGTTAGCATGTTGAGTAACCATTACTGGTAATGTTACAATTATCTTAAATCACTGAGACCCTAATACAAAAGGACTAAAAGTGGAAAGTACTAAATCATATTTTTCTCCTAAGTGTAGCCTAAATTTAGTTGTTTATGAACTGTTAATATGTCTAACAGTATGTATGTTCATGTATGAACACTGAAACATTTCATGCTGTAATAACAGAATAATTTGACTGTTACTGCGCCTGTCACAAGGCATCTTCTACTGAGTCTCCTGTTCTGGGTCCCATTCTGGTTCAAACATTATGTTTGCACTAATACATCCGCTTTAAAACAACATTAAGAACCTATAAATCATTATTTTGAAGTATTTAAATAAACAGTAAGCTCAACCTCAGGTGTCACTGACTGAATGTGAGGCAGTGACTAAAAAAGAGTCTTTCCATTGTTTAATTGAACCTTTTATCAATACACACATTTTTTAAATCCATACCCTTCACTGGACATAAAAGCCAGGGCAGCATGTATTGACAGAGGTGGAAAGTGCTTACCGTACATGTTGCGACAATGCTGGAACTAATAGTGAGCTACAGGTTGTCACCAATATTGCATGAAACAATCCTGAAAGGATAAAGGCCTTGCAGCATGTATACAAATGAAAATAACCTGTTTTGGGAAAATGTTCAGCTATGTCTGTTCTAGCTGTTGAGAGAGAGAAGAGCTCAGACTAATTCATGGCAACGCCTTCATCTTTGTGGCTAACTGGTTCTGAATTGGCTTCATAGATTTTCCCATGAGCAGTTGCGTGTGACCAGTAAAGGCTGCCTTTGATGTTTTGGTCTCATGTTGCTGTTGCTTGCTGTCACTGGGTGAACCCATTTTTTCACTGGTTAAAATTTCACTAACATATGAATGAAATTAGCAGCGTATCTACATTCAAGTGTGTTTAAGAGACTTTTATAAAACTTTAGCATGTGATGCCAAAATCTTTTAGATTTGATGAGATAGCTGAATGCCAAATTCACCAAAAGTATTATTTTTACTTTTACTAAAATAAGTCTTTCTATTATAATAGAATAACCCAATAGCCCAATAGAATAACTGAAACCGCTGAAGGTATTTCATGCTCAGTGAAACTGACACGCTGCCTTTATTTATTTATTTATGTATTTAGGTTGTCTGGTATGGCTGTCATGTGTTGTCAACTCCAACACCCTCTAATTCTTTGGTACAGCCCTTTGACTGATGTCTTGTCATGATGATACGGCTGAGGCATAACAACTATCCCATCTTGTCTTTCACGAGCCATGAAGTGAATCCATTTCAGAGCTAAGCTGGGTTGGGCTGCCACTAGTTCAGCTTCTTGATTGATTAAGTAATAATTTTCTCAATAGAATTATAGAAAACCTTGAAAACATGCCCTCTTACAATTTCCCAGCCCCCAAAGAGGCATGTGGATCTAGCTTCCCTCATCCAAACCAACCTGATCGCACATAAATACGTAAAATAACCAACACTTATCTACATCAAGAGCTTCTCAAAAAGAGAGCTGATTTATTTCTATTAAAAATATATCTAAATAATTTTAAAAATATGTTTTTTATATAAGTAAATGGAATAAAGGAAAATGCCTATGTCACGAATGGCGGTGGAGGTGAGGACCCAAATGCAGGCAGGAGGCAGAACTGGTGCAGGTAAAAAGGTTTATTTCCCAGGAACACAAGACAGGCAACCATAGACGACGGGGATAAACTCCAGAGAACAAAAACCAAACATGACAAAATGAGGATCTGACCATGAATGACTGAAAACCGGGAGTACTTATACACAGAGGGAGTAACAAGACACAGGTGAAGTGGATGACTGATCAGACCAGGTGAACTAACGAGGCAGGAACAGAAAACACAGGAACACAAGAGGGAAAACCAAGCATGACAAAACTGAAAACTAAAGCATGAACATAAGAACTACAAACCAAGAACATGACCAAACTAATCATGACAAAAACCAAAATCCTAAACAAACAATCAAAACACCCACCAAAACCCAGAAACCGTGACAGCCTAGTTGTTAATATTATTATTATTATTATTATTATTATTATTATTATTATTATTATTATTATTATTATTATTATTATTATTATTATTTACCTGTCCACCGTGGGTTACCTTCTGAGTTCATGTAAGAAGAACAGCAGCTTCATTGTGGCTTTATAATGGAAAACAAATGGATACTCCATACCTCGTCTCCATCTGCAGGCTACCCACTGACATTCAGCCCAATTATTTACACTTGCTTGAATACTACAACAGCCAAAAGGAGAAGATGTCCTTTAAATAGTAAAGACAGCAAGAGAAAACTTATGTTACTTTAATCCTGGAGGCCTTTTTATGTTCTCCCTCAGATAAGCAACAATGCCTGCAAGCACTGTGTGGAGTGTGAGTTCTTACTGGGAGACATCATCTACATTGTAAACTGTTTGCTGTATAATGGATGTGGCGATATCATGTTGTGGAGCCCACAAAAAACATCCCAAACTGTTAAGACATAACCATGGAATGTACCCACATAATTAAAACCACATGTCTAAAACCACCTTCCTTTGGTACCCAAAACAGCACAAGACCTCCCAGGATGTTCTGCTCCTGGGATGTTGACAGCAGATCCTTTTAATGTTTTGGTTTGTGGGCTGTGATACCTACGTACTCCTGAGGAAAATATATTGATTTTTAAGCCACTAGATTTCCCCATTTTATATTACTGTATAAGAGAAATTAAAAAAAGGCTTGTTAGACCTGTATTGCCAGAAATTGCTGCTGCTCTGCTTTTGAACCAAAATAATGCAGTTATTCTCTTTTACTCATACACATCTCAGCATTAGTAGCCCAATTACTGTCAGCATCCTGTAGAAAGGGATGTCAGTAAGAAGAGGAACCCTGTAAACATGGATGCATTTCTAGAAAGATTCTTGACGAGTTATCTGTAGAAAACAAGCATAAATGCTGGGATGGAAGTGCCAACTTATAAGGATTGCTCTCCTGGTACCTCTGTCAACTGTTATTGTTGTCTACTTTCTTTTGGGCAAAAAAAGAGTTAAAGCTGATGTAAAAAGTAAACACTGATGAGGAAAAAGGAGAGAGAATCTACAGCCAACATCTTTCAGCAGTGTTTATTTTATGGAGTCATATGTAGTGGTTTTTATAAGTCACAATGTTGACATGAAAGATGTGATTTTCACTTTGAAACTCATTAAAAATGTCTTTTCTTTTACATAAAATGGTCAGATATGTTTAGCATTTAGTCATGAGGAGCATAAAATAGACTGATCCTACAGTTACAGGTTCCTTCTGATGTTAGAAATCATGGAATGTGCAAAGTAAAAACACCCAAAGAGTAATTAGCTTTTGTTTTCTTAATTGTAAAAAATAGTGCTCATGCAACCCTATGTCATCTTACTCAATAATATATGTTGTTTCATCATGTATGTTGTGGTGATAGAAAGACAGTAAATTCACAACACCTGACATGCTTTTCTAATTCTTATACAACATATTTTGAAGTAAAAAATAAATGTTTATTCTTTCTGTTACCATTGTATCAATAATAATATTTTGACATTTGACTCTGTTAATACAGAACAAATAAAGCATAGAGATAAGCTTGAAAAAAAAATAGAGTTACAAAACTACATTTACACTGCAAAAATGCATCGGTGAGTTAGGCAACAGCTCTAACAAATAAAACATGAATTAGTTTGCCACACTACTAATGTAAATTAATCATCAGAATCTATGGCAGGACTGGAAATTGTTCTCCATCTTTGACCTCACATTTTTTTCTTTTTTTTTTTTTTTGCCAGCATTGCTGTTTTCAACATTTTTGTGTCGTTTGCAGGGTGACCCCTCCAGATGGAGACGCATCCTCCTCAGCTGCCGCCGGGTGCTCTGATGCAGCCATAGGTGCTACTGGTGGTGCTGTTGTCCTGGCATTGCCTGCCACCTCCACCCTCTCCTTGCCCGTGAGCCAGGGTAAACCTTCTCTGCGCCGCATCAAAGGTCGTATTCACCGCAGCAAAAGCTTGGACAGCCTTGACCTGCTAGATTCCAATGTAAGGCTCACTCACAGATTCACAGCACCGTAACATGTGCAGACACCAAATGTAGTGCTGTGAACGCAAATACTGCCTGGAACGCTGATTATTTTCACCAGCAGATTACCAAGAAACTTCTACAGTAAATATTTGTTGTTTCTGTGGCAACAAAACAATTACATTTTACAATCTTGCACTGACCATAAGTTGTGATTACTATTACTAAATTACACATACTGTGATCTTAATGTAGACTAAATATCCAAAAAGTCTAACTTTTTCTTTTTCGTTTGTTTCATTTAGATTTAATATTTAGAAAAGTTACAACACTAATGCAGCCATACACATGCACACAGGATAACCTTTAGTTATGTAATATTTCTTTGGTTGTCAGATGAGCACAGTTTAACACGTTGCATATGTCTCTCTCTATGACTGGTTCATTCTCATGAAAAGTATTAATCTGATAAATGATTAGGTAAGCTGCTTGGATCTGAAAACCCTTCCTAACTCAGGGATTGTCTATTGAGCGGAGAACTGCATTTTGCCCACTGGTTAACTTATGAGCGCTTGTGCATTTGTGTGTGTACCTTTTATGTGCATATATGTGTATGTGTTTATTAGTAATGTGGGCTGTGTGGTATTTGGGAGAGCAACCAACGATTTATGATTTGAAAGCATGCCAATCTGCTACTAATGCATGCTTGGTATGGCTGGTTTTTTTTTCTGTCACCAGAGTGGACTCATGGATAAATCGTCCTCTCTTTGCACAGCTCTGCCCAAAGTGTCTACCCCCGACTACTTTCTTTATGTCTTGACCCTCCATAGATGTCTCCTTTAATAAATGTTCACAGTGTGATGCCTCCTTATCCACCCCCATCCTTCCTCTCCAGGTTGACAGTCTGCAGTGTGTATGTGTATAAGTTTGTGCATGCTCTTTGTGGGTGTTCTGCATATTAGATGGTTTTAATTGTGTGTTGCCTGGTGTGTCTGTGTGAAAGGTTATATTTGTTTTTGCCCCCTGCATGTAAGTCTGCTGTCCAAGCAGGAGTGGGACTTATTATGATTACGTTTAAGTAAAGCAACATTTACAGTTCACACAAGTTAATCCATTATTGATTGTGAAGGAGGGTTTGAGGTGGGCAGAGGAAGTGGCAGGGTGGGGGTGACAGCCTTCAACATGCTCTGAGATGACACAACAAAGCCTCCGCAACAAACGAACACATAGACACACTGAGTTTGTCAGTTTGATTGACTGCTGGCATAAAGTTTCCTGTCAGTTTCTAATTTTGAGATAGAGGCGAAAATATCTCATAGATTTTTAAAACAACCTTGAGTGCTTTGCTGCATAATATTTGGCTGTGAGCCTCGTGGCCTAAATCTGAAGCCCTTTTTTTTTTACCTTGGAGACATACTTGAAGTGAGACCGGAGGTAGGCTGTGTTTGGAAGCTGTTGAGGAAGGTGGTGAATAAAAGTTAGATGTAACTTTACTGTTATGTCTTCTTTAAAAAGGAAAACTCAAAGTGAATAATGGGAAACTTTATGTTGAGTGAAATATGCTTTGTCTGTCTTTGCTTTAGATTTAAAGCAATACTTGAGGAGTGTGTGAACCTTAAAGCTGTGTGCTTTGGACTTGTTTTTAAGTACACCATCTTTTGTAATACATATTTCCTGATTTCAATGTCAAGGTCATCATTTTAGTATTAAGAAATAAAAAAAAAACCCAGTATTTTCCACTAATGATAAGTTAAAATGCCTTCAGGGAATGATGTTTTGTTGTTGGACTTCCGTGCTCGTCATGGATTGTCCACAACAGACACCATGTTCAGGCATAATAGGGTCCACATGTGCACTTGGCACCAGGACAATAATTGACTTTGTAGTTGTATCATCAGACTTGTGGCCGCACGTCTTGAACACTTGGGTAAAGAGAGGGGCGAAGCTGTCAATTGATCACCACTTGGTGGTGAGCTGGCTCAGAGGGTTGGGGAGGATGCCGGTCAGGCCTGGCAGACCTAAACGTGTTGTGAGGGTCTGCTGGGAACATCTGGCGGAGTCCCCTGTCAGACAGAGTTTCAGCTACCAAATCTCCGGCAGAGCTTCAACAATGTCCTAGGTGAGGGTTAGGGGATACTGAGTCCGAGAGGGCTGTGTGTCGTGCCTCTTTTGTTGAGGCGGCCAGCTGGAGCTGTGGTCGTAAGGTCTTCAGTGCCTGTCGCAGCGGAAATCCCCGAACTCGTTGGTGGACATCAGCAATGAGGGATGTCGTCAAGCTGAAGGAGTCCTATTGGGCCATTTTAGCCCGATAGAACTCAGGTGGCAGCTGATGGGTATCAGCAGGCTAAGTGTAACAAGGCTTTGGCGGTCGCTAATCTAAAAATTCAGGTATGGGAGAAGTTTGGAGAGGCCATGGAGAATGACTTCCAGAAGGCTTCGAGAAGATTCTGGTCCACCATCCGGCGGCTCAGGAGGGGGAAGAAGTACTCCATCAACACTGTGTACAGTGGGGATGGGGGGCTACTGACCTCGACTCAGGATGTTGTGAGTCAGTGGAGGGAATGCTTCGAAGACCTCATCATTCTACCAACACGTCTTCTGACAAGAAAGCAGAGTAGGAGTAGCCTGGCGTGGGCTCTCTTATCTCTGGGGCTGAGGTCACTGAGGTGGTTAAAAAGCGCCTCAGTGACAGGGCCCCAAGGGGTGGATGAGGTCCGGCCAGAGTTCCTTAAGGCTCTGGATGCTGTACGGCTGTTTTGGTTCACATGCCTCTGCAGCATCACGTGGGTCTCGGGGACAGTTCCCCTGGACTGGCAGACTGGGTTGGTGGTTCAAAAAGGGGGACCGGAGGGTGTGCTCCAGCTACAGGATCACACTTGTCAGATAGTTGAACCTTGGATTGAGGAGGAGTACTGTGGTTTTCGTCCCCGTCATGGAACAGTGGACAAGCTCTACACCCTCTTCAGGGTCTTAGACGGGGCATGGGAGTTCATTCAACCAGTCAACCTGTGCCTTGTGGACTTAGAGAAGGCATTCAACCGTGTCCTCCGGGGACTCCTGTAGGGGGTACTCTGGGAGTATCAAGTGCCAGACCCCATTGTACGAGCTGTTCGGTCCCTGTACAACTGGTGCCAGAGCTTGAACTGCATTGCCAGCAGTATCCGAGACCGTGGTCCTCAGCTGGAAAAGGGTGGAGTGCTTTCTCCGGGTCGGGAATGAGGTCCTACCCCAGATGGAGGAGTTCACTTGTTCATGAGTGAGGGAAGGCTGGAGTGAGAGATCGACAGGTGCATTGGTGTGGTGCAGTGATGCGGACTCTCCATTGATCTGTCGTGGTGAAGAATGGGCTGAGCCAAAAGGCAAAAAGCTCTTGATTTAGTGGTTGATCTATGTTTCTACTCTTGCCTATGGTCACCAGCTGTGGGTAGTGACCGATAGAATGAGATTGCAAATACAAGCTGCTGAAAGAGTTTTCTCCGCAGGGTTGCTGGGCTCTCCCTTACAACTCAGTGATCCGGGAGGGGCTCAGAGTAGAGTTGCTACTCCTCCACATTGAGAGGAGCCAGACGAGGTGGCTCGGGCATCTGGTCAGGATGCCTTCTGGACGCCTCCCTGGTGAGGTGTTCCGGGCACATCCCACCGGGAGGAGGCCCGGGGGAAGACCCAGGACACACTGGATGGACTATATTTCTCAGTTGACCTGGGAGAGCCTCAGGAGCCCCCTGAAAAAACTGGTGAATGTGGCTGGGGAGAGGGAAGTCTGGGCTTCCCTGCTTAGGAAGCTGCCCCCACAACCCGATAAACGAAAGAAAATGGATGGATGGATGGATGGAAATTTTTCTTACAGTGTCTTTACCTGTTTTTGTTTTTGTTTGTTTTTTTTTCTAGGACAGGTCCTACTTTTTCTAATCTGTCAGCAAGCGTGAAATAGTTAACTTATACTGATGCAATGATTGCAGAAGGTATCAGTGTAAGGACCAGAGTTTGCCTTTAAAGCTCACCTGTCAGCACCATTAGATTTCAAACACATCCTTCACAAAACCCACAAAGTAAAAAAAGCCTCCTTTCATTTAGTCTTCTCAATATTTCTCCCTTCTAGCTCAAACATTATACAGTGGCAGTAAATTTCATTGCATATAAAACATACTTTACTCAATACAGTATTCAACTGAGGTTAAATTTTTCATATCACATTCAAGCACAGATTCTCGGAAGCACTTCTCGATTTCCATCAAACATACAGATGCAGGACTAAAATAAGATAAATAAAAAATAAATAAAAAGCCTCGGTATCCATTTCATCTCACTGACTCCTGACTACGTGCATCAGTATCGACTGCTCAGGGCACGTTACAAAAATACATTAGCTTCCATTCTCTTTCCCTGCTGTGGACTATCACAACATATCCATGAGTAGAACTTTGGAGAATGAATAATAGATGGAAGAAATGATCTGCTTCATATTGCAGAGTTTTCTTCCTTTCACTTGCAGCTATTTTCATGTGATGAAAAACAGCACTGTGAAAGCTAAAAAGAAAGGAGTCTGAAAATTCTGTGCTTAAATTCTGTAAACTAGGTATTTAAGCAATTATTTTATTTATTAACATCAATAGCTCCTTTATTTATCTTCTAATGCAAAGTAGCTGGCAGTGAGTGCCTCACTGTGGGATAACGGATTGATTTCCTAGCACGCTCAGTGGTCACAGAAAATGTGACCTGATATCCTTGAGCTGAAAGCACACAGCGTTTTGGTTAGACCTGTGTGGTACAGTGCTGTGTCTGATTAGAGTTGGAAAGTTTACAAACTGTCCATCATGTGCTCAATGGTGAGACAGACTTTTCAGCACTCTGCCTGGTTGGGGGCCACACACCAGAGCTGGGAAACCGTCAAAACAATGTCTGAGAGAGAAATTACAAAAGAGAAATTACAGTGATGAATGTGAGGGAGGAGTGGAGGTTATGACATGGTTGGTTTTTATGACCAATGACAGAATGGCTTGACAGCAAGGTGCAGGATGTTCCGATTAGATGAGTATATTTTCCTTGGAGAGACAGGAGGCTCCGCAGACACCTTATAACTCATTCTCTTCACCTCTTGTTCCCAAAGCATAAGATGGCATTCCACATAAAAGTTATCAATCTTACCTGATCTGAAACTGGTTTGCATCCTGTGTGGTTACACATGGAGCCTGTGCTGTTTCTTTGTGTGTGTCTGGATGGGCTGCAGTATTACAGCAGCATCAGTGGTTATCTTTGAGTAAATTATCTAATCCATAGAAGCACTAAGCAGGGATCATCATACTTATCATCAGTGCAGGAAATAACAACAGATGCTAGCCAAAAACTGTTGAATTTGTCTACCAGCTACTTTGAATGATTGCAAGGGTTTACATACATATTTTTGGATATATATGAAACATATCAATATGTTTACAATGTTTGAATTATATAGACATGTAGATACAGGCATCATGGCGGATAGAAGATCAAATCATTATTATTAATTATACAGTCCAAGAAGTTTTAACTCAGTAGCCAAGAATATCTTTTTGTTTATGTTTTGGGTGTAGAAGCTAAACTTCTATAAAAGTGAACTGTCTTGGTTGCAGGATGCTGCCATTTTAAACATACTGTGATATATTATCTGTTGAAATTTCAAGCAGTAAACAGAAGGCTCAACACCTCAGTATTTTATGTTCTATAGACAGCTGAACAATATTTTATCGTCAGTAAAGATTGACATTTTAATCAGAATTTGATGGTCAGGGGTCTTAAAATAAAGGAGGAGCTATCTCATTCGCCTCTGCAGAATAGCCCCCTTTTGAGCAAAAACAGTGAACAGCAAATTAAAACAGCTCTAGCTTGTCTGGGCGTTAACCTGAGGGTGCACTGTGCTATCAGGAACTGGGGCATTGGCAGCTGATTCCTTGGATCCTATGGGTTGTGGGGTGGGACCTGTTCCTGAGCAGTTTTTGTTGTGCTGGGGGGCACATTGTCCTGCCAAGGGAAGCTGCTGCTCTCCAAGAGAGCTTGTGGAGCTTTTCTATTACAAAATATGGTAAGACTTCATACCATATTTTGGGAGTAGGTATTTCTTAATTTCACTTTTTTTGGTACAATCTGAGCTGAAGTTCCAAAGAGTTGAGCCACATTACAGACCACATCGGTCAGATAGAATCTGTTTGCTCTCCAAATGTCCAAACATGCTGCCAAATTTTAACTCCCTCATGTGAAAAAAGACGTTTGGGAATCCACACACATAGTTTACAGATCTATAGGCACAGACTGCAAAACAGGAGACACAAATGCATCATGTGTGCACTGAAAGTCCAATAACAGACTAAACCCACACACAGAAGGAAAGTTTTGTGTTCTGTCTGGTAATATAATTTCATATGGTGTCTCAGTGTGGGCTCATCCTGCCCACGCTGGGGGAAGTTTTGCAGTAGAAAGTGAACTGAGTCGAGTGAAGTTTGGCCATGCAATAGAAACTGCATTTACCATGGTGCAGTGGATGGGAAGGTGGTGAAAGTAATATCAACATGAATGCCAACACCCAGGGTTTCTCAGTGGGACATTGGATAATAAATGTTTTTCACCTGGCCTGCTATCGGTTGCATTGTTACATTTTAAGGGGATAGAATATTTTAAAATAAGAACCTTTTCTACCCATCAACAGGTACATTTGAAAATATCTGCAACTGCGTAATTGCATTGCTTCTAAGCAGGATTTCCATTTTAAATACGTACAAGTACATTTCAGTTAGCCATAATATTAATAGTGGAGATCCATAATAAAGTAAAGTGACATTATTTTTCCAGGACATATGTTTCGGATCTATAATTATCACTGCTGGCAGGAAAGTGTTATCATGAATATCTGAGATGATCATTTGGACTGGAAAGAATTTAATCACAAATATATATTACTGAGTATTTATATAACTGATCTTGCCTGACATATGGGATATCCACATCTCTTTAATTGCATTTGCCATTTACAAGCAGAAAATCTATCGCCCATAACTTTGGAGTTCCATATGGCTTACATTTTGATCACTGTGATTCATTCGTTTTATAAAGACGTGGAGCCTTCTGCATAATGACACGCTCTCTGCCCCTCATGTTCGCTCATTCTGCGGCACTATGCATTTATAATGTCAGGCAGGAAGGGCAGGGAGGATCAATGTTGGTTCTATAGATAGATGACGCGATGATCTACAGCGTCCATAGCAGCAGCATGAAGTGAGAACGCCTTATTTAACACAGGGTCACGTGGAATTGTTCACATTAGATTAAATTAATCAATCACTCTTGGTTAGTGTGGTGTGTATGAGTGCCTGTGATCTTTGGCGAAGTGGCTAAAGGGATGCCTGCTTGCATACATCGCAGGGAGTGTGTCCTTATATTAGTATGTCTGGTGGTCTACTGTCCTCTAATATTGATTGGTCACATTAGGGAGTGTGCAGGTCAGCGATTCTCAAATGGAGATAGAAGAACATGGAGGAGGACAAAGTCAAGGCATGGGGGAATTATCAGAGGACATAAGAAGATAAGATGAGGAGAGGAAATAGAAAAACAAGGTGAAAGGACAGAAAATTAAAAGAAGTGAGAATGATGAGACAATTGACTGAAGAGTAGCCACGTTGGTGTTGTTTAGCTGCCATCCCTGTCTTCCAGTATTGATTTGATTCACAGCAGCTGGTTCAAGATGACCTATTACTCTTGCTTTCAGCCTCCTTGTTGAGGTGTTTGTTTACAGTCCATTAATATAAATGTTTGCTCACCACCAGGCAGGTAACTGTCAATATTGAATAAATAATTGTAAGCACCATATTGTACTGCAATGTTTACTTAATTGAGCAGTGGAATTAATTTTATTGATCAGATCAGGCCAGCTGATCCAACAGCGCTCACCATGGAACCTGTGATTCTGTGAGGCTCTTACATTCAGTTCACCACACAAAGGTAATCTTTCATTTAATATTAGTAATTTGTAATTTTCCTAATAGATATTTAACAGTCATCCTCAGTCTCAGTAACTGACTGTTTATCCAGCGACCCTGAGTAGCTCAGCTCTTTTGATGTCATTTTAGCTTTGCTTTTGCATCCATGCTTAATTGGGTCCCAGTTATTCTAGCCCTATTTCTCACAACTTAATTGCTTTTGCTCTTAATAATTTATTACAACTAGAAGAAAACACCTTGTATTCCTGTGCTAACTTAAGCTAAATGGCATTATACTGCCTCATTTTCTATAAAAGTATCTCAAATGTGATCTTTTTGGCTGTCTGTTTGTGCATTTGGATGGAAACCATGTTGCATCAGCTGTGAACATGCACCCAATGGCTCCTTCATAAGATGTGTTGGAATATAAAAAGAGAAGATTGGACTAATTTATGACTTCAGCATTCATCTTGTACCATGTGGCCACAGCAGCAGCCTTGTTTAACAAGATGGGATGGATTCTCAGCAGCTCAGAATTAAGGCCCCTTTTCTCTGTTTCTATGGCAACACAATTACTTTGCCCTGGGTGTAGGAGGTTAGGGTGATAATGCACATAGGTTAATGTAATGTGAGTGGTCAGGTTTTATGTTGAGGGGGCAAAGAGAAAAAAAAGGCAGGGGTGTTCACTGATGTCAATTCAGTTTTTTATTTTAGTGAATCAGTGGGAGTAGAGTCTATGGTTTTTGTTGTAGCTTTACGAGGAATATTGTTTTCTGTTCCTCCATTCATAGTTTGTTAAAAAAGAGATACCTTAGCAACAAGGATGACTGATTTAAAATAAAGATAATTTATATCTAACTGAGCCCTTATTGTTGTTATATTTTAAAGCTGATGTTGAGCTCACACAGTGATTTATGTGACTGACTGAAAAGCCAATCTGGTCATTATCTGTGTTATTGAAGTGACTGAAATAAGGCAGATCACTGAAGACATATTGTTAGCATTATTTCATTTATATTTAAGCAACTCCTAATAAAGAAGTCAAACAGCTAGCATATGGCACAGTTGTGATGCGAAAACGAATCAAAGAACTCCTACTTTCAAGCTGTAGATGCAGACTACCTTCATTCAGGAACAAGCAATCATTGTAAATATGTGGGTCTTTATCTATTAGACCCCTTAATGTCTTGGCTACTCTGGGGTCATATATGGACATTTTAAAACATATCCAATTATATTATTTTATTTTTTCCCCCATTTCTTTTGAGCTGAAGTCATTAGGAAGTGTACACACCTCTTAATTAACTCCACTGATTTATCTGGCACTTTGACATGAAACAGAGATTACTGCATTGAAAAACAGAATTGTAGGCTGAGAAGTAATGATTAACCATTTAGCACCCTGGACTGGACAAATGCAGCTGTCTATATTATATAACAAGTGCATGAAGCCACCATTTCACCCACTGGTTTGAGAATTGCTGTTTTAAATATTAAGTTTGGTATGTGGCTGTGGCCATCTTGTTCTCATCTTGGTTCATGGTTTTAACTTGGCATCTTGGTCGGCCATAAATGGACAAGAAGGTGGAGAGGCATTCTTTGAGGCCTATTTTTTTTTTTTTTTTTTGTCATAACAAAATTATTTTTGAATGCCAGCACACTAATTAGAAAGATTACAATAAGCCAGCATTTAGAGGAAGATATAGAAAACTAAAACCCCTCTTTGGCAAATTTTAGTAACAGCAGAGGTGATGTAAGATAGCTGGAGTCAGAGGGTAATGGGTTGACAACAGATAACACGTAGGTACTTGTTGCTATCCAGTTCTAGATAAAACTCTATCCATCCATACATACATTGATACATACATACATACATACATAGTTCTTTTTTCTATGCCTGTTTAATCCAATTCAGGGTTGCATAGTTCCAGACAACAGTCATTTTTTAAATTTGCCATTTGTTTAAATACTGCAAATGAAATTAAATGTAAAAGATTTCAAGGAAAATGACAACAGATGCATGAAAAAATACAAGACAATAAATAGACAGGTATTTGTTTTGTCACTGATAACTGACTTATTTTATTTGCGCAAAGGGGTTGCATGAGCCATGGTTAAACAGAGTCTGTGACCCTGAATGAAAACTGGATCCACATTGTATTTAATTAAAAATGGGAACAGATTAAGTCATTTAAAACAATGGGAGAAATAGGGTAGAAAGAGCTAAACATTTACAACAGAAAAAAGAAAAAACGTTGGACAAATTTTTGCATGCAAAACATTTAAAAGGCCAAACATGTACTGTAAATAAAAAAAAATTGCAGATATTTTCTAGCAGTATGTTGACAAAATATTTTGTTCTAACTTGACGTGATAATCTTTTAAACATAATGTGGCTCCTACTCTTTAATGTCTGTTTTATGGGTGTCACTTCAGCCCCTGTACTTTTTGTCGCCTGTGTCTACAGTGTCAGTCACCTCTGTGCTGCATGGGCACAGAGAGAGCTCTCTGCCTCTAACCTTTTCCACCAGGCAGACACCCCAGGGGCTCTCATTTCACGTTTGACTTTTATTTTCCCTCTGAACTAAATTGACCACAAGAAATGTGAAACTTTGTCAAGTGAGACGCCCCAGGAGGATGTCACGATGCCAACCTGCAACCTCGCTCTGTGCTGTATGTCTGCACAGAGGAGTAAATCTGGTGATTAAAATAAACGAAGAAAAAGGGGAAAACATGAGGAAATTGGAGCCCATGGAGGCTCTGAGAAGTATGTGTGTATTTTTTCTGCTTGTCGTTGCATTTGTGTGTGCCTTGCTTGGGGACAAGGGGGCTCTCAGGATGGATTCGTCAGAAGCCGGGGGCTGTGCTGTGCACCATTAGGATCAAGGTTGCTATTTCAGGACGCTACCTGCTGAGGGATGTACTCTGCTCACAGTTTTGATGTCCTCTCCACCCAAGTCCATTAAACAAGAAAAGATGGCCTCTGCTGCTGAGTAACTGCAATAGGCAGTTATTTTACTTCACTTCTTCATGTTTCTGACATAAATAATTAAAATGATTAATTACTGTTTTTCATTAATACTCAACTTTGCCACTGATCTCATGTCTTACAGAGAAGTGGGTGATACGTTTGTCCTCCACTAAAATGTCTGACCTTTGTAAGAGTTACATAACTGTCTATACTTTAGGTGGGGCAGTAACAGTAAAGCAGGGTCCCCCGGTTCTTCTCGACTGTCTGTGATAAATGATGGATAAATAATCCATCTCTGATAACTAACTCATAATGAAGTGATTACAAATTTGGTCAAAATGCCTCATTATGAGTTTTAGATCAGTATTTAAATGAGTTTCTTTGGAAAACAGGACTCTTTCTCTCTTTCTGTGTGTATTTGCTCATGTTGTACAGAGATAAATGTTCTAATACATTTTAGCTTTGTGTGCTTAACTTCCTTTTGAAGACAAAAGCAAGACTTTGTGGTTTAAAGTTAAGATTAGGTTCAGCTTAGCCAAGTAACAATTATAGTGATTATCATCTAAAGGTTTGGTTGCCTCTCAGGGAAATAAATTTATGTCCTCTAAAGTGATAAAAACACAGCTGTGTGTGTGTGTGTGTGTGTGTGTGTGTGTGTGTGTGTGTGTGTGTGTGTGTGTGTGTGTGTGTATTCATCTTTTTATGTGTGTTTCTTTGAGGAAAATGAGTCAGCAGTCTTTGCAGACTGACTTCCAGAGCAGAGGGACTAACAGGTCTCTGTGACCTTTAGGGTTAAAGGTCACGTCAATCTAAAAATTGGCTGCAGATTTTTGATGCATGTGTTGAGAAGAAAAAAAAACTGCTTATGCATGGTTTTATTTTTAGTTTATGGTTTATATAAACGACAAATAACATTGAGGTTATTGAGTTGTTAAACTCTGGAAAATTTATCATGAGATCCCATGTCAACTAATAATTATTCAAGAAATGATTCCATTAATTTATTAGCAAAATTCTATAGAAAATACAAGCTATGTCCCTTGTTTTTATACATACTATTCATCAGTAGGCTGCAACAAAAAGTGATTATTAATGTGCAGTACACTTGTGTGGCCACTGAAAGTGCTTTTGCATCACTGAAAGTACTGAAAAGGGTCTGTAGCTCTGGATCAGTGAACCTGCCTGGAAAACAGGTCAGTGCGGGCTTTAGTCCTGCAGAGGGCAGAGTTTCACCATTAACAATCTTTATGTTGCTGCTGAGCCAACAACCGATCTCAGCACTGTTAACCATTTTAACTGACAATGAATGATATAAAATTGGAAATATTTTTCATAGTTTCACACCTGTCTTGACACTTTCACACACACTGTATTCCCCTAACACATTTTCAAATATTCTCCAAGATGTTTATTAACTGATTTAGGGCTCAGGTTCCTACTTGTACAGACCAAAAGAATTATTAAAGAATCAGAAAATAAGTAATCAGAATACCTAAACTGTAAGTCTGCTTCTATATTTTAATTATCTTACAGACAGCATGAGTAACATGTGAATTTCCATTAATCCATCTAAGCAACCACATATATTCTAAAACTGCTTTATCTGTATTTTTGCTTAGAGTAAAACTTGTGATGGATCTTCTGCAGATGCTTTCACTATTGTAGCTCCCTCTGTGACTTTATGAGCA
Organism: Melanotaenia boesemani; assembly: GCF_017639745.1. Taxonomy (NCBI): domain Eukaryota; kingdom Metazoa; phylum Chordata; class Actinopteri; order Atheriniformes; family Melanotaeniidae; genus Melanotaenia; species Melanotaenia boesemani. The sequence goes on along the minus strand of NC_055682.1, from coordinate 18,819,344 downwards.
GAGCAGATGCCAGAAAATTTAATTAACTGAAACTGACATTCCAGAAAGACCCACTGGGGATCTCACTGCCAGAGTGGCACGAGCATCTGAGAAAAGAAAGTGAAAATGAGCAAGATGGACACAGATTCATGTACATTTTAGTGTCAATGGCACATACTTGGTAATTTAAATAAAAATAGATCTTGAGAAAGAATTTGAAAACAAAGTGCATTAAAAATGCTGTGCAATGCATTAAAAACAGCAGTTGTAGGAGTAAAGCATTAGAATTAAAGCCATTAGTGTTAATGTGTTTGCAGAGGGAGCAGCTGAAGGAAATGGTGTGGACGATGATTTTAAAATACAAAATGTTCTGATGTTTTTGTCCTGCAGTTGAAAACTGTGCAAAGGAAGGTATGAACTCCAAACTATTTATTAAAATTTACCAGTCAGTTTTAGCTGGATATTTCATTAGAACTGGAGCAGTGAGGAGGGCAGCACAGGATGACTGATCAGTCAGGTGATGGGGATTGTATCATCCATGGGTCAGTGCCTTTGCTCCAAGCTTGCCACAGCCTTTTCTAAATTTCTGTTGCCTGTTTAGATCACTGATTGTCTCTGGCTGGTTAAATTTGTAAAGAGAAAGATGTTTATTTAGGCTGCTTTTTTTTTTAAAGAATCACTACTTAATATACACCAAAGTGCAATGTTCAAAGAGTCACCCTTTTACTGGAATGCTCCTTTAGAGCCTCTGTGAGTTGCCAGTAGATTAACTGTCCTCATATCTCTGCATCCCCTGTTATTGCTCTTGCTTGTTTGCTTTTAATAAAGCTCACTAGCCTCCTTAGTTGTGAAGGAGGCTGGCAGGCAGACAGGCAGACAAGAAGTCAGGCAAGTGGGCAGGAATAACAGGTAGGGTGGTGTGATGCTGGACAAACCGGACTGAGAGGGGGATGTCTAACACGGCTGCTTGTAAAGGTCACAGTACTACAAACCCGCAGTCTTCGGCATAGTCACAGTGAACGTCACAACTCTGTGATGTTGTCGCTTTTGATCCCGTCTTATTCGTGCGAAGAGCTACGCTCTTGTCAGCCAGACACACATTCATGTATATAGACCCACATGCAAGCACACACTGATAGTTATTGGCTTTGTCAGGCGCAAACCTGGGTGGAAGGAAACGTCACCTGCTGTACCAAAAGAAACTGTCATTAACTTGAAGATGAAAGTGAAAATAAAGTCAAAAGTTTTAGGCCACAAAGAACATCAATCCTGTAACTGTCCCAGGTTGATGATTAATTACCTGAATGATTGCAACAGTTTCGATTGCAGCTAGCAGCCTCAATAGTGTTGCTGATTTGACTCTCAGGGGAAGCTACTGGATGTATTGGTGACACCCTTACAGCCCACCAAGCTCCACCTCTCGGGAGCAGCAACTCAATCATCATGGCTGCTGATGGTTTGTCCCTAATGGTGGCCCATAAATAAAGCAGCAACCAATGGAGGGAATTGATTTCCAGAAGCATGCGGGAGTGGGGGCAGATTTATACTTGGAGTCAAACTCCTCTGCAGTGCTGTATATCACTCTTTCTGATATGTTTTGCCCTTCATTTTTTTCTCCATGCCATTACTCTGACTGTAATGCCCAGAACAGAGTGTTCCCTCTTTTTCAAGATTATAACATTTGCCAAATGTCTCTTTTTCCCTCCTTTGATCTTCCCATAGTTTATCTTCTTATTTTATTCACTCATGTGTGCTGCTTACCTGGCCTGAGGCAGCTTTATTTTTTTCCTTCTCTTGCACACACACACACACAAGTTGTCGGAGTGAAATTGGCCAGACGCTATCAGATCGACCTCTGACTTTCTGGAATTTGCTCATTTAGCTGATTTTCTGTTTGAGTGTTTCAGTTTACAGATCAGAGCTGTTTTACAGCCAAAGCAGAGGTTTGAACTTCAGGGCATGTGGCTAGACCTATTCTAACATTATTGTACATCCCAAGAAAGGTCATGAATTATAGGGAAAACACACACACACAATTTAGACAAATGAATGACAAATGAAGAAAAATGTCCAAATTTATTGTTTTGTTGGTTTTAAGAAGTAGGTTGATTGGATCTGTTTGAGCTGCATGCTTCAAGGATTCAGCCATTTCCTGTAATCAAGGCCTCTGTTTCACCTTATACAGTTAATCCAACTATATGACTACATATGGATTGGCTTGCTCCAAGTTTGCACTTTGCTTAGCAGATGTTTTCTCTGTTTTGTGCTTCTGCTGCAGTGTGTATGACAGTGTGTGTGTGTGTGTGTGTGTGTGTCTGTGTGTGTATACTGGTCCTTCCTACTGTGGGCATCTAGGTGTTTCTAGCACTAGGAGTCATAACAGGCCTGAGTTTATTAATATTGTTCATTTCCTCTCGTCTGTTTGCCCCTGGCTCCCTGGCTCCACGACTTTCCAGTCCAACATTCCACACACTCTGCTGGAATTAAGGGAGAGGCCTGCGGTGAGGCAGGGAACGAGCTCAGGAATGTCTCTGTTATCACAGGGAAAGAAGATGGAGGGAGGAAGGGAACAGGAGGTCAGGCTAAAGGGCCCCACTATTGTTAGGTTGACTTCAGCCGGGATTGCTGGAGGTTGTAAGGGTTCCCTTCATCAAAGCTTTGATCACTACACACAGCTCTGCTGATAGGCTCATATTACCACAGAGGTGCGTGGCTCTGCCCCAATCAGAACACAGAGGAAATCTAATTTTAGAAGTGCAGCTTTTTAAATCAATATCTCCACTGCTATCAGTGGCAGTGTCATGTAGATTATCTCACGGCTTTCACAGATGTCACACCAGGTTGACTCTGCTCTCAGTCCACAGTGTGTGCTGCTGAGTATCACTCTGCATTCACTCACACTGGCACTGACTTGCAGACTGCATGTGCATGCAGAAGGACACAAACATGGGCAAAAGCATCCCTCTGGGTTAACTGTAGCTGGAGTCAGACTGCGTTCGAGCATAAGCATGCATGTGTGGTGAGTGGACGAGAAAAACGGCATAATTTTGAATTAACGTGTGAATCGGACGCTGTACTTTTGAAGGGTGTAGTCTAACAGTGTGGCAGGTATTTGTCCGGCTTGTTATTTATCAGTTTGATGTGATTACCTAATTTTAGTAAGTCATGCCCAAATGTTTGGCTTTCAAAAGCAAGACAAAAGATGCTTTATGAAGTTTGATAGATGTGTATTTAATTGTTTGTGATTAGTACACTATGAATAAATATTAAAATGAACAGCTGGCGGCGCTGTGTGTCTCTTTAGTTTGAGCTCTGAAAAATTCATTTAATTGTGTTGATGTTAAGTGTTTTGTGTGCCGGCTGATTTGCATCATCTTTCAGTTATTGTGTCTGTGTTGTGGGCTCTGATGATGACAGTGAGTTCAAAATGAAAAATCTTTTCTACTCTAATGAATCCAGTGACAGGCAAGGCAGAAGTTCCAGGCTGGTGAGGTAAAGCTAAAATGTTTTCAAAGCAAAGTGAAAAGAAAATATTCTGGAGTTAGATGTTAAAAAGTTGTGGATCCAATTTCAAAACGTCTTTTGGCCACAAACTGAGACAAGGCTTCAGTGTTTTGGTGACCCGGTGGTGGGCCAGCAGTGTTGACTCACAGTGAGAAGATCCCAGATTCAAACACATTTCTGTGTTCTCCTCTATGTTTTAATGGGCTTCCAACATCAAACACATGCATGCTAGGTATCGGATTACTCTAATATGCCATTTTCCCACCAGACCCTGCTCTTCAGCCTTGAATTTACCCATTTTTTTGAAGAGTGAGCAACATTTCAACTGTTGCTGTAATTTGGGACTTTTTCTACTGATATTTGTTTTTTCTTCTTTATAAGTTTGGAGGAAAAATGCACATCTTAGCATAAAGCTTATGTGTAACAGCCATTTTTTCTCACAGGCAGTTCAGTCTTCTAAAGCCTCTTCATAATGCCTACAGTTCAGTGTTTCAGTGCGAGCTTTCAATGAAAGGATTTTGGTGTGAAATCCATTTAATCTTGTCCATGCATAATGTTGTGGGAGCCTATATATAAATACAAAAGGGATTATTCTCATCCTTTTACAAGTCCTGCTGTTGATTTTAGACAAGGCTTACTGTGAAGCTCTCTCTAAAGTAATAATGTTCCTCAAACAATTTGCTGGATATAACAGAAAACAAGAATAGGTTAAGAATCATAACTGAGGTGCATGAAACAATGTTGATGTTGACTAGAGTAAAAAAAAAATTGGAAATGAAAATAAAAATAAATGTATTTAGATGTTTGTTTGTTTTTTTAATTTCCTCTTGCCAAAGGTTAACTGCTGTGATTCAGACACTTTCTGGTACAAAATGCTGTTGTCCTTTAGAGTCCTAATGTGTCACAGAGTCTGACCTTCCCATGGGACTGCTGCCCCTGCACATTACACACTGACTAACAGCATGACAACACAACTAATCACAGCCTTGTAGCTGTGGTCTGCATAATCTTCCTTCTTTTACATTCAGTAATTAAAGATATGCATGTTACATTGCTTGCATACAGACTGTCATGTTTTAACTTATTATCATTGTGTCTAAAAAATAATTATATAACTCATGCAGGCCAGGTGACTTAACCTTTGTCCATGTGTAAAACCCTATATGAAATCTTAGCTTAAATAGCTTGACTGCTCAGTATAAACACAGGTAGAGAAGCAATGCTGTGTCTTTTTCCCACTTTGTGCTCCCTGGCGTTGTTGTCCCTGAAGTGCTGCATCCATATGTTGTTTACTGTACGTGTCACATGGTCAGACCAATGGCACTAGTTAAACTGAAGGGAGCCTTAGGTGATACAAGAGCTCTAGGCAAACAAAGGTCGATAACATCTCTACACAAGTCTGCTCTCTGTTGGTGGGGCAGCAAAGGCAAACACAACACACACACAGTGCAGTTTTATTTTCCGTTGTCTCTGTTGTTGGCTCCCTTTTTCTTTCTGTTTGATTAGATTGTTGTTTGTTAAAAAAAGAGGTCTGTCGCACAAATAACAATTGAATCTAAAACTCATCCCTTCAGCCACTGATACACCATGATATACTGCAGGCAAATATGTGTCAAGAGAAAATCAGGAAGTCTTTTAACAAGTACAGAGGGGGAAGTGTCATACCTTTTTTTTCAGTCATGCAAATGAGTTAGGTCTTATCTAATCAAATGCATTAAGTAATTCTTCTTTTTTTTTTGCATTCCATCGAACAGGGTTAAGTTGTTCATTACAGTCCAATACCAAATATCAGTATGTACCCTTACAAGCTGTACCATCACCTCAGATTTGCTTGTGTATTTGACAAGTCCTCACTGACCCTTGAGTCGTTGCCAAATTTAATATTAAACAATCACTCTTGCACTTTTCTGTTTGGTGTACCCAAGAGACTCAAATATTCATATTCAGCTTCTGATGAATGACCTCACAGGAACCGTCTATATGCTCTAGGAAAGGTAAATCCCTGCCCAACACCAGCTCACTTCTGACCCATCTCAGGCCCCACAGTACCCACCACAAGAGCAGTGGCTTAAACTGGCTCCCTTTGTGCTGACTTCATCAGGCTGGCCCTTTGAGCATGAAGCCAGTCTATTGCCTTGTGGCTCTTTCTTTCTTTTCAGGCAACAAATGTGCTAAAACAGCACTCCGTAATCACTTGGCATTAGGGCCCGTTGTGTTGGGCATTAGTGGTTAGAATTGACCAGAGGGACGTTATAAAAATGAGTCTGACAAGAGAACACCAAAGCTGATGAGTCTGGATCCTGGCACAGGACGGCTAGAGGATTAGTCAGCTAACACACTGGCTGGGGCTTCTGCAGGGTCGGGTCCCAACGCATCTCATCACCACCAGGCTTGAAGCGGCCCCTGTGGCTGCTGCGTCTCCAGCAAGCCGCCTCTCTGGCTGGCCCTGATGCCCAGCCTCCAATGTTTTCTTCCACCAAGTCATCTCTTCTTGTGGGCTAGTGTTCTTATTGGAGCTATAAATGATGCCATAAAGTGATGAGGTTAGGTGAAGGGGGAGTGGCCTGATTCTGTGGAGTTTGGAGAAATTTTCAAAGGGGGCAAATAAAAACATATATATTTAAATATTTTCAACTCAAGACAGCTGCATATACTGACTGTTACTACTAAAACACACTGGAACTGATGCATTTTGATGGCAGTGACTTATTGTTATTCACTTCTTAGTCTTTATCACCCTCACCATCACAAAAGCTCTTGAAGATAAAGCACATGAGGTGTTTCTTTGCCCACTAAAACCCTCTCTGATACCATCTCTGATACCATCTTCCAGTAAGTACAGTCACCAGACATGAATTTACCTCATTATCACTGAACCATTAAATCAGATTTACTGCACAGTAACTAAACACAGCTTTTCTCCTCTGGTGTTAACCTGTTTGGTTTTGCAGAATTACATCGACTTTCGTCTGACAGGCATTTCTCAGCTTGTTCTCTTCAACCTCTCCAGTGGCTGTGCCTGTTTTTCTAGAAGCTCCTGCTGTTTCCACTTCTTTGCCCAGTTTGAGCAGCTTCATACTCTTGGAATGTAACAGTAACAGGCAGTACCATGAGAAGAGTCATGAACGGGTGGGGGGACTGAGCTGTACGTCCTTTATTCAGGCCAGTGCTGAGTTCACCGAACGTGAAACATTCCCTCATTGTTGAACACAGTTCAGATCCTTGTTTCTGCAATCTCACATATTGATGTTTATTATTTTTTCAGGCTATTCATTCATTTTAACCCTTTTAATCAAGTTAATCTCCCTGTGTCCTCTTCTACATTGGCACAATATTATTTTTTTCCCTCAGCCCTTGGGTTCTCCACTCTTAATCTCCTCTTCAGTTTTTTCTTTTTCTTTGATTTTGTCTTCTATCCTCTGCTCTCCTTTGTTGTTCTTTTGTTTGCTTCTTCCATTTGTTTTACCCTTACATATCACATGTTCCATCACTTTGTTTATTCTTATAACTTGTACTAGTGTACTATGGACAATGTGTACTGATGATCTGGTTTTTTTATATCTATGCTTACTTGTGTATATTTTTACTTTAGTCATTTCTGAGGTTAAAAATGCCAATCAGTCTATTTTTTTTAACTATTAGCTGCTCAGCTTATGTGAAAACATCAGTGATTTTTTTTTAACATATGAAAGGACTTTTTTTTTCCTCACCATTCTCTGATATCTCATAGGACAGCATCAAACTTCACAGGATTCTAATTTTACCTACTCTGTTGAGATCTATTGAGCTGTCAAAAAAAAAAAAAAAAAAAAAAAAAACAGGATTTTTTTTTTGTGTCTAAAAATAAAATGGCTTTAATCAGTTTGCTCAGGCATAAGTCCATAGTGCACAAACAGAAACTTTTATCACTATGAAATGAGACGCTCTTGTTTCTTCTCCTACAACTCTGTTGTTTTCTTGTCAGTACAAGTGTTAAAATCAGAACAAAATGGAACGAAAACAGTTTGTTTCTCTTTGGATACGCTGACTGTAATGAGTGCAGTCCTTATTTTTGGAGGTCAACATTTCTGTTGTCAAGGTGAATAAATGAATGAATGAATGAATGAATGAATGTTTTTATGTTCCTTGACAACTTGTTTTTTATATATGCTTACAAATGTCATAGTAACCCATTAAAACTGGATGCAACATATTTCTGCATGGCCCCCTGGAGCAACATTTGCATGCATCCTGCTACTGAGCTTGTGATAACAGAAAAAAAAGTTCCTACTTTGGATTTTCTATGTGGCCTTTGGTGCATGTTCTTTTCAAGTAATCCACCTTCCTCCCACAATCCAAAAATATGCATGTTAGGTTATCTGACAATTCTAGATTAAGTGAGTGTGTATAGATGGTTGTCTTGTTTGTGACTGTGCTGGACTGGCAACCTTTCCAGGGTGTGCCCTGCTTCTTGCTTGATAACTGCATCCAGCCCCCCATGTGACCTTGAACTGGACTGAGCAGGTATTAAAAAAAAGGGTTACTTGTTCAAACCTCAGCTGGGGAGAGGGTTCAAACGGTGGTATTTCTGTATGTTGTTTACCTGCTTTCCCCAGGTATGTGTGGATTTTCTCCAGGTACTCCTGCTTCCTCCAACTGTCTAAACACAACCCTGTTAGGTTAATTGGCTACTATAAATTCACCCCAGGACTGAGAGAGTGAATGGTTGTTTGTTGATTGTCTCTCTTGTTAAGGATATATATATATATATATATATATATATATCACGTATGCAACTGTGGTAGCAAAATAAATCTTAGCTTTGACTTTGTTTCCCCACAGCATGACAGCTTGAAATCTGTAGTTGTTTCCTGTATTAGACTAGTAAATCTTTAGTCTTCCTTGAAAATCAATTACATGCCACTTAAAATATGTGTTAATGGCATTTTAGTGCCTGCAGCCTGCTGTCAACACAGTAACATGAGCTGCAGCTGTTGGACTTACCAAGACATAATTCTGTCCCTCAGTTAGAGAGGGGCGGCTTTGGAGGCTGAAGATTTACACCATGTTTGACTTTTGAAATACTGTATGTTGGCCAAGACAGAGACAAATTGGCACTAGCACATGCCCAAAATCAGTGCCCTTTTTTGAGAATAAGTATTTCTCTAATCCCTTCCCTGGTTTAATCTCACCCGTGTAGCTAGGATTGCAGTTGGAAAGAAATAAGTCATTTATACATCTTGCACTGTTTTGACAATATTTAGCACACTAGATTAAAAACAAAACTACTAAGGTAACCAGGCTGACTGTGTAAACAGTGTCTAAATTTGAGGCATTCTTACCATCTCTACCTGTATTCCTCAAATACACATAATACAGGCCAGTAAAACACAGATCTTTATATTCCTTTATACTGCTTTTATGTTGTCATCATTGCTGAAAACTGAAAGTCTCTGTAACATTAGAAGTGAAGATGATTTCACTTCTGAACAGGTTTGCCTGAGATATTATCAGCTATGTGCTGATACCTGTTAGCTGCAAAGTCCAGCCAGTCATGGCTGAAATTCTATTTAATATGTTGGAGCTGGTCTAGCAGAAAGGTGCTAAAATTCCTTTTGCTCGTCTGATGTGGATACAAGCACCCTCAAGGCTGAGAATCAGAGCTTTAACCATTATAGCCATTGTTTGGTTTAAATCCAGTGTGTTAAAACAGCAATAACAATAAAATATCTCTGATGTCCCTAATGCTTTCAGACTGTGGTTTATTTGTGTTTATGTTTAGAATCTGGTAGTGATTCACAACATAAACTTCATTGAACTCAAGCAGATTATGTTTCTACACTTTTATTATAACCTAAGGTGAACATTTACTGTTACTGCTACTAGACTGTTTAATTGCTGCTTTTTATTGCTGTTGCTGTTAACTGTGTCCATGGTGACATGAAGTAACAGTTCTGCATAAAGGATACATGTTTCTGTAAGGCTGACTTCTATTTGACTGATAATGTGTCTCTGACACGGATGTCATTGTGTTTGGTTTGTCTGAGTCATAGCTGAAACCGTGCTATCCTGAACTATAGATGCACTTTCTAGAAACACAGTAATTAGTCTGCTTGGAAAGCTTTGGCTGCAGGTTTTAAGCTCTGCACAGATTATATAAACTGATAAAGACAAGAGCCAGACATATCAGGTTTCAATAACCTGTTTGTACATACTGTGCATAAGTTCCCTCTGGCATATCTACAGTATAGCCCTGAAGGCTTTGGGGGATGCAGCAGCAAACATTTTGGCCATTTGCAGTGTTTTTGTGCATTATGTCTACCTCTACTTCAATGGCTGCTAATGTTCTTCTTTCTTGACTTCCTGAGCTTAAGTTTTTAAAAAAACATCAGAATGTTGTTCATGTAGTTGTAGAAAACAGTAACAACCTGTCTAATCATTTGTTTTTTTATGAGCCCCTACAGCTGCAATATTTATTCTCAGTGGTTTGAATTTAGGTCAGATTGAAACTTAGAAACTTAAATCATGTTAGATTGCACACTGAACATCAATGTAACTGTGTCAAAAGCAGCACTGAGTGAAGGAAGGATGTTGAAAACTTATTTATGGTGTCCATTAAATTCACGTCATTACTCTTCTCCCTCTTTTCCCACACTGCTGAATTGCCAGCATCTGCAGTTAGCCAAGCAAGTTTTCAAACTCCTGTAGTGTGTCAGCAAGTTAATGCACGCACCTGTCACTTTAGCGCACCTCACTGTGAGTAGACTATAAAAATCACATGGAGGTGCTCCCTGGGTGAAGGTATTTAACAAATCTCTGCAACATTTTTTTTATTTACTTGTGCTTACAATTCAATACCCTCAAGTCCTTTTTATTATTTGATTATTTCCTGAATCTATTTTTTGCTTTTGCTTGTTTAATAATATTTGTATTTTCTCTAGCTCTTTCCATGCCACCAGAGTTAATCAGACTTTGAAAGTGGAGCATTGTGAGAGGGACTATGTGATGAAACTTTGGAGTACAGTCTGTGCTTACTGGCAGAGCAGAGAAGCATTGTGATACATTTATCCTTGTAAACAAATAGCACTGGGTGGCAACAAAATGCTGCTTGAAGTTACATTTGCTTTGTGCACTAATGCAACAATGAAGGGAAAAGGTTGAATTGTTGCTCATGAAGTATTTACTGGAAGACCACACACTCTCTCATACACATGCAGTACATAGAGCTGAGTGTGTTGTGGATTTTACCTTGGGATTTGACATATTTTCAATTTACAATCTCATTCTGTAGCTTGTCACGTGGCAGGAAGGCATGATGTAAAGCCTATTTTTTCCCCTCACTGCATTTACAGCATATTGAGTGTTAATGGGTGCGGGACTATGTACAAAAAATACATTCCTCTGTCAATTTTTCAGGTTAGCTCAAGACAAGAAAATCATACTGTAATAACCTGCTTTCTATACAGAGAACATATTTTTTAAGCCAAGTTGTTATGATGCACTGCAGCTTGTTTAGCTGCTAGAGGTATCACTGAAAAGCAGAATGAAGTTCGTCCAGGTTCACTGCAGCATAGTTTCTTCTCTTTGGCTATAAAAGGCTCAGGTCTCTTGTCTGTTGGGAAGAGAAAGGACAGAAAAGGGGCAAAGAAAAAAAAGTAAAAATACATTTTTCCCCTTTTTTTGTTTGGTTGGTTGATCACAGGCTGCCTCTTGGAGTAAATGTCTTCAAAAGATTTAAAGTAACCTGGTTTCCTTCCATCCATGGTAAATTTAGTACTCCAAAAGCTTTTTTCCCCTTTTTTTTTATCACAAGAACTATGTAGAGCTAAGTGTTGCTTAAAATAGCAGCACTTTAGATTCTCCTCACACAGGCTTACTTTTTTCTGTTTGGTGCAATAAATTAAGGAAGGTTTTCATTTGTTAGCCAAATGAAATTCTCTGTTTTTTATTCGTTCAGTGTTGCTGGAAACGGATGTAGGTTTACTGTATATTGTGAGAGGATGTGATTGATGAGAGGGGACTACGTGACTGGAAACAGTTGACAGGTTTAGTGGAAGACCAGGTTTAGAGGCTTTCTTTATTATAAGCTTGTGTTCACACTCCACGCTCTGTTGGTCATGTTTGTGTGCATGCTAAAAGCATGAAATCATGCTGATTTGTAACAGGAAATATTACATTTTAATTTCAAGTTTTAATCTGTTTTTTTTTTTATTATTGTTTGATTCTTTTAGCTTGGGTTTGGAATTGTTTTTATTTTTAATGTCTTTTTTTGGTTTCTTTGTCACGTCTTATTACCATTTTTGGTTTATTAAGACGAGGATTACTATAATTTGCATAATTCCAGAGATTAACGAACTTGATCCCAAAACCTTTACAATTTTTGTTATATTTTAAAATCTTTATTTCTTGGATTCTTGAAACCATATATGTCTTTAGTATTTAGGTTCTCTCTAAAGCAAGTACAATATTGACCCAGAGGGTCAGGGGTGCATTTGCTAATCCTGTCACATGATACTAATCTGGTCACAAACAGTTGGTCTCTTAAGCAGAGATGTGACATTTGTGTACTGATCATTTATGATTTCAAACACAACACTTCCCTTAGTGGCTTTTACAAAGTATATTAATATTCTGTGGATGAAACTGCGTGAATCTTAAAAATATGTATTGTGAAATATAATACTGGAAAAGTATGTAGCTGTTTTTCTAAACACCTCCAATAAAAATACCGTGCTCAGTTATTTGGTTCTCCAAGAACTTACAAGTAGACTAGTTCACCAAATTTGTAATAATCCAGAGCTGATGAGGATTTTTTTTTTCACTTTTAAATATCATGATTCTTTTCATTTAATCATGTTTTTAAAAATCAGCACAGTCATGTGTACAGTAAAAACATTATCCATCCATGGTAAAGCTTCTAGATGTAGCCATACTTTCAGCACTGTGGTATAGAGTGATACAACTTGAGTTGGGCTTATGTCTGCAGAAGGTTTGAATTAGCACAAAAAACAAAGACGCTTTCGGATCTGCAGGTCGACCCTGAGTCAACAAGGCATGGGAGGGTTTTTCACCAACACCTAACTAGGGACAGATGAGAATCGTGAAACAGCATCTGCTTAGGAGCTTTTGCTGGTATGAAACAACTGCCTCATATCAAACTTTCCATTCTTCTTTATTTGCCATCATGTCTCTGTGTGTTTGCTTACGTGAGCACTTCTTTGTGCATCAACGGTCAGCTTTACATTTTTTGGATGTGCACATTAGCTTGTTTCACTCTACATTAGCCTTTTTGCTGCAGGAGCGGCTGGGTTGAGTGAACCTTGTGATGTGTTCCAGCCAAATGTGGGCCTGCATGTTCGCCTTTGTTTTCCATGTGCCTGCTCTTCCATGAGCGCACCTGAGCTTTGAAGCTGCCTCTTGTCCAGAAGAGCCGTATCTCTGTGCTTGTGTTTGTGTGTGCTTGTGAAAGTGGAAAAAAAGAGAGAGACATTGATGCAGGGAGGCAAAAATAGTGAACAAAATTGACTTTGATCACATTTGAGTGTCACTAATGTCTTGCTCCTCTCTGTATGAACATCTGAGGAGGCATCACAGGTAGAGATGAGACCAAGTGGTGAGCAAAGGAAAGGCTTCAGTTTATTGTCTTTTTAAACAGTGGTTTAGCAATATTTCTAAGCTTGAGATTTACAGTTTTAATTGCAAGTTATTGTTAGCTCACACCTGAGTGTAAATCATGTTAAACATCCTGCTTTCGGCACTAATCGATCCTGACAGGCGTCTAAGGACTTTCAGAAGGAGTGAGCGACTAACATCTATACTAGTACGTATTATTCTTTTGAATGGTATACCAGCTTTAGGTGTTTTGTGTGTTTTGCACATAGATTTTGCTATGAGTTTTTGCATGAGATTGTGGTGAACCCTTGTGGCAAGAACAGTCAATGTTGTTTCCTTCAATATACTTCAGAATTCATTCTGTTTTCCTGACTTAATATCACTGCTGGTTTTACAGATATTTTACCTTGATCCTCTTGTTGGCTTGAACTATCCTTTGTAGAGGTCATCCTTTGTTTGCAACCCTGAACACATGTCTGCTGCTCCTAGCTTGTGGTATTTTTGCCTTGTTGGATTATGTTTGTTGGGAATTAACTCCTCAGACCACCAACACTGCCAGCAAGCCCTACTCCAATACCGAGGAGGAAAGACACAGAGGAAGTAATCATTAGGGGAGCTAGATCGGGGGAATGTGATTGCTCAGTTTGTTTGGAAAAGGCAGGGTGTGTCTCGGCCTTCATGTGCTCTCAATTATATGTACTTATAACAGTAGACTTAGAAAACTTTAATAAAGTCACACACTGCTTCATCATTTCATGTTTATCCTGTGGCCTGCTTTAATAATGCATAGGCTATGTTGTTTCCTGGAAACAGAGGTAAACTGAAACAATACAAGCTGAGATTGTTGTAACCTGTGGGAAGGGTCTGGTTTAGGAAGTCATAAGAAGTTAACTGAATGGGTTTTGTGGTTTCTTGTGAGGTGACTTATCAACCAAAAAACACTGGTGGTGTTTTTTAAGTAATAAATCTCGATAATTTATTGCCACAATTTTATGCCTCTAACTTTTTTTATTTTTCAATAACATTTTGCACACGTTGTTTTGTGCAGGCTTCGAGAGACCTTTTTTAACGTCGATTGTAAAAGAACACGTTTTATCCTAATATATAATAGCCATTGCCATTTTATTCTAAAATATTATAATTTTAAATACCACTGTACTCGTTGAGTAATGTACGTTTCACCATCAAAGTGAGCATTCAGCATCAACAGGGACAGCGGTGTCGCTTCTCCTTATTGTATCCCAGGCTGTTTATTCCTAAGAATTACAGGGGGGGGGGGGGTTGTAAGGAGAGATAGAAAAAGATATGAAACGTATCTTAAAGAGCACAATGCAAATATAATATACGAATGACACATTTCTAACAAAACTACAGTTCTATATTATAGAAGTGCGTGTAAATGAACGATATCCCGGATATTTTTACAGTTGTGCACCCCTACACTGGGGAATGGTCCGGTCCGAACATACACGACACAGCCGTTGCTCACAGAGCCGATAGCAGGGAGAGGTTTACTCAGCCTTCCATAGCCATTGCCGCACACCGTCCCAGTGATGCCTACTCTCCTCAAGTTTTCATCCAGTGGTTAACGACCGAAAGCCAAAGCGAGGGGGTCTTATTTGATAGCTTTTTTTCAGCTTGACTTTCTTCCATGACTCCAAACCTGGCTGGACTATCATTAGCGTTTCAGGCACCGCAGATAAGATAATGAACTTTGGACTTTTCGCACGGCTTTTCGTGACATGTTTCCCGTCGTCCTGGATAAAATAAAATAACAACGTAGCCCGGCGTGGCGGCAGCTGGGCGAAAATTCAAGTGGACGGAAAATAGCGCACTCACCCAAGTGATTATCAAAACAAATACGGGAACAACTTTAAACCTGCTACTATTGAAGCGGAATAGCAGTGTAAAATGTCCTCGAAAGCTTCAAATAAGGTGGGTATCTGGCCCGATAAAATTCAGGACTGAACATTATGCTGCTGGCTTATGTAATGTAATGTAACGTGCGTGAAAGGCCTAACAATGCTGCAGTGGAGAAAACGGTTAATTTAGACTGTAGCTTAGCAGGATAAGTTTAGTGACTGCTGGTAGTGGGAATGTAATATGCGCAATGGTGGTGTCTTTTATGCCTGAGTATGTTGCTTTGAGTTTATTTAGAAGCCAACACCTGCTTACACAGGTTCCGACCAGCTGTACTGTTTTTAGGGTGCTAGGTTTAAAAAAGCTGATTTATACTTTAGCTGTTGAAGAGCTGTCAATGATAAGTCACCAGCTATGTTTATTGCAGGTCTCAAGTGAGTACCTGTTGATACAATGGAGTCTTGGTTTTATGAAAGCAGGGACAGGAAATCCTCATGGATCTCAGAAATAACTGAACCTCTGAGGAAGGATTTATGCAATGTGATGATATTTTTACATCCCAAAAACCTCAGACTATAGCAGATCATAAGCTACATAAGAACAGCTACCCAGTTGCAGCCCACTTCGGGAGTGTTTCTAGGTTTTCATAGTCATCAATAAAGTGGTGAAAACGATAGTAAAGAATTGACACATGTTTTCAGAAGTGAGATCTTTAGAAGATTATTATGACTGGACTCTGAATTAGATAAGTGGGGCTAATTTTGGGGCATCCTTCCACTCACTTGTCCCAGCTGTCTGCTGTCCACTCGTTATTGTAAAGAACTGATGAATGAGAATATGCCAGGACTTAAATACTAGTTTTATATAAAATATAATAAGACGATAAGGTCAAGTGAGGTACTTAGAACAATCTGCATTTCCACAGATAGATAATGTGATTTTTCACAGTGGTTTTTTTTGGGGGGGGGGGCTAAAGGATCAGTCTGCATAGATTTCTAGTTCTTCACAAGTGTTGAAAAGTATAATTTTTATATATATATAAATATATAAATATAATTTTTCTGTTTTTTCTCACTTTTATAAGTAAGTATGTGAAGTTTGACCAACTGAGGTAGTGATATTCAGGTTTGGGCGGTTGTTCCAGTTAGCCGAAACCAGTTTCATCAAGTCAACTGATGACGTTGCGCTGTACAGTTCATGATGGCTGTGGTCACACCTTGGCATACAACTTACTATTACACCTGCAGTGGAAAACAAGTGGTGTTTAATGTGTTACTAAGTGACACCATTGTTTAAATGTTTCTTATTTTGCTTCTTTTTAGTTCCTATGATCTTGAAAAGTTATATTGAAACAGTTGTCTTTTACCACAATCGTTAAGAGTTTCACACATAGTTATTTTCCTTCTGTTCAAAGTGATACGGTGAGACCTGGATAGCAAGTCTGTCTGCAGTTCTTCTCTCAGGATGGTCATTTACAGAGCACACTCTGCTGTGTCATATTCACGGCTTAATCTTGTATTATGAAAATATATTTAACCTTGCATTGAGTTAGTATAAACACTAACAGTAAGGACTACTTTTTCTGTATCTGTTTCTCATTGAAGAATTTACTGCACTCAGTTGGAGTGTTTATAGTAGATTAACAGTGGCTCTCATTTTACTCCAAACAAGAACAGATCCCATTTCCTGATTGTTGATGGGCAGAAGTGGCAGCTGAGGCCAGTGGACACCCTGTTTACTCCTTTGCATAATAAGGAAAACTGCATTTGTCCTGTTTTCATGGTAGTAGAACATGTTGTAAAAATGAATTAATAAAGTAATGAATGTTGACGTAGATTAAAAAGCTGGTTGATTGTGACAATGCAAGATTAAATCAATTTCAGTCTTACTGTATGTCATTGTTTTAAGGAGCACTGCAATGCAGCAATTTCCAGTTTCCCATCTGGGAAAGTATTTCTGATTCTAAAGCACAACTTGTCTTCTGCAGTTCATCAGTCAGTATCCACATACAAATTCCAACCTGATGAGAAGTAATAAAATACCATGACACCAATATTAGTCATGTTTCAAGTAAATCTAGTTGATGATGAGCTGTTAAAGAATGTCACTGTGCAGTCTTACAGGAACAGCAGTAATATTTGTGGGTGTGTTGGTCACTTGTCAGGTCAGAAGATGTGAATCTTTATCGTTCTCACAATTTGTTAGATTAGTTTAAATTACTTTCTTAGCAACTTTGGTAGGTGTGTTAGCCTGCTGTCTTAGAGGCTCTAGTCTAAATATCTGAAACTTAGTAAGTTTCACTATTTGGTTACAGTTGACTTGTTAATGAGTTTTAAGCATCTCATTTGATTTCTTCACAAGTATATGCACATTCATCTAGTTTTTCATGAATTAGTACTTCCATATAAATGCCAATTCAATTTTACAGAGTGCTTCATAAAGTCAGATGACTGTCTTTAATATAAAAAGCTGCATCTTTTCAGGTTGCCTGTTTGAGAAACCTCGTCAGAGCTGTACATACAGATAAGTTGCCTCAAACGTCCACATATAACTACTTTACCAGATTTCTTATCAAGTCTTTGACTTTGGCTTTAGTTTGGCCCTAGAAGGCAAAATTAGTCAAATTTGGGATTAGAGCAGATTATATTGCCAATACAAGGTCTCCTGCAGCTAGCAAAACCTGGGATTGTTGACAGTGTCTTGTTAATTCTCGGCTGATTATTCAACTGGTTTTGTTGTTTGAGGATGCAGAGTTAAGTCAGGGTGAAAATACTTAATGTGGTTCCCCATATTAGTTGTAGTGCCTTTGGAAGGCTGATTTTAACACTAAAATTAACACTAAATTTAACACTAAAATACATTTTATATGTAGTATGTGGTGCCCACTCCCAATGTCTGACGATAAAAGTGTGCCCAAATGTCAATTTGTTATATTAAGTGTATTTACTTGCAGCTGATGTGTGTTCCTCCACTATATTGGCCAATATGTCACATTTATTTAAGTTTAACAGTTTAGCTACATTTAACTATTTTTGTGTCTTTTTCTTCTTTGTTTTTATAGGGAGTTAAATGTAATGTAGTAGCATATCTTGCAGCATTTTATCTTCACTGGATCCTGAAAATGGCCATCAATAATTATATATCCAAATTTTGTTTGGTTTCAAAACTAAATTATGCTTTCACTGTATTGATGCAAACTTCCTCACATCAGTACTTGTGCTGTTGCACAATAGAGCGAATTGACAGCGTGTCAGAAGGGTAGCCTGATGTTTTGATTTGTCAGTGTTTTTACAAGTAAATTTTAAATCTTAGATGTACTATACACTACACTTTATTTGTTTGTACAATAAAGCTTTGTATTGGCCATTAAAGTTCTCCCTATGGCATTAAGGAAAACATTGTTTTTTAGACTTTATTTCCAAAATTGCTTTAGATTCAAGCTGGATTCTTGACCCATGAATTAATAAGTCATCATTTTTTTCAACCCATTCAAGGCACTTTACATTTTTCTCTCATAAATAGATGATTCAATTAAACAACCAACCAGGGGAATCAAAAGACTGTGATTTAAAAAACTATGCAATACTCAAACTGCTTAGGGTATCTGAATCACCATTACAGTTAACAGTTATAAAGATATAGAGGAGACCGTATGGCTGTGTCTATTTAGGGACATATTTGTTCATCTATGTAAAATTATTTATTTGACTAAATCAAAAGTGGAAATTATTGTATTGCTTTTATTTGACTTGAAAATAAATAAGTTTGCATGACTGTAAGAATGTAAAAACTTTAAATAGAAAATGAATCAACCATTAGATTCTACTAGACTAATTTAAAACTTGATTAAGTAGTGTTGGCATCAGTTTTAATGTATTACAGGAAATGTGCTTTAGTCTGTTTTATTGGCATTCAGTCATTCCTGCCTGCTTTAGTAAATGTACACAAAAAAAATTAAATGTAATTTAGACAACAGTGGTCCTTCCAGCCTTTAAACTGGTGTCTTTTGGTTGAAATGAGCCCAAAATGCATTTGCATGGAGGAGGTTGTATTAATTAGAGTCGCACAGCGGGCCAAGAAAAGCCTCTATTTTGCTTTGATGATTACACATCTCCATTTACATCACTGAGGAGGGAAAGGCAATTAGAGAACCAAGCGTTAGAGAGAGAATAAGAGACCTGATGATGTTTTTGTTCTGTGTCCTATGGTCCCCATAGTAAGCTCCAAGTGATTACCATAGCAGGAAGAAGCTAATATCTGGTGTCTTTGACAGGAAGCTAAACCTTACATTTATACAGCATTTATCCAATCTTTCATTAATACATTTTAAGAAGGCTTTTCTGCCAATTTCAGCCTTTAGTCCATTTGTGTGAAACTTCCTAACATGCAGAAAGAGTACCTGAAAACAGATTGGCTACATTTCAAAAACTGCATTATTTAACATGTCTGATGTAAACAGGCGGTGGAGTCAAATGCTTTGTGGATGGTCACTTATAGAGCATGTCACAGGAAATACTCTTGGGTACAATCATGGTGGTTTTGAAAACAACACATGGCAGAGGGTGATGTATGTGCATTCTGCACTTTTTGTCTGCTGCAGCTATGAAGGTTGTGTTGAGGACCACATAAGACACTGTCAGCCTCACTTAAAAAGAAGACAACATTTGAATCTAATCTAAATCTTTGATTATAGGTCCTTGATTCAAATCCTCTTAGCCCCCAAGGAGAGCAGGTGTGAGCTGTTTCTGCGTAGGCTGAGAGACAGGCCAGTTGCCCATACTAAAGGCAGCAGCTGGGAGTCTTTTGGCTCAGCTCTGCTTCAGTTTTTTGGCTAGCTTTCTGTGGCTCTGGCCTGGCTCTGGTGTTCATGTAATTTATTTAGTCTATGGCATGTTTGGGCAAAGGCTTATGGAGCAGAAGAAACGTAAACTTACCTAACACACGGAGAAGGGTTGAAAAAGTATGTTGGAAAAAGTGAAGCTGTAATAATCAAACTGGGCTCCTTGCTAAATATCAATTTCTGCCATAGCAAAAACATTAAGAGAGAGCACAGTTTGTGTTTTTCAGGGCCTGGGGACTTAATAGTGTGACAGCTATCAAGGATATCTGACCTGCTTATTTTGTCAACTCTGGAGGGAAATCCAGGCCAGATACACACAGCTGGAAGCAGGTGGATAGCAGATAAAGTAGAAGAAGGAAAAACAGAAAATGCCTTCTGAGAGAGGAGGGGTTATTGCAGGGGTGAAATGGAGAAAGGAAGGAGTGGGAGGGAGAGATGCACTGGCTATAATCTGAGTCACATGGCAGTTCTTAAAAAGACTGCAGCTCTTTTCTATAATCACAGAATTATAGCTCTCGGACTTGCATGTTAATATCTGTTTAAATTGAATACAAATGCAACACTAAAATACAATGAATTAAATTCCCATGGCTTGTGTAGGTTGAATGCCTTTATAGAAGCTGTGACCTTGCAAAACAAACTACACATTTTATTTTGCAATGTGCTTGAATTATTTAGAGCTTGAAGTCATTCAAAGTATAGTTCAGTACCTAACTGCTTTATTGAAACAGCAGCACATAATGTTTTGGTGATATTGTCCACCCCAACTCTAAAGTAGCTATTAAAAAAAAAAAAAAAAAGACACATTGAAGTACTCCATGTGCTAAAATAATAACCTATTGTACTTTTTTAATTGATAGCTGGAAAGTTTAGAAGTTTGCCTAAACAGAGACTGCCAGATGTAGTGCTGTTTTTTTTTTTCTTTTAGGCCAGAAAAGCAAGTTGTAATAGGCAGCAGGAAGTTTATAACCCCCCTTTCTGTTTTTTTATATTTACCTGACTACCTATTATGTCATGGGCCTCTCTTGGAAAGACCAGACTGGAATTATTTGTCTACTTGAGTTTCTTTCCTTCATGTTGGGCTGTTGATAGAACAGCTTAGAACATATCTAACTCATCTGCTGATGTGCATATGTGATATTAAAAGAAATGTCTCTTAGGTTGACTGATGTTAAGCCCCATATTCCTTACCATATAGCGAACAAGGGACATTTCAGGTTAACACTGCATCTTTTAAGGTAGAGCAATGCATGATTGGTCTCTGCAAGAATTTATCATTCCCAAAACAGGAATAAGGGATTTGACACAGGGTGTTTTGTGTATGTGAGCCAGAGCGAGAAAAGTAGTGGGAAGATACAAGAGGGAGTGCATGTGGCAGCCGAGGCTCAGCTGGTTTGAGAAGCGAGAAAGAGAATGGAACAGATTCATCCCAAGGCTTGTTGCCCTACATGCCTCTACACACTTTATGTCTGCCATGTGTTCATTTGCGTATCTTTTCCACAGTAATGGAAGCACTGTCTTTTTCTTTCTCTCTTTTCTTCGTGTCTTTGGAGTCACGAGTCTGTCAGGGACACTGGAGATTTACCTGAAATAAATGGCAAACATATAGTACAGGCATTTTAGTTTTGATGATGTGTGTTTTTCTTTCTTTTGTGAAACACAAATTGGCCAGTGTTTGGATAAATGAGGCTTTTCATTCGTGGATTACCAGTTTTACCAATTAGCAGTTACATTTTTTCGTGCCAACATATATTTACAGTGTCTACAAGCAAAACCAAAAGGAATCAGTCTTATAAATTCACTAAATGACTTTCAGCTATTGTTCTTTCCAACATTAACAGGCATGTTCTTTCTTTTACACACTGTTTTAGATGTAAACTCAACTTTCTGTGTGATGTACAGTCATCACATCAGACTGCTGTGTGAGAGAGTAGATTTTATTTGATTTTATTTTACTGATTTTATGATACTTTAGGTTAGGGCTGGGCGATGAATTTTAATCTCAATTACGATCTGGGTTTTCAACTATCATAAAATTGAAATCATCTGATTTTTTGCTCTTTCACAGTTTACTCTTGTGCTGTTTTCAGTTGCAAATCGAGCGCCACCGGCATTGCAGCTCTCTGCTGTAGACTCCTCCCACAGCCCCAAACACTTTGGTTTTATTCAACACGCATTGTCAGCACCTCAAGTTAGAGTAAAGAGTTGCGACTAAATAATCCACCAGCTCCCAGAGACACAGAGAAATAACAAACATTATAAATAAACATAACTTTTTTTTTTCTCACCAAAAACCAGTACTCGATTAACACAGTGAGCAACCCGGGATTTAGAAACTCATCAACACTTAGGGCAAACGGCATAACTTGCCATCTTGTCATCATTTTAGTTAAGTGTCTCTCCCTGCCCTATATGATGAGTGTTGTGAGGGTTTTGTCAAGGACGTGGCTACAGTCCAGTGTTTCGCCACCACTACGGACCTGTGGTCAAGCCGCACTATAGCCATATATAACTGTCACGCTACATTTTATTGACACGGATTTCAACGTTTCACATTATTAAAGCGAATAATAAATAATTGTGTTAAATAATTGAGATCTCAGTTTCAATCGAAATAATTGAGATTATTATTTTTGCCATAATCAAGCAGCCCTACTTTAGGTTAGTGGAGTCATCTTGTATAGAATTTAAAACATCTTTATTCCATATTATCAATGTTTTTCCTACAGTTTAAAGCCTTGTTCAGACATGACATTTCCTCATCCAAATACATGCTTAAGCCCTACTCTGCTCTCTTTGGTATGGAACTGGGAAATCCTATTACACAATACCAGTCAAAAGTTTGGAAAAACTTCCCCATTAAGACAAATGGGAAAGTTTGTCCAAATTTTGAGACTAATGATTGCACATACAGTTTTAAGACCTGCTACGTCAGAATTTAGTTGATTTTAATTATCTTTCTTACTAAAACCTAGAACTGACAGCAACTTTTCGAAAGTGAAAAATAAGCAGTTTTTAATTTTTTTTTTTTTTTTTAATAATTATGATGTATTGGAAAATTTAATGGAGTTCTTATCTATAGACACTTTTGTTTTCCTGGTCTGTTGTTTTACTGTATATGTTTTTTTGGTTTACTTTGTTGTTTGTTTTTTTTTGGTTTGTGGTGCAAGCCTTGAAAAGTGGGTCTTCAGCAACCAGCCAATAATAGCATGCAGGGTGTGAAGATTATGAAAACTTATCAGCGTTCTTCACTGCTGGCTCCTGACTGTCTCATCCAAACTTTTTTAACTCTGTTCACCAGTCACAGCAGACTGTGTTTCCCTCTGTTCCCTCGACTGATCCAGTCTTGCATCAGCTATAGGCCAGCTTGCAGAGCAACAGAAATTTAGCAGAGGCTTCTTGCTTTAACATGACTTCAGTTTTTAATGCCCTTACCATTCCTAATTCTTTAAAATGAGTAGTGTGTGTACTTTTTGCTCATAATGAGGATGTCCATGCCAGTGACAAACTAGTCTATGTGTCTGGCTGTAATGCTACTGTATGTGTTGCCATAGGTATAATGTGTGTCATCTGACACAATCAATGGTTGATTGTGATGAAACTGTTAATGAACAGATCTGTTAATAAAACCTGGCAATATCACAACATTGAAAGTTTTTAAGTACACACACACACACACACACACATACACATACACATATATATATATATATATATATATGTGTGTGTGTGTGTGTGTGTGTGTGTAATGTTATAAGTACACTAACAAATGTGTTTCCATCATTTGTGTTTAAAAAAAATAAATAAAGACCATTACACATTTGCTGCAGGACATCTGTACACATTGTAATTAGTTTATTAGATCCTCTGGAGGGTGTATGGTGCCTTTGTAACCCATTTCTTTTTAGATGTAATTTCCTAGATGTATTGTCTGCTTTCTCTGTGTATCTTATTAAAGAATACATGTACCCCCCCCAGTCTCTCACCCCTTGGTGAAATGGTAATGATGTTGCCAGTTAAGTGCTGGGAAAGTGGATGCTCCTCCAACAGTAACTCATTAATTCTCTATAGATTCTGCTCCACAACATGCCTATTGTAGCACAGTCCTCAGACGGCATGGGAATGCCATTGAGTGGGCTTGGCCTCTTGTTTTATAGCACCATGTGACTCTGCACTCTGATTTGTGGTTCAGAGTTGCATAATAAAAAAGTTGTGAAATTTGAAAGACTTTTTTTTTTTTCTTTTTGTTTTTTTTTTTGTTTTTGTGTGTGTCAAATAGCACAAACTTTTTCAGTATTCCCAGCACAACACATGCTTTTCTTTTACGTGTGAGCTGCTTGGTATTTACATTCAACAATCTTTTATTTATACTTGCCGTGTTTATATTACATTAGTTGCATGCTGATACTTGCTTTAACTATAAGTGTTAATTGAATACCAAAAAAAGACATAGAGATTTTTGAGCTTGTCATGTCAGGGGTGTAGATGTACCATACTTTATTTAAGACTTGGTTTGACTCTTAGCCTGAGCTGTTTCCTTTAAAGCATTTACCAAATGTGTCTCTTGCAACATAACTCAAAACATGGCAACATGAGGTTTCTTGTGATGACAAACATAGGAATTTAGGTTGCTTTAACACAACAAATAAAAACAAAAATGTGTCTAAGCAATGTCAATATTTCCACTTGGCTTTCAATTTATTATTTCTTTACAGTGAATGACGTTGTGTGTCTTAGTTTTCTAATAGAAAATTGCCCTAACCCCAGTTACTTTTATATTTCATTAAGTTGGTTTTCATCTTTGACCATGCTTTCATCTTTTGTTGAATAGCATTTGACTGAAGAAGATGGAAAATATATTTGGAAAACATATTGAAACAAAGGGAGGTTTTGGCTGAAACAGCATGTGGTGTGGAAAAGGGAGGGAATTTGTGAGAAGTGAGAAACAAGCAAGTGAAAGAGGTAGGCCTTGCCTCCTTATCTGCACATTCCTGTAGAGTGTGTGCTTGTGTGTGAAGGGAGGGGTAGGTTGGAAATGCTGATAGTTGTGTGAACAATGATTGGCTGAATCCACTTCTAGTGCTGGATCTGGTTGTCATTCTCAATGCCTTGACTCATAGTTTGTTTTTACACACACAAAAATAAAGCTCAGTTGTTTACAGACTACCAGATACAGCAGGCCGGGGGGGACAAGTGTATCACTTGTATGTCCTTGCAACATTAAGGATTTTCCCATCTCATATGCACTTCTTCCTATCAAACCACATACACCGATTGCAGTAAACAAGTAAAAATATGATAACCCAATAACTGGTGATAATGCTGACTATTAAACACATTAGTTGGTACCATCTCATCCACCAGATCTTTTTTATCCACCTATACATGACGAAATCTTTAACCTATTTTCTTAATTTGATAATGACTGGAAAAATAGATAAAAAAAAAAAAAAAAACACACTGTCCTAGTTTTAAATAACCAGTAAAAGTACAGACCTATTCATTCATTGCATGTTACTGGCCTTTGATATTTGCCACCCAGCCCTTCACAAAGAGGACAGCATAAAACCTTTTTCAACCCTGAAGTAGATGGCTCACTCCTTTTGAGAGTGGTTTGGCTTCAACTCTTAACCTCTTGGAAAGCAAGTCTGTCTTATTTGAAACTTTGAAATTCTTGTGAATTTCATTAACTAACGAGAATGTTTGTGGGAAAATGGAAAGTCAGAATCTCACCAGAAGTTACTATTCTCCTTTGTGACCTCAACACTTCCTGTCTCTAGGCATACAACAATTAGTGGGGTTGAGCTGGGATGACTTTGCTGCTGGATAAGCAATGTTAGCCTAGCCTAGCTGTGCGTTTGGGTCAGTGGATAGCAATGAACAGCTCACTGCACATCAGCTCTGTGAAACTACACTTTGGTTGGTGAAAATAATCAGAACCTGCACCTGATCCACAGCCTAAGATAAAGTTCCCATTGTACTCATGTGGAAAGGCATTACACTGACAAGCATATGAGATGCATATGGATGTTGCATAGTAAGTTTTTAAATTCAAATTATTTCAAGTATGAATGATTTACATGAGCAGTTCCTTTGCGTAGGCCATCAACAGATTAATTGAACTGATTTATTTTAAATGACAAAATCTTTGCAGCTATCAGGCCATTACACAAACTGTACATTGGCAGGGGTTAAAACCTGGAGCCTGAATTTATTCACTGTGGATGAGTTTGATTTCGCAATCCAAGCCACAGTTAAAGCTTTATACTTGACTTCCATTTAAGAAAATCTTTGGTTGGATTAAAGATTGTTTTGTCATGTTTGAGTTAGAAGACTGCTGCACCAGTAAAACAGTGATTATTCATGGATATTCTTTGCTGCTTAACTGTTTCTTTCATCTGTCTATGAATGGTCACAGTATGAACCATGTGTGCTGACATGACAGTTTTTATCCATCCATCCATTTCTGCTTTCATGAGACAGCAGCAGTAGACTTCTAGAGGGAAGCACCGCTCAGATTAACGTTTTAATCCAAAAGCCCGGATTATAGGTTTTCTATTTTATTCCTACCCTCTCTATTCTAGCAGTGATTCAGTGTCAGATAATTTTCAGTCAGATGTGCATTCGTATTAGTGTGTATATTTTGTATGTTTTGTTGTGGATAGTCCTGATTGAAATATCTGCTCTATCACAAAGCTGTGGGACAGAGTAGTGCTGCTGTTTGAAACTAATTAACTCAAACATATTTGAGCATGTCAGCACAACAGTACATCACTGCTGACTGAGGCTGTGCATCATCATCATCATCATCATTTGCCTATTGGCTACTTGCCCTTATCTGCACACCAGTGTGTGCATGCGCTTACAGCTCTCTCTCCTCCCATCACAAAAACAACCTGCCCCGAAAAATGAACTGCTGAGTTCATCTGTTTAACACTTAAGGTGATGGCAGCTGTTTTGTTGAGGTTGTTTTTAATGTGCGTTACATGAGGTTGCAGAACACTGTAATCTGAAAGACAGGATGTAAAAACTTCGACTAGCGGCTTAAGCATGGCATGTGCTTGCTGTTGAGTGCTTGCCCCCCAGAAAGACAGTGTGTGTGTCTATAATTATGCATTTAATGTTCTTCTTCTTTACCCTTACGTTTGGGTCCAATAAAGGGAGAGTTGAGGTTGGTATGGATGGGATAGCTCTAGTGATGGGTTAAGTCCCATTCAGATGTGCACTGCTTTCCATTAATCGAACGGCAACTACACATCACAGTGTCACGTTTGAATAAACTCTCTGGTGCTTTAATTTTCCATAACATTTTGCTATAGCAAACTGACTAATCACTCTCAGTGTGACACAAGAATAAACCACTTCAGTCGCAATACTGCAGTAATTGTGGCTTATTGTGTCATTAAATAATTCTGTCCAAACTTTCCTACTTGATGGATTTACTTATATTGAACAGCTGCAACACTTGGTTGTTTTTCAGTGTTTGGAATGGATAAGAAAAAAAGTTTGCTTCAAAGTGTTTGAGTTTCAGCTTTAGCTTCTGCCTGACTATATATCAGAATATTCAATTGTGCCAATGAAGTTTTCATTCAGTGCAGTGTGTTTCTCGGTTCATGATGAATTTTTATGATAAATGACGTGCTAGTATTTATGAGGAGTGTGTTTATAGAAGTGCTTTTAAAGTTACCGTAGTGCAGTTAAAAATTCATGCATATAACATAAATTCACTTGACACACTAATATGAATTGTTAACATGTTGTGGGAACACTAACTCTGA
Organism: Melanotaenia boesemani; assembly: GCF_017639745.1. NCBI lineage: Eukaryota > Metazoa > Chordata > Actinopteri > Atheriniformes > Melanotaeniidae > Melanotaenia > Melanotaenia boesemani. The sequence goes on along the minus strand of NC_055682.1, from coordinate 18,791,792 downwards.
GGATTTTAGTGATACATCTTCATGGAATTACAGTTCAAGTATGTTTATATGAAGCTTTCTCTTCTCTTCTCTTCTCTTCTCTTCTCTTCTCTTCTCTTCTCTTCTCTTCTCTTCTCTTCTCTTCTCTTCTCTTCTCTTCTCTTAAGAAGATAAGCCAGATAAGTTATAAGATGGGGTTAACTTTACCAGAACAATTTTTTGGTAGTTTGCAGGGATTTCTCTGGATAGCTGTGGCTATTTCCTGCAAACAGGAAGTGGACTGCTTTCCTGTGGGGTCGTGGCTGCTCTTGTTCACATCCTGCCTCAAGCTATCAGAGAAGGCCAGACACACTGACCTAAAGCTTTGTCAGGACTTTGCCTCATACTTGTTGTCACCAAGACACTGACTTTTGCATAGCTTGTCGCTCAGTATTCATCCCTAAATAACCTAATGTTGATAAGAAATTGTTCTTACTCTGTTACAGAAAGGTCAGTGTTGTGCTGTTAATGTTTTGTTCTCGACCTCTCCCACATATTCATCTCATGTATTTTTTTTTATCAAAGAGAGCTTTTTGGACAAAGTATTTGATGCGCCCACTGTGAAGCATTCCTGTGGTTCCAATAAAGGGAAGGTACATAAGGGAAGTGTTGCGTAATGGACAACTGGACAACGATTTCATTGGTTCTGTACTGATAAAGATCTTGTGTTTTCCTTCTTCTAATCCTCTCCCAAGCCCATGACATTACTCATAAGATTTATTGTCATTGTCTCCTGCTGCTTTTTCAGCATCCTTTTTCTTTTAGCATAGTACGTACATAAAAATGAAAGGCTATTAAGGAGGAGAGAGGTGGGGATATTGTGTTTTTTTTTTTTTTTTTTTTTTTTTTTTTAAGTTTAGAGACCTCACTTGCAGAAGGATTAACAGAAAAAAATTATTGTAAGTAGTTTCATACACTTCATCTGAGTTTTGAAGTGTTTTTCCCTTAAGTTTAGTCATACAAAAGATGCACTTGAGCATTGTGCAGTTACTATGTAATATATTACACTAAAGTACCTCGTGGCTTCACAGTCGACTGTATGCCAACGCATTTTCTGAGCATTCAGTGGTTATTTGCAGTTTTCTGTGCTATGCATTGGGTCTGCTTGATTATGGGAAAAATGATAATCACGATTATTTTGATTGAAATTGAGATCTCGATTAGAGAAAGAGAGACAAGGAGGGGATATTTGAAGCGTTATCTGTGGTAATACAGACTAGTTTCTTTCCACCAGGTCCCAGTAGCTATTGTTTGTCTCAGAGTAGCAGCCATGTTCTGCCCGGTGTGATCTAGAAAAAATTTGTCTTGAGACATTTCGTTTTCACGTTGAAATCTGCATCAGTAAAATGTAGCGCCACATTTATATACGGGTCTATGGTGCGGCTTGACCACAGGTCCATGGCGGTGACGAAACATTGGACTGTAGCCAAGTCTTTCACAACACTGATCTTACAGGGCGGGAGAGACACTCCACTAAAATGGTGTCAAGATGGCAGTAATACCGTTTGTGTTAAGTGTTGATGAGTTTCCCAAATCCTGGTTTGTTCACTGTGTTAATTGAGAAAAAAAGGTTATGTTTGTTTATAACGTTTGTTGTCTCTCTGTGTCTCTGGAAGCTAGTGGATTATTTAGTCGCGACTCACAAAAATTGGAACATTTTTCTACCTCATCGCGTTCCATAGAAAATGAACGGAGAAGGAGTGACGTCGCCTCCCGTGTGTCCAGCCCTTAACTGGCGAGGCGTTGGCAACTCGCGCATAATAAAACCAAAGCGGGTGTGGCTGTGGGAGGAGTCTGCACCAGAGCACTGCAATGCCAGTGGCGCTCAATTTGCAACTGAAAACAGCACAAGAGGAAACTGCGAAGGAGCAAAAAAATGAGATGATTTCATTTTTACGATAGTTGAAAACCCAGATTGTAATTGTGATTAAAATTTGATTAATCGCCCAGCCCTACAACACAGGCGTATTAACCAAGGGTAGCCACTCGGACAATGTATGCCAAACCAACAGAACTGTTGCTCTTAACTATTGCTAACACATTTTTTCCTGTAGATTCCATAGAAAAATATGTTGGATATGTGTTGGCTTTATTTATGGTTTTACATAAATAAAAGTGAGTGGAAAGAAGTTTGTTTGGTTACTTAAATTAATGGATATTGAATGGATTTAAGGTAGTCACAGAGTGAGGGGAAAAAACAAAACAAAACAAAAAACAGGAAGTCCTGGTTGTTTAATATTCTAATCGAAGCAACCTGAATAATAATCGAATCTTGAGGTACCTAAGATGGCACACCCCTACGATGCATCATGATACATCACTGTGTGTTGTATCCTCAGTTTTCTTTATCACTGCACATTGCTACTTTCTTCATCAATGAATACAGTCAGATAATTAACTCTCTGTTTATCTATAATTATTTCAGAAATCAATCTGAATGTCCTGATATAGACAAATACACATAAACAATTGTTATTTTCAAATTTGGTATTGAACTTTATTTTTCCATTGCTGGAAAATCAAGAAATATTACTATAATTTGACATTGTTATCAAAATTTCTTGCAGTAAAGCAGTGTGTTTGGTCCCATAGTCTATCTTTAGTCAGTTTAGACAGAATATGGAAATTAGGATGTTTTTCATGCTCTCCTTTAAGGGAAGAACACATTTGCCTGTAAGTGTTGATGGACAAAGTTGTGTACACCTCTTTAGTTCGTTCGCACATGCTTGATGTTAGCCTTAAGCTAACTTATCGTTTTTTATACATTTTCATGTGTAATTTTACGTGATTTCTCAGAGACAATGAATGTGTTTCCAGTATTGATGTATTTTCTGTATGTTTGCTTAGTTTAAGTGAAGGTTTCAAAATGGATTTAGCCTTGGATCTGTTGAGCTGTTGTAGCAGGCTAGAGGATGCCACACACACATGCAGCGGCAGAACATATACATTACATTACTTTTAATCGATTGTGTTCTGTTGCTGCATTGATTCAGAATCTTCCACGTCTGCATCACGATGCATTGTAGGAATGGTTAAATTCAACACTCCTACTCTCTTGAGTAGGTAATTATTGTCTGTTTCATCATATTTTCATTCTAGTTAGTCTATCAGTTTCCCATGAAGAACTGGATTAGTCTCTGCCTTTGAAGAGTTTGACTGAGCTGTTATCATCTTTTCTGGTCTGCATGTTATGGTGGGGCAGGAAGGGCCAAGCAAGGCTGGCTGTAGCCTGAACAAAGAGGCTCTGTAGTGTTAGATCATGACTGGTTCGTGTGTGTGCGCGCAGTGACAACTACATATGTGTGTGATTTGATGGCTGCTCTTTGTTTCCCTGCCTTGGGCCTTGCTGGCCAGAGCTCAAGCCTGACTAATATGGATGTATAAATACACTAGGCTGCCGTCAGTTTGTGCAACATCAAGTAGACTATTGTTTCATACAACTCTGACTTCAGAGAAATACCTCATCCTTTGTTTCTATGAGTATTTTGGCTACTCTTCTCTCAAGAAAATGAGAGACATACTTGTGTTTGTTTGCTTTGGCCCAATATGTTCATAGTTCTTTTAATTTGCAAGTTTGAAAATATAGCTGTAAGAAAATATTTAACATTATCAAACTACATGTTTGTTTCTGAGCTACAGGTTCAGAGTTTTCTTTCATATAAGGTCTGCTCTGTGCATTTTTATTTTTATAATGAAAGTTAAGACAATTCTGTTTTCCTCCATTTGCATCAGCTATCTGTAAGCATTTGCTCATTCAGTGTATCTTTTTTCTTCCGATGACTTGATAATCTTGGAAGTTAATATGCTGCTTAAGTTTTCTTTTTCTTGGACAGATAAGATTAATTTAGCCCTTTTCCCTGTTTTTGTAAGACTTAAACTGTGTTACTGTCTGCTTTCCATCCTACTTGTATCTTAAATCAGTCAGCAAGCTTGTAAACCATCACTTCAAGCTGCAGTGATCAGTTTCTATGATAATCTTACGGGAAAGGCATAGCTATAGTCCCAACAGATTACTCTTTTAAAATCATCTTTATGTTGTCGAACAGGCAGATTATCTCTTTCTCTCTCTCACTCTCACTCTCTCTCCACATTATTTAAAAATTTATTTTGAAATATTTTCTGACAAATGCATTATTCATAAATACAGGCATTATAAAATTATTGATTTAGTCCCCTTAATTGGTGTATTACTAGTAGGAGATACAGGTCCCATCCTACTAATTCACAGTATGTCCTTAGTGTTGTCATAATCATGAATTTTTTTTGACAACTAATTGCAAAGTAAATCTTAAGTTTGATGTTCAAGCTTTCTAAACAGAAGGTGCTTATTGTGGATTTTACATGTCCACAGCAGAATACAGGGGTGCAACAAGATAACATCAGTAAATGGGTTTAAATTATCAGGCAAGTTACACTTTTACAAAGGTGCGACAGGATGTAAAAGTGTGATATTTCTATTAATTTCACCCAGCTGTTTTCAGACAGGTAAATGAGTATGGTTATTTTCTCAAATAATCGCTACTACTACTTGAATAGTTGTTAATTGTGACAAGCCTACCAGCCCCCTCTCATATGTTTAAATAGATTAAACTATTATCAAGCTATTGATCTTAAAAACTTTCTGTCTTATGGTGTTTATATTTAATGAGGCAAGCACATCTACTTACATGCTGTATTAGGCCTAAATGGACTAAAAGGTCTGGTGAGATAATTTGCTTGAGTTGCTTCTTACTAGTAAAAGCATGTCAGTACCTTGTATGACCTATGCTCTGTTTGGCTTGTGGCTGTCTGGCTTATGTATGTTTTCAAATGTTGGATCTTTGAGTTTAGAAAGTGGTGACATTTGGTGTTTTAAACAGTATTAACAAGTACTTTTTAAAAAAGAGAAAGACTTTCATTAATATGTGTGCATATGTAAACTGCAGATATGACGGGGAACATTGAATAAAAGGGATGTGGTCTTTCACCTGTTGTCCTTTTAAGGAGTTTTATGTACCCTGACCATGGGTACTGTATATTTAAGCTGTATCAGCACCCCACAACCTTGTTTCCCTCCAACTCCTCTTCCTATCAGTTCAACCCACAGTTCAAGGACAAGGCCACCGGCATGCCTGACCCCAGCACTCTGTTGTTTCTCACAGTGTAGCCCATCTCTGTCTGCTTGGTCTGTTGGATGAATGAATGGATGAACGGATGGATGAATATATCACAAAACACTTCACGGGAATGAATGCGTTTGGGAATGTTGGGGGAACCGTGGTTAAATGGGTCAGGTCCCCTGACACAATAGTGGCATTACTTTGTGAGTCATAGGGGCAGACAGGAGGGTAGAGAGGGGGTAAACCCATGGTCTCTATGCCAATTATGGACATACATCACATCCTCAAAGGGCAGCCATGTAAATCAGGATCAAATGGTTAACTGTTTTCAAGAGGGTTAGACCAACTGACATGGTGAAAAAGTATGTAAGGAAGAGATTGACCTATGGTAAGTTAGCATAAATTAATATTTACAGAATCCTTACTTCAAACTGTTTAGGATCACATACCTCACTTTAAAACATCACTATAAGAGAATTATTTTCATGTATTAATTGCATCTTCAGACTTTTGTTTGTTTGTTTGTTTGTTTCTTGTCCTTGTGTCTACAGTATTATGTTTCCAGACCTGTCAACAAATACCAGGCCCTTTATCAGGTGGCTCCTCTTCAGTGGGTACCTCTTGTAAATGTATATTTAGGATAGAAGAAGGTGATGACACTAATGACCATGATGATGTTGAAGATGATGGGTGAGATAGTTTGGAGATTAGGTGTTGATTAAGGGGTGAGGCAGTGAGATTATCATGATGACAGGGTGGACAGATGACATGGTGTGTTATTTTAAAAGGCTGATTATAGAAGATGTAGTAAATTAGCACCCTTCCACCTGCAGTGGTGTTTATGTCTTTTCCTTCTTCTTCCACATTGGACTATGCTCAGCACTCTGCCATAGGCTGTGTTATCATAACTCCCTGCAGGGAGACAACAGTGTTGCTTAATCAGCTGGAGAGAAGCAGTGAAGAGCTGCATTTAAAGCTGGGTACAGAGCTCTGTAAGTTTGAAGAACAGTGCTGCTTGATAAAGAAATTGATGAACATTTGATCCAATTACAGTAACTTTATTACAGTCTGATAGTGCCACGTAAGGAGTTCTCTATAATTTCCCATGTTGTTCTGGGAAAAGCCAACATTAAAGAATCTATGTGAAACATACATAGTAAAATCAACACAAATCAGCCTTGGCATTGTGACCACCTGTCAACAACTGAGTAAGTCCTCGTCATTCTACCAAAACAGACAGGTGTGATGATGTCCTGCAGTCTCTGGTATTGGGATATTGGCAATTGATCCTTTGGACCCTGAAGCCTGTTGGGTGAGGTCTATGCATCTGGCTTGTTTCCATTAGATGCCATCGGGTTGGTATCCAGGGAGTTTGGAGGATGTGTGAACCCCTCAGACTCTTCGTCATGTTTATTGAGCCCTTCTCTGAGCAGTTTTTATGGACCCATTGCTCTCCTGCTGGGGTAGGCTGCTATTGTGAGGATGTTTTCTTAGGTCATAAGTGCCAAAGCAACATCCATGTGAATGCTAGGATACAGGTTTTCCGAGTGGAACATTAAACTGTAACAAGATGAGCAGTGTTATTCACATTAAGCCTCAGCAGTTTTATTTTTATGGCTGATCAGTATATGAGGAAAGCTTACAGTAAAAGGTGAATTGTATAAAGATAAGTATACACCATGCATCTAAATTAGAGGTAAAATGAGAGAAAAACATTCCTTTCCATCATCAGGTTAATGTAGACAGAGTAATAGCTAAATACCTATGTTGAGTCGACTTTCCCAGATAACCCAGCTAGGAAAAATATGGGAATGTTAATTCATTATTAAAGGCTGCACTCAGGGACTTTCGGTACTCCATGACTAAGTAATGCAAATAAGAAAGACAAATGACCTCATAGCGGTAGTATAAACAAGCACTCTGTCATCTGAAATGGAACAAGACATGAAATTTCAGACAAATCCAGTGGTTATCTGTCATCTGTACTGAGCCAAATTGTGTGTAATTATTTTGTTTCCTAAGTGTTAAGGTAAATAAAATATGTCATCATATTTAGCTACATTTCATGCTAAGCAACTTGATTTACACTTCACACTTTTGTACGGTTACATCATCATTTTTCAGATTGTGGGCATTTAGAAGTTTATATGCTTTTCTTGCTTTACAAAAACATGCTTGTTTCAGGATTTTTAACACTTGTTATATTTGGAATCTGAGTACATTTAAACATGTATGCACCTTATTATAATTGGCCTTAGCACACCAGTGTACTGATCCTTCATCTCTTGTCTTGCAGAGTGCAGCAATGGAGGAAACTGTCATATGGGAACAGCACACAGTGACCCTTCACAGGGTAAGTGTTTACAGCTCTTTAATCCACTCTTCCCTGTCTGTTCTTGTGTCTCCTCTCTGCCTGTCTTTGACAGGGTGCTCTTCACTTTTTCCTCCTTGCTCCTATCTGTCTTCTGTCCATCCCTGTCTCTTCTCTTTCTGTGCAAAAAAGGTCCAGCTGTAACAGCAGGATGTGTGCTAGTGAAACAATAGTCAGGGAATCCAGATGGCAGGAAACAAGGCTAAGGAAGACAAAAATCAGCATCCACTTCCTTACTACTTCATTTCATTTTCTTCCTGTTGGCAAGATATTATTCTCCTTAATACAACTCCAGGAAAAGAAGGAGAGCATGGATTTGTATTCCATTTGCTTTTTGTTCTGTTATTATTAGAAATTAGACCTCCTAACTTAAGTTAATTTAGGAAAATATACCACTCACTCACCCCAGTGGCACAATAAGCATCATTAGGTTAACTATCAAACTATTTAAATAATATTCCCCTACTAATGAAGAAGCTTACTCACTGTTTTAGTGTATGCTGGATTTCTGAATATGCTTTGCTCTGAGACAATAAACTCTACTTAGTTGATGCTGCTGTATTGTGGGATTGTAGAGAGCACCTGTCTAGACTGGCCTGCTCACTCTAATCTAATTAACAGCAGCTTTATTGAGGCTGAAGGAGCAGCCTAGTGTGACCTGCGGTTCTCAGCCTTGCAGCTTTCCTCTAATGTTTTGGTTGTGAGATTAACTATTTACTTCACATGGCATGATCCCTTGAGTCTGTCTTTTGCAAAGGCAAAAATACAGCAGTCCTCAAACCCCTACAGATGCCTCTTAGAAAATTAGCAAGGCTGCAAATGCATAGCTTTGTTGTTAACAGTAATTTCCTTAATCTTCTAAAACTCTCCCTCATGGCACAGAAGTGTTTATCACAAGCCCCTGCCTAATTTGAACATTTAATTTTGTTTTAGTATTTTTGGTGTATCAGTCAGTCTTGTCTCTGTTTCTTTGTGTTTAGGCTCCTGGATTTGGGTTTGGCATTGCCATCTCAGGTGGGCGAGACAACCCTCATTTCCAGAGTGGAGAGACGTCCATTGTGATATCTGATGTGCTGAAAGGAGGTCCTGCAGAGGGTCTGCTACAGTAAGTTGGAGCAACATGAGCGTTAGTTCTATTTTATAATGAAACAATGCGTTCATTTTTCCTTAGCCCCATCTCAGAATTCATATAAAGAACTTATACTTTTAAAAATGATTCTTTCTTCTTTTAGAGAAAATGATCGAGTTGTGATGGTCAATGCAGTCTCTATGGACAATGTGGAGCATGCATACGCTGTTCAGCAACTTCGCAAGAGTGGCAAAAATGCAAAGATAGTAAGTTCAACATAAAATATCTTACAAAAAAGATATCTTACAAAACATAGTGACTCATGTTTGTGCAGAAAGTCATATTAATCAATGAGATTTCATTGAATATTTGGCACCATTAATATATAATATCTTACATTTAAGATGCAAATGAAAATCTAACCTTTGCCCCTTATACCACCAAACTTCACTTCTCCAAGACTATTCGTCGGAAAAGGAAAGTACAAATCCCAGTTTCGCGGCCTGGAGACAGGGAGACGATGTCTGAGCATGAAGAGGAAGACAGTGAGGATGATGATGGTTATGAGCACCACAGTGGTCGTGGTGGGCAAAGTGCCTACGGAGGTGCAAGTGGAGGTACCAGCAGGCGCCATGATCGTGAACGTAGCAGCAGCGGGAGGCGGGATCACAGTGCCTCGCGGGAGAGGAGTGTCTCTCCACGATCTGATCGCCGATCACAAGCCTCCTCTGCTCCACCCAAGCCTGCCAAGGTCACCCTCGTCAAGTCGCGCAAAAATGAAGGTGAGCCTTAAGATGTCTCAGCATCTGAAAGGATGGTTAAAGAACTAGAACAGATATTTAATTTTTCTCAGAAGAATGTAAAAACGAAGGATTTTCACATGGACCAGTCTGTTAATCTTGTTTTCTGAAAATTGAGATGATAATGGTCAAATAAATAATTTCTGTTAATCTCTTTGTTGTTTTTATCACCCATGAAAACAGAATATGGACTGCGGCTAGCCAGCCACATCTTTGTGAAAGACATCTCTCCGGAGAGCCTTGCTGCAAGAGATGGAAACATCCGGGAGGGAGACGTTGTTCTTAAGGTCAAAGAAAAGACAGGACTTTTTGCATGTTTTAAAACTTACAGGAATATCAGTTATTAGGATGAGCATAAAAGATTCATTTTTTAAGTAATGATCATGTCTGTTCTGCCAAATTGTTAATTAATTAAGATCATGGCAGAGCAAAAGGGTATCAGGTCTCTTTTTAACTGAAATTTTATCCCAGGCTGTGATCAAAAAAACATAGCTTCAAGCGTGAGGTCACAGTTAACTAGTATGCAGACTCACCAACAAGAATACCACACTTTCCTTTATTCCTTTTATATTTCCCCACACTCAGTCTGTGAATGAATGAATTATCTTTTCTTAAAAATGCACAGGAAATCCACTTTATTTATTTTTTGTTTTAGAGGATAGACATACTGTAGTTGAAATATGGATGCATGACAGAAACTAATCTACAGCAACATAAAATTTTGTTGTACTTAAATCAGTGTAGCATATCATATTTCTTTTAACTCCTTGTGTCTGTGACAACACTAAAAGCATTGTTAGCTTAACCATTCTGTGCTTTTAAAACATTCAAAAGCATTTATACACCATAGAAAACATGTTGTAGAGGTAGTGTGGCAGTTTAGTTCTTGTGCTGAACGGCTCCTTTTCCTCTGGCAGATCAATGGCACTGTTACAGAGAACCTCTCACTGATAGATGCTAAGAAGCTGATTGAGAGATCGAAGGGCAAGCTTAAAATGGTGGTCCAGAGAGATGAACGAGCCACACTGCTCAACATTCCTGACCTTGATGACAGCATCCCATCAGCCAATAACTCTGACAGAGATGGTGAGACAAGCAACATGTAACATTGTTGTGTGTGTGATGCAGCTACTAATGGGTTTTAAAAGGTGCAACTGTATTTTTTTTGTACTCTCCAAAAGAGAAATCTAAAACATTTTAAGCACTAAGAGGAGATAATTGTAGGCAGGCCTGTTATTATTTATCTCATTTTGATTTTGTTTTGGTTCAGATCATTGATTAAAGGCTGATACACACTTATTTTCACAGACATTTCAGAGATCCATTCACTGACATCAGACCATTCCAATCGATCCCTTGGGAGAGGTCGATCACGTTCACCCGACAGGCCCGAAATGTCGGACCACCTCCGTCACTCACCTCGGCAGATAAGCAATGGCAGGTAGGTGAAGCGCACAAACATACTCACCTGACTGCAAATCTGGTAATGGGGCAAAGCTGTCACACATGACACATCCATACTCCCACCCACTCCATACATCATGTTCACACCCACAGGTGAGTGGGTGCTGAGTAAGCACATTGCAGCAAGAAGGCATCAATCAATATATGGAGACATAACATGCATAAACCATCACGCTCCCTGTGGAGCCATCAATGAGTTTCAGTAGTGACTTTCTTTGGGACAGAATGAGGCAAGAGAGGAGGGATTGATCCATCTACTGCTGGTGTATGAACTTGTTTTGAAAGTGTATGAGAATGCAAACCTGTGCACGTTTAATAGTACACACAGTCATGCTTTTTTTAAACTCTTTGATATTTATTACCAACATATATTCTGTAGTAAATATCAGGATCATCTCTTTCTCCTCTTCCTTTCCTTACTGCCAAGTTGGAGCTTTCTGTAAGTTGTCCTTGTAGTGTAGAGACTGCTTTGCTTTTCATAGCTGACACACAGAAGGAAAAATGACATCTCAGTCGGGATGGTGCTTGGACTTTAAACAGGGTGAGGTAACAAGCCTATGAGGACTGATGCAGTTGATAATAGGTCTTGAAAATGAAACTGACCTGCAATAATTCTATTATCAGCAGCAACGAGAAAAGACGGTGTATGTTAACCTTTTCTTTAAAGAGTTCACAGAATTTTTTCAATGCTGTTAAGAGGTGTGTATTAAAGCAGGGCTTTCAAAAACTATCAATGCCCAACATAACCTAAGCTGTTTCTTTATGCTGGCATGAGCCTTGAGTTGCAGGTGAAATAGGTCACCATAACTAAAACTAAAACAAAGACAATAAAGAATATCAATATTGTTCAAAGCCAGATAAAAAAAATCAACCATAGATGTTATTCCTGAGATGGCTGATAGTCATTGCTGACTTATATGGCAAGTTGTCAACTAGAGCAGGTGCACGAAGTCAAACGTAAACTGCTAAATGCAGTAGCCTTACCTAAACTACTTGGACACGCAAAGTAGAACACCTATGGGTTTAGGTCAGAATGCTTGCTTACTATGATGCTGCTTTTCAAAGTGGCTTTTTAGTTGCTTGTCAGTCATAGTTTTTGAGTAGATTAACCTTGAGTGCAGCCATGGCATTAGATGGTAAATTGTGTCAGATTGTGGATTTACTGTACTTGTTTCAATGCAGGAAAAGGGCACAACTGTACAGATTGCTTCCAGTTTAGGCGACTCTGTCCCTCTAACAACAAGGCCTGTGTGTTTGTTTTGTTCCCTTTGCACTACTAGGTATTGGTTTCTTCAGTCCTGCTTGTGCTTTAATCATTGTTAAATTCACAAGAGTTTTTTTGTTTTTATTTTTTTATACATCATGTAATGCTGTCGGCAAATCTGTTAAGCCAGGGGTGCCCAAGTCTGGTCCTCGAGATCGACCATCCTGCAACTTTTAGATGCAACCCTTCTCCAACACACCTGAATCCAATGACTTGCTTGTTACTAGGCCTCTGCAGAGCTGAATGACATGCAGATGGCATCTGATTGAAGTGTGTTGGAGAAGGGTTGCATCTAAAATTTGCAGGACCGAACTTGGGCACCCCTGTGTTAAGCATTGTAATTGTAACATATTAGAAGTGAGACTTGTTTCTCGTGTGATTTTGATGTAGGAACTGCAACTAGACTATGATGTAAAGGACTGTTGTTTCTATCTCCTCGTTTCAGAGGGGTAAAAAGGGAATTTGACATACTTCCCACAGTGCTTTGGCCCAGACCAGATGGTGGGCTGAACCTGATTGGCTAAAGGGCTTTGGGGCATTCCTCTCCTCAGGGCAGAGCACTGGTCCATGTTTTTAATACAGCAGATCATCAAAAAAAGTCCATCATCAGATTTCTGTAAGTGAGCTTGGATATACTGTGTAACTAGGCACAAGCCTTCCTGTGTTGTGTATTAGGATAAAATCATCTTAACAGGGGTCATGGTTCAGCTTACAGACACATTTGTGTAAGTAACTCTTTTTTTTCTCCCAAAATATGTAGCAGTTTCCGTCGTTTTGCTTCATTTTCAGCTTTTTACTTTGTGAGGGTGAAATTCTGTTAGTTTTTCACGAAGATCTTTGTAACTACTCAATTTTGTTGAGTCAGATTTTTTTTAAGTAGGATTGCTTTCAGTGTAAAGAGACTGATCTTACTGTGCATCTCCTTCTCTCCTTTACACTCTCTTTCTCACTTATATGCTTTCTTTTGCCTGTACCCATACGATCAAAATGTGTGAGGGGATGAAACAGAGGGTTCTGTCAAACAGCGTTTGTCATTGTGACTCCTTCTTTAGCACCACGCTGCTGCAAAGAGCAGAAGATGTAGGCCACACCACTCTCCCCCTTTCTGTTCTTTATTCTTGCTCTGTTTGTCCCTCTTTTCCCCCTCATTCTCACTCAGTTTCTTTCATTCATTATACACACGCACACAGTGTTTCAATTATGTTACGTGTCCTCAGGATGCAGCTCACTCGTTTACCTTTCTCCCTGCACAGCAGCTCTATTCTGTAGTGCTGGTTCATTCTGTTGTATAAAATTGTAAAGGTAAAATTAATTTGTAAAACTGCAATGTAATGAGAACTACTGGATGAATTCAGGGGCCTACAAAAAGCCAAACTGATGGGAAAATGTTGAAAGTGGGCACTGCAGCTGTACAGCTGTCCATTTTGACCCAGTTTGTCAGTTATTTGTGTATAAAAGGAATTGTACGTAGCACCTTTATGTTTGTCTCAATGAGAGAAGTTGGGTAATCTCACTGGTGGCACAATCTGCACCTCCGTGTTGTTGCTCAGAAGCTTTTGAATACAGCTCAAGTGTGGCAGGAGTTATGTGATTAGATTGGAATTTAACCATTGTTTTAAGCTGCAGTGCTTTCTATTCCGTAACCTGCCAGACTTGAGCACACATTTTTTTTTCCTGATTTATTTTATTCAGGTTAAACAGGATCTTTGACTGGAAAGTATCCTGCCTGAGTCTGATTTTTCTTTTCTTTTTTTTCTGTGGTTTTACTGGCAAGGTTAAAGGATGGACTGTAAAAATGAAAGCTTTTATCAATCCCTGTCATTTGGAATACATATTAAGCCCTGTTTAGCTTTCTTAGCTTCTATTGAACTTAAATAGTTTCTGGTTCAGATATTTTTATCTCACCTTATGACTGCACATACAACATCACTTTAAGTTTCCCCATTCAAGGAAACACCACTTTGAACTGGTCTTGAATGTGCAGGGTCTTTTTGACCAAGCAGCACATCCTTCTTTTAATTGCTTATTGTCTTTTCTTTCAATTTTTTTCCCACATGCCCTGTGACGTAGTCTGTGTTCCATGCAGTTTCCTTTTGGGTTTGTTTTCTTTCTTCCTGGTAATGTTAGCAAAGGGCAAAACTACTAAACAGGACATACATGCACATCTGTACACACTGAAAAAATGTTGCAGTCATTTAAGGCATGCTGTCATGTAAAGTGTTACTGCTAGTCCTCTCGTACTGGCTTGTTTTTGTTTTTTAATTAATATAAATAATTGCAGCCATCGAAGTCGAGATGAGGATCACATGATCAAACCAGGGGCCATATCTACACCACTGAAAAGCTCTGATGATGGTGTGCTGTCTCAGGCCAGTGACCAGGCCAGCTCCAGTGACAAACAGTTACCTCCTCTACCCGGTAAAGAAACCCCTCTATGTCATCATTGGAAATTATTATAGTCTCTAATGTTCATCTAAATGTGTTCCACCTTATACATTTCTCTCATCTTACAGCCATCTCATCTGTGGTCTTATTTACTTTACATGTTGACACATCCCTTTTAGTTTTAACATTTGTAGTGAATATTTCTGAGAAATATTCTGAGAAAATATGATTTTATGATATTACAGTAACGATAATCAATAATTTTTTGCAGAACCAAAGCCTGTTTATGCACAGTCTGGTCAGCCTGACGTGGACCTGCCTGTAAGCCCATCTGATGCACCTGTGCCCAGCGCTGCTCATGATGACAGCATTCTCAGGTAAATGTTCCAACAACCTGAGAGCAAATGTGAACATCAGCAGCATGGTCAATTGAGTGCTCATATTATTCACTTTAATAATGGAATGCTGTGCTCGCTTGAACTGCTGAAATTCTTCTGAGTCTTTTAGAATGATTGTTTTTAAATCCATGATTTGCTGACCTTTATCTTTGGCTCTGTTTGTCTAACTTTGTTTTCCTGCAGGCCAAGTATGAAGCTGGTCAAGTTCAAGAAGGGAGAAAGTGTGGGTCTGCGGTTAGCAGGAGGGAACGACGTGGGAATTTTTGTGGCAGGAGTTTTGGAGGACAGTCCAGCAGCTAAGGAGGGGCTAGAGGAGGGAGACCAAATTCTCAGGGTATGGCTGCATTCCTATCTTCTCAGCAATATGCCTTTCTTTTCTTCATTTTTATTTAAACAAAACAACAAAAACATATTATAATCTCAAATTTTCTTCACAAAGTATTAATTATAACTTTTTCCATGTCACATGAATGATGTGGGAAGAGTATTTGGTGTTACTGTCAAAAGAAACAAGACATGGCTTCCTACTCTGTCTTGGAACTGGTAAAACTGTTTTTCATGGTCACAATAGATATACTTCTATGTAAAGAGTTCTTGGGAATACAGCACAATTTATGTCAGTTTATGAGTCATTCCCTGGCTCTGCTTCATTTCAAAACTCCCCTTGTTTTCCAGTGTGAAGACACAATAGTGGCCGTTCTTACATTGTGACCTTCGAACAGTTGACTGTTTGTGTCTCTGAACACTAGTGTAATTTTGTTGGTGGGATGATGGAAACCCTCTTGATGTCAGTGTTGGATCCATTCATCCACTCTTTATATTGCAGCGTTACACCTGCTGTTAGACTGACCAGTTCAACTTATACCACACAACTGTGGTCAAGTTTTTAACTCAACACTTTTTTCATGAAACTAATATTTAAAAACAGCTCATTAAATAAACAAATCTATCGATATTGTTATCTCCTTACATAAAAATGTCCTACATTTCTCCCGCTCTACACTCTAGACATCCTTTTGTGCCTTTGTATGCTCCCCAACTGTACAAACACATCTTAGAGACTTCCATGACATTGTTTTCCAGCCTTAGGTGGTTTCCCTTTGGTCACGGTGTGCTAGAGGAGATAAAGACGTCAAGCCCTTCTGTTTCTGGAAAGAATGAAGGTGTCTTTTGAGGTTCATTGACCCTGTCCATGTGTTTCTGATTCCCCCGCTGCCCCTCAAGCAAAGTCAATAAACAGCATTTATTGTGTTTAGGTCAGCAGCAGGAGACCAGGCCTGGAGGCTGCTTGGTTGGATGAGAAATACCTTCAGTGCTTCAGTTGAGATGTTTTAACTTTTAATTGAACAAAAACTCAAGTTTCCACAACTTTGGAAACTTATCATTTTGTTCCACTAAAACTAGAAATGGGAGCAGAGAACATTTAAATCCAGTATATTGCAGTAATTCTTGTGAGCATTTATCTATGATTTTTTTAAGCCATTTTTCTATTAGCAGCAAGTTGTCAGACTCCCAATAGTCCTCCAGCAGCTTTGTGATTTCACTTCTTCTGCTTCTGTAGGTGAATAATGTGGACTTTGCTAATATTATTCGGGAGGAGGCTGTGCTCTTTCTGCTGGATCTTCCAAGAGGAGAAGAAGTTACCATTCTGGCTCAAAAGAAAAAAGATGGTGAGCTGTGTTTTGTTTTAAATGCCTTGGCACTCAGCTTCAAAACCTGCACAGTTACATTCTAATAATCAGTTTTTTTATCCTTCTGTTTAAGTGTACCGGAGGATAGTGGAATCAGACGTGGGAGACTCCTTCTATATTCGTACACATTTTGAATATGAAAAAGAGTCTCCATATGGACTAAGCTTTAACAAGGGGGAGGTGTTCCGAGTAGTAGATACACTGTACAATGGCAAATTAGGCTCCTGGCTTGCTATTCGTATTGGGAAGAGCCATCAAGAAGTGGAGAGAGGCATAATTCCCAACAAGAACAGGTAAACAATTTGTTAGGTCACACCTTTTAATTCTTGAAAAGCTTGTTCTGGGACTTAATGAATGAGCAACGTGCAGTTGATCAGAGAGTATCAAGGGACATTCAAGTGAAGATTATTTGTATTTACTCATTATTTCTACTACATTTCGCACATTAATCCTAATTTATATTCCTTTACAATGTATTTCTGGAAAACATCAGTGTTATAGTGTTTTATAAACAGGGTTTTTTTTATATGATTATCTTAACATTATTTGTGTAAGATAAAACACTGTGGTTTGAAGTTTGGGAGGATTTGGTGAGGGCTAAAGGTTGGAGGATTTAATATAAACTGTGATCTGGCCAACTGTGTTTAGGTCTATCTGAACAGCCTCTGGTAGTTTTATAGAGATCCTTCCGTGTCTGCTGAAAAAAAAAAAGCTTTCCACTTTCTTTTTCAAATTTCTTTTTATTACATACGTCCAGCTTTATGAGATACACCCCAGCCTCTCTGCTGAGTTAACCCTGTCAAAACATATTTTTAGAATTTTAGTGATTTTGAATTATTCAAAGTCACTTACCCTTACTCACCTTACCTCTCATCCCTGTTGGTTTCCAGTCATTCTAAATGTAAATGACATTGACCCCTGTGCAGTGATTTAATCACATAAATTATAGGAAACTGATACTAACTAGATGGCCTCAATATATGAAAATCCATGTAGTGTGTATTCATAAATCTGGATATCTGTCAATTGGTTTAAAAAGTGGCCTTGTCATTTTACTTTGAAATATTAGCTTGTGCTCAGTTTTACAGCTTAGAGTATCTGATGGAGCCTCATTGAAATCTGCATACAAACGTAACTGAGTATGACTGTTACTTGTTTGCAGATGGTAGGCAGATGTTAACATATTTAGGCTCTCCATATTTTAAATATTAAACTATCAATCTAATTTATCATCAGCCTCATACCACAAATACCTTTATTTCACATAAAATTCTTTTAGACATCAACAGCATGTTGTCACTTGCAGCGCCAAAGACCTTCTGTGACTCAGTTCTAGATGAGGGATTTGCAATTACAGCACCAGCATCTTGCTGTGCCTACTCTGAACAGCAGGGATTCAGATGCTTAACATCTGAACTATTTAATGGTGTACAGTTTTGAGTGAAATCTCCAAAGTTGACCTTACATGCACTCTTCCCTGTCCAGGGCTGAACAACTATCCAGTGTGCAGTACACCCTTCCTAAAACACCAGGAGGTGACAGAGCAGACTTCTGGAGATTCCGAGGCTTGCGAAGTTCCAAGAGGAATTTGCGGAAAAGCAGGGAGGACCTGTCAGCCCAGCCAGTTCAGACCAAATTCCCTGCCTATGAGAGAGTTGTGCTGAGGGAAGGTAAGAATGCAGAATCCAAGCCAGCTACAATAATACATTTATACACTTCTGTGTATGTTTATCATACGTTTCCCAGACTTTATTGTAAAATTAAGAAACGGACAGGTTTCTTACAGCTAAAAAATGCAGGTTTTGTCCTTTATTTTGTGAGGCAGAATTACCTAAGGGGTGGTTTAAAAATTTCCAAAATCCATGAGTTAATGTAAACTTAAGAGCATGGCATAAATAGATGTGTTTTAGATGTGATGATGAATTTTTTCACTTTGCTCCTCTGACCATCAGTACTTAATTCTGTATATGACTGTACATTTTAATGAACATTCATCTGTGCATTGAACATATCAACAATTATCAGTTAATGTATATAACATGCAAATTCTACTTGATATGATTTTGCTGAATTACAGCTGGGTTCCTGAGGCCTGTGGTTATCTTTGGGCCGATAGCAGACGTCGCCAGAGAGAAACTGGCCAGGGAGGAGCCAGACATTTTTGAATTAGCAAGTAAGTGTTGAAGCATACGTCTTATTTATTTAAACATTTATGTTTTGTGTAGTGTGCTTCTGTGTGTCTTGGTTTGAGACCAAACTCTTAATTTAGTCTGTACTGCTAAAACTGTAATCTCAGCATCAAGTACTCTTATTAGTGGTTAGTAGTTAATATAGAACTCACTGTTGGGACTGTGTCTTTATTATCTTCCTCACATTTTAAATAAAATCCAAATGTTGCTCTGTGCCCTTACAGTGACTGACATGCTGTTTGAAGCCACTGTAATGCTTTAAAAAAGGTCATATTCAGGATGTTTATGAATTTGCTTCTGGGAAGTGTTTTTTTTTAACTTGGATATATTTGATTTGATTCAGGGTTCTGTATTGTTCCGTATTTAACCAAGTTTTTCACTTCAAGAAAATTTGAGGAGCAATAATGTAACAGTAATGACATATTTACTTTGAGTAGAGACATTCATCAGGCAATACTGTTGCTTGGGAATGTCTTTTCCTTGTCTTGTCCTTATAATGTGCTGCTTCTGTGAGGACTGACACAACATTCTGTTAACAAACAAAATGATTACAAATCTGATTAAACACAGCAACTTTAGTAGTCAGTCATTTGTGAAAATGTAACTCTGCAGTGTTATAGACTAGAAATTTAAAATATTTAACTGACAATTGATAGTAGTAAAATAATATTATTGAACAATTTAATGAATTTTAGAATGATTGACTCAATATTAGGGTCCTTCCTACTTTTCAAATTTAGACATTGGAGGTGTTGAATTTAATAATTTCTAAGATGCATCGTGATACGGACGAGCAACAGACATAATCGATTATAACGTTATATATAATGTAATGCATATACTGCCACTGCATGCGTGTGTGGCGTGATCTAGCCTGCTGCAACAGCTCGACAGATCCAAGGCTGAATCTGTTTAAGCAAATATACAGAAAACACATAAGTATCTCACTGGAAACACGTTCATTGTCTCAGGGAAATCACATAAAATTACACATAAAAATGTATAAAAGCTGACAAGTTAGCTTAAGGCTAACATCTATGAAAAATACCATTGGCAAGCTACTGGTTAGCATGCACGAACGGATTAAAGGGATGTAAACAACGTTTTCTATCAACAAATGTTTACCAAAATTCTCTGTGTTCACTTACAAATTCACTAGAATACTTACAGGCAAATGTGTTCTACCCATAAAGGAGAGCATGAAAAACATAACTTCCATATTCTGTCTGAACTGACTTCCTTCAGTCTTTATTTCTTAATAGATTAATATTTCACTAAGAATCTTTAAAGGCAAAAATATGGGATAAATCTTAGATAGAAAATCCTTGGAAAAAAAAAATCATAGTTCTTCACGAGGCTCAGAACAACTTTACAAAACTATAGCTCTTGTTAGATAGTCCCTGTTTATCTTAGAATGCTTTTTATAGGTCAGTCAAGTTGTTTTATGTTTTATTCTTTTTTCCTTCTGTTTATTTCTCATTTCCAGACTCCAAACACTGAGCTAAATATTTATTTTAATTTTAATCCTCATCCACCTCCTCTTATGTTGGGAAATTGCAAGCATCATAAATGTGTGGTTTTCATTTTAACACTTGCATTTCAGTAACTGGAAGTGCACAACCACACATGCCAGAGCAACCCAAAACACATTCAGCACACACCCACAAATAAAGTGTTTCCATTCCTTGATGTTTATTTGCACAACTCCAGTGATGTTTATGTGACTGTATTTTCTTTTCAGAAACACAGCAACAACAAGGAGGAGAAAGTATGTCACTTAGTGAATCAGATTTTATTTGTTTTATTTGACTCAGTGAATGGCAGATAATCTATATAAAAGTGTTTGGTGGCTAGTTCCCTATTCTGTTTATGTTTAAACAACAGCCATTGCTTGGTTAATGCATACAGGGGGGTAACACTAAATTTAATATGGTCATCACATCTTGCAGTAACTCACTTCTCATTACAATCCTGCTATGACAACAAGCAAAACTTAATGGAAACATGAGACTTAAGAAAAGTAATATCATACTGACACACAGCCAAATTTCCACAGACACTGAGATGAATTTGAGACTTTTGTGGGAAGGAAGTCTTGTCCTAAAATTGGATTTCACTCTAAAAAAGGCTGTTATGTATTCTAACGGTGAAAATAAATCAATTTAAGGCTTGAAAAAAAATCTTACATGGCATTCACTTAAGAAGACATTTAGCAAGTTGTCAGCATTGATCAACAAGCACTTTGTCTGTGGAATTGTGCATGTTTTGGATTTAATGAAAATGCAGCTGATGTGAAGAATGAACTTTTGTCTGCTGTTCTACATTCTGCGTAGTTCCAGTATTTACGTGCTTGTGTGTCATTGTGATATCTTCTGTTGTCCTTAGTGGAGATTAGCCAATGTTAATGAATGTGAATAAAAAAAATGATATTTTTCTGCATACAGAAATAAACCTACATTAAATTCAGTGTTATTCCCCTTCTTAATTAAGACTTCATCATATATAATGACAACAGCAAGGCTGCATGTTGAGCTGTGCAAAAATAACTTGTAGTAAAGGTGAGGGACAGATCTTATAAAGTCTGACAATCCACCGTTTACTATTAAAAGGAGTAATGAATGACAACCATTACAAGACTAGCTGTCTTGACTTTTATACTTAGTTTTTAATGGAAATTTTGCCCTTTTTTCACCTTGTTTGTATATAAATAAAATCACACTTAATGTTAAACCAAATTTGAGAGCAGATCAATATAACATTAACATAACTCTTTAAGTTGACATCTGCTCACCCTTTGAATCTTTATTATTAATAGCATCCCAATATTGTAAATGATATCTGTAGACCCCATCTTTATATTTTAGCAAACCATTAAATTGTGGATTGATGGGAAAATAAACTTGGAAAAAATTAAGCATATATGAAAAATGAACTAAGTGTATGGGAATGCACATATGCCAAAATAATCATCAGTGTTTGTAGTAAATCCATGGGCAGAGTAAAATTGGGTTCAAGTAAGTGCACAAACAAAAAATTAATAAAGCCACTATGTGATCATAATTTTTATTTTATGCAACAAAGTTTCAGACAACAGAGAAACATGAGCTGGCGCTACAACTGTGTGGTGTTATTTTCAGTTTTGATGACAGATCATGTAATGAATTGTACATAATACATTTGTTTGTATGTCTCCATCACGGTTTTGTTAATGCAGTGATGGAATACTAATGTCTCAGTCACGATTTAAAAATAAATTAAGTTGTAGAAAAACGGACAATATATCCCAATGTTTACTGTTAAATATTCCTGCATATGCTTGAACCTCTGCATGCATGGCTATATTTAATGTGCTATTTCTTAAACTCCATATGATACCTATGACAGGTGTTTCCAGATTCCAGATCCTATTAGAAATTAAGCCAAGCCTCATGATGTGTTTGAGTCCTTACTATACTGAACATCCTAGTGAGATGACTGTCCTCTTTTGAACCTTGTGTTTCTAGGCAGGAAACCATTGCTTATCTTTGTTTGAATTGTAAACCCCTCTTCACATCCTTGCTTAAATCCCCAAGGTTTTACAATGACACCGTACTCTCATTAATCCCTCCTGCTCTTGTATGTGCATATTTAATGTCAATGTTCCTCACGTAACACATTTCCTGCACTGTAATTTAAACTGCTACTTGCACACACATATTTCATTAAACACTGACTCTCATTCCCTAATCCCACCCAAAATACCTAATGACTGTTTGCATGAATTGGCTGCTGTCCTCATTTTGTATGTATTATCTGGCCGTTTTCATAAACGTACACTTGTCCTCTCCTATACAGAGATTATTGTTCTTTATTTAACTGCTCTATTTATGGGAGTCGACAACTGCACACTACAAAGATGTCTAATTGGGGCACAGCCTGCGTTTATTGGTGTTGGTCTCTTGTGTTGATGTGATGCAGTGACTGTCCATTTGTCTTTCATAGAGAGCGAACCAAGGGATGCTGGAACTGACCAGAAAAACTCTGGCATCATTCGCCTACACACCATTAAACAGATCATTGACAGAGTGAGTAAAACTAAAAGCACACAAATAGGACAGACATGCAGGTATCTTTTGATGGATTTGTTTTGGTAATAAAAAGATGGTAACAGCACTATAATATTTATAACTCACTGCTGCCCTCTGGTGTGTTGCACTCTTTAGCACTATTGGGTGTCTCAACCTTAACAATGCATTCATTTCAGGGTCATTTTAAAAAAATCCAACTTAATTTGCAAAGACCAAGATTTACTGCATTCAGAATGTTGAAAGAAATGAATGAATTTTATTGAACTGAAGGTACTGCGTCTTTAACATGTCTTATCTTTACACTGTTGAAAGCTCAGTATATGAACAATCAATATGTTTTTCTTGTTCTCTGCACAAACAGGACAAACATGCAGTTCTGGACATCACTCCTAATGCAGTGGACCGTCTGAACTACGCCCAGTGGTATCCAATTGTCGTGTTTCTCAACCCAGACACCAAGCAAGGTGTCAAGAACATGAGGACTCGACTCTGCCCAGATTCTAGGAAGAGCGCAAGGAAGCTTTATGAACGAGCTCTCA
Organism: Melanotaenia boesemani; assembly: GCF_017639745.1. Classification (NCBI taxonomy): domain Eukaryota; kingdom Metazoa; phylum Chordata; class Actinopteri; order Atheriniformes; family Melanotaeniidae; genus Melanotaenia; species Melanotaenia boesemani. The sequence continues at coordinate 18,768,438 of NC_055682.1, read as the reverse complement.
AATTAAGAAAGAACAACCACCACCTCTTCACCAGTGAGTGACTTCTCCAGTGGAAGGGGCGTATTTTGCCCTAAGATTTTCTCCTAAGCCAGTATTTTCTGGGGCAGAACTTGGGACCATAACATGGAGTTGTTGCACTCTTTAATTTTGTTACTAGTCATACCCTGATTCATGACTGCTTTTCATACAGTTCACACTTTAATTTGGATGAGTGGACATGAAGAATCACTACTCTTTAAGAGTTTAGGGGAAAAAAATAATGGCTATCTAGAAAAATACTTGAGGCATTGTAGCAAAGAAGTCCTAAATTCATGTGGCATGTGGTCAGTGACACTTTTTTCTGGGGATGCTGAGGCGTTGATGTCAGCACATCAACTGAGAAATGGCTGAGCCAGGACCCTTACAATTTAACCCAACGAGTCTTTCGGGGGGTAGCCCTGTTTTGCATTCAACTGACAGTTTAAGACTGCAGTTTTGGAGGTTGCTGCCACCCTGGACTTGATGTGCCTGGCCTTGTGCTATCCTTACAAGCTTGTTGAGACAGTCCCCAGGTCCCTTTCTAGGCACACACTCCCTGTCAAGGATTGTGCTGTAACCTCAGTAACCCCTGTTGACGAGAGATTGATAGGCCTTAGAGTGCTTTTCTCTTTGCTCACATTCGGTCTTTGCACTTTGCATCAAAAATACTGCTCAGATTCCTCTTTCCAAGCACCCACCGTGCAGTGAGATAAATGTTTACCTCTGCTGTTTCATCTTTTTATTACAGAAATGTTTAAATATGTTCTGCTTAATGACATTATGAAATGACCATTTTAGCCAGTTTGAAATTTTTATTTTATTGCTTGCATAAGATGAACAAGTAATACATAAGACCAGAATGTTTCCAGGAACTTATCCCAAACATTTCCTCTTGCCTACCATTTTTCATTAAGAGAAACTATCTTAACTTTTTTTTTCCAAGCAGTGTTATAATTTTCACACTTGAAATATTTAAAAGTGGCAGATTATTTATAGATCAATGTGAATGCCACAAGCTTTCATTTGTAATGATATAGATGACATAATTCCTTAACTGATATTATTCATTAATTTTACTTTTTTTATTTTTTGCCGTCCTCTCTCTGTGCATTCAGCAACCATTAATTTGAACAGTATGAATGACGGTTGGTTTGGAGCACTGAAAGAAATTATCCAGCAGCAACAGAACCAGCTGGTGTGGGTCTCAGAAGGCAAGGTAAGCACAAACACACATAAGCAGCAGTTTAGACTGGTATTTAGTTGGATCTTACTTCTCTCATTTTATTTGTTTTTTTTTTTTTTTTTTTTTTTTCTCCTCAGGCTGATGGAGCAGCTGAGGATGATCTGGACATCCATGACGATCGCCTTTCCTACCTGTCGGCACCAGGTAGCGAGTATTCCATGTACAGCACTGACAGTCGCCACACCTCTGACTACGAGGACACTGACACGGAAGGAGGAGCTTACACTGACCAGGAGCTGGATGAAACGCTGAATGATGATGTGGGTCCACCTACGGAGCCGGCCATCACCCGCTCCTCCGAGCCTGTCCGTGATGATCCACCTGTCATCCAGGAGCCTCCCGGCTATGCTGGCTTCCAGCACACTGTACAACCAGACCCCTTGAACCGCATCGACCCAGCTGGGTTCAAGGCACCAGCGCCTCAGCAGGTAGCGTTTCTGAGAGCTGTACGTCTCCCCTGTTGTCTGGAGGACGTGGTGTGCGTTAGAAGGGTTTTCTGGAGGCGCTATTGAAGGCACTTCTTTCTTTTTACAGTTACTCTATCTACTATTACAAAACAATATCAGTGAGAAATTGCAAACCTCTTTGGTCAGGTATTTATCATAATTTATATATATATATATATATATATAAATATATACAGATTTATTTTATCTATTTATTCCTGTGTGTTCGCTGATTGATGTTTGTTAGTGTGGTGTTTATTTATTTTTCACTTTTGAAAACGAGAAGATCTTGACAAGTTTTACTGTTACTGTTTTACTCTGTACTAATACAAGCTGTCTTAGCAGTCTGATTGTTGCTATGGGAGGAAAAAAAAACACGTATGTTTGTTTGTGTCTTTACCAATACTCACCTATGTGCACTTGTTCTACCTATAATTGGGACAATGACAATACGACACCAGAAAGTATTATGTGCATGTTGGAAGTGCCAGTGTTAATCCAGTGTACTTGTGAAATGTATTCATCAATACTAGATTGGCAGTTGTGATATCCAAATCAAAGCGTTTGTCGTCTAATGATGTGTTAATGAACATTAAAAGAGAAAGAACGACTTACTGTACTGTAACCGTAGAATTAAAATCATATTAGTATTCTTAAACAATGAAAACTTGTCCTGCTGCTAATTCCTAATCCTCACATGCCTTTGGTCAATATACAGCCACTGTTTAAAGTGGAGCTGGGTTGTTTGTACAGTGTAGGTTGCAGTTACAGATGAGGAGCAGACCGTTGTAGGAGGGCGAAGAACATGGTAGCACTTGTTAGAACTGCACCATAGTGTGTCAACGCGTGTTATTAAACATTTCTGAACCACTTCACAGAAAGCAGAAGCCGCAGCCACCCCTAGCATCTCCCAGCAGCCTGAGCCCCTTGCTGAGGCAGCGCCTCCTGCTGTCGACGTTACAGTAAAAACTGTAGGGGCTCTGAGCCCTGATGAGGCTCCTGCAGCTCCTTACAGCAAGCCAAGCCCCATCCAAGAGGCTGGCTCACTTAGGAGGCCTACCCCTGAGCTAGCCTCTCAGAGCATCACACCAGAACCTCTACAGACTGGACTGGCCAGTTCAGAACCAAAGGTATCCATCTGATCGTCATTGGATGCTTCGTGACCTGGCTCGGCTCGGCTCGGCTCAGCTCGGTCTGACCCAGCTGATCTTCTGTGCTACTGCTGCCTGTCTACCTATTTCCTACTGCCACGCTTCTCTCTCTGTCTCCTTTTTTGCCCTGCATGTCTGCTGACCACAGTGCTACTGAGAAGAGACAGAGATGTGTGTTTTGTATGTGTGTAAGAGTGTGTATGTGCCAGCAACTTCTGGTAAACAACAGTGGGCTTGGAGACAGGGCCTGTGCAGATATGCCTATATGTTGAAGAGCACTGGAAATCATGCAGCTCTCACTGTTGCTTATCCTCTTTGCATGGCTGCGACATGTTTGCCTCATTCTTTGTTAACTACTAGAAATATATCTGTTTGTTTATTTATCAGTGCAGACTGAATAGATCATGTCCTTGTAAAAGTAGCCATTCACTTTCCAGCCAATTCATCTCTATTTTCCCATTAATTTAACTACATGTAACATCTGGCCGTGTAACATTTAAACAGATGTTCTTGAGATGTGGATGGTTAGTTTATGGTTACTTCTCAAATAAAACTAAAGTTTTTTTTTTTTTTTTTTGTACAAGTGCGTGTATTGTATAATATTATTGTGGATATTTGTTTCTTAACAGTTGCACCAAGATAGTGGGTGACATTTTTTTTGTGAGTGCACATGCAGACAGGCATTTTTTATGTGTGAAGAAACCACAAACTATTCATCAAACTCTTTTAAGAAGGTCGTCAGTATAGTCTCTCATGCTATGTGTTCTAGATTTCATCTTCAGAAACAAGAAAAATGGATCCCACTTTTTTGTTGTAGCTTTTAAAAACTTTTTTTTTCCCTTTTTTTTATTTCAGTGTTTCATTTGCAGTTGCAGTGGCACATCGTGATGTTTTCAAGCTGCAACCTTTGGCTGTGCTGCAATTTTTTGGTCAAAAATATATTCTGACTGACTAGTAATCCCGCCCTCTCAGTTTCTCTATTTCAGGTCTTTCTCTCTTGTTTCCTCTTCTGCTATTAATTTCATGGACTTTTTTAATGTTTCATTTTTTAACTCAGTGTTGCTTGTCCAGTTTTATTTAAGTTTGTGTAACATTTTAGTATGGTCTGTACAGATCTAATTAGTTTTCTTTGTTGTGTATTTGTTTGGTAGATTTTTCAGAAGGATCCCTATGGCACAGACAACACGGGGAGAGTCAGTGACAGCATGAAGCCTAAGACTTACAGTCCACAGCAGGCCTATCACCCTGACCAGCAGCCATACAGAGATTATGACCATCCACCCAGCCGCTATGATGTCAGCAGTGGAGGGGGTTTCCCAGAAACAAAGTACCGGAACTATGATCATAACCCACCCTATGAGAACAGTGTGCCTCACTATGACCAGCAGCAGTGGAACCCCTACAGCCAGCCACACTCTTCTGCCAATTCCCAGGCCTATGATCTCCGTTTGCCTTACGGTGATGACCTTGACCCCCAGTACACCCCTCCTCTACGCTACGATGAGCCCCCACCTCAAACATATGAGGGACGGCCTCGCTACGGTAAACCAACAGGTCAAGCCCCTTCTCCAGGGTCTGATCTGCACTACAACCAAGATTCTCACCTGAGCACTTACCCCCCAGCTGCCCGCTCCCCAGAACCGGCTCCGCAGCGAGCCACATATAACCAGGGGCCAGCATCACAACAGAAAGGCTACAAACCTCAGCAGTATGACCCTACTCCTCTGAACTCTGAAACCAGCCTCACACCTCCCCCTAAAGCAGAAACACCCTCACCTTCCCCTGCAGATGCTCCAAAAACTGCATCTGACAGAGATGACCATCAGGAGGATGACCCTGCCATGCGGCCACAGTCAGTTCTGACAAGGGTCAAGATGTTTGAAAACAAGCGCTCTGTGTCCATGGACCGAGCCAGAGATGCAGGAGATTTATCTGGAAACAGGGTAATGTATTTTGCTTTTTACATGGCTACAATTCAATCTTATACAGAAGTGGCTTAACTTGTACTTAGTTTTTTGTGTTTGTTTGTTTTATTTTCATCTGTTTATATTTTATATTTGTATTTGACTTTTTGAGAAAGTAGGATATTGCATTGACAGAACATTCATAGCTTGTGACCTACTCATCTTTTGTTCTGTTTTTACAACTTTAGGCAGCTGAATTACCCTTGAAAGCAGGGGGAGTAATCCCTAAAGCAAATTCTCTGAGCAACCTTGATCAAGAGAAGACCTTTAGGTAAGGCTTTAGTTATACTACTGTTATGGTACTTACATAAACAACATTTTCATGCAATCATTAATTTTTCTTCCCTTACCTTTTGGCAATTTCTTAATGTAAACATTTTTTTCCCTGTTTTACTTTAAAAAAAAAAACTCCTGTTTTGTGTTTCCCTTTCATTCTGTTACACAAATCCAGAGCTCCAGAGCCTCAAAAGCTACAGTCCAAGGTGGCTGATGATATTGTGCGTTCCAACCATTACGACCCTGATGAAGATGAGGACTACTACAGGAAACAGCTGTCTTACTTTGACAGACTTCAAGCTAGCACTGGCAAACCCCAGCCACAAGCACAAACAAGTCACAGTTTCCCCAGGTGATGCTCAGTCCTCCTGACATCCCTATGCAGTGTTTGCTGGGATGTCTTTGTCTTTTCCTCCTATAGGTTTACATAATTAATCCACCCTTTGTTCCAGTTCATGTTTTTATGTCTTTGTCATTTCTACTTTGAATCTCAAATTTGGTCCTGTAATCCCATGTTATAGGACAGAGTCAATGGACAAACCAAGTCCAGTGGAGAAAAAATATGAACCAGTTCCCCAGGTGACACCATCTCTGCCACCAGCCACACTGCCTAAACCCTCACCTGAAGGTAAAATGTACAACTTTGTCTCAAAAGAATTAGTATTTAGGATTCTGTCTACACAATTTCCTACAATGCACATCCATCCATCCACATGGCTATTTAGTGATACACACTGACCGCTGTGGTTCTTCCACAGCCAAGCCTCCTGCCCGAGAGGACACTGTCCAGACCAATTTTCTGCCTCACAAGAGTTTCCCTGAGAAGTCTCCAGTTAATGGCACAAGTGAACAACCTCCAAAGACAGTTCCCACCGCTGGGGCTCCATCCAGCTACAACCGCTTTGTTCCTAAGCCCTACACCACCTCTGCCAGGCCTTTTGCACGCATGTTTGATAGCCCTAAATTCAACCACAACCTGTTGCCCAATGACAAGCCTGAGAGTGCTCCAAAGGTAAGCAAAGTTTGGCCAGAACTCATACATGTGAATTAGATTTATAATGATGCAAAGGTGTTTAGTAAGATAAAGATCAAATCAGAGAATGATGCTGTCAGTGTAAGCGTTGTCTTTAGTTTTAAACTCTAGAGAAAAATACAAAAAAAAGGTTAATAATTTTTGGAAATTTCTCTTCGGTTCTCTCTCCTTTTTCCTACAGTTCTTACTTACAGTTTTAACACTAAAGTCACACAAGTGTTCTTTTTTTTTTTTGTTTGTTTTTACGAGTACACCCAGTAAAACCCAAAATCTTGTTGAAGTGTGTACTTGATTCTGACATGCACAAATTTCTCAAGTCGCAGAATATATTTAACCTTGATCTGTTTGGAACAGGGCCGGAGCTCCAGTCCAGTGAAAACTCAGGCGCCTCCACAGTCACAAAACACAGACCATGACAGTGGCCTGGACACTTTCACACGTACCATGGATCATCGCCCCAAGTACCAGCAGAACAACGTCAACGCTGTGCCCAAAGCCATCCCTGTCAGGTAACAAACTCCATCTGAGTCAAGATTAAACCAGTGCTTTCCCTTTGAGTGTGTCAGAGGGAATGTATCTGTCTTTCAGCCCCAGTGCCCTGGATGATGATGATGATGAAGACGAGGGCCACACAGTGGTTGCAACAGCCCGTGGTATCTTCAACTGTAACGGTGGCGTTCTGAGCTCCATTGAGACAGGTGTCAGCATAATTATCCCACAGGGTGCCATTCCTGACGGTGTGGAGCAAGAGATCTACTTCAAGGTCTGTCGAGACAACAGCATCCTGCCACCACTCGACAAGGAGAAAGGTAACTTGTCAAAGATGGAGGGGTGAGAGGAGACAAAGGTTTTTTGCTATTACAAAGGAAAGGATGTATGATGTATTTTTAACTGTCAGTCTGTTTAGTAGGTGTTGAGATAAAATGTTATCTCAACATTGAATATAAAGACAACAAAAAACAGTCCAAAGTTGTGCTCCCCTTTATGTTTTGCATGTCAGTGCTACATTTAACTGCACAATTACATAAAATTACATGCTCTTTACTTTGCAATACTTTGTGATATTTAAAAAGTAAGTTTTGCATCGTGTTACAATAGTTTGTATTCTCTCATACTCACAGTAAAGGCTGTTACGTAATCCGCGATTAGTGAGAACTTTTTTTCTTGTTCTCAAGGCCACGAGGACAAAATGGCATCATTTTGCTCTCGCAGACGTGGTTGGGGAGAGCTTGAGGCTTCTTCTTGACACACCATCCAATAAGAACTTTGTTTTCGTGGGGCTCCGAGAAGTATTGTATGATTGGTCAGACATTTGAGGTGGGCGTAGTTAATGTGGAAAAGAATGAATCGTAGAGTTGTGGCTTCCACATTTCCCCTGATGCGAGGCTGAGGATAGCTTTAATGAGGATAGCTTTAAACAGCTGATCAAGGTGGTGTTAAAATAAATGTATACAACACATGTGGCATTTAAAGACACTGACACCCCCCAACCCCCACTCCCGCCGTAATTCTCGTTACGTCGCGGACGAAGCTTCTCATGGAGTATGGACGAAGTATAAGAGGCTGAGCTGTTTGACACTACAGGGCTACTCAATTCGGTCCTACGAGGGCCGCAATCCAGCAGGTTTTCAATGTATTCCATGTATTGTGTGTTGGTAATGGGTATTATTGAGGCACTGTAGGTAGTGTCAACAATCACTGTATCCAGCCACAGCTTCATGCATAACAGTCAGGTGGACCAGCTGCAGCTGAGGTAACAACCAATAGCTGGATGCTGTTGCAAATCAGCCTTTTAGAATGAGAAATGGGCACTAACACATGATGTAAAGTGTCACATCATCTCTGCTTTCTGTACTGTCTCTGTACTGGCAAATAGTTTCCATTAACTCGTAAATTATAACTGTATTAGACCAAGACATGGAATTTATTATGGTGCAAAATGAGATGAGAGTCTCATACTCTGATATGAATATATATGTTTCCCGAATTCAATAGCATACAAAAGATGAACATTTTACAAAAGTTAAACAACTGACATGTAAAATAAGTGTCAGAAAAGCCATTGACTGAGTTTTTAATTCTGCTCTGTGTTACTTTTTCTAGGAGAGACTCTGCTCAGCCCTCTGGTGATGTGTGGACCTCATGGCCTCAAGTTTTTAAAGCCTGTGGAGCTGCGCTTACCTCACTGTGCGTCAATGACCCCTGATGGTTGGTCTTTTGCTCTAAAATCCTCCGACTCCTCGTCGGGTACGCTTTGGTCTCTCTGTTCTTTCCTGGGTCGTTTGGGCTGGCTGTGTGACAAACTGAGGGTTTTGGGTCACTGTATTGCAGCTTTTATCCCTAGTTTTGGTTCTCCTCTTCATCACTAAATTATGCTTTTAAAAATTCCAGCTATATATTGTGTTTACTGAGAATCAATCTAGGGGGAAAATCTGCACTTTTTTTTCCATAATTATGGCTTTAGATTTATTCATTCTTGTGATTTATACTGGCTAACTCACCGCACAATATCTCATTTGCTGTATCACTGTTTTTCTTTGTATCACCAAGCTTCATCACTTTAACTTACTCTAAATGCAGCATTTTTCTCTTGGTTTCTCTGAGCCATCTTAAGTTTTTCTCATATTACTTAACATGCATGCACTGGATGCTTGGCCGCACACTCATTGAATTTCATCAGATAGATAGAGCGCACGCTTCTCTTCTCAGAGTAATTTTTCTCACATAGCCACCCAAATCCTGACCTGAAGAACAAACAGCTCTTATAGATCTTCTGGAAATTAGGACACTGCCATAACCAACAACCCCTGTCATTATCCAGCATAAACATCAAAAGTTGCACAAAGACATCTTGTTTTCCTGTCAAAATGTGGGCCTCTAAATTTAGCTTCTTTCTTCCAAAGGGTTTATTTTTTGACAGTAGCTTTCAGGTGTGAGTAAATTAACTCTTTTTTCTAATCAGTTTATTTATATAGTTTTTTTTCAGAATCAATCTCTTATCTGAACAAAGTTTGTGAAATTGGATCAGGGAAAGACGGGAAAGCAAAAAGATGCAAATAGATGAACAGAACACAGCTCTGTGACTTCAGGGGGAGGGGCTGCATTCAAGCAAATCTCTAAAAATACTTCTATCAACATAATTCACTCATCACATTTGACCTGATGGATCCCAGAAGATGATGTGTCTTCTTCTTTGTTTTTTTATGTTTCTTAACAGGTAGAAAATATCTTAAACCATTAATCACCTTATAAATATGTCACCTTGAAAGTCCAAGTAAAGCCATTAAATCTGTTTATGTTCCCCATTAAAAATAATCTCTAACGCATTTCATACACAAAATCCTTTAGACATCATGTAAATGGAAATCAGTAGTTGACTAATCTATAATGTAATTGTGCAAAATTAAGACTTGAAAAAAAAGTTTACTTTACTTTTTGTAAAAGTTAAAAGTCCAGTAACAAAAAAGAAAGAAAACCAACTTAAAAAAGGAACTAATTTCTCTGCTTTCTGTCGGTAGCTCTGTCCTTCTCATATCCTGTCTTCAAAAATAGTGGTAATTTTGGCAGTGGTCAGGATTAGCTGTTAATTAGCCTCATTTTAAGGATGAGACTTAGGGGCTTGAAAGAAATGTCAGCTCAGTGTTGTCCTGTGGAATTGTGGGAGGATTAGCGGACTGCATCGTAATCCTCTTATTGTAAAGCAAGGCCACTCTCCGGCCTCCTCCTGTCCTCCTCTGTGTTTTTTTCTTCTCCAACTTTGCTTCTCTGCTCCTCCCTTTTCACTCCTATTTGAGTCTGACTTTCTCCCTTTCATCTCCACTTCTCTTCCTCACAGTGATCTCACTGTGGTTATTTAAACACTTAAATCTCAACCAGTTTGTTACAGTTTAGCTCTGATTGTTAATGGAGAGTTTTATTTGAAAATGACATGAATCAGCTAAGAGACTGACATTAATATATATAGCGTGTTTTCTTATAGGCATTTTTACTGCTTGACCAAATGATGTTTTGCGTTACTCTGCAGAACTCTGCAGAACTCTGCGTTACTCTGTTTTGCGTTATCCTACAGGCTGCTATCCATATATATATATGTATGTATGTATATATAATGTGTGTGTGTGTGTGTGATGTGTGTGTGTTTCATGCCTTTAAGCTTCACAAAAGCTGAAAATCTGTTCAAACAGTCAACAGACTATTTATATTTGGGTTATTTCAATCATTTCATCATGATTAAATCATGATCTTTCATTAAGATATTTTTTAATTATTACTTTTAATCCCTTTAACAAAATATTAATATTAAAAACATATGTTTTTATAAATACAAACATGTGGCAAAGTTGTCACAAAGGTAGAAATGAAGGAAAATTCTGTTGAAGTTTCAGGCTAGTATTTAAAAAAGGAGAGAAAAGCCACATAACTCATGGGGAGTTCTAGTTTTTGTTTTGGTATACTGCCCTCTGTAGGATATAAATTAAATGTGTTTTGCTTATCACGAATGCCTGGCAAACTTCACTTGACTTGTATGTCTGCTACAAACACTAACAGGGTACAAAAGAAAACAATAATAACTGATGGAAAATATTGAAAGCTGGTTAGTAAGTTCTGTTTTATGCTACCTTGACTCAGTACCAGCAGTGTAGCTTCAGTGGTCAACAAATTTGTTGACATGGGTGTTTTTACCTAGAAGCAGTCGACATATTTAGTGTGGGTTTTCTGAAACCAGCAGTTCATTTTAAGCCCTGCCAGCAGCCAGCTTCTGTAGCCGTATACGGTGAAGGACATCCGTACTATAAGCCAAATATAAGGCTGTGAGGCACAGGTAGCTTCATCCCCTCACCTTCTGTAACAAAGCTGAACATATAATGGTCATCTGGTCACGTTGTATCTCTTCTATGTTGCTCAGCTTTCAGAACAACACTGATAGTTCAGTCATTTTATTTATGAAGTACATTTAAAACAACCACAGTTAACCAAAGTGCTGTACATAGCATGACATACATTAGAAGTGAAAAATAAAAGCAATGCAAAATATCCAATTAAAATTAGTTAAATGATTGTGAGTAAGCTACAGTAAAAAAAAAACAAAAAACAGTGAGAACAAATAAGTCTTCAGAAGTTTTTTAAAAGGGTTACTAGAAGTAGCACATCACATTTACAACAGAATACACTTCCACAGTTTTAGGCCTACCCCTACAAAGGCACGATCTCCTTTGGAGACTTAACTGTGAGCGGCAAACAGCTAAAAGTAGCTGTTCACGAGATCTCAGAGGCCTGGTATCAGTGTAGTTTAGAGCTGTATGTTTGGGATACTTGACCTTCTCTGCAATGTGACGGTGGAAAACTGTTTCTACATTGGCCTGCTGAAAGTTTCAACGCCTTTGAATAAGCTGGATTTTATTTATGTATTTAAGTATTGGTCTGCTAGACAATTGAAAATTTCTCATACATGCATATTAATTTCTCATTTTAATGTAGTTAATTTAAGGGGTGATCTTTTGAAATAGCTTTAGTCAGACAGTCAAAGGGCAGCATTTTTCAGTATAAAAAGGTTTAGTTTTTTTTTTCTTTTAAATAATGTAATGAAATCTAATTAAAATGAACATCAGTTTTACGGGCCTTATAAAGTGATGTTCATCATGAATGAGGAAGCTGCAGTTGGTCAGCAGTAGTCTATTGTTATACTGCACCTGGAAATGGGCCACAAACATTTAGCGTGATCCAGTTCTGCAGCTGGCTGGTCATGACTTTATGTTAAAGGTTTGTAGTTTTGGAGCTTATAAAATGCTTAAGAGCATGAATGTCACATAGACAGCAGCTGTTATTACTCACCAAACCACCCCCTACCACATCTGTCTGTCCACAGGTGACCCAAAAAGCTGGCAGAACAAATCTCTCCCCGGAGACCCCAACTACCTGGTGGGAGCCAACTGTGTCTCTGTGCTCATTGACCACTTTTAAGGACGGACCAGCAGGTGCGATGTTACTGAATGTGGAACCGTGCGGGAAATGAAGACGATGGGCGAAACAAACATACTGTACATACACTGCAGCTGCACTACAAGCATACAAACACACCACAGAAAGAAGTATGAAGAAGAAGCAGTCAGTGCTGTTTACTGCATCCATGGATGAAGGCGAGACCAATGATCGTTACAAGCTGATCTATAAATTCTTCTGCAATTTGAAGTTATGATGTGAAATTAAACCTTTGATGCATGCCCCATATCTCTGAGGATTGATAACTATATATGAAGTCGTGTTTAATGTAATTTTTACATAATATAGGTGGATGGATGGCTTTTGAGGCAGCATACATGTTTTGGAAATCTATGTCAGTATATTTATGCTATATATGCATACAGTATATATAGAAGTATAGAGAAGATTTACTAAAATTTTACTCATGAATTCAATTAAGAGTCTGTTATTTTTCCGTTCAGGAGATTGAATATTGATAAGCATTGCCACATATTTTTTTTTCCACAATGAAGTCATTTTACTGAAGGTTTGAGAAAGGTGTTGATATTTGCAGGTATCTGTTGAAGGAGCTGGCAAAACGTGAGCTGGTGATGAACCCAAGCAGCACATTCAAAGAGACGTTCTTCCTTCACTCCTTTGTTCTTCCTTTTCCAATACCTGGTAGCTTACTTTTTACTGAGCACCTCGTCTCTCCTTCCAGCCTGAGGGAGATCTATGCATGTTCTTTACTCAGGTCCAGTAGCGTTCTCAGTTCCTTTCTCACATCTTTCTCTTACTCTTTTTCTCTCTGTATACTCTTGCACTCAGACACAAATAAGCAGTGATGCCTTATCTGCAGATTATTCACTTTTCATGAAGAAAGAAATAAGTTATGGTAAATTATGGTATGTCATTTGTTTGCCATTTTTTGTGAACCCACTGTATAAATGAACTTGGGTTGAGCACACTAACAGCTGATAAAAGATAATAAAGGTAAGCGCTTCTTTTATCTGCTATGCATTACTTTAAAAATAAAACAACAGATAAGAAGTGGCTGTAAATAAAGCTAGCATATTGCCTTGTTTCTTTTTGTTTGTAAATGAACTTTTTGTATGTCTTTCTTTTTTTTTGTATAAAACCTAGAGAAAACATGTTTTAAACAGCGGAAAAAAGTGAACGTGGTTTTCATGTATTCTGAATATACCCTCAAGCCTTGAAATTGTAACCTAACAATAATACATCACACCTTTTCTACCAATATATTGACACTGTGTTATGGTGGCAAAAGAGTGCTTTCTTAATTTGAGGATTGGGAAAGTATTTGAGCTAAAATACATTTAAAACATGTTCTTTTAGGAAGGGTGTGCTCGAAAAGTGTCCCCCTCACTCATTTGTGATACTGGATGCTATATTGTGTGCCCTTAAATGTATTTTTGTACTAATAGACAATATATTACGTATGGCACACCAGTACTGTTTTATTTTTTAGATATAACAGCTTTAATTGGATATTAGCTCTTCACGTGTGGCTGACTTTTTTTCTCTCTCTTCTCTCAGACACAATTTTAAGTATACCACTGTATTAAGAAATAAAATCATTTTTGAAATAATTTGTTCTTGAATGTCTCCCCACCACCACCTTTTTTAAAAAGAAATTCCTACAAATGAATTTTTAGCATCATGTGCAGTTTTGTTTCCATTTTTTGGTATTATAGATCAGAACTTAAAAATGACTTGCTATGCTTAATGTGTACATAATTATTATAGAACAGTAACGTCAACTTCAGTTGTTAAGCAATCTGTTGATTTACTTTACCAGATCATGTCATGAAAAGAATGCTAAAAAATATGCAAATCATCACTTTCAAATCTTTAATTTTCAATTAATGCTCAAAAGAAAAATTCAGGAAAAAAATATTTTTTTTTCTCTTATCAGTCATGTTTTAACTGCGTCACCACAACTAACAGCCAGGTGGCGTGGGTGAGCTGTGTATGAATTATACACAAGGTCAGGACTAATGAGGTCCTTCAGCTGTGATTTTTGTTTTAGATAAAAATGTGAGGATCAAGGACGTAAAATTCCACATATCCGGTATTCTGCGCAGAGTTTAACATTTGTAGCTTGCAATTCTTTTAAAACTAATTTTCCACATCAAACTGAGTAAATAAATCGGTTATTGTCTGTTTTTGAGCCATGTTATAATAAACTCAGGGTGCAGTGGTCTGATCCGTAGATCAGAAGGTAACGAGACAAGATAGTATCTCCTAAAGAAAATAGTTTAAAGCTTACACTCCATTATCTGATATATTCATTTATTTAAGCCTCTATCATTTAAGTGAAGCTCTGATTAATACCTTTGTCCATCTTTAAATCTTAAATCATCTCTAGGCTGCACAAAATGCTAATGTAAACCGCCCAGGCAGCAAATTGTTTATACAATTAAGACTCAAATAACTAATTGTAATAATAATTACGTCAAGTCTGTTCTAAGTTGTTAATGCAAACTCCTCCCTGGGTGTGCGGTATTTTTTTTATTTTATTTTTTATCTTTACCTGCCGGGACTTTTATCTGTCGCCTGCATGCTGAAGTCGCTTGTATTAAATTACAAACCAGGCAAACTGCAAGAGACTGCGGCTGGAGCAAAGCCCACCTTGAATCTCCCCAGTTTATTTATTTATTTTAGCAGAATCCTAATCTGTAGAACTAAAAAAGGGCTGCAGCAAAGGGGTTAAACATGTTTTTCTGTCCTTTTTATTTTCTTTTAATTTTTTTTAAATAATTAAGAGATAGGCTTCATCTGGAGATCAGATACTGTCACGCTTTCACGGGCATTTTTTTTTTTTTTTTTTTTAGCGTCGCCTCCCCTTCTTCACGTCGTAGTAAAACAGAATGTGCAGCTCGCCGCCATGTAGACGCACAGTGGCACATCTCCAATACGCAGTGTGCATCTCTGTCCTGGTGCTGGGTTTGCTTTCGTGTGAGAAGAAGACGCGCTGCTCGTTTAAACTAAAACACCACTGGGCGGTAAAAATCGGACATTGACGTTCTTTTGTTTTTGTTTAGTCTTCTCTCTCTCTCTCTCTTTTTTTTTTTTTTAACCCTGGAGGAGTACCATTTTATTTATTTATTTTTAACCCGGGTCGCTTTTTGAGTTGTTGGAGAAGCCGCAGAGGTGAGCATGACAACATGACAATGGTGCAAGGCTGGCTGACAGGAGGATGCGTTTAGGGTTTTTTCTTTGACTTTTAAGGAATGGGCTCTTTGCCGCAGCAGTCACCAAGAACTCCAGTGGTTTATTTAAGATTTTCCGACTTGAAAAGAGAAACTGTTTCTGTGAATGATAACCCTCCGGCGCCACGTCCGGTCCGTACAGAGCTCACCTTTCTCCTCCCATCAGCCGCAGCGCGTCTCTAATTGGAGCTACACGGGGCATCTTTAATTGATGGAGATTATCCACGGACACTGACCACACTGTCTACCGGTTCCCCGAAGCCTGCAGCACGGCGCTGCGGTTGTGACTGGATGTTATTGTCCATATTGCCTTCACCTGCATTTGTCTAATACGGTTTTGTCGGAGCCTTCGGTGACAATGCCGTTAAACGCGCTGCCCCGCGGCGGCAGTAGCGGCATCGGCGGTCCGGGATCCCTGAGCCCCGCGTCGTTGTCCCGCAGTTTGTCCCGGTTGAGGGAGTACCGGACCCGCACAAGAATCATGCTGGCTCTGGGAGTCTCTCAGATGGTCCTGGGGAGTCTCATCCTGGCAGTGAGCTTCGCTGCTTTGGCTCTCACTACATCACCCAGAGTCCGGCACTCATGTCCCTTCTGGGCAGGTTTCTCTGTGAGTACAACAATCAATCAAGTTTTTTTTCCTCTCAACTATAAAGATAACGTGTTGTAGCGTAACTCTGCAGTCATTAAACTGAGATGTTTTGGAAAAAAAAGATACAGAGAATACTGAATTATAACTTGATTTTAGGTTTCAGAGGTTCTAGTTTTTGTCCCAAGGAGAAAAAAAATCCTTTCATCTGCTAATACCACGAACAAGAAAGAACTGAGGTCTCATCTTGTGGAATTAACTGTGTACAAAACACACTGAAACAGTGATTGGTGGGAGTATTTAAATGATCGTGCACCTTTCTTTTCATGTTTTCAGTATCAGTTTGTACAACTCCTTGGGTGTTTTGTTCTTTATGTGAAGGGTTTGTTGTGGTTTCTGTAATATTTATGAACACACACATCCTTGATTTCCTGCCAGAGACCTGGAACAGGGCTGGTCCATTAATTATAGAGGCAGTAGGGCATGAGTGCAGGGGTGAGGGGAGGTCTGTGGCATCAAGGCCATCTGTGTTTGTGTGTGTGTGTGAGAGAAAGAAAGCGAGCAATGTGTCTTTGTCTCAGTGCTTGTATGTGTGGGCGTGTATAGTTACAGGGGAACAGTGTGTAACTACAGGGTTCGGAGTTCAAAGGTCAATGCAACGCCTGAAGCGGATTGGTCAAACGTCTTTCCTAAGTGTGCTAAAGGTCTGTTAGCCTGTTGTGCTGCGTCTTACTGTGTGTTATCTTTAGGCACAGAAACCTGATGCATCCTATACACAGACTCAGACACATAGGCAGTGCATTTTTGTCATTTTGTCTAATGAATTGCCATGACCCTGTTTCTCATTAGATACTCGCACAACTCCTAAAGGAACATAGGTAATGCATTTATTTGCTGTAAAGAATGATTGAAAGGGACTTTTTGTGTGAGTGTGTCATGGTACAAGAAAGGAAATTACTGAGAACCTCAAAAAAACTTTTGGTGGCCGTAAGATTAGAAAAGGTTACAAAGTCGCCTCTAAAGACTTTGCACTCCACCAAACCACAGCTGACAGATCGAGCACTAATGGAAGAAATTCAAGACAATTGGTACCCCCCAACCCAGGAGTTATCGATCTGCAAAGAAACTCTGAGACGACGGTGTGTCTACAGTAGTCTACAAGGCCACTCAGTAATCCAGAGTAACATCCCAAATGATCTCTAAAACCAGTTACCTCCAAAACGTCTACGATTTTGTGAAGATCACACTGATCAATTAGAAGTCTGTTGGAAAATGTAGTTAGGCAGGTAGTGGGTAAAAGAGAAAGAGAGAGGAACAAATGTTTCCTCAACATACAAAACCAAGAACCTGTATGTTGAAAACACCAAAAAAGAAAAACTCTGCATTTCATGACAGGAACCTTCATTTACACATGGTGATGGTAGTATCATGGTTAGGGCCTGGTTTGCTGATTCTGAGCCAGAACAGTGTGCTGTGTTGGCTTTCATACAGAAATCCCAGACTGCTTTAAATGAAACATCAAATTCTGAATTATTAAGTTTCCAACTTTAAAACTTTTGATTCATTTTGATGGCACACTGTGATTCATTATGCACATTCTTGGAGCGATCATTGCCATGCAGCATCCTGGGGCTGAGAAACCGCACACGTTTATTTTCCAGTCTGGAGCATCACATGATAGCTGTGTTTTGCTTTAGGGCACCACATCACACTCCAACAACTGAATATCAACACACACGTCTATTTTGTACGCTCACTGTGGCTGATCAATGCAAGGAAACATTACTGAAGGAATTAAGGAAAAGAAAGAAAGTAACAGTCAACTTTGGAGTGATTTTTATTGGCTGGAGAGAGCTCTGAGAAGAGACAGTATGCAAGGAGGAAGATTGTCATAGATAATGAGAAATAATTCAGATCAGTGAAACCAGTACCTCTGGCTGTTAACAGGTCATAATATTCCTGAAGTCCTTAAGAGTCCTTTACCAAAGACACTACACCAGAAATGTGTAAGAGACATCAACACACACTCTAAACTTGTTGGAAAATTGAGAAATGAATGACTCATTCAGAATAAATCCCTCCTGTATCAAGAGGCACTTCAGAGGATGATGTTGGTGAGCGAAGCTGCAGAATCAGGTGCTGTAAAATAACTCGGCAGCAGAAAGACTCAGGGGTAACAGTGGTGCCAAAACCCCGATAATGTGGCTGAGACCAGCTCAACTTGTGACTGAGCATGAGAGTGATTTACCCACAAACACGTGCAAGCACTTTCAAAATATTTAGAATTGTAAAAGAACTCTGGCTGAGTAAAACATTTGCAAACTATGCTTCATTAGACAGTGTGGGACAGAGAACAGAAATCTGGGTTCTCCATTACGAATGTTGTTGGAGTGAAAAAAAGACAGATCGGCTGCATTTCAGTCAGGTGGGATTAGAAGCTTTTTACAGCACTGCTCTGTGATTTAATGGAATAAAACTTGTGAATCTGTACGCAAAATGCTTGCTTTGTACTGCATTAAGACTCTGTAGAGATAATGTATTCCTAATTTTAGAAGAGGATAGTATTTTTTCTCTCTGTGTCAGTGTGCATGTTGTGTTTAAGCAGCTAATGATCCCTCATGATGGTGAGCCAAATGTGTGGAATTAGAAAGGAGGCTATTAATCTGAATATCTATTACAAATATAAAGGGTCTAATTAGAGATAAATGTCCATATAAACTAGCACATCAACAGCTCTCAGCTACTTGACTAAATGAATGCAATTGGTGTTAAACCTTTAAGCTTTTGTGTTGCACTTCCTGCCACGATGGTGAGCTCGGGTAATATGGAAGGTGACGAAAAATCTTCAACTTATACTCATGTGTGCGCTTGTGCGTCTGTGCTGTCACCATGACGCCATAAGAATCTCAGTGTGATGACTGGCGTTGTGAGATTTCATCACAGTCGCAGCCAGAGAAGGCATAATCTTTACTTCCTACACAGAGCAATCGCTGCTGAGCTCAGCATGGCTGTCCCTCCCCCTCCAGCACACGCACACACATACACACACACACACACACACACACACTCATAAACATGAACACACATATTCCAACTCGTTGTTTTGCATATCACTGGATTTGTCTCTCTCATCCTGATTTTTCACAGTTCAGATAAAAACATTTTTTTTACAGCTTTGATGTTCAGAGCTGTATGTTTGGTGGAATTATATGCACACAATCCTCTGGCCAAAAAGGACTAATCCTTCAAATATCTTGCTCTTTCCATCAGCCCTAACCCTTCCTTTAACTCTTCAGCCTGGCACATGACCAGACGGTTGCTTCCTGTTGGTGTGATTTGGGCGACAAATGAGCTTAAGCTGCACAAAGGCCAAAATACCAGCAGGTTTACCTGTTGGGTGCAAATTACATTGCCTCCCAAGTTTTGGCAAACAACAAACAAAAATGAATAAAAAAGAAAAAAAGAGGAGATGCAGTGGCCTTTTAGCCAAGTGAGCCATAATGTTGCTTCAGCTGCTGTCCTGAAGAAATTACTGTCTACAACTTGTAAGTGTTTGATAATATTCACGCCGTAAATCAGGTGAATGTGTAAATCTATTACAGGATGCTCATGCAGGTATCATGTAAACATGCATAGTCTCTGGGTATTCTGTGATATTTCCTCTGCTGTTCTACTGAGCTTCAGAAAAAGATTTGCTCCTCTTATTTTTCCTCCCCCGCTCATGTAGCTGTGTGAAAGAAAAGAAATGTAGATTTTTTTTTTTTACTGATTCACAGCTTCTCAAAAAGTAAGAATTCAGATACCCAAATCAACAAATAGGGCAATAACAAAAACAGCTTTAGACAATATTCTCCTTGTTTCTTATGAGGCAGCGCTCTGTTGCATTTCAAGCATCAGTCATCAGCAAATTCAGCACTAATCTCCTTTAGTGTGTCAGTCTGTGTGTGTTTAAACAGATGTATTTTGTTGGTTCTTTGTGTGTTATGGGCTCTTTTTTTTAAAACATCTTTGTGTGTAGATGGAAGTGAAGGCCCTCTCTGCTGCATTTCACTAGTTTTTATTTAGAAATCCAGATCTGCATTTGGTTCTTTTACGCTGAAATCTTAACTTTATTTCGTTATCTGAGCTTTTTCCTGCTGTTTTTATGTAATCAATTTTATCTTTTTTAATCTTTTGTTTTACTTTCTTTTTTTTTTCATTCCCTGCACCTTGCTGTAATGTTTTTATGTTCTACGTAAAGCACTTTGAATTGTCTTGTACATGAAATGTGCTATACAAATAAATTTGCCTTGCCTTGCCCAGTAAATCAGGCAACATGACAGACTATTTGGATTCAGTTCTGTCCATTGATCTCGGTCTTTGCTTTCCACAAACCTTGCTGATGGATTGTGAATCCTGCAGTGAATTATCGCAACACATGTCGGGTGAATAGATGTAAAGCTTTAGCTGTGTTTTGTGTTTAATACCAAGCGGAAACCAGAGGGACTTTCAGATAGGCCAATGCTCTAATTCACAATTTTAAGAGAAGTTACCCCAATGTGCTTTTTTTTTTTTTTTGGGCCATTTTCCTTCCACCAGGTTTCATGGAATTTGCCTTGTTTTTATAAAATGATCTTGACAAATAAAAAGTGTAAACAACAGCATGGAAATGGGGAGTGGTGTGGGGGGCATCTTGTTGCCTTTTTCAAGTAATAAGAATGCCACATTTATTGAATTTATTAAGTAATTATTGGTGGGAATGTATATATGTTCACTTTGTTTTCTCAGATGGTTTCCGTGTGGAAATGTGAGCAGCAGTTTAAGCTGTGGATGCAGATAGAGACACCAAATATTTGATCTGTTCCTATGTGTCCATGCTTTTGCAGCAAGCTGATTTGGGTCATCACTAATTAACTGGCTTATTAGGCCCATGCTGTATCCTGGCAACAGGTCTTAAGAAGAAACACACACACATACATAGGTGTAGTCTGCTGTTTTGATTTAGAAGTCATGGCTTTCTATGAAAATGCTCTCTGTCTGCTGCATGTCAGGAATCTGGATGAGTTGTCAGGAACACTGATGCCACATTTATTAAAAATGCTGTGCTTGTAGTGTCGTTCATGACTCATAACATCAAAGTAAATGGAGAAGTGAAATATTACATCCAATCAGCCTTTCCCTTCCTTCAAAATGAATAGCAACGCTTTGCTTCAGTGTCAAAGGAGAGGGAAGTGATATTGTATGATTTTCCATTCATGAATAGATATCACAAGTTCCGTCTCTGGGCTTTGTGAAGGCCTATATTATTGACACTAATTAATTTCTGTTTTAGCAAAGAAATGTGTGTAGCTTTTGGGCTCCAGGAGGAGCTTTAACATTAACTCAGATTTTTTTGGTTTGCCATTATAGGTTTTTCTGCACTGGACTTTCTTTTGTAAGGAAGTGGCAAATGTTGTAGGAAAAATCAAAGTTACCAAGACAGACATGAACTACTTCACTACCGTAGCTCTAGCTCACTTGCGTCACCTAACCACATGGATTAAATGGATTCAATGCACAAGGTGTGTCTTAAGACGTGGCTTTTTAAAATTTTCGAGTAAGGATTTATGTTTTAGAATTTTAATAACCCCAATTTATTCTCTTTGTGACCTGGTTTCAAAAGTCAGTTTTGTTGAGCTCCCGAAATGCTGATTCCATGTGAAAAACATGTCTAAATGACAAAAAACTTAAGCAGATTTACATATGAATTCATTTATATTTTCTTTTACTGTTAATTTGTGTGTTAAAATGTGTTAAAAATCTGTGTGTTTTGAACATAATATGCAACTAAAACCAAGTTTGGTGTCAAGTATCTGTGATAAATTCACAATCAGTGCTGTAATATGCAGATGTTCTGTTTAACTGGGGAAATATCTGATGAGGTTTGTTTACAATCAGCCAGTCAGAGTGACGTTTAGCTTCCATGCAAATTGTTAGAAAAAGCACTTAAAGCACTCACATTCAGTCCTCAGTATTGTGAACTCCTTTTTAAACAATATTTTAAAGGAACTAGAATATAGCAAAATCACTGAACAGGGTTTGAACTGTCTGATCTAAGCAGATCGGTTTGTCTAAGACCCTTCCTGGACATCTAAACTCTAACAGACTTTGAATGTTACTTTACCACATATAATGCCACCAAAAAAGTCAAATATTATGCAAGGGCTTTGGCTCTATATTTTTTTTCTTTAGACGCTGTGCACATTCAGGGCAATAAAAGCTTCCATCAACAGGTGGTTGACACACACAGTGAAGCAGCTCCCACCAATCTGGCAGGAAAGAAAACAGCTTGAGAGAAACAGTATTAGTTATCGTGTTTGTGAAGAGTTGTTTTTTGGGACAAATATAAAATGTAACTAGCTGACAGAGCTCTCATTCATAAACGGCATAATGTTTACTGCAGCCAGAAAGGCGACATAGTAGCTATATACAGCAAAGCAGCATCAGTGGTCCAAACCTGTTTTACTCAGTGTACATTATCGACATATTAAGATTCAAACATGTTATTTTTACTGGTTAAACTAACCAGCTCCTCCTCTTCTAGAAACACATTTACCATGTTTAACAGGAGACAAGTCGATGATGCCTGATAATCTGTTGATCTAAACTCATTAATTAAAATACAGTAACTTGCCTGTTAAAAATGCATTCGTTTGTGTTAAGCGGTAATGATCACTAGTGACCATAAAAATACTTAAACAACATGACCACCAGATCCCATCATAGGGCTTCATATATATGCACGTTTTTATCTGTACTTTGTATTGATTATGTATAGATGAGCCAACAATCTGTCTACCTACAAAAAAAAACACAAAAAAACAACCACAATTCCCAAAAAATGTCAGGATGCTGTGCAAAATATGAATATAAACTCAGCACAGTGATCTTATAAATCTTATAAACCAATATTTTATTTACAATAGCCATAGAAAACATTTACATGCTGAATATGGGATGTTTTACTATTCCATAAAAAAAAATCTGAACCGGATGGTCCTTCTTTTTAGAGGTCATAGTGTCCATGATTTCCAAAAATACTTTCAAATCTCTTATTACCTGACCTCAGAGCAGTTTTCCATTTTACACCGCCCCATTTGAAAAGAGTTTTGGCCCACAGAAGACAGACAGCAGCATTTCTGGATCATGTTCACATATGCTTTCTGCTTTTTATGATAGAGCTTTAACCTGCATTGTGGATGTCATGGTGAGCTGTGTTCAAAGACTGTGGTTTTTGGAAATGTTCCTGAGCCCATGCAGTGATTTCCATGGGATGATCATGACTGTTTTTATTACAGCACTGCCTCGGGGCCCAGAGATCACGGGCAGCCAATATTGATTTTCAACCGTGTCCCTTGTGCACAGAGATGTCTCCAAATTCTCTTAATCTTTTCATTATATTATGGACTGTAGATGATGAAAAATAATAATTAGCATGATAAGTATAATAGTTTTAATTCTTCACAATTTCATCTTCATGTTTTCATTATTCAAGAATTTAAAAACACAATTTGTAGATGCATTTTTTGCAGACTGATGACTTTCTGCTCATCTTCTAGAAGATACCAACCCGTTGCCATTCAACTTAATTAATTCCAGCTTGTCCCTCCAGCTGTTTCTGTCCAGCACCACTTACTCTTCAAGCCTTTTGTTGCCTCTGTTCCACATTTTTCCCAAACATGTTGCTGCCATCAAATTCAAGATAAGTTAATATAATTTTGAACGAAATATTAAAATATCTCATCTTCAGCATTTTGTGTATTTTGCCATGTTCTATTGTAAATAAATAACTGGTTTCTGAGATTAGCAAATCAATGTACATATTATTTACATATTTATTTACATCTTACACACCTTTTTTTAATTGGGGTTGTATAGTTGTCCTTTACACTTGAAACCCTGGGACATGTACATAATAGTCTAAATCACTTTCTTATGTTTTCTACATTGAATGCTTGTTGGCATTGTTCATTTATCATGTTGATGCAGTTGTGGATGTGATGCCTATGAATCACTGCTTAACCATGTTGTACAGTTTGTGCTGATTTGTGTGGAAGCCTGTGGAGTGTTCAATCCCCAGCTTTCCCATACTTCATCTGAAAGCGTCAAGATACAGAATCTCACAATGTCCCTTATGTTTCTCAAAGTAGGTCTCCTCTGCCTAAACCACCATATATTTTTATGTTTTTTTAAATTTATTTTTTCTTATTTGAGCCTTTGTGCTCTCACCACTTTGCTATACAAAGTGATTTGCTAGACTCACTGACTGTTTAACCCTTAAAAACTAGGAGAAAAAAAAAGAACCTCATGTTCAGAAACTAAATACTCATAAAAACTGTGTGGCCAAAAAATGAAAAACAAAATAAATATGGTTTCCTTACCTCCATCACACAACTCCATCATCGAACCAGAGTTAGATGTGAGGGTGAAAAAAGAACAAAAAAAAACAAAAACAAAAAGAACATCCTAATCACAATCAGTTTGTTATCCTACCGACTCCAAAAATATTAAACACAACATTTACTGACTTTGTTCCAGTGGAAATGAAACAAAGAAATCCTGCATCCATTTCAGCCACAGTAACACTGGGCTGTGAATGTGTCATGCTTGGAAAACTTTGAAACATGGTGCAGGTTGTGTTTTCATAACAAATAGAACAGGACCAGAGCAGGAGGCTGCAGGGTGGTGGAGGTTAAGGAATCACAAGTTGTAGTGGTGTCACAAAGAGAGTTGGATCCAAGGAAAAGATTATCTAGCAAGGCAGGTTTAACAGATTTATTAAGGATGGCTTGAATGGAGCTGTAGATGGTTGAGGTTCGGGGATCCAGATAGTGTCATGAGCAAGCAGACAGGTTCCAGTGGAGGCAGCTTTGGATCTCAGGCAGGGACTCTTAGGAAGAACAGGCAAGTTGGTTCAGTTACATGAAATACTAAACAAGAATCTGAACATACTAGAAGCTGGTGTAGATGTAGCAACGAACCAGCGTTGAATGAAGATCAGCCTGTGGTTTATAAGCATGTGAGGTGCAATAAGCCAGATTCCTCTCAACTGTGTCGGCTAACCACAGGACACAAATACTATACACACCAGGGGAAGACAGCACAGTCTACACAAGGGAAAGGGGAAGAAGGAACACATGGGGAAAAAAGATACCAGGTCTTTGACCTCATACAAGATGCCCACATCTGAGAAGGAGGTATTTCTTTGAGATGTGATATTTAAATCACAATTGCCCATTATATAATGACTTTGTCCAGTAGCCTCTTATGAGAAGTTCAGTCTAGATTTCTAACAGTGCTGCAAAGGAATTAATCTGGACTTCGCACAAAGCTCCACTGTGTTGTTTTGATTCAGCCATTTATTTCCAGCTGTCGATAGAGGACGTGGCTCCTTGGCCGCTGTACTCATGTTATCAGCTTAGATTAAATGGAGGCTGTAGTCTGCACACACACTCTCAGGTCAGACCACGTATGACTGCTCCACCTTGTCTTAAATCTCACACTGATCAGCTAACGAGATGGACCCCCATCAATTATGTAACCGGTGTTTACTTCCATTTTTACTTGAGCAACTCTGCAGTCTGACCTCACTCATGTGTTTAATGCAGGAACTGTGGTGTGATGATGTCATGTCGTTTTAATGCTTAGCCCAGTTTGAGGTGTTGCCGAACTGCTGTAATTCACTCCCCTTCTGGACCTTTCCGTGATAAGTAAGTAGGCACTCAGCCTGCTGCTACTGATTACTCTAAGGACCCTCCAGTGCATCCTGCCCCCACTCAGTAGTCACCAGTGTGCACCATAATGGTGAAGGGAACAATATGTTTTTGCCACGATTCACTCTAATATTTCAAATTATCCACTTCATTTAATCCTTTTTCTGGATAAGATCTGCTAATACATGCTGAGACGCGTTGGACTTGCTGTCTTTGCTTGTATCACTGTTATTTTTGGTTTGTTCGCTATTTACTTTCAGCACCAGGAACAGGATGATCTGAACATTTTCTCTGTGTCAAGTCACACACTGTCTTTTCTTGCTGTATTTTATTTAATCAGCACAAAACAGCAAAGCTGAGAAATTGGCACTTCTCTGTACCTGATTAACAAAGCCATCATCTGCGAAGTGGAAAGAAAATTCAATCCTGAGGATGTATTTCTTTAGGAGAGCTGACACTCCGTTTAAGGTAACTTGTCTGCGACAGAGCCTCTATCAGCATGACTGAAAGTATTGTTCAAAAATGCAGCTTTTTTCTTCATTTCAGAGAGACCACTGCATCGATGCAGGGAGCCTAAATGAAGAAGAAGGAAGATGAATCGATGAACTGTGCATCCAAACTCCCCTGACATTATGTTGATGAATGGACAGTGAAGTTCTACAGTGTTAGGAAAACAGTGTGATCCTGTTTTCCTAACACTGATTAATACGTAGTCAAGAAAACCCAGAGTTTAAGCATCAAGACATAATGTTTGATGTGTTCCACAGTGGGATGAAACATCATGTTCACAGCAACTCTGCACAGTGCTTATTTTTGGGGTGAACATCACACTTAACAGACGTGTTGATCGCTTGAAGATGCAAGTGAGACCTTATGTTACAGAATTGTTGGACAAGTCAAACATTAACATTAAGAGTAGTTTTTACCTTATGGAATGCATGAATTGTAATACATGATGAACTGTAATATTCTCACTGCTATGTTACAGTCTGAGACATGGTCATGAAAAATAATCCTGTTCTCTGTGCTTATTGCCAAACACACTAAGTATTTTCATTGATGAAGAGTAGATTTATGATAAGAAGTTCAGTTAAACTTCAGAAATGTATTTTTAAAAAATCATTACCATTTCACACTAAGTATTTTATCTTTGTTGGTGTGTTTGGGGATTTTTTTTAATTTTTGTCTACATGAAAATGATCAAATACATATCTGAGCTTGCACATGTGTGCATCTCTGCAAAAAACTCATGTATTCAGACACTATCCACACCCGAACACACACATAAAACATAAAAAACTTCCATTATGCATTATTTTGATCTTTTGAAGTTTGAAACTGGTTGTTGTGTGATGAAAGCTGCTGGTTTTCTGTTTGGTTGGATATTTGTCAGACCTGAGCTGACAGCTGTAAATGCAGCTGGGGGGACAGAGAGGAAGATGGGTCATGTGTTTGGGGAGATAGTTTTATATTTTGAATGCAAGTTATATTTTTATATGCGTTCATGACAGATTTCTCTCATAAATCCTCCTTTTCTTTCCTGTGCTGCCTCTATTGTGCTTGTGTGTTAGTGTGAAACGCAGCGCGGGACGTGTCAGACAGAATGCTTGATGCGGCACTTCTTTACAAACAGCTTCGACCCGGCCGCCAGCAGGTCTGCCTGCAGACTGTTGAATAGAAAAGGCCAACAGGGTTCAGCTGAGCTCATGGGGCGTGAGGGAAACCAAAGCAGTGAGGGGAAACACACAACACAACCAGAAGCAAATGTCTGTCATAAAATGTAGTTACTTTTTTCTTAGTTTTAAGATACTACATTGAAGACTACGCTCACAGGTGGCACAACTGTGTGACACCTGTGCTTACATTTACTCTACCCCTTTATTCATGTCAAATTTAACAGGAAAAAGCGGCTTCACGAAGAAGACTTATTTTTTGGACTAAATAAGATGTACGCATGTGGGAAGGGACGTTACGGGTTTTCTCTCTCTGGCTTTAACCCGAGCAAAAATGTTTACATAGGTTTTTTCATTAATAAAGAGCTTTTTTGTGGCATGCTATAACAGGTCATTATTAGTGTAAAAGGTCTGGCAACATCTCAGACAGACAGATGAGGCTTTTGTTGATGTGTTTGACTTTTATCCTCTACCTGCAACTGAGCTGTAACTTCTTCCTGGTGGAACAAAGCTTACTGTGGACCCTCCCTACTGCTTTCTGTAGCTGATCAATGGAAAAGCCTGCTGACTGGAGCCTCCCCTTGTTCTATGATTAGCCACCAGATTTGATCTGGATGGTGCTTTTATGTGCATGCACATGTGGGAGGGGGGTCACAGGTGTGTGAATGGAATACTCTTTGTTTTCATTTGGATTTTCTTTTTTTTTTTTTTTTTTTTTTTTAGGAAGGGCTCAAGAATATATAGCTTGAGTGTCCTTTATCTGTTTGAATGTAGATATACAGTATCCGCAGCTGAGCAATAAAGTGGTTATTTATATTAGTAAAAGAACACAATACAGTTGCTTTTTTATCAGGAAGTCGAGGAAGAAGAGAGGAAATCCATCATGCTTTTGAAATATTTCCTGTATTATCTTTGCTCTGTGACTCCTTTAGAAAGTGGCCAACCTTTCTGTGAAAAGCAGCTTTCAAAGGTTAATCAAACAGGGAGACATAAGAATCAAGGTCTTTCGCTTTCAGTCACCTACGAAGGAACCTCCCATGAAGGAATCCTGGAAGTGAAACTTACAAGAGCAGACAATGTAAAAAAAAAATGAAATCTGCTTTATAATGAAAATTTTTATGGTGCAAAAATCATATATGCTGCTGTTATCTTATGAACTGTAGTTAATTGTATCTACCTATTCTAATTTTAATGCATGTTCTGTACTTATTTTGAAGGATGGGACAGGCCTCATGGTGTGTCTATGGGATTAATGCTGAGGGTAATAGAGAAAAACAATCTCCACAGGTTTAGCTTGTTTCAAAATCTTGAAAAGGAAACTTGAAGGAAAAGGACTTGTTGAGATAATTCATTAAAATAACTTTTATTTAGTATTTTAGAAAAGTGTGATATTGTTTACACTGCAATGGTGTAAGGTTTGTCAAGTTTATGTCCTTTTAAGTTGAAATTTTACCGCAACATTGTGACAAATAAATACATGAGGTATTCATTCAGACACAGAAGCATTACAGTTGTTTGTTAATATCCTTAAATAGAACTCATGATGGTGTCCTGTGAAAGGGTATCTCCTACAAGTGCCAGGAAGAAAATACAGCTCAAAATTATTTCTGCATTTTTCTTTCAACATGCAACAAAGTCGCAAGAAGGTAGTGGGGGTTGATAACACAGTTAGATGTAGTGCTTTTGGCTGGAGGCCTTTGTGTGGTGTGAAATTAAAACAGACATACAGTACATGCTAACACAAAAACCCTTTATTAAAATACTTTTCTGATTGAGGTTAGACAAAAAAAACATTACTTTGGAAAGGTTTTAACAAAATCATGACTTGAGCTAAAATACATTCTTTTTACAAGGCAACCGTCACATTCATGCATGAAATTTTAATGGCTGCTGTGGTCACATGAAAACAGAACATAAAACTTTTTAATTTCCTGGGTGGCTTTAGGATGCAACATCACTTGCACGGGGTTAGAAAATTATCATTGCATTTTATTGTATTTATAGGCTGAATAAACATATGGGCTTGTTATGGGGAGGCGGACAGCCTCAGTAGACTGGTGACCTGTCCAGGTTGTACCTAGGATAATTTTTTTTGGCACAAATTTGAAACGATATAATTTTGATCATAAAGAAGTTGCAAATAGTATTTTCAAGCAGTCAGTTACCACAAGTTACAATTACATTAAATTTGCAATTGTTGTTATTGTTTGCTAATTTATTCTGTGTAGTTTAACCATTTATCTGTTTTGGGGGATTTTGTTAAAATATTTTCAGTTTATTATCTCATATATAAAACATGTGACTCTCTCTGAAATACAGTAAAAGTCCCAGAATAAAAGGAAACTATATCAGTTTCTTTTTGGAAATGGCAACAAGGAGGAAATCTGTCTGTTTGGATTAATGAGCCTTGAAAATAAATTCTCCAGGTCAGAGGTCAAACCTTCAACAGCAGGTAATGGCATCCGAAAGGTCATCAGATCAGAAGGAGCATTTGCCAACACGTACATAGAAACCCAGTAATACCCATGTACACACACAATCACTCAGCATCTGGCAGTGATCAGATTTGTCACTTTATGCATAATGTAGTCACCAGTGTCTCCCAGCAGAGTCCAGCAGCATAATCTTAAAGCCATTCTTCATGTTAATAGTCTGAATTATGAATCTGCTCATGGTCTCCTGCTCCGTTTGTTGTGCCATCGGTGCAGATTAGGTTGGCAAGAGCGAAACAGACCAATAAGTTAATCTCTGGATTGTTTCCAAAGACTTGAAAATGTGTCACCTTTAGTGTGTCTATGAGTGAAAAGTAAAAAAATAGGAGATGACAGGGAAGGAGAGAACAAAGTACAGGACTGATTGATCTGACAGTGTGACACATCTGCTTTTAAAGGGCACTTCAGTGAGAGCTTCACACAAGTGAAAGCCTCGAGAAAAGACAGGTGGGATCTAATTTTTCTATCGAGTTGAGACTTTTCTGCTTTGGAGCTTCACCTCTTTTCCTTTGTCGGTGTCTTAGTTGGCGGTCTTTCAGTTCACAGTGTTTTCCTTTTAGTTTCCTCACATTTATGCTTTTTTATTTTCTAAATTAAGAAAGTGTATCTTTATCTCCACATCAGCTGCTGCTTTGAATCCTTCAGTGTTTGTTGAATTTGTTGTAGAGTACTGGAAAGGCTTAGCAGATTTTCGGGAGATCCGTATTTCAGCTCCGTGTTTTACTACAGGAAATTGCACAAAATGCTAATTTATTTCAAACTGTCCTTGAGGGAAAGTGGATTGTTAGACCCTGTTTTTTCTGTTAATTCACAAGTGGGTTTATTTTCTCCTTTTGCTGTTTGGGTTCTTTAAAAAAATGCACAATGAAAGAAAAATCGAAGGCAATTTAATACCGAATTCAAAAAAGAGAGAATCTCTGCAGATTTTGATCCTATGTAGCAGGGAATAGCAGGTATGTAGGTGTTTGCTCAGCTCGAAGCAGGCCAGCTGCCCCTGGGCCATCAGCTCCTCCCTCAGGTTGATATTTTAGCTCCCTCCTTCTCACCAACTCAGAGTGTTTCTTTTGGCATCATCCCCCAGCCTCCCTTTCATAATGTCCGCTCTTTTTGATCCGACTCGTTGCACATTTGTGTCCCTGAAGATTACTTCTTGGTAGCTGTTTCAGCTGCAGCTGTTTGAATGTGAGGACCTCTGAGATTGCACTTTTCAGTTGGGGTGCTGGGGGTGTTCTCCTCTGACAAGCTTAGAAGACAGAATAAGGAGCTAATTCAGGCCGAAGCAATATATTTAGAACCTCTTTTTTGCATGTTATTTCATTTCTTTCCAATATGAACAAATCCTATTCTAATTTTCCAACAGCTTCTTGCCATTTATAGTTTTTATTGTAGTCTTTATAAACCGCAGCAGCAAACCATTTCTGCTTATTAACTCCATCTCCTCCTTCAGCGCAGGTTTCTATCGACACCACAGCACTGCAGTGCGAAACCTAAAAATATGCTGCTCATAAGCTTTTTCACTACAGTCCAACTGTGCTTACTAAGCGAGGACCAGAGCCAGGAAACCCTCTGCATGAAAACTGTGTCTGCTTGTGAGTGTGTTTTTAAAACTGACAAAGAGTAGCTGATCGATAAAAAATTAAGTTATAGCTATTTCTACAATTGATTTGTATTTTACAACCTATAATACATTTTTTTATATATTTTCCCTTTTAAATTTGATGATTTGTTTCCTCTGTTTTTGTATTTTTATAAACCAACAATCAACCTAAGGTAAAATTCTGGACTAGTACTGATACCAGAGAAAATTATATTGATTTTGCTGATAGCTGATACTGATTGTTTTAGTAATTTATTTCACCTTTAATGCCAGTAAAACAAATCAATATTTAAAATAAAAAATTAACTGAACAATTTTAAAGTGTTTCAGCCCTCTATCAAATCTTTGAATGAACATGACTTTGTTTTTATGCATATGTACCAAAATAAAAAGGAAAAAAGTTGTTACATAAGATTGTTACTCACTCATTGGCTTCTAAAGGTTTTTATTTTGCCTTTGGAAACTTAAATTTTAATAAACACTGTCAATTTCAGAGAAAATTCAATTGAACACCCACTTGCAGATAAGTTGATTGCAGTTAAAAAGCAGAATATTGTCACATACTAATGTGAACTGTCAATCTCTGCATCCCCATTATAAATAGAATATTGCTGAGTTTGTCATGCAAATGTTCAGTTTGCAGCTCTTTGTATCTGGGCACCATTGTATGCTTCCATCCTTAAAATGAATAAATTTCAGATGTTTTATCAAATGACATTATATCTAAGTGTCTTGCTGATGTGCATCTGGTGCTAGTAACCAGTCTTTCACATTTATTCTGGTTAAGATTAAAAAATATGTGGAGAATTTGTTTGGCACAGAGAGATTTAATGATTTCTATTTTCCTTTTCAGTGTGTCTTTATCATTATGAAGTCACTTTAAAACCAATAAAGGAGGTTGCAGACACTAACTGGGAGCTTTCAGGATATAAAGATGAAGCTTTAGATAGATAGAAGTGCTTCTTTGATTGTGTCTTCATCTAGACAGGAGATGGTTAGGTTGCCCTATAATATATATTATCAAAATGATTGACAGGGTAAAAATGTTACAGCATACTTTAACAGCTGCAGCACAGAAGAATATCTTTAACAGGTGTTCATAAGCATTCGAAGTGGACTGAAGCCAGACATTAAAGCTAACCATTTTAAAATCGCTTGTTGCATTATGATATTTAAAGACCTTCCAGCCTTATTCAACACCACTTGCTGTTTTACTCTCAATAAAAGCGGCAACACTCTTTGTTCTTTCCTAAAAATAACAAAGCTTAAGATTCGAGATGACACAAACTAATACAATGGCAAGCTGTCAATTACTGTACAAATTGAAGCAGAATTGTTGTTCAATATCAGCTCTGATTACGCCCCTGTCAAGGTTGGTTACTGTGGCAACTGCAGGCAGTAACTATGGCCTGTTGCCAGTCAGCATCATTTAAAGGTGGTGAGGGAATGGAGGTGGGTTGTGTGTGCATCTCTCTCTCTCCCTGTCACCTGCACAAATGAGATTTAGGTTGAAGAATAAGCCCATGTAAGAAGAGGAAGGAGCTTGTAGCATGTGAAGATCAGAGCGACGGGAGCCTTGTCACGGGTTGACTGACAGACAGGCTGTAAGAGAGTGAGCAAGAAATATAAAAACGACACAACAACAAAGGGTTCAAAAAAGAGTGACTTGTGTTAGTGGAATTAGGAAGAAGACTGAAATGTTGTGGTTGAAGTCAGTAACAGCTGTGGCTCAGCAGCGTAATGAGTCTGACCATGTCTCATGCTTCTGTATCCCGCTCATTAGCTGGCACCGGGGACAAAAGCAGTGTTTTGGCAACTCTAGTTTATACATGTATTAGTGTGCGAGGAGCTCACAGGAAAGTCCTGGGCTTTCTGCAGCATCCTGGAGGTAGCTAGTCTGGACAGGATTATAAGTGTGAGGCCATGTCTGTATTCTGCACCATCTATGACTCACTCTGTTTCTCAGTTTCCTAGTCTCATATATGTTTCTTTCTGCTCCTGTTAACAGCTTATCCACCTGCAGCTGGTTGCCCTTGGCAACATGATCAAACTGATGAGGAATTTTTTTAAGTGCTAAGCACAGCATCACCTACCAGAACGAGCTAAAAAGAAAATGTGTGCTAGATTTGTTTGTCCTCAAGTGCAAAATACAGTGTTGTCTTGATTCCGGGTTAAAAATCAAAATGTAGCATGATACATTGGAGCATTGTTGTGTGGGTGTGAGTAATTTTTTTAAATAGGTGTTAGCTAGAGCTGGGAAATTACCCGCTAAAATCAATAAATCAAGTTTTCTGTTTCTGCCAGTTTTATTTTTTGTGAAAATCTGGATTTTTCCTGTTTTATATACACTACAAACACTGCCGTTGGGCTTCCATAGTTAGCAACGGACCCCCCTCGTACCAGATCGGTGTTTGTCTGAAAGCACTATCAGATATACAGTGACGTGAGCCGTCACTCACACCTGCAGTTCAATTGTGAATTAACTGCAGTGACAAATGCTGCTCTCGTTGAGATGGAGACGACAACTTCCGCCCACAAAATCGCATTAAGAGACGACCAACATCAGGGGAATTATTTCCGGAGTGAATCCCGTATGATAAGGATCCAGAAAGACATTGATCATGGATAGAGTTTATGTTGGGTGGGTGGACACAACACATTTACTTTACAAGTGCTGTGTTATATATGTGCTAAACTTTTGAAAGAGCATTGTAATGAGGGCTCGGGGCTGCTGAATTATCTATCATTCTGGGTTCTGAAACTTTAGGAAATATAAGCTAAAATAAATCACAGAGAACATTTTAAGCTGAATATGTCTTCTTGATGTATGAACCACAACACTTCTCTGTTGATGAAGTGGCTGACAGACTAAACAGGAAAACAAGTCTTTCTGCAAATTGGTGGGCAAAGTTTAACTTGTGAGTAACTTGCATAAAAGATAAAATAATCAAAATGAAAAACTGAAGAAGAAATTAAAAAATCAACTTTACATGTCAATGGTTGTGTTTCCAAACGTGAGCTGTTTTCATTTCCCCAAATATAGACGAGTTTGAGAGCCTCCACTGTACTGCACATCAGAATAATTAATGTAAGAGTGATACAAATGTTTCCACTGAAAGCTCAGAAATGTCTTAGAAGCACGTCCGTTTCTTTTAGAGTCCTCCCACATCAGTGACCTGCCAGTCGAATGAGTTGATCAGAACACATGAAAGCAGCCTTCAGTGCATGTTCATGTGGGGACGATGCAGCTGCTGTCTTTGAACATCTGGAGTCATGAGACAGCAGAAGGTCTGTGGGCTTCAAACGTGGATCGGCAGCAGTCTCTTTGAGCCATGACAAGCAAGGATTTGATCAAAATGTCACACAACGCTGTGTACTCCAAAAGACACCTACAAACCTGATGTGATAATTTAGCATTGATCATAAAAGAGGCTTGCATCCATTTCAAGTGATTACTTGTGTTTGCACTGCAGCGCTTGTCTTTTGGCTTCACATATAGTCACATATAAATGTCTTCTGTGTGGTTGGTGGCACAATTTTAGGAAACTTTAAGTAAATGCAAAATGAGCTGATTTTCAGACTCAGTTGCTCGTCCCTCCTGTTACTTGATTATTGACACAGTAAAGGCGGGAATCATGAAAATATCTGTCATACTCTGCAGTGAAAGAACACAGGGTGTACGAGCGTGTGCAATCAGTTTTGCCCATGCAGATTTGCCAGGATGTGTGTCACTGCTTTGAAGCAACACCCAGAGTTGTGCTCAGACAGCCCACATTAAGTGTAAATCTCGATGATTTTTGTGTCAGCACTAGAATACTGATTAGCTGCATTTGTGTTCTTCTCACAAACCACATCTTCAGGAAGAGGCAGGCTGTGTAACGCAGCAGAATGTGGGTGTGTTGCTGATTTAAAGATCAACAGAAAAAAGATCATCTGGTGTATTAATAACTAAGTAATCACTGTTTCCCTTGGTTGTTTTTGAGGGCTTATGAAAACCAGAGTGCTTCTCCATTCACCTTACAATGATTAGTAATACAAAAGATTATGATGAATGTGTAACCGATGCTAAGTGAACACAGAGCAGCATGTGTATGTGTGAAATGAATAATGAGAAAGTGTAAGATGGGTTGACAGGACTTCAACTTTTAGCTTCATCACCTCTCAGTTTGGGTCTGACTCGGTGGTTTAAAACTGACAAGTCTGTTTTGTTTATGATGAGGAATGAAATATTGAGTGAGGTATTTTGTAGGGGAAACACATTACATTTTCTTCAACTGACCAAAGGAGGCTGCAGAAAATCTGTACTTGTAAACACAAAAGAAAATAAATGATAAATGTGAGTTTTCTATAGGGTTCATACCAGGAAAAATATGTTTGATCAAAAAACCTCAGTTAAAATCTAGATGTGCATATAGGTGAATGTCAGTTCACAAACCTCATTCCAAATATTTTCTGCACATGAGGATGTTTTTCACATGTAAGCTTTCTATAAAAAGTTGATAGTATAAAAAGTATAAAAATAAATAAAAAAATAAATATATATATATTGCAATTAAACCCTTTGTTCAATTACACAATGTTGAAATGAAAGTGAATCAAATTTGAAACTAAGTTTGGTAACTTTACAGATTAAATATTTAAATTATTCAACTTAGTCCTTTTCCCAGTGATGTCTCACAAGAACTTTATAGTTTTCTATAATGTGCCACTTAAAAAAATTAGAAAAATTAATCTGTCTGGACTGTAGCAAGATTATTTCTGCACCTTCACTCTTTAACAGACCCAGGCTGTTATGATACTTACAAGATTTGCTTTGCATGGAACAGAATTAGCACTTTAAGCTTAACTCAGATTTTACACTCTGACACTGGCCCCATCTGTAAAAATGTGTAGCAGGTATTGAATTTAAAGTTTTCTGAGGGCTTTAGAGTTTTAGCAAATTTCCTTGTGCAGTAAGAAAACCACCCTGTCGCTTGTGACAGTCATCAGTGTGGGCATCCTCAAGGAAGCATAACCAGACTGAGTCTAATGAAACATGTCTCCCAGCTCCTTTTTCAAGGCTGTAACTTTATAGCACAGCTTATGTGAATTTCTCAAGAGGATCAGAATCTGTAAATTTTCGTGCTTTCACTGCAGAGAAGTACCTGTTTTGACGTGAGACAAGGTGACACCTATTGCTGTGGTGGACACATTCACCATTTGGATTACAGGGATAATCCCTTTATTATTTGGCAATATGTTACCCGTCTGACCTCTACAGTGATGTGATCAGTCCATTTCTGCTGTGCAGAGTGTGTTTATGTACACATGACTGTGTGTGTGTGTGTGTGTTATTATCCATGCAAAGATGAGGCTTTTCATTTTCTTCACATTTGAGTTCCAAACTAAGCTACAGTGATGTTATCTTTGCCTGTGATTTGATCAATAGACAAAATTGCTGCAGCCTCCCAAAAGGCCAATATTGTTATGTGCTGATGTAAACACACTGGCACATGGGCAGCACTTCCTAACAAAGTAATCCACATTGATTTGTGGGACCACTTTGATAAATTGAGGGGGTTTTAGGTTTCATGCTGGTTCAGTGCACAGTCCTTTTATTTTCTTTGTGTTTGTTCTGAGAAGTTTGTATTAGTGCCCCATGGTCGGTCTACAGTATAAAATCATTGAGGACCCTGTGAAAAATTATTTCTTAATTACAAAAAATAGCCTTTTTTTTATCTATACTTGATAGGCAACCCCTTATTTTATGCAAATGATGAATTCGTGGGTGACAATCCTTAGGAATATTTATGAAAGTGTGGGGGCTCAGATGTGCATTTATTTAGAGATAATACTTGGCAGCATGAAGTTCCTCATTTAAAGCAGAGGAAGAAAGAAAAAATGAACAAACATCTCATTGCATTTGGGTTTAATCATGCAGTGGGAGCTCCTGTAGGTGGGATCTATTTTATCATCAGTGCCGCTGGGATCCAGTCCCTTTTCTCAGATGGAAGTTGCTTTTAGAAATTATGTGTGAGCCAGCTGACATTTACTGTATGTGTTCGTCAGGCTTTATTCAGGTATTTTATAGAAAACATTGTGGTAGGACAGAAATTAATTGGAGCATAACTGCCCTTGAAAGTTAATCACATGGCCATGAAAAAAAAAAAAAAAAAAAAAGGAGCCAGCAGTACAACAAAATGCTGACTCCTCGTAAACTTGAGAATAGAAACTAGCCAATCACATTAATTACTGTATTTTCCTTTAGGAATAGTTGTAGTAGGAAAGTTAAACATTTTGGGATAAAGATTGCAAATTTTATCCCGCCTGCTCAAAATTTATATGAATAACAGACAGATAAAGAAGGCAATGAAAAAAAAATCTGACTTTCTTTTGCAGTCATTTAGCAGACACTGTTTCTCCAAAGCGACGTACTGTACATGCCTAAGAACCCAACTGGAAGGTGTTAATATTCATCCACAGTAGGATGTGAACTCGGGTCTCCGGCCCTGCCAACCTGCTTTCCAGCACATTTAGATGACATTTTAGACTTCTCTTCATTCTCTAATATCCTGTTTGTGGTTTGCTGTCATTTCCTGATGATGTATACAGACTGAGGAAAGATAATTAAAGGAGGCCAGACATGCTAATTATTTATGAATATTTATACGCTGATCCCAACTAGGTGTCATTGAACCCAAAGTTCTAACAGCCTGATTAAAGCGAGTCTTTGATAAAAGCTTCAAACTTATGTGTTCAAACCTTTGCACTGTGCTTCTTTCAAAAACTGGAAAATTTTGGAAACCTTACCTCATACACTTTGCTGATCAGTTAATTCTCAACTCATTAACAGAAATTTTGGAGTAAAGTTCTTCTAATTAAAAGGGAAAAGGGGGTTATATGGGCTTGTTGTGTTTGATGATACCACATACCAAAGATTTATAGTGAACGACTTAATATTTAATATCATAATATAATAAAATTTTAATGATATCATATAATATTATTATATTTTAGTCATACAAATACATTTAAGTAATCAGCCCACAAGTCACTGTACTACCTTGAAAGGTCAGAAAAACTTGCATATTGTAGACTCAACCAGTGTTTTTGATTGTGGGGTATCATCGTTTATAAATCTTGAAGTACTCTGTATTCCAACAATTAGTATAACAGAAGAAATTCATGCTCATCTGAAATTGCTGTCCAATACAGCTTTTAGAACTGTATTATCATCCCTTTGTCTTGTAGTTACAGATGTGTTCACTGGAATGGGCCAGAATACCTTGTGGGCCAGTGGTGGATAGAATGTGACCCCCAGACCAGCAAGAATAAATAGCTACTGCTGCCAGTGGTTAAAGATTTAACTGGCTTGCTTTTGAAGATGTAACCATATTTAAAAAGTCTGTTTATGCAAGCTATTTTTGATATAAAATTGACAAAAGTGTCTGAGAATTGCCTAAACGACAGCACAAGAAAGCCAGTTTCTATTTTTCACTTCTCTTCCAGTCGCAGGTTTGTTTTGTCTTCCCAGAGCTCAGCTGCTTTAGCTGTGTGGTGCTGACTTAAATCTGTTTCTCAGGTGAATGGGGGGGATTTGTTGATCTGATGGACACACATGGCTGAATTCATTCCATGTTGATCTTCAACGGTTTTAGTACTGCTATCAAATCTGCCAACACACGGCATAGCTGTATTTTTTATTAGTTTATCCCCAAGCAGGCTAAAACCTCTGTTCGTCTCAGGTTCGGTCAGCCATCACACTCTGCAGACACACAACAAATAAAAAAAAATGAATGAGGTAATCTTTGATTCTCAGTTTACAGCTACACTAATACTGAAGCCATTAACACCTGATTCCAATTAAAATTTTCAGGATGTTTTCTGTTTAGGACCTTATTTCTTCTTTAATATGTATCTTGGTTGCTGTTGTGTTGCTTTTCAAAATCACCATATGTTCATACTCAAACATGAAATCCACTTCAGTGCTTTTTCTCTCTTTTCTACCGAGTAACAATGTTTGAAATCTTTCCTCCGGCAACTTTTACTCGACTTCAGTCAGACGAGTGTAAATGAGGAGCAGAAGGTCTCAGACATGACTGCTCAATGCATTGATTCTCTTCATGTGGCATTGACTTGTCTTCCATCCGAAAGCCCTTCTTTCAGAAGACGAACTCCTCTTCGGTTTAATTACGCTCGTCACAGAGGAGGTGCACATGAGTACCGTGGTGTTTGGATAGGATAAAAAGGTGAAACAAACACTCAAAACATCAGTTTTCTTTTCTTTTTGGACCTATTTTTACATCCTTCTCAGTTGAGTATAGAAATAATTAATAGGAAGTGATTTTACATGAAGTCACTAATGACGATTCTGCTTTTAGCTGCAGATTTTTAGAGGTGTGTAAAACTGTATAATCACCCATAAGCTGTAATTATTGTCGGTTTGTGAAAATTGCACGTGGTCACGTTGGTAATCTTCACTGAATGCAGAGTCAGCATCGCTTATTTGTTTTTGCCTTCAGTGAAGAAATGATGAATGTGGTCCGTGGATGACTGCGGTCACACAAAGCAAAGTGTGCTCCTTGCATTTTGCGAGCTCCTCTTGGGTGTGTTGCACAATTATTTTCATGAGAAGATAGTTGGGGAAGCATCTCTTAACCCCTCTGTTAGAGTTAAAAACTCCTATTTCTGTTTCTCTTCCTTGTAGTGTTGTCTTTTTACAAGAATCCCAATTCCAGGGTTCTTTCTCTTGAGTATCTCGCTGTAATTAATGTGAACAAAACTGCTTGAACTGAAGTAGATTGTTCCAGAAATATGTGCAGGATTGACTCATAATTATAATATGACTAAATGCTGTGTGATTTTGCTTCAAAGAGATGGCAGCAAATTTAGGTCTTTCTTTTAAACATTATTGCAATATGGTTTGGATTTTCCCAGTCAAGGACAACCCCAAAAGACACCCATATAAAACCTCTACAAATCTCTGTTAATGGCATCAAATCTCTGTGATTTCAGGGCTGTTTTTGTTTCCTCACCTCAGTGACTGATCAATAAAATCTGATTCTGCTGTAAATGTCTCGTATAGGCGCACCTTGCTCTGTGGCTTTAGTAATTCTTTATTTTCTTGCTATAAGGGTGTGGATTGAGATCAATTTTGTTGCTGTTTGACAGCATTTTCAGAGGCACTGAAGCTAGTTTAAAGGATCATCCTCCATGGATCATCCTTAGAACACAATTTTCTGTCAACTGATCATCAAAAAAAGCTTTCACGTGAGTCTTTTTGGGGTCCTTTTTGCATTATTAGTTTCATGTGTGTAGCAGGTTGGCAGCTTGAGAAAACAATAGATTTATGTATTATCTACAAAGCCTTTGAAACAAAAATCCCAAAACAAAATCAGTGCTT
This sequence comes from Melanotaenia boesemani, assembly GCF_017639745.1. Classification (NCBI taxonomy): domain Eukaryota; kingdom Metazoa; phylum Chordata; class Actinopteri; order Atheriniformes; family Melanotaeniidae; genus Melanotaenia; species Melanotaenia boesemani. Next base: position 18,727,652 of record NC_055682.1, on the reverse strand, counting down.
CTATATCTAAAGAGGTTACAGAGTAATTACATCATACAATGAGTGCATGTGGCTCCAAAGTCTGAATTAGTGCATGCTGCAGTTTACTAAAACTAGTTGTTCATTTAAAACTCTCACAGTGCTTAGTCATAATCAGTTTATAAATGTTTAGCAGATGGTCCTACAGCATCAGTACTCTGATATTGAAAAGGTGATGTAAACATGTAATGAAAGATAATTATTATTAGGAAATTATATAAAATTTCTTATCATGGGAAAAGTTATTGTTGCTTAAGTCTTAGCAGTAGTAAAACCTAAAGACTTGACTACATTATAGTGTGTTAAATACATATTCAAGATGTCTTAAAGCAAAAACTGTATGGTAAGTATCAGATTGCATAAATTCTAAGCATCTGATAATACTTCAACTGGCTCTCTGTGTTGGGGTCTACACAAACACACACCTTTGTGTTTTATCATTTGCAGTAGCATTAGAGTCAGAAACAGAAATATGTGGAAGAATCTGACCGGTGGGCTGCTGCTGGAGTTCTTAATACCTGATAAAAAACACAAGTCAAAGTGGACAAAGACCTGCTTTATGGTGGAGTGAAATTATTAAATAATTAAACCTGTCTATTGTAGCTTTTGCCTGAGCTTTTCATCTGCGTTTCTTCACTACTTATCATTTTTGACACTTTGTATTCGCTGTTCGTGATGTTAGCTTTTAGAGGACTGCACATCTGTCTGTCTGCATTATAGGAATGCCCATCTGCACTGGCTGAGAGTGATGCGGTAAAATTAGGCCTTAATGTACTAAAATACTGCCCCCCTACCCAAAACTTTTTGGCTCAGTGGAGGGTTAAAAAAAAACGCAAATACAACATTTACATTAATCTGTGCAGTATTCACTGTCTTTTAGCTTCATTTCTGTCTTCTCCATCTTCCAAACAGAAATCCCCTGAAACTAAAACATTCACAAAGTTCACCTTACTAGTATCTGTCTCTATGTCTCTATTTGCTGTTTGCGGTTGGGTTTGTAGGTTTTAGAAACTTTCAAGAGTTTTTTTTCTTTAAAAAAAATATGCAAACCACTACTTGCCACATTTGATAAAATTAAAGTTAATAAAAATAATACACCTTTACAGCTAAAGATGATGAAGTCGGCTAAATTGAAGGAGCGCTGCAGTTTTAGGTATTACCACTTTATTTAATGAGTAAAACAACTGCGTTCTGTAATTTGATTCTTCAGTATTTAATGTTTTAGTTTTGGTGACTTGGCAAGAAAAAAACTGCATAAATCAACTAGCTATAATGTGATCATATATACAAAGATCAGCCTCCTGTCTGTGCACCAGATTTTTTCATTTAATATTTCTAAATTTTGTTTTTATTTTTTTATTTTTTTATTTTTTTTGCTGTTTTGGTGAACAAGGTACTGCTGAGGAGACACAGAGGCCAATTGTATCAGCCTGTTCACGGTTCAATGAACAGAAGAAAAGGTCGATTACAATGCATGGCTAGTTTGAAAATTGTTATGGTTATTTTGACACTGTCACTGGAATAGATTTAAGCAGATGTCAATAACTGTTGTCCATATAAGGGAGAAATTACAGAATTTTTACGCCCAGGTTATCAAGAGAGAGCAGGGCTTTAAATCACTGGCTTTATTCCCAGAGAGTGGAGGCACTGAGTAGAGAGGAGGCGGGTGCTGCTGCCTGTCTCTTCCACTCGCTTCAAACCCCGTGGAAGGTCATATCATATGAACTGCTCTCACTGCAGGCTACTGTGCCCAACTGATATGTAAGTGAGAATATTACCCAGTAGCTGGCTGGTGAGAGGTTTTGGCAAAACAACCATGTAAAAGGATCAGCAGCATAAACAGAATAACTCGAGCTGATGTGGAAGAGAGTTTAGAGACACATCGTGACACCTGATGATTGTCCTCTTAATTTATCCTGAATTTACAGTGGATTCTTCTTTAATAACATGCCACATTTGTGCTCATAAAAGCCCGGTTAGCTGATTAAAGTACAGTCACAGTTGGCAGTAAATCCTGTAGCTTTAATTATAGCCTTACAAACCAACGGATACCAGCTGCCTTGTTTCAGTACAGTCATTGCCATTTAGATGTGTTTACTCTGTAGTGGGAATATTGTGCTCAGAAATAGAAACATCTCAATCCCACAAGGCGTCCTTTAAGTGTCACCCAAATTAATTTCTTCCAAATTGTGGCTGGTGACGCTCATGCAACCTGGTTCAAGCTGGAGATGAATCATGAAGAGCTCATCTCTGTGTTTCAGGGAAATCTGTCATCTCTGTGTGTGGTGTAAAATTAAAAGGCAGTGAATGAAGCTGGTGGCCGTAATCATTTGCAGAGGCCTTTCTTTGCGTTAATTGCTTCTTGACTTGAAAGTGTTTTTCAGCCGCCTCCTTGTTGATGACAGTTTTTTTTTTTTTTTTTTTTCTTAGTTTGTTTTAATGATTTGCAGAGTTTCGTGGTCATACACTGAGCAGGCTTTCCCATGAGTGCTGAGAACAGAAATTAAGTGTCTGATGAGACAAACTCATTAGAGTACAAAGAAACTGCAGCAAACGGAAAAGTATTTGTAGTGCAGAACAATATTTCACAGTTTTGTTCATTAAACCAGAACCAGGAGATATAAGAGGATTTTATTTTAAATGTTATCAAGAATAATCAAAAACATAAAATCAGATTAATATGAAAATCTTCAGGATCTAAAGGTTCGATCATAGTTTATTTTTGCACAGTAAAGTATTGACAGTTTCTTTACAAAACTTTCCCAAAAGGTTTCATCTTCAAACAAAGTATCCTTTGCCTACAGATGAACTACAATGGTTCGGTCAAATCCGTTCACGGCTTTAATGTATTGGATTTTCACTGAAACACTCTGATTGAGACGCAAACAGAGCTAGTTTTAATTTTTTTCCCCCTAAATTTTCTCTCAAAGTAGTGCAATAAAAGTGAAACTTTTAGGATCTGATCTTTTCCCCTTGTCTTGTTTGTTCAGCAAGTTCTTACTTAATACCAAATGTGTACCATGAGTTCATTTGTTGGATATTTCTCTTTTCATCTTTTCATGTCCTGATAACTAATGTTTAACTCTTATTGCATTTAGGATGACAAGTTAAAAAGTATGCTTTTGCCTCAGCTCCATGCCTGCTTGCTTTTGCTCCCAGTCAGCAAAAAGGTTTTCATATTTTCATCCACATTTTTTGGCAAAAGTGTATTTCATCACAATTTTTTCTTCTCCCTCTTTTCCGTCCCCTGATCTAACAATATGTGGGAGAAGGAAGAGACGAGAAGGATCAATCCATGTCCAGTCCCTTTCTTTTTCTTTACTGTGGAAGGTAAATCTCTATAAAGGAGAAATGTCAATTACAGCCAGGACCAAACTAGACCCAGATGATCTCAGAAGTCTCAGTGGGTCATATGGCGTCAGCAGATATAAGACTCATGCTCAACCATGAGTTCTCTTATTGTAGTTATGTTTTTTAAGATGGTAAAAGTTTTAAATCCACTAAAGAATTAGTTTCTGATTGGATTTGTTTGCAACATGTATTCATTTATTTGTTTGTCAGATAATAACACCCAGAAATTAGCCAAAATATACTGTATAGTACAAGTAGAAAGATCTAAACAACAACAACAACAACAAAAAAAAAAACTAGCTAAATCCTTCAGAACCACCGTAGAAATTTGGGCAGCTTCAAAACGACATGGGTTGATTGAAAGATTTTATAACAGATAATTGTTTGCATATTTACAAAAGTAGAAAATATTATGCATAAAAATGTGCTTGTTACAGTCTGAAAACTGCATAAATGTTTTAAAATATTTCATTTCAGATCTGTAAAAGCTGCTGGATATTAATAACAAATAAAGTTTAGATATTGCTAGCAAACTTCAATAATTTATTACTCATAAACTTTTTTATGTACAATTGGCTTTTGAGGAATCATTTAAATAAGTACACATAAAGTTGCATAGTGTAGTGAAATAAACACCTAACATATATTTAGATGTTTTCTCTCCACCAGTCTGAAAACATTCTTAAATCTCAGGAAAGGCAGGAAGGTATCTGAGAAGTCAAACTTTTTTTTCTTTTGCTTGCAGTGTCTCGTTTAACAGAGTAAAAACTTGTATTTTATCAAAGTCTTCAAGGGAATATTACATTAAGTTATAAATTGGCTGATGCAGATGAGCAGATGCAAATTATAAAATTATAAAACCACAACTCACCCGACCAGTCATAGAGAAACTCACTCTGCCTCTGTGCTGTTTGTCACTGCTCACTTCTGACAAATCTGGGTGGCACTGGACTGAAAACCTGACTCAGCTGTTTGATGTCACTGCAGCTGTATCCAGGATCGATGTGTGACACGATCACTGCAGCTGAAATGTTTAACCCATTACTTAATTACAATCAAAAGTGCCCATCCAACCTCTGAGGTTAAATTCAATGTCAAAGATTAGGTTTTATGTTTTTCTTTGTGTCATTAAACTTGACAATCTAATAAGCATGTGGGGAATTTAACAGTTCTTTTGATAAAAGGCAGCAAATAGAAAGTGTTTAACCCTGATTTAAAACTGCTGAAAGGTTCATCAGACCTGCAGTTTTCTGGGAGTTTGTTCCACATGTGAGGAGCATAAAAGCTGAACGTCACACCGTAGTGTTCACAACTGTCTTAATATAACTGCTAAAATTCAGTTCTGAGTCCAGGACTACTCCCAGATTTCTGGCTTGGTTGGTAGTTTTGAACTTAGATGTTTGAAGCTAAATCTTTCTTCCTTGGCTCCAAAAACTATTATTTCAGTTTTGTCTTCATTTAACTGAAGGACGTTCTGGCACATCCAGTCTTTAATTTGATTGATGCAGTTGATCAGAGTTTGGATTGGACTGTAGTCTCCTGGTGGGACGTTTATGAAGATTTGTGTGTCATCTGCCTATCTGTGGTAACATATTTAGTTGTTTTTCATAATTTGAGTGAGTGACAGCTTGTAGATGTTGAACAGCAGTGGCCCCAGGATGGAGCCTTGGGAAACTCCACAGGTTATTTTGGTTCGCTCAGATTTCTAGTTACCTATAGACACAAAATTGTGCCTGTTTTTCTAAATAGGACTCAAACCAATTAATTGCAGTGCCAAAGAATCCTACCCAGTTTTTCAGTCTGTCTAGTAAGATGTTATGGCCGACCGTGTCAAATGCAGAACTGAGACCTAGTAGTACCCAGACTGAAATGTTTCTGCCATCTGTGCTCAAGCAGTTGTCATTAAAGACCTTAACTAGAACGGTCTTAGTGCTACGGTGTGGCCGAGAACCCAACTGGTAGTCATAAAAACAGTTATATAGTATCAGGAAGTTGTGTAGCTGCTGACAGACAGCTTTTTCTATAATCTTACTAAGAACGGGGAGGTTTGATATCCACCTGTAGCTGCTCATGAGCAATGAATCTAGGTTTTTCTTTTATAGTAGTGGCTTGATGATGGCTGTTTTTAGGGTCTGAAGGAAGACACCTGAAAGCAGAGATGTGTTTACAATCTGTAAAATATCTGAGGCCATGCATCCTGAAAAATTCTTGAAACGCCCTGTTGGCAGGATGTCAAGACAGCAAGAGGTGGTTTTCAGATAGCAAATGATGTCATCCAGGTTTTTAGGACTGATTGGAGAAAAGTGTGTCATGATGTTTGTCTTCTGAGTGGATTGGTATGGTTAGAGGTATAAACATTTGTCAGTTTTTAAACATTTAATGTCATGTCTTTCTGACAAACAGACCCAGAGATATTAAACAGAGCCAACATCTGGTAAAGTGTGAGGAAGAATGCACATCTTTTCCTGCTTTTCATGCAACACATTAAGTTGCTGCAGGATCAAAGAAATGGGTTTAGAATGAGAATTGGCAGTCCACTAACTGAGTCTGTTTATGTTCATGCACATATGATGAGGCTCAGTTCAAGATAGTCTGATGGCGATTTCAATTAGAAGGAGTAACCAGATAGTCACGGAGTAGCATCTCTCCTCTCCACTCTTTTTCTTTATCTGAGCTCACTCTCATCTGAGCCAATGTTCTCCTGATTCTGATGCACAGAAGCAGGTCAGAATCTTTCACCGTCATCTGGTTCTTTCTTTATTTACCTCAGACACCTTGCAATAAACATTATGCTCTCTGAAGTGAACATAAAGTTTATTTCAAATGAGCATAAAGTTTATTTTTATTTTTTATTACCTCAGTCACCTTGAAATAAACTTTATGCTAACATCAACTTCACTTATTACAGACAGAAGACAGTATTTTGCATTTTCCCATCACTCCACTTTTGCATGAAGTCAGCTAATAAATGAAAGCTGTTGATTGAATTGATTTACCCAATCGGTCTGTTCACTATGTAAACCTTGTATTTGACTCCTTCCTTTTCTGTCATTTGTCTCCTCCCTGCTATAATATCCTGTCAGTTGTGCAGAAATCTGCCTCAGCCAAACATCTTGATATATATATTTTACTAAAGCAATTTGAAGAAAACATGCACATGTTTATCCTCTCTTCTCCCGAATGTTGTTTACTTTACAGCGATTTTCTGGTAAAATTCAACAGTAAACTAAAGCAAAAAAAGTGGACGGGTGATCCAGTAGGCCCACATGTCAGTTTGTTAAAAGCTCTCTGAATAGGCTTCTCTGTCCTCATGTCTCTCCTGCACCTCCTTCACTGCAGCTGAGGTTGGTGGGTATACAACAAATTCAAGGTGAGGAATCTTTTGTACGGAAGCTGATAGACAAGAAGAGTAGTTCTTTCTTTTTTTTTTTTCGTTTTTTTTTTTTGTTTGTTTTACATTTGGTAAATATATTTCACAGTCTCTTATGCTTGGCCTGTTTTTTTCTTCTACTGTTCTTTATTGGGGGGGCAGGCATTTTGGCTTTTTAAATGTGCTGAGATGATGGGAGATTTAAGCGGTTTCCTTTTTTCCTGTATAAAGAATGACTTTCCTTCAGATGTTGCCTTCTTTTAATGGAAAACACCATTTGGTTTATGACACCGTCAGGAAAGTCTAATCAAGAAATAATTTGGAAACGTAAAGCTTTGGGAATTTTAACCAGTGAAATCAATTAAATTCTACCTGAGAAGCAAGTGAGTAAATATTTCAATATTGTGCCTAAATGCTGTCCCCTAGCCTCTTTTATATGGCACTTATTGTTCTCAACCTTTTGGAGAACGAAGAGGATTGTTTGAAGCCTGATAACTTGATTATGACTTTGTGAGAAGCCTGACCTTTTCACAAAATTAACTTGATCGTGAAAACTTACAACCTGTGTTTAAAAATAAACTCCAGTAAATGAACACACTACCTTTTATATTATGATAACAGTTGTGACATGTATTTTAGCATGTCCAATTAGAGACTACTATCAGCTCTGGTTTGATGAGCTATTCTAGCTGCCTTTAAAGTAATTCATCTTTCACTTTACACAGGCATCAACAGACATGCTAATGAAGTCAGCATAGTGTATTGTACAAATTTGGGGCTTACCTTTAGTAGAAAACAGCAAATAACTGCATATTGCTTAGCAACAGAGAAACTGTTTTTAAATGGCAAATTAAATGAGTAATAAAAAAGAAGCTTGTCTGAGGAGCATCATCATGCTCGTTTTAACAGTCTGGTTGCTGTGGTGCAGCATACAGGTGCAGATTGGTACAACACATCTCTCACCTCTGGAATGTTATTGTTTAGTCGTGAAAGGACGTTCCTGATTCATGGATACAGCAGAGGCACTCGAGATCTCAGTAAGTGGAGAGAGAGGAGCAAGGGGTGACCGAGATGCCACGCCTCCAGGCAGTAGCAATGGCCAACCTGCTGTTGTTCCACTGTTTCCATGGTAACGGTGCTGCTGAGCTCCAAAGTGAAGTGATGGTATAGGGAGTGGGGGAGGGGTTAGGAAGGAGGAGCAGGTGGTGGGTGGGGAGAGGAGGGAATACTATAGGAATTGGATGTCAGAGAGGAAAGAGGGGGAATCTGGAGGAGAACTGTTGTTGAAACAGCAGGAGCATGAGGAGGCCAGGCAGACATATCTGTTAGCTTTGTCAGTGTGAGCTTCAGTTGGACAGGCTGCAGTGGATACGCTCTGTGGGGAAACGGACACAGCAGCATCAAACGCTTCATAATGCATAATACATACCTACAGCAGGGTTACACTCTTGCAGACACATTGTGTGTCGCGCTTTCACATCCCAGGAAAGGTTGCTTGAAGGTTACACCTTAAATTATCACAGAAACGTTAGGAGTTCAGCTCCCCTGGTGCTACAGTCCTCCTTCATTTGCCTTCCATTTTAGGACATGTACATCCACAAATGCATATATGCGCACAGAGATTATTTTGCAATATCCATTTTGACCATATTTAAAGATTTGTTCATTTCCTTGTAAAAGGGGGATTTATAGTATACTTACCTTACCAAGAAGATTTTTTTTCTTTACAAGTTCAGAAGATTGTACATTTTATCTTATGAATCAGATAATTGATTCTTAATTCACTGAATCTAAAGAGCAATATAGAAGACAGTACAGGAAATCATCCATCACCATAAATCATGAAGAAATATTTACAAGGGGCTTTACAGCAGGATGAATTTTTGAGGATTCTAACTTGCATTTTATTGTTCCAGACCAGACGGAGATGGGTGGGTGGAGGAGTGAGAATAACCAAGTCTTGCAGCAAAGAGCTCTGTGCTTCACCATGGTATAAAAGCTATCGAAACACTGACATAATCAAGAAAAGTACTGCATTTTAGAAAAAGAATTTATACAAAGTAAACTGATTAAAAAGGATGTAAATTTTGAGATCAATACTGTGCACCCACATGCGGCAAAGTGTTCTCAAAATGCAGCACCCTTGTAGACTTCCATTTAATCAGCAGCTCTTCATTTCATTAAAAGCAGTCGCAGTTTTCCTGGACACATTCTACTTAGTCTAAAATCACATATGCCTGCACTTAGGGCAGAAACACATACTCAGACAAAAAGGAACCCATATAAAGCTGTGTGCACTCTGTCACACATATATTCTCTGTGAGATTACTGTTCGAGGCTGCAGAGCAAGAATAGCACAGAGATGGTTGATGCTCTAGAAACACCTTCTTCTGTTGACCAGCTTAAAGCAAAAGTGAAAGGAAGTGAATGTGGCTGTGGTACTCAAAACTACAGGAGAGAAACTGGCTGAAAAGCAGATGTGTTTGTGTATGTGTGTGAATGTTTGTGAGAGAGCTCACTATTTATTCTGGCTTCAGTGTTGAGCTTAACCATGTAATACAAGGTTTTCTGCCATATACGCAGCATATCTGTGTGTGTTTGATGAGGATGTTAGGGTATTCTTGTGCAATCTAACATGATCCTATCTGAACCAGTGAGGGTCCATGCTCCTCTTAGTGCAGCAACTGATGGGAAATCATTATAGATCCTGGCAAATGGCCAGTTCGGGGTTACCACGGCAACTGTGCTTGCTCCATCCATCTTGGCAGTGACGATGTTTGAGAAACGGACTGCTTTCTAAACCTTCACTCCCAGTAATGGTTTCTTTGATTGGTGCCATGCATAAATGAATAAGAATAGGTCAAGGCAGCGATTTAGGCAGAATCCATAGCAGTTTCAGCCCTCACACGTTTCTTTTCCTGTCAGTCGTATGGACTCATAAACATCTTCACTGTTGCCTGGTTCCTATAGGATGTCTCCGTGGTGGACATTGGGTTTTAAAGTTTGCTTATTAATTATGTTGGATGTGGAATAAATTAGCTAAAATAAGAGAAAAGAAGACATTAAGGGAAAAATTGTTATAGCACAAAGACCTCAGTAGATGCACCGTTACCTCACACCGTTACCTCACACATGCTCGTCTCAGTGTGCTCTGTTTAGGTTTTTTTTTTTTTTTTACATATTTCATGTGTGTTAGTATGCAACTCCGGGGTGTTTGGATGGAGGCTCTTGTATTCTGTGCAGGCTGTAAATCTACTAGCAGCAAATGTGTCAATAATAATGTCTGAATTTCTAAATGAAACTTTATTTGACTTGTCAGAGAGGTCAGTCTCATTGATTTATCCTCTTGAGTTTATTATGCATACAAGACAGGAATATTACAAACACCTTTATAATGTTAATAACATGCAGTGTGACATGCAAATTTTAGAAGTTGCCATAAAAAGCAAGTTTAAAACCAAATGAATGGTTACTATCAGTTAAATCTAAGCTTTGATCTAACTGAATGTCTAACTGAATGCATTGACTTTTTTCTGTATTGAAATCATTATTAAAATATGCTTTATTACAGTTCAGTTATTTTATTTTATTTTTATTTTTTGTCTTTTAACTATAAACGCAAAATTCTTTTGAATTACAGAGTGCTTCACAGCAAAGACCACACAAATATTAAACCCATAAAATCACAGTGAAACAAGAAAAAAAAAACCATGGCCTGAGTAAAAACAGAAAGCGTGTAAGAACAAAGAACTTTTTAAGCTTTGATTTAAAAGAGGCTGCCATATTTCCTCGGTCAGAGTAAATTCCACAGCTTTGGGAATTTTATCTCAAACGCCCTTTCTCTCAGTCTTTGACAGAGAATCTTGAACTGATAGACCACCCATTTTTGAGGATCTCAAAGTGCGAACAAGGATGTACGAGGATAAGAGATGGAAGAGATAGAGACTATTCAGACTGTGTTGTGCTTTGTAAGTAATGAAAAGAGCCAGAAAATGTAATCTGAATCTCAGCGGAAGCCTATGTACACCAGTTAAACCAGCAGATGTGCTCAAATCTGTTCATTTTGGTTCAGAGACTGGCAGCTGATGTCTTTCTCAAAACTAAATTACAACCTCAATGACTGCTACCCAAATAAATTGTTGCTGGGACCCGTTTTGGTTGTGCTCAGTTTAGAGAGGAAGAATCATGAAAAGATCCACAGCTTGGCACATCTAGAGAAAACTGCATACACTGTGGTCACACACAGAACTGACTGGTGATGCATTACTTATTTAGATTAATAAAGACATGTGCCTATAAATGGCTCTCTGAATATCATTTCCAAGAGACAATCTTCAAGATCATAATTTGCTTTTATGCCATCAAAATCTGTTTATCACCCGGTGCAAGAGTCTTGTGCCTTTAAACAGTCATTTGTAACTTTAAGAATGGCAGCTTCTGTAAATCATAAAACAGGGATGAAGATCTATTTGTTAACAACACAGCTAACTTCTCCGAGTAATATGTTTCATTTAGAAGTGTCTTTCATGTCTGCACTACATTTGTGTCTTCTGCACACGGGGGAATGGTAAACAAGGTGATTTCTCATGCTCAGTAGACTTTGTGAAAAGGTGCTGCTACGTTTCAAAATGCCACACAACCTAGCAGCAAGTTAAAATAAAAATTAACAAAAGGGAAATGTCTAAAATGTAAGTGTAAAAGGAGTGGGTGAATGGAAGACAAACTTCTCCTCAGTAATAGTCTTGTGTCTAATGTCACATCATCCAGCCTCCACACACTTCACTTCCCTCTTGTGAAAACTGGTAAACACTCCTTTTGTGACAGTTTCATGAAACACAGTGATTCTGTATTTGTTGGTATTTTCTTGTCTATGAACATGAAAAAATAGAGTCACAGAACACAAATGAATCAGTTAGTTTCAGTGACAGTTTCATGGGCCGTGTTGATATTGAGATGAGGGGCAGCTTCTGTGCTGGAATAGTAACAAAATACAGATGGGAAGCTTTTAAAAAGTGTAACATGTTTGTTTACAATGGTTTCACATTTTGAGTCTGTTCTTTAGTTTCTTGTGATACATTACATTAAAGTGAAGGCAATCATCTAAGTTGCTTTCTACTTAAATCTTTCTGATAGTAGTAGAAATAAAAGCCCAACAAATATCTAGTGAGGGAAAGCATGTATCAAACAGACAAGGGAATAACAACCAGCACACAACACAGGTGGTGAAAGACCATCAACAAAATCTCCATAACATGTTCAGTTGAACTAATTAATTAGTAAAAATATAACTGTTAATTCAAAAATTACTTTTCTCAGCAGGTAATATAGTAGCATAACTTTTCAAGGTAATTTATTTATTTTTATTTATTTATGTATTTATTTATTTAGGACAATGCATATTAATCAACATATGAGCAAAAGCTTCACAGTAAATATGCCAGAATTAGCCACAAAAGCTAAATTGCATCTGTTGTCCTAAGGCAGGCACATTGAACAAACATTGACAAACATCTCATATTTACAATAGTTACAATAAACATTAAACACAGTGTTAGTAATAAGAGGTAAACAGGATGTTAGTTACACATGAGTACAGGACTGGTTTGTTTTTAACCACTCTTTTAGTGTAATAACCTGGGAATCTAGTTTGCCACTTCACAAAAACCGTATTTCTTAAAAAAAAAAAAAAACAACCAATTCCATGAGCTACAGTCATATATAATCTGTTACTAGCCCCTTCCACTTCCAACACAGGAAATGAGTAATAAACAGTTCAGGGGTGATGATTTACCCCTGGAAATGCAGTCTTCAATCCACTGGTTTCCCTAGATAGGCAATTATTTTTCATGAAATGGCCAACTGACCTCATTTACTTTAAATTGGGTTAATGTGCATCATGTAATTGGTTTGTTTTAATTAAATTATAGTGAGACTACAATGAATTGTATTGAATTGGACTATGTCTCTAAAAGTTTCTTGAGATGACTTTGTTTTGAAATGGTGCTCTGCAAACGGAACTGAATTGAAATGCCATTTGGTCTTTTTAATCTCAGGTTCAATATTTGCAATATCTTGCAAAATCTGTCAGCTCAAAGTTCTATCGTGGAGAAAAGTTGTGACTTTTTGGGGGGGTCATTTTGATCTGCTTAGAAGACACAGTCTGCACCACAAGCTTTAGTGTTCAAATTAGTTTGAGAATGAAAGACTGAATAGAAAATATTGAATCTGAGCAATAAAACTTAAATCTCTAAGTGCTTCACAGTGGTTACTTTCTGAGGCAGAAATAAAACCTTTACAACCTGTAGAAGTGTGCAGCATTAACAGATTTTGGTTTATTGTAGCTGAAGTGCACTTCCTGGTTTAACTGTGTGTGTAAATTGCTCTGATTTATACTGGAAGTCCTAGTGTTCCTGCAAGGAGAGACTTTTCATGTTTAAGCTGACTTAATTTGCCTAATCCACTCTGCTTTAGACATCAGCAGAGATGCAGAAGACCTAGGGTATAATAATCTTTAACTCCTTGGAATAAGCCTGAAGATACTGAAGTTTTGCTGTTGGAGTAAATGTGACTATAGCCCTCCCCAACAGCTGGTAGACTCAAGTACTCCACTGTGCCCTGAATCTGCCCTGCAGGTCTCCTCCCAGTCAGTCATCCCCAACAGTTCAAGGAGAAGTGTCTGGTAAACAGTCTGTTCTATTTTAAGCTAATAGTCGACTGAATTCTCACAGTTACACAAAATGAGACGTGTATTAACCATTAAACATGTCAAAATCTGCGACTGAAATAACCCACCAACATAATGCGAGAGTTAAAACAAAAGAAGGTTTTTTTCTGATAAAGTATATTATTTTTAGCCTCCTTATAGATTGAATCTGCTTCAGCAGTTACACGCTTATCACTTGCTGTGCTTCTCCCATCTGAGGATTCAGCTGAGCCGCTGTGTGCCTTTAGTCTGTCATAAAGCAGCTTGACTTCCACCTCTGGCTTAGAAAGATTTCTGAAAAGGAATTTTAAGTTGTCATATTTTTAAATGTTTTTCTTTGTTGCTGGCCTTAAATGGCACCCCTTCTTGCCTTACTGTGTGTAGTTGTCTGTGTTGGACTGCCAGAGTAATGCACTCTTTTGTAACTGTGACACTTGCTTCTCTGATCCAGTCCGGTGACAAGCCAAAGCCTCACTTTTATCCCACTGTTACCATTTTTCACTACTCTGTGTGTTGGCTTGTGTGTGTTCTTGTAAACTACATTTTGTAGTTTTTGTATTGTATTGTATTGTATTTTGTATTGTGTGGTGTTTCTTTGTTTTGTAGACCCCCTTGAAAACGAGATGTTGCATCTCAAAGGGGTTTTCTAGTAAATAAAATTTCAAATTTTGGATTATTTTGCATCTGTATCAGTAACTCACTTTTTATTGTTAGTCCTATATTATATATATATATATATTGTTATATATTGTTATACTATCAGTATCTTCAGACTGGGTGTCATTAGATATAAATTTCTTTGATTCAATTCTGAATTAACACTTAAATTCTTGTTCCTGACGAGATATTTACATGAAGCCTTTTGCTTGTAGCAAGAGAGTTCAAAATTAGTACTAGTAATTAGTAACAGTAATAAACTGAACATTATACAGAGCTTCATTCACCTTAAATATTTGTTTATTGCTATTGGATTTCTTATTTTTTGTAATTTAGTTAACTTGATCATGAACATCTTGCCACACATTCATTTGTTTACATAGGACATATTTGATTTACAAATCCAGTGTTTAGAGTTTTAAAACTTTCTTTAACATCATATTGTGCTGCAACAACATCACATTTATTACACTTAAAGCTGTTTTGTGGTTTCTTCTTGACTGATTTGTTTGCACAGCTGGCCAGTTGAGTTAAACTATTAGGAAATACTAAAAGATTTTCAGTATTTTTTTCATTATGTCACTGGGTGTGTTCCACTAAGGTTTCAGTGACTAATGCTGCTAAGTATTGAATGTTAATCCAGCTCTGGGAGCAGCCAAGAGAAAAAGCCTGCAGTGACAGCAAGCAAAGCTATCACATGGCTTCTGCACACTGGTAATTTCACTGCTCAAACCACAGACACACAAAGACACATATTGTACTTTGCACATGTCTACATGAGTGCACAGGTATGCAGAGAGAGGAACAGAAAGAGAGAAATATATTTCCACTGTAGTGATGATAAACATCGAGCCACCACTGTGTGTGTTTTGTTTAATGTCTGTATTAGGATGTGAGTAAAGGAAAGGTGCCTTTTAAACATGTTTCTTGTTTCTTATATTAAAGCATAGAAGATGTGCATGCCTCCAAATTAGCATGAAGACCATGAACATAAATATGTGTTCATATTAAACAAATTCAAGCCCTGTAAAGTTCTTGTCTGGTTGAACATGCACACAATGCCTCAATCCTGGTAATCTTGTGTCATCGTACCCAACACCTAAATTCTCATTTCATGCATCAAAAAGGACTTTTTATCCTTTTTCAATATTTCAAGTTGCATAATTATGGAAATATCTGAGAGTTTGATAAGAGAGCAGGAACTGCATTATGATTGCAGCTCAGTTCAACCTTGATTGTGCAGGGGGCAGAGCATTCGCCCTCTGCTGCCAGAAGCAGAGAGCATGCAAGGTTTGTTACAATGACACAAAATCTCTGGACTCCTTGTCGCAGTGCCTGGCACAAGTATAGAGAGGCTGAGTACCTGCAGTAGCAAGCCTCTGTCTCCTGATGCAGTTTATGCCAGCAGAGACCACAGCAGACACAGCACATTCCCTACTGGCGCAGACAAAGCACAGATGTGGCTGCACAAGACATAAAAAACACAGTCACATACATATTTGTGGCTCTTCTCCTGCTGTTTTAATTGACCTTGCAGCATGAAATTTTAATTTTGTATCTGGATATTTTAGCTATTGTATATTAATAAAATGAAAATTGAATGTCAACCTGTTTAAATTTGAGGGAAAGTAATTTAACAAAAATAAGGAAGAGCTTGTAGTTTTTCTACTTAAAGTCTGCACTGAAATATGCAATTTGAGGTCAGTTGTTATAGATACAAAAAAAGAGCTGGCTTGTAAAAAAAAAAAAGAAAAAAAAAGGGAGAGTATAAAACACAGTAAAGCGGTTCAGACTACAGAACAGCTGTAAATCTTCCCTGACATTTGCATTACTGAACAGTAAGAAAAGACCTGAAAAGACCTAAATGTGGACAGTTCCTTAGTCTCCAAAACTATATTTTTAGAAGATCTAATTTTTAAAATTTTGTGTAATCAAATTATAATCCATAATTATTCAGGTCCCAATTATAAAATAAAGTTATTTATTTTGATTTGGAGCCAGCATCTTATGGTCCATTTCTGTAAATTGTACTCTTCTTCAAAAATCTCTTTGAAAAAAATCCTGCTGTTGCTCTGACTTCGTCCTGTTGAGGAGCCTCCTTTATGTCTTATAAATAGACTGGAGATCATGGAGTGGAATTTAAGTGGAATTTCCTAATAGTCACGAAAAGATGTTTCAGAGCTTTCTAATTCCTACATATCCACAGCTATCTTGTTCATGTACTTTGCTGCTCAAATAAAAAATTGGCCTTCCATTTGCCAGGTCCTGCGGGTATTAAGGTGAGTGAAGAAGTGTGAGATTGACTGGAAAGTGGTAGAAAGAAATGAGAGGTTTGGATAGAGCCGAAGGAAAGGGAGTATGTCAGCGCAGAAGCATGGTTGTGACTGTGTGGGCGCAGAGAGAAAAGAGCAAGAAATACAGAGATGGACTGTGATACGGGGAGAAATTGGAAATGAAAGGACAGCAAAATTTACAGCGAGAACGCAGACCACAAGAGTGTGAGCGGAGAGAAGGAAGTAGCAGAGCATGATGGGTAGAAATGGGAAGAGTATGTTGGTGTTTAATGGAGAGTGAAGAAGGGTGAAAGGCAGAGGGAGACCATGGAGAAATGAAAGCCGGAGGCTATGAGTACCCTTTGTTCACACACATTTCGACGATACGCAAATTCACACCTCCAGTAGTGCACGCTGTAAAAAACACAAGCCCACACCCAAAGTAAAGTGTGCACAGAAAACCAACAGGAGCTTTTCCTTTTTTTGTTTTTTTTCCTCTCTACACAGTTATTTTAAATATAATTGGGCTTCTTCACTAAAAAATTGAAGTAATATTACTTGTATTTAAATCAAACAGGCTCTTTGATACCAGATGGTGGTAATAAGGACTTTAAGAAAACACAGACATCACATCGGGATTGCCTGAATTGCTTAATTTCAGGCAATGTACAAAGCTTCAGGGGGACCGGTTCCAGGTGCATGGAGCACAAAATCTAAAAGTAAATCAGGGCTGAAGGAGAAGCCGGAGGCTGTGATGAAGTTGCTGTCTTAATAATATAATATACTGCACTGTTAATAATTCCTCCTAACTTTCTTAAGGTGTAAAAGGACAGGATTTTTATTAAAGAGAAATAGTGTTTTTAAGCAACCAACAGACTACATGAGAAGGGTGATGACAGAAAATAGTCATTTCCATCAGTAAAATGACCCAAAGTTAAATTACATTTCCTGTTATACATTATTTTTTAATACTCTTAAGTCTCTGTCAGACACATTTGGGGTTTTTTTCTACAGAATATTGAACCATGGGACAGATTAGATTTAGATGCTTTTTGTTTCTCCAATTACCTGCAAAACAAGGTTTAACAAGAGAGCTCTGAGGGACTATAAAATAAAATTCTGTGTGTGATTCGTCATTATCTGTCTGTGTGAGGACTTTTTTGTGATAGAATTGTCTGGATTTGTTGTATGTACCCTAATATTTTCCCAAATATTTCTTATCTCAATGTTAACTTACTGAGAAAAGATGGATTAAATCTTCTTGTTTTCCTGCTACAATTAGGCTTAGGTAGCAAACTGTTCTTTAATTTGCACCACATTCCAATTGTTTGCTTGTAAAGTAAACAAGTACATTAAAAAGACCTTTGTAAAGTGGCATCAAACAGTTATCAGCTGCTTTTCCAGATCTTTTTAAATTTCAGTGGCAGCAGCCTAATGAAATTGTGTGTACTGTTTCTCTTGTGGGGTTTTACAGGCTGTAAGTCACATTTAAGAAACTGGAGACATTAAATTTCTTCTGAGGAATCCCAGGTTCTCTTATTAATCACTTTAAACTACAGGCTCATGTTCTTTTCTTCTAAGAAAATGGAAAACTAATCTCCAAAGGAATTAACCTGAGAAAACAGGATGACAAATAAAACCAAATCCACCCTGAAATGTGGGTGACAAATTAGATGGAAAGTGATAAAACTCCAACCTGATCTGTGTCTGACTCAACCCATCATGTAGGTAGAAGATGAGTTATTCATACGAAAAAACGAAAAAGTGAAGTCACTTCCAAAAGTGTTATTTAGTCTTTTGCTTGCATAAATTAAAGCACAATCAAGTTTCTTATTACTCCTTGGAATGTTTGTTATATGCATGAGTGTCAGTGGTTCTTAGGCCTGGTGGTTCAACCCCCTTTTATGGATGAGTATCACTTTGAAGATCTCATTCTTACCAGCAGGAATGATGACATAACTTAGGACAAAAAGACCAAGATGACATGAGAAATATCTCAGAAGAGACAGGAGCATCATTCATTTTTGATTAGGTAAGATTCGTATTCTCACACCCCTATCAGTATCATTCACTTACACCATCTGTTTTGGTTTTTCTCTCCCAGGTTCTGCTGTCTGGTCTCATTGGAGTGGTGTCATGGAAGAGGCCGCTGTCTCTTGTGGTAAGTGTCCACTGGACGCCTACACCCGGCCATAAAACTCACAACCCTGAGCAAAGCAATATTATGTGAGAACAAGGCTTTCACTGTCACGATGAGAACATGATGTTCTGTCCTGAAGCTGGGTGTGCACAGGACATCATGTTTTAGTTCATTATTAAAATGAATAGCAAGCATTAGAAGCAGCAGCATGTCGAAATAAGTCTTAAATTGAGATAATGGGTTACACAAAGTAGAGTTTGAGTTTACAACATTATACAGTACATCTGCACTGTGTCTCCTTATAGTAAAACATCAAACATGAAAACCATTACTTATTTACCAGTGACAATCTGTTGCATGTTTTGCTGTATTGCTGCAACTGTCAGAGACACCTGCCATTTACGTTGTTTTAACACAGTGTGACAGAGTCAATGAGACTTCACCTTGTTGCTGGTCACACTTGAAATTTAGCAGTAGTTGAAATTGTAGACGTCACTGGATGCGTTTCAACTTGGGGGCACATTTAGGTTGTGATAAAATCGCTGAATCACAGCTGTGGTGTTGTATGTTTTCAAAGCCGCTGACCTGGAAACAGGATGACCAAAGTCAGTTTGAAGTCTTTGCAGTTTCCACTTTTTCTGTCAGTCTCTCCTGAAATCTGGGGAGAGAGAGAGAGAGAGCGAGAGAGAGAGAGCGAGAGAGTGCTTCCTCTGTTCAAACACATGTAGCATCATTCTGGATAGAAACAAACTACTGAAGCATACTCAGTAGTCTCTGAGCTCAAACAACACGATGAGAAGACCTGCACACATATTTCCTAAAAAAGAAAACAAAGCCAAGATGGAGCTTTTTGGTGCATATCCAGATAGCCTGCTATAAAACAGCCTTGGCCAAGATTTCATTCCCCAAATGTCACAAGTCATTTGAGTTTAGAAAGAAAAAATGAAAATCAATGATTTTCATAATGTGAATTATAATATTTCATGTCTTTTTACGTATTTAATTGTTAAGAAACGCTTCTCCTTATGAAAATTTATTCCATCATCTTCATTTTTGAATTTCTTGCATTATGATGAAGGCACATGAAAAAAAAAATGGAACAATGAGACTATTCCGAGTAACATCAGCCGAGTCTTACAAGACATCTTATGACAGGTAAGTCCAAAATGTAGGTGTGTTGTAATTCAGGGCTAAAAATCATAGGTGGCAATACAAATGTAGGCTGTTGTTTTTGTGTCAGTATGCATTCATGAGATGATTAAAATTAAAATGCGGGACATAGACCTATACATTTTTACATAAGACACAATAAAGGGATATTTTTAAATTGCCCAGTGAATTAATGTATTGAAATAAAGCCCCGTATGCTGTCTTTTAACTCAATGTACCCATGATGTTTCCTCTAAAATGTGGGATCTTCCTACACTAAATACTTTTATGTACCTCTTTGTTTTAGCTTTGGCTGATGTTTGAGGTTGTTGTATATTGCCTTAACACTGCAGATACACCAGAAAACAGGAAAAAAAACATGTCATGGGCCCTTTTTATCCATCATTTTTACAAGAGGAAATTGTACTGATAATGATATCTTACCTGTGATTGAGGTCTTTCTATTCTTTAAAGCAGAGATTGGGATTGTGGTTTAGCTCACACTACAAGCTCCTGTCCAGTTCTATTTCATGCTCTCTTAGTGCCATAAATAATCTCATCTTATTTCTCCAGCTTCACCCACATAAACTTGCACCCCTCCCCCATCTCGTAGGAAATGGCCTGTCTCACTCCCTTAAGTTTTATCACCTTGCTTCCCTGCTGCTTTATCTGCATCTCCTCTCCTTTCATGCCTGTCCCCATCCCCCATCTCTTCTCCTTTTTTGAAACCTTAAACAGAAAAAGAGATCAAAATCATTTCAGCAGCTTTTAAGGATCAGATGTAATATCCTATTATTGAGGTAGGTGTGTAAATTGGACACGTTATACAGTACAAAATGGCTAAATTGTCTTTTTTCTGTTTTTCTGAAGGGCATGACTAATTTGGTTCTTGCCATCATTGGGGTCCATATCTGGTCTTGTTTTTGTGAGTGTTACTGTTGGATAGGCTTTTACATTTCTGGCCTGGACCCAGCGATGACTGGCAGGTGACTAATACACCGGCTGGACGATTTCAGGGCTGGCAACACTCTACCAACCAATCTGCCAACTGTGGGTGGTCATGCGCTGCAACGTGATTCATAACTGGTGTTCCTCCAGATTGCTGAAGTATTTCTATTAAAGACTTGCTCTTCTCTGCTTACTACTGCAAGAATTCTCTCCAAGAGCAAACGGTCCAGGGAATGATCACATGATGTGGGAAGATTAGGATTTTATTTGTGGTGAAAGGAATAGTTGATGACTGAATTGGTTTGGTAGAATAGCTACTCTTTTAATATATTGTCATATCGGTTGTCTTGTATCAAGTCAGGGTCAAAGTATTTGTTGCACAAATGTGAGGATGGGAAGCTTTTTTTGTTTTTAATTTATTGACATTATAAACTAATTATGGCCATTACTTATTTAAAGGTCCAGCAAAATATGTTAATTTGATTTACTTTCTTGCAAAACATGAGTCCGTTTCATACTGTGAGCTCATGGTTGGACTACTCTGTTGTGACTGTCTTTCTATTTGTAAGGTACAGATTTAGAATGAGGGTCAGAGTTGATGCACTTGTGTTGGGACTTAAGATAGTCAGAGCCAAACTGACTTGTGTGTAATACATTGCAAAACACTCACAGATATGGTGCCAAAACCAGCTCTCTTCAGTCAATATGGACAAACAATGGAGGATTAACAAGGGATTTTTTTAAGCATTATAATGCAATCTGTGTATGGGAAGACCTTCCAGCAAGAAGGTTGAAACCACTAATATGAGCAGATTGAGCAGAAAAGGCAGGAGACAGACTGGTGCAGGTAAAAGGGTTTAATAAGTAAAACTAAACTTACTTAACAAAAGACTGGTAGCAAAAAACGCTGACATGGCATGGACTACAGCCAACTGACAACAAACACTAACAGTGACAACAAACTATGGACTGGCAAGCAGGAACTGAAACGAGTGGACTTAAATACATAGAAGGAACTAACAAGGCACAGGTGATGGGAATGAGCTAATCAACCAGGTCAACTAATGAGCAGAAACCAGAAAAATTACCCTTAATACAAGAAACCAAGAACATAAACCATGAACATAACAAAAATCAAACACATGAAACAACAACATAAACCATCATCATGACACAGATAGCTGAAGCATAAGGCTGGTTAGCCCAGTTTAGCACTGAGATGGAAAATGGAGGGATAACTTTTGCATCTTTTACTTCTATTCTTTAAATCAGTGCTTTTTATTTTTGTTTTACATTTTCCAAGCAAGCAGCCTGTTTGCACTACTTTGACTAAAAGTGATCAAGAATTTGTTGTGCTTCATTTCTGTAGTTATTTTTGTAGACCAAGTTGAATATCTTCACTCTAATATGCTCAACATTACTGAAGCTGGGCTTACGCCAAACAATTTTCACAGTCGCAGACTAAAAACTGAAAGTCTTACTAGAGTCCCAGCGCACTCCCGTCATCTCGATCATTAGGTTTAAGGTGGTCATCTGTGCTGTTTCATGTCAGTCTTTCCCTAGTCTCAGGTCTGCGACAATATCAGGCGTGATGATATCGCAAGCCGCAGCGACGTCATACAATCAACAACCAATAGATGAGCTCTGACAAAAGCAGAAACAGGAATCCTGTCAGAACAACGGCAAAAAAACGGACGAACAAATAAATAAAATAAAATAAATTATAGTAAAATATAAAATAAATAAATAAATAAAAATAAATAAATAAAAAAGGACAAACTTGTTTGATATCAACTGTCCAACATATCACAATAAATGCTAAAAGAATCTAGTTGTAGGCTTGTCAATACTGACCCCACAGGATTCACAGTCTTTGTAAAATCTCAGTCTGACACTAGGCTAAGACTTAAGACTCTAAACACTTGTCGTTAGATGTGAGCAGTTGTGAGCTGATAGTTTTCTCAGAGTCTTTTCCAAATCTTCTAAAAGTCTTCTGATGTAAGCCCAGCGTTACTCTTTAATTTTCAGCTTTTATGAGGTGGAGATGAGAAATTGTCCCAGTTTGTGGAAAAGAAGAAGACTTTTTCCTGTAGCGCCCAGGAGTGATTGGGTTGGCTTTCCAGTCATTAAACTGTTACTGACTGAATTTAGGGACATTTTAGGGAAGCATATTGTATTCTCCAGGTAAAGGGAAAAAAATGTGTTTGTGTGTGTGTGTGTGTGTGTGTGTGTGTGTGTGTGTGTGTCTGCATTTTCTGAGCTGAGATTATTTTTTATAATGAAAATAGATTTTTCTATGCTTTCCTGACATAACAAGATAATTTTGCATAAAAATAGTTTCTTTTTTTTTTAATGAATTAGATGTTTTTTTGTTGTTCTTTTATAAGGTAACTTGAAATGACACAAGATTGAAAATTTGTTTAAATTAAACCCCCAAAAAGCTGGAAGTAATTTTAAAAATGAGGGCCTTGAGTCCTCCAGCTGCAGCCTCCGATGCTGCAGAAAATTTGCTATAGGTAATTTCTTACTACAAAGTTGAGTTTGGTAAAAGGATAAAGACTCCAGAATAGCTTAAGGATTGCCCTGAAAGATACAAAATTACATTACTTTTGCTTATTAATCCGTCTTTGCCTCTTTCAGGTGGAAGTGGTACACATCTTTATATTTTAAAGATAGACATAGAAATAAAAGGAAATGAAAACAGCAGATCATAAAGTATTAAAACTAACTAATATACAACTTAAAAAAAACAATTACATGGCACATTGTTGCTATGCTGGATGCTTTGAAGGCTTATTATATCACATAGGCACAACAAAGCATGTCCTAATTTTGAGTCTGTTTTGAATGCAGCTTACAAATGTTTCCTTTTCTTCTGAGACTAAGGAGGATACACTGAGTGGATCCTTCATGGCCTTGCATATAACAAAGATTCATTGTACGCTTATGATGACCTGAACCAGTCAAAGATGACGGGCGGATTTTATGATAAAAACATCACATGCCTACACCAGCAGTTTAGTCTCTACAGCTCCACTAATATTAGCACGAATGAAAAAGAACTGATGATCATCTCTGGTTCCAGTGCACGGACTTCCTGGAGTCATCACTGGTTGCTTGGCAACCTAACAGCAATCACAAGAGAAGAGCTGTGTCTGACAGCATTCCCCCTGAGAGTCAGTTTGAGGCAGTCTAACCTGTTCACTCGTGCTGAAGACACAGATGAAAGAGTGGTGTCAACTGTTGGCAGTAAAGCATATTTATGTTGTTTTTTTTTTCAGCTGATTTAACGAAACAGTGATGGATAATCTAGTAAGTTACAGCATTAAACAAGTTTACAGTTATTTATTTCAGGGAAAATGCACATTATCATACATCATACATGTAAAATGTGTGGGAGATAGCAAGATCATTTAAGTAAAATGACCTTTCCACATTTTGAATTTTTATAATATGCAAATGCCAGGAAGGCAAATGTGAGTTAGAAATAGAAAAGGGCCAAGATGACAGCTTTTGCTCAGTCAAGTCAAGAGAGTTGTGTGTATATGTTGAAGAAGAAATCCTGTCTCCTCTCCATGTTTGATTTTTTTCTATTTTTTGTATATAAATTGTTTTATGAGAGGAAGAAAATTTTGTGGGTGTTAGATGGAAATACTTTTTGTCCATCTTGTCTAATGTACTGCATTAATGCCATGGCAGAATTACAACATATCACTCAGACAGCGCAGCTAGACAAAACTATCTGCAGCCTGCTGCTCTTTGTGACTTTGATGGATTATATATTTAAGGAAAAGACAGAAAGTGAGCTGGAGGGCAGTAAGTCCTTGTTTTCCTGCTTTGAAACAACTATGTGATGGTCTGCTAGATAGTGTTTGTCTTAGAAGCCTTTGATTGTGTTCACTGTGAAATCAATCTGTATCTCTATATATTGTATGTCTCCACTGTCCCTAATTTTTGTCTTCTAACTGAATATTAATAGAAATAAAAGATTTTCTGCTGCACTTTGCACGTATTTATTAGTAGAAGCACAACAACAACTTTCATTCAGTTTCAGTTTCAAAAGTATAATTTTGTCTGGTGGTATGTTCAACATTCAACAGTAATGAAAGATCCCTAATTAGTTTAGTTACCAAGCCATGCTAGATTTCTGGGCATGGCAGTTCTGTGACTATGTGATTCTCTAGCTATTACCTCTTTAAGTTACCATCAGCAAAGCTTGTTAAAGTGGAACATGTCGGATTCATAACAAACAAGACAGCAAGGCTAAGAATGTGTGGTACATGCAGTACTGCCTGGAATGACCACATTCATCAATAGGTCCCACTCCCCAGTCAGCAGCAGAGCAGCACCAGCAGATTACTGAGTTTATATTATTTTATGTTGTTTTTGTTATTTTCCTGCCTCTGAACTCAGACATTTCAAACTACCAGTTCATATATACAATTTTCCTTCTGGGATAAATAATGTTTTTCATTTTATATGGGCAACACCAGAATAAAAACAGCCTCATCCTCACAATATTCCACGGGGTTATGCACCTTTAACTTAGTTTCCAGAAAGTAGGCATCAACCTGTAAACAAACCTGTGTGATGAAAGGATAATTATGCTGCACTGGGTTGCATGTTGTTAAGTTTTTCCTGGTAACAGCAGGATGATTCAGTCACAGCCTAGATTTTCTTATGGAAGTCTAAAAATCTCTTAATCACATGTAAAAATCTGTGTAATATTCAGCTCCTGAATGACATATTTACTAGCTATGTACTATATACTACTGTTATGGTGAGCACTGTAAAGGAAGATGTTTTAGTAACTGTAGTATTTATGCATTATTTATCATTTATCTATTATTTAGCAAACAGTGTTATACGGCAGCAGTGAAAATTGACTGTGATTTTTTCTTTATTTATTTCAACAACTTTGAAGCTGAATAAACTATTCAAAAACAATCTCTTATCTAAGTAGCAGAGAGTACATCTAATGCTCTACAAAGAAAATATTAGCTTAATTTAAATATAAACTTTTGCACAAACATAAATCTGTTTACAACTCTCATCCAAACTGTGGGCAAACACATTTCCTGAAACGTTGAACTGAATGTGTAGTCTCCCTTCTAGCTTAGTTTGTATTGTTGTATTTCAGTGTGGGTGGCTCATTCATAAAAAAATATCACTATTTACGCTGAAGTGACTGGTGTGGACTGAAGTGTAGCATGGAGAGATTTAAATAATGGAGGGGCACAGTGGTAGAGAGGTGAAACGGTCACTGCACTTGTGAGGTGTCAGGAGGTAACAGAGTGTGCAGCTGCTTTATGTTTGTGTTTTCATGAGGATTCAAGTGCAAGATGTCCTCAAGTGAAAGTGGAAGGGTTGGATCAGGATGTACAGTCTGAGTGCTCTCTTGTTTCTCACAAACTACTCTACTCTTGCAACAATCTCACTGTTAAGCTCTTTCTAAATAGACTTATAAACACTATTAATCTTTTTAAATAGTGCTTATGTTCAAGTCATCCCGCAATGAATATTGAAATGTTCTGGGGCTTCTACTTCTGTGACCCTGTTTCTGTCTTTTAAGCTGAACCTTTTAACCATGCTAGGGATGTAGCTGCGAGGGTGTCAGTGTACCAGTGCATCACTTTGGTCCCAGTGGAAATGTCTCAGCAACTATTGGTTGGTTTGCCATGAAATCTGGCGCAGACCCTCATGGTTCACAGAGGCTGGATTCTGCTGACTCGAGCGACTTTCCCTCTGGTGCCTTGCCCTTGTGGACATGTTGGTGTGCTGACGTTTGCTCTGCTTTGACAACCTCAAAGCTGCTTTAGATGCTTAGTGTTTCTTGAGTACAAGAAGTTACACACAGATACTGCAGTATGATCAGGTTTACATAGATCTAAAATGAAATACTACAAATCTTACTCTCAGTCTGTTTAGATAGACTATGTTCTAGTTATTAAACAAGGTGTCAGTATATTAAAAGGAATTTCTTATTTACAGTGTTGTCATGATTAGATTACAGTAATTTTGGTCAGTGGATAGTCATTGGTCATTAAACAGCCCAGCGGCAGATAAAAACTCTAAGAAATGTTCAGTGCTGCCTTCCACTGGGTGTTTTAATCTCTCTGGTTACAAAAGCTAAAGTCAACACCTGGCCTATATTATATGAAAACTGCATTTGTGCTGGCCTTGTTTTTTTTTCTTTATCTTTGTACTAGAAATGGGCCACTGTTGTACATTTCCAAGAGTATTTTAGATTGAGCGTGCTTTCTGCTCTCATAACACTGTGTATACCCTGAGGATTCGTCCGTCATTGTAAAGAACAGCTTTGACCGGCATCTGTAATACTGAGAACTTTTATTTTGGATACAACAGAAGCATCATTTAAAGCAAATGTTTCATGTCCACCAAGAAAGTGATGGTGCGGTGTTATTGTCTGATACTTCCATTAACCTTTGGATTGACAGGTTGAAGCCAGAACATGTTTCTGAGTTGATACTAAGGATTTAATCGTTTATCTGCAGCAAGGTCTGCACAAGCCAGGAACACTAAAAACAATCATTCCCAGTTGATCTTCAGAGATCACAGCCTGCCTTGTCCTCACATACATTTTTAACAGTGTTTCTGTAGACATCTCCTGATGTGTTTCTATACTGGGCTTTAACTACCAATGAGAAAATTATTATCATGTCCTCTGACATGTTCTGTGATGTTCAAATGATTCAATATTTTCCCACCAGGATTATTTTAACAGTATGGTAAAAGACTTTGAAGCAGCATTTAAACCTTAATGCTGGGAATCCTCCTTCTAAGAATAGTGACAGAACCGGCTATGTCACTAAGTTTCCCGGAAACTACAGTTTATGCTTGTGCATCAAAACTCTATGATGAGAGGCCATGTGATTATTTGTAGAAGTTTAATTTTTTTTTTAAAACTACTGTGATTGTAAAAAAAGAAAATATTTCACTTGCAAGGATATTTTGAATCCGGAAAGCCTGTCAGCTGCATCTCTGCTTCGGTGTTTGTCTGGTGGCAGGTGACGTTATCAAACCAACCCTGAGGTATCCAGGTTGAATGTCTTGATTTAAGTGCGATGCATTCTATAAATACTGCCCTAATCGTTCTGTAGCCCTTCAAAAGAAGCATTTTGATATGTATGATAAGAGATTAAATCATTTGCAACAGGTTGGTTGGGAAAAAACTCAAAGTGTTTAATATTCAATAACTTAAGCCGGACTGGACTCGTAGCATAAGCTGAAAATAGTTTTGCTTGTTCAGAGGGAATCAAACTGTCTTGAGACACTCAGTGACTTGCAAAGTGATGTGTTTCATTTAGAAGGTCCTTTTCTGTTTTGTCAGTTAAACAGGATCATCATTCAGAGATAAGATTTTCATTGAGCAGATCTCAGTGTAAGAGGGTGTATTTTAAGGTAAGATATGATGTTTCCTAACCTTAAACATGTAGTTAATGCCTAAACCTTACTAAGCAGTGGTAAACCATGGAAGGCAGAGCTGAAGTTTAATGTTGAACAATGTGTAGAATACTGGATGGAAACAGAACCTAGCACAATTTTTTCTCCATCACAGGTGTGTAATTTCATGATTGCACCAATCATTCTCCTCCTTGGCTTTCCTAGGCCAGGAGGGCTATACTGTACAATCCCCCCAGTATGTTCCAGATCTGCTTCATGCTCTCCTACCAGTTTAATGTGGTGGAAAAGCCTCTAAACGAAGCAAAAAAATGAGCCATGCTAGTTTTTACTTCTTCTGCTAATTCCTTATGATACAAAGGAGGCGAGGTTCTATTCCTAGCTCCCCATGAGTGCCCATGCTTCTCACTCTGTCTCTGAGCCCAGCCACCCTTTGAGGGACCCTCATTTTAGATTTTATTTGTGATTTCATTCATCAGGTCAATACCTGAATCTCATCACCATAGGTAAGGTTTGGATAAAGATGGACCAGTAAATTGAAAGCTTTGCTTTTCATACCCACCACTCACAAAACAGATCTTAAAATAAGTAAAACTTCTCTGCTTAAGGCAAAGAGCCATGCAGTTCAGGGGGAGCACTCCACCCTTTTCTGGTTGAGGACCATAGCCTAGGGCAGCTATTTTCAACCTGGCTGCTTCACATTCAGCTTCAGTTGGCTCCAGTTTGTGCTGAAGACCATGGCTTGAACAGGCTAACTGAACTACATCATCTGCAAAAAAAAAAAAAAAAAATTATCCATACGAATTAGAAACAGGATTTGGTGAAAAAGACACTTCTTGCAGAGACCAGCATTTGCTCAAAATTAACTTGACCTTATGCCATCTTTCATTTAAATCAGTATAATCACTCATTTACAAAACTCAGTTTAATGTTGTGCCTTCTGCTTTCTGGAATAAGAAAACAATAATAAAAACTAGTCTGCAGTGTAATATTTTATTTGTTAATGTTTTTTGTCCTCTTTCTGCTCTAATTTACCAACTAAATGTTAAATGCTAAACTAAATCCAATTTAAATTTAAAACAAAATTTACTCTTTAAGGTTGGGACTGGCATGCACTGGAATAATTGTGGATAAAACCCACTGACAGTCGAGAAACATTTAGCACATGTGTAAACAGACCCATGATGCGGTGCCCCAGCCGGCCGAACATCAAGTGTCTCAGTGACTTTCAGATCACAGAGAGAAGGGTTGTGTGAGATTTATAAGACTTCTTTGGGATAAAAGGTAATATTTGTTCTGCTTGTATCACACAGGCAAAGCTTATACTAAAAAAATACAGTCAGGAGAGCAGCTGTTTCCCAGGACTAGAATACGCACCCATGCTTTCCAAGTCTCAAAATACTCTAATGATGCACACAAATCACTAACACAACATACACATAATAACTGCAGACTTTACGTTACGATCACATTAGTGCTGAAGTGCCAGCAGGACACTGGTGAAAGGTTTTATGGGCTGGTCTCTGGGACAGCCTGCGACCCTGACAGTCCATAAATATTACTGTGTAACAGATAAAAGAGGGAGAAAGAGAGATAGCGAGGGCACGCTGACTGATTGTGCTTCCATTGGTGGAATTAAGATTTATAATACCCACAGCAACATGAAAATCAAAACTTCATCATTTGTATGTGTAATTCTTATCATCCAATTAATCTAATCATTAAAAGGTCAGGAAGAGGCGGAGACAGATGGTCTGTCCGCCCAGTGTTGACCTCCACAAATTGAGTATTTTTCACAAAGACCTTAATGGACAAATTAATCCTCTCATTAGGAGTGAAATTAGCCCATTTGCAGCTTCTGTTCCCGGCTGTGTTTCAAGAAGGGATTAGTTTAGATATGAGCGATTTTTCTCAGCCTGTCTAAGCTTTAAGTGGTCTATCTTATAGCTTACCCATATGTAATCTTTCATTTATGCAAAGCTAGTGTGAAACAAAAACAGAATGACATGGGTCTGCAGCTCTTAGTATTCTGTGATTTTGTTGTCTTTGGAGCATAATAACCTCACCAGATAATTTAAAGTGGTGCTATTCATGTATGGTGTAGATAAATGTAGTGGTAGGTGATAAAATGACTGTAGGGCTCTACACAAGTGTGAACATTAGTTTGCAGCTGTATTTCTATTTCTGTATGTGTAGATGTTTGAATATCATGGAAAATTATAATCAATACTATTTTTCCCCCCTATTAACATAAGTCACCCAAGCGTTTGCACAGAAATCTTCCATCCTTGAGTATGTGCAAATATCAGCTCTAAGCTTCATGTGCACACATAGTCCAGCAGAAATCATCACCATCTGCCATGGCCAATCATCCTAACACACTTATGCACGCAAATACACAATTAGCAGTTTTCTACCATTTACATGAGAAATGCAAACAAATAAGCTATTGTTTTCGTACAAAGCTGATAATCCTTTAATGTTATGTGTTTTCTCTGTTGCTGAATTGAGTTTTACTTAATTAAAGCACAGAAAGACCTGAAATAGAGTTTGCTGAAGAACAGCAGAAGCAAAAGCCAAGACCTGTCTGATGGTGGAGAAAAAAAGATATATAAGTTAAAAGACTTGGAAGGAAAATGTATGTTTTTAAATTTTCAAGAGCTCATTAAAGTTAATTAAACCTCTTTCCCAACCAATAAGTATGTAGACAGCAGTAATAAGATGCAGCAGATCTTTCAATATTTTAAAAATAAACATAAATACCTACATTGGTCTACAGAAAAAATATCATGTTTTGATCCTGGAGTTTTCTACAGCTCCTACAATAAAAATAAAATCATGGCTGATTCAGTGTAGTGAGTTAATCTACAAGCATACATAACACAATGATGTTTGTGCTCCTCTTCCAGGTATTGTTAAGTGGCACAAATAAGCTCCTCTCTCTTCTCCATCCTGTTACTTTGGTGCCATTCTCTGTCTACAGCAAACGACCAAACCTGTGTGTGACATTGCTGTGATTGTGTTTTGGGCAAATAGAGGCATTAGAGGCAGAGTCCACCAGTTCATATTGTACAGTTGACTGAACAACTAGTGCTTTGTGGTCACTTGTGAGAGATTCTAGGTGTAATTGTGGTTTGCGAACAGTCATGCCAGCCATATTTCACAGTTGAGTGAGCTGATACTGCAGCACGACTACAGCCCCTGCTTCGCAGCTCCGTTTGGCCTGGCTCATACATGGGGAAGTACACAGTGAAGCTGCTGGGTATGTGAAACCACAGCAAGCAGACTTTTGACCTTTGGTGTCCAGAGTGTGGCCATGAATGAACTGAGTTGGCCCTGAACATTTAGTTCTGTTATCGGGACTGGTCAAAGAAAATATCAAATGTAACAAAAGCAACATAACTCAACTTATTAACTCAACCTGTATTATTTTCTGCTGTAAATTGTCAACAGAGAAGGTTTTGAGAAAAGGAGTTTCTTTTTGTTCTTTTTTTTTAATTAACAGGTTGACTATAACAGGTCATCAAGAGCTAATTTTATAGGAAAAGCTTTGGCAGTGCATAATATCACTCTTCATTATAATGCATTGTGAGAGCTGCTTATACACTGACACAATATTATTTTGGTGGACCACCTTCAGCTTAGAATATAATGCATTTGCAAAGGGCATTGTTTCAGTAAGCTTATTCAATGTCACATCATTTATGTTTGTCTAGAGCTACATTATTGTTTGCATATCCAAGAGATTTTGATCTGGGTTAAATTCTGTGGTGGCTAATTCCTGTAAAAAATTATGTCTCATGCTTTAAACTGAGCCCAATGAATCCTGGCATTGTTATCTTAGAAAATGTCTGTGCCATCAGAAACTAACAGGACTATTGATGGAAAAACATAATTCAGTGATTTTTCAGGCGATCTAAAATATGGGGGATATAACAACAGTGAAAAAGATAACAGATCATAATTATGTTCTTTTTGTACAACAGACATAAAAAATAGACATTTTTATTTGTTTGAAAGTGGACATAATACATGAAACATGTTACTGAAACCCACACAAATGCAAAGATATGATTCATTCATGTTTTTTTTTTTTTTGTTCGGCTCTTGATTTCTAGGCTCCTGCTACCAGTCAGGAGCACAAGCCCTCGCGATTCACCATGCATTTTCTTCTTCCTGCATTTTTCTTTCATTAAACTTTTTGGCAAAAGTTTTCGAATACATTCAAAGTCACCAGTACAAACAAGTCTGTTAACTCAAGCTGCCTTCAGCATGCAGCTTAAAAAGGAAGGAAAGTCTGTGCAGCGTTTTAAAGGAACCATTTGGAGCATGAAAATGGTCTAAATGCTGCTACTGCCGCCTGCCATCCTGTGTAATTAGGGAGCTGTGAAGAGGCTTGATGTTATTATTATCACTGTATGTGCACATGTAGACCCACAAATGTGCCACACATGCTGCTCCTTAATTGTTAATTTTAAATCACCATTTGTTCACTTCCTGTTTGTAGCCATATTATGATGCTAAACAAGCAAGCTAAATATCAGAGGCTAGTCATGTGACCAAAGCATTAGTCTTTCATGTGTGATGATGCAGAGGAAGGTTACATGGGTCTCTTCTTCACTTGTTTTGAGGGCTTACTCTGCACTGAGGGTGACTTCTTAGAAATGGGCTTCAAGAGTTGTTGTATTTGGTAGCAGTGACCGAAGCATGTGTTGACACATTGATTGTCACTCTGCAGAACCTAATTAAACACTAATTTAAACACCCACTATGATGCATCCATCCATTCACATATGCAGATACACAAAGCATTAACCCCTTTATGCCCACTGTGACAAATGTACAACAAACCACTTCTGGCCTTTGTTTAGTTTATTTCTTTGTATCTAATTAAATGCTTTTATTAATTTATTTACTTTTATTCACTCTTATTTAAGCATCATTTATATTTTTTATTTGTTATCTTTCTTTATTTATTAATCATTATTCATTTCTACAATATTTGATTGTATTTCATTTTATTCCAGTCGTTTTATTTTTGTTATTTTCTCATGTATTTATTTTGTTTTTATATAATTATAAATAAATTCAGGTGTTAAGGGATTAATACACCCTCTTTTATACTGGTATTTTATTATTTTTTAATTTTTTAATTTTTTAAATCTTTTTTTTACAAATTATGTTTTTATATACGCATTTTCCCCAAATATGCTTTGGCTTTCAGTATCACCTCTTTTTTTTTTTATCCCTTTTTAAACTGTTGCTTTGCATGAAAAGGAAGGAAAAGAAATAATCATTAAAAAACACACAACAGAACTGTGCAAAAGTGTTTTACTATCTATATTTCTTTATATAGTGCCACAAATGTGGAAAATGACTGCTGTGGCATTGAAAGACGAGAAATAAATGGGAATACAGTAAATAAATTAAATAAAAGACCATATTTATGGGACCACCTTGTTTTCACGATAGCTGGGACCCCCTTAGAGAAGCTTTCTTGTAATTTGTTAAGACTTGCTTCTTGATAGCCATTCGTAAGAAATTATGTTCTGAGTTATTACTTAAGACCAATTTGAAATATTACATACACACCGTCTCCCTGGAAGAACTTCTCTGTGGTTCAAGACTATTATGCAGTACCGTGTGAACATTGGATGACATGTTACATTTGCACATATTTCTCCAAAACACTGCTCTCAAGGCTCTGGCTTCTTATTCTGAGAATTCCCAAGATGTCTTTTACATGTTTCAACATGTTTTAAAGACATAAGCATGAGTGGTGAATGCTGCATGTACTACACTGCATTTGGCTTTCTAGGGCTCTATGCTGTTTAAAAATACTTTAATATTGCAGTATGCTAGCATCCCTATACATTCATTTATGCTCATTAAAAGGGAGAAGTCATGACTGTGGATTTTCATGATTTCCCGAAAGATGAAGAAGTACTTAATGAAAGATAACAGCAGGCTGACAAGGCATCACAGTTCTGTCATTGTCATTATTCGCTGCTAATTTCTCTCTTTTTCTTCTCAGATTTTCCATCCAGGTATGTTTTCTAAACATCTGAGCCATGTCCAGCCACCATGCCCTTCCTCTCTTTTTCTGCTCTCCTCTCTTTAATCTCTCTTGGTCCTTGGTTTAATGACTCAGCCTGTTTCTACTACTCTCCTTGGAGTCCTGCCTTTTTTTCTTTTTTGGGGGGGGGGATCATATTGAAGACAAATATTTTCACCTGCCTCCTGTACCCTGTATTTAGGTCCTTCTTCTCCTTTGAAACTGTTACAAGAGGCCTGTTACTCTTGACCCAGAAGGAGAGGTTTTAGTAGAAGATGAAACCCACTGCCAACTGAGATATACCCCACAGGACCACCTGTCAGGATCTGCTGAAGGAAATCAGAAAGGTTTATGTGTGTGTGTGTGTGTGTGTGTGTGTGTGTGTGGGTGTGTGTGTGTGTGTGTGTGTATTTTTCAATTTATTTACTTTGCAGCAGTGTTGCAACAGGGCTTGCAAAATGTATTTAGCATCCTAACCAAAAGAGTAATTTTCTAATTAGGAATTAAAAGCAGACTGAGTGATGCCATATCTTATTTCGTTTTTACACATGGACACTAGAGATTTTTTTTTAATTTGGT
Organism: Melanotaenia boesemani; assembly: GCF_017639745.1. Taxonomy (NCBI): domain Eukaryota; kingdom Metazoa; phylum Chordata; class Actinopteri; order Atheriniformes; family Melanotaeniidae; genus Melanotaenia; species Melanotaenia boesemani. The sequence continues at coordinate 18,692,987 of NC_055682.1, read as the reverse complement.
TTGTACTTTTTACGTGGATGTGCACACAAGCACATTGCAGTATGAGGCTTCCCAGCTGGAATTGTTAGGGAAGAGGTGCTGAGAAACAGCTGTCTGGGCTACTTTTGTCTCACCGATGTTTAGAAATTTTTGCTTTGAGCCTGGATGGAAAAACTCTTTCTCAGAAAGAAAGTTTAGGGGATTGTTGCGGACATTTGCATTCTCAGAAAATCTACAAAACATTTCAGGAATCTTGCATGTGTAAAAAAAACCTTGCAATCACTTCCTTCCATATACTGTGATGCTCCCATTTTGCCCATGTTTCACTTGAAGGCAAACTTATAACTTCAATTATAAGTTTTCACAATGCAAGTGGTTCATAGAGCAAATCAGTTACACCTGAATTTTTACAGTAAAGTAGTGATGTGGTCTTAAGCAAAAACACAATGGCAGCTACAGAAACTTTGGGTTTGTTTTGATTATTTTACTTAAGTCTTCTTTCAAGAAAAAAATGCACATATACCATTGCTGAGGAGCATCCTTTTGCATCTATTCAGCACTTTTAGTTAAATTGTAAAGTTAATTTCAGTTTATTTCAATTAAAAAAAAATGACTATAAGCAAATACTTAGAATTTGGTAGATTAAGCACATCCAAATATAGACAGATGAAGTTCGAGCATTCGCAAGTTGCTGTGCTAATAGTATGCAATAGTATCTCCTATAAAGTCACAATGCAGGATCAGCAGTAAATGCAGTATAATTGCCTATAAACAGCAGGTATTAGTGTGAGCTCTGTTGACCTGAAAGAAGAAAAAATGAAGTGTCTTGCTAAGGAACACTTTAGCAGGGTGGATGTCTGCCAACATGAAGGCTTCACCCCAAGTGCTCCTTGTTGAAGAGTGGCCCCTCTAAAGGCACCTCGCTGCCAACCTGAATAAAGAGTGTGTGTTAGTTCTTCATACACCAGGCAAGCTGAAAGAGAGCGGACAAGGGTGTGTGTTTGTGAGCGAGCTTCAGGACTGTCCTCCCTCTGGTCACAGTTTGCCTGTCACTTCTGGTCAGTTTGCATTAGCACTGCCACTCTCTGTCTCCCACCGCTCTTCACATCACCTCCTTTCTTCTCACACATTGTGAATCTGTCAAGAATGAGCCCAAATTAGTGAGTCAGAATGTCTTTGCTCTGCAAACCAACTTCAGTCTACACAGCTGAAAGAAGAACGCAGAGGATGATTAGGGGAGCTTCTTTGGAAGGATGATTCCCACCCAGGGGACCAGACTCACATCACCCTTTCAATTGGATAAGTGTAGCGTGAGCTGTGTGAGCAAAGTGGCTCCGACTAAGGCTGTGCAGTGCCGCAAAGACTTCTCCTAGTATTATGTTCCTACTATAATTTGTTGGTTTGCACTTTATACATGATCTGCTGGCTATCCATTGTTTTGATTAATCATGGGTGTGTCAGGAGTTGCACTCTTTGCCAAAGTGTTTTATCTTTGTGATTACTGCAGTTGAAATAATCATTTAGTCATTGTCTTGGTAGATATCATGCTATCAGTTAAAATGTTAACAAATCCAAATACAATATTTAAAGTTTTAGGATTCCCAAACTTGTCATTTCTTATTTCTTATTTTCTTATATAATATATCTTTTACACTACATTTTAGAGAGAAATATTTCAGTGATAGTACTGAATCAGTTGCACTTTGCAAGTTTATTCTCTTTTTCAATAAAAGTCTGACAGGCAAATTTCAGTTTTGGCCAATTCAGATATTCTTTCCTGTAACTGACAAACCTTTTTGTAACTTTTCTTTCTTTGAAAATTCAACTGTATGTTCAAAATAAATATTGAAAACTGCACCTGGTTACAGACATTTATCTTACTCTAGCTATCAAAACTTAAATAATTACTGTAAATCACACCTCAGAATGAATATTTCTGCATTAATGTTTCTTTTTTTTATTTATTTATTTATTTTTTTACTGCAAAATAGGATTCTCACATCAGTCTGTCTTCCATAGAGAGACAAGAGGAAGAACAGCATCTTATATTTCCTGGAAAGTCAAAGTATATTTTAATTATGATTATAAAATGAAAAAAAAAATACATTTCTGGTTCATTTCTTGTAGTTACGATTCACAGAAAACTCTTCACACTCATTGATTGTAACCAATTTACAAATCCAATTATAACATGACTGTATGTTTTTCATTAGCAAGAGATTTTCCTTTGGGCGGGTGGTTGATGTCAGCTGAATATTCTCATTTTTTCTTTCTTTTCTGCGGATTCATTGTGCTGTAATCTCAGGGTATTGTAACCTTATTTTCCTATACTTCTTACACATTTAGATTAAAGGAACTGAATCTACTAGAATCAGAAGAAGAAAACAGATGGGTGCTCCTGTTTCACACTGTGAAAACAGATGATCCACTCTGCTCAGTTTCCCACAAAAATGCTTCCTCCCCAGAGGAAGATTGAAAAGCCTTTTTGAATTCTGCAGCCTTTTTTTTCCCCTCTTAATTCCGAACACTTGCATTTTTATTACTTTGCTACTGGCACCCAGTAGCAAAGAGGACAGTTAATATATTGCACGTCTTACTGTATAGAGATTGACTACAAGGTTTATACATTTATTTAGTTTTAAAGTACAACTCAAAGTATAATATTTTTTTCAGGCTGTTGGACAAGGACAAATAAAGATTTAAGTCTGGGATCAACAATTAACCAGAGGGAAAATTAATCCAGTGGTCACATTTCAGTCCAAACAACAAATATCAGTTTGATGTGATACTAAAGGGAAAGCCAGAAGATCATCATGGACCACAAACACCTGGACAGAATTTCATGACATTCAGACAGTTAAACATGTTTTGTCTCTGATTCTGGCAGACTCTGTTTTAGAAGCACCACATAAGCCCCAGTTTTGATTTAACACAACCAGATTTTATAAATTAAGAAATAGTTACAAAGATCCACAGTTCTTTTTTTTTTTAACTTAACATGCATTAAGTTCTAGCATGTGGATGTCCTATGTCTTCATATCTCTCCCTACATTATGGTGTCCATTCCTGTGTGATAATGCCCACTTTATGCATAATGCTGGAGTTTATTTTCTTTCTCGTTTTTTTTTTTTTTTTTTTGGACATGCCATGAAGTCACCTGGAGGTAATGGTGGAAGGTGCTGGTTCCAGATTTGTCCTGTGCGATGTTTTCCACAGTCCTTGTGCTTGCTTTGCTTCCCGCACATTCATGATTATTAAATTTTCTGCAGCTCTCATATGTAAATGATTAGAAAACATGTGTATGGTTAAGACTATATACAAAATACATGGTTAGAAGGTTAAATCTAACATTTACACACATTGTATTAATGTGATGATATTCCTGTCATGTTACATGAAAGCTGCCCACTAGAAAACAGTAGCCTAGAGATACATTACCTCAAAGGTTATAGCCATGATTATACATATCGCACATATTTCTGTAAGCCTGCGCCGTTACTGCTCACTGGTCCAAAGCCCAGTTTAAGCAGAATTTTCTAAAAGGTTGCTGTAAAACTTCAACTTGTCAGCAGACCTGTGAGGTGCAAACTGGAGATACATACATTTTCTTGTACACCCTTTTTATACCATAATTCCACCACACTTGCCATGGCATATTCTTAGTTCTTGGTGTCATATAACAGATTTGACAGTGCTCTGTATACTATGACTCATCTTTTTTGGGACCACATCATCATTAGTTTTCAAAAAGCTGCCTCAAGCAAGCAGATTGTGCAAAGTTCCTGTTGCATTTCTGTGTGGTTGAGGGTCTGCTGGGATCAGCTTCATTATAGGCCTGTCTCATTACAGCTGCCCCCCACCAAGAGCCCGAGGAGGAAAGCGGAGCAGGCAGAGCCTCCTTGTTTTAGCTCCTCAGAGGTCAATGGTTGATTAACATGCAGAGAAGTGAGGGTTAATCAACACTGACCCTCTGGCTGATATTGTCTTTCATGGTCTGTTTTAATCAATATGTGTGAACACTGGCTCAAAGATGAACACCTCTCCTCGCTGCCAGGTTGTCTGCTTTCTCAACATTTTGTGATAGATAAAACTTGTGTGTATTTTTGTAGATTAAGGGGCTCTTGTACATTTTAAAAAGTATTGACACCTACATTTAAAATAGAATCTACAATGTAGATGTAGTTTGGAGCACCTGTCACCCCAGCTTCCTGTCTCATTCGCCAATAAAAGTTGTTGGACTGTTACTTCTACATGATAACCACAGGAACTAGTCCATCACATCCTGCGGAGATGTAGTCTGACATGCTGTCAACATGACTATACATCAAAGCCCAGAGGCAAGGTGTTTGTCTTTTACTTTTACAGTCAAAAAGTAAAATAAAAAAACAAAAAAAACATCTGGTGTTCTTAACCAAACTCCCTAATACAATCAACAGGAAAATCAAAAGCAGCCTCACGACTACTTTTAATGCTGTGATCTCTGTAATAACAGCGTATGTCTAAAAAAAGGTCAACATCAAAACACGGTTTCAAGCGCTGACAGGGGTCAGCTCTTATTGTCTTACTGTGAAAACGTCTGCATTGGCTTCATCACGACCTTCCTAACCTCAGTATCAAGTTGAATGGCAAACGTGAAATGCTCCAGAATTTTATGCAACATGTCACAAATGTGATAGTGCTCAACTATAACTTCAGAAATGCTTTAGAAATGCCTGTGAAGCCCAAAAAATCCTCCAATCAAATTATACCTCTACACTCTTAATGTTGAACTCTGATAGATTCTCACTTTGACCCTAATGAAGGCTAATTTGGCATCCGTGCCAAATTTACTGCACCATGATGCTGTGCTGTAAAGCAAAACAGCTTTCACGTGACGCCCTTGGCTGTAAAAAAGAGTTCTTACAAGCTACAATGGATTGATTTGGGTTATAACCTTAGTTATACTTATGCCTTGACCACAACCAGACAGTCAGGGTTTAAACTAAAAGTATCTCTTTACAACTTTGTGGACACCTTTACAAGTCACACAGTTCTCATCACCACTAGTGGTTGTGTGGTTGTCCACAAACTTATGTAATGACTAGAGAACCTTGCACTTAAATAAAATAAATAAACTTAGATTGAAAAGTTTGAAAGTTGTATTTACGGTGATGGAATGTGCAAACTGGTTATGTAGGTCTTATCTCTAACACTGATATACAAAGGGAAATCCATGCTGGTCAGGTCCCCTGCCAGGACCGCAGGACTCGGTCTGCTGCCATTGGCTGAAGACAGTAAACCACACCTCCCTGCAAGCTTGGTCGCGAGTTCAAACACAGAGACCTCAGAGCAGAGCCAAACAGGAAGGAGTGAGAGAGGAGAGGGGAGAAGGAAAAATGGACTGAAAGAAAGATGTAACGTTTTATGTGTTGTCTCCGTCTTTTTTTTTTTTTTTTGTCCATTCGTTATGTTTCTTACCAAATTTAGCCTCCGTCTATCATATTTATTGATTATGCAACAATTTAAGTAACAGGCCTGTGCTCCACATCACTAATTTACAGTAGTTTGATAATAGCTAACAGCTCTTTTAGTAATCAGAATAACTCAGAAGAGTCATTTCATTTTTCCGACCTTTGCAGCCAAAGCCAGTTTTTGATTTTTAAATTAATTTTGTGAATATTTGCCAATATTTTTTGTTATCCACCATCTGGTGACATCAGTCCTGAGCTGCATCTCTGGGTGAGACAACAAGAGAGGGAGGAACCACAGCACACCAAATACTGAGCTGACAGCCCACAAAGAGTTATCGAGGAATTTCCAGGAGATCCGGGAGCGTTATAGGGATTCATCTACCTGCCTTTGCTTCCTTTGGATTCAGCAACAGTCCAAAAGAACCTGGTGTGAGTGTCAACTCAGTCAAAACTGAATCCTCTTTTGGGACCAATTCCCTCTCACAAGTGTGCTGTGGACATGATTGGTGTCACAAAAGATTAGTGAAAGTGAACTGATCTTCCCATATTAGTCATTAATCTATGCTTACATCTTAAAAAGCCTATCAAATTTAGTTTTGTCAGGTTAAGAAATTTTTCATTCTCTTGCACATAAATGAATTTACACCACAGTTTAAGTCATGCTTCATTTCCTACATTTTTACACTTCTTCACAATACAAATACCAATACAATTTGGTTGAACATCATATTTACATTTTTCATGTTGTGCTTTAAATTATCATATTTTATCTGATGTAATTTGTAAAATGGTTCATAAATATATCATATTATCGTATGCGGTCATTGACTGTGGCTTTCTTGTGTGGTTCTATGAGGTCAATTCAAACAACTCTACAAGCGTGTGAAACAGATTTTTTAAATGATATAAGCTATATAAATTTTCCCTCTGTATTGATTTTTAACTGGTAAATGTATTAACGCTACACAATGGGAAATAAGTGAACAGCATGAGTGCAATTACCAGGCACAGGTGGACACAATCAGGAGCCTTGGAAGCAGAACACCAATCAGATCATGACAGTTACATGACATTTTAGCCTGCATGAACAAATGACCCATAGGCTTTGGGAGAAGGACACTTTCCATTCTCAATCAGTTGGTTAGGATTAGGCTTAAAGAGCACATGGTTAGGTTTGGCTACTAATAAAAATATAGGTGAACTGCACTGCAGTGGGGTTAGTACTGTTGCTTCACAGCAATAAGGTTCTTCCATTGTTTGACCAAAGCCTTTCAATGTGGAGGTTGCACGTTCTCCCAGTGCATACTTAGATCTTCTCCAGGCATACTTAGTGCATACTTAGATCTCCCCCCCAAGAGGTGGAAGTAGAGCAATACTGCAATTTGTCCATTGAAAAGTCCTAATGTCTGGTTGAGTGTGATGTCCCCTGGGCTCTGCTGCTGAGAGTTAATATCAACACCTCCTCTGTTTATTTGGACCAGCGTTGAACTCAGGTCACCCAGCTTCCATCACACCTAATTCTGATGATGCCATCTGGAGACACACACACATATACCCATTTACACTGTACTTGCATATATAAATATACACCACAGCCCTTGCCTGAGCAGAGAGTTACCCCAGTTATCACTGAGAACCAATAGAAACCAGCTGTTGCTGAACTGGATGTGCTTTCACTTGCATTTTAAAAGTCAGTCAGAGGGACAAGAAATGCTTTGTTTTGTTTTCAGAGTGAGATTTAACCCCAGGGCTGCATGCAATTTAACATTTTTGCATTACCATAAAGCTGAACAGGTTTTTTTCAGATCTGGAAGCTCAAGTAAATAAGCCCAACACATACTGTACTACTGCCTCCTTAAGATCAACATTCATAGTGAATCTCTTATTGTCTTTTAAGTGCTTTTTGTGCACAGATGTGTCTAAGCCCTGCAGGGCCAGAGGATTGATATTCAGTGTCAGAGGGAAACTGTATCGGAGGTTGTGTGATCTGCTGAGCAGCAGCAAAACAAAGCAACATTGCTTCCATCTCTTGTGGCTCAGAGATAATTGAAAATAAATTGTGTTGTGTCGCAGTGCTGCTGCAGACTAAATACTAATTTGTGCTGCAGTCAGGGGATCCAAACAGTGCTTCAAATTCTCCTTTTGGCAATTGCCATCTGATGAAACTGTTCAATTTTTAATTTTTTTGCCTGCAGAAGGGTTAAACCACAGCAACAGGTAAATAAGATTTTTTTCAGAGGCTTAGAGGCAGAAAGGTAAACTCATAAAACCAATTGAAAGTGCTGATGTGGGCTTTCCTTTCTTATTTGTGTATATTTAACATCTATTCTGATATTTTACAAAAAATAAATTTTAAATATTGACTTTTTCTTTTGTTCAAAGTCAGACTAAACTTTAGAATTATAACCCTTTAGCTATGAATTAGATTTATTTATCTAGAAATGAGTTGTAAACGAATAGTAGGTCTGCTCTATATTAGAAGTAAAACTCCAACAACCTCCATGTTTTGAATTAGGATTTAGATAAAACCGTACAAATCAATGCCAATAATCACAACATGTAGCTCTTTGGTTAAGTCAGCTGAAATGCACCATGTTCTCTCTTGAATCTACAGGGTTTGTGCCCAGTGTGTACAGTGAATTGCACAACATGTTATGGTTTGTACTTTTTGATTCATCTTTGATGAGCTGGTTAGTGTTGAAATTTCATCATCTGCTTTGTGCAGTGAAGCAAAAGCACATAATCCGTGGAACTAAAACATGCTTGGAGGTTGTTTTGCACAAGGTTATTTGATGTATCTGTATTAGTTCACATCAGAATTGCCCACAAATTTTCCCCCAGTTGAGTGCATTGATGTCCTGTACTGCACACACTGATTTTACTCCTCATAAGCTGCAATCATTTATATGCCTCAAGAACTGATAAAATGAGCTGTTATATTATTTTTTATTATTAACCACAATGCATTTTCAGGTCTTCAAAACTTAATTAACCTATCAAGCCTTTACTGACTTGCTTAGATTTCTAAAGTTAATCAGTACCTGTCATAAGTATTATTAGGTATGTCTGTTAAAAAAAAGACGGTATCACAATGAAATCTCTGAAAGTCTGAAACTTTTCCAACGTTCACCTGTCTGAAATATCATAATGACAAAGCAGTTAAAAGCAACAGCCGATGTAGTGATGAGATGTGGAAGAGCAAAAGAACATGCAGATAAAACTACATATCTGTTGGGTAGAGATGTAAATCCAAACCTGCAGGAAAGCAGTGATGTGCCGTTGTGCAGAAATGATGCACAAAGCAAGCTGACATGGAAGGCATTGGGTGGGAGTCTTTGTTGCCACTTCATCAAAAAAAAGTCATCATCTGAGCCGTGGAAAGCAACATCTCATTTAATTAGAAGAATTTTAAAATCAAGTTCCAGAATATTATATCTCCTCTGTGGGTGCAGAAAATCTCTATGTGCCACAATTACTATTTCATTTTTTATGTTCATGAAATATGAGTTAATAAAAAAAATTCAGCAATGGCGCAATTTAATGTCAGTTGCATAAGAGTTATGTTTTATCGCGGAGAGTTTAGGACTATGTAATATTTCCAGATATAATAATTCTGATGTGTCTCAGAATTATCTTATGTCCATAAAATATTAATTTATTTCTACTTAAATATACTGCAGAAATATGAGGCCTCAGTTTTGTCTCTTCTTATTTCAATTAAATGTCTTTGTATTTTTGGTTAGGGAACTTTGAATGAAACAACAGATGTGTGCATGGTAAGGATTTGCTGCTGCATTCTCCAGTTTTCCCCACTGAGATGCTTATCTTATCTCTGACCTCAGCTTCTTCAAATAAACAGAGCTGATGAATGAGTTTAGTTTTTGTTGATATTTCAGGCAGCACACGCAGATGGAGAGAGAGCTTTGGAATATAAAGCTGAGATGTCTTTGAATGACAAGGAAAGAAACTTCTGCTTTGCCAAATACTTGTTTGTTTTGGTCTACTAAAGATAAATCCGCATAGGACTGTGTGTAAATTATTCATTCGACAGTTTAAGCAAGACTGTAATTCAACTCAAACTCTCTAATAGAAGAAATTTGACATTTGTTGTGGGCAAAATCAGTAACTCCCTAATGTCTCTGTTAGCTTTGAGTATACAAATACCAGCCAGTATGTTTACCTGGATAGCCTGATGCTATCTACAGGAGGCAAGATTCACCTCTAAAACACCCTACATCTAAGCATAGTTATTTGTTTCTAACCTTACATTATATCAGTGAGCAGAATAGCATAGTTCCCTCCCAACTTTTATTTTTATTTGTGTGTGTGTGTTGTGGTCCAATGTGTGGAATTTAGTGACATGGAGGTAAAGTTGTAGATTACAATGAAGTGGATACTTCCTTTCAAGTTTGTTATAAAACTACAGTGTATAATAAAAATGCTACAGGCCTTTTCTAGGGCCAGTTTTTAGTTTGCCCACTCAGCTGTGCAGCATGGTAACTGACTGCAAGCAACCAAAATGTGTGTAACCGTGTGAACTGAGCCTGCCAAATGCACACACACCTTCATCAATTTCCACTCAGAAAATAAACATAGCAGTGATAGAAGATGAGGAGCTGAAGAATAAGCATACCCGTTTTGTTGTTTTTAATGAATTACTGTGTAAGAACCTCCTTTATACTCACCTATACAATGTACTGTGAACTGATGAACTAGTATCAAGCATAAGATACTTCATTGCAGTTGACCTCAAAGGTATTATGTATACAACCTTGTGTCCCAATTGGTTTGTGTGTGCAAATGGAAAGCATTAATTCTTTCTAATCGAGGTTAATGTGAGGCATTATGTGAAATGACAGAGTATAACACATGTTCTTCCTGGCTTTTGTTGACACATAGCTTCATGTCTTACATCATCACCTGTGGTGGGATAATGTGAAACCATACAGAGCAGGGATCCCCAAGTCTGGTCCTCAAGGGCTGGTGTCCTGGAGGTATTGACTGTTTCCATATGTAACGGAAGGACTCCTCGGAGACAAAGGAAGGTTAACCAGACTTTATTTAACAGACATGGATGAGCTTACGTCATGGAACAGACAGAGGAACAGGAATCACGGCCCTGAGCTGGGGAACTGGATAAGTCCATGTAGTACATAGGTTAAGGTCTGACAGGGCGTGAATGAGGTGCTGGGCTATATGAGGACTGGTGAGTAAATGGAAGACAGGTGTGACTGGTTAGGGGTCCGGGGAGTGCTTGGCTGTAGTGCAGGACTGGAGGGTGAGATGGCCAGGGACAGGTGTGGATGATCAGGGGAGTGATTCAGGTTGGTGGCTGTGGTGCCTGGCTGGACCAGGTGAGGGCATGACACCATACTGCAACACCTGATTTAAATAAAATGACAACAGCTTTTGCAGAAGTCTGGTAATGACCCATGACCAAACCCCTGCTTCCATGTGTGATGCTGGCCTGTTCCAGAACGGGTTACAAAAGACCAAAATTTCCACGTATAAAATCTTTTATAATGTCTTCAGTTGTTTACTTAGCTTTAGGTGTGAAAAATATATTTTTGTCTGCATCAAAAATCATTACAAATCATTAAATAATTCCAAGTTTTATCCATCTGGGAAAGTTGAAAGTCTAGACGTGCAAAATGATTGATTTCACTTTCTCCCATTCATGTGTGAACAGACTCAGCAGGAAAATCTTTAGTGCAAGCATGATGTATGCTTGTCGCTATGAGTAAAGATCAAGCAATTTTTATAGAAATAAGTGGGACACCATCTTTGAAAACTCAGACTTCAGATTTATTTACTTCATCCACGGTGCACGTTTTTAAAACTTTAGTCTACTTTGCATCATATGCAGCCTGTCTTTTATTTGTGTGTTTTCATACACACATCCCCAAAACCATCACTAATCTTTGTAGTTTGAAGATGGATCCAGATGAAGCCAAATGATTTCAACCTCAGTGACAGTTATGGGGAATTACAGTGGCACACCTGAACCTCGGGTCTTCCTCAGTAATCTGTGTGTCTTGGAGATGGATGGTGATTGTGTTATGGTGTATTGTTCTCCGCAGTGAGTGTTAAAAATGTGATGATGACATGCAGCGTAAATCTACTGTGATGGTTACAGCAACCAAGGGCTGTGTGCGTCCTTTTTGTGAACGTGTGTGTGTGTTTTTCTCTTTGGCATGCAGAGGGCAGCGCAGCAGTAATTAATGACTAGCTGCTAAATGGCGCTATGCGAGCTCACATGATAATGAGAAGGCTTTTGTGTGATGCCAGGCATGACAATCAGCTCAGTAGAGAGAAGATATTGGAGTGCACGGGTCACGTCTTGGTCACACAGACCTATAGAGCTAAAATCAGAAGGATGCATTGTCAGACAAGTTACAATACTTGTATAAAAACACAATTGTTTAACCAATCGCTCTGAACCAGTAAAGTTTATCTCTTTTGTTTCATGGATATGTGATTTTATCGTGGCGGCCAGATCCAATAAAGGGTAATTGTACATTCTGACAAAGATTAAAGATGCATCTTATAAATTAGCCAACCCTTTAAAGCAGCGTGATACATATAATGGTACTCAAGTGGTCACTGGGGCGTCGATAAAGAGGAACCGTTTTCCTCCCCTGTTATTGTTTAAAGCACAGCATTGAATCTGAGATCTCAGCAGGCAACAAAGGAAATCCGAAAAGGTTTTGTTAAAGCACAGCATTTTACCCATATGTCAGGGAGGGAGCTTTTACTGTCACTGCTTTGTGCATAACAATATCCTTGTTGTGAAAGTTACTGTCATGACATCATTCAAGTTAAATGCTCCCGCAGCCCTAAGTGTACTAATGGAGATGCTTAGTTCTGTTCACTTCTGTGGAGCATCACTCTGCAACTGTTAACTATTGTTGTCATACTTGTCAATGCTGCATGAACATGTCTGCATGTTATGACAAATCTCTGCCTGAACATTTTGGAATCAGTATTTACTCACATTGCTTGTCGAGTCATGAAGAGAGACGAGAGGAAAAAATTCAAGCTTGCTGTCGATAACTGTCTCAATATTTTAAAATGTAAAATGTGCTCGCATACCTTCTGCTTTTTACATGTATCAATTAATGAAGTTTTAAACACTTTATTGGCCATGTAGATAAACACTTTTCATTTATTTAAATTGGCCAATGTTGTTATTCTCATAAAACAGACAGAAATGATTGTTCTGGCTGGTAAATGTAAGTCCTGTACACCTCCACACGTAGATAATCAGTCATATTTGCCATTTACAGAAACATCTCAGTGATGGTTAGTTTTTTGTCAAGGTGATGGTTTATCCAATTCCTTATATGTCCTCCTGTTTGAGGCATTTTTTTTATGAGTATGGAGTATTTATTTGACACAGTGTGCAGTATTATATCTTTATAAACATTCTAAGAAATGTCTTTGTAAAAGTACAAGATACAAGGTTTTCAACCTTCAGGGCAAAAAACATTGTTTTTTAGTTAAATAAATTATTTTTCAAAAGCAAAGTCACGCTTCCTCTGTGATGCTGCCTTTGAGTTTCACTGTTTTATGTTGTAGCATTCCCAAGTGAGGGATTCCTACAAGGTGCTTAAAAGGCCACAAGTCTGATTTACTTTTAAGTTTTGGTTGCCATTGTTTTGGCTGGGAACCGAATATGCTGGAGTAAGTCTGACTCCCACTGTCATACATTGAAATTAAAATGCATGTCAGCATCTTCAAAAAAATGCATTACATAGCATTTATTATTAAAAATAATGAGTTTGTTTAATCTCACACATCTTTAAAATGTTATACATAGCTGCTGTCTTCATGTGGTTTCCAAAAAACAAACTTTTAATTAAAGTCTTGTGTGATTTTAAGTGGCTGTATTATATTATATGTTATATATTATATTATTATATGTGTCCACAAGTTATTTTTCTCCAGCTGTTTTTATGCATATTTTTGTCTGTGCATGGAAATAACCAGACAAATTTGCCTTTATGTGCATACATGGGACATGTTAACATGTGAATCAAACTGTTCAAATTACTTCAAATAATTTTAATGTGTTTCATGTCACCGTTCACTGGTTGGTGAGTGCATATACCCTTAAAAACATCATATTTTTCTGTATTTGTAATATAATGTGTTAGATAAATTACACATAATTTATTTGTTGCTCGACATTGTGATTGTAAGCTATTCTGTTAAGTTCCACGTTTAAGAGATATCTTTTTATGTGAAAAGCTTTCTTATGCTGTGGTACAAAAGAGTCTTATATACTTTTACTTGTTCCAGACTCTAGGTAATTTTTCTACCACAATGCTCAATGGTTTCTCCTGCAGGACTGTTTTTATTCTAGTACAGCTGATCTCCAGGGAACCACACAGACTGATATCAAATTCAAATGAAAATTTAATTAATCACATCTACACATCATTGCCATCAATACACCATGGGACTATACAGACATGTTCTTTCTCTCTCCTCCTCTGCAAGTTTCTGACACTATCTGTTAATGGCTGTCTAATTTATTTTTTCCTATATCTGCATCTGCTTTCTCCTCCCCTGTTTTCCTTCTTTGCCATCCAAGAAGTTGTTCCTCAAGTTCACACATCAGCCTCCCAATCTGTCAATCTTCCATTGTGGTAAAAAACACTTAAACTTATCACTCCATCTGTTACGAGCATGCCATCTTCAGACTCTTGCCTTTCCCTCCCCTTGAGAATCTCTCCTCCTCTCCAGCTGTTTATATGTTTTCTCAATCACCTTTATGCCGAGCTCCTCCTGCAAGTGCCCTCTTTGTCCTCCACCAATTCTCTCCCACGACTTTGCAAGCAAAACTTTGAAAATAGGGCTTTATTGTGTTTTTCTTTTATTAAATTAAGTTTATTCTAAGCCATCAACCTGCTCCAAAACCAAAAGCTATGGTAGCAGTTTGCACGATGCAGAGGCCTGGTTTCTATTTTCCCAACTGTCTGCTGATAAATTGAAAGGTCTTTCCCTTCTGTTTGACCTGTGAAGTACCAGTGATAGTAACCATATTTCTCCTAACAGGATATCCACAGAGCTGTCAGCTAGGACATAAAAAAAAAGCTTTAACTTTCAGGAAAGGGGGCCATGAAAATGCCAGCTTAGCTTTCGTGTGTTGATGTTTTACTCAGATTGATATTAGCTGCTTCAGAGCTGTTTTCATGTTGTGGAAGACAGAAAAAGTTCACTTTAAGTTTAAAATATCCATCTTTTGATAAGCTGCTTTAAGTGTTGTTATGCAGAAACTTCTCTGATTTCTCTTAACTTCAGATTCTGAAGATTGGGAAAAGGAAAATGTTGTGGCCTTACCATGAAATGAGCTCTTAATTCCTCTACAGCGATCTGTTGAAATCACAGGGAAATGATTGATTACTGTGCCTCTGGTATTATAGCTATTTGCAACCACAACATCAAAAGGACATAAGTGGCGAATCATTGCAATCAACAACAAGCAACAACACTACCCTGTCTATTTTTCTGTAATATCTGTCTTTCCCTCCTGTTTTTCTGTCACAGATCACATTCTTCATGCTGCTGTCTGCAGTGTGTGTGATGCTCAACCTGGCAGGCTCCATCCTCTCCTGCCAGAATGCTCAGCTTGTCAACTCTCTGGAAGACTGTCAGCTGGTGAGTCCAAATGGACATTAACCCATGTTATTCCCAACTGAAAACTGTTCTAGAAAGGTGTTCGTCTGAACAAGTCATGGAAAGGTAACCTGTAGAGTGTTTGATCACTATTAGCCAGAAATATATGGCAGATGTGATACATGGTCCAGACATCCATTTCCTCCTTTATGATAGTCAGTTTTCAAGCTTGAGAAGCTGATGATAAATGATGCAGCATATATACATTTTCTGGAACTCACACTCCACTTTCACTTTTCAGGAAAAACTCATTGAATCAGGGCACACATATTACATTCCAGTCTCCCAAGTAAAATGTTGCATTTTTACTATATGAGAAGCAATGAATATGAGTACCAAGGCCTTAACTGCACAAAGTTAACATGTCTGCTTCTGAATCTAACAAGAAAGAGCCCAACTATTGGTGTGTTTTACATAAAAAAAACTAAGCCTGATCTAGTTTATTTTGAATGCATCAATATGAAAAAAACTTTTACAGACAAAACACATATTGTGGTTGTATTATTGTCAAACTCTACATACAATTTTTTACAGCTAGTTAATGTGGCAGTCTGCACACACTAAATCCCAACCACCCTAAGTTATACACTGAGTGCACACTTTCACCAGCAGGGGCAATTAGTTGCTGTGGCTTGAGTGGAGCACATAACTGGGGAACAGGTCCAATCTGGCATGCTGGTTGATAGGATGAGAGGCAAGGGCAAGCAGCAATCATGGACGAGTACCTCCACCTACTAATTTACATACTCAAGAAGACACTCAAAATTACCAGACCCAGAAAACAACAGGTGGAGAAAAGTTGATATTCAGAATATGTCACCACTTGCAGAGATTTTCCGTAAGCTTGCACATAAAGGTAAAAACAACATGGGGTGAAATGGATTTGTGGCTTAGAGAAGATGGATCCCCTCAAAAGCTTTAAGATGTGACTTGGAAGTGAAAGAATTGAGTTGAATTTTATTTATCTAACCAACAACTTTCATGACAAGTGACTAATGGTCATGTGTTGCTTGTTTTGTGTGTGCAAGTCCAAATTTACAAATGTCAGCACATGGTGGGCTGATTGGCTGTACTTCTGCTCTAAACAGGCTGCAGAACTGAGTCAGCAGCAAAACTGGACGGAACTATTTGTTTATGATCAGTGTCTCGCCATCACCACTTTTTTCTTTGCCAGAATCAAACACAGCTAAAGCACAGATTTTAAAAAATGACTTGAAAGAGGTAATGTGGTTATTTGGTTTTACACTGCAATAAAGTTGAGTGTAAACAAGTGTGTTAAAACCAAGACAGCAGATTCTGAGACATCCTGGCAATACAGTGCATTCATCAACAAAGATAGGGGTCAGTACTTCACCAGAAGCACCTGTTGGAGTTTCACTATCCAACTGTTTTGATGTCAGAGGTGTGGAGAAAGCTGTGTGGAGCAATATTTGTTGAACTGGCATTCTGATATCCACTTCACGTCATGCAGTGGCTGACCAGCAGTGTGGAGGTAAGGAAGTTGGTGGGAATTTTTTGTTTTTCAGAAAGTTATTTTCATCACTTTATATGAATGCAGCCCTATGAGAGCCTTTGTAGAAAGCTTTTATGCACATATTGAAACATCTGCTCCATCACCCCTAGCTTCTGAAAACTAACCTACAGTAAACTAGGTATGAAATGACTTCTAATCTGAGGTATTTTCATGTAAATGGGAAAATTATGAGCTTCTTTTTCAAAAGACAATCCAAATATGAAGCCAATGCATTCCAAACGTTTCATACACGATGCTTAGCTGATGTGTTTAAGCTGAATTTATAGCACCAGGGGTTTGTATTCATTTCATGACTGAAGAAGCCCCCTGTGATTCATCAGGCATCCAACCCACTAACCCGACCGCATCTACATTATAAGCAGCTTTTCTCCTTATGCAAGTGGGACCGGGCAAGTACACCAACTTCACCGCTTTATGTGGCTCCCCAGAGATCCTTCCCCAGTCGTGGCTGAAATATAAATGTTCCTCATCTCCTCTCCCCAATGTAATTAACCCATACTTGTTAAGTTCATGTCCTGCTTTCTCTCAATCTGGGACACATAGCAGAGGTATGCTTTACCTCAATTCCGCCGTGAGTAGCTCATCATATCCTCACAGTTCTTTGTCTTGTACACGTGGAACAGCCTTTTTCGGTTGCAGTAGATATTACGGTCTGTATATCAAGTGTCTGAAGTCTAACTTTTTCAGTATATGTTCTAAGAATATAGTTCATGTCGAGGATAAAAATATTATCCAAATGACTTCAGAAAACAAGCTCAGGTCTGATCTGTGCGTGTGTTTCTGTGTTTTTGTGTGTGCATGCATGTGTATGTGTGTGTATGTCTTTCTGTGAATGACGCATGCCTGCTTGAGTGTGGATGTGTGTTTCCCCCTTCTCCCCCCCAGCTCAAGTTTGACAGCGATGGAGTTTGTGTATGCTGCGAGCTACAGAAGCAAAGCTCCAGCTGTAACAACCTGGGAGAGACACTCAAACTGAATCCGCTGCGGGACTGCAATACCATACGCCTCCGACTCAAGGTGGGTGTTAGTATTGTGGGGATTGTGAAAACACTAGTATTTTCACATAATTAACATTTTATGGACAAGTAAGACTGTGTTTAGATTTCTAGGTAATTTCATTAAGCTCTTAAATCAGGTCTTTTATTGAGAATTCAAACAGTGAATCAAACTACATAATGAATTTTGTTGACTTTAACCTGCAACTAGTTACAAAAGTGACATAGTATGCCTGATTAGTGCTGTTTTGATTCTCCTTATTTATGGAAAGCATTATCATTTTGCTTTTCATGTGGCATCATCTGCAAGCACAGACCATCAGAGACAGCATTAACAACTCTGTAATCTCATTCTGAATGACTAAATCCATCTGGGAGGCCAGACTGAGTAACAGCTCCAGAAAATCTTCCTGAATCAAACTCCCAATCTAATTACGTCAATAGGATTTGCAAAAATTTGATTTCCTACATTTCCATTCATTTACTTTCTTACTTGTATGTTTGAAATGCCGTGTTGAAAACTGAAATCTGATTACAGTGTGTGGAGGGAAGTGGATTTGGGTAAATTAAGTGCCTCTAGCTACTTGATTTGTATTTGCAGATGTTACCTTTGGAGGTTTTAGTTATTTTGGCCATGCTACTACATGACTGATACATATCAGTGTCAGCTACTTGATCAACTCTCTGGTGCAAATTAAGATCTAATAAATAAATCCAGGAAGTACTGAAACACTTTATCTCTTTCTTAAATATAATTCATACTTGGAATGTGTATTGCAGAGGTTACGGAAAATTTGGAAAAGTATTTATTCAGTTTTTCTAAGATTATTTGTAACACGTGCATTTTTTGCATTCAAGTGAGTTCTCACCAAATATAACTTGATTTCTAGATGATATAGTACAGCAAAGACTAATAAAGTGTGCTTTATTTGATCATTTAGCAAATCCTGAATAAAGCAAATAGCACATGTGCTGTTTTTATTAACAGCAACAGACAATGGAAAGAGGGTACCATGGAGTCTTGTATGGACATTCATGGTCCTAAAATTCAACATCATTTAAGGATTTTTTTTCTGGTGAAATGTCAAAAATATATTGAATGTAACAATTATTGTCACATCTGATTGAGACATTCAGGTTTAATCTTTATTTGCTTAATATGTTTGCTTATGATGAAAACACCAGTAAAGCCTAACTTCACGTTATGAGCCTGTTGAATGTGTTGACTTTAGTGCAGCCTCACAGAGTCATCAGACTACTGCCACTTCTCCAATCAAATAAAAAGTGACTCACATTTCTTTGAAGTTTATTCAGCTGTTTTAATTTGGAGAAAAAAAAAATCATTATATGACATGAAGCAATGTTTTATAACAGCTCAATATAAAAAATAGAAGAAAAAAATCAATAAAACTCCCATAATTTATTGATTTATTAATTGTAGATCAAATATTGTGAAAAGTTATAGTATCACCCTGTTACTTGCATTTTTTAAACAAACACTCGCATACATCTGAAAATGCAAATCAGTCTGCAAAGCTTGGTCATCTGTTGTACCTGGCTGATTGGCAGGAAACGTGGCCCCAACAAGAGAGATTTTAAAAAAATGGAAGAGATAAAATAAAAAATCCTTTATGGATGTAATTCAACTTGGAGTGGAAGATGAAAAACTCTATATTTCTTATATTTGAACTATAAGAAATTGGCTGAAGGTGAATGGATTTACATATTGAGAAGCCAAACGTAAACAATCAGGTTACAGTGGGCCAATTGGGAGGTGATGTCGGTGATATTGAGTGATTATTAAAAAATCTGCAATGGAAAAGCACACCATGTCAGAACTTTTGACTGATGCAAGTTCAAAGGAACATAAGAAAATAAAGGCCTAAAGATAGCAAGCATGTCTCCAGTTATTGATAATATGGTGTTGATTTTTTATGCTTTTTTTACCCTTGCAAGATCAGACATTTCAGTGAACACTGTCCTTCCTTCCATTACTGTGTAACATGCTGCATGTAAGAACAATATAAACAATGTGAGGGTTCAGTCTCAGATTAATTAGAGATGAAGTGGAGACAGTACTTTTCTTTGCCCAGAAGCCAGGTCTCTCAGTATACAGTGTGTTTCTACCCTGAGCTGCCTGTAGTTTGCACATTTGCGACCTCATTGGAATACCTTGACTCCTGGTGTCTGTAGAAATGATCTACAGCGTACCCTTCTGTGCTGTTATTGGATAATGACAATCATATCCATTAATTTTATGTCTCTGATTGATTATAAAACATTGATAACCTAATAAAAGACTTCTTCAGATGAAGCATGACTATAAAAAGAGGAAAAATCGAGCACATTTGTCATTGTGATCATAACTCATTAAAGAGATCGAGAATTGGTGCAATAAACCTCTATTAAGTGCTAAAGAAGTCAGATATATTGAGTCATGTCTAACAGGAAGCTGTCATTTCCAGGTCCCAAGAGTCTTCTGCCATTTCAGACCACGACCGATTATAATGAACTCATGATGCAGCAGCCATATTGTTTCTTTCAGTTCAATAAAATACAAAAGGGAGATTTGAATTATCACAGCAGGCAGATAAAGTAGGAGACTTATTTGTTTTTAGTCACTCAATTTTCAACTATTGCTCTTTCTTTTTTAATATAGAATACCCTGTTTCTGCTTTTATGTGCAGTTCACCCTCTGAAAAAACATTTAATTCCCATCCCATTTTTCTTTTGATTACACTGCCTGAGGCTGTAATTCATCTGTGAGAAGGAGGATTGAGGTAATTTGTGGTTTCCTGTAAAGGAGCAGATGTGTAACTTTGCCCACGATTGACCTTGAGGGGGACAAGACATCTCCCACTGGTTAAATATTTAGTGAGCATCCATGTTAAGCAGTTTCTGTGGAGGTGTTGTTGTTTTTCTTTGCCTTCCAGGATTTATTATGTCATTATTTATATTGTGCCCACAAGGGGAAACAAAAGATCTTTGAACATCTGTGCGGCAGATGCATCACAATAACAAAAAATAAGCTCAAATGAAGCCATCATAAATTTTCCTTCTTCCATGACACACTTCCAGTTCAGCTTTGCTGTGAGGTTATTTTAACAGTTGTGCACTGGTTGTTTTTTTGTGTAATGCTGTCAGCAATAATCTGAGCTTGATCTCAGGAATGAATCTTTTCAGTCAAAGATGCACAGCGGGATGCATAAATTGTTATTATTTGACATATTTTAAGATATTTTAATACAGTGAAAGCACAGAGCTTAATCTCATCGCTCCCTGCGAGCATGCACAATGGACAATCCCTTTTACATACTGTTAGTTTTCTGGAGCATATGTGGCACTGCTGGTCAATCCTGCATTTGTTCAGCTAAATAATTTTGTATTTTCTGTTTGTTTCTGTAAGAAGACCACAGAGTGACACAATTCCTTCACCGGGAAGCAAGGCCATATTCTCAGACATATTCCTGATTTGTATTCTGAGTAAACAACAATAGGCTTCTTTAGAGTCACGGTTAGAGGGATTATTTGCTGGCAGGGCTGTTTTGATACCAGATTTTGGCCAAGAATCTGATTTATATCTGTAGAGGGCCAAAAATATATTTTCTTTCTGTTACATGTCCAAGTTAGTGGACAAAAGCACTGTGGGAGCTCCTCCTTTTATCTTTCTGCTAACTTTAACTCAGTCTGCTCGTACAATCTTAAAGGTGTGTATAGACTCATTAGAGTGTAAGATATGTACCTGCAGCCGTTTCTCAGTGTAACACATAATACTGCTTTCTTTTCATTCCTTTTTTGTTCTTGCTTAAAATTTGTCCATTTTATGAGCTAGTGATCTCTCATTTTCCATCACAGTGGTTGGAAAAAATGGTTTGAATTTCCTCTATTTTTCTCTTTTCCTTGCTCCTGTCCTTCATCCTCTTTGTTTTCTCTTAAATTCGTGTGGGATTTTGTGTTAGTTTGCTCATTGACTTGGTTTTTGGAGTGCTTAAACAGCATATCCTGCGGGTGAACATCTTGCCAGTTGTCATGGACACTCGGATCTTGATAGAATATGTGGAGAAATTACTTGAGTAGCACAACCTGCAAACCAGTGTAAAAAATCTCTTTAAAAAACCCTTGACATCAGATTCTCTAAAAAGAAAAGAAAAAAGTGAACTGTATTTAAAATAATTGTGTGTCATGGTGTCTTCATGAGCTGTGTCCTGAGTAAAAACGGAAATGTTTTAGTCCTTTGAAGGAGCTGTTATAAAATGATCAATTTTTGTTTTTGTTATTATTTTTTTGTCTTTTTTTTTCTTCATCAGTGCAACTCATGTTAAGGATAAAAATATATTGTGATGATTCATTCCTTGAATAGGCGACAGTAGGAGATCATAATGCATACATACATGCATACATAGTGTATGATTTGCATCTTAAATTCACATCTTTTGGAGAACAGAATACGTAATCACGGCTGAGCTGATCAAATCCTCCTTCACCTTCTTTTTCCAGCACTGAAAAACATCACTCAGCTTTTAGTATTTATCTTGCACTTGCACAACATCCGAATCGCAGCTGGTTTTTGTTCCACAAACTTTGGCTTCAGGGCCAGTGTTTGCAGCAACAATTGAAGATGTCTATATTTTTAATTTGGCAATGATTTCAAATTTGCCACAGCAAAAAGATTTCCAATTCACTCTTCTAAACCGACTATTCTTTGATCTTTATTTAAGAGACTTGTGATGGTGCATGTGTAATCTGTTGAACTAAGCCCTGAAAGCACGCTGCTTGTCAGTTTTTAGACAATGTACATGTTCTGAAAATTATTCTGTAAGGAGGAAGCACCTCTGTCCAGACATGTGAACTACAATGCTAATATATAGTAAAGATCACATCCACTGTTTTCTATAATTGGAGGTTATAAAGTTTCTGAAGAGCTTTGCAAACAGGTTGATTACCCACAAACATCTATATGGCTTCTTGAATGAAATCCTGGCTTTCTATCATAGCCAGTAAAGAGATGCACAAGGATGTCATTAAGGAGAATATTAATAGAACCTGCACTGAGACCAGTAACTTCATGCTGGCTGGAGAAAATCAGGGTGCAACCCTTTGTTACTCTAAGCCTGTTGTAATTTCAGAAGCTAGAGGGAACAACTAATTGAGGCGTCTGGTCAAAAACTTCATGGTTCATGAGACAGCAGTTGAGTATCAGTGATGTGAAAAAGCAATTAAGTTCTCTGTTCAGTCTGCTGCTGTAAGGTTGTAACCACATTAGGCAGGAGGTCAAAATAAGAAAAACAGTTCATTTTTCATTTTTATGCCTCCACAGTGACAAGTCAAAAGCCAAATGCAATATTTAATCTTAAACTGTTATAAAATGTAAAATACAAGTTTTTACATCTGGTTCCTTTCAGTGTGCAGAATTAGCAGCTCTACTCCGCCCTACCAAATACCTCAGCTCTTCAATCCATATGTAAGTGTGAGCTACTACATCTTCTCCTAATTTCTTCTGCAGTCTCACTACCAAAGCACGGAGCTATTTGGGAAGACAGGGCTACATATTGACCAGTTAATGGACAACTTTCCCTTTTTTGGTAGCCTTTTCTTCAGCATGACAGAGTTAGGCAGTGTTTAAATCACAAAAGGTGTTGCACGGATGTGTCTGAGAAACTCGTGCTCCAGTCTTTCTCAACATCTAGAGACCTTTTAGTGTCTGAGTGATCCCTGGAGCTCTTGAAGGTAATGCACCAAAAGGCTTTCACAAAGCAAATTGGTCCCCTATGAGAGGCTAGACAGCTAAAAACTCATGTGTCGCATCTTGGGGAAGCCAAAAAGTTGGTCATTCACCCATGGGAGCTGGGCAAACCCACCGGCAGAAGGAAGTGAGGGGATTCAGTGGGTAATGCATGTGGTGGCAGCCAAAAGGTGGCAGCCTGGTGAACAAAACTGGCTTGAGGGACATTGAATGCCTGCAGCAGTGGAAAAGTAAAAAGTATCAAGTGTGTAAAAATATAGTAGGTTTTCTATATAGAAATTAAGAACTTCTTTGCACTGCCAATTACTAGAATCTTTTAACTTTAGCTCACAACGTGAAAGCAAAGAAAATGTTTTAATCACAGTTCTGTTTAATGGCACATTGATCCTCCTCCAGACATCCCTCCAACACAAAACATGTCACAAAACTGTGGCTACCCAAGGCAAACATGCATTAGTTGTATATATTTGTTTGTATACTGCACAACTTCAGCTTGGTTCCAGCAGGCGTCTCCTCTGCTTTTACTTTCAGCTCACACAGACTTGATCTTTAGCATCTGCCTGCTGGGATTCAAACATGTTTCAAGAACAGTTTCAAGGGTTGCTGTTGTGAACTGTTCAGAATCCAGTTGAATCTATTTTATATAACCAACTTTGAAAAGAGCGTAAATAATCAGTGGTGCCCTAGTGGGCAAAAGATTGCTGCCTGCTGTAAACAAGATTGGACTTCCTTTAAAGTGCTGTCGCCCAGACAGCAAACCACAACTTGCTGGAACCCAGCAGATGACGTCTGCTCTAAAGGCTCTTTCTACAAGTTGGGGTTTGTAATGTCATTAATAATCAGTGTTGAATTAATCTTGTGGTTAATATGTGCTGCAGGCCAGAAAAAGAAGACTTTTTGTTGTAACCACAGAGCTTTGTCTCTATATGAGATTTATTTTTCTTTTGGAAAAATGTATGATGTTCGTAATGCACATTCAGACAAGAAAAAAACATCAAAATCAAGTTTGTTTGTGGATGTTTTTGCTAGAAAACATAAATCAGCTTGTTATGTTTGTGTTGTGAATCTCAACTTCCAGACTCAAATCACTCCCACTGCTCCCCTAACCCTCTCTCCAGACACAGGATGCTGGGTTGGAGTTTCTCCAGCATGCACTTTTTTACTTTTTCTTTTTTTTTGGATCAGATTAAAAATCAGTTTGTCCCCTTTATGTTCCCTGCAGACTGTGTTCATGCTTATAAGACTGAATATTTATGAGCTTGATTTTCACTAATTTAAATAAATTTGCAACATTTCTTGGAAACGGTTACTACACATTTCTTTTCTTACTAGATGTTGTGAAAGTGATGTGTGAATGAATTTTTATACTTGGCAACTACACTTATTACTTTGCAGCTGTGTCACCCTCACTACTTTTTATGATGATCTCTTTTGTTCTCCCATTCCTCATATTTAATTTGTCTTAGTCTCTTCTTCTCTACTACACTCATTTCCTTCTCTTCTTTTGTTTTCTGCTCATCTAACGGTCCTCTCCTCTTTTTCTTCTCCTTTAGGAGCTGCTGTTTAGCGTTTGTGCCCTTAACGTCATTTCCACTATTGTGTGTGCTCTTGCCACTGCCATGTGCTGTATGCAGATGGTGTCAACTGATGTGCTGCAGATGGTAAGTGTGATGGAGGGGCAGGCAACAACCATTACTACTATTGTTTTGTGTCTCTAAAACACATCAGCAACTGAAAAGGCAGAGCAGCGCTGTCAACATGATGCTAAAACGAACAGTAACATCTGATGGAAGAACATTTTTACATAGACATGTAGACAGACCGTTGAGCATCATAACTGTAAAGATCTGTAGGAGTAAGTGCATTTGTCTTTCTCTTTAATATCAACATAATAAGAAGTGTTTAAACTTTATTTAAATGCTATATTAATGGGGGGAAATTGAATATTTGTTAGGAGCAAACACTAAAGCATTATAGCCTCAAAAAATCCAAACAACTGAAAATGTAGGGATGAAGATATTGATTCACAGAGAAGTAAGAGACCAAAGTAGTGTGCCTTATCTCCAGCAGTCTCATTGAGTTTTCCAAATGGCTTCATTTCCCATTTACCACACAAAGTGTTATCCTATTGTTTAGCTCAGTAAATTCAAACAAATCAATAACAGCAGTGGCAGCCAAGAAATTAGAGGTTAAGGTTGGCTGGGACTGGAAGGTTATCCCACATTCAAAGGTGTGAGTAAGAAAACTGAATTTACCTTGCCAGTTTAGACCTTTTTTAGTTGCTACGGTGAAATGTGCTCAATGATCAAAAACCCAGGTTTGAATTTAATTACTATTACTATTTAACGCAAATTAATGCTTGTTTGTTTTCTTGCCTTTGGGAAATTTCTGCTTTAAAATAATAAGTGTACAACTAGGGACTAAAAAAATACTAAGAAAAAAAGCCTGAAAATGATTATTTTTTTTAATGCTGTGTTTCAGTTTATGCCGCACAGAGCTCGAGCCTTAAATGCTGACTGCATGACCCCCCATGGAACCATCCTCCACCAAACGCTGGACTTTGACGAGTTTATTCCTCCCATTCCTCCACCACCATACTACCCCCCAGAGTACACCTGCACTCCCTCTATGGATGGACAGAGGTATGCAGTACAATACTACTGATCAGCTTCACAGCTACATCTCTAGCAGAGCTGAATCCTCTGAGATTTGAGGATTTTTTTAAAGAATGTGCATGAAAAATGGTAATTTGCTAATTAGCTAACATCTGCAGTTCAAATAATTTTATGAAAATAGTAGCCCTGTGAATCACAGCGCACTGTAGAATATGCTGTTTTTTTCCAGAAATACTTCAAAATTAGTTATGTACTTTGTATACTTTGTATTTACTACAGACTGCTATATACCACAGGTTTCCCTGAGAGGATGAATATGCAGGAACAATGATCAGATCCAATAAAAAATATTATATTATATTAATACTTTTAAATGATTTAGTATTTCACTCGATCTGGATTCATGATCATCTTGTAGTTTTGCCCCACATTAAGTAGTCATGATATTTGTAAAAGCTTTGGAAGATCAGGAGACTCCTCCCTCATCACTTCCTCCTTTTTTTTTTTTTTTTTTTTTTTTATGTTGTTACTGCCAAGAGTGCTACCACTGTAGTCACTTGGAACGAAGCCACATCTATTTGTCAAATATGCCATAAATATATACAAGGCAGGGGAAGCATTTATGGTGTCCCTGCTCCAGGCTAGGGATGTGTCATGACATCATCATGCCTCGAATGATTGGTGGAAACTCTCAGGTTGTATTTCATGCTCTGCCACTTTAGCAGCGAATAGGGGTTGTAATTAAAAGATATGGCGGCACGCATGGCTGCTTATTCTTAATTGACACCATATGAAACAGTGGTGGTGCAGAATAATAGAGCAATGATATTTAGTGTCTGGTTTGGAGTGTTGAAGACAAGAGGGAATATCCTTTTACCTCTTTTTAAAAATGTTTTAGTAAACAGTATTGTATTTTTTTCCTATATTTTACACTAATTGTCTTAGTTGTTTTTAAACTCTCCTCAATGTGTGACTGACAATCTTTGTATTTAAAGCTGAAAATATGACATTTTAATTTTTGGTGCCTGTTCATTTTGTCTGTTGTTTGATTAGAGCTCTGTTTTTACATCCCTGACAGAGGCCTGCATCTGGACTTTCCCCATTCTCCCTTCAGTGCCATCTACGGGGTGCCTATTAACAGTCCAGGGACCCTTTATCCCACTGATCTGCCTCCTCCCTATGAATCTGTGGTGGGTCAAACCCCTGCGAGTCAGGTGAGGAAAACCACCCAACTCTGTCCTTAAAGCAATTGCCCAAAAGTCTATTTGTAAAGGTTGCCAGGTATAAGGCATATTTTCAAAGTTAAAATATAATCTTCAAATTGCTAGGTTCTACAGAGATTAAATATTAATTTTCTAATCATTTACTATGTGTGTTTAAGTAATCAGACGTATACTCTAATCAATACTTGCCTTTTGAATGAAAAATTAAATATTGCCATAAGTAATTAGATATTATTCAGGCAGTCTAATTTAATCTGAGTCTAGTAGTATCAGTCTACCATAAAGAGAAAACTCCATGAGGACAAATACAGAGGCTTCACCACAAGGTGCAAATTATTTATCTGCCTCAAAAATAGAAAGTCCAAATTAGACTTTACCAAAAACCATCTAAAGAAGCTGCCTCAGTTTTGGAACAGTATTCTGAAGCTAAAGCTGAAGTAAAGGTCAAACAAAGGATCACACAGGAGGAAACCCAATGTTTGATGATGTATTAAGAGTTCTAGACTTCAGGCAGTCATTACCTGCAAGGGATTCAAAGAATTAAAAATAAACATTTTATCTACAGTAATGTTGATTGCATAATTACTTTTAAGCCTCTGACATGTGGAGACTTTGCATAAAAATAGTTGCAATTACTAAATGCTTTATGAGCTATTTTTGTCCAACCACTTGAATTAAACCTGAAAATCTGTACTTCAATTGTATCTCAGTTGTTTCATGTCAATTCAAATGTGGTGGTACGCAGAGCCCAAATCATGAAAATTGTGTTATTGTCCAAATATTCCTACGTCTTACTGTGAGTATTTTGTATGGATTCTACTATTTTAATAAACTAATTTGTCTGTCATGCTGAGAAGACCAGCTCTTTTTGTTCTTTTAGTTTTGTTTTTTTTTTGTTTTGTTTTGTTTTGTTGTTTTGCAGCCCAAAGGTTTTGCTGCATCTCAATGTTTGCAGCTTTAAATAACAATCTAATGTGCAACTAAATCATTTTATCTTCTATTATAATCTCAACATTATTTAATACTTTAATACTTCCACTATCCCATTATACATGCTAATTCCAGAGTTTTGCTATCTGCTAGAGACCACATTCTTCAAATAGGAATCAAAAGAAGTTTTATTGACCTGAAATAGATTAGCAGCAGGCTCTGTGAACAGCTTTCAGGGTTATAAACTTTAGTGAAGCAAAGTTACATAAGCTTACTTGTATTGTAGCCTTTACTTTGAAAAGAGCCTTAAGGATTTTATTTTAAATTTCTTTTTTTAACATTACATGATGATGGTTTTCTGCACCCTACTATTTAAATATTACCTTTTGTGTCTTGTAGTCTCCCAGAGCCCTCTACAGATCAGTCAGCTGCATTGAATGCATGTTTGTGCAAGTCTGTTTTTTTATTAACCTTCACTAAAAACTTACTCTTTACAGGTCACCACCAGCATTGAGCAGCAGGCCACTGAGTCCAGTCTGTGTGAGAGAAATACAACTGCAGGACTCAGCACACAAGGTGAGAACAACTGGATAAGATTGTGTGAACAATGGAAAAAGTTGGTGAATGTCTTGGTCTACTTAAAGTCATGAGAGTAAAATCCTTTTTGTATTTTCAGCCTCGGTAGACAGTGCATCATTAATGGTATCAGAGGTGGCTGATCAGGACCAGACGTGCTCCTCTGAGGATTTGTGCTCCTTGGAGGTCCAAGGCTCTGACTCCTCTCCCTATGGCACTGCTCCGAATAATGGAAGCTGTACCAGCTTGGAGCTTTGCATGCGAGCCTCCTCACGTTGCCATCGTGGCTTGCCTAACACAGATTCTCGCCCTAGTGATACTGGATATAGCGAGTCTTCACACACCCAGGACTCACTGGAGCGCTCACCAGACTGGTCCTCAGAAAATTTTAGCAATCTGGACCAGGAGGACTCCACAGAAAACACACATCCCTGTGAGGAACTAAGAGCTGCAATGCACATTTGTGACGAACTGGCATCAGCCAAACATTTACCAGAGGAGCCACCTAAGGCATCAACACACTCCCTCATTAAAGCACGAATGATGAGCCGAAAGCTCACTCTCCCTGTCACTATCCCCCCACCACCTCAGCCTTGCTCCCCCACTTCTGTGGCTTCCTCTGGTGGAACTTCAGCCCTCAGCCCTCTGGCTCCCACCCCTTCCCCTTCCCCACCTACCAGGCCACGAGGTCCCAGGCTGTGTTTCAGTGTTTGGTCACCCTCCTCAGCATCACAGCCCCCCTCTACCTCATCTCAAAGTGGCCAGTCACCCTCAGAGAGACCCCGAGTGCTCAGAGCAGCCAGGAGGTACCGCAAACTGGCACGTATTGTTCGCTCCACCAGCGACCCTATCTCCTGCTCCACAACAACAAGACGTATGTGTGGCTAACATGTTACACAGGATTTATACTAATTAACCTTATGTGATGATCATTGTTTTTTATTTTTTCTCTGTTTCATATTGCTGTAGATTATAATTGAATTTTTGACTGTTGAGTTGACAAAACAAGCAATTTGAGAACATTGTCTTCTGTTTTATAGACTAAAAGATAGATGAATAAAGAAGATAAATAGCAGGTTTATTTAATAAGAAATTAAACATTAGTGGCAGCCTTACAGAATTGTATCATTGTCTGATATATTGGATGTCTGTGCAGAATCTCCTGCAATGCTTTAAATTAAGAATTTTGTCTCCCCCTACAGGAGAAAATTGTGGCTGCACCCCAGCAAATGACCCTTCTGCTGAAGAGTCACCTCGTGCATCTCCAGAGCAGGGTAAGAAGATTATGGAAAATAAGAAGGCCTTTGTTTTTATTTGTCTTGCCACACAGTATTCACAATCTGACAATCTGTACAACTTTAGAAAAACTGCATGGTATTTTCACAAACTTTTCTAACCAAGTTGGTATTAATGGTGCTTATTCATGATCTGTATCCATAGTTTTTTCTGACTATTCATGAAAAAATGAACAAGCTAGCCAAAGTTTTAGAATAATTGGCCTGTTTATGTAAAAAAAAAAAAGGGAAAAAAACATAGTCACAAAGCTGTCACAAAGCTCAGGAGCTATAAAAAAAAACTGTTTGACATAAAGATATTCATATGGGAAAGGCGAAGGTTATTTCATTATTCATCCCGTAAAAGCTGTGAGTCAGCTGTGTAAACATTGCAAGCTGCCAAGATGGAGACTGAGAATATTTTATGAATTTTGTTCTGTACAACCCTAAATTTTAATATTTTATTTATTTAACCTCCATTTAATCAGGAAATAGAAACTCTTGAGATTAAAAATCTCTTTTGCCAGAGTGTCCTGGCCAACCTTAGGATGGGAGAAGTAACACAACATGTAACACAGGCTGCACACACACACACACAAAAAAAAACTCCCAGTTTTATACATCCAAAGTTTAAGAAAGAAAAAGCAACATATTTTAATCACAACAATCATTGCAGGACAACAGGGGCTAAATGGCCCATCAAAACCTTTCCTACTAGATATATCTCCCCCCCAGTTTGTTTAAAACTGGCTTGAATTTGTCCAACATATTAAGATTTAAGAAACATTACAAGTGATTTCAAGCAGAAGCAACAGGATTTTTTTAAGCTTAAATTATAAATGTCCTTTTGCTCATTTTATCATGGGATTAAGATGCAGATAAAAGGGAAACTTCTTTGGAAAGAAGACTTCTTAGAAGTAAAAACCTCAATCTTTATTACTCATGTTTCTTGAGCTTTCTTAGATGGGTCGGTTTCATCACCTTCTTTCGGCCAGCTCACGAGAATTTACAAGAGAAACTCCACTGACTGTGTTTTGATTTCCTGAGCTTTAAAATTTTTGCTCTGTTTTTTTCTTCTTCTTCTTCTTCTTCTTTAGAGCCAAAAGACACTTCAGCAGAGGTGGTTGGAGCTAAACCCAGTCACATACGTGTCACAAAACAGCAGAAGGAGGGCAGAAAAGTTGACATCCTTCTAAAACCTCGATCTATCCACACACACCCCTCCCATGAGCGCCCACACTCCCTGGCCGACCTTAAGATGTACAAAGACACCAAAATATTAGTGGCCAAGTTCCTGGAGCACTCGAGCTGCAGTCTACCTCCTGAAGTCCAGCAGGTTGTCAATAACATCAAGTGTGTCATCAAATCAGATGAGAAGCACATGGAAGAGGCCATATTCAGTGCCAATGTCATAGATCAGGTAACAGTGAATGCTAACCCATGATAGTTCAGTGTGATTTAGAAAACAGTGACCCTTTGTCGAGAGCACTATTCCTCAACGGGGATGCATGGAGGAACTACAGGGGTTATGTGAGAAAACAGAAAAAACCCAAACAAAACAAACACCTCCATACCAGAATGTTTTTTTTTACACATTCGGGCTCATGATAACACCACTTGTCAGCAATGCTGCTGAAAACACAGTCCAGAACCAATTATGGAGAAAGTAGAGACAGTAAAATTATTAGTATTTAGGTGTAAATGTTTTATTGGGGTTTGCATCCATGAACTGCAGCCCACCCAAGGTGTTATGTTTCATATGTGGGTAGAAACCAGCTAACAGCAGCATGAAGCCAGAACATCTAATTCAGCATCTTACCAAAAAGCACACCTGTCATGTTGGTAAGTTACCTGAGTTTTTTAGGAGGAAATTAGCTGAATTCAGGTCAACACAAGACATGATGCATAAATCATCCACCCCATCATCAGAAGCCCTGGGGACCTCTTCTGTGGTGTCTTTGCTTGTGGCTAAAGCCAAAAAACTTTCACCCTCTCTGAAGACCTCCTCCTGCTGCTGCTGATGTTCTGGCAGAGACGATGATGAACAAAAACACAGCAGAAAAACTCAAGTCTGTTTCTAATGACAGTTTTCTGCAGGATAGATAAAACTGGGACAAACGTTGCTGAACAAGTTGTAGGAAAAAAAAGTTGTAGGAGACACATTTTCACTCCAGCTCAATGAATCCACAGATGTAAGTGGATAGCCACAACTTGTTCCTTTCATTCAATGCGCTGTTAGTGACTCTATTTACGAGCATGTTCTGCTCTGAAAAGGTTTGGAGGGGAAAACAAAAGGTTAAGACAATTTTTAATGAGTCAGGCACTGATGACACAGTTTTATCTCTGCAACCATAAAAGCTCTTTATGCATTTGTGAAGGTAGTACTTAGCTGAAACTTGCATTATTCCATAAGGGGTACAATGCCATAAAACCCTTGAGGAACACTGGTCTAGAGCAGCGGGGCCCAACCTGGGGTCCAGGACCCCCCAAAGAGGTCCCCCACAGAGCATAGGGGGTCCCTGAGGCTTTGAACATTAAGAGCCATTGTGATTAACGTACACATATTGTCCCTATTTAAAGAAAAAAAAGTAAGGCTATATGTTAATTTAATTAACTTAATTTAACTTTGACTTTATTGAAGGACAGGACTAAGCCAGAATACATTATTATTTTTTTTTAAACCAAGTATGGTTTCAGCTTGAGCTGGGGCAGGGGGACCATGGCTTTTTAGTATATGCATGAAGGGGGTCCCTGAGGAAAATAGGTTGGGAACCACTGGTCTAGAGTATTGATCAGATTCAAACTTTAATCAATGGTAAATTAGTGGAATTGTGAGGCTTGATTGGTCTTTACACACCAGAAAATAAACACTGAAAGATTAAAACACACAGAGGCTTGCATACCAGCAATCCTGACATTTATGGAGAATAGTATTAACTCAGTCTGTGTACTTCAGTTCACATGAATGTCTAAATGTCTCTTTTTTGTGTGTGTGTGCTTTTCCTGCCAGATGATGACCCAACGTATCATTGGCAGTCCCAGGAAGCGTGACCATGAGGATCTTCACCTTCAGAGCTGCGGTGCTTTGAGCTCATCCCCTTCCATGCACCGTCCAAAACATCTCCCACAAACAACCAGCTCCTCCACAGACCCACAGAGCTCTCCTACTGCTGAGTGCAGAGAAACCATCCTCTGACCATTCTCTCAACAAGGACTCGGGTGAAAACTCTGAGGAGGTTCCAGGGTGCTGGTGATTCTGTCCTGTAAGGAGGATTTCTGCAGAGTAATTAAAAACTCTCCAGATGTTATGAGGTCACTTTGTACAGCATGACTGCAGTGCAAATCAACTGAAATGCTGTCATATTGTTCCTTGTGCCCTGTGAGACTGTGCCAAGTCATCAGCAAAAATGGTAGCAAACTCAGACAGAGCCTGCCAGTGTCTGTAGTGGCTTCTTCTCATAAAAACAAACAAAAAAAAAATAAAAACAAAAATAAAATGACAAAAAACAAACAAACAAGAATGTTTCTCCCTCAGGGGATATTTTCTACTGAATTTCATCTTTAAAAAAAGAAACAAATACACAGCTGGTAGGTTTGGATCTGTGACTGAAACACAAGGGAAATTGTGCTATCAGTGTTCCTCTTGTTCTCACAAGAAACAGAGAAAAATATGTTTGTTTTAAACTGTGAACTGAGTCGACAGGGCATTATTAGCCATTGTTTGCAGACTTTGTGGAGTTGTTGCTGATAGGGTGGTGAATATTTTGTGGTTCAAGAACATCACAGATGTGGATTGTTTAACTTACCTCATTGTGTTACAATTCTTATCAGTGTTCCAATAAAATATGCATTTGTATATTGTGGCACGTGTTCCTATTTCAGACTTTTTTTTCCAGCTGTTTATGTCAGTGAGCAAGACACTGGAAGACACTTGCCATTAATTTCAATTTTATTAAGTAGAAAATATTGTTTTTTTTGTCATTGATGATGCTGGAGTTGCTGTTGTCATGTCTACCCACTGAATTCTGATTCCCAGCCATAAGAACACCATTATTCTGCCCTTAAAAAACAACAACAAAAAAACAACTTCTCTCCTCAGTTTGCAAATCTGCAACTTAAGGACTAATGTTCAGGACATTCTATCAGCAAGTAAACCAAGGTTACCACATCAAAGTGTGTCTGTTAGAGTTTTAATATGATAACATGTAAGTTTAGGTTTGGTTGGTGTAAACATAGAACAGTAGTAACCAGTGTCTGACTTTTTCACTGAATGCCTTCGAACAACATGTCAGAGGGTCATTATATTCATCCATTTGTTATTTTACTCATTTAACTGTGTAGTCAGCTGACTTTAAACCAATCACATTGCGAAGAGGAGAGGTTTTTGTATCCAAGTGTTGCTGCTTTTACTTTTTGCATTTTTACCCTTATGGACAGCATAAGTAAACATTTTTATCCTCGTGGACAGACTAAATAATGACCAAACATAATAATAATAATAACAATAATAATAATAATAATTTTAGTCTGTAAAGTTGTCTTTCAGTTTCCCATCTTCGTACTACTTCCGGTTTTTACATTGTAAACGTGTCAACTAAAACGTGTCGTTTACCTCAAGTAGTACATATTTTCACTACGTAACCTAAATGTAGATTTTAGTCTATAGCATAGACCTGCCGGTCAAACATAACTGTGAGCAACGGTAATATGACGCTGACCCTACTCCCTGCATGTTGATAAATCTAATGACTTGGATTTTTAACATTTCTGCGCATGTTCGGTAGCACAAAGCGGAAATCTCGCGCGGTATCTGCAGCTAACTTCACACATCGCATTTTGTATGTTTGATAGGCAGCGAATCGTGAAGAGTGTGACTCAAAACATGCACCCAGTGTTTTATAGAATTTGGTTTACTTATATTACAAGGACTGTATCGTCCTCTGAGAAAGGAAACGTCCATTTTCTCTGATAGTGATTGATAATGGTCTCGAATCCGAGGTTGCTAGCTAGTATAGGGTGATTAGCTTGACGTTAATGGGAGCTAACATCCACGTACGGTCAGAATCTATCATCGACGGTGGTGCTTTTTGATGGCGATTTTGTAAATGGTGATACTCCCGCTGTCAGAGTGTGTAGTCCTACAACGTTTGAAAGGGACGTGAATTACGAGTAAAATTGGCTAGTTAACTCTGCGGTGCACTAGTTCCCAGTGCCACGGCGTCGCGTTGCTGTCCACGTCTAGTCTCGTCCTCTGTGTTTATCATAGCCAGCTGGGCTAGGCCACGTCCCCGCGGACGTATTTCACCGACCAACGTTGGACAAATTACAGACAAGATGCCGAGCGTGCGGGAGGGGGTAGGAGAGTAAATATCAGTAGAAATGTAAAAACGTTTTAACGTTTATCACTGTGTGCGAGTAGCGTTTGTGTTTACCGACGGTTGCCACATATACACGGCATGTCACGTATACGGATATATTTTACCTTTGGAGAATACTCGTGTCGAGCTCAGTAGGTTGCGGTAACAACCTGAGGTAACGTTTATTTGAAATGATTGGGTTTGGTGCAAACCGACGGGGAGGCCGCCTCCCGTCCTTCATCCTCATCTTTTTGATGGTGATTATTGCCATACTGTCTTTCAACTACTGGACAGTGTCCAACAAGCACGGCCGCTTGTTGGACGAGCTTGCAGAGGTACAGACGCAGGTGAAGCGCACGGACGCGGCGCGGAGCCGATTAGAAAAGCGGAACTCGGAGCTGATGGTGCAGGTGGACACGCACAGGAAACAGATCGACCAGAAGGATGGAGACTACAACGTCCTGGAGGGCAAGCTGCAGGCCCGTGAGACGGTCATTAAAAAGTGCACTGATGAAAAGGTAAACTTTTGCTTTGTCTGATCCTAACCTGATTGTTATGTCAAAGAGGGGCTGCAGATCTTAGAACTTCTAAATATTTTCTTTTAATTCGTGTTTACTTATGTCTTATACTGGGAGCAAAACATATTGCACATAGAAACCGGTAATCAAACATATCAGCGAGGATTATACCCTATAGCAAAGTCATTCTCAGGTAATTGTAAGTGACAACACGCAATTTTATGTGTGTGTTTTATGACTAACTTAAACAGTATTTGTTGTGGAGGTTATAGGTATTCAAGAGTAAGTAGCGATGGGGATTATGTAGTCAGATATAAGTCAGATTTGTCAGTAGGCCTAACAAGGAAAACGCAATGAGGTTATTGTGTCCCAACATTTAAATTTTGAAGGATTTTCCAATTAGATGTTGTAACATGAGGAACCAAATGTCAACAATCAATCAACCAATTAGTAAAACTTTATTTATATAGACCTTTTCAGACAAAAAGTCCTTAAAACAAAGTAATCAGGTGCAAACATACGTACAAAGAAACAATTAAGAGCAATGATAATCGCATAATATGGTGCATAAAATGCAGCTTCTTCAAGCAGGGAAGACAAATACAAGTAAAAAAAATCCCAAACAGCACCTGATTGCTTAGGTGACAGTGCCACCTAAAACACAAGAAAACTCACGAATATTTCTTTGAGCTAACCTTATGGCAGAGAAGTTGTGTCAAACCTTGTTGGGGACAAGCAAAAGTCAAAAAGGATTTCTTTCAAAGAGAAGAGAGGAAGGCATTGCAGGGTTTAAGTCCTGTTGCTTTCTGCCGTCTTTGGCAAGTACGTAATCTAAGTTAAATGCTTTTACACAAGAGCATCGATTTCCCCTGCGGCTCCTTTCAGCTTGTATTAGACTGATATAACAAGATTTCCAGCACAACAAAACCCTGGATTGTACAACCAAAATTTCTGTTTCATTGCTTTAATGGTTTGGTTTCAAGTGACAGGTAATAAATGTAACATGTTCTTGACCAGAAACTGAACAGGTTTTTCCTGAGGTCTTCTTAACTTTTCATTTTCTTATACCCCAGAACAACTTATGTTAAGGTTATCTCTACCCAATAATGATGAATGCTTGTAGACTTAACAAACACATGAGCTCAGTGGAAGGTCATGAGGAAACTTTAACAGGAGCACATTAAACCTCAGATTCTACAGATGAATTACCTGTAATAAGTGAGTAACAAGCAAGGTAACGCCGCCTGCTTGAAGATCCAAAAATCAACATGCTGTGCAAACAAGGAAATGAAAATCACCCAGAGCTATTTAAAATGTAGCTCCTCTTTGAAGCAAAATAACCTTAAATTAATATACAAAAGAGACTAAGTTAACCCCCACATTTATTTTTTTTCTTTTCAAATAACTTTCCAATACAGTGGGTGTTGAGAATTCTTTATTCTGTAGGTAAATCAAGTAAAACAAAGGCCTGCTGCAGTTCGACTTCTGTTCAGCTTCCCATCACTTACCCTTCATACACTGTCAAGTATTAAAATGAAAAATACACTCAGTGCAGTCTTGTAAATAAGTGCAGTTTGCAGAAGAACAGAGGAGTCTACGTTTAGACATTCCCTGTCATCTGTAAATATTTGAATATGGCTCTCTGTTTCTGAAATTGTGCTTGCATTGATATTAGTCATCCATACTAGTAGTTGTTCCGTTCAACAGCCCAACCCTGTTTTTTAAACAAGGATCCATGCTGCATCCAGACAGAGGCCTGTAATCATAGGCGCCTGAGCAATGTGGAGCAAATGCATTTCCACTACCCAGTAAGGAAGGAGCAAAGCAATTGTTTAGCTCCCTCACTTGTTTTTAGGAAGTCATAATCATAATGTCACAGCAGTCAGGTGGACTTTCTCGCATACTTCTTGCTTCTCTCTAAGAGGTTATGCATACAATAAAAATGTTATTGAATCGTAAAGCTGAGGGCAGCCAACATTTCCGGGGATGCAGGATTCGTTTTATGTATTAGTACGGTTTATTGCACAGCTGTTGAATTGCATTATCTTCCTGTGTACATAGAGTTTTATTTTCCTGGCCACTGAGTGTGATAAAATGTAATTACAGACAAGCCTGCTTTCAGGGTTTGTGGGGGGAGGGGGGTGTTCATGAACATCTGCCCGGCTGTTTTTCTACATATTACAAGTTTACCTCCTCTCGAAGTGAAATACTGTAATTTTTTTAGTTGCTTGCAGAAGACCTTACTTCTCAGCTTGAGATCTGTCTAACATCCCAATTACTAATGCAAATAAAGTACTGTGCTGAGTGATACCTGTTCAAAACAATCATGACAAACTGGTTCCTCTTGCTCTGCCTGAAGCTGACCTTGTTTTGTACTCAAATTAGAGAGCCTGATGCACGCTGAAGCTGATTGTAATAAACTTTGGTACATCTTTGTACTGAAGTCAAAACATATGTAGCTATTACTCGGGTGTTTATAATATATATATATATATATATTTGTGTGTTTTTTGTCCTCTTGTCACAGATGAAGTTACAGAATGATGTCACAGCCCAAATGACAGAGATACAGAGACTGAAAGGTAAGGCCTTCCAACAGAGGGCACTCTCTAGCAGATCATGATACAGAAAGTAGTGAAAGTGGTACTCTAAAATATTCTGTAAGTGTTTGAATGTGTATGGTATGTTGTTGCAAACAGAGCAGCTAAAGGAGCTGAAGCAGGAGTTTATGAAGCAAGAAGAGCATCTAAGAGAAGTGAAGAAAAATAGCACTACCTTGGAGAAAAAACTGGAGTATGAGAGGTATTCAACTCCTTAAAATTTCTTGTCTGTTTTTAATGTCAGCCCTTGAATATATCTTCTTTGAATAGTTGTTGCATCAGTGTTTCCCCACACAAAGATAATACTTGGGTGGGCAATTCAGGTATATTTAGTAACACATTTACATAGTTATATTTTTTAAGTGTTCTCTAACCTAAAGAGTTAAGCTTGTGATTGTGGATGCTTACAATATTACACTAAAGGGCTATAAATGTCTTCTAACTACAAATAAATGCCAGTTACTTTCAGTGAAAGATGGCCTCCATACCAGCCACAGATACAAGGAAGAAATACTTCTACTAATATATTACCATAATCATAGCGTGGGCATGGTCCAAAGAGGACGCAGCTAATTTGATTTGATGTGGTAGCACACTTGTCTATTTAGTGAGTTCAAAAAGCGGCTTTGCAGCTCACAAGTACGAGAATGTGACGATGAAAGAGGAAAACTCTGTTTCATATAATGTAGTCAATGTATTGTAACAGGCAAAAAACTGCAGTGGTTACAGCTCTATGACAGTGCAACCCCACCATGGAAACACTGAACATCATATCTAGAAACATAGATATTGTTATATCTGGAAACCTTTAGAATTTGAATCAATCACGCTTATGAGTGTGTGTTGACTAGTTTACAGTGTGGACGTCAGATCACACAACTGAAAAATGAGTATGAAGAAACAAAAAAGACCCTGGAGGAAGAAGCATCCAAGCTAAGACAGGTAATTTTATTCTGACTAATTAAGTAAGCGGTAAAAGCTTATGCCTGATAACCCCCAGCCCTTTGGTTCTCATTGTTTTTCATTCTTCTTGGATTTTTGGTACATTTACTGACAGTAACATCCAAACCCAGTTATTTTCCCTATCTCTATTCCTGTTCAAGATTTCCATTTAATTGAATTGTGTTTACTTTATTTTACATATGTTCATTTCTGATTTTCTTTCTGGGTAATTCTTTAGAATGTATTGAATGGCCAAAAGGGTGTGGTAGGCAGACATGTAGGTGGAGGACCTGGCATGGGCCTGGTTGGAGAGCCCCATGCAGCGGCAACTCAACGGCACGACAGACAGTCAGATCTAAAAGGTATTACAGTCCAAGCATGTAATGTCCTCACTCTTTTTTTTGTTCCATCACACACTTACACATTAAAAATAGTTCTATTTCTCTGAGAAAGCACAAGTTGCTTGTGTTGGTCTTTTTTTTCAGTCACTTTTTTAATTTGCATGGTAATTACTGTGCACCTTGTATTTAAATAAGTTAAAGAACTTTCCAAACTATTTGAATGCTAGTCTGTTTTCTGCCTACACCTCATTCCTTTTTGCTCTGTTATAGAAGAGATGGGCAAACCTGGCAGTGATGCTGGCATGCCTGGTATTGAAGACAGTGAGGTGGGAAAAATTGATGAAGTGCAGTTTGGTAAGTATTGAACCCAAACGTTTATGAGTCTTTTTTGTTTTGGCAAACCCATTGCATTAATGAGCAGAAAACATGTTTGATATATTATGATGTGTATAATATAACAGTGAAAATTAATCTTGATTATGAGGAGCATATGAATCGAGGTAAACAATAACTAGACTCATTTTCTCAGCATAGACTGATGTAACTTTTTGGTTTAGCCTCACCGTCATTTGAACCTGCAAACTGTTCAGGTGACTAAGACAAGAGACTAATATGAAAGACTTTGACATGATGAAAGTGATGTCTTTTAAATCAAACAAAAAACAGCTTAGGAAAATTTACCTACTTTCTAGGCATTCTCTCTTTGCCCCTTTTACCTACAGCGTTGAAGAAACCAGCAATCACTCTGAAGCACGGTGAGGCCCCTGATGTGGTGGTGGTAGCAGACGCCGATCATGGACTCGGAGCAGCTGATGGTCCTAGAGGTCAAGGCTTTGCGCTTGACCAGCCCAGACTCCAGCAGGACAGAGTGGATGGCCGAGCTGCAGTGATTGCACCCCCTGGGGTCCTCAAACAGGCAGACAAACCAGTAGTGTTTGAAGAAGATAATAAAGCAAATGTCAAGGCAGATGAGCTGGGAGAACAGCAAAGACATCTTCAAGGTATGCGTTGCGTCCACACGTCATTATTAATTATAGTAGTTCTCTTTAAGAGCTTATGGTTATATGATAATTGGCTGTCGTATATTGCTAGGACGTAGCTTTACTGATTTAGTGCCTTCAATTATGTTTCCTTCACTGAATCTTGAGTGAGGGAATGATAAGAAAACTGTTACCACGGTACATGGTGTGTTGGCAGTTATTCTATTTTTAATGAGTCCTGTTCATGTTACATTTTAAAAATCTTTAGCTGCTACATTAAAGCACTGAAAAGTAAAAAGGTTTACCACTTTCATTTTATTAAACATTTTAAAATTTAAAAGGTAATCATTTGCCTTGAATGATGAAGCAGTTGTGTTGTGTTTTTCTTACTGTTAGTTCCTGATAATGTCAAGCATGACAGCGAACACTTGAAGAGGATTCCACTGCCCCCCAATGCTGCCCAGGTGCCCAACCCCATCCAGCCTCATCACGCCAAAGACCAAGTTGCAGTGCAGCCAGTCCACCACCGCCAAAGTGAGTTCCTCTAGCATAATTAGGGAAAAGTGAATTCAAGTAATATAACATTTTTTTGGTGCTGTTTGTGTAAATTTTTGCCAGTTGCTTACTGGATACACCTGTGAATGCAAGTTATTTGTAAATATGAGTAGGAGCACTGTCGGGGAGTAGAGAGGACTCAGTTGCAGAGGAGAGGAGACAAATGACTCACACCTGGCTCCCAGATTTCCCTTTCCTAGTACATTGTTTCTGCTGTGCTCTGCTGCCTTTTCTCCCTCCTTCTCCTGTGTTTTAAATGTTCTGCTACTTCATCTTGCCGAAGCCCCTTTCTCATGTGCACCCCTTTCCACTAATCTCACAGCAACTGAAGATGTCTGCATCTTGTCTTATCTGAATGAGCACCCTGGTAATTTTCTATAAAAAGTCTTAACAGCAGTCTAACTAACATTTACATGCTACTTTCAAAACAGCACAAAATTACTGCAGTCACGTTAGCTGTTAGACATGCACACTTAGGGTGGGTTTCATTTATCCACTTTATAGAGGAATCCTACAGGTTGCACTGTTTAAAAAATAATAACAGTGCTGTCCATAAATATTAATAAGTGCAAATCCAAAGCCATTTTCTTCTAAGGTATGAGCCAGTAGAGAGGAACAAAACTCAGGTGGTGTAATGTGTTTTGGATCTAACTGTAGGGGTAGCCTCTAAACGCAAAGTGTTAGCAGTGGGGACTGAACTCAGGTGAAGTGACAGAAAAGGTTTTTTTTTTTAAGTGTTGAATATACCCATTTTAAATTCAAAATAACCCCCTCAACTCTTAAAAGCTTGTAAGGATCACAAACAGTATTTTCAAGCGCTCCAGTCCACTTCCAGCAGGTTTCACATCGCTACATTACTTTTATGAGGCTTATATGGACTGTCATGGCAACATGACAACTCTTGAATGACTTTGTATTGTACCCTACTTAATGGGCTGTCCAATTTCACACACAGCACTTTCTCTGTAGTGTTCTCCATCAGTGTTGTCTGAATGAAGCCATGAAGTTATTAACACTTAAGACCTTTGTCTCAATAACAGATCGATGAAGCATCAATGTTAAGTATCCCATGTCTGCAAAGGGTTTTATACAGCCATCTCACCATCTGCTGCCTAAAAACGTCAGTGTACCTATGACCTCATTTACCTTTCCTTCTCAAACCTGCTGATTTTTTGTTTGTTTGTTTTATGCCAAAATAGCACCAACCAAATCTTTCCCAGTATCAGGTGCTCCCTGGACTTTATTAGCATAAAGACACATACAGCCAGTCTATCAAGTCCCAATTAGTCCCACCTAAGATATACACCATTGTTTAAAATCTTTGTGGATCTTTATTGGAAAAAATAGCCTTAGACACTTGTTTGAAGGAGCTATAAAATCAATATTTTGGTTGTATAAAAGCAAAACAAACATTATTGGTAGGTTTATTCCATAATAAATGCCACAGTTTCTGTACATGTGGCCTGGAAACACTTTTTACTATATTTTATACATATATATATATATATATATATATATATATATATATATATATATATATATTACAAAATGTATTGACAAAATCAAACACAAGACAGTTTATTGTTTTTTTGTTTTTTTTTTGATTGAGTGGAATGTACAATTGATTCAATGCATAACTCAGCAGGACTCAGTGCTTTCAATACTTTCAATACAGATAATTTCATTTCCTATTTTCTCTTAAGTGCACTTTCCTCCTTGGAAACACTTGCCTTTTAATTAAAAATCTACCTCCGCATATTTACCTCGTGCTCTTTATCTTTTGTCATACTCTTCATGCAATCACTTGTTCCTTCATGCATTCATTATGCAGTTTTCACACCCCTGTCTCCCTACCACTGCCTCTGCTTCCCTCCCTTCCTGATGAGGCCCTTCTCTGCCTCCTGCAGGCCGGTTCTTTGATGAGAACGAGTCCCCAGTAGATCCGCAACACGGCTCTAAGCTAGCGGACTACAATGGGGATGATGGGAACGTTGGTGAGTATGAGGCTGACAAGCAGGCCGAGCTGGCCTACAATGAGGAAGAGGATGGTGATGGTGGGGAGGAAGATGTTCAAGGTGAGCCAGGCTGGGGGACCGTGGACTGCTTGTCCAGATGTATATTCACCATTCCTCCCTTGCTCCCTCCCTCCACCCCTGTTCTGCTGCTGCCCCACTGCATTTGTCCCAAGTAGCTCACAGTGCCCTGAGTTTAGACTTTTAAGCAGCCATTTATACATATTCATAAATTGTGCCAAAATTCTTTAATTGGTCCGAGTATTGATGCAGTTCAGGATCAGACATTTCTTTCAAGGCCAAGTAACATGTTCAGCAATCTTTATCCTGATGTAAATGGAAAACCGGACCCTGGAACTTGAGGTTCTGTGAGAGTAATTCAGTTGCCATCTAGTGTTTTCTGTTGTGCCTGTGCTTCTTTTTAGCTAAACCACCTGTCTGTGCCCACCAAACATCTGACCCACATCTTGACCAGTAGTTATATATAACTCACTGTGCTCCTGAATGCATCTGTGTTCTCTTGAAACATTGAAATGCATGCCCACGTTTATTTTTCTTTGTTGTGATTGTTTTCTTCTATTCATTTTTTATCAGCTATTTTCTTTTTAATAATTGGTTTGCTTTCTACTATTAAAGAGAGAATTCTTGTTGTAAACCATCTTAGAAAACATGATTTCATTCTTCCAGACATCCCCGTCATTAGATTAGGATTCTGTTTGTCATCTTGATTTGTTGGATTTATCATTTACAAATGTGATGTTTTTCTCTGACAGGTATGATTTTTATATAGTAAATGTATACATAAGTCATTAACATTGATTGTAAAAGGAAGCTAATTTGTTATACAGAACTATTCCTTGAACAAATTGATATACTAAGTAAATTACACAGCACCATAACTTTAGATACTATAACAGTCTAACGTTTTTGTTTTCTTTTTTTCCATAGATGATGATGATCGGGACATACAGGGAGATCGGGCTGTGGATTATGGGAAAAGACATCAAAACAATGACATTCTTTGAATAGAAACTCATGCAGCTGTAACTTATTTAAAAAAAAAAACATCCAGACCCTCGTCTACAATCAAGGTCTCCTAACAAAATAGTTTGAACATCCCAATGTTTAAGAATTTGTAGGGTTCATCCTCTGTGTCATGGACTATTTTGAGAATCAGACATTGCAGCTAATAATTAATTCTGAACAATGTTACAAAATACAAAGTAAACTTCATGGCATTTTTCCTCAGCTGCTATAGATTTGCTAATGGTTCTAAGTTATGGCAGCAAAGATGACGTTCACTGCATTGACTGTTGGATTTTGTTACCATATAACTGAGGCCGTTCATCATGGAGTGGCCTAAA
This sequence comes from Melanotaenia boesemani, assembly GCF_017639745.1. Classification (NCBI taxonomy): domain Eukaryota; kingdom Metazoa; phylum Chordata; class Actinopteri; order Atheriniformes; family Melanotaeniidae; genus Melanotaenia; species Melanotaenia boesemani. The sequence continues at coordinate 18,648,318 of NC_055682.1, read as the reverse complement.
AGATCCCTTTGACTCACATCTGAACTTCAAGGTCAAGTCATCTTTTGTTTTAGGGACAAACGATGACTTGAATCGATTGTTTTAGGTACTCATTGCTTCTGCTTGAGATAAACAAATGCTTCCTGAGATATTTATCAAGAGACTAATTTGGTATTATGCCTTTCTAACATATTGTTGGGACTCTTACATGGAAGTTTTTTTCTTTTTTCTTTTTCTTTTTTTTTACAAAAGTGGGAATACAATTCAATTGCCAAGGACTTTGCTTATGGTCTATTAAATCTTTCTTTTTGTGACACTAAAAAGTGCTTCTCATTCAGTTTTTAAATGCCATGGCATGCATTTAAAACTTTTTAGTAATCAACCTGAGAAAAATACAGATGCTTAAGCAATATTCAATGATTTTAATATATCCTCCACAGTGTGCAAAGATTTAGCAAGCACATCTGGAAATGACAGACTTTACATATGCTTCCATTAATGAGTACTCTTGTACATGATGTAGTTGAACTGTTGCCATGTGTCCTGACACAATCTTATTCTTCTGCTTTAGGGAAATCTGTGAACCTGAAATATGCTCTGTTTGTGCAACCAGGAAAAATGATTTCTCATGGAAAGGCGCCTTGAATGTAACTTAATTTTATTAAAGGTGATATTTCATGTCATTTGTCACTTGTTATAGTATTGTAGAGAGAAATAAAAAAGATAGTGAGGAGGCTATGTAAGGGAGACAGTCTTTCAATATAAAAAGAAATACCGTTGTTGATCTTGAGTGTTTACCTTTTATTAGGTAAGCAATATTACATCAAATTCTGTGATCCTTAAGATTTTATAACCTGAAAGATTTTTCAGCATGGCAAATTTGAGGTCCATCAGAAAACTATTTGGAAAATATGTTTGTTAAATTCTGTGTATTGTCTAATATTTATAGCTACAAAGACCTAAGTGTTTTGGTTATGAAGATTTTTAAACATTTTTAACAATTCGATAGAATGACAGTGTTTGACTAACAGCTGACAGAAATTGTGACCATAATCATACCATGGGAAAGCAACATATAATTAAGTAAAAGGAAATTTGTTTATTCATTTATATATTTATTTATTTATTTATTGACCATATAAGAGAAATTCCTTTGGCTCAAGCAGCATTTTTTCGCTATAGATTGGCTGGTGTTTCTGAGAGGTAAGGGGGTGTGTCTGTATCCCATACGGGTATCTGCATCGGAGAAGCTGAGCAGAGGCGGGAAATGGCGCCTGGAAACACAACGGTGTGTCACTTCGAAGACGGCCCTTGAGCAGAGGGACATACAGAAAAGTCTGAGGCGCTCGCAAAAAACAACCAGTGCCTCTGTTATGGTTAATCTGCCTTGAGTCATTATCTTCAGATACAGCGAGTCACTAAAGTAAGTCACCTCTGTTAACAAGCCCTGCTTATTTATTATTTGTTTTCTTCGGTTTCTTGATCATGGCTAACGAAAAGGGAAAGATTTTCATTCCTTGCCTGTGCACATCTGTTAGCCCGAAGCAGTTTGTCAAGACGGCACGGTAGTGTGGCGCTAAGCTAGCGGCGCTAAGCTAAGGACGGCTAAACTACGGCCTACCGCGGATTTAGCTAATTCCTGATTGGCCTTACCTGTTATTTTAATTTAACGCTTCTCCACCCAGATGCATTGCATCATTTCGCAAATGTTTGTTAGGATATTAAGGTACATGTTAAGGAAATAAATAAATACACAACGAGCATTTTAACACTATCGCTATCGGTTTACCTGTGCTCGTCGGTGCTCAGGCTAACATTAAGATTGGACATTCCACAGCTCAGCTGTAACCAGGTTTAAATGAGCACTGACTTTTCCCAATATAAAATTAGTTCAGATGCGTTGAACTGGGGACATTTTTATATTCCTAGTGATGAAATGACATCCATTCAATTAAACTGTTAATCGGAAATAGCCATTACTAATTTAGCAGATAAAATTTACTTTAACGATTGCTTTCATCTACGGTGTCTTTAATTAAAGTTGTTGATTATGTAGCGTGGTAGTAAAATTAACACTTCACCAAGCTTTACTTCAGTTAAATAGTCAATGTTCCGGACAAAGCCATCTTAAAATTTTAACGTTATTTTGCTTAGGTTACGATGCCGCACTGGCTTGCTAACGGTAAGTTAGCCTGTCTAGGGTTTGCTTGGTGAAATGCTAACATCACCTTCAGCTACAGCAAACTCGAACTGGAGTGCCATACTATAACTGTAGCATAACGTTACTTTGAAGCAGTTCTGGTGTTATGTAAAAGAAGTTGTGTGCACATCTTTTTAACGGGTAACACGGCCTCTTGTGCTCCATTTAGGTTAGTTGCAAAGCTTGGTGATCGTGATGAGTTAGTGAAACCTTTAAAAAGGAGCGTTTATGCATGGTTAAAGCAGCTAGGCCAACTAAATGCAGTCTGTCTGAATTTTATTGACTGGGGTTCTGTTGTCTATGAGCCATGCTTTATCCACTTTTCAAGCAACTTTGCTAACCTTAGCCCCAGTGTAATTTTCTGTGCTATGCATGGGTTGTTGGAAGGGCCTCGCTTATTTCTTCACTGTTTCCATGGCTAGTCTTTGCTAGCGTGCTCATACAGTTGCATGCATGTTCCTATTTCCCGCTCACTTGCTTGCACTTAGCAAAGTGCATGATCCTTGGTTAGTGGCTAATTCCCTGGAAAGGTGGATGTATGCCAGTTTTGGAATTTCTGTCATGTCACCTGCGGGGTGGTAATAAACCATAATACCGCGTTAGGCATGGTGTGATACCTCCTTGAGGGAGAAAAAAAAAAACAAAAAAAAAAACAGCTCAGCTTAGCTAAATGTACACATAATAGACGTGTAAAATCATGTACAGACAGTTGGGAAAAATTTCTGATTGCAGTCTCTGCCACTTTTGACTGATAAAACTCCCAAATAGATTGCCAAAAAATGTTGCAATAAACGTCATAGTTCTCTGTGTAAAATTACAGATGATTTGGGGATTCAGACTATAATCATACTCATAATTCGGTTTATGAAAGGGACAGTACTGAAAAGCCTTTTTAGATAGCCTTAATTTTCTTACCCTCAGGCAGCGCTGCACAGAAAATAAACTAGATTTGGCAGAGATCACAACATTGAAAGATAACCATTTCTGAAAACTTAATGAGTGCTGGTCATGTCTTCATCAACACTTAAAGAAAAGAGAAAAAAAAAAGTCCTATACAAATAAGATCCAGACATGCCTCTGGCGTTCCTGTGCCTACGTTAATTTAAGATGGACTGGAGGCTGGGAAGGAATATTGTTCTGTGGTCATCTGAATCAATATTTAAAATTATTCTTGGATACCATTGGCACCATGTCCTCTGGACTAAAATGATGAAGGACCATCCAACATAACGGTGTCAAATGATGGCTTTCTGGGACAATCACACATATTCAAACACAATGTCAAAGCAAATTCTTTGTATTTTGCTAGCAGGGCTTTTACTTTTTCTGAAAAGTCAGATTAGAAAATATTTTAAATGATACATAATTATTCAAATGTCCCGTGAAAGTTTCAGTTCAATAATAGTTAATACTACTGCTTGGAAACATCCATCCAGTCATATGAACTAAACACTTAGCATTATTTATTTTATCACTAATCTTTTGCAGTGTCGAGACATTTCTGTAAAAAAAAAAAAAAAAAAACATCAGCGTCGTCGTAGTAACATAATCATTCTGTATTGCGTAACCTAATGAAAACCAGAAGAGTAGTACTGTAGACGGAGCGGACTAGTAGGTTTTTGATCCATTATGTGAGTTTACCACATCTTCATAGTACTGTTGTTGACTCTGATCTAATACATTCTTTTAATTTGAAACATAAACTGTTTTATATTTTCCAAAATGATTTCACAGAATTTTGACTAGCTACTCTTGTAAAAAGTTTGATACTCACAGATCGAAAATATTTTAATGTAAAGGCTATTTTAATATAATTTAAGTGTGTCCTTCCCAAACAAGTTCACATTCATTATGTAATTTCTCTGTTGACATCTGCTACAGTCATACCCTGTACAATTGCAGTGTAGCTTTCATGTTCGTCCCTGTTTTCCTGCTTGCCTGTAACTTCTATGTAACCATGCAGTTGGCTGCTGTTTCTTTTCTTCTTCTCCTTTGCTTGGATTGAACATCAGCATGTACACTTCTGGTGTGTTTGTGGTTATTCTGTTGTGTGTAAATAGAAAGCAGATGTGGTAAAAGACATTTACAGTATGGGAGATGCATGGTTTGTAATGAGAGCGCACTGCTGACTGGTGAGTTCCTGACAGGTTGTGGAGGATATGTCCGGACATATTTTCTAGTTATGTAAGCACAAGAGCTTGGCATGCTTGACAGCTAATGTACATTGTTTGAATTGGTTTTACTTTAATAAGAGAACGAACGGATATACTTCACAGGTATCTTTGGTTTATTTCAGCAGTAAATATTTAAGCTTTAGTCATTGCTTGCAGTCACAACCCATCAGTCTCTTTATTTTGTTGCTGCGACTGAAACTTTGACCTCCCATGCAAGTAGTCATTTCAGGGAAGTGTTTGGGTAACTTGTGTATAATACAATCCTGGGAGATGCTCTTTTTTCTCTTTCTCTCTCTTGTGACTGTACAAATTAAAGTAAAGCCAGCTGTGGCTGCTGTGATGCTCTGATGTAAGTGAAATGGGATCTTGAATGCATCCAGATGTTGCAGATCCAATATTACTGCTCTACACATAGATGCACCTCACAAATTTATTTGTTTTAATAAGACGGTTGGAACAACCCATTTGTCCTTAATTTCATTTTCTACACTGTACAGTAATAGTGATCTGCTCTCTCACCTTTATCTTTGAATTTTTCCTGTGTCTGATATTTCTTAAACAGCCTTACATGTGACTGCTAAAACAATGAGGCTGAGAATGCGCAAGGCGTCTCAGCAACCAAACCCCACTCTGGCAAGCCGCACATCCCGAAGCAAGAGGAGGCATTCTGAAGTAGAGGAAGACCCTCCTACCAGTGGAGGGAGGGGATTGTTTTCAACCATCAAGAAGTTCATCAGAGGAAATGCTGTTAAGGTAACACATTGACCCAAACATTAAGCACAAAATGACTGTGGTTCCCCCTATGAGAGGGTTGGTATATCGTAGCTGGCTTTGAGTTTGGTTATGTCCTCTGTGTGTTTGTTTTGACAGTGGTTAAACAGAAGCTTTTAGCTGTTTTTAACAATGTGCTCTCTAGGTCTCAGAGTTAAATGCTGTGTTTCTTGGGTGTAGAGTGTCATGTTTCCCAAGAAATGTCTGGTGGAATGCAGCAGCTTGTCCGAGAACTCGGGCACTGGTCTAATTTTAGCCTTTAGCTCACAAAGTTGGCGTGCAGGGACAGGAGGTTGTAACGAGTGGAAAAGTGAACTCAGCTAAAAGTATTTCCTATAGAAAGAGTGGGGATTTTTCAGGTTTTACATTGTTGTTTCTTTACATTCTGATAGTTGGTTCTAATGTCAGGTATGTAGTGTACAGTTTTAGTTTTTGTCACTTTCTTAAAAATCATAGTTAATCAAACAAGAAAATACTACTTTTTTGACACATTTGACAAATTTCTAGGTTTTCAGAAGTGTTTTATACTCTGTTTCTCAGTCATCAATTGTTAAACCCACACAGCAATGGTGACCAAGGCCTGCTATTAGTGAAAAAGTCACTTTTCAATATGAACCAGACTGTAGTTGTTATTTTTGTAAGAGACATTAAATACATTTTGTCATCCAGTCATTCATTCCTTCATTTTCTGTACCGCTTAGTCCAATTCGGGGTCGCAGGGAAGCTGGAGCCTATCCCAGCAATTAGCAGGCATGAGGCAGGATACACCCTGGACAGGTTGACAGTCCATTGTAGGGCCAACACAGAGACAAACAACCACTCACACTCACTCTTAGGGAGAATTTAGACTGACCAATTAACCAAACATGAATGTCTTTGGACGGTGGGAGAAAGCTGGCGTACCCGGTGAGAACCCACGCATACACGGGGAGAACATGCAAACTCTGTTGGCATATTTGCTTCGCATCAGTATTGTCCACACCATGGTGCAAACTACTTTAAAAAACAGAAATGTTCTTTAATCACACAGTACAAGAAATCCACTACTTATATTAATCAACTTCATGAAACTTTGAAGGAACATGTGACCATTAACAGATAGTATTATGAAGTTATAAACCACTGTTACACAGCACATTGTGCCTTTATAGCTCTGATAATTTTAAAAAAGAAAATCTTTATAATTGCAACTGCGAAGAGTTTATGATGTTAGAGGAAATGTTCATTATTTTAATTATTTCAATTGCAATTCATGTTAAAATTATTATGGTCCTTTTTTGCAGAGATCTGTATCAAACAATTTTTTTTGTCTGTACAGTATTATGTGGAGGTCAGATAAAGACTTTAATATGTGATATTATGACTTTGATTAGATTTTAATCAATTATGTAGATCAGCTCACATCTCTGAGAACTAAAGCTCACCTTCCTCTCCACCTGTCTGTGTCACTGTCCTTTGCCATGGAAAATGGCAGGAACAATCAAAGAGTAGCTGGCTTTTGGTAGGGACATGTCCCTATCGTCCCTACCCAGTTGTATGCCCTCACATGCATCTTTTACTTTGCCATAGTTCAATTCATCTACTAATGGGCAGTGCTGAGCTCACTTCCACATTCTGATGTTGATTTCAAACATTGGTTGGTGGCAGAAATACACTGCTAAAAGTTGTTTGCAACTGCCTAACACGCCCAACACACTCGCACAACCTTGCTCCAAAAGCCAGAGTATTAAGGAGGGGAATACAAATTTTCAGTTTCACTTGGATTTTATTTGTATATTTCCCTCTGTGCATTAACTATTGCATATTTATTTCTCCTTTTTTTGCAAACAGTTGCATTTTCAAATTAGAATTAGGAAAAAATAGTTTGTGTGTTGTAATTCTTGATTCTGGAGAGAAAGAAGGAAATTTAATTTTTAATTTAAATCTGTTAACTTTTACAAGTTGTTCACAGTAATTTTCTATTTTTCAGCTGCAACAGGACACCCCTGCAAAGAAGTCACGCCTCAATTGTGATGCTGACAACAATCTTATCACCTCTACCCCCCAAAACGCAAACACTCCCAGGAGAACTGCGAGCAGAGTAGGCAAGAAAAGCTCCATCAATGGACGTCAGTACCATAGAAAGAAACAAATTATTTATTAGTCTTAATTTTTCACTTTTCTCTATAAGATATCTTGAAAATTTAATTTCCTCTCTGCAGAAGCAACCAACCATGACAGGAAAAAGGAGAAGCCCAATGGTAGTTTGGAGGAAACAACTGCTGTTGAGGTGACTACCAGCCCTCCTAGAACCACACTTCTTGGGACCATCTTCTCACCGGTTTTTAACTTCTTCTCACCAGCTAAAAATGGTGAGTATTGTTGGTTCATTTTACACCAAAGTGAAAAAGTCCAAGTTGGTGATTATAGCAGCAGTGTGCTGTCCTGTGTAACCCGCCCTCACATGCAGTTTAGATTATAATTATAATGCCAGATTTGCATGGCAAGAAGTGTTTCTAGCACTATAATGTTAAAAATCAGGATGGTAATGTTTTTTCGTTTGTCAGTTATATCAGTATAGACTAAATTAAAAGCATCTTCATTGTTTTTTTTTTTTTTTGTTTTTTTTAAGTCTCTTCTGGCTCAGATTCCCCTGACCAGGCACTGGAGGCCGAGGAGATAGTCAAACAGCTGGACATGGAGCAAGTGGTGGAGACGCCCACTAGCACAGCTACGTCCACTCAGGACCTGTGTGCCACCACTAACTTCTACTCTAGTGTATCACACTTGCCACCTCTCAGGCCTCCTCACATGCTTGAGGCATCTCCCACAACAGAGGAGGGAGAGCTTGAGGCCGATGCAGACCTCCCCCCACTCACAGGTAGATACAGCAACTTGACTAAAATATCAAGATTTTGGCTTCACATTTAAGTCCTAATGAAGCTGTTAAAACTGCTGGCCATATATATATATATAAAATTTATTTATTTTTTTGCTCATTTTTTTTAATTTACTTAAATATTGTTTTGTGGTCCAAGCCCCAGGCTCCAGTCCAGAGATGACGTATGTGGATGTTCCTCCCACCACGGTTCCACCAGAGGCATCCTATGAGGAAGACTGGGAAGTCTTTGACCCGTAAGTAAAATGATACAGTCTTAAAATCTTTAAGCCTATAACTGTAAACCTCTGTGCAGAATTTTAAAACAAAACCCTGTCTGTCTGTCTGTCTGTCTGTCTGTCTGTGGGAAAATGCATAATAGTGGGACTGATTAACTGAGGCCCAATCCACTGACAGATGTTGTGACATTAGCCATCACTGATTATCCCATTACAGTTACAGCTGTCAGGGGTTAGGATATAATGATGAGCAAACACTCAGCTTTTGAGGTTTGTGTGTTTGAAGCAGGAACGGTGGTGTAGAGATTTGAATAACTTTTTCAAAGGAGACACTGTTCATGAGCGGCAGTGAGTTCCAAAGCAGCAGCTTTTGTTTGGCGTTGAGTGATTTTGTTGTGAGTTTTTGTGGTTTATTTGGCTCAATGTATAGCTGCTCTTTTGATTTGTAGGTATTTCTTCATCAAACACGTCCCTCCACTCACAGAAGAGCAGCTCACCCGTAAGCCAGCTCTGCCGCTGAAGACACGCAGCACGCCTGAATTCTCCTTGGTCTTAGACCTGGTCAGTTAAAGTTTATAACTATTACTTTTCTTGTAAATTTACTTTAAAAATTTCTGGGAAGTTTGAGGTATAACATGGAGTTTTTCCATTTGTCCTGTACAGGATGAGACTTTGGTCCACTGCAGTTTAAATGAGCTGGAGGACGCAGCACTTACCTTCCCTGTCCTCTTTCAAGATGTCATTTACCAGGTTAGTGCTGCTTTGAAGAGATTTTTTTTCCAACCTACTATTTCTTCATGATGCCACTAGAGGGGGGTAAAGTAACTTCCAAGAAGCCTTGGTCGAATGAAATGTACTTGCAGAATGACACCAAAATGTCATTCTAGAAGTAGACTTGGTATCTTTTTATTCTCACAGTGATACTTGCAGCTGTTGTTCATAAGTATTTACCCACCAATGCTGTGTCATGTGCAGGTTTACGTGCGCCTGAGGCCATTCTTTAGAGAGTTTCTGGAGCGCATGTCTCAAATTTACGAGGTAAATATAACCAGTCTGCTCATGTCAATGAAACCCAGTTGTGTCAAATTTTAAATTTTGACCTTTATCATATCTCTCTCCTAGATCATCCTTTTTACAGCCTCTAAAAAAGTATATGCAGACAAACTGCTCAACATTTTGGATCCTAAAAAGCAGCTAGTGAGGTATGGTGTGTTTGAATGAGTAGAGCAGTTCTCAGTAAGCACCCTAGTTAAGCGTCAGTGTGAATGTGTGCTGCTCTTCAGGTGTCAGGGTTGTGGTTTTTCTGAATTATTGATTGTGCTGACCTTGTCACTGATTGTCTTTTTTTTCACTCCTTCCTCTTTTCTTCCATTCCCTGCTGTAACTGTAGACACCGGCTATTTCGAGAACATTGTGTCTGTGTCCAGGGAAACTATATCAAGGACCTCAACATCTTGGGCAGAGATCTGTCAAAGACCATCATCATCGACAATTCACCACAAGCCTTTGCATATCAGGTGAAATGATTATATAAAATTCCACATACAGCAGTTGCTTTTTGTTTTGTTGTGATTTCACATGATATATTTCCTAAATAATATCCAATCCAATATTGGTATCGGGTTCAATATTTACGCTATTTACAGATTGAATATTAGGCTGAATTTCCTGATCCATCGTGTTTTCACAGCTTTCACTTTGTTTTAAACATTCACAACTAGCATAGTCTTGTTTGTAGGATCTTTAAACTGAATTAAAAGTTCTTGCTAATCAGCTACATTTAGACATTCCAGCCAGACTGAACAGCATCTTCTATGATCAGAAGTCTTCTTCAGCAGAATCGAGCCCTCTGAGCCGATACTGCAGACCACAGTCTGCCTGCAATGTTGTCAGACCGTGTAGTGTTCCCAGATTATTCACATACCTCCTGATTCCCTTTCAACACATTCTCTTAGACTTTAAATATTAATGAAAGCAGTTGTTACTGCAAAATTATAACTACCTTTGTATTTATTTAGATAAGTTAGGATTATGAAGCACCTACAGACATTGTCTTCTATTTAATTTAGAAGGTTTTTTCTTATAAATTATTTTGGAAAACATTTAAATTGGTTTAATTTAGTCATTTCTCTCAATGTGTGATTTACTACAGCCTAATAATGACCATAATCATAATAATTTTCATGTAAACTAATTTGGTATAGAAAAATATCAGCCGATATTGAAGTCGGACTCCAAATAAAGCGGATTGCTGCATCTCTAGTTCAGGTCATTTCTCATGTTGTCCCCAGACTGGTAGTGATGGTCAAAATGCACCTTGAATATTCTCTAAAATAATAAATTTGCTTTAACTTTATTTGAGGCGCTCTTCTTTTATCAGTGCACACAGCACTGGGACAACAGGACATGTTCTAGTTACAAAATTTTTGGTGGAAATCAAAAAATACAAAACTGCTGCTGGCAATTCCTGCTCATTGGTGTGTTGTCCCAGCAGTTGTCCAATGGGATTCCCATAGAGAGCTGGTTCATGGATAAGAATGACAATGAGCTGCTGAAGCTGGTGCCCTTCTTGGAGAAATTGGTTGAGATGGTAAGCTGTTCTTCTCCTCAGTAACTACAGTCAGGACCTGTTTGTTTTAATTAGTATATGTGACAGTTTGGATGACTGGAATCTAATTTATTTTTTATCCTCCTCTGTGTCATTTTCCCACCGGCTGACCTCAGAACGAGGATGTGCGGCCACATGTTCGGGAGAGGTTCCGGCTTCACGACCTGTTACCTCCAGACTGAACTTGACCGCGGCCTCTCAGAGTAGGACAACATGTAAAGACTGAAAATAACATGAGTGTAAAAAGCCTCCTTTTTGGATTACAAACTACAACATTGCCATTACTTTTAAGATTTTAGCCTTTTTTTCCTTTTTGTTTAAATTCACAGTTGCTTTTTAAAAGGAAACATTTTTAAAGATCTGGGTGTATTTTGTAAAAAAAAAAAAACAAAAGAAGAAGAAAAAAAAAAAGGAGTTTAAAAAAAAAAAATCTGAATGCATTCATGAAATCACACACATTATGAACAAGCCCAGGTAGAGTCCTGTTTGAGTGACTGTGTGTGTGGAGCCAGATATCAGCTCCACACTAAATTCTGACGTCTTGGTGCTGGTGTAGTGATACGAAAATGCCACCCGGTGAAGAGGAACTCCATCCCAGTCTTTGAACATAAACCAACAGCCCTGGTGCTCATGCTGTTGGTGCTGTCAAATAATGACACTCTGTGGCTACAGAACACTTTCAGCAGGAATGACTGACCTGTGAATCAATCGGTGCATGTGTGTGTGTGTGTTTTTACTCGCCACATTGCCACTGATTTGATGTTTGGGGCAAACTCGCAATCTGTAGCCTTTAAAATCATATGCATTCCTCTGTAGCTCTGTCAAGTTTCTATTGTTGGTTGCAGTTTTTTCTGGTAAAACTGGTCTTGCATTGTTCTTAAAAACAAAAAAAAAGAAAAAAGATAGTGTTTCAGAGATGTTTTACTTATGTTTGTAAGATGTATTTTAAAAGAGGTCATGTTTTATTGTAAGCCTTTTTTTGTATTAGAAAAACATGGGTGCATACTGATGACAGTCCTCTGTATTGTTAAAGAAATGGAATTATCCAGGACTTCAAAGTTTGTTCTCGTATAATAGAGCGTTAAATTGGTGTGTTTGCTTTACACAACATTAATCTCTAGGTTTAAAAATCTTAACTGTAAATCTGACGCGTTGTAATGGTTAGAGGGCATTCATTTTCAAAATGAGGTGTCAACATTTACTGTTTTTTTTTTTTTTAAATAGTATTTTAGATTTTTCTGTAATCAGTATCGTCTTTTACTCCTAATCAAGTATTCTGGCTAAATCAGCGCTCTGTTTCTTTATGTTGTACTGTGTTATCTGATTGCTATATCAGTAGCATCATGACCAATGTAGCACATTTCTGCCAGTGTGTGTTTAGGTCTACACACGGTAGATCCTAAACCAGCCATATCTGGCACCAGCAGCATACGGTTACTGTCAGCTTCTGTACTTTGTCATGTTTTACTTGCTTTGAAGCATTTATTTTTAAACTAAGTTTAAAATATTCTGTTTAAGAATGGTAACCATAAGAATGTCTTTTTTTTTCTTTTTTTTTTTCCCTTCCCAAACTGACATTTTTACTCTGGTGTTCAACATAATTTTTGTAATTGTGGCACATAGGAGTTAGGTCAAGTTTAATCCTAAACCTGGGAAGTAAAGGTAAACAACTCAAATGCTCGTCTGTGGGTTTCCGTTAGAACTAACTTGAATCACTGACAATTTGGCATGCATTGTTGGACTTTTTTTTAGTTTGTGTTTGTATTGAATTGTATTTTCTGTTCAAGCAAATGTGAGTGTTTTGGTTACCTGCACAGTGCCATATGATTCCTGTCCTTACAAGTTCCTCGTTATGGCATTTATTCTGCAATCAGTTATAAAATGCTTTGATTAAAAAGAGACAATCAGACTTCAAAGCCCTTCAGATACTAAAACATGAAGATGCCCACCCTTACCCCCACTCCTCCCTTTTTCTTTTTTTTTTTGTGCAGTATGTGTTGTTGACTGTGAGTCTGTTGAGTTGTGCTACTCCATATGTAAATTTGTCAGGCAAATCCTGCTCTGCCCAAACAATCTTTATTGCTTATTTGGCACATGTCCTAATCAAAAGTGGTCTGCATCTGCTCAGTGCTCGCCTGTCTGCCCTTTCTGATCACAAGAGGGTAGCGTCCAGAAACTAGATTTTATAAAAGTGAAATTGTTTAAGGGCACATCAGTGTTTGCTCAGAATGCTTTGAGTGCACGTGTCCAGACTATGAATGTAAATTGTACATGGGGTGAAGGCTCAAGTGTCTTTCCAAATTCTGTGCTGTGATCATCCACTAAAACAAAATAAGATGAGGGATGGTAACACGCACCTGCTTTATAATTGTTAAAGAGGAGGTTAAAAACAATGTGCTTGGAATAGGGAACATGTCCCGAGTTTCTATCACGGCTCCCTTCCTGTTCTTGTGATCTGTCATCGTCCTGACTGCCATGTGTTATGCAGGCCTCACTTTGAGTGTGTTATGTTTTGCCCCCGGCTTGTTGTCACATCAGTTGGCTGTATGATTTTTTTTTTTTTTGTTTTTGTTTTTTTTTTTCCTGCGTAACATTTAGCAGCCATAGCTTTCAGAAGAATAGGTGGGATGCATTTGATACTTTTAATCCAGCTCATTTTAATGTGCATTACAAGTTTATTGTACACAAAGTGTTGTACAATACATGCAGCTTCTTGTTTAAAAACAAAACAGAACTCCTTTTTAAAATGAGGAAAATTTTTGTATTTCTTATGTCAAAAGGCATGGCATATCTACTTTAACTGTATTAATGAAGATTAACTTTACATCCGATTTTGTTTTTTTGTTTTCCTACAAATATCTGTATGTTTAGTTTAGCGCAATGTCACTGAACTGTTCAAGCTTTAGCATGTAGACAATACAGCTTGCTTTGTGGGGAAAGTCATGAATTAAATTTCAATCATGGCACTTTTTCTGCAGAAAGAAGTGTTTGTGTTATTGAGTTTTCTTCAATATTAGTCTAATTCATTTTACATGCAAGAATTGCTGTTTGTGCTGAAGATGTATTGAAAATGTTTTAAGACATCTTTATCTGTCAGGTTGTATGCTATTGTAAAGTGTATATACAGTTACATTGAATTTCTGAAAGTTTTAAAGTGAAAACATCTTGCATGCCCTTTTGTTTTTATTTTCCTCAATAGCTTGAGATTATTTAAGATTTTGGGGCCTGCAAGGATAATGACTGACATTTTCTCTCGCACCAAAGAACAGGCTCACTTAGGTATTACAACTCATATGTGTTGCACCAGTTGCATTCAGTGATTAGAAATTAGTGACATCAACCAGTTAAGTTGGAGATGACAACTGAAAATACATAGTTGCAAGAAACTGCATCCATCTCCCAAAGAAAAATGACCTTTGTAGTCACTGTAAATGTCTCTTTAACAGCAATTTCCATCTTGGAAAAGTCACTTTGTGGGCTGTTTTTTCTGTTTTCTACCCTCACTTATCTCAAATTTTCTTCACTTCTTGCTCTTATATAATTAGTATGATTTTCCATTTCTTAAAACATGTAGGTTACTTTCAAACATCCAATAATAAGGCATCCACAGCCACAAATGTCTCCATTATCTGCCTTTTTTTGTCCTCTCAACACTTCTCTAGGATCTGCCTCTGAAATAATGTGTCCATTGTAATCCTAAGTAAATCCACAGCATAAGAGCACATGTTCATATTTTATTTATAAATAAAAACATCTTTTATTAATCTAGTAACTTAAAATGTGAAAGTTGCAGCAGCTGATCAAACTCTGGCATGAGAGAAACGATGTTCGTCTGAAATGAGGCCTTATCTGTGATTATCTTATATTTCAGTCACTGATAATTTTCCTGTGTATATAAACCATTTAATTTTATTGTGCTGTTTGACTACAGCTTCAGTTCCCTCAGATTTACAACCGTGACAGGAGAAGAAAATTACAGTAATCTATTAATGACTATAAACCAGCACATCAGCAACAGAGCCCAGCAAACTATTTCTGGATTTCTCTCTACAAAACTTAAGATGTTTTTAAGGGGGGTAACAGGAGTTGGGCTAACTCCAGATTATTCAACCACATCACCACATTCAATCTTGTATATTTCCTTGAAGTTCTAAATGCAGCATAAATACGTGGACAAAATTGTTGTTGAAAAAACTCACAATGGTCACAGAAATAATTTGAATCTGACTAAAGTAATAAAGATT
Source organism: Melanotaenia boesemani (assembly GCF_017639745.1). Taxonomy (NCBI): domain Eukaryota; kingdom Metazoa; phylum Chordata; class Actinopteri; order Atheriniformes; family Melanotaeniidae; genus Melanotaenia; species Melanotaenia boesemani. The sequence continues at coordinate 18,633,246 of NC_055682.1, read as the reverse complement.
CCATGAAATTTAACCAATGAAAGTCAGACACTGCTTTTCAACCATGTTTCAACAGAATTATTTAAAAAATAAACCCATGAAACAGGCCTGGACAAAAATGATGGTACCCCTAGAAAAGACTGCACCTCTCAGCAGGTATTGTGGCCCACTCCTCATAAGCAAACTGCTCCAGTTGTCTCAGGTTTGAAGGGTGCCTTTTCTAGATGGCATTTCAGCTCCTTCCAAAGATACTCAATAGGATTTAGGTCAGGGCTCATAGAAGGCTACTTTAGAATAGTCCAATGTTTTCCTCTTAGCCATTCTTGGGTGTTTTTAGTTGTGTTTTGGGTCATTGTCCTGTTGCAAGACCCATGACCTGCTACTGAGACCAAGCTTTCTGACACTGGCCAGCACATTTCTCTCTAGAATCCCTTGATAGTCTTGAGATTTCATTGTACCTGCACAGATTCAAGACACCCTGTGCCAGATACAGTAAAGCAGCCCCAGAACATAACAGAGCCTCCTCCATGTTTCACAGTAGGGACAGTGTTCTTTTCTTTATATGCTTCATTTTTCTACCTGTAAACATAGAGCTGATGTGCCGTGGCAAAAAGTTCCATTTTTGTCTCATCTGTCCATAGGACGTTCTCCCAGAAGCTTTGTGGCCTGTCAACATGTAGTTTGGCAAATTCCAATCTGGCTTTTTTATGATTTGTTTTAAACAATGGTGTCCTCCTTGGTCGTCTCCCATTAAGTCCACTTTGGCTCAAACAACGACGGATGCTGCGATCTGACACTGATGTTCCTTGAGCTTGAAGTTCACCTTTAATCTCTTTAGAAGTTTTTCTGGGCTCTTTTGTTAGCATTCGTATTATCTGTCTCTTTGATTTGTCATCAATTTTCCTCCCACGGACACGTCCAGGGAGGTTGGCTACAGTCCCATGAATCTTAAATTTCTGAACAATATGTGCAACTGTAGTCACAGGAACGTCAAGCTGCTTGGAGATGGTCTTATGGCCTTTACCTTTAACATGCTTGTCTATAATTTTCTTTCTAATCTCCTGAGACAACTCTTTCCTTTGCTTCCTCTGGTCCATGTTGAGTGTGGTACACAACATGTCACCAAACAGCACAGTGACTACCTGTAGCCCTATTTATAGGCCCACTGACTGATTACAAGATTGTAGACACCTGTGATGGTAATTAGTGGACACGCCTTGGATTAACAAGTTTGTGAGTTTTTCTTTCATTAACCGAAGGGAACCAACAATTTTGTCCACGTGTGTACATTAGTGTCATTAAACGGAGTATGATACCTTGACTTTGTTGACCAAAAGTTTGCATGTACAAATTTCTCTTATGTTTCTAAATTTGGAAAACTTGTATTAAATCAAACAGGGCAAAAGAAAACCTAAAAAAGAAGAAAAAGAAAACAATACAAAGTTGCTTACTCTTCACTTTTCATTAAATAAAGGGTAATGTTATTTGTCGAAGTAAAGCTTGACCATCTCTGAATGCACATCACGTCCAGACGGGCTAGAAGACCACACCGGCTGCCACACCTGTCAACTACAGACAACCTCGGCCATACTTTGCGCAGGCTCACCAAAACTGAACGACAGAAGGTTGGAAAATGTTGCATTCAGGGACTAGGGTCAAAACTAGGAAACATCCTGCTTTGTAAACAGTTCAGGGTGCTGATGGTGTAGTGGCAAGGTGTACCTAATCATCTGGCCGCTAATGTAAACTCACAGGCTTACACTAAAACGTGGAAAAATATTTCAGGCCGTTGCTGATTATTTGTCTTTTTTATGGATTCCTAAACCCAGCTTGTAAATAGAAGTTACGGGCTGTCGATCTGAATATTGGCAGCAGATGCCAGACAATTCCTCCTGTCTGGTGTCTTCTGACTCCTCTGGCAGGAGTCGGGTTTCAGACGGAGGAGTTAATTAACACACTCCATTAATAATGCAACACCGATTGCCGTGCTTGTTCTCAAAATCCCTTCTGCGTTTCACAGCCCGTATTTCGCACCTACTTTTTCCCCCGTTACCGGTGTCCTTAATTACGCTGCTGTCAGATCAGGTGTAGAGTTGCAGGTCGCCTCGGAGGTAAGGAGTCCGCAGCCTCCGCGAGCGCAGCACCGTGTAACGGGGATCATCACCACCGCCCTATGAACGAAGCTTAAACCTGGATTAAACCGACTCTTAGTTTCTGTAAGGACTGCCTTTGCAGGGTTAACAAACGCAATGCCTGTAATTTGTGCGCTTCTTCAGCCTCAGCTGTGGATTTGCTTCACGCGAACACAAAGAAATATTTGATCTTTATCTGGAGCCATTGCCTTCTTGCGTCTAAACATAACATGGGGTCAACTCCAGCTGTTTGCATGGTGTGCATCTTGTTTGGTAAGTGCAGAATAAGATTTTTATAAAGCTGTTTAGGTTTATTTATTAGGCATATTTATGCAGTAATAAGAAGTGAAGTGATTCATTTCATGATAGTGAGCAAATAATTGAAACTAACAAATAAGTCATCGTTCTATTGACTATAGCCTGAAGTACCAATACAGCTCAATTTTCTTTATAATCATGTGATGCTTGAAGCCTCTCTGGAATAAGCTAATGGGGAAAAAAGTTCAACGTTGTCACTGTTTGTTTTCTGCAGGGGTCATGTGTGACGTCAGGCTGGTGTTTTCACAGCCCAAATTAATACTAAGTGAAGTCACCAAGTTGGATGGAGACATCCAAAAAGTTATTGATCAGATCCACTCATTGTCTGTTGGAAAGACGCGCAGCTTCGGGGTCCCTTCCACAGAGGAGGCGATCGACCTAAATGCATATTACAGCATTCTAAGCAACCTTTATGGTCTCTTTCAACCTTTGAAAAGAGAGGGATTCATTGATGACCTTCCCAAAACATTAGTTTGTATTCTGTCTGGGAGACAGGACTGTGGACTCGAGGCAGAGCTGACCAGGACAGTGTCTCTGGAGTTAGGGCAGCCACTGCTGGCACTTTTGTCTTCACTGAGAACCAAGACATGTACTCCACTGACTACCGAGGGAGAGGCGAGTGGCTTCTTTGGAACTTACCTCAGAATGGGGGAAACAGTGAATGCAGCTTTAGATGGTTTTCAACAGACAGCTATTAACACGCTGTTAAATCTTTCCCTCTCTGAGAACTTGATGACTGCTGCCAGGGGCTTTCTGGATACAGCTGCTCAGTATCTGTTAAAGTTTACGGTGACTGTACTGCAGGTACCAATGGACTATATCAGAATAGCTTTACAGCTTGGAATACAAGTCTCATCTTTAGAACAAGAAAAGACCTGTACACAAGGTAAAAAGACATATTTTTTAGCAGTATAACTGGACTGTCCATCATCATAATATTATACATTTGACTACAACACATTCATCTCTCTGTGCTAAATCGCTTTTGCACCTGTTTTGCAGGAGATCTGAAGCAGCTCATTATGTGGTGAGTCATGATTGAAATTCTGTAATAAATATATTTTTTATGTATAAAAGCTGCCATGTATGTATTCTGTGTATTACTTGTCAGTTCCGGACATCTTTTAGATCTTTTAGAGGAGAGTAATTCTTTTGGCTTTAATACAGTTTCTAAAATAATGTCTTCTGTTAAATGTGTTTTTTAAAATGTTTTAGATTTGACCATTTTTGAAACTATGCTTAGTTTAAGTCCTTGATGCAGAAAAAAGCTGTTACTATTTTAGATTAATTTTCTTTCCTTTTGAATAGAACCCATTACCAACAAGCTGTCCATCATTCTTAACCATAAAAGGCAATCATTATTTTTAATATAATTAACTAGATATTGAAGTCTCATCATGACATTTATTAGATTAGTTTATATTATATTAGTTGTTTTTTTTTAACCAAAGCCAAACAGCTAAAAAAAAATATTTTAAATGAAGGACTCTTTCAAAGGTCTGACTCCCTGTCTCAAAACAGTTATACACTTGCATCAACTGAAGGTTGAATTGAACATATTTTGATTGATTAAAGTTCCACTGAATACAACAAAATGAGAAACAGACTTTTTACTCCACATGGCACCTTTAATAAAGACTTTTTTCTCTTCATGTCTTAAAACAATGAAGTATAGCAACTGGACCAGCTGTATTGTATCATCTCACTATAGCATTTATTAAATTCCTTTTATGTTTAGGGGAATAAAGAACAATGTGAGCTGGTCTTTCGGTATGCCACTTGTTGACATCCTCCTGGAGAACCTCCTGCCTTCAGAGCAGTCTTCATACATCTATCCTGGGTCAGAGTGCCAGAATCCTCCCAGCGTTTCCTTCCAACGCAGTGCCTCAGAGACACAAAATTACACCGACATCAACTATGAGACCCTGTGTGATCACCGCAACTTGGCCACTCTCAACGACACACTGTGTGCTGACATCCTCATGGGTTCAGGAAGCGGATCATCTGCATCTGTATTCACATTTTGCCAGGCACTAAGCTCCCTCAACCGCAACCAGATAGAGCAGGCCTGGAGCAACATGTGTTATATTATTCAAGCACTGATATCTCCATTTGCTGTCAAGTCATCTGGCTGTAATTTTGAGGACGTGCTGCCTTCTGCTGTTGTCACACCTCTGAATGAGTCTCTTCCCCTTTCTGCTGCATCTTATCGAGTAGCCAGAGAAGCCTCCAGCCTCCGACAGCTTGCTTGCGACTACAGCGGCTGGTTGGAGGGCAGCACGGTGGATGCTGTTCTTGTGTCGCTGTGCAGTGACAATGAGCGTGTGGATTTTGTGAGCAATGTGTGTAACAATGCTTTGCTGATGAGGAAGCTGCTCTCAGATCAGATGAACAGCTGGCTGTATGGATACTGCGTGGACTCCTCTGCAGACCATGGGTACATGGTGAGTCAGTTCTGTGTATATCAGCAGTGGATTGACCAGCCTGGAGTCCCAGTGGAGTCCTCCCTGCTGGAGTTCTGCATGAGGCTTGACAGACCCAGACTAAGCAAACTCATCTGTGAGCACACTGGATTTTTAATGCTTTTAATCTCCAACCCTGGGAACTGGCCATTTATGCCAAACTGCACTAACTCACCCCCTCTATCACCGTTCCCTGAACCAGATTCATTACAGTTAGAATCTTGCCGTTACTCAGAGTGGCATGATGTAATGCAAATTAACACGGATATTTTGTCAAAGTGCATCCTCTTTGATCAGAGTGGTTTTACAAGGGCGGTTTGCTCTAACAAAACATTTCTAAACAGCCTTCTTCTAAACAACGAAAACTTCTGGCTTGAGACACACTGCGTGGCTTCTCTTAACGTTCCACTTCCTGAGCCCACGCAGCCATTCAACTTGGCGGTCTGGTGTGACTATAACACATGGGAAGAACGGCAGGTGGATGATTCAATTGTTGGCCTCTGTTGGGAGTACGATCAGGCTGCCTTTCAGGAGAAAGTCTGCTGCAAGACGGCAGTGTTTGAAAAGCTGCTGCAAAACCCTCAGAACACATGGCTGACACATGTTTGCACTAACATAGATGAAATAACTGTGATGCCACAGGTGGGTGTTTTTAATTAATAAAAAAATGTTACCATTTAACCACTTACCATTTATGTCATGGATTATTTAAAAAAAAAAAAAAAAAAAAAGAAGAAAGGCAATTTTAACAACATCTGTTTAGTTAGTGAAACCTTTCTGTTTTTAGACAGTAACTTTTTAAGTTTGTCATTTTTCTGAGGAAGGAGTTCCTTGTTTTATGATGATAAATGACTCCATTATTTAATTTAGTCTTTATACATCCATTTAAACCTAATATAAGCCATTACAACATTTGTAGCATCAGTTTTTCTTTTGTTTTTGTGTAATTTTCTGCAATTTCAACTGAATTTAACATTATGTATTGAGGCTATCAGGAAGCCAAATTAACTTAAAATGTAAAAAGCGCTATAAAACAAATTTATGGATGAAATTATGTAACGTTATGTAAAGAAACTGTAATAACATAAATACACTGAATCCAAATGTACTTTGCATGGGCCTATATTTAGCTTTTTGTGATTGTTCTCAGTTAGATTATAAGCACCTAGTAGCTTCTGTTAAGTGGCAAATATTTTAGAGGGTTTTGTAAATGTTAAGAAAAAAGAACACACAAATAAATGAGGCTCAGAAAAAATCGAAATGATTAAATTTAGCTCAGACAGGATAGCTTCATTTGAGCTTCAACATTTTAAGATTATTGTAATCTTAACACGTATTCACATGATGTTTTTAAAAAGAAAAATCATGTGGTGTTAGGTAAGTCCATGTAAAATAACTCAGTTATAATTCATTCTACAAGTAAAGCTATAAAAATGATCATGATCAACCCAACCTACATAATGTATTCATCTTACTAATGAGATAAATTCCACACATATGGAGAGTTCAGTAAGTGTTGAATGATGTTTCAGGTACAACATAAATCAAGACAGCAGTATTTATCACTAAAATGAATCGTTATAGAAAAAGACTTGTTTTGTAACATCCTGCAGACTTTGTGTTCTGATGTTATATTCACTCATATCTGTAGATGTGCAGGTACTCGGACTGGACCCGACCCATCATCGTGGACATGACTGAGCTTGCTCTCTGTGCTGAGATTGACGCACTCAACTTCACTTCCAAAGTCTGCACTAATGGGACAATCATCCAGAATCTTCTGGCCAATCAGGACAACACCTGGTTAATACAGCACTGTGCAAACTATTCAAATTCAGGTATTTCTCCGGGTGAAGGTGGAGGAAGCCTGAGCGGATTCATCCCTGCTGAGCAGTGCCAGTACAACAGCTGGATCGTATCTCCCCCAGATGCAAGACTCTTGACTCTGTGCTGGGAGCGCGACCAGGCTAAATTTGTTTCATCGATCTGCCCTAACACTGGTCTGCTCCTTTCTCTGTCCCGGGAGCCATCCAGTGCGTGGGTGAGCAACATGTGTTCGACCTACACCAACTATACCACTATCCCCAAAAACAGCACCACAACAGAATCTGTGTTTTGTCTAGCAAGCAGTCTGATGAAGCAGTTCAGCTGGATCTGCCCTACTTACATCATCTCAGACTGTCAGCCTTGTGCCACTCAGAATATGGTTCTACAAATGATAATTCGCTGTTGGGCGGAGAGTCTGAGGTCCAAGGCCAATGATATGCTGACCACACCAGTGGCTACAGTGCTGGATCAGGCAGTCAGCACAACTGTGGTGGCTCTGTTGGTTGTGGAGGATGTTCAGGGCACCTCGTGGCATGTCACTGATACCATAAGGCAGAGTGTGTTAAGATCTGTAGTTGACTATTTCAAGATGGTAAACAACCCAGAGAAAAAGAGGGTGCTGCTGCAGTGCTTTGGGGTGAGTAGTTTGTTTGCAGTTATTCAAGATTTAAAGATTTTTCCAGATGGTTCTTTGCTGTGAAAAAGTACCAAGCTCTTTAGCTTGAATATAACTAATGATGAATGATTAGTCTAATTTTCCAGAAATGTAATCTCCAGATTAGTCAGAGCCCAGGTTTTTACTTTCTTTATCTGTCTCTTTATGCGTTCAACACTTCATTGAGTTTAAATTAGACGTAAGCATTCATCAAATCAGTTTCCATTAGTGCACCTGTACAACATTTGACCTCCGGCCCAGAGCTGGCATCTGGTTACACCCCTGCCATCGATATTGACATGATAAGTTTCTTCCTCAGGGTGTAATCTCTTCGAGCTCACACCTGATTTGACAAAGACACTCAGATAATAGGTTTCCATTAAACCCTCCATAAATACTGTAACAACTGTGTCTAACAAGCATGTTTATGTGTGTGTGTGTGTGTGTGTGTGTGTGTTTTGCCTGCTGCAGACTGTACTCAGCAGCTTGCTGCACACAACAAGAGAAATGACCAGTGATGAGCTGGTTCTCATAAAGGTTAGATACATCACACCCTGGAATGTTAATATGTAGTTGCACTCTGATGTTTCTGTTGGCTGAATTTCTCACGTTTATGAGTGTGTAGGAGTACTTCATGTTACCGCCAAGCAGCCTGAGGCCAGTGCTGACTGCGGCACACATCAGCACCGTCAGACTGATCCTTCAGTACTACAGCAGAATCAAGGACACGCTGCAGGTTATTAACTCATGACTACACATCCACCTGCCACCTTTCTTCTCTGAATCACTGCTATTGTGTTTTCTTAATTCCACGCATGAAGAAACTGCATTCTTGCTGACAGTATTTCCCTGTGTTTGCCAGTTGTCTGCTGGGTACCTGTCCACCATGGTGTCAGTGGTGCTCCACACCCACCTGGCAACAGATGAAAAACTCTTCCCTGAGCTGGCCCCTATGCTGGCTGCAGCCAGCCCAGCAGACATCCAGGCTTTGCCCCCCTTGCAAAACAACACCAATATGTAAGTAATGGGGTCAGCTTGTTAAAATACCTGGATAGTTTTAAAGGTTTCTGTTAGCAGGGAGACACCAACTAATCACTTTTCACATTTGTCGAACTTAGTCACACTTCTCTTTGTAGAGTTTCTCCATGTTTGCCTTCTTCTTTGTACTTGTGGCACAGCTAAAAACCCTTTCTGAAAATATTGGATTAAAGGGGCAGCATGTTTCCCTAATTTTCCTTAAACTACCTCTCACCTGTGTTCTTATTTTTCTAATTATTTTTCTTTTTCTTTGTGTCACTGCATTTAGCTACAATGCAACAATTTTCCTCTGGGATAATAAAGTATTTCTGATTCTGTTTTTATGCTTGATGTGTTGACACTGAATTCTTTATCTGACTTTGGCTTGTGTGAGTTGGAACCTATAGTATGGTCTTGACTGTGGCTCTAAAATACTAATAAGTTCCTTGTGCTGTATATTGATGAATCTATGGTGCTGTCTGTGGTGCTGAAGTTTCAGATGAATTGGTTATTGTATTTGTCTCTCAGTTTTGCGCTTATATTAGTCCTGTGTTGCACTAATAGTGTTTTGTAAACTGTATACTGCTGAAAATCAATTCTACTACATATTATAGTATCCTACATATCTTATAGAGTAATGTTATCTGTGGTAAATCTACAGTGGGATTTTCCTCCTTTTAAAAATGATTCATTTGTGTTTCTGCAGCTGAAACTTTAAAGTAAATCCAGTGACTCTCCTTAAGAAACATTTCAGGATAGACATGTGACCCTTACCAAAAGGTCCATGTTGTGTGTAACTCAGAAGTGGTGCAAGTAATGTGACAGAGAAAATTAACCTGAGCTCATGGTGTGCTGAGCTGCAACAGTTACATAAGTGAAGATGAAGTTTATGCAATGAAAACTGTCATGTGTTTCTAAAAAATATAGTAACCACAGAAAAATGCTAAATGTCTTTTATAGTTGGGCTCCCACTGGGCCACATTAATATCTAGAAAATGTATTTGTTTTAGTTTATTCCCCTTCCATTTCTTTGATTCAAGATCTTATGGATAGTAACTTTCAGTTTGAATGGTTTTGTGTTGGGCTTTTAGACACTTACTGATGCTTTTCTTTAGTTTCACCTGTATAGAGTTGTAATAAGCACCAATGTTTATTTCAGTTGTGCTCAATGATTCAGTCTATGTTTACATCTGAACACTCCTCTGGTGCCGGGCGTCTGTGAGAAGTGATGTCACTGTGTGGCAGAGTGCCAGAGACATGCATTATACATAGAAAGCAAAGGAAGCTTGTTCACTGATTAGATTTCAATCTAGAAGGAGCTTTTTTTCCATTTAAAGGAATCTTTTCACACTTTAGAAAATACACACAATCTTTCTTCAAGATCAATAAAAGAGAGTGCTATGAAATCTTAAAATCAGTAAATACGCAGCATGCCGTTAGATTAGCTAAATGTAAAGGCTGGTTAAGAGAAACACAAAAACAGCCTTCATGGATCATCCAATGGTGAATACTCAATAGAGTGCAACACATGAATCTTTTAGAATACAGTCAATAAATGTTGTTTTTTAAACATATTTGTATGATTATACTCAGTCAAGTTAAACTTCTATTTTGATGCATTTGAGTCCTGTTGCAGACACTATTTATAATAATCCTCTCATTGCAGAAAGTGAATTTATTTTACCCTGAGCAGCTTATTTGAAGATTTAACTTGTGCATGGTCTTTGGTTTGCTATGCTTTAATTGTTTAAATAAATCTTTCAATTAGCACATGTATAATTTTCAACTATACTAGGATATCATGTAAAAATAACTAATATTTTACTTTTATTTTCCTAGAAAGGAGACCATTAACAGATACCTGGGCAGCATGAGCTTGGAACAGCGGGAGGCATTTGGATTGTGGTACAGCAAAGTTCTGTCCCCCTTCAACATCACCAAAGGTCACCAGTCGCTCATCAGAGACACTGGAAACCTGATCGCTTACCTGCCTTTCCAGAGCTTCCAACACCTCTCCGCTGCTCAGGTAACATTCTTCTGAGCTCTGACACCTGGCTGCGAAACCCAAGAAGCCAGTACACAGTTTGATTAGGCCCAGTAAAGCCACCCGTCAAATACTGGTTAAAAGAAAAGCACAGACGCTTCATTCTCTTTCACCACCAGAGTGTGTCATACTACTTAGCTTTTGTTTAGTAGGTAAAGATAAGAACACATGAATTAAGAATGCCTCTCCCCACCCAGCTGTTATAGCTGAGTTGGGGAATATATAGGTGGTTCTTTCTTATATAAGCTGAATCACTTTGAAATCTGTTCAGTAGACATGAAGCTACATCCACTACCCTTAGCACTAAATTAAGATAAAAAAGCTCAAACTTACTGCAATGTAAGCAACCGTTTACCCAGCCATTTAGAAATATTTCCTCAAGTATTGTAATGGAATCATGATATTGCAAGGTGTCAACTTAGTGGGATAACTACTATCAGCATTTTTAATTGAAGTCAATTAATAAATAACATTTTCTTCTGTTCTCACATTTATCTGCAGCTGTTAGACGGTCTAGACATATTGCAGAGAAACGTCCTTACACCTCTTAAGCAGGAGTTTGTGGCCAACACCATCATCGGCACCTACAGGAACCTGACAGCTCAGGACTTTATCAGGTTAGGATTGACCCCACGTCACTTCTGTGCATCTTTACTATTGTTTTAGATATTAACTTTTCAGAAGTAACCTCAGATAAAATCAAGCACAGTATGTGCAATGTAAAAATGAAAGGGACTGTTTATATCTGTATGGGCATGTGCAAATGAATGCATTGATCACACAACTGATTGTTAGAGAAGAAATTTAGTTTTTTATAAGGTGTGTTTCAGGTGTTTTAAAAACCACTTTTATCATTTTAGGCTGGGAAATCTCTCATGCTTGGCAGACCCAGAGGACTTGCTTGTGTACACAAACACAGAGGCCTTCAGGGTCATCCAGGGCAGCATTATGAACTGTACCGTCAAAGGACTCAGTCTGCCTAGCCAGCTGGTAGGAAAGGAAATAGATTTTATGTTTTGTCTGTTTTTGAAACACATGCTGTGTTTCTCAGTGAGCTCTGAACCCTGTTTCCAGGTTTCCAAGGTGTTACTAAACAGCTCAGAGTTGCAGGTCCCGTCCTCACTTAGTGCTGATCGACTGGCAGAGCTTGCCCCCTTCCTGCCCTCATTGGGCATCATTTTCCTGCAGAATCTCACAGCATCACAGCTGCTCGCCGCCCTCCCTGCCATCAGCTCTGTCTCATTCACCCCAACACAGGTAGCGCGATCTATTCAACCTGTTCTGCTGATCCACTTTAATTTAACAAACAAATTGCATCATTTAAGGTCTGGCATTAAAAACCAAAGGCTTAGGTAAGCGGTTTCATTATAGAAGCCTTGTTGTAGATGGTTGTCCTTCCTAGCAGCTGTTAGGGCTTGTGTACTTAAGGAACAGGTGACAAGCTGTCTCTTTTTTTTTTTGGCTGTCTGACCCCTGGTTAAGTGGTTCATTAGTCAAAGGCCCAAGCTTTAGACCTCCTCAATCATCTGAACTGATGTATTTCATTACAGCCTCACAGCTGTTGTGTCTTGGTTTTATATTTCATAAGGAATCTTGAAAATAATGAATTTTCTTCAACCCTAAAAAGAGTTTGAGCCGTTGTGGCAGAATGTGTTCATTCCCACAGAGAGTGAATTTTGAAAGAATGATGAATACAGGACTTAAAACTTACTTTTAATACTTACTTTTTAACTTACGTTTTATTCCGTGCGTTTCTTAGGCCTCCATAATTGTGGACAAGCTGTCTTCATCAAGCACAGTGAGTTTCTGTGTAATCGTAAAAGAATCCAGGTTTAATTCAGTGTAGAGATGTTTTCTGCATTTTGTGGCTTGACACTTACATTTTTCTCCATTGTTACCAGATGATCCCTGGTCAGGTGGAGGCACTCGGCTCCCTCATTGTAGGAGTGAAGACAGAGACTTTGTTGACCTTCCCCTCTGACAGACTGCTGTCATCCTTGAGGGCTTTGACCAAACACACACAAGTCCTCTGCAAACCACTACCGAACAAACAGGGCCTCTGTCCGCCTGAAGCAAATGCCATCACCACCAAACTTTGGGTACAACAGACACACAAAATCACCTAGTCATTTCTATGACAAGAGTAAAATACAAAATAGAACTGTGTTATCAGCAAAGAATGTCTTATCACAGTAATAATTTCACCTACATCAAACACCTACATCTATAGAAATTAGCTGCAACTTTGCTCACCATGTTGTGGGTCCTGTTTGTGACTAGGGCTTTCCAGAAGTTGTCAACTGGCTGAACGATGTGGAGCCTTTGGGAGACTGCACGCCCCTGCTCAGTGTCCTGCCCAGGACTCGTCTGCTTGTAAACAAACTCTCCAATACAACCACAAAACACTGGAACACACAGCAGGTAGTTCACAGCCCATCTTGTTGTAAGTTCCATCTCAGTAGCAGTTTTTGTACATATTTAGAGGTGAGCTGAATAGTTACTTCTGCTGGGGAAAGCTTTTTTTCTGGAGCACATAAAAGAGGGTTAAAAGGAGAAAAGTATCCAGTATTTCATTAGGAAGTCTGAGGGACTAGAGTAGCATCATTTGAACATTTAATAACTGAGCTTTATGTTTTGACGTGTTTTGTGCTTCCTCTGTGTCTTCAGACATTGTGTATGACAACATCTTGATTGGCTGCTAAATTATTAAAAATCAAAAGCAAAGATCACTGACTCTGTGAACAAAAACAGTCTCGATATCAGATTACTCTCGTCTCATCATGGAAACCAGGAAATAAAAGAGATCTGACAGCCTGCTTGCTACACCCATTTATAACACATCGTTTTTTCCTTTTTTCTCCCCAGGCTAAAGCAATTTTTAGTGAGCTGGGTGATACTAATCCAAATCTGATCAAACAAGATTTTCTGTGAGTATGGTAATGTCTGTGAAAACGTGTTTCTTTTAGTTTAAGTGTGCGAGTCTTATTTAACCCTTTGCTTTTTTTTACAACTTAAAAAATGCAGTTTTAGAATACCAACATAACTTTAATTGTTTTTTCTTTTTTAGGAATGCAGCCATAATTTAATTAAAAAATGAATAGCAGATGTACATCATCTCCATCACATTTACTTTTATAAGTTAGCAATAATTCGGAATGACTGGAAGTTTTTTTCAATGAAAGTGGTACTTTTTGTGAGATGTTATTGCTCTTAAGAACTCAATTAGGTCCAAGATTCATATGAATGGATTGCATGAATCATGTTTATCTTAAACTCATATAACTGAGGTAAGGTTGTCTTCATTATTTGTGTTTATTGCTTTGCTTTGAACAAACACGGAAACATGGGTTTGAAATATGTATTTCATTGAACACCTTGCCAGAGATGATTACACTCTATGGCAGTGGTTCCCAACCTTTTTTCCTTGAGGACCCCCTTCAGGCAAATACCAAAAAGCTGTGGACCCCCTTTCCCACACTGTGCTGAAACACTGTTTGGTTTCATGCTTTCAAAAGTGAGATTCTCACCATAAATAATGTTTTCTGGCTGAGTCCTGTCCTTCGATAAAGCCTAAATTAAATTAACCACTTTGGCAACCACTGCTCTATGGAAGATGCTGCAGATCTAAAATACACAACAATACATGTGCAAACACACACACACACACACACACATATATATATATATATATATATATATATATATATATATATATATATATATATATATATATATATATATATATATATATATATATATATATTCCCCTTTTTTTCTTTAATGACTTTAAAATTTAGTCTGAAGGACCTCCTCAAGGATTGGCTGTGTTGATCTTTTACACTGTAATATTTCCATGTTGCAGATCATGCCTTCACTCATTTCTCTGTGTAACTAGGAGTTTGGGAACATTGGGTCAAGGTGTGAGCTGCACAGTCCTAAAGGAACATTTTCAGGCATATCCTTCGCCTTCATCAGTGAGAGGGATCCTGGCCTTTTTCAGGAAGCAGCCTGGTCTACTTCACACCTCACTGGTAATCTTTACTCTTTAACTGCTCACATGTTAGAAATCTAAATTATTGCTCTTTTTTTTATAATGCATGACATATAACTATTGTCATGTCTTCTGTATTTTTCTGGTTAGAAAAAGTGTGTGATTGAGGAATTGTATCAGTTCAAGTTCTTCTCAGAGCTGCTTGAGGACCTTGGAGCTGAAATTGCTCTGTCCATGCCGTAAGTCAAAAGCTGGCATTTGCACTTTCAAAAAGTGGAGAGAGGAAATTCTTATATTCACATCATATTTGATCTATAAAATAATCAAAAGATATCTCTGATGAATGTTTGTTGCCTCAAATATGAAAATGGACAGAACCAAATAATTCAGCCCTTGTCTCATTGTTCAGTTTTTTTGTCTGGCCAGATTTTAACTGCAGTTAGGAATTTGGGTTAATTAACTTTGCAAAAAAAATATATTTTTTTTTTCTTTTTTTTTTTTGTCCTTTCACTCAGGGTGAGCATTATTAAGAAGTTTCCTGTAGATATGATGGAAACGCTGAGGAAGATGATTCTTGAAAACCCTCATCACTTTCTCATGCTGTCTAGAATAAAGCAGGAGCTGCTGGTGGACAAAATGGTTCAAAGGATGGCAAGTAGATCATATTACTCCTTTGTCTCCTTTTTCAAAATTAGAAAGTGAGATGATTAAAATCTGTATTTATGTTAAGACCAGTCATAAAGTAAATAAATAAAAAAAAATCCTGAGGTCTTGTTGAAATGTCTCTTTAATGCTTTGGTTAAAATATCACATAGGTACACTATCACAAGACCCTTCTCAATCCTTTTTAAACAGCACTGTTCAAAGTAGCTGGTTTAAAGGATTGTATTGGCTGAAGGATATAAAGTACATTTTCTGCTAGTATGCTAACAAGCCAACTTTGCTATTGCTAAGCTACAATATTTCTCAAATTCTTACCATTTCTTTATCTGCAGTTTGGTTGTGGAGAGTGGGTACTGATTCCTTTTTTTAGGAAGTCTCATCGTAAGCCATGTGTTGAACTGGCCCAAGCCTACTGGATGCTCTTATACCTTGTGAATCTGGGAGTCAGTGAAGTGATGGTTGCTCTGCAGCTAACAACAGGGAATGTCAGATCACAGAGCCCTGAAATGTGTGGGATGTGCTATGTTGGAGTTTTTCTTTATTTATTTTTATTTTTTTTAACGTTTATAGTCACTTCACATTTCCAAATGTATGTAGTCAAGTACAAAAAAGGTATTCATGTTGGGCCTCTCTCCTCCATTTTATAGTATATCCCTTCAAAATGTCATTAGCGCTTCTCTAAAGTTTCAATTATGAATTGCTAGCTAATGTGAACCATGCATCACAAACTTAGGATCAAGAACTGTTGATCCTAAGTTTTTCCATAAAAACTGGAAGGTTTTCTCAAACTATGTAGATATTCATCAGTTCTATTGTTAAAATTAACAGAAATTTTGGTATAGCAGTGGGGCGGTGACTCTATTCATCAAAATATATGTTGCGTTTATTGTAACTCAGATTATTGTAACTCAGACTCAGATGTTTTGTTCTTACAGCTGTACTGTCAGAGTTGTACTTGATCTATATATTTATTTTGTGTTCTGTGTTATTGACACACTTTCTGCAGGGCATGTACACAGGGGTGTTTACTGAGGAGGAGTTTCGTTCACTGGGCATTATGGCACCGTTTGTGGTGGATGAAGTTTTTATTCAGGTGGACCGCCGCTTCTTCACTGAAAATCTGGATTTCCTCAAGGGGCTCTGTTACAGCAGCAGCAAGATGGACATTGTGGCTGGTATCCTACAGGAGCCTGCAGTTTTTGGGTAAAGTCACAATCAACATAACACTCTAACTGTTATGGGCAAGAAAATGTGCTGTATTTTAAATTTACATTTTTTTTTTAACCAAGAATTTTCAGAGAAGGCTGTATTGTCATACTTGTGTCATTATAATCAGTCTGGAATATTTAGATTATGTACAGAAAATCTAAAACTAATAAACTAAGGCTGTCAAATACAATGTGTGTGTGATGGCTGTAATTAATTTATGTAATTGGGTTAATATTTTTAACGGAAGCGCCGCTTGACAAGCCCCAGGCATCAGTAATTTCTCTGCTATGATGGAGGGAATCAAGGTGTTTAGAAGCAAGATGGAAAAAGATGAATGGATTTGAGTAAGCTTACTTTTGCTAGTGCGTCCGAAAACAATACTTTTTGGTAGATATGTGCCAGTGTGAACCACGAACTGCTAGTTTCCTCTTTCTTAGCTGAAAGATGACATCACATATACACAGTCACATACATAGATTATATACTAAAGAACAAAACGAATTAAAGCAGATTATTCCACAGTGTCCCAACATCATTTATGTATCCAAATTACGTGCAAAAAAACAAACAAAAAAAAAAAAATTTGTACAAGTGTACAACTGCTGAGTAAACTAGAAGATGTTTAGAAAGTATGATAAGTTGTTCATATGTTTGCTCGCAGCCCAGTTAAGAACTGGAACCAGACAACACTCATGCAGGTGGGCCGGTTCCTTTTCTTCCTTCCTATCAACACACTGCAGGAGATTTCAATGGTGAGTTTACTGCTGCTTTGCTTTGCATTGTTTGTTTTGCCATTTACTTTTTAAATGCCAACTTCCCCAGAAATTTGATAGTTTGATAATCTTATAATGAAAATGTGAACATTGTTCTTGTGACAGATTCTTTCACTACATTGACAAATCCATAGTGGGGTTTTGTGATTGGAATTTGATCCTGGCCGAGTTAGACCAACAAAGGCAGTAAAAAAATCCCTAAGGTGTCAGTTCTCTCTGTGTCAGGATCAGGTGGTGAGGTTCCTGTTCTTTTGTGAGCCATGCGCATAACAGGTTTTTTATGTGTGTGCTTCCACAGGCACTGCTGACTGTGGGGCATGTAGAAAAGCTGTTCATGAAGCACCATCAGTGGGAACGTGGCGACATGGGGATCTTCTGTTCAGACAGTAAAGAGAAAAAGACACTATTTGAAAAGCAGCAATTTGTTCTGCAGTTTTTCCTGGGCTTCCTCAAAATGAATCCTGTATCATGTGAGCATCTCTTTGGTTTTTGTAGTGTCTGAGATAACTGCATTCATCTCAAAAAGCAATACGCCAATTTAATAAGCAACCATCAAATAATGGCTGTTTTGTGGGCATTAAATAAATGTTGATATTAGTGTCTTATGTTTGACCTTAATGTATTTAGCAAACAACATGGTAAACAGACTACTAACACATTTTTTAACAGTCCAAATAATTTAATATAAAGCATAACAAGTTGAAGTTGTGCAGAACTATTTCATGTACTTACTGATGTCTCATGTTATAGGCAACCAACAGATGTCCAGTGTCAAACTATTCCTTTTATGTTTTTTATGGCAATCATATCATCACTTCATAAATAAACTATATAGTTAACACAAAAAGATAAGGGAAGTACTTCTTAATTCACAGTTAAAGCTTTTTATTTCATATGCTATAAATAAAATTCTACATTGTATGTTATTTAGTCATATACTGCCTGCCATAGGCCAAATCTGGCTCTCCTCTCTATTGTGTAAATGCATCTGAATCTACTTATATGTCACAAATGTGCATAAATCCCTTCAAATAAGAGGTAAAATCCTGTATTTGTGTCTCAAACACAAACAGGTGGCAGTCATGTAGCATGCTGATTATCGTATACACAAATCTGAACAATAAATACAGCTTGTGACTTTTTATTAAGCATAAAAATTTCAATAAATACCATTTATGTTACTATGATAATTGCGTATTTGATGTAACATTTAAACTAATTTTATTTGTTTTTTATTATAATTAAACTGAAAAAAGTTGTGACAAGATTTGTGTGAATGTAAAACTTTGTTGTCCCCACCATTCAACATCAGTGAAACTCTGTCTCATGATTAAAGATAGCTTTGTGTTGTAGCATCTCCCGATCACTCATCAGTGTTTGCGTCTTCTCTCAGCAACTCCAGTGGTTCCCACCTGTGAGATTCTGCAGACAACTGCTCCTTCTGTCTGGACCTCCAACAGTTTGACCAGCATGCCTTCATCTGCCTTCTCCAACTGTCTGGAGCTGATGGGCGCAGACCCATTCCTTGCATCCTACCAACGCATTGAAGTGCTAAAGAGAGTCAAAAAGGTTAGACATATTTGTACCATAGTGAAGTCCATTAAACCATCTCTCACATGTGTTCAGGTTGAGGCCTCAGGTCAAGTTTTAATATCATATATCTGCTCTTTCTTTTGCTGGGTGACATTTAAATCATGTGGATGAATGAAGATATATGGCCCCGTTGCCTCATTTTCCCAGCCTGTGATCACTCAGCTGGGTGAAATAGCGACAGAGCTCTCACCAGAGGAGCTGAGTATCCTCCGACTGACAGAGCGGAGGAGCATCGGTGCTATGGGAGCTGTCAGTGCCTGGAACAGCCGACAGGTAGAGTGTCTGGCCACAGAAGTTGAACTGAACACATTTATTACTGCACGGGTTTGTTCAAAGCTACATTCAAACCAGAATGTGACATATTTTTCCCCATTTCTTCTCTAATATTAGAAGAAAAAAAATAAATTGCAAAAATAAAGCATAATAGAATAAAAAACAAGTCTTTAGATATGATTTAAAATACTATAAACAACAGATTATATTGCAATGCTGCTCTAAAGAACAAGTCAGCATCAAACTATCACTCTTGTCCTCCTAGCTGGGCGCCCTGTTTACCACTGTATTAAACTCCACCAAGCAGAGCCCGAGCCAGCTGGACTCCAGCATACTGGTCGCACTGGGATACATTGTATGCGGAGCTAAAACCACAGAAATTAGGTCCTTCAATAATGTAGAGTTTAGGTAAGCAAAGTGACCACAGACTCTATCAAAACAACCTATTTTCCAGCCCAGCGTAGTTACATTTACTTTCTTCTTGCTGTGCTGTGTCTCCCTCTAATGGCTGCAGTAAGGCAGTTCTCTGGCTGGGTCAGCTGAGGTTGTCCTGCTCAGAGGAGCAGCTGCTGGCTCTTGTTGGGCTGCTCACCCACAGCCTTGCTTTTGGACCGATGAGTTCGTGGGGGACTGATGTGTTCATTGAGATTGGAGTCCTGGCAGGTATTGTGTATTCATTATCCTCAGTCTGCTATTTTTACTGCTACCTTGTGGACTAATAATAATAATGCGACTGATTGTTCGACTGTCAGTACGACAGTTTGTTTTCTTGACATCCTCTAAATATAGTCTGTTGGTAGATCAAAGTATTTATGATTCAAGTGCTTATTGGTTTGCTTCAATCCAGAATATTCTGCTTGTTTCACAGCTGGTCTCCCAGATATAGTTATGTCAGCTTTGGTGAAAGAACAAATTGAGGGAATCACACCTATGGCGATCTCAATGATAACACCTGAAAAGTTTGCTGTAGGTAAACATTAAGTTAAAGCAACAACACATTCTAATTGTCTAATTTTGCTTATTTGTGCTATTGTATTTGCATTTGTTTTAGCAAGCCTTCATCATGTCTTAAATCTGCCTCTCTGTTCCTCTGTTTTCCTATCTGCTTTTTTCTTTTTCTCCAGGTGGCATTTGATCAGAGACAGATCAGCATGTTCTCCTATGAGCAGGCTGTTGCAGTAACTGGGGGACAGCTCTCTGCTCTGACAGATCTTCAAAAGCAAGCGTTAGCTATGGTGCTGACTCCATGGGAGGACAGACCTGTAGACTTCAGAGGTAAAAACAAACAAACAAAAACAAAAAAACAACAGAAACCTTTGAAATTGAAGTCTCTCATTACAGTAAAGGTTCTTTGTTCGTAGTTACCCACTGACTATAAACTATAAACTCCCTTAAAAGACTAAGCTGGGCTGTGTCGCTGTTCTATTCTGATCCAAACAAACCAGAATGTGTGAGAAAGTAATAATTTGGAAGTCAGCATAAAGTTAAAATAAAGTACTGGACGCTTGTTGTAAAGGGAAAGAAACCAGAAGTACACTGACAGTCATCACATTATGTACAATTAAATGAACATAAGGAAAATAAAGAAAAGGCCAGTTGCCTTTATATATATATATATATATATATATATATATATATATATATATATATATATATATACATACATACATATATGTAGCTCTTGCAGGTTTTTTCTTTATTGTTATTTTTGTGATGATATACAAAGAATGATATATTTTGCATTTGTACTGGTTTCACTGTGTTCCTGCAGGGAGGTCACTGGGGCTGGCGTTGGGCCACAGTCCTCTGTGTCTCACTTTGGGACTGCTGATGCTGCTGACTGTCATGTTCTGCCCCAACACATGACCCCAATCACCCCAGCTGGATCAGGATGTCTCCTCATTCACATTACCACAAAAAAAAAAAAGATGATTCATCTGTGCAAGACCATGACTCTCTGAAATAAGTAACACCTCTGGATTTTGTATCACTTGAGATTATAATCACTTTGACATCCACTGTTGACAGCCAATGAACTGAATGAAGCTGAATCAAACATAGAGGAGAAATATATAGATATAGAATAAATATATTTAAACAGTAGATATTTCTAGTAAACATTTATTTTCATTATATTTGCATATGTATTTATTTTTTTTATGAAACCCCATTCCTCCCTGCTGTTCCAGTTTATCCCTCTCAGAAGGGTAAAGCCATACATAGAAAATTAAACTAAATGTTAAAGTTTATTTATGATTATAATAAAGTCCTTAAAGCAAGCTGCAAACCTAGAGTGTTATATATTTTTGTGATATTGTAATTTTGTCAAAGTGGTGTATGCAAAATATTATAGGTTATCTCAGTGGAAACAATTGCTTGTAAAGACTGATTGTGTCGGCACTGACTAACTTCTGTTTATTGTTGCTGTGAGTTTTCTATTGTTGTGCACAATTTAAATTGTGATTAGTATGGACCAAAATAATTAAACAAATCTGTCTCTGACTGACTTTGTTTATTTTCTTAATGAATTTATTAGTTTGTTTATATATATATATATATATATATATATATATATATATATATATATATATACGCACACACACACACACACATACACAGACTTGGGTCAGATTACCGGGAAAATAGTTTTGTCACTGAACATTTTTATGATGAGTATTTCTCTGAATTATTTAGAATTAATTAATTTGCCAAAGTTGAAAACACTATTCCTGTAAATTCACAAAATTTCTCTTACTGCCTACTACATGTGTAATGTTTCTTTTATATGAGCTTTTGTTGTTGATGCTTTAATCAATAGGTCATCAAAGGAGGACCTCCTCTCAAGAAGAGCACTCTCACTTCTCATGTTCATCTACATTTTTTTAAAAGTTGAAGTTAATAACCATCCATTATGCATAGACCAATATCAAGGAGTAGCAAACACTAATTTTGAATCTAGTGTTAGTTCCATGTAATTTCTTCCATGTCTCTGTATCGTTCTGCTTGACGTAATCCAGGGAAACGGGGACGTTAGATAAACGTGGAGTGACGCCTAGAAGGTGGGCGCAGCTTCTGAACGTGACCAACGGGTTGCTGCACTGACTACACTGAAAGCCTGTCAAACACAACCAACACAGCCAACATGGCGGACTGGGGTGAGAAACTAAGTTAGGAAGGATAGACATCTACATCATCTGCTTGTCGCTGAGTTTGTTTAAAGATATCAACACTCCACTATTGTTGAACTGAATCATTAGATTTGGATTGCCCTAACCAATTTCATGTTGTTCTTTTTACAGACGCTGACAACTTCGAGCCGGATGAGCCGATTAAAAAGGCGGTAGCGCAGGACAAATGGGAAGGCGAGGACGAAGAAGAAGATGTTAAGGTAAATCGTCATGTGTTACACTTTAGATATATATAGTTGTTAGTTTGTCACGCTTGTCGCGTTATTTATAAGCTGTTAGGTCTTGAATGCCGTGCTAACGCTGGGTCGAAAGATCATAGGCACGACTGTGCTGCCACGGTTCTTCTCAGCCTGTCAATCCAAACCTGCGAGCCCGGGTTAGCTTTATGCTAGTTGATGGCTAACTCATGTGCCTCCACCAAACAGCCTGTCAGCTAACCTTTGGCTACAGTTCTTCGGTCGTTATTCGTTTAACGTTATATTGCCTGCTGACGGTCATGGATCAAAATGACCATATTGTTTGTTTATTTTTTCTTTCAGCGCGGAAGTTTATCTTTAGAAACGTAATTCTTGAATGATCGGATAGGATTTTTCTAGCCTAGCTGTAAGCTAACATCTTACCGGGCCAATTATCCAGCAAGCTCGCTCACTCTCAAATCTGCTTGCTGTTGAAAGTGAGCTTTAATGCTAAACCTCGGTTTTAGCGTCGTCAACTGCAGTGGTATCAGATCGCGTGACCAAGCTATATCGGTATTTTATTTTATTTTCATGTTTTTTTTTTATGTTTAATGATGATAAAGAGTTCT
Source organism: Melanotaenia boesemani (assembly GCF_017639745.1). Taxonomy (NCBI): domain Eukaryota; kingdom Metazoa; phylum Chordata; class Actinopteri; order Atheriniformes; family Melanotaeniidae; genus Melanotaenia; species Melanotaenia boesemani. The sequence goes on along the minus strand of NC_055682.1, from coordinate 18,610,317 downwards.
TTATTTTAGACTTAAATTCTCACAATTCGATTCATATTCGGCATGCGGCTGTGTTAGCTTGCTAACCAACTTTAGCTTCAATGAGATGAAACTATCTGGGTTGATGACTCAACTCAGCTAAGAACTAGGCCTAGAACTTTCCGATTTTACGACGGCTGTGTGACCGTAGGACACTGCTACTCAGTTGACGCTGTAATACAGGTGGCCCCCTCAGTGAACGTTGACACGGTTTCTGTCCAGAAACCTCAAATAGGTGGCCGGTGGAAAGTACTAGCGGAGGCCTCTTCCATTTAGTTTTCTGTCCCATATGGTGTGGGATGCCGGTAGCTTCGTATCGTGCGGTCTTGTTTGAAAGTAGAAATAAGTTGTATCAAGTTTCTTCTCAAAGTCTCTTTAAAACGTTTTCTTGTTAGGACGTATTTTTCTGACTGAGAAATCTAAAAACAAAGAAGCAGGGGTAGTTATTATTATTATTATTATTATTATTATTATCATCATCATCATCATCGTTGTTGTTATTGTTGTAAATTAAATGTAAGATTATCAAATCAAGCAACTGAGTTGGGACTGCCTGGTGGACTTGACACATTATGTCCCTGTGACAAATTGGGGAATAACACAATTGACAAATTGTTTTATTTTGTGTCCCAAGTGGTGGTAGTTATGATTGAATTTCTTGCAAGCATAAATGCAACTGTGTTCTTGTATAAGTTGTAAGGTGATGTTGGCCATTGTCAGTGTGTGGATGGTCTTAAGCTCACTAAGCATTAAATATTTAAAACATAGATGTAATTTAGAGTCTGAACATTTGATGTTGACCCGGGCAGGTCTGTAACTTTAGTGCACAAGTTATTTGAAGTCCTACGGAAACACCTATTTAATCAGTTAAATGTCAGAATATCTATCTAACTATTATGATCTTTTGCCCATTACCCCTCAGTAGAAACAACATATTTGATCATGATTAATAGAGGTCTTTCTGTTTGTTTTAAATTTCATTCTTACATTTAACTTTTAACAGAATGGCAACTGTTGCTCATTTATTTATTTAATGTGCAGGATAATTGGGATGATGAGGATGAAGAAGAGGAGAAAAAATCAGAGGGGAAAAAAACAGGTTTGTATTTTATTGCCACCTGGTTATAAAAACAGGCAGTATTCTACCTTAATTGTTGTCTTTCTGTTGTAGTTTAAATGTTAAAATATTATGTTATTTCCATATTCAGAGACAAAGGTGTCTGAAAAGAAAAAACTGAGTGAAAAGATCAAAGAGAAAGAAAACCGATTAAAGAAAAAACAACAGGAGCTTCAGGAGAAGGAGTTGGAAGATGAAGTGAGTGTGTGTTTGGCTTCATCTGTTTTTTTCATGAATACATCTATTTATTTACAATAATTAATTCTGGCATCTGATATTGCAGGAGGTACAGCTCACACCTGAGGAACAACTTGCAGAGAAGTTAAGAGTGAAGAAATTACAGGAGGATGCAGACTTGGAGCTTGCAAAAGATGCTTTTGGTAAGAAAGGATCAATTTTAACTCTAAGCGTAAGCAGTGTTTTGACAGTCTGTTTCTTTTTAGCCATATCAAACCTGTCTTGGCAATTCAGGAGTTTGTTTCCAGTATACTTGCTAGTACATAGTCCAATATTTTAATGAGCTAATGTAATTTGTTGCCAATCTTAAAAGCAAAAGCTGTGTTATTGGTAAACAGCAGGAAACTATATAAGATGACACTTTGTATCTTTGACTTTCTGCATCCTTAGAAAACATATTTTTTTGTTTTTCTAGGTGTCAGCAGCACTTCAAACAGTGTTGCTGGGATTGATGCCATGTGTCCATCTTCCAAAGAAGAATTCACAGAGTTTGAAAAATTGCTGAAAGAAAAGATAACTCAGTTTGAAAAATCTGTGCATTATTCAAGTTTCTTGGAATCATTGTTTCGAGAACTTTGTATTTCATGTGAGAAAAAACATTTTCCAAACTTTATGCATGATATTTCACTTAAAATGAGTGAGCATACTTTTGAATTGTAACCAAAGTAACTAATAACTGTATTCATCCTCTTACAGTGGAAGTAGAGGACTTGAAGAAAATCAGTAATTCCCTGTCAGTTCTACTTAGTGAAAAACAGAAACAAGAAAAAGTGAGTATATATGCGCATCTTGTCATAGATGAATGTGTAATTTTACATACAGTAGGGGGTGCTCTTAAACCTAATCCACTGCTAAAATGAGTTATTGTTTGGTAGTATTGGGGCTCAGTTTGACTGTTCAGATTAGTTAGATGCCAGTTATTCAGCTGGTTTGTTATGTATTTTACCCACAGAATGTCTGGATGTGTGATCACATTTGATTGAATTTGAAGTCATTTGTATTTCCCTTTACAGCAAAACAAAGGAAAGAAGAAGAAGAAAGGGGTCTTAGCTGGAGGTGGTTTAAAAGCAAAGCTGAAAGACGACCTCGACTATGCAGAGTTTGATGGTGGTTATGCCCAAGACTATGAGGACTTCATGTGACACTGGCTCTCTTTACTGCTCTCTCCCCCTCCCAGTCCTCAGAAGTACAACTGTACCTTCTCATGCTGTCCAGTGCCATCCTGGAAAATCTGAACTATGTGTTGCCCCCTTCATTTTGCTTCAGTGACCAGAGGGACTATACCAGGGAGCATCAAGCCTCCTCACACCTAATGTTATTGCATATGGAATTGCCTTTTCTGTCTAATTCAGCCTCGACTCTAACACACAATCACGTGGAATCTGCTGTGTGACCCAGCTTCAAAGGAGAAGACATTGTAACTGCTGTTGTCTGAATTTGCAGGGCTCCTTTTTTTATTAAATGTTGCTCCTGTCAAAAAGGCAGATACAGTATTGCAGTTATACGTGTAGTGACATAGAAACAAGATTCTATGCAAATTCTTAAACCAGAATGTCATGTATATATTAAAGGTCACACTTACCTGTAGATAGTTTTCTTACAGGAAGTGTATATAGTATGTCTAACTTTGGTTGCCAAATGCAGAACAATTATTCAGTACACTATTCATCTGTCTCTGGAAAAGTTGCATTGTGAGTAATTTGAGACAGCCGTAACATGTAAGTAATTTTACAGAGAGCACATGACATTCACTGTAAGATAAAAAGGGATAGAAGAGTTTAATAAAATGTGATTTTAAAACCTCAGCCATTCTCTTGATACATCTCTGGAATATCCTTGAAAATATGGAGCAAAGTATACGTAGGTATCTTTTGTGCATGACGAATATGAACTAAATTGATTTCTACTAATGCAGAAAAAGTATAGATCAGGCAAGTGGACTAACTTGCTACAACTGGTCTCCTAATTGTTGCTTCTGCAGGCTTGTATCAAGTGTGATGAGGAGCGGGGGCTTATGGCTTCACGCCGCCATGTCTTCATATGGGCTACAGTCAGTTGAAAGGGGCTTATTTATCCTTTTCTTTTCTAGCTATTGACCAGTTTCAATGTTACTTGGACAATTGGATACATAAAATGTTGAAGATACAGCTGTTTTTTTAAGTATCTAATTTAATAAATCACTGGTCAGAAGGAAAAGTTGTTTTGGTCCTTATTTTTCATCAATGAAATAAACTTGAAAGCGAAAGTTCAACTCTGTAAGCCCTGTGAAATAAATACTCTATTTACAATTTCAAGTAAATGTTTACTAGACTAAATTTGAAAATGTAAAGTTTGCTATTATAGTTTACATAGTTTGCTTATACAGTATTCAGAAAGAAAAGAAAAAAGGCATAAAACATTGAGCAAAAGCATTACAACAAAACTCCACCCTATCTCATCTTCTAGGTACAATTTAGATCAGGATATATTTGGGCACTGATAAAGTTTTACTTTTACAGCTGTGTTCCTGTCCTCACCTATGATCACGAGCTGTGGGTGGTGACACAAAGCACAAGATTGTAAATAAGTGGCCAAAATCAGATTCCTCTACAGGATGGCCGAGCTCTCCCTTAGAGGGTGGGTGAAGAGCTTGGTCGTCCGGGAGGGGCTTAGAGTAGAGCTGCTGCTGCTCTGCATCAAGAGGAGCCACATGAGGTGGCTCGGGCACCTGATTAGGATGCCTTTGAGAAATGGATGGAACTGTTCAATAAAACAGTGAAGTTTGTCATTCAGTCAGTATGGCAGGTTCAGCTTTATGATTCATATATAAATTAACTAGTAAGGAGTATCATGATATCCTGATATTTAGTTATTATTTGGGTCAATGAGATAAACTGACTGTCATCAATAACCAAGTTAATCACTGATCTCAATCCATTAAAAATTGGTTCGGGCAAAAATGTTCAATGAAAATTTAAGGCAATGCTTGTAAGTGATTTCTTCAAGCAGCCCTTGCCTGTAAAGTATTCTTGACAATTTATTAAAAATGCACATTTTATTTACCTTTATGCAAATTTGTCAAATTTCAAATGGGTCCCTGAAAAAAAAAAGTTATTTATAATTAAAAAACATAACCCCTGGGACCTTACTCCATTTTGGATGTTTATACACGCATATAAAAGCATAGAGTCTGCACTTTAAGTCCATATTAACTATATAACTGAAGCTTGAATAAGTTTTGGTAAAGAGTTTATGAAGCAAAAACTGTCAGTGTCCAATTATTTCCAGAGCTAATTGTAGGTGTTGGTCACCATGTAGAGCCTCGATCTTAGCTGTTGTTTAGCTTCTGCCCCGTCCATGACTTCTTACAGGATTTCTGGTGCTACGTTTACGGCTGCTACTGGGTGAGTTGGCCCTCTGCCGGTGTTTGGTTTTTCTGCTCTCTCCTCTTACAACACTTGTAACTGTCTGACTTTGAGAACTCTGCAGGGCTTGGAAGACGCTCTGGCGTGTCACCTCACGGTCTCCACAAGTAAACGTCAGTGCTACGCCTTCGTTGGTCTTCATGACCCGAGATGTGCCATCTGAGGTACCATCAAAGCAGCGTCCAAGTGCAATCTCTTTGGCTGTGCGGGGATCCTGGTCTGTCACTGTATAGATTCCATAATTGTGACCAAGAGGATCGAGAGGGGCCAGCATGGTGAACTCATTGGTGTCATTGTTGACGGCTAAAGGCAGGTGGTTGACCAGATACTCCTGAAGGATTGCATTCACATAGTCTCTCTTACAGCTTCCTTGTGGTATCACTTTCACTAGGGTACGATCTACACGGTCTTGATCATACAGCATCCCGCTGCACTTGAATTCCAAGCACACAGCTGAAACATTTGAGTGGTCCATGTCACGGATACTGCGAGTGTCTCTGAGACCATACAGCTGACCTACTGTCTTGGGATGGGTGCCACCCATGTTGCGGGACCGCACATTAATCTCATGTGGGCTGTTGATTTTGATTTTGATGTAGCATGCCCTGTATTCCATGGGTTTAGGCCACCAACTCAGGTAATCCTCTGTCCAGCTCATTGGGTCATCTTCATTGAAAGGCACAGTATTGTAATCATAACGGTCTCCTTCCACCCTTGAGAAACGGAAGTGTGCTGCACTGAAAGGGGCCTCTTCACATTCTTTCAAGTTCTCAAATGCATACACCGGTCCGTTGGCTTCCTCAGCTGTGTTGGGAATTGGCTTTGCTACATTGATACTGAAAGCTGTTTTTTTCACTCTGGGGTCCTCATGGTCGGTCCTCCTGTAGTTCAGTTTTCTTAGATAGGGCTGAGGCACTCCAATGAGGCTAGGGTTGAATTTGGGAGCAGATGGGACAGCCTCCAGTTCCTCCCCTCCTAAATTGGCCATCACATATGCAGAATAGGCATCAGGTCTTTGTTCATCGCAGAAGGCTGGAAGACAAGCTCCACTTGGGCCAGTGACGACACTATCAAATCGACCCCAGGCACGTGGATTGGTAGAGTAGCCAGCCGTTGGCTCCATGTTTATAAGACTCACCACCACACCCTCCACCTGCTCACTGGGCATAAAGCGCTCACTGCGGAAGGCCCTCACTTTTACATAACATCTGCGGTTCTCAGGGACATCCAGGTTAAACAGACGTCTTTCTCTGATCTCCATGTTACCAATCAAAAATGTCCTTTCCTCCCTTTTGCCTCTTTTTTTTCTCTCCACCTGCAGACTACCTTCCTCCTCCCACAGGCCTGTTTCAGGGTTCAGTGACCACAGCTTCATGATGTTGAGATGCTCTGCCATCTTCACCTGAGCAGAGTCCAGGAACACCTTCACCTCACCTGCATTCAGGGGCTCATTGTTTTCTTCGCCTCTGAAATCAACTGAAAACATCCCATAGGTTCTCAGTGGTATGGTATCACCTTCATCTCCTATAAAATTGAGATCACTTTGAGCAGCAGTAGCTGTTGAGACATCTCTGGGGTCGAGAAATGTCACACTTGCATTGACATTCCCAGTGAAAACTTCTCCATTCTCCTTATAGAATGAATGAGGAGGAATCTCAATTTGGACCATTGCCTCCTGGTTTTCTACCTCCCCAAGCTCCAGAGTGTTGGTTTCGGAGGGGCTGATGGTCACAGGAGCTTTCTTTCGTAGAAGTTTGATTTCATGGTAAACAGCTCCCCCTTTGGTATTAAATGGAAGCACCTTTGTCGTGTTAACAAATTTTTGCATGTTGTCAACAAAAGTCAACACCAACCTTTCAGTGTCTGGAGGGATTTGGATGGAGAAGGTACCTTTGTAGCCTGTGCGACTAATTCTTTTTCCATTCATGAAGATGTGACCAAACCTCATTGGCTCACCATTATCTGCAGCAATAGCCCTACCATGCACAATGGCCTTGGTGTTCACACATTTCTGACAGCCACACTTGGTCACCACCATGGTGGGCAGTTGATAGCCCTGGCATGTTAGCTGCCTTTCCTCCATCTCTGCCACACCACAGCAGTATGCCACTTTGTCTTTGCACCTGATGCCATTGTCCAGCTGTCCAGCACATGCACTTGAAGGACACTTTCCCACATCAAAGTAGAATGAGTCTGTGCTGTTTTGGTAGCAATCATGTGGAAGTCGAATGAGGTGAGATTCAGGCATCGGGTTGCATGAATGCTCATCTCTGCCTGTGTTGGAGATGTATAAATAGAAATGCAGATTTAATTTTAAGATTAAGGCACCTCATTTAAAATCCCATCTGTGTATTCACAACATATCATTTAAAGAAAGAACAGAACACACCTATGATTCTTAAAGTTGCTGGTTTGGTCTTAATGGCTCCAGATGGACCACTTGCTCTGCAGTAGTATTCTCCAGCCTGCTCAGCGCGAAGATCTTTCAGGACTAATATGCTGTCAGACTGCATCTCCATGAGGCTGTTGTTATGAAACCTGTTGGTTCACACACACAAAAACAAAGAGCAGAAAAAAGAGGCAGGAAATATAATTTATTTTTGAAAAGTATAAAAGCAGTCGATGTGACTATGAGTGCAATACCTGTGAGCCCTGTGAACCCTTACCATTGGTACTTTTCTGGCTGTGGGCTTCCTGTCACTTTGCAGCAGAAGGCAGCACTTTGCCCCTCCCTTCTGGCCTTGCTCTCAGGGTTACTCAACACATGAAGTTTCTCTAAAAAGAAAAAAATAAATAAATAAAATAATGCATTACCTTTAAGCTTCACCCAAACTCAGTATCGGTAAATATGCAGGTTAATAGTATCTTTTCCATCCTCATACATTCACATTTAACGTACCAGCTCTTTTCAGCTGGACACTTAGAACTGAGGTGCGTTCAGCGCTGCTGGGCACAACAACATTAAGGATGGCATGACCTTGTAGGCTGACAGTCAAGGTTGTGTTGCCATCGGGGCAGATACCAGGAACACGGAAATGTCCATTGTGATCCGTAATGGTCAGGAGTTTGCCCAAGCGAAGGATTGCAGCCCCTTCAGCAATGAGACCACCAGCACTGCGTACAGAACCCAAGAGGATGTGCTCCTCGCACATGCATGCATCACAGTCAGCGTTCACTCTCCCCATCACACACTTCAAGGAACAATCTAAAAAACAATAAAGCAAACACAGACATTACAAGTTCACAACACAGAAGGTGTTTTTTAGCTGCTGTATCTTCCACAATGCATGATGTTACGCATCTAATTTAATTCACCTGTCTTTATGCACTCGGGTCCATTGCATGGTTTCCCATCAATTTTAAGCCCACTACAAGGCATGGATTGAGATTGGCAGTTTCGATAGCGAAGTTGCACGGCCACTTGGCCACAGAGAGCGGGGCATGGGCTCCAGTCTGACCATGGACCCCAGGTTCCATAAATATTTAAACTGCTATCTAAAAGAATAAAATCAAATAGAATAAAACAATCAGAAAAAAAAAAAAAAAAAAATCAAACCACTGCCACAAAAATTAACATTATCTAATCAAATTTGTCAGTATCTTATCACAGTGTTTCTCAGCCCTGGGGCTCAGGACCTTTGCCCTACATGTTTTAGATTATTCTAATACATTAACACACATAACTGAAAAGAACAGCTCATTAGCAGGTCTGCAAAGAACTGACGAGCAGAACACCTGAATAAGGTGTGCCTGTGATCCAGCGCAAGTGGCTTGTTTTTTTTATTTGCTTTTAATTGTGTGTTGCTTGCTTTTAATTGCTTTTGACTGTTTTTAGTTTGCTATCCCTTTTTTATTTGTTGCATGACAACTGGCAACCTCCTTGTTGCTGTCATCCACATGACACCTAATGCAATCAGCACACCTGCTTCTGACAGGCAAGACTGGTATAAAAAGAAAAAGAAGCCACCAAGCGGGAGCAAATAAGCAGCAAACAGCGGATGAGGAAGGCACACGTACTGGGGGCCATGGGCACTTGGGACAACGAGTATTATGATGTGACTGACACACAGAAGCAGGGCAAGGACCCTGCTGGCTGTGTGAGTATGGAACAGAAAAGTAGTAATGGTGTCTGGATTAGGCTAAACCCTCATACTGCAAAATGGGAGCATGTAATGCCATCTGTGTTTTTCTGTACAGATGTTCCAGCATGCCCGAGGGGGGCCCGCTGACCTGGATCGGTGGGGAGGACCAGCTGGTTTTGCCGTGTACTTGGTGCATGTGGCTGATGGGAGCCTGCCGACCTGGATCAGGAGTTGGAAACATCTAAAACATGCAGGGCAGGGGTCCTGAGGACCAGGATTGAGAAACACTGTCTTATCAAAATACTTCTTGAAACTGAAAGAAGTCAACAGTCCAAACCTTTGGGACAGAGGAAACGGACTGCGTAGTTGGAGCAGTTGCGTTCAGGACCTTGCTCCTCATTGAGGCACCAGAAACCCACAGTTGGGTCTGCGTGAACTGTTTCCCCAGTTTCACGGGCCGGGACCCATTCTGTGGTTCTGGCTTCAATTGCCCGTGGAGTGTCACAAACTCGAGCACGGTAGTAGAAGCGAATGGCATCCAGCTGCTCGTAGTCTCCACGGCCTCCCGGGTGATCAACATTGAACCATGTGGTCCACTCATAGTTTTCTAGAGACAAAGTTTAGAGACAGTCATGACCTAAAAAACAGCTCGTGTTCATTTTTATCTAAGATAACTTCGGTATTTAGTTGAAAGTTTCTCAAAACAAACAAAAGTTACCTTCAGAGTGGTAGACAGCAGGTTCATACTCTTTGTGGTCTCTTTTCCATGAGCCTGCAAAACACAAATCCTATTACTATTACTATGAATAAATGTATCTCTCATAACTTGAATGCAGGAGTGGGCAATATGCCAATAACTAATATTATATTTTTGGCTTTACATAAGATATATCTCTATGCTTTGAAATATCCTCTAAAACATTGTGTAAATGTTAAATTCAACGTTACCATGCATAAAAAGTCACCAGTAGAATGATTCAAGTAAATTCTGGTAACTCCCTGATCCAGGAGAAAAAAAAAATAAAATAAATAAAAAACAAAAACAAAATATGACTGTTTAAGATAACATGCACATCCCAGAAGACTGGGTGCTGGACCGCAAAGGTAATATCAGATAAATAAGTATAGTCTGCGCACAAGAAGCTGCTCATTAAAAAGTTTAATCTGTGTTACGTTTCCAGCACCTGCCCTACATACATAAAGTGAGATTGGAGACACATCTCCATATGTAGATGTGTCTCCAGTCTAATTTCTCACAGGTTTCTCAAAAAAAGTGCCACATCTTTTTCACATTAACTACTTTACTTTTACAGACTTATACAATGATGCATTTTTTAAAAACTTTTAATATAATTTAATTTTAATTTATTTTAGTCTATTCTATAGAAATATTTATACAATATCTTTTCTATAGATATATAAATAAAGATAGATTTAACTTGTGACCATAGGTGTATCATTTTCTTTTCAGTGTCATCACTGAGGCAAACCTGGTGATTTTAACATATTGAGCAGTGTATTAGATCAGTGGTTCTCAAACTTTTTGAGCCATGACCCCCAAGATAAAATAGGTTGGTGTTTGCAACCCCCATGTAACGACTTAGTGGTTAATTGTGTGACATATCAAATGGGTCATCTTGTAGCATTCTCTAAATGTAAGCCTGGAAAACTGGTAAAATGGTTTTTGGTGGTTCACCGCACCTACATGCCCCAAATCACCTTCTCTTGTGGCGATAATGTCAAATTCTGATAATATGGCATGTGTACTAACTGTTGTTTATACGCTAATGTGTTAAAAAATAAAGTGCTAATTTCAAAGATTTATTTCTTAATTAACGGTCCCATATTATGCAAAATTCACTTTATAAAGGTTTTCTAACAGTCATATGTGTCCTCATAGCCTGTGTCTCAAAAATGAGAAAATTCTGTCACCTCTCTCACTTGCTTGCTCCACTTTTTAGCGAATGAGTGCTGAAACGGGTGAGTCTGAGATCCGCCCCCGGTAGTGGATCCTGCAACTGACCCTCTGGCTAGCTGAGCCTGCCTGAGCGGACACCAGCGAAAGCAGACCCTCTCCCAGAGAGGAGCGTGCACAGGCACCACTCATGAATGTTTAAAGGTTCAGAAACAGCCCATTCTCATTAGAGCTCAGTAGAGCGTCATTTGGAAGGCTGAAATTAAGCACCAAGGCTGAATTTGGGGTAATACACTTTGAAACCAATGTTGCTGGACCTCTGACACCCATATGAAATTGTTGAAAAATATATATGACATGGGATCTTTAATGGTTTAATTTTGACAGCCCTCATAAGAATCCCAAATTTTTTTGATAAATGTAGGCTATTTATTATTTTATTTATTATCTTTTGAACCCCTGAAATGATCTTAAGACCCCCATGGGGGCCTCAACGTCCAGTTTGAGAACCACTGTATGACTCACTAAATGTCACAGCTGTGACTATTTGTACTTGATGTTTGGGATATAGCCATTTCATACCATACATCAAACACATAGGATACATAGAGTATATATAGCCCACCTCTTCTTCTATGTAATTGTTAATTTTAAAAGTATTGTTTTAGAGTGAAAGCAATTGAGAGAAGCATTTTGACATAATTTGAGAAATAATCTGTTTTAACAGACTAAAAAAAGAACATTAGAATACATACACCAATTCTTATACACTCTGACATTATTATGTATTTATGTGCCCATTCAAGCATAGCACTATGTGGAAGCACTGGAAAAAAAAATCATTGCTCCATACTTTCACTCAGTTCTGTCTTGTTTGCCTGTCTCTCTTGGATGAAAACATTTCTGTCTACAGCACTGTAGGTTTGAGTATGAGGATGGTTTAACTCTCTAAACCCCCACCTAAGAAAATATGGGGAGAAAATTTAAAGTTTTTAATCTGGTCTTTATTTAGCCTCTAACAAAATGTAAAAAACAAAAAACAAAAAACAAAAAAATTAAATAATTTACTGTTTATTATTGTGTGATATGTGATGTAAAAAGTATCCACCAGGGGGCAGAAGACATGTTTTAGATTGTGTACAACAGGGTTTTAAGCCAAGTTTTTACCATAAAGTGATGCAAAAGGTCTCAGAAACTGTATGTATCAAATATGATACATATGGCATTAAAGGGTTAAAAGACATGATGCTCTGTACCATGTTTGCTCCATACTCATTATTAGGTGATTAGATCAGAAGATGAAGGAGTTTTGCTTTGCATGCTGTTGCAATGATTAGTACTTTCACCTAAAAACAAGAAGGTTTCTGGTTATGCCTAAAGCAGGGCTCTTCTACTCCAGCTGTTGAGGGCCACTGTCCTGCACTGTCCTGCAGGGTTTCCCTGTTTCAACACACCTGACTTAAATGAACAGGTCATTGTTTAGAACCTGACAACCTGTTGGATCTGTTTTTATTTGTTTTCACCCTTAGCTTGCAGATTACTGACCATGGTGCTTCATCTCTGATTACTCAGTTTGGCCTTTACACATACTAATCTCAGTGGCCTTTTTGCTTTGCCGTTGCAGACTATTGTGTTTAGATTATTGGAAAATAATTCAAAAACAATTTTAAGGATGGGTTTAACCCACAGCTACACCTTGTCAGCACTGCCACTGAAAAGAAGAGTGTCGGCATTTTTGTATAAGTCTTACCTTGAGCTATAAGAACAGTGGCTGCAGTGATTCCCAGAAAGAGGAAAAGAGACCTCTGTGACATTCTCACACTCTGCCTCCACATCTGATTCTTAAACCTTCACCTCTCACGTGTTTCACTCCAGGAACTTCACAGAAGACAGCAGCACAAAACTCCTAGTGGGAAGATAAAGTCAAAATAGGTTCCAAGTTACTAAATGTTCAGCTGCATACACCAACAGAAGAGCCAAACAGAGAATAAATTGAAGAACAAGCTGACTGAGTGGTAAAATTTGATGCAGGGAATAAAACAAGACTCATACCTGAAGTAAAAAGCTTAAAAAAAAGCCACATGCTCCATGCTTTTTGTCTTTGAGGTTTTAGGGTGAAAAAACATGGCTAGACAGGGCTCTCTACTCAGATTACACATCTGTGTTAGCCATCACCATTTGTCAAGGGAATACTCAAACATTCTGCATCCACTGTCGAAACACTGGCAACACAATCCAAACACCCACACACAAACACAAGGAGTAATTTTTCTGACTTAGAATAAGTAAAACTTTGTACATAACAGACTGCAGTTTCACTTTAGATTCTAAGGTGGAAAAGTACAAAGAATATTGACAACTCATTTTTTATGTCTAAGAAGAATAAGTAGAAAAAACTAGTAGCAGAGATGTACTTTGTCAAGATTACTTGGAGTCAGGTTTAATGTAATACACATGACTCAGATTGCGACTTCAATAATATGGTTAAAAAATTACAATTCACTATTTATTGTCTTTGTAATACCACCATCATTTCCAATCAGCAATTGTCTGATGTCTCTGTTTAATATTTAATACACAGTAAGCAGATTTATAAGGACACAGTAACTTACATAATAATCCATTTCTTTTCTTACCTCTTTTTGAGTCTACCCTCTTTACTGGAAAGTCCTTCTTAACCTTTTCCTGATAGTTCTGTCTCACATTTCTCTCCTCCTCCTCTGTTCTTCACTCTACTTCAACACCCTCCACTCTCTTTTAAACCTGACTGCCTCCTCCAACCCTCCCTCCTCTCTCGGCAGTGTGCCACAGTGTCTTTTCATTACACTATTATCTTTATAATTTATCACCTTCCCTTGTACAACCATGACATTAAAATGGTTATTCGATGATGTTGCACATAAAAGAGGGGCAGTCGTGGGATCTGGGTAACAAGTGCTGGTGTTAATAGATTGACCTTTGCATCTAAGATCAATGGGAACTGAGTCAAACTGGGTATTTGTCTTCTATTTTGCTCTCAACCAGCATGTTTCTGTTTTATAATTTTGCATGAAAACTGTGCTGGTTCATAACAGAAAAATATTCTGTTTGGGATTTTGATAGTGCATGATAAACTTTATAATCTACTGGAAAAAAGGTTTTAAAGTACAAGAGATGAGAAACATTTAAAAGATGGAAAACTAATAGCTGGTTTGTCACTTTATTAAAAGCTTGAGTTACATCTTTTACTGTTTGATGTAAAGCAGATTTGAGTACATGTCCTTAGTTTTACAAACACTTTGCGCACCTGGTTCCTACAAGTGCAACTGATTTTATTTCACCATACAACCCTAGAAAAGTTTTTTAATAAGTATTTTTTAATAAAAAAAAAGAATAGTATTTCCATAAAAGTCTAAACTTTTCACTAATTATTATTATACAGCTGAAGCTCTCATAGAAAAACTCCAAATGTCTTTCGTCTACGCTACCCTCAGTAAAACTATACATGAAATCAGTACTTTCACAGCCTGGAGAAAGACTCCAGTGAAGCAGCAGATCACTTTGTATCGTCTGCCAGATGCTGGAGGGTAAATATGCTGTGGCTGCCTTTTTGACTTTTAGTAACCTCACCAATCTTCCTGATACGGCAGCTTCATCTCTGTAGTTTTCTATTGTAAGTTCGACTGTTTTTTTTCTCTTTTTAATCAACTGGGGAAAAGTTGGCAGGAGAAGCAGGGAAATATGGTCTGATAGACCAAAACGAGGGTGTGGGAGGGCTTTGTAACTGCCAGAATGTCCAGGGTATTTCCTCCTTTGGTGGGGGTGAAAAAATAATTTTGTGTCTCAGGCCCAGCAAATGCAAGTCATATATTCTCTTCTTTTTTGCTCTGCTTTTTTGCCGGTGCAAAGTCCTCTGGGAAATATGCACCTTTTAGCTGCCAGACGCTCTGTATGTCCATCAGTTCACTGTTTGGTGATGAGCAGTGAGCACAGTCAGGCTCCTTACTGACAATTGGCCCTTTCAGCTGGAAACAATATTATGTGAAAACTCATACTGAACCAAAATGGTAGAAGGCTAAAACATAAAAACTATGGTTTGGAAAAAAGAGAGAAAAAAAAGATGCTGAGATGAACTGGAGAATCAGCTGATGATTCTGTACATCATTGGGTATAAAAAAATGTTGTTTTTCCTTTCTTGGTATTTTTATACTCAGACAAAGGGACAGTCATAGGAAAAAAAGGAGTTGGTGCACTGTTAGTCCTGTCTGACATTCTGTTAAATCACCACTATCTTGTTTTTTCTCACAACATTCATTAGCTGAGCTCATCTGGTCAATTACAAGGCAGAGAACACACAGAGGAAGAACCGGGCCCTGCACCTCAGTCCTCACAGGCCTGTTTCTGTTCCCAGAACCAGGGGAAGGACCTAATGACTAGTGTCAGTGGCTAAGTCGTGTCAACTGCTAGACACATCAAATAATGCATGCATACCACTGAGCAGGTAGATATGATTACTGTCAGAGGAGAAATAATAGTGCTAAACAGCTTATTTTGCTATGCTCATACTGCATGTCTGAAAGTAATATGCTTTCAATAACACTGTCAGGTAAGCATGAAAAACAAGTCCAAAGCTATTTTGCAAGTCAGTGAAACAGATGTTCATTTCTTCAAGTGAATAATTCATAAAATTAATTTTGATTGCTAATATTAACATAGATGTAATTGACCAAAAATGATTTAGCCTTTGATAACAATTGTGAAGATGTAGGAGTTTGTTGATGTCTCATTACATCCAGCCAGTAAACAAGGAGGACAGCGGTGATGGGAAATGATGTCAGAGCAGGAAACTGAGAGAATGATCACACAAACAAAAGGTTTGATTTCCATGCAACAAAAAAAGACAGTTCATAACTCAACAAAAATTGGTCCCATATAGTTAAATTATGTTGGGTAAAGTCTATGGAATTTTATCTGATGAGGTTATTTTCTTACTTAAAATTATATTGATCTAGTCACGCTTTAAAAGGCTGTATCGTGGACATGTTTGCCTGCCGTTAGCCTGGTATTAGTTATAAACATCTGTATTCAGAGATGGAAACAAATAAAATTTCCACTTTTTTTCTTGCAGCATTTTTGTTTATGTGTGTGCCAAAAAGAAAATTGATTAAAGTAGATGATGGATAAGAAAGGGCATGCAAGCAGGGGTGGGGCCAGGGTGGCCAGGGTGGCACTGGACACCTCTAAAATCTGAATGGACACCCCAGGTGTCACCTCAGGCCAATGGAGGAGGGAAAACAGAAAACTTTTTTTCAGACTTGCATGGATCACCAGTATCACTACACCAGCTTGAAGTAAATTTGAACATTTTTCCCTTTGCATGTACAACTACTAATGTTATGTAAGGCTATTAACGTGATGTTAGCATGAAGCTATGCAGCAGTGCTTATCTATTAATATGGTAGAATTAGATTAGTTTTGAGATAATGTGGGGAATCCATACCATATTTAGTTTACATTGAGTGTATTTAGGGACTACACATCATCAAGATTTTTACATTAGAACTGAAAATAATCTATAGATGAACAAAGAGTACTTCAGTATCTACATTCCTTAGCACTGACCAAGCTAGAGCTACACGATCCATTTTCATTTAAACAGGAGGCTAGCAAGGTTACTTGTTGATTTTAAAGTAAGCTGCAGCATGAAAACTGTAGAGAAACATAGCCTGTAACCAGTCTTATTGTGTATAGGAAGATATAAGAATAAAGAAAAAAAGGAGATATTTGTGTTTTTTTTGGTAAGAGGGACACAGCAGACTAAACTGCAAATTAGTCTTTATTTGGGATCATTATTTGTATAATTTTTGTCTTGTATCAATCAGGAACAGGCCGACAGTTAAGTACTGCAATTGTTAGAAGTAACTATGAAGATTTATTAAAGCACTGTTCACCACATATTACCATCTTCTGCCACCTCGTGGCTTCTGCTCTTCATTCTATTGATTTGATTTTTTTACAGATTAATGTGGGCATATATGAAGACTGAGATCCTGTGGTAGAGGACATACACTTCCAGGAACATGGTTCAAAACCAGAAGTGTCCTGAGGATATCGGGGTCAGTGTAGGTCAGTCTCTTCTTTTAAAACTGCCCTTAAATCATACCTTTATCAGAAAGCCTTTGCTGACTTTACCTTACTTTTAGGATTTTCAATTACTGATTGACTGGAATTAAAGAAAATAGTGAATATTGCTTTTCCTTTCGCTTTTGAACACATACTTGTGCCCCTTTTGATTTGCTTTCTTTTTACTAATACAATCACTAATTTCCTTCATATTTTTCAGAAACATTTAGAGTAATGAATGTACTTTTTATTGTGCACATTCCTGCAGTGTTTGTGGTCAACAGAGGGAAATGTTTTCTCACATGGAAGATATCTGCACCTCCCATGAAACTTGTAAGTAGTCTGCATTCTTTTATAGTAATAAATATACGACTTCTTAATAGCAGCTCAGCAACATTGTTATCTGAGGTTAGAACATCCTGAACTAAAACCCTCAATTACCACCCTGGAGGCAATAACAAAACAGGAGTTTAAGACCAAAATAGAAACACAAGAAGTGATGAAGCCAAAACCTGGGAGAAGTCATAAAGCAGACGTATCAGCCGCTAAGCAGACAACAACAGTTTCAGGGGTTTTAGCTTTCTTCTTTAATCTTTTATCAACCCAACTTTGTGGGCTCCACTTTCCAAGCCCTGTCAGTGTTAAAAAGGCTCTAATATAGGAAGGATGGACTAACTACAAACCTAAATGAGAAAACCTCTCTTTGAAGTCAGTGCAATGGTCAGTTTTCATCACAGATGTCAGTTTTGTGCAGTGAAAGATGATTTAGTTTTCCAAAGTCATCTGCTGACATCTAAATTTCTCAACATTTTTCTAAAACTTTAATCACATTTTCATTTATTTATTATTTTCCTGAAAAGACATAAAGGAAGTAGTGTGGGCTCTCTCCTAGTGAGTGACTTGGGGCCCCTAATGACAGAAGCAGAAGCTGCACTGCATATTTTTGCTGGTAGAGTCATTAAATAGACCAACAGCAGCACCATGATTGTTTATGCACAAATGCACTGTCTGTCTGAATACAGTAAAAGAATGTGAAATAGCAAAATTAAAATGTAAATTTCAAAATTGTATATCACTGTAGTAAATACACAGAATTGCCGTAAATAAATTTACAATGTATAACTTTAATTTTTACAGATAAATCATGTAAAATACACAGCATTTTACTGTGTTTCCTTTTTATATAGGTGAAATTAATAGGAATGTACCGTGAAGTCAAAAGTGGGTTATTACTGTTAAATTTAGGGAAACACTTAGTAGAAATTATAGGTTTTATTAATGCAGACATTTAAATTTACAGTATAAAACAATTTGCCATTTAGCGAAAACATACTGTAATTTCTACAGAGACAAGAATGGTTAATCAATTTATGATTCATGACCCATCCATGCTGGTTACAAACCATAAATTGTAAATCTGTTTTAAACTGTTTCTTTAACATTGAATTACTGTAAATAAGTTAATTAAAGAAAATGATCTTGAATGATTGAACATGATTTCTCGATTGGAGCAGGAATTTTTAACTGATGGTTACTAACATACAGTCACTTCCTCTTTCACATAGAGTCATTAGACTTCAGGGGTCGATGTTGCCATGCCATTTCACACATCAAAAAGCTTTCTAGAAATTTTCATCTTTGACGTTGTAAGATTTGTCAGAGTAAATTTGAGGTCGATCAGAAATCCCTCTAGGAGTAGTTTGTTAAAGTACCAGGGCTAAAATGGTGGCCAAAATGGTGGACAGGAGGCTGGGGGGATAGTAACCACGTGTGGTCAGGTCCACATGTGACAAAGTACATGGGGATTTAAGCAATTTGTTGAGCTGTGGCAAAGTGTCACACTTTGCCAGGCTGGCACGTCCATATTGTGTAATGAAACTTTGTGAGAATCATGAGGTGTGTCCCAATTCAGGGTCTGCACACTTCGAAGTGGGGATTCGTCGGCCACATACGTCACTGCAGTGCGCAAAGTACTGTCCCAGCAGCCTTCGTTTGGCCTCAAACGAAGGCTGCTGGTGATGCATCCTTCGTGGCTTCTTTTCTCCCCGAATTCATTGCTCACAAGACGGTGTCAAATCAGCAACCAAGCTCAGAAGAGTATTTTTTAACGGGTTAATGATGTGTGCGCTGACTGGAAAACAACAGAGCCTCAGACAATGTTTTTTCTGTTATTTTTTATTTTATTTTTTTTTACTGTAGGTGTTAACCAGTTGGTTTTAACATCCACTGAAGTGGCCTATGAAAGTAATTTCAGAGGTTTAAGGGATTCAACGTCCTGTGATGTTGCTATGGGAAATTCTTGTTGACTAGGTAGGCTGTCTCATTTCATGAACGTTAAGCAGACTTTCAAGTGTGTAGACTACGGAGGTCACTCTGTGGCCTACATAGTCTGCACACTCCGAACTGTGCAGACCCTGAATTTGGACACACCTATAAAATAGCATCAGCAACATCTTAAGTTTCCTGACCAAATTTGATGAGGATCCTGTCAATACAGAGCAAGATAAATAAACCCAAATCCCAAAATCTCACATTTCCTGTTGCCAGTAGGTGGTGCTATGACTATGTCAGAATATTCTTACAAATGCTCATGCTTTGATGCTTATTATTACTGTAAACTTTGGGCCAGACTTCCTTCTTTATGGTGAAGGGTCACTCCATGATGGCATTGCCATGTGACAAAATGTCATGATACATAAAATCCAAAATCAGCAATGTCTTACCCCCTTCTATTATCATTTGGGTCAATTTGACCCCAATCAGTGTTTATTACCAAAAATAATAGTTGACTGTTTTTTATTTCATTCATGTTTCGTGAGTTTTTCTAATTTGATGAGTACAATTGATAAATCATAAAATGATCACAATTTTACTTTTTCAATGCACTGAACACATATTGCACGCATCAGTGGTTGTTAGGGTGATCTATTCTTATTATAAGTTGATGGGTGAGTTTTGAAACATGTACCCCCTATGTACATGTACATGTACATAGGGGGTACATGCATACACACATAGGTGCAGTATGAACTGGGCGGCGACAAAGGCAGGGACCCTGGTGGTTTGATCCTCGGCTGCACAAGCTAGCGCTAGGAACGTAGAATGTCGCCTCACTGGTGGGGAAGGAGCCTGAGCTGGTGTACGAGATTGAGTGATTCCAGCTAGATATAGCTGGACTCACCTCAATACATGGCTTGGGCTCTGGAACCACTGTCCTCGAGAAGGGCTGGACGCTCTTGGGGTTTAACATGATGGACAAGAAGGTAGCCTCCCTCTACCTTCGGGTGGGGGGACGGGTCCTGAACTGTTGTTTGTGCTTATGCACCGAACAACAGTTTGAGAGTACTCATCCTTCTTGGAGTCTTTGGAACTCCTTCCAAGTATTCCCTCGTTCTACTGAGGAACTTCAGTGCTCCGGGGGGCAAGGACAGTGAGACCTGGAGGGGCGTGATTGGAAGGAATGGCTCCCCTGATCTGAATCTGAGTGGTGTTTGTTATTGGACTACTGTGTTTGTCATGGATTGTCCATAATGAACACCATGTTCAGGCATAAGAGTGTCCAAATGTGCCCTTGGCACCAGGACACTCTAGGCCGCAGTTCGAAGATCAACTTTGTAGTCTTATCATTGGACTTGCAGTCATATGTCTTGGACACTCATGTGAAGAGAGGGGCAGAGCTGTCAGCTGATCACCACCTGGTGGTGAGTTGGTTCAGATGGTGGTGGAGGATGCCGGTCAGGCGTGGCAGACCCAAACATGTTGTGGGGGTCTGCTGGGAATGTCTGGCGGAGCCCCCTTCCAGAAAGAGTTTCAACTCCCATCTCCAACAGAGCTTCGACCACGTTCTGTGACACGTCTTCGAACGAGGAAGCAGAGTCGAGGAACCCTGAAGGCTCTGGATGCTGTAGGGCTGTCTTGGCTGACATGCCTCTGCAGCATCACATGGACTTAGGGACAGTTCCCCTGGACTGGCAGATTGTGGTGGTGCTCCCCCTCTTCAAGAAGTGGGACCAGAGGGTGTGCTCCACTACAGGGGATCACACTCCTCAGCCTCCCTGGTCTATTCAGGGGTCCTGGAGAGGAGGGTCTGTCAGGTAGTCAAATCTCAGATTGAGGAGGAGCAATGTGGTTTTTGTCCTGGTCATGGAACAGTGGACCAGCTCTACACCCTCTTCAGGGTCTTGGTGAAGTCTACAAGTGGTTTGTGGACTTGAAGTTTGACCATGTCCCCTGGGGGCTAGTGTGGGAGATGCTCAGGGAGTATGGCCGAACCCCCTTGTACAAGCTGTCTGGTCCCTGTACGACCGGTGTCAGAGCTTGGTTTGCCTTGCCGGCAGTAAATCAGAGTTGTTTCCAGTGAGGGGTGGACTCCACCAAGGCTGCCCTTTGTCAGTGATTCTGTTCATAACTTTTATGGACAGAATTTCTAGGTGCAGCCGAGGTGTTGAGGGGATCCAGTATGGTGGCCTCAGGATTGGGTCTCTGCTCTTTGCGGATGATGTGGTTCTGTTGGCTTCATCAGACCATGATCTTCAGCTCTCACTGGAGCGATTCACAGCCGAGTGTGAAGCTGCTGGGATGAGAATCAGCACCTCCAAATCCAAGACCATGGTCCTAAGCCAGAAAAGGGTGGAGTGCCTTCTCCAGATTGGCAATGAGGTCCTACCCCAACAGGAGGAGTTCACGTCTTGTTCACGAGTGAGGGAAGGATGGAGTGGGAGATTGACAGGCGGATCAGTGTGGCATCTTCAGTAATGCTGACTCTGCATTGGTCTGTCATGGTGAAGAGGGAGCTGAGCCAAAAGGCAAAGCTCTCGATTTACCTGTTGATGTACGCTCCTACCCTCACCTATGGTCACAAGCTGTGGGTAGTGACTGAAAGAACAAGATCGCGAATATAAGTGGCCAAAACTAGTTTTCTCCGCAGGGTGGCCAGGCTCTCCCTTAGAGATGCTGCTCCTCCACATCAAGAAGAGCCAGATGGAGTGGCTCAGGCATCTGGTCAGGATGCCTCCTGGACGCTTCCCTGGTGAGGTGTTCCAGGCACATCCCACTGGGAGGAGGCCCAGGGGAAGACCCAGCACATTTTATGGAAAAAAGTATCCATAGCTATATAGAAGATATAATCATGTTATTAACTATTAACATAATTTTAAATGTTAGATTCTACTTGTTTTCAGTGTATAAACCTCTTAGGAATATTGGAGTGATTTTCAGAAATGAGTTTATTTTATTGAAAAAAAATGCTCTTTTATTAATGTCCTCTGTACTGGATGTCAGGACTTTGTGAAGTCGTGTATTCTTCACAAGGATTAGAAGGTAATTTAAGGTGAAATTGGAGCCATGTGTTTTGATCAATGGGATGACGCACAACTGTGTTTGTTTGGTTTATTTAAACAACAGCGATGGTTGGCTTTTAATGACCAATAGGTGTCCATGCAATTAGTGAAACTGTCATGAAAAGCAATCGATTGAGTTTCCTTTGTTTTCCATGTGTTTCAACATACATAAATAGGTAAGGATAGGAATACAGTTACACATTTTCCTGCTAAACTGTCAGAAAAAGGAATGATGTTAATTATGAACTAACTCCAATTGTTCAATATTAACCATGTGTTTCTTTTCATCGATTTAATTTTATCTATTAATATTTCATATTAATATCAAGGTTAATCCACCACAATATATTTGGAAACATGAAATCCTTCTTTAGTAAAAATTCTCTGTAATATTTTCTCACTGATAATAAAATTTGTTAAATTTGGATGTTATAAGTTTTCAAAGACGTTTTAGATCTGAATCAGATAATTACTTATGTGTTCAGTGTTAAGGATAGTTTGATATCTAAACAGTATTATAGTTGGCTTTTTATGATTTGATTAGTTTTGATCTGGAGTTCAGTCTCAAAATAAAACAAATATTAAAAGTTTTTACTGTTTTATTCAGTAAATTGGGAAAACTGAAAACTGATGAGGATCAAAAATATTTCTGACATGGTACATGAATTATAATCTGTAAACATAGCAAGTTAAAGGTTTTGTTTAATCAACTTAACTTGTCTGTCCAAACTTATTATCTCTGTAAAAGTAAACCAAAAATACTGACCCATGTCAGTATCACTGTGAGGACTGTCAGTATTCTCAAATGTAATCTCAGGCTGAAACTTTGATGACACTGATTGATAAACAGGGATGCAGTTTATCTGAATAACACATATCAGTTACAAAGCTACATGTTACTTCATGTGGGAGAATGATTTAATGTCATCTTCTGACCAAACATATTTTAATGAAAAAGAAAGACGTAATGTTGGAGCTGTTGGAGATTGTAATTTTCAAAATACCATTTGATCCACTTGCCGTGATTAATTTAGGAGCTCGAGACAACAGATTTAAAGATATATAATTATAGAAATGACATAAATATAAAGTAATTTGTTAAAAAAAAAAGAAAGAAATGAAAATGAAAATCAAATATTTAACAAGATATTGTGAAGATTGAAGATTTTAAATTCTAATTCAGGTTTTTAGTTTGAAGTAATATGACTCAGAAGAAATTGAAAACATCTGAAAAATGTCTTGAACATATTACTAGCACTAGTTTTTTTTTAATCTTTCCCAAAGTATTCCCACATTTTTAAAAAACTTTTTTAAGTCTTGTCTTTATTTCCCTCCCAAATATCCCACATGTAAAAAATTACATTACAAAAATTTACATCATTGCATTTTTCCTAAATAGCCCCACTTAAAAAAAGGGGGAAGAATAATCTATATGTTGAATAAATCTTCAAATAGATCACATGGGGGAATTACCTAACAATGTTAGAGCCATTTACACTAAGGACAAATGTTTGTATTTTCTACAAATGCATTGATCTCACTAAAAGAGTTTTACTTTCCAAGGCCTAATTGGAAACGATAAGTACCCCACTGGGCTCTGGTTGGATTATTTTTTAACAAGCTGACTATTAAACTTTTTTGTTGAGTGGATGCTGTGGACCCTAGAGAGCACACTAGTCTTTGAATGTGTTCAATACAATTTGTTTTTTGTACCAGAATTTTTTTCTACTTTTTTGTGCTACGACAAGCATTAGGTAAATTGCTGAAACAAGACAAGTGCTTCAGGGGTTTTTGCAAAAGTACCAACTACACACGTTTCCCAAAAAGAAGGATGCAGAAAAAGCCAAAGTCACTCTTACAAACAGGTCAATGCACCTTTTACAGGTTTAAAATGTTGCGTCTCTGGCTATATAGTTGCTTTAAATATTTTGTGACCGAATGAAAAAGGGGGGATAAAGGCTTAATAGCTTTTTCTTTTTTTCAGTGCCTATATGAACATGGGGAAGTGAGGCTGGAATGAGACATGTCAAACATTCTGAACAGAGATAAGTCCAGCAATGGCTAAAGCTTAACAGAGCTCTGTACAGTAAGTGTACCAGTATAAATACATAGGAAGGTAATTGAGTTATTTAGCTACATATGTCCAACATTGCAGCACTGTGGACTGTGTGAAAAAAACATTGTCTGCCTCTTTCTCTGATCACCGTACAAGTAAACCCAAAATAACTACTTGTCTTTAAATTATCTAAATGATTTTCTCAGATGATGCTGCAGTTAAAAGCTGCATGGATGTGTGTGATAGTTAGCACCGTTCCCTCACAGCAAGGATTGAACTTTGGCTGGGGCCTTTCTGTTTGGTGTTTGGATGTCCTTTTCAGGTCATTCCTTCCACAGTCCAAAATACATGTGTGTTATATGTTACATGTGTGTTGTGTGTTATTGGTGTTTCTAAATTTTTACTTGAAGTGAGTGTGTGCATGTGTGGTTGTTTGTTTCTCTGTGATGGAGTGGCGACCTATCCAAGGTGTACCCTGTCTCTCACCTGATAACAGTTGGGATAGGCTCCGTCATAGATGATGGATGGATGGATGGATGGATGGATGGATGGATGGATGGGTGGATGGATGGATGGATGGATGGATGGATGGATGGATGGATGGATGGATGGGTGGATGCAGTTATAAAATCAGGATTTTATTGGTCTTAAAATGCTTTGAGACTATGAGCTGATGCAGTTTAAATTGGCTGCTTCCCAGTTACAGTTTGCCATGTCTTTACATGTCTGATGAAAGGAACAGACAAAAATGTGAATGAGAGTAGCTTTTTTAGGAACTCAGCTGCGCTAACATACAATATGCTTCTGCTTTACTCTTCTTACAGATGGAAAATATGCAGCATGCTTAGGCCTAGTTGAGTTTAGAGGAGCTTATATATTCAGGAGTTATTTAATCCTCAAACTCATTACCTGTGTGTTTATAAATAATAATTTGGGAACAATGATGTTTTTTTTTTTTGTTTTTTTATTTATTTATTTTTTATTTAAGGCGAGGATCGGTCCTTTTTAGTGGCAGGTCCTACATTTTGGAATATTGTTCCCTACGAGCTACACGCCTGCACTGATTTTCCTCTATTCAAGGCCAAACCCAAGACCTATTTATTTAAAAAGTCTTTGGCTTGTAGTGCATTGTTTTGATTTATTTTGTACATGCAGTATGTTTTAGGTTATCTATTAGTTTTGTGCTTTTACTACTTTCTATTATATTTTCTTTATTTTAATGTGTATTTGTTTTTATTTGTTTTATGATGTTAAGCACCTTGGTCAGCTTGAGTGTTGTAAGGTTCTATAGAAATAAAGTTTTGATTAATCTACCATCTATCTTCTTTGATCGAACAGGATGTGGTCCAGATTAAAGTATGTGTTTGGATTGACAACAGAACCAATAAAATTTAAATGGTTGTGTTTGTTTCCCAGTAGCTTCTGAAAAAAGGTGCTAATTTACAGTATGAGTGGAAAAACCACAGAGGAAGTGAGTGACACAGACGGGTTGAAATTTCTTCCACATGATGATTAGAATATCTCAGGTTGTTTTTCACCAGTGATGACCGTTGTGGTTCAACTTGTTCTCCTGGAGAGTGTACAAATGAGGAAAGGAAATTGTGTAATTGTGGTTTTCATCCCAATAAACACCAGCAAAGAAAATGTTTTAGACAAATTAAGTCATAATTTATTGCCATATAATGAAAGAATGCGTAACCCTCAAATACTGTGGATAGGTTTGAAATTAGTTTTTGTGCTGCTCTATAACTCTGCTAATGACAAACACTTACAGCTGTGTTTTAAAACTGAGAGAGCATGTTTTTCCTTCTGCATAACTGATTGGGTAATTGAGCAAAAACCTTACACTGTTTGTCTAACTGATGATCTTCAGAGAAACAGGGGAGAGTGAACACCTGGACAGAATTAAGGCCAACTCTTTATTTTTACTACACATGCCTAAAGTGCAAATAAATCCCCACTTACATGACTGTAAAGACACATAAACGTGCATGCAAACGGTGGGAGAGGACGTGTTTTGCTGGTGACATGTTATGGAGAGCACATGCACAGGTTGTGTCTTCTTCCTTATGTTTTCTGACTGTCTCCGGCCCGTTTAAGCATGAAGACATGCAGAAGTAGGGGCTAGATTAGAAACATGTGGGGCTGACCTGTGAGACAGATGAGATGTGCTCAACAAGGTCGTCCATTTTCCTCTTGGATTCAAGCTTAAAGACAGTATATATATGTATATATATATATAATTTATATATACATAAACAGGGAGGATTAAAAGCTTTGATCTAAATCTTGAAGGAAGCCACTCATGTGAAAATAATCATTTATCTATGCTTTCTGTCCCAAGACAAGTAGAGACAGGAATCTGAACAGCTGCACACGTCTTCATGAGTTTTGAGTTATTTCAAATCTGGCTTGACTCAGTTGAGGCTTTATAGTAGAAGAGAGGAAGCAGCAGAAAAGCAGAATGCACTTGCACATAGTAGTATTCTCTAGTTACATGATTCATTCATGGGCCAAATAGTATTTTAGGATCTAGAAAAGAAAGCAAGGAGAATGCTCCCTGGTTAAACCGGCTCAAACATTACCAATGTGTCCAGGTTTTCCCAGCTTGCCATCTATCATCTATCATCATGGGCATCTTTTTTACTTCATCATTAAAATGAATAAAATATTAGGTTTTTTTCAGCTACCTTTTTTCCTTTCTTTTAATGCAAGAAACCAACTAGCCTAAAAAAAAAAAACAAAAAAAAAAAAAACAAAAAAAAAAACCCCAGAAAAAAACAAACAACAAAAAAAGAAACAAAGAAAAACAAAAATAATTCAATAATAACATCCAACAACACAGTGACAATGATGTAATGTCCTAAACCAACATTAAGTAAAACCAAACTTATTCCAGTATGATTGAGATTTAATTTACGTTCTTATTTTTTTTTTTTATAATAAAATAATCTTTAATTAAAACAAGGACAGTGTTTGCTCCAAGCTAAACTTAATTAATGAAATGACATTTGAATGGTCTTTTAAACGTCACTCCAATTAACTGGAAACTCAATTAATTAAACTCTCTTGTTTACCTTTTTAGCCATTTACAACATTTAACTTTGTGCACATGATGTTCACTCGCTTCCAGTTTTTCTTGCTGGCTGGAAGACATTCAGTTGAGAAAAATCCTAACTGTCCCACAAACATCATCTTATTGTTCAGTCAGTTACAACATCGCCTGACTCATCAGTGAACGCAGGAATCACAGAGCTCATCAACATGAAAGACCAGTGAATTTACTGGACAAGATTTCAGAGCTGTGTAATGAGGAAAACTGTTGCAGGTTGTAAAAGGAAAGAAAAAGAACCAGCCAACAACAACAGGGGAAGGAGGAAAACTGAGCCAGAGCTTGTAAGTAAAGCTGCAGCTACCCTGTGAACCTTTTGTGAAATTAAGTAATGCCTTTTAGGTTCACTTTGGCCATTTATGCCAATAAGTCACGTAAAACTGTGTCAGAAATGTTCTTAGAAGTGGAAACAGCTGTGTTCATGGGTAAAAGTAGAAGGTTTGAAGAGCCTCGGGAAGTAGTTAAAATGAAGCACTGTTTTCATATTTGATATTTAAAACAAGATTATGGTCACACCACACCTTTCATCCTCTTATTTAAAGGTTGTTACCTGTTATTGGGTTAGAACTAGAAACATATGCAAAAAGAAGCTAACCAAGAGCCGTTTATGTTTGCAAAATGCTGCAGGTAAATTAGTGAAGATCATTCTTTTAAAATAACTCCAGTTTGAGGACATGTGTAATAGTAGTAAAATATAACTGATCCTTACAATTTTTTTTTTTTTTTTTTTTTGATCGCATTGCAAAAGATACATCCACCATCTGCTGGTGACTTACATAAGCTGCCAAAGCCACACACAGCTCCTTCAGTCCTTTTCAGTCATTTTTTTCTCTCCATTTTTTGTCCTGGAATGAATGCCATCATCACATCAGAGCTCTTTCATTTCATTCCCTCATCAGACTCCAAGCTGATATCCCCCATCAACCCATGAATATAATTCACTTTCACAAGCACAAACAAAGACTCCATCATGCGAGCACAAATTCCCCAAAGACGCTTGGGAAGTTTAGACCTGGCAATGTTTAAGCCCAGTCCTTTCCTTTCATCTGTGCAAGATAAAACAGTTGTGTCACACATTTTTCTGCCTGTGATTACTGAGGGAAGCCTGCATTTAATTAAAGCTACTTTGGGAAATTGTATGCTGTAATATTGGCACACTGATGTGCGTGACTGTACATAAAAACAATCAAAGTGTTACAGACTGGATCAAAGTGCCAATTATCAATCTAAAACAACAGGCTGCAGAGAGGCAGCCGTTGTGTCTTCTGTGAATGTGTGATCTGACAGTCTTGGCTAATAAATGAAGATGTAAGTTTGTTATGTTCTTTCCTTCTTTTTTCTGGAGTACAGCTTTAGGTGAAATGGGCAGTGGGGGCAGTGTGGTTACAGAGGTGGGCTTGGATCTGGAGAACCTGGGTTCAAGTCCCTGGGCTAGCAACTAAGGTAAACCATTGTGGGCCCCTGAGCAAGACCTTTAATCCCCAACTGCTCCCCAGGTGCTGGAATCTGGCAACCCACTGCTCCTAGCAACTAGGATGGGTTAAATGCAGAGAAAGAATTTCCCAGCTGCTATTAATAAAATAGAATATATTAAATTAAAAATACCTTTTATTTTTATGGGAGAAGACTCAAATTTTGATTGTGTGTTTTTTCTTTTTCTTCTACATGTGTTTGTGTTATAGGTGGTGACATGTGGTGAAGTGTTACAAGACTGAAACGATCAGTTTTATCTCTCACAAATCATCTGTGTCTGTGCTACAGAGCCAAAAACCAAACATGCTGTGTTCATTTTATCCTTTAAGTTCTTTTTCATTTAGATTTATTTTAATATTTCCTAGCAATGGAGAAATTACAATAAGCAATGAAATTTCAGTCCTTGTTAATGTTTATTTACATTAAATTAAACCGATTCTGAAACTGGCCCAAATTGTTCAATGTTTAAAATTTTTCAAAGCAAAGTTTAAACACAGCAAGTTATGTTTTCATAGTTTTGGAGCTCAGTGGGGATTGACTGGTGCCTCATGTGAACCAGCAGTAGAAACTCACTCACCTCTTCTAACGTGAGCTACCGCAAGTCCATCAAAAGTTTCAGATATGTCCTTGTACAGCCAAACATGAAAAGCTGTCCTTTACAGGCACTTAGACTCAGCAAACAGGAAACCTTGAGGCTGGGAAAGACATCAGTCCTAAATGATCCAACAAAAACACACCACATGGTTGTGTTTCCATTACTCCAGAAAACAGTCATCACGCTGACCCAGCCATAAGCCAAATGTGATCTTTTAAATCCCAACCGTTTTCAGATGAAATCAAGTCATTGTAGGTTTTTTTTTTTTTTTTACTTCTGATCATGCAGGCTTTTAAGAAAGTTTCTATTCTGACTCTCTTTTCGTTGCTATTTCTCTTACTATTTTATAAAGACATAAAAATAAGACTAATGAGACTTTGCAGGTTCTTTGGACGAAACAAAGACTTTTATAATTTTGTTGATTTTTTTCTGCTGATGAAGGATGCTGCTGCTCTCTAGTGGCAGCATAGTTTTGATCCTGGTACACAAACAAGATCAGGATACTCAGAATGAACGGATCAGGCAGGATTACACAGTTTGACTGAAAGAGAGTGGAGAGGATTCCTGGAGAAACTGGATGGATGGATGGATGGATGGATGCATAAATGGATGGATGGATGGATGGATGGATGGATGGATGGATGGATGGATGGATGGATGGATGGATGGATGGATGGAAGTACTTCATTAATCCCATGAAGGAAGTTTTCTGTCACAGCAGCAGCCATCAGATTAAAATGAATAGAGAACAGATATATAAGAAAAAAAATATTTTGATAAGATTCAAATAAAATGTTACCTCATTACCAATGTTTACAATAATAAAAGAAGTAGATAAAAAGCCATAAAAATGAAAGATGTTGAAGCTGCTCACACTCACCATTCTGTCTATGATTTATCTATGAGTACCACGCAGGAAGACTACACGAAAATAACTGATTGTTGCTTTGAAAAGTGTGGCCCCAAGGAATTGTGGGACAAGAATCATCTCCTTTCCTTTAATAAATGATGACCCAATGAGTCATGGTAAAGGACTATGATAAAGAAACTTTAGAGCTCTTTCCTTTTTAGAAAAATATGAAAAGAAGTAGAATGTGACAAATAGGATTCATTGGATTCCAGCCAGATCCAAGCCAGTTTGATCCCCAGTGCTTTCTAGTGTTAAACTGAATCCCTCGTTGCCCTAAGTGTGTCCATCTGTGTGTGATCAATGAGAACAAGTGCAGTATGCTCTAGTGACTGAATATATTAAATAAGAACTATATGTGTGTATGTGTGGATGGGAAAATTAAACAAAAGTGCTTTGCAGAGCCTAAATATGGTTAATAAGCTGCTACATACGTGTGGATCATTTATCGTGGCTGCCACTTAGAAACTTCCGGTTCATTTCACTCAAAAACAATTTGACTGGGCCTTAAACCTGAGGCATTTTTAAGCACCAAGGTGACTTATTTTGAGGAATCTACGTTTAGTTTTTATCCAGCACTTGTGATTTGGCAAATGCTCTGAAGGATCTTTTCTTAAAATAAGAAAAAAAGTTAATTTCATGGTTTTACTAGTTTTAAATAATGTAAACTAGGTGGTTTCTAACAAGGAGGAAACATCAGCCACTAAGAAAGCCACTAAAACTCAAATTAATGATTTAAATTAGTTAAACAAACTCTTGCTGATAGTTGTAACGCCATATTTTGATATTTGTTGCGGATCTTTGTGGGTTGATACAGTAAGACAAGAATGAAGGCTGTAGAGAATAATTTACTTTTTGGGTGGACTTACAATATGATTCCAAACTGGATTGTTACACTCTTAATATCCACTAGGTGTCTCTACCTGGCAGTTAGTTTTCCACAAAAGGACCATCCCAACACAGTAACACCATGCAATAAATGAGAGTTAAAATGAGATCCATCATTCAGACAAATAATCATTTCACTCCCGCAGAGCCTAAATCTGGAGTTCTGTGAAAACAAAAGGTTGTGGTGAGCGAATGCACCCAACCAGCCAGCTGTTCTGTTCCGAGACCAGAATCACATTACACTTGATGGCTTTTAAAGGTTAGCACAGCTGACTATAAAGGCCAAAAATGGCATAACCTCTGAGTGGAAATACGTTCCAAGGGAAGAATTGCTTTGCTGCTTTAGGATTTCCGGCTTTTGTCGTACCGCTGACAGTTTATGAAATCAATCTCTCTTCTTTAAGGTATCTGTCATAAAACAACTCCAGGAAATAAGAATGGACTGGAAACTGACACCTTTAAGTATATGTAGAGTGTTCATCCCTGTGTGTGTGTGCATTTGTGTGCTCACATGAGTGCAGACATGATTGTGCATTCTGCTATGTGTTTCCCCAGGTGTGAACCTGCTCCTGAGTAATGGATGCAATTAAATGGTCACTGTAGAAGACCCTTTACATACTATAAGTAATAGTAATGCTCAAGACAGTCAGCAGGTAATGGGCAATTCTCCTGTCTAGTGGGATTCTAAATGTCTCCTGCTTCTCTCAATCATCCAATAAAAGCTTGTGTTGTAGATTTGTTTTTCCAAAATTATGTTCTGCATTAATTTGATGTAAAACAGCAGGCAAAAGGGAAAAAAGAGCAGCACCATGTGCCAACACTGTCTATGTATCCATAGTAAAGCCCGCTTTTGTACATCTGGAGTGACAAGAACTCAATATTCAATCTACATTAATCTACATTGTACATAGTATGCAGATTTCCCTGGGATAAAAAAAGTGAAAAACTGTGAAATAATATATTTGCAACATCACTATGTTATTTAGCATAGAGCATAAAGAAAATGTCATACACTGGTGTCAGTTTTAACCAACTGATGGGCATTTGAAAGATGCAAATCCTCACAGTTTTTTTTTTTTTTACAAATACAGCTGACTGTTGTGGTCAAAAACAAATCTATGTCAGTAGCGAGAGTAATTCAAATTTCTGGATTTAGCAGCTAAATAATGAGCTAAAACTCAGTGTATAATAAAGCTGTGAAGAGCTAATAGAAACATTCAGATTCAGGCAATGATTCTCTATCTGTTCATCAATATAAGTGACCTTCATCACATTGTTTTCAACGGTCACTGCTGTATTGTTGCTATAAAAATATTGGTTAGTAATTCTTGAATGATGAAATTTACAATTGGATTTCAAAACCTGCCGCTATGGACTGTAATTACTGCTAAATGGAAATAACAGATTCATTTAGGTAGATTTGACAGGGTCGAGTGTACATCTAAAAACTTGTTCCACAAATACCTTTCCACAAACAAATTTGTTGTCAAAGCTCTCTAAAAAGCACTTTGTTATGTGAACATTTGAACAAATGTTTTACACATTACTTCTAGCCTTTGTGTTAATGTTATTCAAGTGCTTTTGTGCACACAACCTATTTGGAATTTTAAAACAATGCAGTCACCACAGTTTATATAAAATCCTGGCTTAGTGGCTTAGTCTTAGTTATTAATAGTATAGATAATTAGTGCATTAATTACTGGTGCTAGATCACGCTTGCCAGTAAATGAGGCAAAAAAAAGAAAAAAAAAAAAAAAAAAAAATAAGATAAATCATAAACATGATATTTATAAATTAAGTAATTTAGAGCTTGAAAAATATCAAAATTAAGCAAAAGAAACAAATCGGAAAAAATTACATTTGGTCCACATGCTAAAAATTGAGCTAAATTAGACTGATGAGGCCAGTGATGGATTAAGATGCTCATGGGCCCCTAGGCTAATTTTGGGAGTGCCCCCCCCCCCCCAAGTTTCCATTGTCAGGTTGCCCAAACATTTTGCTATTTCCCCTGAAAGGCAGTCCTCTCTCTGTCAAAAGCTTTACATCTGCAACTATTCTCTTTAGGACCTTGGTCCAGTTCTACCATTTATTGTCAAAGTGTTTTTTCAGTTCTGAATCTGCAAAGCCAGCATCAGCACAGCACATAAAATAATTAACTATGGCCTTCATGTGGCTTTCTGATCCTTCATATTCACCAAGATGCATAGCTGCATTTTTCCAGTCACTGTAGTCTGCAGTGTGTACAGACTTTTGGTGAGTACAGTGTACAGTGTTTTGGTGGTGTCACAGCCTAGCAGTGTTTCATGCAGGTCAAGTTTAAGTCCAGACTCCTGACCTGAGTGAGATGGTTGTGAGACATTATGGCACCCATCTTGGCTAAAATCTTTGCAGTGGCTTGGGCTAGGTGATAAAGTTTCGGTAAAGTATTCCGTTACAGTTGTTTGAGCGGCTCCAATGTTAGTCGTTAGCTGAGAGTCCTCCTGCTGTGGATCTTTGTGCTGACTAGATGTAGATTTGGCTGCCTTAAAAAAATCTAATCAATTTAGAGATTTTCTTGAGTAAAACTTGATCATGAAGTTGTTTGAGATGTTGCACCTTTTGTTTTTGTGCACTGCTGTCACACTTACGCTCACACTGACATTTTTCCTTTGTTCTGCACAGCAGTCCCTTTGCTCTGTATTTTTTAGGTTGTCAATTGGACCTATCATTTTAATTTATTTTCCAATAGGATCTAGTCAATTAGATCTGGCTAAATTCAGCCAATCAGTTTTTTTTTTTTGTTTGTTTGTTTTTTGCAATGTTTGTAATGGGCCAATAGTAATCAATGTTAAAGATCTTTTGGCCAATAGGGGCCCCTACACATGTGAGCCCCCAGGCTGCAGCCTAGGTTAGCCTGTTCATTAATCCCTCCAGAATATAGCATAATTGTGGGTCAAAGAGAATGGGAAAAAAGTCTCACATGGCAAACACTGCAAGAAATATTCAAGAAAGATTCATCTCACAGCAAGAATGT
Source organism: Melanotaenia boesemani (assembly GCF_017639745.1). Lineage (NCBI taxonomy): Eukaryota > Metazoa > Chordata > Actinopteri > Atheriniformes > Melanotaeniidae > Melanotaenia > Melanotaenia boesemani. Next base: position 18,576,059 of record NC_055682.1, on the reverse strand, counting down.
TCCCATTCCAATTTTGGCTGAGGGCATTCTGTGTGGAGTTTACATGTTCTCCCAGTGCATGGATGGATGGATGGATGGAATCACTTGCTGGTATGGTTTATATCACAACAGAACTCTGTTCATTGGTATGCGGTGGAAATGGGCCAAAGACAAAACCCTGTGGAATTCCTGTTTTACTTTCTAGTAAAAAAATAATTTGGCATCGCTTGTAATTGCACACTCTGCATTGCAACATATTACTAGTGTGAAGCCTTTAATCTGAAAGCCCAGTAAGTCTGACAGCTCCCTCAGCTGCACATAGCCAGCCAGGATGAGGTAGATAAGTGAAGAAGGGACATGGAAGGATGAAATGGCCGAGAGAACAAATGGAAAAATATATGCAGTCTATATATTTGTTGAAAGATGAAGTGTATACACACGGTGAAGCATGGCTGGCTACAGTGACAGCAGAGCACAGGAGTAACTGAGAGACTGAGGAGATCCCATATGTTTGTTGGGAGCTTGTTACTGGCTGTGTATTGAAAGGGTATCTGTCTGTCAGTAATACAAGATGACCAGGAACTCAGTGCAGGAGCTGATCTGTAGGAGGGCCAAGGTGTTCGGGGGTTATTTATACTAGATGTGTGCACAGGTGGAGGTGTGAGAAGTGTGAAGAGATGAGCAGGTGGCAGACAGTCAGTCAGGGACTGAAATGATGTAGCTCTCTGTGTCAGTGGGATCATTTCAGACCTGTCAAAATCACTGTGGCATTCGATCAAACAGTGCGGACAAATCGGTGGAGGAAGGACCTGTGGGTGTTCATCTGTCCACTGAAAGTTAATAATGTTAATTAAAAGAAAATCTCAAGGCCTTCTGTCCTGTATCTAAGCATGCATGTTCATTGTGTTTCTCTACTCAGTTATTAAGGCTTTGCTTTAAATTTGTGATCCATGTGTAATTTTTTTAATAAATATGTATATTCTTGTGCCAAAAAATACATTTTTCTTAGCTTTTCCTGCAGCAATTAATTCCATCTATCAGGGATTTATCTACTAAGGCATGCTTATATTTACATTTTAATAAACTGATATCACAAAGATTTAAATGTACACAAATCAGACTATAAAAAACACCTGAAAGAGGGATATATGTAAAATTATTGTTGGCCAACTCCTAGTACTTGCACAGGAGTTTAATATTTTGCATGTCCCCCACAACATTAGTACAGCTACAGTTTTAAGAGGTTATAATTTTATTTCCCTTTCACTGTAAGTGTAAAGTTTCTTCAAAGTTACAAAGCATTATTGTCTCCCACAGGAAAAATTCATTCGAAAATGCTTGTTCTGCCATGTGATGTCTTGCAAAACTAAGCTTTAACTTCTGCTTTCACAGGTGTGGATAGTGACATCAGTTAAGACAATTAAGTTTCTTCAGCACCTACAGAGATGGTCTTACACTAAAATGGCAAGGCTGTACCAACTTGAGAACCCTGAGGAACTTCAGAGCCCTCCCAGAAAGAAACTTAGAGAGAACAGAATTTATTCAGTGTAAGCTCACAGTCTGAAGCTTTTTGCAACACATGCACAACAGTATGATGGTTCAAACAGCTCACATGTGCTACTACATTTTAATTCTGCAGTAAAATAAAAAGGTTAAAATATTACAAGAAAAAAAACAAAATAAAACTCTCATTGTCAGTCTTCTTTTTTATTCCACGACATTCATGGCATGAAAGGAAAGTGGGAATTGATAATGTTACAGAAAAATTACTACAATGGTATGTGTTTGCATACCAGTTAGTTAGATAGTTGGAGTGAGAAATGTATTAGCCTTCAGCATAAATATTGCTGGGACAGGGAAATGTCCTCACCAAAGATGAGAAACTGTAAAAGAAAGAAAGTGAATCTTTTAACAGGAAATGTAGAAAAAATACTTCCAAAGTAGAAAACAACATATGGAGTAGTCTATTTGTAGCTATAATACAGTTAGTACAATAGAATAAGGAGGCAAAAAAATCTTCAAGGTGACAAGAAAGTCATGATATTTTTTCACTATTTGACAGTGAAGTACATCTAGATAAGATCTTTTGTAGGGCCATTACTCCTTGCTTATAGAGCCACTGAAGAAATAATTATCTGAAACTTACTGTAGGTGTTAAGTTGAGATCCTGAGAGTTAAAATGCCAGAATATGATTCAATCATTTTCATCCTTGAACCACTGCTTGACCAGTTAATCGTGCCTTATACGACTGCACTTGCATTTATTGGGAGTCCTTGTTAAATGTGTCATTTTCCATTTGCTAACCTCTACTCTGTCTTTCTATCGTCCCTGTGGACTGTTAGCTATGCTGCACGTCTGTCATTGTCTCAGCAGTGTTACCGGCTCACAGGGGAAAGAGAAGAGGCCATCTGGACTGGGTCACACTGTAGTAGCGACCACACGGGACGCAGCCAGAACTCTCCTTCGGATCATAATAACCGTCTGTGTGGGGAGAATAACGACAGGGGCTATGGGAACATTTCCCGTTGCACTTTCTTCCCATACCCCCTTCTTCTCCCTGGATGTCTCTCTTTTTCACACCTCTTGTTATAATTCTGCTTACATGAGTTGATAAATCCTTTTTGTGTTCCCCCATTTATCCATGCTTTGTTTCTGTAGTACTAGCTTTGCCTCATTCAAGAGGAGAGCAGTATCTGCAGAGAGGGAACATTTGGGAAAGAGCCCTTTGTGACTGATTTGAAAGAGCAACCTTCCGTCTGACAATTGGCGGCATAGCTATAGAGGGACAAATGGTGGCCCGTGCACACTCAGTTACACACAATTTCTTAGCAGATATGCAAGCTGTAACACTCATCACACACATATACTGGGAAGGAATAGCTTTGCTCACAAAACTCCACCACTAGTAACACAAAAACTACAATTCGCCTTTTTAATTGTGCATTTCCATAACATTAGAACAGTTGCTGGTACAATAAAGAACACTTCTCTTTCCTCTCTGGCATTGTGAAGGTGTCTGTCCACAGTGAATACTGTGTTGTGTTTTGTGTCTGACCCCTCTTGACCTGCATTTTTTTGAACCAGCATCCCTTCTGCCCCTCTTTAGAGCTCTGAGAAATCTCCCCCTGTGTAAGGGATCCCCAGTGAAACTCTTTCTTTCTCTCCTTCTCCTTTAGTGTGTAAGATAATGAACTCTCATAAGGGAGTGAGTGACCCTTTTTCACATTCTCTCCATCTATCTTTGCTGTGCGATGTAGAAAGGCAGCGTGGAGTAGAGAGAAAGGATGAAGTGTAGACTGGCAGTAATATTCCAGGGCCAGGGACGGGAGCCCTCGGACTGCTCTGCTCTGTGCTGGTCTTGATAATAGATGAGGTTAAGTTGCCAATAGCTCCATTTCCACCAGATGAAGAAGGGAAAGGTCTGTCTTTTGGCCTACCAGGTCCAGCCAAACATTGATCCACCACTGAACAAAGCAGAAGTCTATTATGTTGGAGATTACTTTCAAAGCTTTTCATTCTGTCATTGTGCCAGTGGATCGGCTGTGCACTGATTGAGTGACCTGCAGCCTCAAGCCTGACCTGAATGCAGCATGGACATCGGCCTCAATCAACCACAGCCTCTAATTCTAACTTACTGTCTTCCCTCTAACCCTTATTCTTTTCTCATTTTATCTCTTTTGCAGAAGCTCCCTCTGGTCCATGCTCACCTCCTAACACTGCCAACACCCTTTCACTGTCTATTTTTTTCTTGTCCTATCTGAAATCATTTCATTAAAAGAGGTCCCTACTGTGTGAGGTAGGTTTGTCCTTTTCCAACAGCATTTGGTTGTCAAACCCTCACATCAGTTCGAAAGGAAAAAAAAAAAAGCTGCTGAAAACAAGAGAAAAAGCCTCACTGGGTCAATGATAATACAATGATGTTATCTTATAATATGTAGCCATTACAGTCATATGCACTTTTTTTATATCAAGTCTCATGTTTTTATTCAGTCCTGAAGATGTGATGGACTTGTTTCAAAAACCAAAGAATGACTTAAGCAGATTCAAGCAGATTCACAGAAACTTGTTTGTGTGTTCATTTCAATCAAATTATGTTGGAGTGAATTGCATTATTAGCTGTTAGACACTATAAAGACAGAGACTAGGGATATAGTTGAGTAATCTACTTTTCCTGGGAACATTCCTAAGTGAGTTTAAACAAATCCTGGCCCATTTCCACAGATAGTATGGTTCCTATTGGTGTGGATAGATTTGAGGCTAAAAATATGTGGAAAATATTTCTTAACCGTTCAATGTTCAAACTAAACAAAAAATAATGGAGAATTTTTTCTTGGCATTTTTTTAATTTCCTTAAAACAATAAGAAGAATTAATGTGTTTTAAAAAATGGTTGAAATGACAGTTAATAATATACTAACAATAGTTAAATGGTTAAAACTTGTAATAGTAATGGAATAACAAAAACTTAGGCATTATATACTTAAACCGAGTGGCAGAGATGGCTCAACCAGGTTGACAACCACAAATTTCATTGAGATTTATTAGAGTTACTGAAAAATGTGTACCACCAAACAGTCGAGCAGGCAGTTAAAGGGTTAATTATGAACCTTGCTAATAAGGTGATATGATACATCGCCTCTGTGTAACATTGTGATCAGATTGCATTAGATGGAGTATCTAAAGCACTCTTTATAGAATATTTATTGATGGTAAGGAAAAGACCTTACGAAACCAGAATGGGAGGTTATTTATTTTTATCATTTGACTGTAGTAAAAAAACGGTCTGTAGGATCCCACAAAGAAACATGTGGCAAGTTAAACTACCTTTCTATGCTTTGCATAAATTTTCTGCTTACTTGATTATTTTCCACCTCAACTATCTTGTTCTGAGGATGCTCTTTAGACTGTCAGTCATGGGTGATGACAGACAATTTTTCTTTATTAAACTGGGTGTCAACTGTAAGTAGAGCAATGGTGAAAAAGCTGTAATTTGTATTCCCAGCTCTGATTAATTTTTTTCTCTGCACACATCTATGATTTGACATCTGTCTTTTCAGGGAAATTTGAGTGAGCAAAGCAATTTGATTATTTTTTTTCAAAGTGCAAAGGTTGTTTGACTCTCTTATCCAACATACTGGTAAATTATTTTTCCTTTGCTTTGTGTTTTTAATTTATTTATTTTTATTTTACATCCCTTTATTTATCTTTTAGTTTCTTCTTTCTCCTTTTCCATTTCTTTTTTATTTCATCACTTCCTTTCTTTCCTAATATTTTGTTTCCTGTCTTAACTCCCGTTGGTCCATCCATCACCAGGGTGCCTCAGGTAGAGACACCTCTCAGGAAAAACATGGGATGAGTACTCCCTGCAGTTGTGTAGACAGATAAATCAGCTCATCATCACAGGTGCATATGTCCAGCAGTCAAACTCCATGAGTACCTAAAGCACAACCTGCGGTTACAGGCAGTTATGGATATGACGAGCATAATTTATCTTTACCTTTACTTGAATGCCTTTTAATTTTTCTTATTGATTTTCAGTGTGATTTGCTGCTCAGCAGATGAGGGACCAAAATTAGTTGGTCAATTCCTGTCCCTCTCTGGTCCGAGCCAATTGATTTTACAACAAGGTTATATTCCCTGGATCATACCGATCAATTAATCATGGTTGATTTGCAATTGTCAGGGGCCACAGTTTGAAAGATCATCCTTTATTACCTCAGGGACTGATAGAGCTTGCTAGCCTTGAGGAAACCAGCTGGCATAATGATTTTCCTTTGTTTTCCCAATGCACATTCAGTGATGACTATTTAGTGTGAAGACCAAGAGCGTGATCATTTTAGGGTTGAATGAGATTTTTAAAAGAATGAGATTTTAAATCAAATTGACAGTGATAGCCATTTCTTTTCAAGGTACAGTTAGAGCATGAATTTGATGAAACTGAAAAATGATGAATGAATAATGGTTTGGGACAGTGAAAGCAAAATTGGTCCCAGGTGCACTATTAGAGCAGTATACATTAAGGGATATCCCTGACACATCATTAAAAGATGCTGCAATATTTGTGTTTCATATTCTGAAAAGTCAGATTAAATTCTCCATTGGTTTTATTTGATAAATGGCACTTGGGGGGCTGAGTGACTGGTAAAATATAGCCTTCCTGATTTTGTATGGTGTTTTATGATGAGACTCCACCTCTTTTTTGATTAGTTTCTCAGTGGTTCCGATGAAGGGGCATAAGGTGAATTGATCCAATTGGTGTCCAGTTCATAGATGGCAACCAGGCCATTTGATGGAAGTCAGTAGGGGACAGCTAGTCCGTCAGTAGGGACACGGGAGACTGAATGTCATTACTCTGAGGTAGGGGGAGGGCAAGATGGAGCAGGGAGAGCAGATCTGTTGCTCACCAATGCAATGACCTTCAGCAGACTTTCAACAGACAATAATAACCTGGCTGTGATGCCTGCTCCTCCATGATATTGTGCTTCTTTCACAAAAAAAGTATCATTTTCAGTTATGCTTGTGACTGTGCATCAGTGAACAAATAAATCCCAATATCTCCCTTTAAATCCCCTTCCTTAAAAACACTGCATCAACACACTTTCCATCAGCAATATTTAGATATGAACATACAGCCATGTATTGAAAAAGTACATTTTTCAATTCAAAGTATTATCTCTCAAGACACTGAAAATGTACTTGGCCCTGAAACAAAGTAAATCAAATCAAATAAACAACACATCACATATTACATCATCTTATTATTTGTTTACCATTAAAACAGGACAAAATGCAAAAGCAGTGCATAAAAATAATTGAATGCATTTGCTTCCAAAGGAACCAAGATGGTAAGCAGCAGCCAGGTAATGGCTGGCAATGATAAAGGTAGTTAAATGCACTTAATAAACTGATAACCAGCTAATAGAATTAGCTATATACTTGCAGATGTTTGGGCCTCCTCCCTGAGCTGCCACCTTATTGTGGTGGAGGAGTCTGTGTGTCCTGACGATCCTAGCGACTATGTTGTCGGAGGCTCATGCCCCTGGTAAGGTCACCCATGGCAAACAGGTGTCTAGGGGAGGGACCAGACGAAGTGCGGCTCAAATCACCCCTATGATGATGACAAAGCAAGGACCAGGGTTTCCCTTGCCCAGACATGGGTCACTGGGGCCCCCCTCTGGAGCCAGGCCTGGAGGTGGGGCACAGAGGTGAGTGCTTGGTGGCCAGGCCTTTGCCCATGGGGCCCAGTCAGGCTCAGCCCGAAAGGGTGACATGGGCCTCCCCACCCGAGGGCTCACCACTTTCAGGAGGGGCCATAGGGGTCGGGTGCAGTGTGAGCTGTGCAGCTGCCAGAGGCGGGGACCCTGGTGGTCTGATTCTCGGCTGCAAAAGCTAGCTCTAGGGACGTGGAATGTCACCTCTCTGGCAGGGAAGGAGCCTGAGCTGGTGCGCGAGTTTGAGCGGCTCCAGCTAGATATAGTCGGACTCACCTCGACGCACGGCTTGGACTCTGTAACCACTGTCCTTGAGAGGGGCTGGACCCTCTTCCATTCTGGAGTTGCTCCCAGTGAGAGGCACTGAGTGCCACAGATTCTGTTCATAACTTTTATGGACAGAATTTCTAGGCGCAGCTGGGGTGTTGAGGGGATCCGGTTTGGTGGCCTCAGGACTGGGTCTCTGCTTTTTGCGGATGATGTGGTTCTTTTGGCTTCATTGGACCGTGATCTTCAGCTCTCACTGGAGTGATTTGCAGCTGAGTGTGAAGCGGCTGGGATGAGAATCAGCACCTCCAAATCCGAGACCATGGTCCTCAGCCGGAAAAGGGTGGAGTGCTCTCTCCGGGTCTGCAATAGGGTCCTGCCCCAAGTGGAGGAGTTTACATATCTTGGGTTCTTGTTCACGAGTGAGAAGGATTGAGCGGGAGATCAACAGGTGGATCAGTGCGGCGTCTGCAGTGATGCGGATGCTGCATCGCTCTGTCATGGTGAAGGAGGAGCTGAGCCAAAAAGCAAAGCTCTCGATTTACCGGTCGATGTACGTTCCGATCCTCACCTATGGTCATAAGCTGTGGGTAGTGACTGAAAGAACACGATTGCAAATACAAGCGGCCGAAATGAGTTTTCTCCACAGGGTGACCAGGCTCTCCCTTAGCGATAGGGTGGAAGCTCATAGGGAGGGGCTCAGAGTAGAGTCTCTGCTCTTCCGTATCGAGAGGAGCCAGATGAGGTGGCTCGGACATCTGATCAGGATCCCTCCGGATGAGCTGGTGAATGTGGCCAGTAAGAGAGAAGTTTACCTGCTTGTGCAGCTGCCCCCGCAACCCGACTCCAGATAAGCAGCAGAAAATGGATGGATGAATGGATGGATGTTTGTGCAGTTTTCTGGTCTGGAGCATTCAAATGATCATTGTTAACACAATGCGAAAGAGAATCTAGAGAAGCAATTTTCTCTGTCCATTAATCTGGAAAAGGCCATCATACTATCTGGAATGTGTCATACTACAGTGAGCAAAAAATTCTTCAAGTAAAAACATCCCAGTCATCTGAATCTCTTTAAAAGAGACCATCAAAACCAAAGAGCTACATCTTGAAATCTACAGATTTGTTTAGCATGTTGAATGTTATAGTTGATGACAGTGCAATTAAAAAGAAAAAAAAAGAACAACCACAGATTGTTTAGAAGAGCATCAGAAAGCTCTTCTTTCTAAAAAGGACATGGCAGGATAGCTGGAGATCGTGTATATAAGCAATTTTTCCTAAGCGAAGGAGGGAAGGTAGGTACAGGACATAAGTATGGGGATTGCACCCTCGCAAGACCAACCTGAAGACCTTTTTCAACATGCCTGCCAAAACCAATGAGACTGCTGCAGTTCAGAGAGGCCCTGTCTTCCCAGGGTATAGCACTACTGTGTAACACTGTTTTCTCAGTCTGCTCTAGACTTCACTAAGCAATTTACAGTGAGGGACTGACTTGTGTTGTACCTCATTTTCCTCCTTCAGGAAACATTGGTTATATGTATAACCTCCAGTTCCCTTTTTGTCGGTACACTCAGTACAACATAAGTACGGAGATATGGCAACACGCCTCGAGATGCCCATGCTAGTAAATTGAGATACCGGCCTGGCAGAGCCGCAATGGTAAATCCTTGAGAATCAACATCTTGCTAAAAGGACTGATTGGATGATGTCATTGGTCTAAGGAGGGAAACTTGACAAATGTATTTGGGTAAGCCCAGAAGCAGCAGAGAAAATCTCCTCCATGGAATGCCTTTAAAGAGAGCCCAAGAAGTGGCTATGCCCCTTGTCAAGTGTGCACACACACTGCTGGGCATGTGTGCATCTTTGCTGGCATAATCCCAACAAAGAATGCCAACAGCTCATATGAAAGACTCTTATATGGTATTAATTTTGTCAGCCATTTTTAAATTTAGTCTCAGTTTTAGTCCAGTTTTAATTGCACTTAGTTTTTATCACATTTAGTCAACCTTATGTTGTTTTTATTTAGTCAAGTTTTAGTCGACTGTAAGTTGAGCATTTTAGTCTTTATTTTAGTCCAAGAAAACATAATTTTATTTGTCTAGTTTTAGTCAACAAAAACTGTCAACATTTTAGTCTAGTTTTAGTCAGGACAATCATTTTACCCTTGTAATTTTTGTAAGCACATAATATTGAACATTGTTAGTAGTATATTACATTGTTAGTAGTAAGTAGAACATTGTTAAATGAAGTTTAACATTGTTAAACTACATTTAACAATCCATTTAAACTCATACTAAAAACATAACTATCCTATTTCATGCAGAAGTAATTGCCAGCATGTTTTTGTTTACATGCATTTATTTATATTAATATTGATGCCAATTTAGATCAAATGTCCTTGTGATGGGAACCTGAAGACAAACAGAGCAGCATTTTATGTCACCAAATACATATATTGGGATGCAAACCCCTAAAGCAGTGGTTCCCAACCTTTTTATTTGTGTTAACTATAATTCGCTTGCAGCTCCTAGATTAGCTCATACTTCTCTCTGCTTTAATTAAACTTGCATAACACAGTTGCCCGACCAGTATAACCTATCAAAGTTAACATAAATTCAACTTCACACACAATTCTATCAACAAGTGGCTACTATCGCTACAAGCTACGAAGCTAGTGAGTTAGCCAGCGGTTTGTGGTTGGTTTAACGTTATTGTTAGAAAATTATAGCCGGTGGTTTAATGTTACATCATAAACAACCACCATAAAACGCTTTGTTAACTTACCACAATGTCTTTGTGGTGAACTGCGACATGTCTCTTCACTTCCCACATTCCTTCCCTTCCTTTGATCAAGCAAGGTTTGTTTTGTTTTTTTCTTCAATGTATCGAAAATGGGTCCATATATCATGTCTTCTCTTTCTCTTGGGTGCCGTGCAAAGCATGGCCATTAATGTTTTATTTTGAACTTTTCGCCATGAATCCACCTCCTGTCTGTCTCCTGTGTTTGTAAACCTGCCCGCTGCAGGTTTGTAAGGGGGTGTGTGTGTGAGTGGCAGAAGAGCCCAGGAGGAGGAGGAGACAGGATTTGACAAAATCATATGATGTAATAATATATGGTAATTTTCATCTCGTCTTGATTTGTGAACTAAAATGTCCATAGCTTTTAGTCCAGTTTTTATTTAGTGAACTACATTTTTGTCTCGTCTTTATTAGTCCACAAAAATGCATTCTGATTTAGTCCCAGTTATTGTTTATTAATGGGGGTTTTAGTCTCATCTAATCTAGATTTTGTCCGGTGAAAAATGTGCATTGACAAAAATATTTTCATTTAGTTTTCATTAACAAAATTAAAACTACTCTTATAGCATAAACCAAACCCAGAACTTTGGGGACATATGCCGGACTAGGGCGTAATGTCAGCTTTTAGCCATCTGGAGCAAACTGGGTGCATGAGTGTTGAACTGAAAGTGCATGGATGTCACCAATGCTTTTCGCATAAAACGCTGTCTTATGTGACAGTATTAGCACTGATTGACTCAAGTGGTTCAAATGATGCATCACATAATGCTTCTAAAACCAGCATCAGATCCCAATGAGGACCCGTTGTTCTTCACAGCTGTTTCTTCTGCGTGACACCCTTTATGAATCTTGATAGTAGGGGGCGGGAATCAGAAGATGGAACTTAGGAACGGCCCAAATTTTTCTCTTGACACCAGATTTCAAAAACATGCCATTTGCGTGCATATAAGCTCTGTGTAGATTCTGCTCTAGCACTCTGAATATTGTCAATAACATTAGCTGGGAGCTGACAGCCAGCAGCCTTGTAGTCACTAACTTTTTCCTCTCAGCGGCCAAACCCACAGGTTTCAGATTTTGGGGTGCGGGTGCCAAATCTGGCCCTTCACCTGAGTCAGGAGATCCCTGTGCTCTGGAAGGGGCCAAGATGCAGGAGCATAAGCGCTGCAAACCACATTTTCTGGGGCCAACAAGGGGCGATCAGAATCATAGTCAGATTCTCCATGCTTTCATCTTTAGTTGGCTAGATTATTGTAACAGTGTTTTGTACAGTTCTACCTAAAAAAATCAGTTAGACAGCTGCAACTTATTCAGAACTCTATAGCTCGAGTCCTCACTAAGACCAAGAAAGTGGACCACATCAGTCCAGCTCTGAGGTTCTTTCATTGGATGCCTGTCCATCAGAGGACAGACTTTAAAGTTCTGCTGCTGGTCTATAAAGCACTGAATGGTTTAGCTCCACATGTCTGGAACAAACTACCAGAAAGCCTCAGATCAGCCATGTGAAAAAAAGCTGAGTGCTGGCTTTTAGGCAGCTCATTAAGTGTAAGACAGAGGTGTCACTGAGCGACGACTGCTTCCTCCATACTGTTACCCAAGGCTGTGGCCGCAGTACTCGACAGATATAGAATGAAGTTGATTGTGTGATGGAGCTCGTTCAGTAATCCAGCCGAATTTTCCTTAGCCAACACCACCTCATCCAGTTTTTCGGCTTGGTATGCCTACAGCATAAATACCGTATTGAGTGTGCGGGTTGTTAGCTCCTGAGCCAGCTGTGAAGCTGATTATCAGCATTGTTTACTGGGAAGAATGGCTTTGCCAGCAGACGCATTAACTTTAGGTGCCAGGTGGACCGCCAGCGTTTCATCCATGGGAGGAATGTAAGCAAGTCTGACTGATTCCATCTCCTACAGCTACAAAAACTAGGAAAATGCCAGGGACACCTGAGCATTGGGGGACGGCCAGGACTGCTTCAACACCATTATAAAGTGTGGGAAGGCAGGCAACTTGTGCTGTGCCATAGCTTACTGCAGGAGAAACTTTTTCCCTGTGAGTCTGATGGGGTGGCAGAGCTGGCCACGGCACCTCAAGTTGCTCGGTCGCTCTGCGGCACAGCTCTATGAGAGCTTTTTTTTTTTTAAGCTTAAAAGAGCTGTGCATAAACAAATAATTACAAACCCCAATGAACTGAAAGAACCTCTAAAGATAGACACATTGCCAACAGTTACTTAGTATTAATCTTCTAAAGCTGGCTTTACAAGATTTCAGACCATGGAGTTTTCTGCACAATGCTTTTTGCATTTTGTTTTCTGTAGCATTTGTGAAAGAGATAATGAAATGGTGTAATATGATATGTAGTTGTTCATTTGCACCTCTATTTACCAAATTCTAAGACAGAGGACCAATCTTTTTAATCATTTTAATGTAATTTATTATTTTATTGTGATTCTTGCTATGTGCTTCTGCCTTTTACTATTTTTTATTATCTGTAATGCTTTTGTTTTATGTAAAGCACTTTAAATTGTCCTGTACTTGAAATGTGCTATACAAATAAACTGCCTTGCCTTTTTCAGTGTCTTCGTGTATAAATCTTTGAATTGAGGGAGGGTGTACTTTCTTTTCCACATGCTTGTACAGTTCTATTTAAAACATTCAACACTGTGCTAAATGACTTATCCTTAAATGAACAATCGAGATCATTGAACCTGAAAAGAGATAGATGAGTTCTCATGAAAGCATACACATACACACACAGAACTACTTCATTCCTCAGACATTTTCCAGTCTATATTGCACCCAGGCGTGAAGCATTAGCGACTAATTGATGACTTTGTGTTATGAATGCTCATACATAGTGAGCAGCAGCAGACAATCTGTTGATGTCTCTCCAGCAGCAGGATGTTCTCTGGCAGTGAAGTAGTTCTATTCAGAGGCACAGTGAAAAACCAGAAGACCCTCTCGTTCAGTGTTATTGCCATGTCCTTGACAGGCATTATCTTTCCTAAAACTACATGTGGCTCCTCAGTTATTGAAATGCAAATTTGAAAAACACTGCATGGGTGGCAGACATCAGCATATTTCTCATATTAAAGCTGGGAGGCTGGAGGACTGTGTCATAATGTAGGTATCACACTGCGCTCAGCTCGGAGGAGGAATGATGTGATCTAAATCAGTGGACAACAAACCCACCTCTGGTGCATGTAACTGCTGTGTGCATCTGCTGCATACTGAAGCTCCTTTTTTTTATCATCAAAGCTGATGGTACATTTCCTTAATTGCATTTGATAGCAAAATGTAGTGAAGCAAGAAGCAGCTAAATAAAAGAGAACAAACAGTGAGATGTTGAGATCAAAGTGAATGAAGGAGCTTGAGAAGTGAGGGAACAGAAATACAGTCCCTGAGATAAATTAATCTTCTCTCATATATGACAGTGACTGCAAAATAATAATACTACACTACACCATAGTGCTGTTTGCTATCATGTTTTTTGTGGACATTTTTAATAAAATGTTCAGCATTTTTTGATGAAAAATATATTTTTTCAGGCATTTAACTGTAGATGCATGACCTGCTGCTCTTTGTTCTCCACTGTGGAAGCGTCTGAAATTATGCCTGCTGAGAATTAACAAGTAGAATCGGCCAGCCTTGAATTCCTATTTCCTTCCTTCCCATCTCCATATGAACAGTGCTGCCAGTGTGATGCATAATGAATTATTCAAGATTGCTCTCTCTGTCTGTGTACAGTATGTAAATTTAAGGAGATAGTTACGATAATTGAATAAAGGTGGAGGACCTTCAATATGAGTGTAACTGATGTGAGGGGAGGGGCAATTGCTTTTTCTTGCATAACTCATCATATTCACTTGCTTATTAGGGAAATTTACTTTTTTTTTCCTTTTTTTAAAAAAATGTACCAGTCACCCTTTCCTACCAGGCACATACAATACATGTGTATTATGCTTATATTTATATCTGTGTGTAAATGTTTTTATATGTCAGCTGACTTTTTCAGTGCCAACAGAGTAACTGAGAAAGCAGAAACACAGAGAGGGGAGGGGAATATGAACGAAATGAATTTAAATACAACAAAATGAAAAATACTTTAATAATCGCAGAGTAAAATTGCAATGTTGTAGTAATTTCTGTTTTAATTGAAAACTATAACAATCAGTTAGAAGACGAAGATTATGATAATTTTTTGTTCTGGAAGCCTCACACTGAACACACTCTGTTGTTTCTTCTCTGTGTTGTGTGGAGGATGCAAAGACTCATCCATTGTCTCCAGCAGCTTGTGCAGCACTCATTTGTGAACAATCAGCTTCAGAGTTATTCCCAACACAGAACCAGCCTTTTTGATCAGTTTGTTCAGTCTCTTGCAATCCCTGATTCTGATGCTACTGGCCCAACAGATGGCTGTAAGGCTGACTGCACTTTCCACAACAGACCTATAGAAGGACATGCAACATGTTGGTGCAGACATCTTAGCTTCCTTAAGAAGTAGAGTCTGTTTGGTTCTTTCTTGTAGATGACCTTTGTGTTTCATTTACAGTCTAGTCTGTTGTCCATATGTACATGTAAAGAAAGTTTCTTGTTACTGTGACACTAAAACTTTTATTATTCCTGCAAGAATTTTAAATCATTGTAATACTTCTTTAACACTCAGCATTAAAATTCAGTGTGAAATGAAATAGTATAAATAAAATATTATAAAATTGAAATGAAATATTATAAACATAGATGATTTTTCCTTTATTGGGGGCTTTTGACATAATACACCAAATTTTCTATATTTATGATTATGATTGTTCTAGTCATTTGTGTGTGTGTGTGTGTGTGTCTGTATATATCTGCATATTTCACTTTATATTTATATATTATAGTTACTAATTCTCAAAAGCAAGAAGTGCAGCAAAAATTGTTACACTTATCAACAAATAACTAAACATGTTAATTATGTTTCCTGCAAAACTATTGATTTGAGGACAGATGTTTAAACCCAAAGGGCTTAAGTTCAATCAAGTAGAAATTCCAGTTTAAAGTATTAAAGGAATGACAATTTCATTGTGTAAGTCATCATATGCACAATAGTCTGTTCAACTAGATATTAGATAATAATTAGAAAAATTAGTTTTGACCAAGAAATTACATTAATAAGAAGACTGCAGTCTGACATTACCTGTAATATCAACAGAGAGAGCCAGTAATTCCATTTGAAAAAGTAGTTGGTGACAATGGGAAGAATAAAAACACCAAGTTTCAATGGAAATAAAGTTTCAGAAAGGCCAAATTCCTGGAGGATGATCATCAACCTTGGTGGATTAGGTTGAGAAGACACAGATAAGTGCAGCTAAGACAAAGATACAACAGCAGCTGATGACTGTGAATCAGGCCATTACCTTCATACAAAGTAATTTCAACTCTGGGATGTTGGGAGGGTTTCTTCACACAAACTGCTTGTTTCAAGTCTTTCTACAGTATTTCTGTTTTGACTTAGAATTCGCTACATAAACCGCTTTTTGTTGACTCTCAGATCAAAGGCAGATGTTTCGATATTTATTCTAACTGAATTATTCAGATTTCATTATTTCAATAAAAGGAGTCATTCAGGCCAAGATGCCAGAAGAAAATGTCAAACCATAACACTACCACCACCATGCTTCATAGAGAGGATACTACTCTTGAATCAGGATGTTGCTTTTTTTTTTAGGTTTTATTGTTTAAAACATAGAGACTTTGAAAGATAAAAGTGGTATCCTTGTAGCCTGGTCTCCCTATGTATAGATACATTCCTCTATGTTAAATAGAACAGATCAGCTGATTACACCTGCCTGACATCCCACTGACTGAAAACACTGGTTAACTGCAAGTCCAGGTGATATGTACTCAGACACATTTACAGTTTTTCTCTGTTGGTTTGGCTCATTTCTTGAAACAGAAATGACATTCTTAAAACTATAAAATCATTTGGCCAAACAGTCTTACAGTTCTGCGCAGCATTACAGCTCACTAGCAAAAAGCTTGTATCTCTACCAAAACTGTTCACACATGCTTCAAAACTAGATTCCTTTCCCATATAAAGAGTCAGTATCATCATAATTGCAACGATCCTTCACAATTGCTTTGGCTCATTTGCATTCACACACATAAAGTAACTTCCATACATTAGAGTACATAAAAAGAAAATGTATACAGTATTATGTAAATGTACGAAATATATACACCAACAAAAAAAGAAAAATCATATCTAGCCTACAGTGCTGTAAATAAAGTTTCCCTTTCACTGGTCGCTGTCATCACCCTTCCTCTCCTGGCCACCATCCTCATCCTCCTGGTCATCCATGCACTGTTCTCTGTTTGGCCATAAATTTTTGTCTACATCGCAGTGGATATCGTCCCTTGTGAAGCAGCGAGGGATGAAACGGCGTGAATGTCTCAACCATCCCTTACACTGATCCCCTGTGATGTCCTCGCATGCATGACTACTTTTGACAGTTGAACAGACTATTGTGCGTATGATGACTTACACAATGAAATCATGCTGACATGTTTTGGAGAGAACAACCATTAAGCAGAGAACTAATCAGTTTAGATCAGCCAGATCTATTTATTTGGAAAATGGGCTAAATGTGGGCTCATTGTGCTAACTGTAGGCTACTTGTAAATAAACATTTGCAAAGATGCACTGAGACACTGGAGACATGTACTAAGACATTTGCAATTTGATGAAATCAATGAGAAATACCATTCTGTTGTTGTTTTGAGATTTGTCCATGTTATTTTGAGAATTTTATTTCTGTTTTAAGAACTGAGCCAAACCAACGGAGAAAAACTGCAATATTAGATCATCCCTCTCAATTAAGTCATTGACCAAGTAAAACATTTTTTTGCATCTTTTGATTAAGATATTTTTTTATGCTTTCAGGATTTCTTTGTTAACGTTCAGCTGTAACTCTTTCCTTTTGTGATGCTGAGATTTTTGGCAGCCAAGCAGAGACGCTGGTATTGTGACAAACCAAACAATGTGGCAACCAAACCACATTTAAAAAAATCAATAACAGTTGATTTTTGTTGTAGCTGCGAAGAAGCATCTACAGGTTACAGGTAGAGGGATTAAGTCAGTGGATGCAGAATGGGGGCAGGGGGCTGCTGGGGAGCTACTCAGGGGAGTGTTGACAAATTCCCAGATATTGATTGGCTGCAGGAGCTTCTGGACATATGCGTCCAAACTGATCCCCTCAAAGCCCCAGTGAAAAGCCTCAAAAAACAAGCAGAAGAGGAAGCTGGAAGGGGTATTAAATGTTGTGACAAAGACACATGCCCTGCGAAGAGAAAGTGTAGGTCTCTCTGACAGCATTATTGCTACTTGGTTCACTGTTCAGAGTAAAATGCAGCTCTGGTTGAGGACTGCCTTCTGAGGGTTTATGGCTGTTGCAATTGGTTTCTGTGTGTATGTGAGTAAGTGTGTGTACCGTCTATCTAGTCAGTGAGATTCAGGTCTGTTTGTATTGACATAGTTAAGAAACTGCACCCTAGTCAGCAATACTCAGCAAGACAGTCAATCACTACCCCCACAACCTGGATGCTACCTTCCTCTGGGGTTCAGTACGTGCACACAAATACACTCACATACACTTAAGTACACGTGATGTGAACAAACACATCCCACCCAATGGATCATGACTTTTTAGAAAGATTATTTCACTGCATGCCACAAAACCAAACATTCAAATCTAATGGAAAAAAATAAATAAATAAAAATGAAAACATTCAAGCTTTAGAATTTTGTCATTGTTTGGCTGGTTTTAGAGGAAACAATCTGCTATAAATAAAAACCTACTACAAAAAGCTATTATGCAGTAGCTGTTCAGCACTGATGACAAAGTGAAGAAGGGTTTACAGCAGGCAATGGAGAGATGAGTCATAGTCTTTTTTCATGGTTCCAAAACGGCGGTTCCATAATCTCTCTAAGGAGATTCCAAGATGTTGTGTGAAAACATTTTGGGACAATATTCTGCCAATATTTAATGAAATTTAGGATGATTATCTCACAATATTATTATAATGTGGCATCAAATTTTAGAATTCAGATGGTTTAATTAACAACAGGCAACATACATCAAACATGATGCAGTGTTTTTCTTACAATCATGTTACAAAGTACAACTTGTAATAAAAAAAAAACTTTTGAAACAGAATTTAAATGTTTTTTTAAAGACTCTTTATCAGCTTTTTTCCTCTACAGTTGGTGATAAGTCAAGTGTATTTAAATAGCACATTTCCAACAGATCATGCTGCCCAAAGTGCTTTACATATTACTAAAATAAAATTAAGTGCATGATAGTAGAGCAATAAAAATAAAACAATAGAATAAGCCAATTAAAACAATGAAAACAAATTAAAAACTAAAACAACATATAAATACACAAAGCTAGAAGGGAAAATATCCTGTTTTTTATTCACTTGTTGACCAAACAACTCCAAATGAATGGTCCATGACAATCCAAGATAAGTAGCTCTATGGATTGAATGCTTATTTTATCAGCTTAATAAGATGAAAAACAAAAGAAACTATTTCTGGTTTACATTGTTTTGGCCTTACAAAAATAAATAATAATAAAAAAAAAAGCTAATGGTAATTAAATGGAAATAGAAATGGATACACGCACAAACACTGTCACTGCAGAGAGGGGAATTTATCCATACGCTATATTTTACTGTTATCATTTATACTGTTTGTGATCCTGTAACTGCAGATATTCTGTTGCTGTTAACATAAGATACAGAAAGCAAGATCAAATGTGGTCACCTACCCAAATGCGGTGTCTAAGTCATGTTTTATGTTTTGAAACAGCTCCAGATCACGTTTGTAAGAAAAACTTAAATCAAAAAGAAAGGAAACAAAACAACAACAACAAAAAAAAAGTCACAGAAGCGCAGCATTAAAACCATCATAGAAATCATTGTATGTTATTTAGCTGTTTTTATTGTACTGTCAAGTTCAATCTTTTGAATAAAATGTCCACTGTATGCTGCTATTTTATTTTCTTTTTTACTTGAAAATTATGAACATCCCTCATAAGATCTAAAATCTTTTGCACAATAATGGCTAATCTTTTTACTTTTAGAGATCTGTAATCTACCTGGCACAAACATCATCACACTTGTACAGTAAGTTTGTTAGGATTTGGGATCTTTTGTTTACATTAAAGAGCATGTGGACCCAATTTCCTCTTGAGAAAAGTGTCATAAATAGTTTACATTAAGTAAACTAGTTTATTTTATTTTTATCATACTTATTATCTGAACTGTGACAATAAACTCTGATTTTTTTTATGCAGTTTGCATTGTCATGTTTTAAAAGTTCACAATGACATTAAAACTGGGATATCCAAGACATGCCGTGACTTCTTCTGACCATCAGGTGGCAATGCTTCTCTTGCTTGTGCATTAAGAGGATTTTGCTGTTCCTATATTGTGTGTGTGTGTGTGTGTGTGTGTGTGTGTGTGTGTGTGTGTGTGTGTGTGTGTGTGTGTGTGTGTGTGTGTGTGTGTTTCGTCATCCATACATTACCAAGCATTCAGAGCAATAGCATTGTGCCCGTAGGCTGAGACAACAAAGAAGAGGCCAGTCTCTTTAAATGGCTACAATAACAGGACAAAGACCAGTCAGGTGCAATGACTCTATAAGATGGAACCAGAAAAATGGTCACCAGACAAAAATCTTCATGTAAAACTTGATCAGTTTAGAATAAAAAATGATAATGAGGCACATCTGAATCTAGAATAACAATGTGTGTTACTGTTGTACCCTCACACAGCCCTTTTAATATAATTATTACCATGATTCAGTTACCGTTCTACTCTTTATACAAAAATATCCCTTTGCTGAGCTCACCGCTATTTTATGGTCACCTATTGATTGTGTGATTAGTGGTCCAGCAGGGTCCACCCACTTCATGTCTAGTTGAGAGTAATAGTTATTGAGTGAGCTGTCAATGGTAAAGAAGGGCATGGATCAGAAGAGCTTAGTGTTGGTGGATAGGGGGTTGGTGTAGCAGCAACAGCATCCACCCTGACCTTCACCTTGCCTCCAAACAGGCCCTCTTATTTGATTACACAAACCGAAAGTCAGGGTGACCTCCACCTGGGATCATCCTCCCACTCATCTCTCCACATTAACCTGAGTCTTGATCACATGAAGCTTGGAAATGGACCTTGTGTTTCAGTACAGTGGTTGGTACATCCATTAGGGTGACTATCCTTCATCCTGCAGGTGATGATGCAACACGAGAGCAATCATTCCACATGATCCAATCTAAGTGTACCACAGGATTAAAGTGGACCCTCGGGCCAGTCCTCATGTTTATAGGTTTCTTTTGTCAATGAAACAAGCTCAGCAGCCTGATATTGTCCTAAAGCTTTAGTCGAAGGCACTGTACACATAAAATATCCCTGTTTGCTTACTGATTCAGCTGGTTTGAATGATGGCAAAGAGGATTTAAACAGGAGTTATTAGGGGCTATTAGGAGTCCAAATATAACGCTGTGTTGCATCACTAGCAGATGTTAATCAAATACCCCTGACAGGAAACTTGAAGTTGGTGATGGAAATTGTCAGCTGGTTTCCCAACTTCCTCTAACCTACTTGCTTAAACTTTTGACTGTAGTCTAACAAATTCCATACATATAAATTTGTTTGTGTGTAGGATAAAGAATCTCTATGCTGCCTTTCTAAGCATTGTTTCACAGGATTGGGTCAGGCAGATGAGATAGTGGAAATTAATTCATGTGGGACTTCTGAGAAGAAAAGGGGACCAGGTAAATAATGGAGGACAGTTTTGTCAGGATAATAGGGACAACACGTGTTTGTGAGAAGAGGAATATTTGAGAGACTAATTAACCACATATCAAGCCTTAGACAACAGCAGGACAACAACAACAGACCTTTTTGGATGTGTCTACTACTAGCAACTGTGTGGTAGCCAACATATAGTATATTTAGCCTATAAATATATGATGCAAAAAGAAAAGAGAATTCTAAACAGGCTCTTGATTTAAAGTTATATTATAAATTAAAGTATGAAGTAAAAGTTTATATATTAAGTGCTTTTCACAGATAAAAATCACAAAGGGCTGTACATAAAATGGATGCAATAAACAATACAGTAATAGCATAAAACAAATAACAACCATCAATGAAAAGCTTTCCTGAATAAAATAGTCTTCAACTGCTTTTTACAAGAGTCCACAGAGTCGACCACACAGAGGTCCACAAGTCATTCCAGAGCATGGGGCCTACAGCCTGAAATGCCAGGTCTCCCCAGGTTTTAAAATTGGTCTTTGGGACCTTCAGGAGGCTCTGGCCTGAAGACCAAAAGGTGTCCTCTGAGGAGTAGGGACACATCAAGTCGGAAACATACTGGTGGGCCTGACCATGTAACGCCCGGAAAGTCAAAACTAAAATTATCTCACTTTTAAGCACATGGGGTGACAAATAACATAAATTTGACTCTCAAACATATTTTGGTCAGGTGAAAAAATGGGGAAAAAAACCCAGTAGCAATTGGAAAGAGCAAAACACTTTCAGAATTTATTTACAGATGTCATGGTCCTAAACAAAAGGCAGTAAGTGGATCTTTGACCTTTAGTTCTTTAAAACACTGACAGGTAAGGTGAGTTGCACTGATCATCTTGTTACAATGGTCTGCTTGAAAGACATGAGTCTTGGAATTTGTGTGTGTGATGTTACTTAGACACGTATTACCCACCTTAACATTGTTAAAGACTGAGTACAGCCCTCCATGGCAACAACAGCTTGATTTCCTGGAGGAATGTCATAAAATGTGGAAGGACAATGAACGCTGCTGCACTGCACAAAACTGCTCAGGAATGGCTTGAGGACACACAATAAAGAGTCAAAGGCATTTACATGGCCTCCAAACTCCCCTTATTCCTGTCACACTGAGAATCCACAGGATGTAATGAAAAAAGCCCAGTTTACCAGACCCCACCATGCAACCTACAACCAACTCTAGTGCAAACGTGTCAGTGCTAAGCAGCACCGGGCTCATCAAGAGGTCTTATGTCCATGTCCGCATGGGTATGAGCCCTTTTGATTAAATTAAGGTATCACCACTATTTAGACAAAAGCTTTTAGTCAGACACTAGAAAAAAATGTTATTGTGGTGATCTGACCAAACTCTCAAAATTGAACTAACGCCCAGATAATGGCGTTGGAGGTCAAATAATTCCTGCGAATGCTTAACAACACCTGTCCCACAAACTACATAATTCCATAATTTTTGCATTGTTTTCAAAAAATAAGAAAGCATTAGTATGTATTCATGCACTTGACTTCCCAGAAAAGCTGATTATTCACACATGTTTCGTTACATTTGTCAGACAACTAAATGGGACAAAAACTGTGACTGAAAAGCACTTCTTTCAGACTGAGTCTGCTTGAGGTCTTGTAAAACATTGCCAGACTAACACCTGGTTTCATAAAATCTTGACTTTATAAATAGATCATCTGAAAAAATCATCATTTAAGTAACAATACGTGCAATGAATTCAGCATAATTATATGTACAGAGCTCATACAAAGTTAAAAGCTACAGAATGTCTTGAATGTCATGTCAGACATACTTGATTGTTATTATGCAATCCCCCTTGCATGTACACATGGGATAAGGATGGTAGTCCAACTAAATAGTTAAGTTGAACTCTGAATGTAGCTCAGTTAAACTGTGCATGCAAGTGCAGTGACTGCTGCAGTTCACAAGAATCAAAATAATAAAATAAAGTCATCAAAATGTAAATGTATCTGTTATTTGGAAGCTGATGGCAGCCATGCTGCTATTATTATTTTTTAAATCATTATCTCAAGACACCGAGATAAATTATGTCATTATCTCAAGAAAACAAAGTTTTATTTTCTTGAGATAATAAGATAATTAAGGTGGGCTGTGAGGTAAGTGTGTTACACCTGGTTTCATTGATCAAAAATGACCCTGTGACAGCTGGGGAGGGGCTACAGTCATGGTGTATATGTGTATTCTGTGATTGAGTGATTGGTTAAACTTAATAATCAGACAATTCACAATTTCAGCCTTTGGCAGACTTGATAGAAGTTAAATTCGATGCATGGATCAGAGATGAATTTTCCTTGAGCTGACGTCAGCTTGCATCCATTGCTGGCTTGATTCCAGTATAGAATAACTCTGTACTGGGATGCCCCTTCAGACCCACCAGTTGAGGTTGTGGGTTAGAAGAAAAAATGGAAGCATGTTGAAGGACAGCCCCCCTCCCTATACCTCCACTAAACACTGACAGCCCCGCAGAGCTTCATCAGCTATGGACTGCTGTATCCAAAGTGTGAAAGAATGCCACTGCAGCTCCAATTCCTCCAGTAGTTAGACTGGAAACAAGCGCTGCTCCCAGTAGACCAAAAACCCCCTCAATAAAAGCCAATATAATTTATCAATGTACTTAATTTATTAATTTTTTAAAATATATAGTTCTTAGCAGCAAATAGTTGTGAAACCTGTTTGTAGATTGCATGTTAACCCCGTGTATTCATGGGTTATTTACCAGCTTTCTCCTACAGTCCAAAAACCAGTGACGTGCAGTCAGGGGAGGCAGAGCCTCACCTGTCAAGCAAACTTAAAAAAACAAAAACAAAATATAATTATAATATTTTTCCACTGATCTGTGTTACAAATGTATTTTTGTATGACTCCAATAATTTTTTAACATTATCTTAAGTAAAATCACTGAATTTGTGCAGTTCCTGATCAAATAAAGGGCAGAAATCCGAGATAAGGCAGCGGTGAGCCAAATCTTACCTTTGAATGTGCCTTCCCATACACACTGTCTTGTATGGTGCGTGCCCGTTTCTGTTTCTTAGCAAGTTACCAAAAACTAAAGTTTACAGAAAGATTTATTATACACCATGACTTTCTACAGTCTGTGTAATGACTTTAATGTAAGTATGTGACATGATTATTCTCGCTGATCGGACAATAAACTGCGTAGAAAAGTAATGAAGTGAGGCAGACAAAACTTTGCTGCACCTTGAGGGGGTGCACGTGAGCTGGCGGGTGCTTGTTGCTACCATGCTAAAGTGTTAGCTGAAGTCAGCAGGTCATGTGGTGCAGGGGGTTGTTTATTTTATACTCTGCTTTACTCCCCAGATGGAGGATTATCTAAACTAAAATAAAAAGATTGAAAATAAACCTACAGGTGGAGTATGACAGAACAAAAAAGACTTTCGTCTTTGGCCATTATCTTGCAGAGAGATCTTTTAGTGGAGCAGGATAGGCCCATGGACTTCATATACAAAAAAAGGTAAGATTACAAATTGATTCAAAATAAATAAATAAATGAGACTAAAAATAAATAAATATAAAAAATGAATATTTAAAAACAAAAATTTGACCTTTAGTGAATAATTCCACTTTTTATTGTTATCCTCTTGATTAAGAAACTATGTTAAAATTGAATGAATTTATCTGAGGGTTAAAATTTAATTGTATTTACATGGCTAGACTTTAATTTGTTCACAGTAAGTATGAATTGTTCAGAACACATGAAGGGAGCAAATTCATTGTATCTTGCTGCTATAAAAGTTATTTCTAGGCCAAATATGTTCCTGTGTGTGTGTGTGTGTGTGTTTGTGTTGGTGTGTGAAAGAGAGAGGAATACTGATGAGATATTAAACATTTCCAGTGGTCAATATGCTGCCAATTGAATAGTTACTGAATTCTTACAATTGTAAATCTGACTCCAAAGGAGTCAGTGCATCACCAACCATGAACCTCATTACATGTCACTGCCAAAAACATGCATGTTAGGCTGATTTGAGTCTCTGAATTCTCACTAGGAGTGAGTGCGAGTCTGATTGAATGTTTGTCTTTCTGTGTTGGTTCTGTGATAGACTTGGAACAGCTCCAACCCCCTTGTGACCCTGCATTTGAATAATCCATTATCTCA
This sequence comes from Melanotaenia boesemani, assembly GCF_017639745.1. NCBI lineage: Eukaryota > Metazoa > Chordata > Actinopteri > Atheriniformes > Melanotaeniidae > Melanotaenia > Melanotaenia boesemani. Next base: position 18,550,819 of record NC_055682.1, on the reverse strand, counting down.
AGAAAACAAACATTGATTTCCCAAAATAATGAGAAAAAATTTCCTGTTATCATGAGAAAACTGTTAAGAAAAAATGCGAGCAAGACTGTTGATGGCTTCCATAATCTTAAGATCTTTGCCTGTAAAAAAATGTGGTGTTTAAAAAGTGCAAAACTTTAATGCACAACCTGCCGGAGTATATAGCTGAATAAGATTAATATAGGATTTCCTAAACAATAACTTTATTCATTCATTTTCTATACTGTAAATGCAAAATGCAATTTTCAACAAAAATGGTCAAAACAAAACTATATACTTCATGCTACCTATCTGGTACCTATCTCCTGAAAAAACAATACTGATACACTGGGAACTGTGAATAAAAAGTTGTGTATTTTCCAGTTTTGGGGTCTTTAAGGACACAGGGAAACATTCCTACAACACATAGGCTTTGAACCACTCTTTAGCTCTGTCTCTCAAAATAAAATGAAAATAATCATACAACCGACCCATCTCCACCATTCCAACTAACAACAATTTCCTTTTATGTCAGTTAGGGGGCAGCTGAGTAAATGTGGACCCGTTGTTTCTTTTTTCCCCTCAACTCCTCAAATCCCCCACCCTCCTGCCACCCCAGAAACTTCCTATGGAGACCCTCTTTTCCATCAATTGGCTGTCTTTGTTAAAATGGCCCACATCACCAGCCAAGCCAAAGGCCATGATGCCCACCCAGGTCTGGTGTTTTCTCAGTGGGAGTCACTTGTGAGACTCTGGGATTCAAAACACTTAAGAGTTCAGGTAAACACAAAGGGTCAACACAAACAAGGATCAAGGTCAGTTTCTGTGTACAGGACCAGCTAAGCCAGTACCTATATTCTCTTTCTTTGTTTCCTCCTTCCGTTCTTCCATCCTTCCTTCCTACATGTGCATACTTTGATGTGTACATTTACATAGTATCTTTATGGATGTGCAGTTAAGAGCTTTTAATTCTTGGTTGTTTAAAGAAGGAGATGAGAGATGAACACATTTCTTTTGCCATTTTTCTTCATATATGTCAAACAACAAAACTAGGGCCCGATTGATTAATTGGCAGGCTGATTAAAGTGGCTGATATTAGATCTTTTTAAAATGGCAAATATCGGCCGTTGTTTTGCTGATTATACGCTGATTTATTCTTACTTTCTCATAAAACAGTAAAAGCTGATAAGTGTCGTAGTCAAGCAGAATGATGTCCTTGCGGCATTAGTCCACTAGATGGAGCTCTGACACCCATTCAATCCACAGTCATCCCCCTGTCTTTTCAACAGGGGTAGCTAGCTACAGCCAGGTTACATTAAAGCAGTGGGCTGAGTGGAGTTTGCCGACAGGTAAGTTTAGAATAATGTTGTGAAATTAATGACTCAGCATGTCTCCAGTTTAAGTTTAACTCTGTTTACCATGTGTAATGACGAGTGACACATTTCCTGTGTCGGTCAGCTTTTTATTTAAGCTGCATAGCTAAAGTTGTGCTAAATTAGCTTAAGGTGCTCCCCGTCTGTTAGTAATAAAATCGCTGTTGTTATCCTAATCCATGCATAGCATTAGCTACGTAGCCAGTAACTGCAGAGGAGTGATGTGAATGCAGAGGGGAGGAGGTTTATTCATTGCAGCACCGAAAACATGACATTATTACAGTCAGTCTTCAGCCACCGTCATGATGTCATATCTCCCTTAGTTTTACTTTGGCAGAAAATACCAACGTGACACAGTCTGTAACAGCGACTCACTATGTGTTACAATTAGCGCCAGACCATTTGTGACCATTATATATAAAATACAACTCTATCAAAGATGACATCTTTTTTTAAATTTGAGAAAAGCACATCTGTTTTTTAATTTTAGTTCATATATGATATACCATGATATATTTTATTGCAAAGAAAATATTGGAGTAAAGAACATGTAATTTAACATTAAAGCGCATCAGAAGGCTGCAAAAATAATGTTTTGCCAACTTCACTCATGTTAGTTATATAGGGCATAATCAGAAAGATATATTTAATTAATTCATCATTCATTTATACAATTCATTTATAGATTGACCTTTTTTAAGGTTATATATTTTAATTTCCCAGTTATTTAATGCTTCGTTGCATGTTTTTGGAAATTCTTCTGTTGTAAAGCTAAACACATAAGAACAAAATATCATGAAACAGTAAAATGTTCTGCCTGTAATTCATATTTGTGTTGGTGTAAGCATTAATGAACCAAAAATGAAGTTAATTTATTCATTATATATATATATATATATATATATATATATATATATATATATATATATATATATATATATATATATATATAAAATTGGGCAATTAATCGGTAATCAGAATGTTTTTTCTGCCAAATATCGGAATCAGTATTGGGCTCAAAAAATCCATATCGGCTGGGCCATAAATAAAACACACACACACACACCCACACCCACAAATGTCTGACAATCCCCATTGTATTTATTCCATAAAAGTTCACCTTTTCAACACACAAGAAAGCTTATATAATCTGCAGAGTACAACTTTATATACCGCTATATGATGAAAATGCAGTAAATTTTGGTTTACAAACACCAAATCAGGGGTCTGCAATGTTCAGAACTGAAAGTGGCTCTCTGGACTTTCCAAAATGGCTCTTAATACATGGCTAAAAATGCTAAATTAACCAATGCTAAGAATTAACCAATGATTATAAATATAGCTATAATAACAAAACAAACACACACACACACACATATATATATGTGTGTGTGTGTGTGTGTGTGTGTGTGTGTGTGTGTGTGTGTGTGTGTGTGTCTGTGTGTGTGTGTATTTCAACAGAAAACTCATTTTAGTTTTGTAGGTGTCTTGTTACATTAATAAACAGAATTTACCAAAAACTACTTTATCTTTAAAACATGCTTCAACACTTTAGCCAGAGGTTCATCCTTCGTTTTAGTATCACAGTCAGCTGCCTCTGATAGCTTTCTTGTGTTTCACTACCTGTCTACTATGAAGAGTATCTTTGTGCTGCTATGCATCTATGGATTGTGTGCAGTGGTCATGTGACTCCAAAGCTACGTTTGATTGGTAAAAACACTCCAAAGTAATGACATGGTAACAAAGGTGCATTTAAGAACTAACACTAAGCTTTGATGTCAAGTATGGGGTCCAGAAAATATCGTCCCATGGCTGTGAGTTTGCATGCTCTACAACATCATTGTGGAGAAACTCTGCTCTATTCCAGCTTAGTTAGCCTCTGGCCGGTACAGATTCAAAGTTAAACAGCATTTCTCAAGTCAGATAAAACCACATAACTCTACACTGGAACCTCTTTTCTTCCCCCTCTTTTCTAAACTTTCTAAAAGATGCTCCTGAGCACTTGGACTTGTTGGTATCTGTCATTATTAACCTCTACCTGAGATGCGGCCCACCATAACTTGTTCTTCCCCCTCTCTCTTGTAGTGAACACTGGCTCTGATGGTCTTGAACTGCTTCTATGAAAGTGAAACTCCTTCTTGCAGCTTGTGCAGATCACTTTTTATTTATTTGATGTTCCATCAATGTTCTTTTTATACTCAAATCTATCCATAGGGCAATCTGGCTCAACTTGTTGCATCTTGCTTCTACATGCCTCCATTTATCACTGCAGCTGATTGTTGATGGGCTATTCACATGTTTACCATCTAGCAGTGGAAAGTGGTAACAGGTTTAAACTACATTCTGGAGACAAGTTCCTTGTGTGTGTTGTAGTTTTGTGACTTTGGCGCTTAGAGGGTTAAAACAACAGAAATTAACTGAACTGTGACGTAGTACAAAGCTGAAATGGTGAACTATAAACGTGAACCATTCATTTTAAACTAAAAGAACTAAACTTTCAACTAGTTCATGAGAAGCTTGACCTTGCACAACACTGTGATCTGGGGTGCCCATGTTATTTGTCTTTTAAAATTTATTTTTTATTTTAGACTTAAGTTTATAGTGACTTCAGACCCCTAAAAAATGCATAACCATGTAAAAATGACTTTATTCCTTCCATAAAACTTTCAATTTTTCCAATTAAAGTATTTAATTTGTTGAGCGTTGGCAACAACATAAGTCTTTAAATTGAGTTGTTTGATTAAACCAGATTATTATCTGGTTTGTCTCATGTTTTTCCAAAACATATTGATAATGTTCCTTATATTAATATTTATCCAATGTTAATGAGATAATAGACTTTCATTCTAAAAACCCTGCCAGCTACTGCTCATTCTTGAGGCTGGATTTGGGGCTCTTCAAAAACATACACCTCAATTACACTATCACTAGTACCAGCTAAAATACATCCATATCTCCATCCTTCCAGTTTATGCTGGAGGTAGATTTCTGTTCCCAGCATAGCAACTGCCAGAGTAATTTCTGTCCCTGATGTGTAGCCACACCCTGGGGTCTAATTAATACAACATACTGTGCATCCATATGGCTTTTTTGGAAAGAGGGAGGAAGACATACAGGGTGATGTGGGCAAAGGTGAGGTCTCCATATTCTCCATATTTCCCACATAGATGGATAAGAACTGTAGTATTTCAATTGCTGTTTCACTCCGTCTCCAAGAACTGTACTATATCTCATTGTACTATGTTCAGTACAATGAAACAGTAAGATGACCTTGACAGAACATAAAAAATCAATATGCAAAATGTTTGACTCAATAAAAGAAACAATGAAATCTATCTTACTTTTGTTTGTTTCCATTTAATTTACTGTGAGGCAACATTTTGTCAAGGTTACATTCTGTATATAAGTGATGAAACAAAGCCCTGTAAATAGATCCCAATCCTTGAATGGGTGTGCTCCTGGGGATGGATTAGAGATAAAGGTGAACCTGTGGTAATGAAGAGGGAAAGACCAAGTCTGGGCAAGAGGGAGCCAGATAAAACATAGAAGAGGAGAAAAGGAATGAACATCAAAGAAGAGTGAAAATGAGTAAGAGTGAGTAAATGTATGACAAGACAATGGTGGGAACAAGGAACTGTGTTCAGTGGTGACCATAAATCAGTGTTATAGTTAGTGAAACCTCTGTCTCACCATCCCCTATACTTCCCTTTCTCTACACCAATTCACCCAAATTACACTGAAGCTTAGTGTAAGCACTACACACATACACAGAACAATCTATCTTTAAAACTGGACCAACATATATATGCATACATCCATGGAGAAAAAAAATAGGTAATACAGGCTGCAGGTAAAATACTGATTTGTGTTATTTATCCTCTAAAGAACCAAAATATCCTTTTAAAGATGATGGCAGTGAAAATCATTGAACCTCAGCAGGACTAAACATGTTCTTTCAAACCTGCATAATTCATTTTTTGTGATTAAAAAAGACTTAAAAAAATAGTACTATCTTCTTTTTCTCTTTTTAAATCTTCACACCTAATACAATAAATTTCCACCTTCAGGATTCTTTCCTCTTCTTCTTTAGAGCCTCCTCACACCTCCATCCTTGTTCCCTTTGTCCCATCCTTTCTTTGTCCTGCTCTACACATCAGTGTGCACACAGTGGAGGCAATAACTCTGACATTCCACCTCCCCCACACTCTACCCTCAACCCCCCTTTTTCTTTCTTCAGGGCGCTTGGGTACATTGTACATGTTAAGCGGTGAGTAGTCAATCTAACTGCATGTATGTGTGTGGGTGTGTTTGAATGATAAATGAAGAGAAACGTCTCACAGATGATGACTACCAATCTCTGCATCTGAACCCTAAACTTATTGCCAAAAGAAAAGGCAACTGGATTTATCTCTCAAAGACGTATAAAAGTATTATAAGGTCAGCATTACTGCCTGCATGGTCATCTGCAGCAGCAACGATTCCCTCGGCACACATTGTAATCACATCAGCTCTCCTTTCTCAGAAACAGTCACTCCATTAATGCTTGCTCTGCCACGTCTCCTGTGGCCTCAGCATGTTAACGCTTACTTTCTCCATCAGTCTCCCTCTACCACAAGACACTCCATCTTAAACCAGAGCCACAGGCAAGAGCACAGGAAAGAGAGAAGTGGCAGTGATATTGTTGTTTTCAGCCCATACTGGCCTTCGCAGAAGCGTACCCACAAGAACACAATCACAGCCTCGGTGTATTATACAGCAGGCAGTTTATTTGCATATTTTCCATACAAAACATACTGTGAAATATGGACTGCATTATACAAATGATTCCGTTAAAAAAAACTTAACAATACCTTTTATTCACACTTTTCTTGTTCAAGGACTCTTCAACACACTATGGAGCACAAAGAACAAAGAATAATAAAAATAAACAAATAAATAAAATAATTTAAAAGCAGCTCTAAGAATAATGGAAGACCCATCACTGAAACTGGCAAGGCTGATGCTTTGAGATGTGCCCTTCTGTTTAATCATAAAGAAATATATTATATTTTGTCACCTTTTTAATTGTTAGTGAGCTATTCTACATAGTAAATGCCTATTCTTACTTGAAAAGTACAACTTGGTTAAAAAAAATGTGGAAAACAGTTCTTCAGAGGTTGATCTGTTATTTCAGTTCAGATCTTGCCCAGGACTCTTTGTTTCTTAAGCTGGACTTATTCTTGTGCAGTGTCCTTGTACGGTAGGGCCGGCGTGGCTGATGGTGGTGAAATGTGCTCTTGCACTTGAGTGTAGTTACAGTGTGGTGTTGTAGTTTCTCTTCCACAGTTACCACATGAATTCAGAGAGAAGCTCCAGAAATCTGGCAACACGTAATCACAAACTGACCAATCATCAGGGAGTACTTCCACATTAACGCGCTGCAAGCATGGGTGCACGTCAGGTCTGGAAGAGGTGCTCGTCAAGCCTCTGTGTGAAGCCTGCAGCGTTGACGCTGTAACCAGCCTTGCGCAGATGCTGCGTGAGTATAAATCCAGTTTTAGCCGGACTCTAACACTTTCAAACACCTGGACCAGCAAGATAACCTCTTAGATGGGCTGTATGGTCCCCAGTTGGTGCAGGGGCCAGTGACCCAGTATTCTGCATCCTAATGTTGATGACTTGTGGAGGCAGTGTTGTAATCTGTGTTCAAGGGGCTGTAATTTTAATAAAAAAAAAGAAGCATGACTAAAAACATTGCATCATAGTGGATAACATTATATGTGTCATAATCATTCATCTACCAACCTGCTTCATGGTCTGCTGGATGAGGTTCACCTGCTGCAGCAGCGTAGTCCATCAGGCCACTGTGTCACCTAATGTCAGTGACTGGGGGAGTGGATTGCATGTGAACTGTGTAGGACGTGTTTCACTAACACCAAACCCTACTGTGTCAGGAAGTTATTTATCCAGCTCTCTAATGGTTGTTTGTCAAGACTTTTAGACATTGGAACATGTATGGTTTAATTTATTGCTTTCATTTAGAGAATAATTTGAGTGTAGAATCACATGTTGTAAAAGGATAAGGATTTTACCAGTTATTCTCATATAAAACTAGAGAAATACTAAATTTTATATCACCATGAACAATGAAAGTAAGGAGTGGTATTATGAGAAATTATATTGTTGTTAGCTGGTTAGCATGCTATTATTGGTAGATGATATTATAGTCTGATTCAACTGGAATAAGCATTACAACTGGACATTCATTTTTAAGTGGTATTTGTCTCCTCAGGTATTACTTGCATGTTGCATTTTCAAGATCTTTACAATGAAAATAACAATCTCAGAACTACGAACTTCATGCTGAAAATGCCATGGACCAGTTAGGGTTTGGATTGTGCAATAACTCAGGGCTGCTTGTTTCCTACATTCTTGCATGTTTGAACACATTCGTCACAAAAGACACCTGATCTTATCAGATTCTCTCATTTAATTGATACGAGACACAACTTTTACATAATTTAAAAAATGAAATTATTTACAATGTACCTTTTATTAAAGTGTTTATTCATGTTTTTATTCAACACAGAAGATTTTCTTCCTGTCATATGGACAGTTTTGTTCATCATAATGAAGGCCAGCCAGTTTTCCTCAAATAATCGTTTTAATTTTATTACAGTTCATGAAAGGTTTAAAATGGATTTGATACACTTAAAATCCATATATTTATGTGTGTGTATATATATGCAGACATATGTGTGTGTATTTTTATTGTTATTTATTTTTCTCTTCCTTTTTCTACCTCTTTCATCTCTTGTTATGGCCATTAATTTTTATAATAGATAGATAGATAGATAGATAGATAGATAGATAGATAGATAGATAGATAGATAGATAGATAGATAGATAGATAGATAGATAGATAGATAGATAGATAGATAGATAGATAGATAGATAGATAGATAGATAGATAGATTTATTTAGAGGAAGGGAAGAAGGCAAAAGATAAAAACAAAATGAGGAGAAGGGGATGGTGGTATCTATTAGCAGTAGAATAATTGAAATATGAATGTGTGCCTTTTTGCATATACTGTATATATAACGAGTTAAACTATTACCACCATTATGACTAATAATCATCTAATAATCATAATCAATAAATATTATAGTTTGCCACTAACAATGTTATTATTATAGACATCAGGGTTGGCTCTAATACACCCAGTTTGGGTGGCAATGTAGATCTATATGGAGATTTGTGTCACGACAAACACTATGATAGATGATGATAGATGATATACACATAGTGTAAAGACTCATTATTGTTAATATAGTCATTATTAGTGTCATCAACAGTCATTGTTGTTATAATAATAATGATAACAACAACAACAACAATAATAATAATAATAAAAATTTATATCAATATGTAATAACTAATATTGTTATTGTGGACAGCACTGGTAGATACACACACTGGAACACGCACTCAACAGTCACTGTCAAACACCTTTCCAGTGCTACATGACTCCCTTTTTGTTCTGGTACATTGTCTTCTCTTGTCTTTTTCTGTTTTTTTTTTTGTTTTTTGTTTTTTACTGAATAAAATATATAAAAAAAATGAAATGCCCATAATTTTGTGTTAAAAAAACAATTATTTTGAGTTACTGTGCAGCTTAAATATAATTCTAAAATGTATATTTATGTGGCCTTGTACATAATCACTTTAATCCACTCCAACGCATGCACACACGCACACGCACACACACACACACACACACACACACACACACATGGAGATGGTATTTTAAAACGAAACAGGAGCTGACAAGATGGTTCTGATTATTTGCGACGTGAGTGGAGGGATGTCACCTGGGAAGTGTGTTACGGCTGGAAAATCTGGAAACAGTAAAAAAAGAAGAGGGAGTAGTTGGGGGAAAAATATCTGGGGACATCAGAGGTAGGCGGGTGTGACTGGTTGTGGCTGGTGTGACCTCTGGCCTCCCTCTCCATCAACTGCTCCCTTTGAGCCGCTAAAAGGGAGCGGTGTGAGGAGCTAGAAGACAGCTGCCCCCCCAGCCACCACCACCACCACACACACACACACTCCCCCTTCATCCTCCTATGGACTCTCTCTGGGAAACTGGGGTCCCCTCTCTCAGTTAGCTTTAAAGGCTGTAAGGTCAGGGGAAACTGGGGCCCAGTTGAGGTGGTCCAGCCGGGATAAAGTTTCACAGCTTTGCATGGCCAGACTGGACTGTTGTGTGTCTGGGTGTGTGTGACCATGTTATAGATAGATGGTGGTAGGGGGGTCTACACTCCATATTTAAATAAAGTCGTAAGATCCTGTTGTGATCTGAACAACCCCTCTCTCCCACCCACACAAAGACATATTAACTCATATATATTTACACATTCACACAAACAGCAGCTGAAGAGAAACGGGAAAATCTTACAAGATTAAAGTTAGAGGATGATGGAGGTTTCTCAGTGTAACTCTTTCTAAGGTTTTTTTTCATTTTCTTTCTAGACAATTTATTTTTCTAGAGAGGGCAGAGTTTTTCATCATCTGAATGTAGTGAGCAAGGATATAAAGTGTATTCTAGACAGATAGTAAGCCCTTTAAGTGTGATTTGTGACACTGGGCTTTATAAATAAAGCTGGTTTAAGTCAAGAGAAACATACTTGAATTTCTGACCTTTCGCCACAAGCTCTATTTCTCACAAATGATTCTCTGAATATGGGTGGATGTTCAAAAAAGCACTCAGATGGTCAAACAGATTGTCAACAGGCACTTATATAATGGTTTACATAATGGTCTGATTATGTAACCAACCTAAGTAGGAGGTAAAACTAAAGGTGCACTGACAGTGAGCCAACCTCAGGTGTTGGAGAAGAGTCTCCTGCACAAGAAAACTACTCAACTGTAAACACAAAAAGTCCAAATTTTTGTGCATAACTTGAATGATAAATTAATCAATTTTTCAAATCTCAAAATTAGATGATACAAAATATTCAAAATACTGAAATTGTGAGATAATGTAACTTTGACTTTGATAACTTTGGTATATTATATGCTGAGGTAATGTTATAGGTGTCTGTTCTATTTTACTGCGCCCCACTGTACTCTTTTGCAGAAATGTTTCAGCATTTATGAGTAAAATATCCACAGCTAACAGGAATGCAGGTCAAAGGAAGCAAAAACAAAAACAAACAAACAAAAAAACAGAACAAAACTGGAATCTTTCTTTTGTCATTGCCCAGGAGAGACAGATAAAGAGGGAGTTGATTCATATTGGACTCTGCCTTTGTCTCAAAGTGCACTCATGCATTGGGATTTACCGTGATTAGAGGTCCGGCACCTAGCTTCATCGACCAGCAGCTCTGGGCCTTGTGCTCAATATTCTTTGTCTGGCCAGGAGGGCCATGAGTTAATGTGGCAAACAGGAGAACAGGAAGGTAAAGTGAGGAGAGAGAGAGTAGAAGCCTGCCTCACATTGATCTGCTCCATCTCTGTGGACTGCAGAAAGCAAGCAAGCATGTCTGTGCTGTAGATTACGCTACCTTCCACCAAACACAAACACATAGATGCACACAGAAAAAAACAAAGGCCGACTCAGGTTTTGTTATTACTAGAGCTACTTTATTATCACTGTTATTGTTTTTTTTTTCTTTCTTCAATCAGTGTTGCACAATGAACCCTAAAACAATACAAACCACTAAAAATGGTCTATTTTTTACACATATACATACACACATACAGTACATACAGTATATGTGGATATGTATAAAGATTTATAATTAATAAATGTGACACCCTGGTCTAGAGAGAGTTTAAAAAAAACAAAACTTTGTGGAGACATACAGTAGTGATCCCTGACAATGCTCTGAGAACACTTATTCAAACATCTTGTATTGACCTGAATTAAACTGCAGGAGAAAAGCAGATATCGGCAGTGACCTCAGCAGACAGACATATAACAAGACAGACAGGCAGAAGACTGACAGACAAATGTGATTATGCATGATAATGAGCTAAATCTTAAGATTTGTGCTCCCTTTATGCTTTTCAAAACAGTTAATCAGTTAGACACAGGTTCACTCAATTGGGGATGCAGATCACATGTTTTTCTGTCAGGTTGGCACCATGTTTGAACCCTGCAGCACCTTAAAATGAAAACTGCATAGATGAAATGAAAGTTTTTATTCATTTCAATAGTACCAGTAAAAGTTAAAGCAAGAATAACCTGAACACACTGATGCATTCACTAAAAGAGCCGCTACTGCTAGTTCCTGTAATGTATTTAAATCATTTATTGTTGATTTATCAGTGTGGATAAAAGATTAAATACACCCACCTGATCCATCCAAATCTAATAATGCTTGTTTATGTTCCAAGCTGATTAAATCTATCAGATCAAAATAGTTTTTAAAAGCACTTCATAAATAGGATTCTGATATTTCCTTGTCAATCTTTTAAAATAAACTATGTAATTAAAACTTAGTAGGCCTCAAACTTAGTAATAAAAAATAAACTTCACTGTTGTATGGAGTTTTGTTCTAATCACTTTTCACGACTTGAGGCAATGACAAAGTGTGAGAAGTTTAAATCCTGTAATAAATGACGCTGAAGTTCAGTTTGCTGCTTTAACGATTAAATCTAACCCCACAAGTTCTTCGATTTTATGTATATGAGTTAAAATCTTGCTGCAGTTCTGGGCAAGAACAGGTCAAATATTCTTACGCCTACTTATTGTGATATCTTGACAATATATTGACATAATCTTCCCAGTAAGGGAATTTTAATTCTCAATGTCCCTTCAGAGCAGTGTGATTGAAGCTGCTCTCTAATATGCACATTAACAATTTACAATCCAGTCAGACCTAAGCAATAATGGTTTTTATCAATAAGCTATTTGTGGCTAAAATTCAAGACCAGTCATGGTGTTTGATTATACCAGCAAAGAAGCTTCTATCCAAAAGCTCCAAGAGTTGTTGACAACATCAGTGAAGAACAGACATTCTCCTCAATATCAGATGGATTGTGAAGTAAAATGAAGACAATGTGTTAACGTTGAATGGTAACAGGACTGACAGGCCCTCACTGCGAGTCACTCATGTTGAACAGCATGCCAGGTGGGAACAGGATGAGGATGAGGTGATCATCAGGCGCCAGTGAGGGCAAGACGGACTTTGTCAACAGAAGAAGGTCACTAAACCTCTTTTCATCAATACACACCATCGAACAGACTGACAATGTGAGACAGGACCATCAATAGTACCATACTGAGATCACAACATTATTTTGCCATAATTTGGCTGAATATCACAGTGTTACCATCACAAGTCCAATAAGGAGTAACTAACACTTTTCAATTGAGCTAAGATAACACATCAGATTTTTGTTTTTTGTCTTTTTTTTCATGCAGATCTACTGTAGATTTTTCTCTGCCTACTAACTTTAAATACACTGGATTCAATCCACCTTCCTGGAAGAAGTATGTAAAATATAATACTGATGTTGAACAATAAAGTACATTTACATAAATCACCATTTGACAATAAGTTACTTAGAAAATCTTGAAACTCAGCATTATTTGACATGTACAGTCACTGGGGTCTCAGGGCAGAACACCAGAGAGATGAATTCAGTGGAATCGTAAGCAGTTCACAATCATATCAGGATCATCATTTGGCGATAGTTTGATTAAGAATATTTCAAGAAAGGACTGACTGCATTGTAGAAATGACTAAATTTCTACAAATTAACCTAAACTTCTTGTCACTGAGTTACTCCCTCCATATAAGACGTCACAAAGCTTTACAATGTCAGCCTCGCTGACCTGATCTTTCCCTCTGACTTCATCTGTTTACCTGTGTTTAATTAATGCATATGAAAAAAGAGAACTGCACAGGCATATGAGTAATGAGAGTTAGAGTCATATTGGCTGCATATATAATGTGAAACAAACCCTGCATATATCCTGCCTACTTTATGAGAACCTGAGGACGAATTTACAGCAGCAGATAGCAAATATTCATGTCATTTTTCTCAGTCAGTTGCACAAAGATCTATGAAATGTCATAAAACAGTCAAAAATCACAACTCTCTAAAGCTTACTCAAACTTCGTTGACCTGCTTCTTTTGCCTGATTCTAAGTCCAAACTATTGATTATTTAGTTTCATATTCCATAATATAAAGAACTAAACATATTCATGTAATTTAGAAGCTTAAAAAATCTAATTAATCATTCTTTCTCAGTAGCAACTGTAATATTTCTCCTCTTGGAAACACAAGGAAGCAGATTAAGTGTCTACTATGACATACTATATTTTACAGCAGACTTGCTAAACAAGGAACAAATGGCACAGTTAGGTATTCATTATCTTTCCAACACTTCTGGTATTTACTTACATGACCAACAGAGACGGTCGCCCCCTTATTGTAAATCTACCTGACCTGATCACAAAGCACAATTTAAGCAGGAAAATCAAGAAGGCTAGTTATATTGAAATATAAATAATAAAAATATTAGTCCCTGAGCATTCAATCTTTGACTAAAGATTGGGATTCTCAGAAAAGGAGCAAAGGAGGCTGGCTAACTGACGTTTGATGATAGAGCACTTCCCAAGACTGTAAAACGTGAGACAAAGGCCCCCTTTCCACTCGCTGTGTCAGCAAAGGAATCGTATGAACACCTGTGCTGATGGAGTTACAGCACCAGTCATAGATGACAGCTTTGAGCACCCCATTAAATCACACAAGTTTCAATATTCTACAGCAAAATGACAACCTGACCTAGCAAAGTCTAATCACATAAACACGATCATCACTGCACCACATTCACAGTGGATCAAGTTAAATAGTTTGGCACGCAGACCTGTCACATCTACAAGGGTGAGCAATTTCCTGCAGCAGGAGATTAACCTTAAATTACAATGAGAGACAGAGGAACTCAGTACGGAAGAAAACACCACTCGTATGCCTAGTTAAATTATTCCTGACAGAGGCAAAAAAAAAAAAAAAAAAAAAAAAAAAAAACCAAGGCTGCAGCATTTCTGGAGGGTAAATATCACATTGGCGGTTTATAAATATACACAGAGGAGATGCTTAAATCAGGTGGATTTGTTCAGCTGTTTGGACAATATACCTTTTTTTTTTTCTTCTTTTTGCCTTCCAACACTTTCAAAATATTAACACCAACAGGTACGTTTATATGCAAGAAACAGATGCAAGAAGAAAATCGGAAAAGAAATAAGCATAAACAGATAAACTGATATAAAGATATAATACTATAAATAATCTGGTGATCACTAAGTTGGAAACTGTGTGCACAATGCAGTGATGCCTGTTTGCATAACATTAAAAACACTACTGATTATCTGCTGTGCTGACATGCACAGCTCTCATGTAGAACATGATTCTCCAGCTATCTACTTTCTTAAAACAAACAACTCAACTGCAGCCAAAACATCTTGCAAATATGACCCTCTGCAGACAGCGTAACATGTTAGTAAACTAGGCAGCAGTTATTATCTTTACTACCAGCTGGTGCGGTAAACAGATTAAACAGATCTATCTGAGGTTTGCTAGGAATCATTTTTTGATTCAACACTACAAATGTGAAATATTAAAGATTATGGTTGGCTTAAAAAACCTCAGCATGTACAGATAAGGTAATAATTCAGCTTCAGCAAGAAAGGAAAATCAATAAACCAGTAGTGTTTAATTTTGTCAGAGCTGTATTAGTCCACCACTTTTTTTGTTTGTTTTCTTGACATATGTAAAATGCCATTCATAGAAAATAAAGTTAAAAGCTTGTGATAAAAAACCCAACATTCACAACCAGCGATCTATTTAAATAGTGCACGACCTAAGGTCCTGAAAAGTCCTTCCTCTATTGTTGTGGTTTAGTCTTACAATATCTACGTATTCATAAAATATAGTATGATGTGTTTTCTTCTGCTTCATCATTTGTACTCTGTAGTTTCCTTCAAGACCTGAGAGAAAGGCCAAAAACAGGGTTGAGGTAGGTAACCATAATGCATCAAGGAAATTTCTCTATAGTGACTATGCACCGCAGGGAGCTGCAGAGAAGACCCTGTGATTGTTCAGCCACCCAACAACTATCTCCCTCAGTCACCTCTCTGTGGTTGCCAGTTTCAAATGGGTTATAAGCTCTATGTTTCTGAAGCATTTTAGCAAGTCAGTGTTAACAGGAGGGAGAAAGATAAATAGCCACTGTGGTTTTGGGAAGAGTTACAGTAAATAACTAAGATCAACATTTCTACTGAGCACCAGATGTGTAAAAGGCTACTGCTTGATTTAAAGTGGAAGCAGGTAATGTGATGGGAAAAGAAAAGAAATACTGCAGCAACACATTCAGATGAGGGTTAGAGATACACTGTGGTCAGTTTCATTAAATAAAGTAATAATTTAACTTTTGGGGGGGAGTGGCTTATTTGCTTTCTTTCTTTAGGATTCATACCGCTCTTATCACTGTGTTGTTGAGTATTTTGGCAAAAAAATAAAAATTTAAAAATCCTTTCTGGTTTGGAGCCAGATGAGAGGATCAATACCACCCATATCTGTTTGTAACATCTGTCTCAAAGAGTTGGTTTAATGTATCAGTTTTTCTACAGATTAAATAAGATGTATTGATTAGTGTGCTTCAGAGGTGTTAGTAGATGGATTTTGTTACCATTACCTCCTCTCCTCATTCCCGTCTTTTTACAAAGCTCAACCAACTGTCTGCAGTTAGCACAACAAATAAAAATCATTAAAATGCCAGCTGGAGATGAAAGTTAACCAGTTCATGTCTTGCTTGTTTGATCTCGGTTTAAATACACTTTGGTGATTTCAAAACAGGTTTACCAAACTGAGCTGATCATCCCCAACTTATAGAAATTAATGGTAAAAAACACACACACAAAAGAAAAAAAAAAAAAAACAGATGCAAATGAAATATTGATCTTCTCATCTCAGTGCTTAAAAAGAAGCCAAAACATCCCAAATGTCAAATTATTTCTTTATATCAGAGGTTTACAAAGTGTGAGGCAAGCCTTTCCAGGAGGCCTCATTGGAAGAAATATTACCAGATTTACCAAAAATATAAATCTTGTGGTGTCATTGAGGAGATCAGATATAACATTTGTGGAAACATTAGACCAACTATTTATGAATTAATTGCAATTTGGTTATGTCAAACAGAAATATGGAGGTGTGTTGCCTCCATAGGCCTCCTTTTATTTATCAAAACTTTGGGAAAAGGTGGATTGACTGACTAGGGCGGAGAGTTTAACCTTGTCAGATTTTGAAAACCAGATCATACCAAAACATAGTAAAACAATAATTTGGGGCACTGATATTTTTCCTAAACATACATCATAAATGAATGATAACATTAATTAAATCCATAAAAACACAAATACACACAGACTTGAATCAATGCACCAACTGTACAGAAGTTGTATAGTCTAGTGTTTCCGGTTCAGTTAAGCAATAAATATCACATCTCATTCACTGTAGGAATCCCACAGTTATGATTAGCAATGCAGCGTATCTGTATCTTTTAAACAAAATATCATCTAGGAAGAAAGTTTACATCATAACTCATATGTACTTGAAACGCACCGTAAATCATGTTATTAGTCTGTCAGCTTGCATGAGGTACTGAAACTCTACAAACATCATATATTCAACAACAGCGGGAAGCCAAGACTTCATAAATGGGGAAAAGAAGGGTTTTCATTATGCAATAAACAGACAACAACAACAACAACAGCGACAACATCAACATTGTTATCTTGAGGTAGAACATTACATTTCAGCATTTGGAAGTGCTTCATGTTGGATACTCATTTTTCCGTTTGACGCCGAAAAGCAGGAGAGGAGACACGGTTCTTGACATCTGAGGTAGAGCGACACCTGTTCTTGTAGTTTTCCAACGGAACAGTTTCTCTGTATATGAAGTAATTGTGAACACAGGGGAAGACCAAGTCCCTAACAGCTTCCCGAGACACATTCATTCCGGCTGAGGTAGGTTTTTGTTGAATCATTCACACAGCCAAGTCTAGTACCTGTATGAAGGCCGAGAACTCATAAAAAAATGTTGATTTCGAAACAAAGTCCTGAGATAGAATATATTGGATCCCTGGAAGAAGGCTGAGGTCTTCTGTGAGTAAGAAGGTGGAATCATTGGTGAGTGAGAGCAGGCAGCAGGATTCTTTGACGTCCACAGAAAAGTAGAGACATAACAATAACTTATAACCACTTTGACATAAAGATGATAAAGATATGTGTGTATTTATATATTCATATATATATATATTTAAATTTATAAACTTAAAAATAAAGTCATTGTATAACAAGGACATTCTGGGGTCTCTATTCTCTGTGCTGCCAAACACCAGAAAATTAACAAAAGACCAAAAACTTTTAAAGTGGTCTGACATCTAGAAACCTTCCCTGCCAAAAACACGCCAACATACAGTCCTAGATCCTCCAGAACCTCTTAACTTACCAATAAAAAACTTAAAAAAAAATATTTGCACAAAAGAAAAACTACTTTGAAAAGAAACACTAGTCAACCTGAGTGAGAGAAAAGTCTAAATGGACACCAGAAAGCGTCACGTAAATGGGCCTTCATACATGATTAGCCTTGGTCCTGCTGAGCCGGTCCTGCTGCAGGATGTTGCTGGAACTGTGTCTCCCTTTCCACTGCAAACTCGTCTAGCGGTATCGTGGATAGCTGCGTGTCATTCAGCATGTAGGAATCGGACTGCAAACACATGCAAACAGTAGTTACCAAACAGATTTTGAACCTTTATGTCTAAACCACTGGACAGTTTGGCCTTTAAAAACTGTACACACACAGTTAGCAGAAGAGGGGATGTGACCTGATGTCTTATTTCTTTTTTTTTTTTTTTTTTTTTACAAATGTTTTATTATTTATTTTAATACAGGCACATTACAAATAAAAAACATCTAACCTTACTTCAGTGTTTCCTTTTTTCTGTAATAATAGGCTAGATCCTCTGGATTTTTGTAAATCACCTTCATTTTGATCTTAATATGCTTTTAAAACTTTCATGGCTGTATTTTACAGGAATGCAAAACATTTTATTCTGTTAACAAAATAAGAAAACAGTTTTATGTATATTAATTAGAATACATTAGCTATTAACTTGCAATAAAAAGTAGAATAAATTCAAAAAAAGAACTTTGGTACTTTTGGTAATGGTCTCTCGAAATGACAATGCTCACAACAAGTCAAAAGAGGCATTTTGATCAAGACTACCCAAAAACCTAAATGGCCTATGCCTTTTCTCAAAGAGCTAAAAGATTATTCAATCCTGTGTCTTTTGCCTCTATACTGAGGTAGATTTGGGGGAAATTAGGCAAATTAAATCCACTGAAGTGTGTCCCTTAAGGAAACTTCTAAAACCTCTAAAACCTGCAAGGCACTGGCCCTCGAGGACCAGGATTGAGGACCCCTGCCCTACTGAATAGGCTGCCATTTTACAAATACAGGGTACCTCTCCATTATTACCATGATTATATTATGCATTAAACAAAGGAGGTTTTTGGAGATTGGAGATTAATGTTTTTTTTGTTTGTTTTGTTTTGTTTTTTTAATTATTTCTACATTATCACAATTGCTGCTGCCTGTGTTGTCTGTAACAGCAAAGCACCACTGATCAGAGCAGCCTACAGGCAGTTAAACAAAGACGTGTAATTCGGTTTTATCCCTTTAAAATCCAGTTATGCCACAAATTGCTGTGGAAATTTTATTTGTGTCTTAAGCATAACTGCGAAACAATCAAGCATTAATGTGTTTTTGCTCCAGTTTCCATTGTTTCTCTGAGCTTTCTTTGCTGCACATCATAGTGGTCACTGTCTTCACAGCGGATTGCAGCCACATAATTCTTTTAGTCTAAATCAGGGCTCAGGAACTCCGGACCTCTTGGGCCAGTTTTTAGATGTTTCCCTGCTGGTACACATCTGATTCAAATAATATGTATCTCCAACAGCTCACTGCCAAGTTCTGCACAACTCTTTTAATGATGCATTAAATTGAGTCAGGTGTGTTGCTGCAGGGAAAGATGTGAAACCTGCAGGACAATGGCCCATGGGTCCGGAGCTGCTTATCCCTGGTTTAATGTTGTTTCTACAAAAGGTAACAACAATTCCTGTGGTACAACTTCAGTTAAGGAGATTTCTTAAAGTACTGTGGATATTAAACCTGAAATGACTGAGTTAGAAATGCATCAATAAAAAGCTGGTAATACTTGACCGGATCAAAAATGTATGAGGAACATTTAGCTTGAAAGTAAATTACAGATGCTGGCCAAACCAGGCTAAATGACCCTGATTTAACTTTGGGTTACAGCTGCTATCTCTGCCTCCCTTCCAGGGCCATTTTTAGGATAAAGTTTCTCCTCGTGAACTCTGTTTAGTTCCTGGTTGCTGATGTCATTATGCAGGATTCCTATGGTTTATGTGCACTTTCACTTGGTAAAACTTAGGGACAATTACACCAGAATAGTCTGAGAAACTCAAATTGATTGGGCAGGAAATTTTTGCTCCTTCATTTGGTTTGCTTTGCTTTCACATTGCACTTCACTCAATCAGCCCAAACTACCTTGACCATATCACACATTTACTGCAGCTTATAGCTAGCTGTAGGTGTTCCTTGAAACAACTGCTAACCACAAGAAATAAAAAGAAAATTTGGCTCATTGATTGGCCAGGGCTGAGAAAGGGTTGTTTATCACAAGTAATCAATGGAGCAACATTAAATTTATTCAGCCTTGGGGCTTCTGTTTTTACTTTGGTGTTCAAACGTAAATAGGGTTTTCACCACAATCTGTCCAGTATCAGCAGATCTTCCTCTCTTTGTCCGGTGGATGGACCATTTGCTTTCTCACTGTCAGCCCACCCGACCAGAGTTCACTTGCAAGCAGACCGAGACCCCCAGTTCTCCACCGGACCAGAGTTTGATTTTTTGTTTTGCACCAGAGTCTGAATGCAAGTTCACACTGCTACTAACGGACCAGACTTTCCATGGAGGCGGACCAGGGTCTGCTTGAGTGGACCAAACAGTGCCAGTGTGAATATACCCATAATGAAACCATCTAAACACAGTTCAATAAATATACCTTTACGTATGTTGTTTGTATAAAAACAACTGAATGTACCAGAACTCTCACTATCAGCACTCACCATGCTTGTATCTTGTGTGTTAGGTTGAGTGAAAAGTCTCTCAAGCTCGTTGCTGTCGACCACTTTCTTCCCTGCGGCACTGCCATTGACCTCTATCTCTCTCCTGGCAGCCCCGTTGAGCCCAGAGGCCCCCTGAGACGAGGAAGAGGATTCCAACACTGCGCTGTGCCCTGCCTGGGGGGTGGCCTGAACTGTCTTACACATCATTAGCCTGGGGATTACACAAACACACACACATAAAACACTTGTCTGCTGTATATACAACAAGCATTAACTCAGACATTAACAATTACTGGCAAGTTGCTTCCATTTTATTTATTGGTGAGGATCTTCGTTCTGACCTGCCGCGGTAGCTGAAGATGAGGAAGAGCACACAGAAGACAATGCAAGTCACTCCAATGTGGGTACCGATTATAATGCCTGTAGTGGATGTTCTGCTCTGTTCATCTTTCACACAGTCACATGGGCCATCCAGCACTGAAGAAACAAAGCACACATTGCAGTTGTTGGTCAGGGAGGTATGTATAAACTGAATGGAATGATTAATTGAGAAGATTACATAATGGAAGCTTAACAAAACGCATTGGGGTAAATCACCTGATTTCTCCAGGGCCTCTCGAAGTGAAACAAATCTCAAGGTGGCATTCCCGTCCCCATGTTGGTTGTATGCAAGAACCTTTATCTCATAGACCAGCGAAGAATCTGGACAGAGGTAAAAACAGAAAGCAAAGACACTTTATTAAAAGCTCTGAGAGAGATTTCAGCCTAAGCCAATTCTCAGTGGCACATATTTGTTACTGCTGTTAACTTTAAAGTCACCTATTAATGTTGTACTTTTTTGCAGTTATTCGGAAGAGGATATCTTTTCTGAGCTGAAAATTAAACCTTTATTGATAAGTCTTCAAATCTTTTTAATAGCTGATTCTTTGTTATTACAGAGTCATGGAGGTCTCATGACAAAAACACATTTGCTTTGATACATAACTGACCCAAGGTGTCAAAGCATTGTTGCCATGATGACAGATGTCCAAATCAGGACATTTACCAAGCACTATAGGAAAAATTGGTGCTAGCTCACAGATTGTTTTACAGTTTGTTTCCTCTGCTGCTTTGTTTGTTGGCAGACTGCAGCCTCGTATGTCATCTCCTCAGACAAAGTTGCATTTAATTGCTAAGTGAACAAATGAACGAAAATTAGATTTCCTTGTCTGTAGCTTGGTAAAGTTTCCCAAAAGGGCAGCTTACACAGTGAACAAAAGTGTGTTTGTTTTTTATGTTTGCTTCAGTTATGTTTGTTTAAGGTAAAAAATGACTTGATTTTAAGTCCTGTCTTCCTACTTCACAGGTACATCAAATAAAGCATTACTCTGCTGCAAAAATTGGGAAAGTTGGAACTTGTTAAAAAGACAAACATCTGGATACAGTTAACAGCCTGGAAAATCTTTAGTCACACACCAGACTTCACAAATACACGACGAGTTTAGCACTTAAGCTGTAAATTGTAAGATGGTGATGGCAACAGGAAGGACAGAAAAACTGGCAAATGTTTTATATATTTGGACAAGTTGAAAGTCTTTTCCAATATGCATACTTTTTTTTTTTTTTTTTTTTTTTTTTTTTTTTTTTTTTTTTAACCTGTCTTGTCCAGCATCGTTGCAAACAGAATGATTGTCTGGCTGCTGTCTGGTGCTGGGCAATTTTACTCTATCAAGCAGGGATTTATACTACATGTATAAAGTCCCTCTTGATGAAAAACTTTATTAAATCAGACTCTTAATGCTGGACTCGACCGGAGGGGACAGAGAGAGAGAGAGAGAAAAGAAAGTAGAGAGAAGAGGGAGGGGAGAGAGAGGGACAGAAAGGGTGTGGGGAGTGCGTGTGGGGACTTGAAACATCATACAGAAGACCATGTAATCCATACTACTTACAACATATATAGCTACGATCATCCTAGCCAGTAGGTCATTACACAACTAGTTGATAATAGTAACAATAATAATAATAAGAGTAAGAGTAATAATAATAATAATAAGAACAGAAATAATTAAAAAAAGAAACAAAATATGATAATAGATATAAGTGAAACTGCTGTATTCAAGAACACGCGCAGAGAAACCTGTGTGGATGTGTTGGAGAACTCGGCCACACGGCGACGCAAAGACTGTGTGGAGACGTTCAGGAAGGGGTGACCATGCAGAGTGATCATGCAGATGCCACCTCACTTGAACAGAGGCCAGAGTCAGGCCAGCGGTCCCGAGACCCAAGCCACCAGCCCCCCCGCAGGCAACAGATCCCGACCGGTCCACAGAGACGACCACTTGCCCGCCCAGGAAGGCAGCAGCAGGAGACCCCAGCAGGAGCCGCCCCGCGGACCCAGGGCACCGGCCCCGGCGGGCCGAGGCCAGCAGTCCCCGACCCCCCCGGGCACCGGCCGCCCGGGACAGACGGGGCAGAGGGCCCGGGCCCAGGAGCGCAGGGACACCCCCCCCCCCACAGGCCGAGGGCCAGCACGCCACCCGGGGGGACCCGGCCCGCCCAGACGGCCACCACCAGAGGCCAGCCCCACACCCCAGCGCCCAGCCTCACACCCCGAGAACCAGTCCTGCCCCCCCCCAGACCAACACACACACACACAAACACACACACTCTCCTTCCACTCCTCCATTTATCCTCCCACGCATACACCATTCAACCCTCACATACTCTGTCCTCCCACACACACACACCATCCTTCCACCATCCATCCTTCCACACACACACCATCCTTCCTCCCACACACTCACCATCCTTCCACCATACACTCTCCCACACCTATCCCATCCTCCCACACACACATCATCCCTCCACCACTCATCCTCCCACACATACACCATCCTCCCTCTCACACACCATTCATCCACCTTCACACCTCCCATACACACACACACACACACCTTCCTTCCACTACCCATCCTCCCACACATACATCATTCTCCTACA
The DNA here is from genome assembly GCF_017639745.1 of Melanotaenia boesemani. Taxonomy (NCBI): domain Eukaryota; kingdom Metazoa; phylum Chordata; class Actinopteri; order Atheriniformes; family Melanotaeniidae; genus Melanotaenia; species Melanotaenia boesemani. The sequence continues at coordinate 18,527,265 of NC_055682.1, read as the reverse complement.
CCAAACATCCACCTTCACGTACCCCATCCTCCCACACACACACACCACCCCTCCATCACCCACTCTCCCAAACATACACCACTCCCCCACACACACACCATCCTCCCTCCCATACACCATCCATCCTCCCGCACACACACCATCCTTCCACCATCCATCCTCCCACACACTCCCCCATCCCTGCACCATACATTCTCCCACACATACCCCATCCTCCCACACATACATCATCCCTCCACCATTCATCCTCCCACACCCACACCACCCCCCCTCCCACACACCACGCATCCACCTCCACACACCCCACCCTCCCACACACCATCCCTCCACCACCCATCCCCCCACACCCACACCACTCTCCCACCCACACACCACCCCCCCCCCAACACACACACACACAAACACCATCCCCCCACCACCATCCTCCCGCCACCCCACGCCACGGGGGGACAGCCCCAGCCAGGAGGCGAGGAGACACGAGCCAGGCCCCTAACCCCCCACCCCGCCCCCGCCCCCCACCCCCAAAACAGCACCTTCCCCCCAGGGCCAGCAGCCAAAACCCCCCGGGACAGCCCGCCTACGCCCCGGGCCAACGCGACAGGCCACCCGGCCCGCCCCGCCCCCGGGCCATCCATGGAGACAGGGGCGCTTGAAGACCCCATCCCCCCTCCCTCCCCCACTAGTGATGGAATATATTATGTGCTGTTTGCAATTAAAAAAAGAGGGTTAAAATTGGGGGGCAGTAACTGCATTGAGGAGGGGGTGGGGCCACCTGAGCAGTCCCACCCACCTGACCTCGCATGTTCCACCCCCCAAAACGTGTTTGTATGTTGCAAATGTTATTTGTGCTCAGTGACTAAGTGGAATTAAAAGCTGGGAGGCATGCTGCCGCTCGGCGAAGCAACAGGGCCACTATGATGACCCCCCTGCCCCGCCCAGCGCAACAAGCACACCTCCCACAGCCCTACCTGTGTATGTAGTGAAGAGTGGGGGAGGGGAGGGGTCAGGAGATGTAGGTCCAGAGGGGAGTAAGCCTCCCCCCTGGAAGACGACCCGCCAGTGGCTTAGGGCGCCCCCGTCCCCCGCCGGCCCCGAAGGGCGTCACAGGCCCGGAGCAGGCACCCCAACCCAGGCACGACACGAACCCCCCCAGGGGCCAGCCACCAGCCCAAGGGGCCACTTTCCTCTTTCTGAGTGGGAGGGGGGCGAGGCAAAGGAAGGGAACCCCAGGCCCACGCCCCCAACACCCGGCCAGGGCGCCCCCCAGAGGACACGTCCTAACCCCCTGCAAACGCACACACTTTTTTTTTTTTTTTTTTTTTACCCCAGCCACTCACACACCCTCTCACACACCTCTATACACCAACACCTCAATACGTGCACATACCTCCACACACACACTTCACGCACATACCTATGAACACACACACCGGTGCCCACATACACACACACTCTCATACCCCTCCATACACATACACCACTACACACGCACTCACATACATACCTGCATATACACACAAGCACCTCCATACATACTCACGCCTCCACCCACTCCTTCACTCCTCCACACACACCTCGACCTCCACGTGCACACACTCATATATACACACCTTCACACACACCCACACACACATCCCACATAGACCTCCACACACACACCCGCACACCACTCACACACACACGCACACACCTAGACCTTCATACACACCCACACACACATACAGCACACACATCCCTCTACACCCACCCACACACCCGCATACCTACAGACACACACACACACACACACCCACCTAAATACAAACACACCCCCACCCAGGTTCCGGGGCTGCGACCAAGCACCAGGGCACGGACCAACCCCCGGCACGGCACATCCGGACGGGCCCAGCCCCCCCCAGCAGCGGCAGACCCCCCACCCCCAGGAGAGGGGGGAGACCCGACACCCCAGAGCCCGGGGCCCCCACCCGGCCCACCCCGGGCCCGACCGGCCACCCGGCCAGGGGCCGACGGACACCGACCCAGGCACCCCGGCAGCCACCCCCCACCGCCACGAGGCAGTCCCACCCCGGGGCCCACCCAATGCCGCCCGCCCAGACCGGAACCCCCAGCCGACCCAGCAGCGGAGCAGCCGAGATCCCCACCCAGGAGACAACCGGAGACCCGAAGCCACCAGGGACCCCCCACCCATATCCACCCCCATCCCAGCGAAGCCGCAATCCTCCACCTACATTAGGTGATGTAGCCAGTCACAGGGGACCAGAGGGAATGAAAGTCATCTGATTGGTTCCTGGAGGAGGCAGACATTGTCTCAATGCTGATGTGATCTAACAGGAGATTTCTAAACTGCTGGATAGACAAATTATTCTTATCTTTCCAGTTCACAAGGATAGTTTTCTTTGCGATGCATAAGACTGCGAGGACCAAGTTTATGGAGTGTATTCCTATGTTAGTGTCACCCAGGTCGCCCAGTAGGCAAAGTGTGGGGTTTGCAGAAAAACTGGTTTTAAACCATTTTGAGAGATCTTCACACACCTTAATCCAGAACCTTTGGACAGGTGTGCAGGACCACAGCGCATGGATGTAGCTATCAGAAGTGTTCTCAGAGCAGTGTGGGCAGATATCTGATGGTGAAAGGCCCATCCTGAACATCCTGTGTCCTGTATAATGAGTTCTATGGAGAATTTTGAATTGTATTAGTTGTATATTTGAATTCTGAGTCATTTTAAACGTGTTTAAACATATTTGTGACCATCTTTTCTGATCAAAGTTATTAGATAAATCATCTTCCCATTTTGAAGTTGGGAGAGATATCCTGTCTTCTAGCTTTGCAAGTAATCTATATATTTTTGATAATAATTTTGGAGTATTAAGATTCAAGAATTCTGCTATTCTGACAGGAAGCTGCAAGTCTAACTGTACAGGGGTATACTTCTTACATATAATTGATTTTAGTTGGTGGTACTCTAAGAATTTATTGCTGTTGATTCCATACTGTGAGACAATTGTGTTGAAAGATACAAAGTTTCCATTTTCTATTATCTGTCCTAACTGTTGTATTCCTTTAGTCTTCCATTGAGTGAAGTTTATCATCTTTTTGTTCTGCAGGATGTCAGGGTTGTTCCAGATGGGTGTAAGTCTACATGGAAAGAGGGAAGATCTGGTTATCTTACAGAATTCCCACCAAGCCATTAAGGAAAAACGGATGTTAAGGCTTTTAAAGCACTTATATGGTTTAATGGTTGAGCTGATGAACGGCAGGTCAGAGATGACTAAGTCCTCACACAAAGCCTGCTCCACATCTAGCCACGGCTCATCCAGATAACTGGGTTTGAGCCACATTGAGATGTACTGCAGCCTGTTAGCTATAAAGTAGTGATTAAAGTTTGGTAGATCCAGTCCTCCTCTATCTTTAGTCTGCTGTAAGGTTTTAAGACTGATACGTGACGGCTTGTTTTTCCAAAAAAACTTGGATATGAAAGAGTCCAGAGATTTAAACCAACTGGTGGAGGGTTTAGTGGGTATCATTGAAAATAAATAATTAACTTTAGGTAGAATCATCATCTTAATGGTGGCAACTCTCCCCATTAGTGAGATGGGTAAGCGCCTCCACCGTAAGAGATCATCTTCTATTGTTTTTTAGTAGCTGAACATAGTTTAATTTTGTTAAATCTGATAATCTGGGGGAAATATTTATACCTAAATATCTAATGTTTCCTGTCTGTATTTTGATATTAGGGATGTTTTGTAGGTCACAGTTGATGGACATGGCTGTAGTCTTAGACCAGTTAATAGAATAATCAGATATTGATGAGAACTTATTAATAACTGTGATTGTCTCAGAGAGTGATGTTTGTGAGTTCTGAAGGAAAAGTAATATATCATCTGCATAAAGACTTATTTTATGTTCTATGTTTTTGCCCTGGATTCCTTTAATTTCTATATTTTGTCTAATAGCAGCTGCTAACGGCTCTATGAAAATGGCAAAAAGTGAGGGGGAGAGTGGGCAGCCCTGTCTGGTGCCTCTCTGTAAGCGAAAGCTTGGAGAAGTTTGATCGTTGGTTTTCACACATGCATTTGGGTTATTATATAATATTTTAATCCACTCTATGAAAGCAGGTCCAAACCCAAATTTGTCTAGTGTTGCAAATAGAAACTTCCAGTTTACCCTGTCGAAGGCTTTTTCTGCATCTAGAGAAATGATTGTGGATTCTAGATTATGTAAAGTAGAGTAATCTATGAGGTTAATTAGTCTACGCGTGTTAGTAGATGAATGTCGACCTTTTATAAAACCTGTCTGGTCCGGATGTATTATAAGAGGGGTTATTTTTTCTATCCTTCTGGCAAGAGCTTTACTAATTATTTTCAGGTCTACATTTATTAAAGATATGGGACGGTAACTGGATGGAAGTGTGGGGTCTTTGCCTGGTTTTAGCAATAGTGTTATATTAGCTAAGTTCATATTTTGCGGTGTTTTTTGTTTTTCCTGTATTTCTAACAACATATTATAAAATGTAGGAGCTAACGTTGTCCAGAATTCCTTGTAAAATTCTGCTGAGTAACCATCTGGACCCGGGGCTTTATTGTTGGGCATATGTTGGAGAGCTTCGTGGAGTTCATCTACAGTAATAGGTGCATCTAAAGTTATTTTATTTTCATTTTTTAGTTTTGGTAGATTAATGTTGTTTAAAAATTGTTCAATATGTTCATCTGTTGGATTAATCTGTGATTCATATAATGTTTTATAGAAGCTTCTAAACGTGTCATTTATCTTGTCTGGGTCATGGCTGATGTTTCCGTCTTGATCTTTAACAGAGGAGATTGTTGTTTTCTCCTTGTTTGTTTTTAGTTGATTTGCTAAAAACTTTCCAGATTTGTTACTATGTTCAAAGTTCTCCAAGCGAAGTCTTTGCACTAAAAACTGTGTTTTTTTATCTATAATTTCTTTAAGCTGCAATTTAGTTTTCCTTATATTATTCATTGTGTGCTCTTCGGGGGAAATGCGGTAAGCCTCCTCCAATGATTTAATCCTGAGTTCTAATTCTAAAACTCTTGCTGTTTCCTTCTTCTTCTTATGTGAGGAGAAGGAAATTATTTTCCCTCGCATTACTGCTTTTCCTGCTTCCCAAAGGAGACACGCTGAAGTTTCAGGCATGTCATTTTTTTCTATATAAATTGACCATTTTTTTTTAAAATAATCAATAAACTCAGGATCTTTCAATAAAGAGGTGTTAAATCTCCAGCTTTTACCAATCGGTTTATTATTTTTGATTCTCAGACTGAATGAAACTGGTGCGTGATCGCTGATGCTGATTGGATGTATCTGAGTCTCTGAAATGTCGCCCATTAGTGAATTACTATTTAAAATATAATCTAGTCTAGAGAAGGAGTGGTGAACTGAAGAGAAGAAGGTGTATTCTCTTAGTTTAGGATGGTGAGAGCGCCAAGCATCGCAAAGACCAAAATCCTTCATGTACTGTTTGATAGTTTCTGACGACTGCCAGACTCGATGACTACCTGATGTGCTGCAGCGATCTTGTTCAGTCAAGACTACATTAAAATCACCAGCTAGCACTATTCTGTTATCTGAATAATTCTGGAGTGTAGCAAACAGGGAGTGGAAAAAGGAGGGATCATCTGCATTGGGGCCGTACACATTGGTAATACATAATTTGATATTACAAATAGATAATAAAGTTATCAGAAATCTGCCTTCCGGATCCACTACTGTGCTATCTATGTCAAAATTTAGTCTCTTATTAATAAGAGTAGCTACTCCTCTCTGCCTAGAATTATAACAGGCTGAGTAAACATGAGGAAACTGAGCTGTTTTAAGAAGATCTATGGTTGAGTTTGTTAAATGAGTCTCTTGTAGTAAGACAATGTCAGCCTGCAGCTCCTGTAATTTATTAAAGATCTTCAACCTCTTCTCCCTGGAACCGGGTCCATGTACATTCCAACAGACGATTTTTAACATGGTTATTGTGAACGGTTTAATGCTTTATGCGTGTTACTGACGCGTGTGTCTTTGTGCGCCCCTCTTGCGTGTTCGCGCATGTTTGCATGCAGCCTGATTGCGCGCGTTTGTCCGTATGTTAAATGTCCGTATATGTAGTCTACCTTAATGCGTGTTCTCTCATACATAAAACGCGAGTGTTTATATGTATCATGTATGGTGCGGCTGTGCGTCCTGACGGTGTTGCGTGCGCTGCTGATATTACGAGCTGGATTACAATTAACAGTGAAGACGTGAAATAGAAAGATAGTGAAAAGTGAAAAGTGAGAAGAGTGGTGAAACAGAAAAAAATACATCGATCTAGGTGTAGAGGCTGTGGTGAGACGAGCAGTGTGTTCTACTGTCAGTGATCTATAATGGCGAGTTAAGAGTGATCATTTGGAGAGATTGACTTACAGCACCTGGGATCAGAAGAGCCACGGAGTGATGTCCGGGTCGCGGTACAGTTGTCCATTAATAAACAGTTTATCCACCGCGATGACAGCGCGAGCGCCATTAGCCATAGATTTCCTTCTGATGGGAAACAGGATTCTCCGTCGGTCCAGAATCTCTCTCGGATATTGGTCGTTTACTCCGAAGTTGGTCCCCTTCAGTTCGCGGCCCTGGTTCTTCACCTGCTCCTTCTGTTTGAAGCTGACGAACTTCGCTACTATGGGTCTTGGTCTGCTGGACCCGGGTTTCCTCCCGCCGAGCCGATGGACTCTGTGAAAGGAGATGTTTTTCACCGTTTCCTCCGGGAGCTTCAGGTGGGTTTTGATGAAGTTTTTCACCGTGGTCTCGGGGTCCTCCTCCGTCTGCTCTGGAATCCCTGCAAACACCAGGTTCTCTCTCATGCTCCGCGCCTGCAGATCGATCACCGTTTCCTTAATCTTCTTATTTTCATCTGAGAGACGGGTCAAGCCCTCGGTGAGGGATTTTACCGTCTCTCTGAGACCGGCATTTTCTGCAGCCAGACTTTCCACCTGCTTCTGGCTGAATTCTAATGATTCACGTAGCGCCTGGAACTCCTTGTGGAGAATTTCTACCAGACTCAAACGCGCATCAAAACTACTGAGTTTCTTATCTATGGAGATCAGAACATCTGTTGAGTCGTTCCCCGTTGGTGAAATAGCTCCAGGTGAATCCTCATTTCGCTGTCTCTTGGACTTAGATGCGGTGGAGGGGGTTGACGTGTTGCATCCACGGCGCCACACCGGGGCTAGGGGGTGCTACAGCCCCGTGATAAATCTGTGTAGCCCCATTAAGCCCCCCCAAGAAATTAGATTATAAAAAATATAATTATGAACCAAGGCCCTTGATGTCCAGAAGATTATAGACTCGTTTGCACTTAACCATAACAATAGACGCATCGTCCTCCTGTAAAACAACTCTGGTGAGTTTTTTTCCTGACGTTGCGATCATAGACTGATTGTGACAGATTTGATGTGATGACGTGACATTGTTACATTGTAACGAATGCGCAGAACGTGGCATGTATTTTTGTTTGCAGTATTGTTCTATAATCATCCATACTGTGATGAGCCAGTTCATTTTACGCTCTTCTTCGTGTGTGCCTAATTAACAGGTACGGAGTGTTGCACTTCTCGCTGTGGCTTTGGTATTATTATCTCCATTTTTTACCATGTTGTGGTCCGAATCATTAGATACAAATTGTTTGCACTTCTCGTTGCGCCTGCACTGTGTAGTATGTTAAATTTATCTCGCAATCAGTTTAATTTCTTAAGTTATGTTGTGATCCGAGGCAATAAAAGCAATGCATAGTTGATTTCATTAATTATGCATGTAGAATAAATGCGTTTGTTGCATTCTGTATGTGTTGCTTGTTTATCACATGGTCGCTGTCTGGTGCTGAATCTTGCACCTTTCCACGTGAAAACCTTTTTGCCGTTGCTTTGTGGCTCGTTGTAGGCCTGGTTATTTTGCTGAATGTTCTTTGGCTAATTCAGTTAAATTGCTGTGTATCTTAGCCACTTTTATTGAAAAAATCGATAACCTATGTATAAAGTTACCTAAGTCATGGAAATCTGTTATTTTCTTAGCACCCCCACGTATTGGTCAAGTCCCTCATTAGCACCAGGAGAAAAAAAATCCTGGCGCCGTGCCTGACGTGTTGTTTGGTTTCCCCATGACGATTCTGTCGTAACAACGATCTATAAAATCTGTCAGGCTGGCCAAATCCTCCCCGCTGTGCTCCAGAGTGTACCTTTTAACACTAGAAGTCCCAGGAATTTTGATGTCTCCCTAAAGTCCCAGAGAAGGGTCGAAAGACCTTTAGTCCAAACTGACGACTCTGCTGGCAAAAATTAGCATCTCTTCATTTGTAAATGCAGCCATTACCTGAGGAATGCACCCATTGCATCCAGCCCCTCCTTGTTACCTTGAAACGTCTGGTAAATTCTGTGGCAGTGGGGGATGGTGGGCTGAGGGGGATAAATAGTAGCTAGCTTCACCTCGAACAAATAGAAGGAAGCAAAATGCAGAGGCGGCTTACAACTCAGCAGGCATTGGACCTGATCCTCAGCGATACAAACCCTTGTGACTCAGATGGAGAAGAGATACAAATTCAGCTGGATTCGGACTCTGACTCTGAGCAGTCTTCAGGTAAGATTTGAAACTATTATTGAACTTTTTGGTATGACAAATTTCTTTCTTTCTGCTTTGTCCTGTACTGTGAGTTGCAACACTGGAATTTCTCCATTTTGGTACAAATAAAGGATTTTTTTAATCTTATTTCCAAAACATCCTATTTTCGTCCTCTGAAATTGTGAAATTGTTTACCTTGCAGATGATGAGACTGCTCCACTGCCAGAAAAGAGGGCTCGGTTGGGAAGTGAGAGGACAGAGATGGCTAAAGATGGCACAGTGTGGCATGAAGAACAGCTGGGGACATGTCTCAATTTCACCCCAATAGAACCATACGGCACAGATGGAGAGCCAACTGCTAAGGCCAGAAGAAGTATCCGGACTCGTCTTCAAAGCTTCTTCTGTTTTATAACACTTGAAATGCTTCGTAGCATTCAAGAATGGACCATTCAGCATGCACGGCAAAAGGAGCAGGCAGATTGGTTCATGAACCTCCCAGAACTAATGGCATTTATTGCAATTATTATCTTGCGGGGGGTGAAGAAAGTTCCATCACTACGTGACAATTGGTCAGCAGAGCTGGGAAACCCACGAATCATTGCTACTATGGCCCGAAAGCGCTTCCAAAACATCATGCAACACCTACGCTTTGATAACATGTTCACACGCAGTGAGCGAGTGGAGACAAATAAGTTTGCTGCAATTTCTAATCTGTGGGAATCTTTTGTCAATAACTGCATCAGATCTTATAACCCTGGTCGACACATCACTATTGATGAACAGCTTTTCCCGACAAAGACTCGCTGCAGTTTTCTGCAGTACATTGCAACAAAACCGGACAAATTTGGCATTAAGTTTTGGCTGGCTTGTGACTTGAAATCAAAGTACATTTGCAATATCCTGCCATATCTTGGCAAGGACCCCAGTCGTCCCAGTGGAGAGAGACTCTCTGAGAGTGTAGTGATGAGGCTGATGGAGCCGTTCATGGATAAGGGCAGAACTGTAACAACAGACAATTTTTTTACATCGCTGTCCCTTGCGCAACGACTGCTTAGCCGGAAAACCACCATCCTTGGCACAGTCAACAAGATTCGCCGGGAAATTCCTCAGTCAACTAGACTGAAGGACCACACTAAATTCACCACTCGAGTGTTTTCCACCACTGGTGCAACACTCACAGTATATGCGCCGAAACGGAAAAAGACTGTCTATCTTCTCAGCAGCATGCACAATGTGGTTGAGACTGAGAATACCACCAAAAGGAAGCCAAACACTGTCACACAATACAACACCACAAAGTGTGGTGTGGATGTGATGGACCAGATGGTGCGGGAGTACAGCGTGCGTGCAGGAACACGGAGATGGCCAGTCGCCGTGTTCTACAACATGATCGACATGGCGGCACGGAACGCTCATGTTCTTCATAAGGAATGCACCGGAGTGCAGGAGAGAAGAGTGGACTTCCTGGTTGAGCTCGCGAAAGAGTTGGCCAACTCTCATGTGAGTCAGAAGAAGGCACATAAGGAGCAACTGCTTCAGCAGCAACCTCCCACACCTAGCCCTGGGAAAAGGGCAAAATGTCAGGTCAACCATCGATGCAAGAACAATTGCGCAACTGTAAGATGTGTTGACTGCTACAAATACACATGTGGCAAATGCAGGATGGAGATACCATGGAAGTGCCAAGCATGTTTGGACTTAGCACAGACGGACTGCTGAAAGAGCAGAAAAGCCATTCACACAAGGGCATGCCACTGTAGCCTTGTGTAAATATTTGTGAAATTGTTTCATTACTTGCATTATTTTAACTGTTTTGTTGTTTTTTTTATGACAAAAATAAAAAGCATTGGAAAAAATTCACAGTTGTTCTTTTATATCTTTGTCATGTTGACATTTATGCCCTCTTGACTTAGACACTAATGCTTCTGGACATTTTACTCACAGACCCTGCCTGTACCACCACAATCAAAAAATGTTCATTTTAAATATTCAAAATTGTTCATTGCTTGGGCTTTTTGGACATAAGGTACATGAACATTGGGTTAGAAAGTTTGAAAAATTGGTAAAAAATTCTGAAAAATTTGTATTTTTTCATTTGTATGAAAAGAGGAGAGCTGGACCTTTTAAAGTGATTTTTTAAAAAAATATGAATTCATCATTTTGTCATATCATTCTAAATTGTTTGCTTTTTTATTGAAGGCCCACAATGATTATCTTTTTTTTTTTTCTTCTAAAAGCACACAAATGTGTCGAGGAGGTATATATCATATATCATATCAAATATATTTTTAATTATTTGAAATATACTAGAATGCAGGAAAACCTTTCTGAATCTGTTTGAGGTCTACTCCAATCTCATACTCAGGGGACCAAGCAGTGTCTCAAGCCAAGCTTTGGGCAAAAGTTGACAGTCCAGTTTCAAGAGTCTACAGTGTCTCCCCTAAGTATGCGCCCTCCTGGGGTGTGCCAGTAATTGACTCGTCTACAAACAAAAGAAGCTGTTCGCAGCTTAAGACAGGATTTTAGCTAAAATCCTACTGGTCAATCGACCCATCTCTGGGTTGTAAAGGTAGAAAGGTCAATTGACCCCTCTCTGGGACTTCTAGTGTTAAAGACACTATAGTCCTACTTTAAAGAATATTTTGATTAAGTTGGCACAAAATACAATCGAATGAAAGTAGAAATGTTTGGGCGCGCCTAGTTTGAATCTGCCGTCTCCCCCGGAACTACGTCACCTACAGCATTAGCGTCACTTACCTGCCACCACCTCACTTACCAATAAGTAACTTACTTCCAATATGCATACTAAAAAAAAAAAAAAAAAAGCTTCCGGTAGTCACAGAATATTATCACCAAAGCTCTGATAGACCCAAGATTTATTAAAACGTGACAGACATAGTTACATTACTATGCATCTACATGTCTTACCCAGTTGAGTGATGTTGTATTGGGTGGCATTGCGAGGGAAAGTGATGGGACCAGTAAAAAGTGGTGCATGTGCTCTTCTGTAATATAGTCTGAAGCCTTGTTGTTGACCCATTTTGGAGGAAGACTCCCACATCACTTGAACAACGCTACTGTTCAACACTTTTGTGAAGAGGGAAGGAGGAGCTGGCACTGCAACAAAATACAAAATGTCAATCAAATTAATAAAACGTAATGGCAGCAACACCTAAATATTTTGTATGTTTGGATCTACGTATATATTCTTTATTTCATAATCTTTGTAATTAGCTTCAAACTTAGGCTTAATTGAGGTTAACAAGACAGACACTAAAAATAAACGCGATCTGATCAAATAAGATAATAAAACAAGTTAAATGTATTAAAGTATTAAAGCAGTAATACCAGGGTAACTGGTCTAATTCTGTGCTTTAACTCCAAGCAATAAATGTTTATTTTGGTTCAAAGATAAGCTTTGTCTGTGACTGTGTGTCCCAGCTCACCCTCTCCATGAGTGCTCTCGGTGACGCTCTCTGATGCCTTGCTGGCTCCGTGGGATGTATAGGCTTTGACATAGAAGATGTAACTTGTGGAGGGCTCCAGATCGCGAATGACTTGCTGCAGTGTCACCTTACTGACGGCCTCCTCGTACTCCATCTCCACTGGATCTGAAGGAGGAATGATGTAGAAAGAAAAAGTGGCAAGGTTTGATGAGTCAGGGATGGAGACAGGAAGGACAAAAATAAGGCAAGAAATGATGGATGAGAGTAGGGGCAGACATTAAAATGATGGAAACTCATATGAGAAGAGGTAAACAAATACAATCTGTTTTTGTCATTATCTGTGGTTATTATCCATTTCACTGGTTAGTTAATAGCTAATATAGTTTGGCCCTGGGAGCCTTAATAACAATGTTGGGGTAAAATGGAGGGGTGGAAGGAGGAGACAGAAGGGGTAAACTGGGAGTTACACATGATGTGTTAAAGCCTTTTATTACTTTTAATTTAGAGACACCCAGCCATAACGGCTATCTATCTCCAGCCCTCAATCCATTGGACAATGCCATCTTGAGGTAATTACAGCAGGTTCTACTGGTTGCCCCCCCTAGGCCCTTAATTATCCATCCCAGTACAGCACTGAGGAGGACATCAGCTGGCTCAAACTCACTGTATATGCATAAATAAGCATCATACTAGTAGTTTACACATATGAGACAATGTAACACATGGCAAGAAATATATACCTCTATATCTATCTATCTATATATATATATACATATATATATATATATATATATATATATATATATATATATATATATATATATATATATAAATATATATAATCTTAATTTCGATACTTATTACATTTATGCATGTCTAAAATGGAAAGCTGGGACTTTTACAGTAATCAGTGAATACAGGCCCTGTTCATACCTGGTGCTGACATGTATCTTGTGTGGTGTGATAAGTGAACAGCTTAAAGTGTTTCAGTTTACATCTTGCATTAAAATGCATGTCCACACACGCCTCCAGTCACCAACTGTAATCAGATCTCACTCCCCCACTATATATGCAAATAAACACATAGACTTCACCACATGCAGCCAATTGTGGGCAACCATCTGGATTTAAGTAGTGAATCTACAAGTTTCTGCAAAATCTTTAACTGTATTCACAAAAATGAACAATGGCCATGGTTACATTGTGTTTTTTTTTTTATTTGGAATTATTTATTCAGAATGAAATAATTCAGAATTAAAGTTTTCTCCTTCATGTTTACATGGAAATAGTAATTCCAAACTGAGGTTTACATACAAAACAGTTGAATTGCCTTTATTCAAGTCCAATTGAGATCTGAGGGCTGGGAAGGGTCCTTGTCAGACAGGGGGCGGACGTGACGTATTTACGTCTACTGGAAGTAAACAAACTCCAGTTACTGCTTCTTTTCGTTTTGTCTACGTGAAAAACTTCATAATAAAAACCATCTTTGCTCCGATTTTGATTAGAGTTTTGAAGCAGCAGCTCAACACTAGATTACCATGCTGTCATCGCTACAGGACAAAGGAACAAGCATGCGCAGAACGACCGGAATTACTTTAAAGCGTAATGAACGTAAACAGAATCAAGGGATTATTCAATTCAGTTTTAAAATCATAATAAACCAGCCAACTACTCTTTCATTTTAATTAAAGTTTAATTTGGAATGGGCGTTTTGGATTTTTTTTTTGTCCGGATTTAACTTTTATTCTGAATTAAAGGCTAATTAAAACTTTCACATAAACATGGCCAATACAATTTTAGATTTATTATCAAGTTTCAGATCTGCTTAAGTCACAGTATGGTGACATTTTAACAAACTTTTCAATTGTTAAAGTAACAGACATATGCAAGAAGTGAGTAAAACACAAACTGCTCTGCATTTCTAATCTCATGATTCAAGACATGCAAATTAAGACTTTTAAACCGCAGTGTTTATCCCACATTACATTAAAATAAGAGGTTTAAGGAGCGCACATGCAGGACTTTGCATCGAGAAATGCATCTTGTCCAGATACTGGACTATGGGGGAAAATTGCTTTTGTGAAACAAGACCCTTGTTGACAATGTAAGTGGAATTTTTATCACACTAGTCTAATATGATATAGTGTAAATTATTCTCAGGTAATCTATTGTAGATCACTAAATGGATCATCAGTTCAGCCCCACCTGAAGTCTTGCGGATGTGAAGCACATAACCAATGATGTCCTGAGTGTTCTGACTGGGCTCCCTCCAGGACACTTGTATGGTGGTGGGTGAGAGGGCTTCGGCCTGCACATCGGTGGGCATACCAGGTAGGCCATCAGCCCAGAGCACAGTGAGCCGGGCACTGGCCTGTGTGGAGCCGGCGCTGTTTTCAGCAATGCACTGGTAGATAGCCTCATCTTCCTGACTGATGCCATATATCGTCAGAGTGCTGTGAAAAGTAAGAAAATAGGGAAATAAACAAGAACTGGAGTTTAATTTTAGAAGTTTAAAAATGTATCGCGTCACAACGCTACATTAATATTGCACCTCAACCACATGTGTTACTACTAACAATATACCTGCACATTGTGCATAAGCAGGTGAAACTTGACTTGTAAGAATTGTTTCAGGAAATCACTACAAAACATTTACAACAATGCATCACCAATGCACCAAGGTACCACAAAAACAGAACAAGTATGTAAGTAAATGCATCAAAAATTGCACCTGTTTGCTGATAGTAATGATGATTTTTGAAGGTAATATAAATCGCATTGGTAACATGTGTACAAATTTTCGAGTGAGTCAAAATCAAAACCACTGAGGTGTGAACCATTTAAATCCATCATGTTGATGTACTGCCACGGCTGGCAGAAATGTCATCTAACCTTGTGGAATCATTCAGCTGGTGTGCTTGTGTTCAAGAGATGTGGCAGTTTATGTCAAATAGGTCATGCTCAGGAGAATATGGTGGCCAATTTTGGAGAAAAAAGAAAAGCAGCTTTGTTATTGTAGTGTGTTATAAATGTATTTTGGTATAAATGGCATTTAAGTGGACATACAATTTAAATAAAAAAGAAGTTTTTCTGTTTGTGAGGTCATATTTGTGTGTCTGAAATGAATTTCTACGTAACACTCAGTATATATATATATATATATATATATATATATATATATATATATATATATATATAAAATCCAACATTCTCATCTTCATCTCCACTTCAACTTCAAACATGTTCATTCACAGTACTTCCTAAATGGGAGGATGAAACTCTTTTGCTTTCCATCATGTGATTAATAAAACATCTCATCAGCTGTTATATCGTTTACTTAACTCATTATTCATTCTAAGTCATAGAAAGAAGTGACTAACAATGCTGTACAATTACTTTATGTTTTATATACCAGGTAGAAAATGTAGACCTAATTTGCGTAATTTTTTTTCAGTCAAAAATTGGAAATGTCCAATGCACCATGTGTAGCCCAGCACAAAAGTGTCATATTACAAAAAAACAAAACAAAGCATTGTTTTAACGAGTGAAGTGAAGATGCTTGTGTATGACAGAGGAGATGAGTTTTTAATGGTGTATTATTCTGACACTGGCCATATGTTCATTTCTGTTAACATTTAAATTGGTGTAATTTTAGCAACCTGGGCCAGTTCAAGACATGACACATGACAAAATATATACCTGTAAGAAGGCTCACTACCAAAAGTGTGTTTTAGCTAGTCTAACAAAGGAAATTTAGGTGTTCTTCTAACAGTACAGTGTGTGCTAGTGTGAGCTTGGCTGTCTTTTACCATATTTATAAAAAAATGATTCAATATGTATCTTTTGAACAAATATATACACAAGGTATTGTTTTAAATACCTTAAACTGAGAATAACCCCATTCATCACAGTATACTGCCTTTTGCAAGATTAGCATAAAATTTAACTACAGAGTTAAATGCAAAGTAACATGTGGCAACAGCACTTCAGATATTGAGAATGTTTGAACTAAAAGTAAGTCTCCAGTGGTAAGGTATCTGCGTTCCAAAAAAATGCACTTAATGTGTTTGCTTCATACCTCAGAAAAGGCCAGAATAGAGAACAAAAGATAATCGTGACATTATGTATGTCGAGCACACAAGGCGTTGTGCTCCACTGTGTGAGAGGAAAGAGATTTGTGGCACACATTCTAACGCAGACAGCGGCAGAACATATAGAAGATCCTCACTCATGCGCAGCACATACGTTCAAACAGATTCATCTCCCGCTGGAACTCCCCCGGGAGTCAATAAATCTATTTCAGGGTTTCAAAAATGTAATTTGCCTGCATCAGTAAAACCTTTCATCTGTCCATGCACACATATAAACTCATACCTATGGGTGCACACACTGCTTCCTATCGCCCCCCTGCCACACTTGGCTTTGTTGACACCTTTCTATCTCTGCTTCTTTGGTTTTCCTCCCACCTGGCCAGTCTCCTTTTTAAAAGAAATTTAAGGTAGCATCGTATATGTATGTGTGCGTGTATGTGTGTGTGTATGCCTTGTAGCCTCTGTAGATGTTGAGTAGGTGTTTAATACAGCAATGCACAAATTTGGCTTGTCCTAAGGCAAAAGAAAAAAATAAAACATGTAACATACTTGGAGATGAAGTACCTTCATGCTAAGGCCATTTTGGTGTTTTTATTACATAATGTACACTGGGGACAACTGACAATACCTTTGGGACATAAAAAGGACTGAGATATGGCTTAGAAAAATTCAAGAAGATGTCAAGACTGCTTGATCGCAGCATTTTAAGAGATGAGAATTTTTTTTTTTTTTTTCAAATAAGAAACTGGCTTATGGGTCTAATGGTGTGCTTCAAGACTCAGTAGGAAGGGTGATTTCCACACCCAACATCTCACACGTTATGTTCCTAACCTATTATCACTTTCACGGACAGAACTCATCTTCAGTCTGTTAAATCCAAATTTATTAGCATACTGTCATGATCCATTGAAAAAGAGCAAGCACTTTATTAAAATAACAGCCTGGCAGCCTGTGCAGAGGTTATACTGGACACCACTTGGACCTGGAAAATTGTGCATGAGGAAAGTGGCATCTTAGGACTTAACAGTACTGACCTGATACAGGTCTCAGTATGGTTTGTAAGGATGGATTTGTGTAGACAGGAAGGTCTTCTTCTGGGTCAGCAGGTAGGATAGAAAATTGAATCATTCTATTTCCTTTGCAAAAATTGATGTGCCAGGATACAGTTATATACATCTCTAATCTGAGTCAGAATAGGCTGCAAGGTGGAAGACTCCTTATTATCTGTGGTCTGCCTGGTGGATTCAATCTGGATAGTTATCAGGTCAAAGAGGCCCCACTGTATTTCACCTTCTCTGAACCAATTTCACCTTTGACCTGCGAGGTGGTTGCAGTCACCAGCCCTCTGCTCGCCACTCAGCCGCCACATTTCTGACAGCCTTTCATATCAGCGATGGATGGAGTGTTTGTAAGCAGCCTGACCAGACGCCACAGACACAGGAAAGGGGCACTACAGGAAGCACTGCCCAGTGCCACCGGGGGGGCTGGGTGGGCCCCCAGAGTGTGTGAAGGGACGGCAGGGAAATTTCACAACAATTTGCTTGTTTGAGAAGGTACAGTAATGTTCAAAAGAATGAGAGTGCATTCAGATACACGCGCATGGGCACACACACAAACATGTCACATGCATTTAGACTGATCCTGCTGATGTGTAGCTCATGAAATTCCACAAGTGCTATCAAAGCTTCTCTCACAACCTGGGGGATAAACACTCTGGTAGTTTTTCATATCGAAACGCAGGAGAGCAGGAGACATTAAATCATTTTAGGAGTGTATTTTTTAAAAAGATGAACTTTTATAACAGAGCTTGAGTTCAAATTCATATTTGCTTTCTGTGTTGAAAGTTTTTTAAATTACTTTCTGGTATTTACATTGAAAATAATAATCTCTACATCTACATGTACAAATGAAAGTGCAGTATCTGAAGATAATGTACTGTCTCTCTCTTTGTTGCTGCAGATGAACATGATGATTGTAATTAAGACCTGAAGGACACAGTGTAGAGAATAATTCATTCTGGGTCTAAATCAAGTGTAAAGACCAAATTTTGAGAGCTACAAAACATATTTATCCAAGAAAGTCCTTTGGACTGTCATGTAATTCTGGTTTATTTTGATGTAAAAAAATAAAATAATAATAATAATAATAAAAACTTTTCTGCTAGGTTCTGCTAGGAGTCACTTTATTAATCTTTCTTTTTTTTTCAAAGGATGTTTAGTTATATAGTTTTAGAATAGGTCTAATAAGCTGCATTAATATGTAGCAGTAGACCATGGATGTGTACACCACATGTGACAAAAAACATGAGACCATGGATGTGTGTAAAGAATGTCTGAGTGACAGAAGAAAAGATATGGGAGGTGCAACGCCAGAATTTGGTGTGTCTGCTTGTCTTAAACTCCTAAACCAAGCTGTCTTGTCCTGACAGGTTGACACCATCATTTACTCATCAGTTCGAGGTCATTTCACAGATTGACGGATAAAGCTTTGGGCCAGGAGAATGGCTGGCAAAGGGGGGGTTTGGGTCTGTTGTTCAGCTGCTATGGCTATGTTTACTCTGTTGTTTCGGAGCAGTACCCCACCAATAGCCAGCAGGGCCATTCTGGATTCAGTGAGAGTGAAAGGGAGAAAAATATAGGGACAAAGAGAGAACAGGAGGAAGAGGTGGGGAATGGGAGGGTGGGTTGGGGAGGGGAGCAATGAGCTGTCTGTGGCCTGAGAAGAGGGAAGGGCCCAGGGATATGACTGATTACAGGCAGGTCAGGGTTCAAGGCCAATGCCCAGGCCCCAGCTTCTGTAATAGAGGCAGGATGGGATGCATGGGGCACAGAGAGGGGCCGCAAACAAGATAGGCAGGTTCTTGGTACAAGACAGTAGGGAGAAAAAAAAAGAGCAATTGTTCTACAAATTCCCAGGTTTGCACAGTAGCCTGGTCCCTCAGACATTGGCCATTAATTATAGAACACACCATGACGCTCACATGCACAACTGGATTATTTTCTTAGATCTTTTGCCATCATCAGCTACACTACCACTTTAAAAACAATACAGGCTGGCTTTCAACCTCATGATTGTTAAGACTTTCTGATGTGCGGTCACAGTCTGTTGTATGTTGGATGATCATACATGCCTGCTTTAGACACTTAAGAATAAAGCTAGCCCTTATATACATATTTAAGCAGCAGCACTTACAGAGACTTCAAACAGCATGTTTCCCCAGACCCTGGTAAGCAAGGGCCGATAATGAGAGGGCTTACAATGCAGCGTGGGTGTGCTTGTCTCTGGAAGTGCATGTAGGTGTGTGCATCAAGCTCTTTCGAGATGTGGCACATAAGGCACTCACGCGTTTACAGAAGAAGACAATCAGCTCTTCTCCGACATCCCCGCATCTTTTAGTGTTTCGCATAGCTTTGTCCTCTCTATATGTTTGGTGGTTGAAGTATGCATGTGAATGAGGAGTAAAGGGCAACACGCTTGTGAATTTTTATATTTGATTATGCATGTGTGCAAAATGAATGATGGCATGCACCATGGGGCTATTTGTGCACATACGGGCTCACTTGCTTTTTGATTAATGTGTGTGCGTACGTGTGTGTGAATGGAATGTGCAATCGATTCCCCTTTCCTTCCTCCGTCCGATTTGCTCTTGAAGGTCAGCATCATGAGAGATGGCTGAGGGGCAAAACCTTTCCATGTCTGTATCTTTACACAAAAGCATAATCATACCAACCATACGCATTAATTAAAATTTCTCTGCTAGGTACATTGTACTGTATATCCAAGCCTCCCCTATCAGGCAGACAATGAACACATATATGTTTATTTGCATATACACAAAGAACGGGATAATTGTGCTGCCCGGAGCCGTCGCATTTATTAGCATTTCATTACTTTTGTTTTGATTTGAGGCTGGAGGTAAACTGTGCTTGATTTAATACAATTTTCTGTCCTTTCAGGACGTTCACAACAGTAGGAACAGAAATTTGTTTTAAAATGCATTTCTGCCAGAACTTGTCATTTATTAATAGAATCAATTAACTTCCTAAGTGTTTGCATTAAACAAATCAGCAACTAAATGTTATTATTGCTATGTGCAGGCAAGTAAAAACATAACATAACATAACATAACTGTAAAGGCCTGAGGAGGCCCTGGAGACAATTCTGCATCAATTCTGAAGAAATATTTTCTTTCGGTTATGAGTGTGATATAAAATCAGAGAAAGTGTTTTATTGGATGCAAAATTAGTTTTGGCTCCAGTTTGCAGATCAAGCCATTTTTTTGAGTTTTCATAAAATTTCCAGGAAAAAAAATAAAAGAAAAAAAACATATAAGATGTTAGGATAATTGTGGTTTTGTAGGTGCAAAATTTATTTTACAAACATTACATCCTACATTTCCCCAGACCTTTACCAATCATCTTGCAAATATATAGGAAATATTACACTTAAAGCAGAACACGTATACTGGTCCTGTTGATCCTCATGATCTAGGCTGATGTTACATGTGGAAAACATTACTGCTGCCCATAAGGTGGCATTTTATCTCACAGCTGCACTGAAAAGAAATGTGCAAATAAATTATTTAATCAGTCAACCCAATTCATGTTCAACAATTGTGACACTCAAAGCAAAAAGTCCAAACTGACCCGACTACCTTTGCAAATAAGTATTTATTGATTTTCATTAAACTGAAATGACTGGGTGCATTTATTTAACTTGTCCTATTTATGTTTCTTTCAGAGCATATCTGCAAAAATTCTGTCTATATTCTTTAAATGTAAACATTTTGTTGTACAAAATGGATTAACTGAACAGGACTATTAACACATTCATGTCTATAATCTTACACCAGACTGTGATTTTGAATGACATTGTAATATACTCCTTCTACCCACTGAAGAGTTCAGCTATACCATGCACATTCTTATTAGGCACTTCAAGCTGCTCTATTCTCTAAAAGGCTGATTGCATTTCCTGGTCAACCAGCTGAGTTTATGAGCTCATTAGCTAATGGTAGATCTCATGCTGAGGTCTGTCTCCATAACCAATCACAGAGCAAAGTTTGTGATGCATTCATATTATAGCAGGTCATATGTAATTGTGGCAAGCAGAAATGCTGTAATGCTCCAAATACCCAGTCTATCTTTCTGTTTCTCTCCTCCTTTATCCTTCCAACAGACTTATAATTTCTCTAATGAACACTCATTCATTTGTACCGTTTTTTTGTTGCACATCTTAGTCTTGCTTTTTATTTATTTCTCTATTCCCTCCATTCGTTCTTTGCTATCTCCTCATTCCATTTGTCTGGCTAATGCAGACTGGTAGAGGCGAGTGGGAGTGGAGAAGTAAATGTGAGCAATGGATGTGTCTGCTCCTTTCACTAACTGCAGTGGAGTGTTAATATTGATTTTATTTTTTTGCTGCATATTTGGTTTGATACATTCACTTCATATTTATTTTTTTATGAATAATATGACTGGAGGCCAGGGTCAACTTGGAAAATTGAACTTTGCATGTGCAGTTACCCATGACAGAATTTACTCAGAAACCCATTTTACACATGGAGTAGTGCATTTTATAATCAACACCCGGAAGGATTAGCACAAGGCTGTAAACTTATGTTCATCCACATGTTATACTCTAAAACCATTTGCAGAAAAAAAAAACAGCAGAAAAAAAGACAAATAGCTATGAAATTACATCAGCCGGATTTACAATTATTCAATATTTAAGAGTTATTTACATCATCTCTAAAATATTTCAGTATTATTACAAAAAGTATTAGACGAAACTAAAACATTTACTAAAGTAACAGTGTGGTGTTGAGAACATATCAAACAGAGCTGGTTCTGTCATGACAGAGAACATCCAAGAGCAATTAATCATTGCAAAGATAAGATTAAGACAGTACTGATTTATACTGACCCCCATATTACCTCTATTAGATAAGTCCTGCTGAGTGTTATTCTGTTTGCAGCTGAAAGCTGGCTCATTTTTAACGGTTTGTAATGTGCTGATAATTTTTCTGTGGACTACATTTCAGTCCACAGAATTGACATAAACCTAAACCTGCACCATTGCTGCGGTACTGAGTTTCATAAGGTCTTCTGGTATGGCGTCTTTAACACCTTAGCCAAGATCACTGGTGTTACTTTTTCCTTTGATGCAGAACTTTGCTTACTTGGCAACATTACAAGAAATAACAAAACAAATTGGAAAAATCTTCCAGTGTGGCCCAAAATTTCACAGTCTTCCTCTCCTTTCCTTTTAACAGTGTCTGACAGAGCTGGCCCAATGTTTAAGAGAACTAAATGGCCACTTGGAGCCCCATGCCACCAGGAGGCCTCCCTAAATGTGTTTGAAATGTAAAGATATAGTGTAAAGTGTATAATGTATAGATGCTGACTATAGATTTTATAGTCAGCATGCAAATAATACTAGTTTAATCAATTCCTGCTACTTCTGACATGTGGTGCATGCACACTTTGTTTTAACAGTGCATCAGTGCGTACCTGTTGTTATTCCTGAGCTTGACGTGTCCTCCGGGCTCCAGAACCTGTCCATTCTTTAGCCAGGTGAGCTGTGGCTCAGGCTCACCCCGTGCTTGGCAAGTGAAGATGGCGGTGGTGCCGACTGGTCGGGCTATGGACTGCGGAGGCTGAACAAACTCTGCTGGAGCTGAACGTGAACGGAAACAGAGAATCCGATTAGGGGACTTCACTCCATCAGACAAACACAAAGCTGGATTGGGGGGCTAAGATGGTTAGCATGATCATGACATGTCAAAGTAAAAATAGCAAAAGTGAGAATGAGGGAGAAAAAACATGAGAGCCTAGGGGATAGGTGTAAGTTGTAAATACTGGAGTAAATCTATAATTCAGGCCAGAGTCAATTACGTAATTATGAGAGAAACAAGATCAATGCACAGACAGGTAAATAAAAAGAGAGTGAAAGAGGTAAGAAAGAAAGAGGAAAGCAGGAAAAAACAAGCTCTGCTCAGCAACAGTTTCTTCTATCTAATGTGTTTTAAAACTGCACATAAAAACCTGCAGTTTTCTTTCAAAGTCAGCTGTTATTCAATGAAACAAGCTTCTATCTTTGGTCAATTATTCATATAATTAAATTTACATCTGCTAGAGTTTAGGTCCTTGGTTGGTGCATTTGCCTTTGTAGCATCTTTTCTGCATTCATTATTATCCCAGCAGTAATCATATCAGTTACAAGACAGCCTGAATTATATATGCACAAATGAAGTCCAAAAGTGTGATAATTACATGTCCATGAATCACCAGAGTACTTTGATTGAAAAACATAGTAATAATAAAAAAAAAAAACCCTGAATATTTAATATAGTGTAGGGTTGTATGTGTGAAAAGAAATACTCTGGCATTTAGTCCACTTCCACTGTGATGGATAGGATGAATTTTAACCATTTGTCTTTCTGTTCAGTCAGTTTTTAAGCTCTTAAAAAGAGGACATGTCCAGGTGAAGACAATGTTTAGTCCTTCTTGAATATTTAACCTAATAGCCTTAGACTGGTTAGTTTTAACACTTTATAGCTGTTAGCTGATTATTTCAATAATTCATCTGTTTCAGCTCCATTTGACAGGAAATAATTATGCTTAGTGACTAATTCCAGCTTTAGATCCATTCCCGAAACAAACCGTGTTACTGTCCCTTCTTTTTGATGATAGTTTCAGCTGCTAATCCAAGCTATTGGCAAACAATTTTATTTTATTTATTTATTTTTTTTATTTCTTTACATTTTTTGGTTTGTTTTTTTAGTTTTTGTCAAACTTTCACTAAACAGTTCAACTTTTTAACCTTAACAATTTTTTGCAGACTATTTTCACTGTTAATATGTTAAAAATATACAGTAATTTTCCTCCACTAATAACTAAATTAAATTAAATATTTTTAGGAAATAAGTTGAACATATAATATATTACCATTTTAAACCATTTTCTCCCAGTTGTTTATAGGTCTTATAGTTTTTCAGTGTTAGTTATAATAGTTTAAAGTTAGTTTTTTTTTTAATCAAATAAAACCACTAACTTAAAACTTAGTGGTTTATCCATTATCAAAGCCTTTTATAAATGTTTATACATTGAGTTTAGTTATCAGTAAAACTAATCACTACAGCACTAAATCTGCTGTTTTTTTAACCGATGAATACAGGTTTTATTCATATATCTCACTATTGTCTACTTTCTTTATCCAAGGTGGCTCATTTATACATTTCTATTTGACTTTGCTGCATTAAAGTTTGACACTCAGTTCATTCTTACTGCCCACTTAAATCTTACAGGCATGAGCAGTAATATTAAAAAAAAAAAGAATTTAGCAGAAGTGAATGGTTTTTGTCTGAAAATAAACTATAATGTCTGTGTTTTCTGTAAGGAGGGAGAGAATCCATTCATTTTCCTATACATGCTAATTCCAATTCAGTTTTAAATCACTGCTTAACATGCATGTTTTCAGACTGCAGGAGGCAGTTGAAATACCCAGAGATAATGCTTGCATGCATGGGGTAAACATGCAATCCATCAACTGAGATCTGAACCAGGAACCTTCTTGGTTTGATGCAACTCTGTTTACTATACGCATTTGCACCAGGAACTGGCTACACAGAAATAATTTATTATCTTGACTGATCAACAAAACACCCATTATTAAGAACAAAAACACCAGTTTTTCTGATATCTTGCTCTGTGTCAAGGTTAATTCAAGTTTGTTTTTCCTCCTGTTGTTCTTCTTGTTCCCACCCTAATACATGAATGGTTGTTGGACTCATTTTCATTCCTCAATCTCAAAAGCAGAGGGGCCCTTAGGCACTTCAATAAAGGAAAAAGCTGACAGCATGAGATGGTTCTTTTATTTATCTCCCTCTTTCCAAGCCTCCTTGTCCATTTCTTCCTCTCTAGCTGTTTTGTCTTCTTTTTCCTGTTTTATTTTAGGCTGACACGAGGAGATGAGAGGGAGCTCAGGGTAATATTGATTTGCACCTGTAAGGTTGTGGGTCTGACCATCAGCACCAGTCATCTATCTTTTTCTTGCATTTCCCTTTTGTCTCTTACAGTTTGACTCCTCCTTCAATCTTTAGTTTTTGGTTATTCTTTTATTCCCCAAAAGACTAGAAAATGAACCTCGCTTATTTTTGTAGAAGTCTATTTGTTGATAAGTGTGGATATTGTAAGTGCTCTTGTCTACATTATTCTAGAGCTGAGGTTTGTGACGGCTGGACTGGTTGATCAATTGAAACTCTCTCGTATTCACAGAGGTGTCAAGTGGCTTATTTCCAAAAACTAATGGACCAATTCCTCAAGGACACGCAGTAAAACATCATTTTATCATACTAATACAAACCTAAGACACATATTTATCTGGAGTTAACGGTACACCTTTGTTTCCACAAATCAATAACAAAAACCAAAGACACTGGCAAATAATTAACATCCATGGCGTTCTGTCTTTGTCCCTGCTAGGGTAAGGGTTGTCTTGAAGTTGACAGGCTGATGAAATGAAATATTGATTAGGATCAATAGCACTATGGGCTCAACCAAAGTGTGGTCTATTTGATCAATATGTGAGCTAGGCAGATGCAGGCTGTTTCCTGCTTGGTGACAATTAATGCACGAGGCGACCCACACCTGGCCTCATCCTTTTGGACAAACCCATCCATCTTTCCAAGCTACTGTCAAACAGTTTCAAGGTAACGCTTACAATACTCTAAAGAAGGGACAAGACAATATATCATAGAATAGAACAATAAGGGGAGCTTCAAATGCTCCAGTAGTGAAATATCCTATATTTCTGTATGAAATATTTAGCCAAAGTTATTAAAAGCATATAGTACATATCTGAACTGTTTTCCAAAGCAGTTTTCTTCTGTAGAGTGTCTAAAATTATATAAAATTGACCTTCATGTGGGGTAGCAGCTGAATAAATAATGTCTGTCACTGTAAAAAATGCAAAAAAAAAAAAAAAAAAAACTGTCCATACCATACCTTACAATACCATATCATAAAGAATAAAAACAGAGAGGATAAAAAGAACAAAAAATAGATAAAGCAGAAAAAATGTAACAACAGTAGACGACCTTAACATCAAAATAAAGATAGGCTCTAATTATTTAAATATAAATATTTAGATTACATTATTATTTAGAGTTAGTTAGCCTACATAATGTGTATCATACGTATAATATAATATGTACAATATGAGGTCGATATCCGGGATATCACATATATCGGGAAATTGACCTCTTCAACAAAGGCATCAACTGCCACTAAATATTTGTAAATCAGAGAAATTGTTACAGTATTCTCTTCCCTATAATTACCCTTCCACAAAAGCTATTGATTATATACATGTATAGTATGTTGATGTCTTATCCAGCTAGCGATTGTCAGGGTTGTCCACCAGAACATATCAGTCTATTAATATTAATACATTTTACAAGCAAAGAGTACAACTATGAGCTTGATACTTGCACTATGTTACACTGATGTTTTTAACCAACCTGATCTCATGATCATGAAACTGAAACATGGTCCAAAACACAAAAAGTTACAGTTTACAGTGTAAGTAAAAAATTATGATGCTTTCAAATCTCAAAACTGTCAACTTGGTCATAAATGCCTTAGAAGGAGAAGTAAGGTAATGGCAGAAGGTGTTAATCTGTACACATTCGAGTGAGACATGGCTAGTTTGAGGGACTGAGTTTTCCATGGTCTTCTCACTTTTCTTCCTCTGTACATGCAATTCCTGACTTTTCTACTTTGCTCTAACTTGTGAATGATTAAGGATAGAAGTTAAAAGTACATAGTTATTAGTTGAAACCTAGCCCTGTAGTGTCTGTACACATTTTAAAACATTTTATAGGGGAAAAAATCTCTACTTTGTTTGCAGCCTGTACATGCTTGAGTCATGGTACGTTGTAGAAAATTACACAATTGATATCCTTTGTTAGCAGATCTAGATATGTAACTCTGACACTGCTTCATACAAAACATCTGCCAAGGTGCACAATGCCATTTATCCATTTTTAATCATAGATGATTAAAAATCAATCAATGATCACTACAACATCTTCGTATTATCACTTAAAATTATTTTTTGAAAAGGTCAGTGATGATCCAGGAGGGAGAAATTTGGCCTTTTCCTGTAAACTTTGGCCTGCTGTGTGTTAAAAAGAAACAACTTCAGACATCAACAACAGCAAACCTGAAACGGAAGATTGAAATAAAACACCCGTCTAACCTTCAACGGTATGTGGACTAAGTGTCACTAAAAACAATTTAAAGACTTGGCAACTGCGTGCTAAAGCAGATCCTCTACCAGCCAGAACTAAATAACGGTGTACTGTAGCAGCAGCGCCGTTGTCTTCATCTCTAACCACAGCTGGAAAACCTTTTGCAGTATATTGTCGGAGACCTGCAGCCTTTGAGGAAAGATGAAGCCCCGCTTTCATAAACTTGACAAATGTAAGACATCTGGTCTTTCATGTAATTTTTTGTTTTGTTTTGTTTTGTTTGGTTTTGTTTTTACTTATTTATTTGGGCTGAATATTGCACTTTTATGACCCAAGTTCTAAAACTTTTCTTTGGACAAAGTCAGAAAAAAAAACACATCACAAAAAATTGAAAGTGACTTAATGAAAAGATAAATAAAGTTTACATGTTTTTCCACTTTAAATATTGCACTTTGAGGTTCATCATTTATTTCCTAGCTCAGTCTGTTTCCTACCTCAGATAGTTTAATAATTCCTCATTAAAAAAAGACAATTCAAGCATTTTTTTTTCCTCATGTTTTTATACTGTAGGAGTGAAAGCTGCAGCTGGCTACGAGCATGGACTGAATGGGTGGCAACAATAGGAAAATGCCAGTATTCTGAGGGTAATAGCTCACAGCAACATATTGGTAAAAATGAACTAGTTTATTTTTTAAACTGTGAACTTAGTTCAAAAATTTGAATTATGAACTATGAACTGAACTAGTTCATTTTAAAATGTGTGAACTGAACTTTCATGTTCATGTAGAAAATGAACTTGCCCAACACTGCTCTTAGCACCATGAATATTAATAAATACAGCTCCAGAAATGCACATTCTCTTGTTTTTGATTTATATCAATCCATGCATGCCTACATCCATGTCCATGATTACAGCATGCAGTTCATGCCAACCTGGTCTCAAGACCTTCGTCTGACTTTTCCCGAGTCCCATCTCTAATCAACAAGTCTCCCTGTGGACACTGCTCAGTGCCTGCAAAGGAAAAATCTGTGCCCTTGCAATCACAAAAAATGTGTTTGCCATAAAAGATGTAATCACACATGATTCCATAAATGTAATAAACTGTGCACAGTATCTTGCCTCTGTGAAAAAGCCAATATTGGTAAAAACCGCCTCACTCTTAGGAGCATTTTAGTGACCACAAACGGTTTTACAGCAGACTTAGAGAAGTGACTAGTTCTTCATGTCATGCTGCAGAATCAATTGGTTCTAAGGTTGTTGTTAGCCAACGTTAATGCCTTGAGGGGCAATGCTTATAAATTAATGTGGTAATATATGTTTTCTGCTCTGCCTGAGCACCATTATTAAGGATTTGTACTATAACTACAATTGATTTTCCTACCCTGTGTCTGCTCTGTCTTCTGCTGCTGCAGTGTTTCTGAATTGAAGTCTGCTATAGGAGTGAATTTTACAGCTAAAACAACAAGCAGGCATGTATCCAAACACAGCTGCTCATAGTGTGCCAGAAACAATCAGATTTTAGGTGTACCAGTCAGATAGAAAATTTATCTAAAAAAGAATGAGGTACTTTGTTTTTCCATTGGATAACAATACTTGTGGCACATGCAAAGGGGCAAAGCTGTTGCTTATCATGACAGAGACACTGCTTCAGCTTATAGCAGAAATGTCTCTCTTAATGTTGCGGTAATGCTGCCTGTTCGCTCCACCCACGGACTGTTAAGCTTTATCTTATCAGCTTACCAAAGCGGGCTCTTTTTTATGGTCCCTATGCCACATTTTTCAAAGACTAAACAGGAAAAAAAAGGTACATTCCTTATATCCAGAACTCACCTTGGACTACCAGACGTCCTTGAGCTGTCCTTCGGACACGAGTCCCTGGTTTGTTAGCAGCACACACATATACCCCTGAGTGCTGCACACCAACATCTGAGATCATCAAGTTCCCTGTGCCAAGTACCTGAATTCCCTCCACTCCAATGGGCCGACCGTCTAATCAGAAAGAGAGAAAAGAACATTTGACAGGGATGGGAAAGAATTTATATAGGGCAGTGAAAAAAGGAACGGGTATGCTTATGTGTGGCATATATTCACATTTGGGATTAACAGGTGTGTGTGTGTGTGTGTGTGTGTGTGTGTGTGTGTGTGTGGGTGTGTGGATAGAGGAGGGGTTACAGAGAAGGTTAGAGTGGGTTTAAATCACAAGCAAGAAAGCAAGAAAGACTAAATATGATACAAGTTTACAGCCAATAGCTGACAAAAGCAGTGCAATTTCTTTCCCTCAAGGATGTGGCTTTCAATGTGCATGATGCACAGAATTGTAATGGGATAAAGCTGCCAATGTAACAGACACAAACAGGAAGGTCACTGAGTTTGTGTTTGCTGTTATAGAGGACTGCATGCTCCATTTTCTTTTTCATTAGTTGATTGGGAGATTTTCATTCATGTTACTGAAATGCCAACAGGTATAATTCATAATTAGAAATATTGGTTTAATAAACAAACTGTGCTTTTTATACATCAATTTAGGGAATGTTCACATAAGACTTGACCAGAAATGCTTTAGCGATAGATTTTCTTTAAAAAAACACTTGGTTCTTAAGATTTAAGATATTTTAACTGCCACTCTGGGACCAGAAACTCTTAACTACAACTTCTAATCTTCTTTCTATGTACACAGCCCATAGCTATCTGATCTCTACTCTGGCTGTAATTACATGATAAGCTCACACTTTCCTGTCTGGCCTATCTGTTGTGTCAAACCTAACAATGACTCCAATCTGCCTCTGATATTAGCTGTGGGGCCAAGGGGGCATTCTAATCACATCTATGATTTCCACCTGCAGCCTGGAAACCTGTATGGTCCGAATTTGATGTGTTAAAAGGCTAGGCGGGGAGGCAGGGAGATGGGAACCGCGTTGGACTCATGCAGAGGCAGGATCACCAGTCGGAGAGAAACATATGGTCAGCAACATATAAGCCTCATGTGATTTAATCAGAAGCAAGTTCAAATCGAAATGACATAAAGTGGATTAATGTAAAACAAGTTTTTTATGCTTTTTTTTCCCCTTTTCGGGATTTTTGTTTTTATTGGACATGAGTTAATTTTCAGATGGACTGTATAGATGTGTTTGGAAGTGATTTTTAGATGCATTCCTGATATAGCAGTAAACTATTTAGTAGATTATAAACAACAATTTGTATTTAACCACTAAGCTATCCTCTTACTAACATGTCTTGAATGGTCTTTGCAACTGAATTATTAAATCAATGCAAAGGTAAAAAGTGTTTCAAATTAACTATTAACTTAAAAATAATATGAAAAAAAATTTTGTTTAAATTTTTACTGACAATCACAAAGGTGACATGAACCCCACAGTTCTTGTGAAAAATGTTGCTTCATTTAGACAATATACAGTTTTGTGGCAATGCATTTCAGAGACAATGTGTGTAATCAATCATAACATGCAGTTAAGATCAAGTACATCATCTCAACGTTCCTGTGATTTGCTTTAGTGGCAGTTCTTTAAATATAAACAAATAGGATTGAGAGGTAAGTATACATTGGGCCTTTTTCTTAACAGAAGCACTTTTCTTCTTATTTTTAACACCATGCATATTCTTTTGTTTCCTTCTAAACCCCCCACCCCCTTCCATCAGTTTCTCTCTGCCAGCCACTAATTAATTTAGTGTCAGAAAAGAAAGAGCACAAGCTAGCAGGCTTTGGTTCTGTTCAGTGAATAGCAACAAACGAACTCTGGCATTAAAGAGTGACTGATGTGAAACTATCAGATTCATTATGCAGCTTATCCCAGCCTCCCTGCCGTAATCTAATACATACAAATCCCATCGTGTTAGCATTTCATTCTGGCAGTGTTGTGTAAGGCAATACCCTCAATCTGATTATGCCTGACTGCTTGGGAGGGGCAGCAATTTACATTTGGAACATTAAATCAGACTGGGTGATATAGGTAAAGAAAACTGATAGTAGATTGAAAAATTGTTCATGACAGACTTGGAGTGATAGTTAAGAAAAAATGCCCATGGAGGGAGGAGAAACTAATTTTATCTGTCTCAGTACCTCGTGGCAATTACTAGGAGGCTCTCCAGTGCTTCGAAAAACGTTAAACTTCATGAGGAGATGAAGCATGCATTCATCAGAGCAAAGTCGAGCATAATGTTTAGCCCTCAGGCTTAATGTTGAATCCCACTGACTCATGTATATACAAGAGGTTTACTCTATGAAATCTATTCATTGTATACATGTTGCATTACACAGTGTAAAAAAGATCAAGCCTGTGTTATGAGAAACGCACAAACACGAGGACACGGCCCTCAGATTTCAAAAGCAGAAATTCTCACTGATTGTACTTTGCCACAATGGCACATAAGTTCTTAAACACACACAGAGTGTACTGTACATGAGCTTCTGGGACCTTTCTTTCCTCTGATTAGGAATGCTTCTCACCTAGTCTGCTCCAAGACACAATGGGCCGAGGGTATCCCGTAGCAACACACTCCAATATGGCAGTCTGGTGAACAGTGAGGGTCAGGTTTTCTGGGCCAACCAGGATTACAGGCTCTTTGTAAACAGATGACTGAGAACCTGCAAGAGAAAGGAAGAGGGGTATTTCAGGTGGGAATGACCACGAGGGATAGCATCCTTAATTGGGTTTGTCTAGATATCAGTAGTCCTTTTCTGTATCTCTAAGATCAGATGAAGGGACAATAGCTTAAGGAAGTCTTGAGAATATTCAGGGTTGATAAAAATAAAGAGGAGTATAGTTGCTATGTCTAAAATCAATCACTACTTACACTACTTACTATATAGTGGACTATATTGTAAACTTGCCAGCTTGTTGTGCTGTCAGACTGTAAATTAAGATTTTGTATGAATCTTAAAATCTTTGTATAATAAAGGGTCATTGACTAAGCAAATATACACTACAATGTATTGCCTCAAAAGGAAATGAAATCTGTTTAAAATTTAGTAATGTTCTTTTGTAAACTTTTTATTTGTAATATATATTTTAAATTCAAAATTGCCATCACTTATTATATCAGTATTAACTGTATATTTTTACTTTAAACTACAGGCATACGACAAAAAGTATGTGTTGAATTTCACATGACAAATGTCACAGTGCAAACAATTATAGCACAAATGTCTCATAACATCCAAACTATGCACACTGGTATTTAAATGGTGCATTAAGTTGTGTGACACTTACTATGCTTTGAAAGACGAACTATATTGTTTTATTTGCTTTTATTATAGTAAAAATGTCTACTATACAACTCCCTAGTCAGAAGGGATTACTGAGTTAAAAAATAAAAGAAAAAAAGAATCCCTAATAGAACAAAGAAGTTCATAAAATTACATAAAAAAATTGCTTGCTTGCCTTCACACCAACAATAATAAGACTGTTCTATGTGGATGTGAAATCCATCAAAGACAAATCACCTGAAACAGTAAGGAGTGCTTCAGTACTGTGTTTCACTCCTGCACTGTTATGGGCCACACAGCAGAACTTTCCACCATCTTCCTCATGCACTCCTGTGATCTGCAGAACACCTGTTGGCAAAAGAGTGTACCTATACAAGAGAAAAAAGAAAAAGAGACACTTAAAAAAGATGCTCCCTTCAAACATGGTATCAGGCCAAGCTGTAGACTAACCTCTTGTCCTTAGTGTCCACCGGACGGCTGTCTTTTTCCCAGCTGATGACTGGCTCTGGCAGACCATGGATCTGACACTGGAATCTTGCCACGCCAGATTCTTCAACATGTACTGACTCTGGTTGGACGTGGAAGTCTGCCATGGCTGTACAGGGAAGGAGAGTGGAACATCAGACCATAGACTTAAAAACAAACAAACAAAAAAAGTCAAGAAGCCTGGTTGCTTATAGGAAAGAACCGAGTCCTGAAACATGTAGTATGGTCCCCATCACAGTCGTAATCTCAATATTACAGTCAGTCTGGGGCTGCCATTACGAGACAGAAGCTCCTGAGACAGTTTTAATCCACACTAGAACGACGGCAAGTTCTCTGTAAGTTGAATTACTGCAGTGCTCCTAATAAACTAATTTTCATGAATACCTTTAACAAAATTGTTTAAACCTTTGTCTTTCTGAGAAAAAAAGAACCCCTGAACATCACATATTGTGAGCATTAAAGACACTAAATATTTGTTGTTTTTTTTTATTAAAACAAGCCTCTGACAAACAAACAAAATAGAAAAACAACAGTTTTATATTCACCACAGGCATTAGCTACAGATGGTATTTTCTACATAAAGCACTGTGGCAGACATATGGATTTTCTGCCATATTTAGTATGTAGGTCAGGTTTTTTTTTTTTTAGATCGCATACTAATATACCAAAAGGCAGCACAGATACACATACACATACACATTTGCCATATAACTAAATCTGTATCAATGTCGCTACAGAGAGCCTCATTCAGTTGCACTCCACATATCTCCTTCCTGGAGAACAAAGGCGCAATCAGACCTGGAGCCAGCAGGAAACTCAATTAGAGAGAGGCCCTCTTCTTCCTCAGTTCTCCCACTTTCTTTAACAGGAGGGCCCTCTTTTAAATGTCAGCCATAATTAAAGAAAGCCTTATCTGAACACTGTTACTGCAGTATAACAAAAGGGTCCAAGCCTCTAATTTCACAACCTGTTACTCCAACATGAAGTCTGTATTAATTCATTAGTTTAAAAAAATTAAAGCAGTAAGCAATACTTGTTGGAATGTTTATCTAAGCCTGAGACATGCTGAACTACAATTTTAGTTAATCCATTAACATGACTCTCAATGTAACCAACCTATTGTCTCTATTTTGCATTTTGCATGACTGTTGACTTTATGTTTTGACTCTTTTGCACTGATGTGTTATCGCATTAGCTTTATGCTGCACGAAAAAATACAGTGTGGTTTAAAAAGTATTTTTTGTTAATGTAAACATTAAGCATGAAGTTGACAGACAGTAGGAGATAAAAGAGGCAGAGTGAGACACATACTTCACATAGAGTGGCAGCACTTAGGCTGCAGCCCTGCAGTGAAGTCTAACACGCTGATTATTATATTTCAGAGCTTAATGAGAGGACTGGCATTCTCCAACACGACTTGACCTTAGATCTTTGGATGGATGGATGGAGCTCTAATGAAAATTAATTCAATTCAATTTTATTTATACACCAGCAAATTATAAGATAAGTCATCTCTGGGTACTTTACATAGCAGGGTCGGGACCTTACAATATTATAGCCAGAAACCAACAATTCCCCTTTTTCGATGCTTGGCAACAGTGAGGAGGAAAACTTCCTTTAAACAGGAAGGAAACTCTGGAAGAACCAGACTCTGGGTGGGTGGCTGTCTACTTTGATCGGTTGGGGTCAGGGTTGAGTGGAGACAGAAAAAGTAAACACTGGAAAAATAGAAGATAACAAAACCTAAGGGCATTTTCAATAAGGTTACATTTTTATATTCATCCAAGTTGCTAAGTTTACTGTTTATAACATTACTTTAGGATTCCCAAAATGCAGACTTTTGGAAATACTTATTGACCCATTTTAGTTTGCAAATCCTAGCATTGCATTTTAATCATGTTCTGTAGGTTTTAAAAGAAAAGCAAAAGAAATGCCTTTAAGTTGCGGCCTTTCCAATGATATACAATAGCCAACTCATCTGGTTGTAAAAACAATCTACCTGTACAAAAGTCAGTGTCCTTATTCAATTTTTTTTTTTTTTTGTGTGTGTGTCATTTAGTAGTACAACATCCTCTAATGTTTATCTAGTGTTCCAAATAATAGGTATGCTTTTGCACACAGACATGCCATGTTGGGTAAGTAATGTTTCTGTTGATTTCTGTTAATTTAACACTATAAAAATAGAACAACAAAAAAATAAACTGCAAGAGAGGAAATAACCTGGCAGAGAACTAGATGAACTGTGGAGGAAAGCTGTAGGAATGAAAACTGCATGACGTAAAACTGACCAGAGGTACAAATAAAACAGGAAGTAAATAACACACAGAACATCGGAAAGAGAAAACCTACAAACAAAAAGTCCAAGAAGAAAAGAAACAAGCCAAAAACCAAAGACCATCATCCATTAGGCCCTTTTATCATCACTTACTCAAAAAAAAAAAAAAAAAGGAAGAAAAAAAAAAAAAAAACAGTCAAACCAAAGCTTAAGAACAATAATCAATAAACCAATCTGGAATGAGCAGGTGTCCACTTTTTAAACAGTTTGTGCTTGTCAGAACCATCCACTTTAAGTTGGATTTTATCACTCCATATTCTGATATTATTGACACTGTCAGGAATATATATATATATATATATATATATAGAGAGAGAGAGAGAGAGAGAGAGAGATTACTGCAATACTCGCTGCTGATTCTTTGTTAGCAGCTGTTGTGCATCCAAATTCAGCTTTCAATCATGCTAATATGCAAAGGAAGCAAGATATTATTTAGTAATGTATTCATAAGCTAGTGTCTAGATCTGTGTTTTTTTGTTGTAAAAATATTTATTTATTCATTTATTAGCTTACTTAAGGAGAGGCGGCAAGGCAGAAGAGGAAAGAGCACTCAGAAAACTGTAACGGAGGTGTGCACATGGTGCAAATGCACAGAGCAGAACAGAAAGAAAGAGGGTGCTCAGTAGAAGGTCCCTCAGCAGATTAGACCTATAGCAGAATAGTAAAGGCTATGATCTATAATCTAAAATCTTATAAAACATGAAACCTTTCATGCCAATCTGCTTCTTGAACTAGCAGATTGTTCCACAGGTAAGAAGTCTGAATGCTAAAAGCTTTGCTTCCTGTTCTACTTTTTTAAACTAAGACCCCATCA
The DNA here is from genome assembly GCF_017639745.1 of Melanotaenia boesemani. NCBI lineage: Eukaryota > Metazoa > Chordata > Actinopteri > Atheriniformes > Melanotaeniidae > Melanotaenia > Melanotaenia boesemani. The sequence continues at coordinate 18,491,018 of NC_055682.1, read as the reverse complement.
TTCTTCTTCAGTATTCTGAGCTCATGATGTTTCTGAGAAGCAGTGTCACAGTTTGAAGAGGTGAGAAAGTGGACCCAAATGCAGGACTCAGAGGCAGGAGGCAGACAGAATGCAGGAATAAAGTTTTTAAAGGAGATTATTGACACTGTCAAGAAACTTAAAAGTAAAACAAATCCATTGTCTGTGATGGATTTAATATGTCCTTGGTCAAAGATATTATTGAATACATTGGCAAATCTTTCACACACATCTGTAATCAGTCCCTGGTAACAGGTGAATTTCCCCAGAAAATGAAATCTATACCCACCCAAAACAGGTGCCAAATAGGTATTCTCAAATTATAGGCCCATTTCATTGCAACCACAACTGTAGAAAATACTAGAAAACATATTCCTCGCTAGATTGGAGAATTCTTATCACCAAACATAACATAGAACCAACAGGACAACTACACATCCACTTGTAGAGTACAAAGAAGATTAGTTCAGCTATAGAAAAAAAATGCAATAGACCATAAATTATTACTAAAGAAATTACAAAAATATGGAATTAGAGGGAGAGCGCAGAACTGGATTAGTAGTTATTTACAGGCCAGAATGTACACTACAAGAAGTCTGAAATACAGAAGGTTACCTCAGGGGTCAGTGCTGGTCCCTCTTCTGTTTATTTTGTATTTAAATAATTTAAATTAATCATGTAAAACATAAAACCCATATTTTTTGCAGACGACAAAAACTTATTTTGTAATGAGGAGAATATTTCGATAACCGAATAAATCGCAATATTATCACATCAATTCAGCTTCATTACATACTTTGTACTGTTCTTTCATACTCACATACCTGACTTATTGAAAGATTGGGGGAGCACATACAAGACATAAAAACAAAATATAAAAGTATACAAAACAAATACAGAACTAATATACATTATGCAGCAAAAGAGCAACAAGAATTGTATGCAATACTCTGTACAGACAGCCAACAAACCAACTCTGTCAATCTGAAAGCATTCAAATTCAAAAAACTAGTCAAATTCAAAATAATACAATTCATGTACTATTTATCAAATTTATCAAAAAGTACCACAAAGTATCCAAGGGTTGTTTCAGATGAGGGAAAGTACATATGCACTACGAGGTACAAGCATGCTAAAACATCTATGATAAGAACAAAAACAAAAAAAAAATCATTGTATTACAACTACAGGACAGGACAGACATTACCATGAAAGACCACTATAGAAACACGATGGGGAAACAAGACTGGTAATCTGACAAAGGAAACTGAAAACCAAGGAGTATAAATACACTGAGGGACCAATGAGGAACAGGTGGACTGAATGAGAAAATCAAACCAGGTGAGCTAATACAGGTGATACTATACACAGGGGAAATGAACCTGCATAATAAAACAGGACACTAGAACTAAACATAACAGGACTACAAAACTATAAATCAAAACCCACAGAACATGACAAGCAGAGCCACATCTCATGATAAGATCAGACAAAGTTCCCCCTCACAAATTTCCCTGTCCCATATTTATTTTCATTTTGCTTCCCTAAAGTCCCTCTTTATAAGCTGTACATTTTACTGAGGCACTTCAGACTGTCTATCTCAAGGGCAATAACACTACAATACTCCAACTCATAAAAATCTACCAACAAAAATGTTTGAGACTAACTTAACCATGAAGCACAGAAGACGGAGAGCATCATTAATATTTTATCACCTATTGAACACATTCAACACTTTTCTTTCTTTTACTTGAAGTGAACTACAACTGCAAAACTTGGAAGTCATTGCAAACTTGTCAGAATTTATGATACAAATTTCAAATGGGTATTTTTCAAGGAAGAGACAGAGACAATCAGGTATAGTTTCTGTTTGGCTTGCTGTAACACTGTGTCTGTGCACTGAATTAAAGCCTTAAAGGTGCTGACGAAGAATGGTCTGACATCCTTCAGACCATGATATGTAGAAAACAAATAGGTAAGATCTAGCAAGTGTACTGTTTTGGAGTATAGTCTAAAAACTGAAGCGTGTGCATGCTCACACACCCACTGTATATACAGTACTGTCCTTGTAGGAACATTGGGGCACATGAATACTGCAGAACAAAAGAAGACTGGTGTCTAAAAAATCTGTCTTGTGTTTCTATGCCAAGTAGTCATGGTGTCTGCTGATCTGGCTGTTGTGTGTGTCCAAAGACAAAACTCCAAACGGCCTTCACCCTTGGCCCTCATGCATAAAACATGGCTTCTTTAGGAGGGCCACACCTCTGGCAAACCCCTTTCAAAATCAGACACAATTGTCACAATAGGGCAACATACACAGATAAATGCACACAGGAGACAAGACTTGTTTACTGTCTGAACAAGCTGTAAAGGAAAACAGCCTTTCTTACTCTGGGTTGCGTTTATGTCCTTTTATTGTTGAAGGTTGCAGAGTCAAGCTAACATGGCTTCGGTCAGCCACAGCACATGCATCTAAACACATGCAAAGAGCTGCTTCAACAAAAACACCCAGGCGTATCGATTCTTCCCCACCATGCCCTAAAAGACAGACAACCAAGAGGCAATGAGGCGCTCTCTGTCTCTCTTATCCCAACACCCGGCCCCAGCAGACCTGTTCAGCCATTGTTTTCCACTCTTGCTCTGCTGAATGTTGACAGACACTCACACATGACCAAAGACTGTCCACTACCAGCATGATGCCGCTGGTTTAAATGAAGCAGGTCTAATTGCTGCAATAGGGAAGAGAATAGATGGGCTGCATAATAAAAAGAATTCCATACACAAGTGCATGGGGAGGAGATCGCTCCTTCAACACATGTTAGACAGTTTCTTGGTGACAACGACAAAAGAAGAATGATTGAGGGAATAATATGAGGGAGGGTCGCAGACAGGAAATGTGAAGCATGGTGATTTCAACAAGTAGCATCGCTGTAAATCAGATCAGTGAGAGGCACTGTCCCGCTGTGTTTCACAATAAACCATCAAGTACCTCCCAAAGGAGTCAGAATCAGACAGAAAGAAGCATGAAAATCAGTCTGAAAGCTTTAAATTCCACCTTCTTATCACTGAACCTCACAAAGACACTCATAGGCTGAAATATAAATGCAAGTTCATATATGTAATTACTGGTTATTGAATTTACAGGCCTGTGACAAGCTAAAGGGACAATCAGTATTGATGAATTTGCGAATCCTTCAATTCTTTATTAAAGGTCGTGTTCAACAGAACTCAAAATGGGTGGATTTAGAGATTTATTCCAATATGAGGAGCTCACATCTCTATAATGAGCAAATGTAAATTAAATGGTGATTATTTCAATTACCCCGCTGTGAATTGCTTTTTTTGCTTAATGGCCCAAAGTAATGACCCATGTCTTTTGCTCTCAGACTTAAACACACACACACACACACACACACACACACACAAACACACACACACACACACACACACACACAAACTACAATAATTAACAGCGATTAAAAGCCTAACCTGTGTATTTTTTGTGACAATGTTTTGAGCAAATAGTCATCAGGTTATATATTTTCATCATTTTTACAGACTTGTTGATGTTTTTCTTCCTTGTGGTGGGGAAGATTCATTGATATGACAGAGCTAATGATGCTTATAGAGAGACGCCACCATTCAAACCTACAGCTGTGGTGTAAAGCCCCTGTGAGCTCTTACATTATAATGCCATTGCCCTTTCTTTCCTTTGCTTCCAGCTACCACCAACCCTGCAGCGTACATTTGCGCAGCTCTTCATCGCACCCATCACCCCACTCCCGCGAGTCCTCTCAAGCCTGTGACATCATTAAGCACGTGTTGTTCAAGCATCAGTGACGAGGGCTGCACCCACCCCACCCCCACTTAAACCAGTAAAATTGAGATGAGGCCCATAAATAAAAGAGATGGTCTACAGTGCAATTCCAGTGTGGATAGAAGATTCAACAACCTTTAAATAGACATCTCTGAAATAGCAGGCCCATGTGCTAGGACCCTCAAGATGTCATTTTAATGCACATGTGATATTTTATTGACTCCCTGGCCCAAAGAGCCCCCACCACCACCATCACCCCCCCACTATTTTCCCCAACCCCTGCATTTGGGTTTGGCACTGCTGTTATCATTCTGCTGGTTTGTGGTGTGTGATGCTTATCACCAGCGAGAAGATGAGCTACACATTTGTGGGCTGTCTTCCAGTGACACACACTGATTCCCCTCCTTTAATGCTTTGTCACCATGACACCTTCCTGTGTCAGAGCTCATGTGAGCAAAAGCATCAATTTACCAGAACATCTGCCATGTTAGCCCAAGTGGCAGATGTTCAGATGTACATGACGCCCAGGAACCAAACCAACTGATTCTTATGTGAAAGGCACCCTAGCCAGTACACTTGTAATAAGATTTATAAGGAGAATCTTATGATTGTTTCTGGCAGTGCAGCTTTGCCTTTTTTATGCTTTTTATTGCTTTATGATAGGGAAAATGTCAAGGGAAAACCAAAGTAACTGGATTTCATTTTAATCCATGAAGTAGTTGTGTAATATTTTATTCTAAAACAAAGTAATGGATCTTTCAACCATCTTCCCTTGATCATTTCTTAGGCCATACCAATAACCTGTAGCAGGACAGTGTTCAAAATGTAAACAAATGATGCTGAAGAGCCTCTAACAGCATGAGTTATTGTATCACAATGCAATCAAACATTAAGAAAAGATGCTTTTCTTTTTTTTTTCTCCACAAATGGCGTATCAGAGGACATAGATCAGTTAAATGTCTTACACACTGCCCATTCTGTCAATTACAGTTATCAACCTCATTTTTCATGGATAGTTTACTAAACTATGGTTCATTACAGGGGCATTGCTAGACACAGGGCTCTACTGGAGCTCTACTCAGATCACATTTTTTATTATAAAGACCTGCTATGTTTATATAATGAGCAACTTCATGTTTCCCTTAACTAACCCCAAGACACTGAAAGTCCAAAAAAAAACAAAACAAAAAAACAAAAATCAGTATAATAAAAGTAAAATATTCAGACTTTACTCATATTTATTTATATCTGCAGAAAAATGTGATTATTTGTGATTGCTGGAAATGTGATGCTACAAATATGTTAACAAAATGACGTATTGAAAATTTATTCTCCAGTAAATGTCCACTGAATCAAGTTTTGTATTAAACCTGAAGTCTTACTGGAAGCTTCTTCTGCACCGCATCTTATAACATGCAGGCTGAACACTTTACTGGTTGATGGTACTATGGTACTACCTGAAAACTTTATTTTCTAGTTGATGCATTGAATATATATATAAACTAACTAAATGGTACAAAGCTTTCCTTTTGCACACAGTTGGTGTTTCTTATCCATTTTATGCCAGACCGTCTTTGTACAATCACAAACACTGGTGAGCAAAAGTGCACTGAAGGAAGCTGAGCCACCCTAGCCTGCCTTTAGTTGCCTTCAATACTCTTAGTACTGGTAAAAATAATTGTTTAAAACCAACCCATGACACAGCAAGCAATTGACGCAAAACAATTGCAAATGACAATAAATTTTGTATTTTTATGTTTTTGTTTTGACAGTCAACATTACTTATTATTACAAGAGTAGATAATATTATGATTGTAAATTCCTTGATGCCTTAAGAAATCATAGGGTTTCCGAATGTTCTTCATTACTGTTATAAACATTACTACGCTGGTTGCCAAATGCTGAACAAACACTTAAACTGTGTAATTATCCCGTGTAAACACATAGTGCTTGTGCACCATTATCTATTTGTAAGATACTGAGGAAAGCAAATATATTGACACAATACAAAAAGACAGTAAGATGGAGAAGGTGCATTTCTTACTGACTAGTTAGTTTTTTTTTCCCACAATTTCCCCCCCTCTATTAACCTCAGAGACAAAGCCAGGGCCTCTTCTGCTGCCCTGCACTCTGCCTGCATCCCCACCACAGCCCTCACTCCTGTACCACTGCAGCATCCCCACCCCCTGCACTCCCACCGTACATAGTAGCCCCAAATCTCCACACTTAGCCTCCTCCACTCACTTCAGCATGCAGACCCTAATTAAAGAGAGAGCCATTAAAGCTCAACAGATGCTGAAAATTAAGGGATTATTCAAATGATTCCCAGTCACGGCTTGCTAAGATTAGAGACATGCACTAGAGAAAAGAGAGTGTAAAGGGGGGAGGGAGGGATGGGGTGGGGTTTAACAGATTAAGGAGGGTTAAAAAAAAAAAAAAAAGACAACCGGTATAATGAAAACTAAAATGAGTTTGAAATGAACTGCAAATATTTCTCCTTGTTGCCGTCAGTGTTGATGCTGTTTCTTTAAGTGTTTAGCGAGAAATTAGATATTTGTAGACTAGCAAGCAATCATGACAAGATTTGACACGCGACAACAAAAAAGTGAGCCCTTTGTATCTTTTAAGGCCGAACTCGGCAGTAAACCCAACAACTTCAAATTCTCCCTCATTACGGTCAGAGAGGCGGCTTCAGTGAGCTCATACAATAAATCGTCTCTGCTTTCCAAAGATAGTGTGTTTCCCACAATGCCTATCCCATAATCTTGTTTACTTTAGAGTGCAGCTGTCACTCTCTTTAACATGCAGTTGCATGGGCCCATGCCTATTATATGCTCACATGTTCAGCGTCAGTATAATCTACTGTCTCATGGGTTCATGCTGTGTGAAATATGTATTCACACAGTTCAGTGTAAGCTTCACTGATCATCTTAAAAGTTAACACAAAACTGACCATTGTGTCTTTTCTTTGTGAGTGCTTATGTTGCTTTAGTTTTTATTTTTGCCATGACTTGACTGTGTCATAACTGCCAGGATGACTTCTGCCTGCCAATACAGGCTGAGCAACTGCTCATGCACAGTAATAATGTCACCAGGCTACAGGGTGAAGGAGCACTTTGCTTTTTACATCACAGCTAAATAGAGATATTGTGTAGTTTTTCTAGGCTTTGTGGTTAAAAAAATGCAGCTACTGTGGCATAACCAACTTGTTTGTGGAATACTGTTTTAAAGACTTGTCATTTGCTCATCTTGATTTTTTTGCAGCTCTAAGAGATGGATCCAAGTAGGAATCTGATGACATTATGTTCACTGGGTAGCAGCCCCTCAAAAATAATGCAGACATGATTAAATTTATGTTATCTTATTACAAGTTAAAAAGCTGGGTTTTGTAAATATTTTCAAGCCACACAGGTGTCATGAAAAGAAAACCTCCAGGATCTATTGTTTATTTTATCATTACACTATATGTGGTATGTTGCACCTTTAGATGGTTTGTGATCATTTTTTTAAAGAGATAAAGAAGATTTGAGGACATCTCAATGAATGAGCATTCTTTCTCATTAATGGACCCTCAAATACTCTAACTGAAAGAATTCAGTCTCCTCTCTACTTGGCCCCCTCTTCAGTTCAACCCGCTGCCAAACTATCATCTGATTAAGGACACTGAATGTGGGATAGCCCCAGAGGGATGAAGTCCAGTTTCCACTAACCTCAGCCAGAACATTTTCTTATGGAGGCCCCGATGATGGTATTTTACAATTCTGAACACCATGAGTTAAGTTCATATAGTCTCAACCTTTCTGAACAAAAACTGAACTCACTTTCAATCTGTCACATCCTGATACTTTGCCAAAAGCTTTGTAACACACTGATGAACTTTATGTGTAATTTTAAACATGGCAGATAGTAAAAATCACTGCAGGATATCACCAGAACTGATTTACAGGTGCATGAACTACTGAATCAAGCTACAGTTTGAAGTTCAAGCTAGCCTAACTAAACCACCATCCTTGTCTACATGCATGGAGGATAAATGAGCTATTCATTGCAGCATGCTTGATGCTGTAGTCCTGCAAATTGTATGAAAAGTTATTCAAGACATTTTTCCATTCTAACTTTCTATATGGGAGATCAATGAACACTTAGTGGAATTCCCTGCACAGATGTTTAAGTTACCTGAATAGTGATTTTGTCAGATGATGCAGTTACTAAGTCATTTTCAGCTTTGCACAACACCTAGTCATCATATGGTTAGACATGGAACCAGAAAGGCCTACAACCCACAGTGTCCCACACAAACTGTTAAATATGAAGGATTAGTGATGATCATGGGGTGCCTCAGCAAGGCTGGAATCGGGCAGATGTGCTTTGTAAAGGATGCATTAATAAAGACACATGCAAGATTATCTTATTTTTTTCCCTACCAAGTGTCTTGTCTTAGCTCTAAAGAATTTTAGCACATTAAAGAAAACCAGTGTTTCTTACCACATCCAAAATGGCATTCTTAACTTTTATCTTTTATCTTTTATTAAGCATACTGTCGACATCCCTGAGTTTAGAATTTGCAAAGAACTTGTACAATATTTGTACATTTTTTGGCAGAAAAAAAAAAAAAGTTGAAAATGAAAAGCCTGGAGAGCATATCCTCACCTTAAGTGTGTCAAGATTTGGGCTCTCAAAAGGCTGCTGATGTCTTCCCTATTTTCTTTAACATTCCTGACAGGTGAGAGTAAATCTTTTAAGTTAATGAAATTCTTTTCTCCTGAGCATTTCTGGGAGCAGTAAGTTGGTGTTAAGAGTGATTTAATTCCTCAGCACTGGAGAAATAAATTCGCACACTTACCTAACACATGCACTCAAGCTTATACTGAACAATACAGGGGATGGCAAAGTGTAATTTTTCTCAGTTCTGAAATTTTTTATTTTTTATTTTTTCCCCCTTTCTAAACAATCATTTTCAAAGCACTTATTGATGAGAATAATGTACCTTAACAAAATGCATGCTCTCTTTTTTCGCCCCTGATTGTTGCTGGGAAGATGTATTCTCAATGACAATTCTCCATTTGCCCACAGGCCACATTTCTAATTAATATCACCAATACTTCTGCATGCAACTCCCTACTTTAGAATTCAGATGAGATGTCTCTTCTATCATCCAGCAAGAGCTCATATCCACATGAATTATGTGCTGTCATTCATTTAGCCAATTCACTGTATGACCACTGCACAAAATTGAAGTCCCACAGTACTTAATCCCTGTCTTGTCTTGTCATTTGTATGTGTTGAGGAGTTTACGATATTTTAAAACGTTTAGGTTAAATAACATTTATATTCAAATGGAAATGCAATCAAATTCTTCTTTGGATGGTCGACACCCCTTCCTTTGTGATGCCAGAAATGAGTGAGGCCCACAGACAGAAGTGGCACTGAATAACAACCTGGATGGACATTTGGCATCACAATTCTCCTCTCACTAACTCTCATTATTTCCCCCTCATTAGAGGACAACTGTTGGGCTGGGAGGCGACTCTGAGAAGGCCATGATGAATCTCTCCTGAGAAGCCTTTTCTTTCAGCTGTTTTTTTTTCAATTACACGTCGCTCGTGGAGAGAGGATGAGCCTAGTGAAATTAATATACCTTGATGTGTGCATGGGTGTGTGTGTGTGTGTGTGTGTTTGGATTGTGAGAGTGTAGCATGCTGCGTTAACTCTCCATATGACAGTGACTTTGAGGGGGGTTGGCCTGATCCCAGGGTAGATGGATGACCCCACATCTGGCTCTCCCACGGGAAATCTGAAAGACGCAGGGCGGGACAGGCCCATGCGCTCCACTGCATCTCACAGCACCCTGAAAACTGGGCTTCCCCCAAATGACTAAAACGGCTGTGTAAATCTCACGCCTTCATCACTCCGCCCAACAGACGCACAACAGAAGCTCTTATAAGAAGGAGTTCCACTGGGCCTCAGAGGTGTGGTTCCCACTGTGCATTTATCTGTCACACTGTCCATGCTGGTTTACAAATCCTCACTTCACAGCTTCCAAGAATGCAATCCTGTCCAAAACTGGCATAAACAAATCCATCACCTGGCTGACATGTGAGAATCCTAAATCTCGGGCTGTCTATCATAAATCTGCATTTTCAGGGTGGCCCATAGGCCCATCCAAAAATGGCTGTAAACACAGACAACTTTTTTTTACTTTTTGTACACTTTGTGTTGAGTTTTCATGCACTGATTTCCCAACATGACATTCTTAATTATAATAAAGCTAAATCTTCCTTGTAAAATTTAGATTACATAAAATCTTAATAAACTTAAAAGAGCTTTAATAAATAATAAAATATGGTCATTATGTCTGATTATCACAAGGAATTATTGGAATATTTTGGAGAAAATTATTGTTATGGAGTTTAAAGCTGGATTAAATGTGGTTACCCTCTTCGTACCTGAAGCCACCTGTACTGAGCCTTAATGTGCTCCACATCAGTTTCACTGGCTCGTTATTATCAAGATGCTATTTAATCTCTAATCCACTATTTTGATTTGTCATACATAATTTTTTCTTGTCTGGTGTTCAGAATGAGCACATTTGCTTTTTTTCAAAATTCTCCCATGTGACTCTTACCCATAGAGCCCGAGGTTGTTCAACTTGGCCTTCCAGCTGTGGAGCTGTTCGTGAATCTAACAGACAAAAAATAGCCAAAGGTTCAAAATAAGGTCTATATATGAACCGGTGCCTTTTCAGATTTTTCCTTGATGATGCTTGTTTCATCCTCAAGGTTAGAAACCTTTGAGCCCTTTGTGTCTTTAGGTCTTGAACATTGCATACTTGTAATGAAATGAGTATCCCTGCAACCGCAAGATGTATTTGAAAACTTTTGAAGTGATAATAAGGGGAGTTATTTCTAATAAGGAGTATGTGAGTGACTAGTAAGTAAAAAATGATAAAAAAAAAAAATAATAAGATAAATATGAATACCTTTTTAGGTTGATGCAGCTGTAACTAAATCTTAAAATCATAGCACAACATGTGAACATTATCTCTGCAATTCTGATTAACTGAAGCAGAACTAAATTAAAAAGGTTTAAGTACAGACATTTCAGGCAAGGTCTCAAAACGGCCTTTAGGTTTTACAGAGTTAAACTAAACAAAATGTTCAAATGTTTTTGTGACATACTTTATCCAGCATTTTTTTCAGGCAGTCAAATTCTGCAAAGTAATGAAAAGGGGGGAGATAAACACATGCTTAATAAAATGCAATGGTGGCTACATCCTAAACCGCATACCAACATGATATTTGGCACACTGAAACAGTGTATGAGATTGTTAGTGTGACATTTATCAAAGGGAGATTTGCAGTATCCAAATTTCATCCAAATAGAACAGAACTTTCTTTTCTGACCACCAGCCAGTGAAACATGTTAACCTTCGGCCCCACTGGTTCTTTTCTTACTGACTCCAGGCTGAACCAGTCAGATACTTGAGCTTTTTTTGGCTCTTTGCTGGTGGATACAGCTACCTGACAGAACCAAGGAGAGAAATTAGAGGAGGCACAGAGAAACTGTACGATTACAAAAATGAAAGAAATAAGACGTTGCCAAAAGTTCAAAGATTATTGACGTGTTTGGCACAGCAAGACCTTCATCAGCTGCTGTGGATATTGATGATGATGATGGTGGAAGCTGTGGTAAACTGCACTGCTTTCACATCAGATGTTCTGTTCTGAGTAGAGACCCATAAAACCCATTAAGTCTGATCCATATGGGCCAGTTATAGCTGTTTACAAAGTTATGATAAAGTGATGATAATGCATCAGTGACACTGCTGATTTATTACAATGTTAGTTTGTCTCTTATATCTATGACTTTAGTTGATGGCGCCAGTGTTTCCAGTAGAACAGCTGGTTAACCAGTTGTGTACACTGGTTAGCTGGCTGTGTTTACTGGTTAAACAAATATAAAATTTGGTTCTTTTATGTCTTCCTGAACTAAATCATCTTATTGAAAGTGAGAACTTGATTTTTTTAACCATCACTCATCAACATAAACAGTGAGTCAGCAGAGTTCTGATTTTCTTTATTAGCCTGTTTGTTATTGTTTTGGGAGGATAGTTGGATACTTTTAGGTCAAAATGTGTTAGAGGCAGATTCTGTGTAGGTGTTTATGGACAATATACAGAAACAAAACACTTTTAAAATAGGTTAATTTACATTTTATCCATAGCCGTCCTGATTCATTAATTTTTCATGTCTGTACTTTCAGTTTTCTTTCTCCCCAAACACAAAGTAGGATGAATGCTGCTCTAATATTCATCACTTTGATGGAGTATAGACATTTGTTTCATTAACAAATGACACTTTCATTAGTATTTAATGTGTCTATTCTCACTGGTTCTTGCTGACTGCATGTTTTTGGTTTTAAGAAGTTGCACGATTGATATTCACAATTAATTTTTTTATTGACTTTTTGTCCCAATCCGCCCCTACTTGATCATAAAGTTTTTCCAAAATGCTCAGATACAGTTTGTTTAACAATATTAAACATATCAAGCATGTATTTCATTTAATTTTGGACTAAGCTAACTATACTGCTGTAAAACATGAGGCTCACGCTTAACTTAATTTACCATAGTCCCTGAGTTAGTCAAAGTCCAAGTCATGGTCAATTGTATTGTCAATTCTGCTGCATGTACAGGACAAACAGAAAACTGAAATTACGGTTCTCTCAAAATTTGGTGTTACCAACAAACATGATAACATTAGGATTGAACTTCATTACTGTCAGTGAACAGTCATCATTTGAAAATTTTTTCCTTTGTTGGCATACACTCACTATACGTATAGATATAACTGTTACGTTAGCGTTCTTCAAATCATTGAGTATTAATCCAAATTAGGCTGAGCGATATATCAAGATTTTCAAATATATTGAGACTTTTTCACACTCGATATAGAATGAGGGAATATTATTTATATCGAGATAGCTTGTTTTGAGTTAAAAGTATGTTTTCTTTTTGCATTTTGCACAACTGTATTTTTGTTAAGGGCATTGAAAAGGCTTTCATTCGTTTTGTTGTATGAACATTTAATTTACCATACAGCAGTCAACTGTTTTAATGCACATGTGCTGCTGATCCTTAATAAAAGGGTATTTAGCTCTCAAGGTTGTAAATTAGAACTGCTTCTGTTGTTACTTGACAAAAAAAAAAAAAAAACTATATCAAGTTATAAATCGTGTATCGTGATTTAGGTAAAAAATATCGATATATGAAATTTGGTTCATGGTGCCAAGCCCTTATCAAACTCTAATGTAGAAAGAACAAAAAAGGAACAGAATAATTTGATATTTCTCTCAGTGGAGGGTCTTCAAACTGTGCAGCAAAAAAAACAAAATTTCATATAATGTATGTATGTCCTCACAGTTTGTGGTGTCAGAAAATGTAGGTCACTATCTCTCAGTAGATGACACGCCATTGCTTATCCATGTTGTGTAAATGTGTTTCATGCAGATGGGTTTTTTGATGACTTTCTTGTCATTTTTGTGATATTCATTTCTTTCTTTCTGCCACAATATAAAAAAAAAACATTGTCACTCTTTTTAGAATTAAAACCTGCCTACTATTTTATGATAAAAATGTATACAAACATAGAATGAATAGATAATCCACCCATGTGCTGTATGCAAGCTGCCGCAGGTAGAGTGAGTAAATGAATGAAGAAGGTCAACTGTGAATGGAAGCTGAGGTCAGAGAAGGTTTTTCCTATGGGCGCATGAGCACAAAGTGTAAAGTAATTACAGTTAATTATACCACAAACCGCTTCCTAATCAACTGTTTTTCACTCATAAAATCTTGATTATTTACCTGTTGAGTCACATTTGTATGCTAGTTTTATAAGTTATATCAAATAGTAAGAAAAAAAAAACATAATTCTGCACATTCAGGTATATTAATTAATGTGACAACGTCTCGACAGTTTGTTGACAGTGATGATGTTTTGATTCCTAAGATGAATGAAAAACTTGTACACATGGAGGGCATTCACCCAGGGTGCAATACAAGCCAGTATCGCCCCCGGATGAGGTTGTGTAGAAACAGTACCATGAACCCAATGCTCTAAATATTATGTGGAAAAGGAAATTGACTGTGGAGATAAAGTAGCATGCTGTGTAGAGGTTATCCATTAAAGACCTTACGCTGAATATTTGTGCATGCAGGCTGCTGACAGAGAGGGGGCTCATTCATTTCTGAGAAATTACCAATGTTACTTGGATACCAGCCCTGTGACACATACACACTTTACAGCCTGCTTAAAAACTTGTGGACACACTTATTCACGCTTGATAGCTTATGTATAGAAAGGGTGAACACACATGCATGCACTTACTGACATGCACAGAAATTAGTCTCTTTCTTTCTGTCTCTCACTTGTACACGCAACCACACACACACACACACACAATTGCTCTCACCCGTCTCCGCTCCGTCAGCTCAACTGACAGCAGTAATGAGTTTCTTCTCTGCGTAAGCCAACTGGCACCCACTCAGGGGAATTTTTCAGGCTGAACTGCGGCCATTAATCACAATGCCGGGCAACACAGTGCCATCATGTGTGTGGCAAACAGAGATGTGTTGGTGGTGGTGGTTGGGGGCGTGGATACAACACAAAAAAGAGCGAACAAGTGATTATGTTGAAGGTATTGCGAATGGACTGATGAGGAAGGAATGAGAGAAATTCTGCAGGTTAGATCTGGTGAACCGCAGGCTTCTTGTAGAGGGCAGGGTTGGGTTGTCAGCTTAATCTGGGCAAAATAGAGGATAAAAAGACAGTAAGTGGAAAAGTTCAGACGCTCTGTATTCTGTACATATGAGCTCAATTACTGGGAGAAGAGATGCTGCAGCATCAGTTGTGGACATGACAGGTGGAAGATGCTTCTGCCAAACAAATGCAAGCATTTATAAACTTGTAAACACATTTATGCACATATGAAGAGAGAAAAATGTGCACTGACAACTGAGACCTATTACATAACTTTAACCAGGGAGATAACTAGCTAGATAGGACAGATGAACAGACAGACAGACAGACAGACAGACAGACAGACAGACAGATAGACAGATAGACAGATAGATAGATAGATAGATAGATAGATAGATAGATAGATAGATAGATAGATAGATAGATAGATAGATAGATAGATAGATACACATAGGCATAGTTAGATAGGTACACAATCATTTATCAGCTATTTACAAGCATTGGGGGTTTAACATAACCATGACAGCAGCAGCTATTAATGCATAGAAAATTGCCATCAGCTCGTAATGTGACGTAAGGATATTGTTACTCTCACATTGTCTTATTAAGACAGCTAGAAATTCACATTCTGCCACTTATTCCTTTCTTTATTCTGTCACTTTAACCCTCCCTCCCTTCCTTCCTCCATTGAGGCCGCCAGCTGAGACCAGTCACCAGGAATATTGCTGCCCCTTTGCTAACTCGAAAAGCCCAGCCCCCAACTCGCCTCCAAACTGGCTAATCCTGATAAATTCATGGTAATATGCCATCAGTAACCCCCTCCATCTCCTTTTGTACACACATGTATGACTCCACAGCCACGCCCACTACACAGAGTAATGCTAACACAAAATCATGTGAAAAAATAACCACAGCACATGAGAGAGTAAAGGCAAGTGCAGGCCCTGTCATTATCACTCAGTGTTACAAGACAGTTGGTGAGAAATGAAAGCCCTTTGTCTTTGCTGCTACCTATAACATGTGCAAACAAAGACTGTGCAGGTATTATATTCACTTGTGTATTTGTTCCATCAGATAGTGAAATACCATATTCAGAGTCTCAGTGAACAAAGAGCAGCTCTGGATTTGGATTATTTGAAAGGTGTTTTTTTCTGTGTCTGTAAAGAAAACACCCAAACCTCATGTCTGTGAACAGTAGAATTAATCTTTGTCTTTATTGTTATTCTTCACTCTCGGTTTAGTCCCTGTCAATCAGTCCAGGTTGTCAGTTAAGATAAATATGGTACCATTTTAATCTAATAATTAAGAAAAGAATTTTAGGTAATGATTTTTTTTCACGATTTTCTAAAATGTTATGTTTAATATGCTAATTCAACATTATCCATCATTAGCAGTGATTTGAACACATTTCCAAGTGAAGCAATATTTATTGTTTCATTTTGTTTGTTTTTGTTTTTGTTTTTTTTTGTTTTTTAGAACTCCATGAGTCCATGAGGATTTAAAAAATGGAATAAACTGTTAAATAAATCAGGCTCTGATTGACATATAAGTCCAGAGATAACACTGGAGAGTGTTTTGTATGTAGGTGGACAGTTGATAGGGAAATTTATTTTTCTGAAATTCAATTAAATGAGTTTATTACCATCATTAAGATCACTATTTGTATATTATTCTGTACTTTTGTGCATTTATTTGAAAACTATTGTTACATTAAAATGCCCTGATTTACATAAAGGATCAATGCACAAAATCCTGTAAACAGCAAAATGTGTATTTTGGATATTTTCACTCAATAGTCTGAAGGAAAATATCTATGAAGGCAAAAAAAAAAGGCCCGAAATTTTAAATATGAAAAGCTAAGTAATAACTAAATTACTAATACTTAGCGGTTCAAAGCATGAGTCTCACTACTAGTATTATTTTCAGGTGATTATACCTAACACAGATCCATGGATTATATGTAACCGCTTCATTTTCTACCCACTAGAATTAAATCCTCAACACAAAATATTGTGATATATTACAAAACACCTGATCAGGGCTTCACTTGCACATCTGTGTTTCGGTGCTTTGCTATTATAGGAATTAAATGGGGTGTAAAGAAATAATGTTCACAGACAAATACATAAGTAATCTGTGGCAGCAACTCTCTTCCCGTCATGCTCGTCTCATCTGTTCCTTGCAGTGGAAGGGAGGGGCACTCCCATAAGCTGTCAGACATAAGCACATATCACCGGCTCGTCCAAACCGCCATCAGCCGGCTAACCCTCTAAAGCTGTCTTCCCACTCACAAATAATGCCCATACTGGAAAATGGAGAGGGCTATTACGCTACAAGCATCATGTTTCATCTTTTCACGCTGAAGCAATGAAATGGTCTGCATTACAACTTACTAACACATGGCATGAAACAACTTCTCTTAAGAAAAAAAAAGAGAGATCCATTCATAAAATTGATTAAAGACTACTGCTGGACAGATATTACAAATTTCCTGTATGTGATTGTAAAACAAACGTCTCATCTTGAAACACAGACTGAAAAAGGGCTATTTGAAGCATCTCCAAATGGATTCTAAGTCGCTCATGGATGGAATTAATTTGAACGTTTTAACGATGCTTTCACAGAGAAATAATCGTGCCAGTAAAGTGTCCAAGTGTTGATGGCGTGCACACTGTTGTTTCATACTAGCAGCAGGTCACCATTTTGTATGTACAGTCACTGACCACGAGACTGAGCACATGCCCATTTCAGTGCATTTATGTGATCTTAAGCTTTGGTAATGCACATGTTACAGAAATGAATTACGAGCCTGGGGTCTGGGGACCAGTTTTCCGGCATGTTCTAACAGCAGAGACGTGCTTCTTAGAGCTAAGCAAGTCCTCTGATGCTTTGCATCCCTCTTCCTGCCGAATGCTGCCCTGGAAACAAAGATGTTGGGGTGAGGAGGTCATGGCACAGCAACAAAACGGAATGTTCTTCCATCGTTCAAGGTCCAGCCTCCAGAGCCAGTTGGGCTGAAAGATCACTTGAGATCCCAGACACATGCTCCTGATATTTCACTCACTAACTCCTTTATATGTTTTCGTGTTTCCTCCTCATCAAATATTTATGTTTATTATTTTGTTGTGGTCTACTATCTTAAAATATTTTGATAAATTTGGATAAGTCCTGTCAAAACCGAGAAAATCTAAACTGACCTCCTCTACTCTTGGTTACTTGGGAAAGTGGGGCATTTTTGTCATTTTTCCAAAGAAGTAAAAACATACCTGTTCTTGCCTGATTCTGAAATATTAGAATTTTTTTTAAAAAAGTCAAATATATGCCCCATGATCTACTTATTTTTTCAGTCATCAGATTCCCAAAAGGAATCCATGCTTGCAAAATTATGCCACAAACAGGTTGTCAGGAGGAAATTGGCCATCCCAGAAATCTTTCATCCTGTGCCATGCGGCAGTAACCTCTTCTAATTGGTTCCTGTGGAATTCACTTCATCCCTGGTGGCTAACTCCATACACAGTGAAGTCTGACAGGTTTTTGACCCCAAACACTTCAGGGGTCCTGTGACAACTAAGAAGAAAAAAGAGTAAAGACTGTAGATCTCAATGAGTTCATGTTAGTAAAGCAATCCCTTATTTCACAATGAGACTACAAAGACAGTGACAATATATGCACACATGTGGAAGGCAATAATTCAAACCCAAATTACATCCATAACAGAGAAAAATGAACAACTTAAAGCAGCTAATTTTTTATAAAACCTTAAAATTTTTAAAAAATAAAAAATGTCACAGATATTAAGTTGGCAACTTCACTATAAGGTCAGGGCTTCAAAAATTGTGTGTGCACTCAACAATCTTCATCACGTGGGTCAAATAATTGTTTTAATGCAAGAGATAACCTGTCAGATTCTGAGAAAACAAAGAAAAAAACTTGTAACACATTTTCTACATGAGATATTAAACTGAAATTAAACGCTGCACTAAGGAAGGATACTGAGTTTAACTATTAAGGGAAAACAGAAAACGCATGACAGAAGCAAATACATGTCCTTTTAGAGTGAGAATGTGCTTATGTTGCTCTTGTTCTTCCAGGATGCTGCGTTGCTTGTTTGTTAAAGGGCAGGGTTGGAGCTGTGATGCAGAGGCAGGTTTGGGCCACTTCATGTCCCTGCCAAAGCCAAGGTCACTGCCACTGCCCCGGGGCCATCAGACAGGGGGATGGGTCCCCACTGGGGAATGAGCAGGAGGTGCAGCATTGGAGGAGGGGAAACATAATGGGAGGAGAATAAAAAAAGGGAGGGGTACTCTGCACTAGTGCACACAAAAAGGTCATAGTTTCCCAGATAGACCCCCCCCCCCCCCCAACACCTCACCCGCCCAGTAGTCCAGCCCCTTGCGACCTTTGACCCCTCTATTTCTAAGTCAGTGCTGCAACAGGGGGGAGAAGAAAGAAGCTGGGAGGGGGTTGTAAGGGGAAACACACCCACCCAGAGTCAGCAGTGACAAAAGGGGCCTCAGCACCAGCTAACTGAGTCAGCCAGGACAACAAACGCTCACGCCACTGCCACAAAACAGAGCCACCAGAGGCTGAACATCTCCACAGCCCCTGCCCGTTCCCAGCCACTCCACCACCCTGCATTTAACAATAGGTGCTCCTTCGTGCCGAGAGGTACCCCAAAACACACAAAGACACAGTCATGCAGGCTAGAGAGGGAGAGGTGGCGGACTGACTGACTGGTCTTTGTCTCAGCCTCTTCTTCTTATTGGCAGAAAGATTTCCTGATCCCTGCTTAAACAAAGTGGAAAACTGGTTTTCAGGGGCCCTGTCTCTGACTGTGTGAAAAACTGAGGAAGCTATAATATCATCATCCACTGACTTCACCTCATTGTCCCTATCCCATGTTTTCACACACGCAGAACAAAATTTGAGCCAAGGAGAGGACAGGATGAGGGACTTTTGGTGCTTTTATTGGTGGATGGTGCAGACCCTGTAAAGAATTTTAACTGCACAATATGGCCATAAAGCCTCTGTTAAGGGTAGTGAAGCGCAGCGACGGGGCAAAAGCAAGAGCTTGCCAAGCCCATAGTCAAACCTGGAAACATAGGAACACCAACACACACCCAAAATAAACTCAGAGATACTTGCGTCTCCATCTTTAAAACAATGCATTGATAATATTGATTGTCTGTTGCCTAACCTTAACTTAAACCTAAAATAAAGTGATATTATTCTTCAAAACCTCAGAATACACACTTAATAACGGAATGAAGCAAAATACCACATTCGGACTCCAGTCTGCCACATCCAACCTTTGGCCTGGACTCTGCTCTCTCTCTCTTCTTTCACCTTTCACCTCTATTACACAGGAATTCCTCCCATGAGCCTTAAAAGTAGGCAGAAGGAATTTTAGGCCCCCTATTCATTTGTTTGTTTGAGGATAGCTAGGGTGGTCTAGAGACTGACACAGAGTCAGACATGCACCCAGAATTAGTGACACAAACAAAAAAAAGTGCAAACCCAACACTGAACCTGAATGTCGACTATGACCTAGGCTGATCTTTGTTTCATCAACAGTCCGCTCAGTTTCAGTATAATGACTTGTATGACAAAGCAGCATCATACTCCAATGAGTAAAAGGCTGTTTCTGCAAGACGTTCAATTTCTTATATGATTCCTGTCCATTCAAGAAGTTAACACTGATTTGCATGATAAATGAATTAAAAGAGATTAGCTCAATGTGTATAATAGGGATGAATGGCTGAAGTGTACACAGCTGTGGCGAGCAGCTGCTAAAATGTTTGGAGAGCAAGGTCAAAGTTTATGAATGTGTGCATTTAGTATATATAGCATACATATACATGTGGGCTATCGTGCTGCTTTTGAAGGTGCTAAACAAACATAATTATGACGTGACCTACTTTGTCATTAAATAGTGCAACAAAGTGACAGGATGAAAATAACGTCAATACTAACGTGTGCCTGGAGGAAACAGATTAATGCTTGTTTTAAAAGTTAAATAAATTTATCACCCAGCTATTCTATAGCTTATCAGTTTTTCTTCCTCCCAAAAGGAGCTTCTTTTCCAGGTGATGTTTCTTACACAGACAGATATTTTTAGAGTTTAAGGGTGACTGCTCTGCCCTGCAAAGTAGATCAATCCTCACACTAAGAAGCTGGTAACACAGGATGGTTAGGGCACTTGCACATATGTGTCTTGCACATCTGTGTCTTACAGAAAGGCTTAAAATTTAAGCACCCAAGCAACCAATTTGCTGTTCATTTAGTTGCATTTGCTGCTCATTAAATAGGAAACACAAGTAACGCAATTAATGCAAAACTAGTTAAGGTGGATGCCCTTTTTGTTCCCACTATGTAGCATTATCACTACACTTCCAAAACATAATTAATATTTGATTAGCAATTAGCAAAATGAAGTGACTAAAAAGATTATTAGCTTGAAAATCTCTCTGAAGCTCTGTTTTAAATCGCATCCCATTTCCCAGCTAAATAAGACATTCAGACAGAAGTGTAGCATCCCTCTGTGATTTTGCACAGCTTCAAGGTCAGCGTAGTGTCATCTTTAACTAAAGCAGAGATCTACTGTGCTCCTTCTGCACATGAGACTTGGAAAATTTTAAACATTTGTCAATGAAAATGTCTGAAACTGTTATAATGGGTTTTCATTGTAGCCGTTTATTCCACTTCCCAGTAAGAACTCTAGAAGACAAAGATCATTTCTACAGGCAGTGAAAAAAACTGAGACAATAATATTGTCAAACATTTTTCTTTGATTGGAAACTGACCCACTTTGAACTAACTCTGAAAAACAACTCCAAAGTCTTTTCAACTCAAACGTGGCATGCACAATCAGGTAATGAGATCTGAGAGTTTTGTCTGGAGGTGTACAGTAATAACCGGTTTCAGATGTAATTACACAGCAGAGGTCAGAGCTCTCATTGCTTCAGCCCACCTCAATGGTACGAGGGGGGAGAAAAAAAAAGAGAAAAAGCTTTTTTTTCTCAATTCTTCTGACACACTGGCAGACAGATGGAGGGGCGCTGACCACACAGCAGGAGGGAGCACTCTGGGTTAACATCAGCCCACATACCTGCCTAACAGAAGGAAGAGGGCACTCATAAGCCATGCACTAATTCTCTGTGATGTTTTCAAAACATGAATAACAATGAGAGTAACAATGTAAACAAGAGAAACATTACAGGTGTGATTTTGTGGTGTAAAATGGCAAAACAATATGACTCCTCCTCAAAAAACATCATTAATCTAGTCATAATACAACAGAATCACCACAGTGAGAGAATGATTTGAAAAGTAAATAGCATTCATGTTTAAATGTCAAAATAATATTTGGTTAACCAATATGACAAGGGAGATGATTTGCTTCATGACATGCAAGCAGAGAGGAGAGAGGGCAGCAGAGGAGGGAGGGGGGTGCAGTTCGAGGGTGGGGTTTGGCTGGCAGACAAAGAAATCTACAAGGAGATGCAGGGATGGAGCTTCAGCGTTCACCCAGGCAGGAGGCCATGAAAGGGGAGGGGACAGGAGGGTCGAAGTGTGATGGAGAGCCGCCATCTAAACACAGGCGCACATCGCAAACAAGCACTTTCATGTAAACTAACATAAGCTCCACATAAATCACTGGTACTAACTGCTGTCTGAGACTGAGTAGCTGCTCGTGTCAAGCCATCCACAAAGCTTTTAAAAGTCACATCAGGCATGACATCACACTTTTTTTTACCTTACTTTTTTATATCCTTGCAGATTCAGTTCACACAAACGAGAGGCAAACACCATTTTTTTTACATTTTGCAACCTTGCCAGCCCCCTGGGTTTTCCTTTTTAATTAAAGTGTTACTCAGAGGCCCACCATAACAAAAAAAACAAGGTTTTCTTTCTTTAAAAAAAAAAGATGATATTATGAAGGAAGCAATAAAAAAATCTAAGATGTGCAGCAGAATTATAACACATTTTTGCTGTTTTGCTGTCTATACATTCACTTTCACATTTGGAGACATTTGCCTTTTGTCAGTCTCTTAAAATGGTCCATGAGGTCAGCTGCGGTCTGAATGAAACACGTGAAAAAATATTTCATGACAAAGCTTCAACTCCTTCTAATTAATTTCTCACAAACGGACAAAAGCAATTCATTTCAATTGATCCTAAAAGCTATTTTGTAACAAGGGGGCTTTGTGGTGTGTTGCCTGGTGACACGGCTGTGCTGTGGGGGAGGGGCCCTGGTTGGGTCCACTGTACCAGGCTTGTCATTCATCCAAATGATGAAAAGCTTCCTGAACCTAAGCTAATGAGGAGGTCCTAGAGAAAGTGTGGAAAGGGGAGATGTACAGAGAGAGAAACTGACCATCAAAGAGATAACATTTGGGAGGAAAAAAAAAGTGTTTCCAAGACCGACCGCCGATTTAGAGGGGCAGCGGGGAGTCCGTCCAACACCAGCCCCCGACAGCGAGCTCACACAAATGGTTGTCAAGCAAATAAAAAGTAAAATTTATGGAGGGTGGTAGTGTGAAGGGTAAGATGGAGGCTTTATCCATTGGGAGGGCTATAAAGAGGCTTCAGTAATCACACCACCCATTGCATCACAGTGGTACAAGTCAGAGCGCTGTTGTAAGAGGGACTATACCACAGCAAATGATCCCAAAAAACACAATGAGCACAACAACATTAACAAACACTTGGAGGAGGAAAAAACAAACACATGTCAAAGGTATTTATAGGGAGGGCATTTACTTATCTTGGTCTTTGTCTTTTAATTAAAGAAACAAACAAGCTTTATCCTTAATAATTTATGTCCAAGCCAACAGTCATTCAAACCCAGTTACAGTTCATTTCCAAGATAAAAACTCACATAACAGTTTATATGAACCTAAATCTTAACAGCCCAACAAAATGAATGATTATCAACAGGGTAACACTTGTGGACTGAAAGGGCCCCTCCACAAGTCTAAAACTAAGGACTGCCAGAAAATGGATGCTGATGAATGATGATATATTACTGAATTTACAAAGCAAAGAATCATCTATTAAAAACTTTTCAATCCAGATAATCAGAAATGAAGCTGTTACATTTGCTTAAAACTGTGGTTTTAGTGAGAATTTAGTGAGACTACAAAGTCATGTTCAACAACTAAAAGAGCTTGTAAAGCATCACCTCTAAAATAACTGAGATAAACACTCAGATATTTAAAATCAAAACAAAAAAAAACAAAAAAAAAAACGCTATCAAGTACATACAGCACTGGTGTATGGCAAAATATTGCACACAATAATTTATAGCTAATGATTTCTATTTAAATTATGGAAGATCATTTTCAATTACATCTTCAAATCTGGACTCTTGCAGGGTGTATCTTTATAAGACAGCCGTTGCTCATTCTATGCATTGTCAATAACCTATTCAACACAGCCAAAAGTCAAAGGTCAGGGGTCAGAATGTGATCTAGAGTAATCCTCTAGTGATCCTAATCAATACGAGTTGAAGTGAAAAGCTTGAAATGCTCTGATGGAGAAAGAAACAGCTATAAAAGTAGAATTCAACCAATGAATGGAACTGAACTTGAGCAACCAGGTGAACTGCAAGTTCAATAATTAAATCTGTACTTATTTAATGAATTTTTCAGTGAGACAAAGAACAGAAAGCTTAAAGTATAAATTGCGTGGCATGATTTGACATTAAATCTAAAACACCATGAAATCCACAACCACTGAGAGGAAACTTAATCCTTGACTGAGCATGTTGGTGTCACACTGAATGACAGCATCAGAAAGTCTGCACTTGTCGGCCGCTATTCAGTGTTTTCAACACTTTAATATCAGCACTATTCTCACTGAAACTATGTCCTTACAGAATGAATATCTTTCTTACTTTAAACCAAGACTGCAGTAACACTTAAATGCACTGGTTACTGTGTGCGGCATTTAACAGGCTTTCTGATGCGTACATTTTCATCACATATTTCAAAGTGAAGGGCAATATCTATCTATCTAGAGTGATACCAGAAAATGTGGCCAAAAATTATATACATATATAATTAGAATTATTGTGTTGTTTTCTCTGCAACATACTCAGGTGATGGCACTTCTGTTGCTAAATGTATAGATTTTCATTTTCCAGACTTTCTTATAACTTATATATAATCTTATATATATCAAATTAATAGCAAAATTAAGGACTAGGGGCACGATACAGCTGACTTCCCTGATGCGGTGTTGAAAAAAAAGCGTGTAACAAAGGAAGATTCAAGCTAACCTTTGAAAAGAAAGACTCTTTAGGAAGGCCTTGAAAGGTTGCGTGTGCTTGACAGGGCCAGCTGCTGAGCTGAAGTGACTTTTCCCTTTGGTCAGAGAGACGTCCATGCTAACCTCCGTACCCCACTGAGTTGAAAAGCTGTATTGGCCACAACAGCACAGCAGTATCCTGTCTACACATAGCCCAGGAATCAACAGGCTTCTGTGAGCCTTTGTCCATCTTTGTCTTACAGAATATAGTTTTAACTCGGCACAGTGTGGAACAGAACACTATCACTAAAGCCTCTGGGGGAGTGCACATCCCTGATGCTTTTCATTTCAAGCAAGACTAGAAATGCATGCCGTGAGACAAAAGATGAGCGAGGAGGACGGAGCGTCAGATTGTCTTACTGTGATGGGATAGAAATGTGGTAAAGATGAACCATAGCAACAATTCTGGGAACTTAATGGTAAGCTAGAATTTCTTCTAATAAAGGATCTGGTAGTCAAGCTTGAGAAAATGCATCTTGATGCTGCTACCAGTGAGTGGGTTGCTAAGTTGCCTCCAGCTTACTGCACTTTTACAAAGCAACTGGGAGACTCTCAGCATGAGCGCTTGTTAATGCTACATTCAAAGGCTTAGATTTCTGAGTAGTGCTGGAGACAAGCATCAGAAAGTTCATTGAGCTCAAAGAATTGCATCAAAATATTCAAATGACTACACAGTCAGAAATGTATTAAGTGCATTTAAATGCACAGCAGTGCTCTGTCGACTGGGATTGGACAAAAATGAGATTACTTATGAGGATTTTTTAATTACAATGTTCAAATTTGTGGACGTAACAGATGACAACTTAATTAAACTTAAGTAAGTGGCTGTTTGGGTCTGATTGTGAGTACACAATCAGATGCACATGAACTGTAATTCTGGTATTTTGAGACAAGATGATATAAGGTTAAAAAGTTGGGATGCAAAAATAATGATCAATGACCAGACAGCGCTTAAAAGGTGCAGCAGTGTTAGGGAAGTGGATCAGCGCAAACATGTTTAAGTCTTATGGCAGCACTGCTGCTCATTGATAAGAGTAGGAAGGATACAATAACATCCAAACAAGCTGCTATAGTTGTCACTAGTCTTTTTTATGAAAAAGAGTTGCAAGAGGGGTCTCAGTACTTGCCAAATAAACTGTAGCTACAAAGTCGCTAAGTTGGCAACAGTGTGTGCAGCATTGGCAAAGGGTCAACTTCCGGTTTTGCCCGGATTCACTTCTGGAAGTAAGATAAATGTGTGTGTCATTTAGAAAATGTGACTAAATAGCAGAGCGTAACAGTGCAAGAATTTTTGGAAAATTTATTGTATTTTTGTCAATAGAATTGTTTTTATGCTCAATTGGAGTCAAAATCAAAATTCAATATATTGCACAGACCTAGAAAGTCTTCAAAAACACATAAAAGATCAAGATAGAAACTTACTGGCAGCCTGAATGCGGGCTTTGCGACTCACTACCCGCCCAAAAGAATTCTGGACCATGCATTCATAGTCGCCTTCGTCGGATGAACCATCAGACTTGGTCTTCTGGAAGTAAGCGATCAGGAGTGAACCGTTGATGAAGGTGGTGTGATGCTGGTCCTGAGTTAAGAGCACACCATTATGCCTCCACTGTGTGGTGATTGGTGGGATGCCATCCACCTGGCAGTGGAGCATGAGTGGCTGTTCCTGTACAGCAATGACGTCACTGGGCTCCAATGTGAAAGAGAGCTCTGCTTCACACATCACACCTGAACAGAGACACACACGGTCACAGATGTTAGCCCTCTAGCTGAACATGAATAGCCTCTCTGTTAGCAATGGTTAAACAAAGCTCTATATTTAAACAAGGTTTTGATCAGCTGTCATTATCAAACTGTACTGGAGAAAAGAGTTAGGTAGAAAATGATTTACTACACAGTGAGTCTTCAGTTACCTTTCAAACACAAGAAAATCAACAAAGATCGACAAAAAACAATTAGAAAAGTGGCAGAAGTAGTAGTAGTAGTAGAAATATAATCTAAATAGCAGTAAAAGTCAAATTCACAAAACAAAAAGAACATGAAATCATTATCATTATATGAGCTTTTATCAAAGCAGAGATGGTTTAAACATTTTGTACCCAAACTGAGAGCTGCCTCTCTTTGGCCTTGCCTGCCATCTGTCTTCAGTGGCAGAGACGCTGAACAACTTTGTAAATGTTCAAAAAAATCTCTAATTGCATATACATTTTATATTATGGGTTTCCCATCTCTCCTGGAACGTCTCACGAAATGTATTTCTTTTAGAAAACAAATGATAAAAAGACAATCATCTATCATGTACATTTCATCCAAATGTTTCCTTGTTGTTGCTATAATGTCTTTAATTCTACTCAGAGTGTTTCTTGCATACACAGCTGATTGCAGTACATTTCGGCAGAAAAACAGCAGTGTTTTGGAGCCCTAGTAAATGATATACATTATCCAGTCACCTTTAGTTTAACTTTTAGAGACTGGGTCTTTGGAGGGTTGATTAAAGATATGTGCAAAACAAATGCATTCTTTAATGATAACTTAAAATATTAAAATCAACTCTAAAATCAGGAACACTACAAAAAAAAGAAAATTAAATAGACCTTTGGTCCAGGCTTTTGTTCCGATGCTCTAAAGGGGTGAGCAGACAGCCAGACTGATAAATGCTTTTTATCCTATTTTGCTCCTAAAATATTAATCTTCATCATTTATCTTTATTTTTCCTGCCAATTTACTGAAGTTGTGTCAACTCATTTATTTTCATCTGTGATTCAGACACTTTAGGGTCCTATGTATTATGGAAGGATTATTATTTTCGAATCAACCATCAAACAAACAAAAAAACTGCTCTTTATATCCTGATAGGTGCTCACCAGGCCTTGTACCTCATGAATAAAAAACCTTCACCAAGGTACCTCCAGGCTACAGCCACAAGGGAATTGATGGTTTTTAGACTGCATGCATCTAGAACATATGTTCTCTTTTCCTGTAGCAAGCTCCATGTTTAGACTGCAACCAGTGGCTGCAACCTGCAAGAACAAAATCCGGATCAATGTGTTTTACTTTTCCTTTTTCTACCCCTCAACACCAAATGTTGCTACCACTAAAAGCTCCCAGTTGGCTACGTTTATTTGTGGGGATGCTTCCAGTCTATAATGATGTGAGATCTGATTTTCAGATATTTGTGGTTTCTGAGGCTAAAAAGGGGGAGTGGGAGAACAATAAATAGAGGATGTAAACAGCCTGACCTGGCTGGGTTATATAAAAGAGGAGCTCAGTGAGGTCTCTTGGTATCATGTTTCAGCTGCTGATGGACTAAGCACTACCAGTCTGTGCCTCAGGCCCTGGAATCTGGTGGGACGGACTAAGGGAGGGCAGCAGAAGGGAGCAAAGCACAAGGGTCAAAAGAGAGGACCTCTGGCTTCATCCCACAAATTCCAGGAGAGAAATAGTTCCCTTTAGGAGCAGCCAAGGTTTTCACTGACACACTTTTCCTATTTCTCCTTTTCTTCACTCCTGTATCCTTTACCTCTCCTTTTCCCCTCAGAGAGCACGGCAAGTAAAATGGCCATGAGACCAGAGACACATCAGTGCTACCACTTCTGAAAAACAAGGGGGTGGTGTTGGAGAAATATTTAACCCTTAGCTGGCCGACGGTGATCCTTTGGCCTGAGTTCCTGCTTTTCAAAATTATGCGGGACACAGAACTTAATCTCCTTTCATTCAATAGAAGATCAGATTTTCACACAGAGCAGCCAGCAGATAACAAACAGAAGCCCCACATGCAGTCGGTCAGATCATTTTTTGATCAGAGGATGGATAATTCTCAAAGAGAATCATAATCAGGGTAAAATGTTCTTTGAGAAAAATGAATATTTTAAACATGGTAAGCTATATGCTCAATCTTCATTTGTGTAGGCTGCAGTAGTTTAGAGGCTTTCAAAGCTGACAAATGACATTAGTCAAAGTTATCACACTTTGCAGCAAACAGGATAATGACAGCTCAGTGTTTTATGTGTTAGGATGTCATTGATTGGAAGTGGATTAAACAACTTTAATGATTTTGTGCTCAAGTAATCAGTTTCTTCCATTAGCTTGAGAAAATGTGATGTTGGGTTCCTGATTCCTGATGAATAAAGCATGTTGCCTGAGTGACCAGTTAATGCAATTCTGAGCTCTGGGTGGGTAGAAGGTCACAAACAACAGTGTGAGAAATGTCAGAGAAAATCATTTCAAACACAACAGCTAATTATAAGACTGATCCAATGAGACACAGGAAATAGGAAGACAATAAAAAAGGTCACGGTCATCTGTGAATGTTGATCCAGGACTGTGTAGACAGAGCTCTGGAGCACAGGTGTAGAAAACAGTGGCAAGGGATCATGTCAGCAACACATGGTCACACACATGAACCTATATAGGTGTGGATTTTCACAATGAGATAAGTACACAAACACACAATGACACGTCCTAATGTTACTAAATGATACTAAAATGTAGGGAAACCAGGGTAAAGCTAGAGACAAGGGTGCAACTCACAATGACAAATAAGTGTGGAGCGCTGGCACAAAGGTTTACAGCTGCAACAGTAAAGTGAGGATGACACACCAGCTACTGATAGATGTGGTTAGCAGGCATGAGCACCACTGTCAGAGCCTAGGATGCTCCACAGGCTCCTTTGAGGCTGCAGGGTGAGGATATTATAGGATACTGACACAACTGCTTTGCATCATATCACACAATGACCCTGAATTACACCAAGCATCATCTTAAAAGCCTAATTCATTGTTTAGTTGCCTTTTTAAACTTTTCTCTCTATGCTGCAGCTCTGGCTGGTTCAACTTGATAATAGAGATAATATGTTAAAAAGTAGATTTAGCCTTTTATTTTTATTTGCACCTGCCTGTAGGTGAGAAGCTAAAGCAGCACCTACATTCAAATTCAAGAATGCCTGTACACGACGTTTCATATAAGTGTTGTTATAGGTGTATTGAATAGAAACAGATTTTTTTTTTATCAGTATTTCTTTAAAGGTATTTCCAGACTGCATTGGAAAAGTCCTCCTATACATTAAGTGCATGAATCAAACAACAGAAAACCTTCAGTTTAAACAAGCTAATAGAAATTAGCAGTCACAGAATAAAACTTCTTTTATACAAAGTCAATAATATCTGGCTAAAAAGCAACATTTATTCTCTACCACAGAGAAAAACTTTCCACAGGGAGAACTTAGTGTGCTGTATTGATGCATACATTCCCTTCTATAGGCTACTCTTTGATAAATTATTAGTCAATACTCTTGTTTTCTTGCATCTCATGCTCATTAAAGAGCAAACAACTGTATGCATTTCGCTTCTATTGTCTTCTATGATCAAGCTGAAAATGGCAGTGATAACAATAACAGTCTTGTAATGCAACACAAAGATGCTGAGAAACAACAGTCCATGAGTTGAAGAGGAAGTAGGGCAGCTGTTGTAGTTATTTTGTTCTCACTCATTTGTACAGCACACTCTTCCTTCACAATAACAGCCTTATTTTTATACTGATACTCTATATGTACTTTAGATTAAAATAAAGGAGTATGCAGATACGCAGGCAGGAACCTAACTGGAAGGAAGTAAAGTGAGAGTCCTCAGCAGTGTTTTCATGTTGGTGTTTACTTCTTGTTTTCACTGTTGTGGGACAGAGTAGCTGTACAGTACTGGTGATGTGTTGTTGCTGTAGTGAAATCTCAAACAGTCCTGTCATTAAAACCTTTTACATTTTGGTTTGAACTGTTTTTTTAGTCCCTAAAAGATCTAATGTAGATAGTTATCTTTCCACTCTCTTTTAACCACTTTTAGTCATCACTGCTTAAAATGCCATTAAAAAGTGCCTTTATCTGAACCTAATCTACTCTCGGAGGCAGACAAGCACTTGAAAGAGCTTCATCTCTTCAATGCGATGGGTAGATTGGAACTGCATCCATCACAGAGCCAAGTGTGTGTTTCTGACGTTTTTGTTCCCAGTCCTCTGAGCGAAACATGTTATGAACCACAAGCCTCTATGATTCCAGCGGGGCCTTTGTGGGTCCCTGTGTGGTATGCTTTGCAAATACTCAATACTCTCTCCAGCCTTTGAATTAAGGGGGCCCCACATCGAGAGAGAAAGTGACTGTCATCGCAAACAAAGGGATGCAGGAGAAAATTTGAAAAGGAGGAGAGAGACAGCCTTGACATTTAATCTGTACAAATATTCTCCCCAGCAGGCAATAACCACAGTCTTTTAATCTATTCTTAGAGCAATAACCACTGTCATTCCACTCAGCCACAGGGTGGTATGCTCTAATGACTGACCAGTCAATAAATCTATCTACTTTTGAAGTCCACTGATATGAAATTAAACTCCACTCATAAAAGTAAAGGACAAATTTCAAGTTTTAAAGTAGAAAATTTGGCTCCCATTGGATTTTCTATATTGTACAAAAATAGATGCTCTTAGAAAAGCATGACTTTCTCGAATCACAACTAAGACAGAAACACATTTACCAGTTTGGATTAAAACCAAAACAAATGTAAAAAGAACAAAAAACAGCATACATTACACGTGGCTACCATCTATTATAATGCTACCTGGACATCAAAGGACTGATCTAGATTTGAACTTATTGTACGTGTGCATGAGAAGTGGCTGTGACATTTCAAGTTCTGCAGAATGCATTAAAAAACAAAAATGCAAACCAACAATTAGTATAGCATATAGCTGCAGGTATCCTACCCTAAGAGCCCCGCATTGTACACAGCTCCAACACTGGTATTTGCAGCCCAAATACAAACGCACACCGGAGAGGGGCCAAGTTCAGGGTTACACTGCTTATTGCAGCTTGCAGCATGAACCATACGCTCCGGAGAGCAGTGAGCTGACAGCGTCTGTCCCCCTGTAACGCTATCACATCCTGCCCCGTTATTCTCTACCCTGGTAATAAGGTGCCACTTACCGATTAAAGCATTTAGGAGAATTCCCAAAAGAATCCCCATCCTTGTGGATGCCATTTAAACAGAGAAAATATTCCAACACTCGCAGAGAACAACGTGGTGGGTACAAACAGCGCTCTTTTTCTTTAGAAAAAAAAAGGTGGGGATTACAATTATCCAGGTTCTGCTACGACATATTCCGACCTACAATGCTACAGTTTAGTGGCTCCTTGGGGTCGAACCAGCTCTCGCCATTTTAACCATCTATCAGGAGTATGTCAGCATCCCGGTCTCTCTATCCTCCTCACGCACTCTGCTGTATCCTAAAGACTGCCTCTGTTCAGACTGTGTGTAAGAGATTGTGTGTGCGCGCGCGTTTCTTTCTCTCTTTCTATCTGGCACACACACAGGCGCGCGCGCACACAGAATCTGCACTTGGAACAAAAGAGCCGACTGCTGACTGTTTCGCTCTCAACGCATGAGAAACCTGCAAAAACAGCCTGAGCTCTGCATCTCAGTCGAACAGCCACTGCTGTGGCCCCACCGGGTTACTTCTACAAGCTGGTATTTACAGCACAGTGCAAATAATGGCACCTGGACACGGCCAGAAATAAATAAATAAGTGACATCAACGATCACAACTATGATGTAATAGAGCTGCTAATGTTTTAAACAGTGGTACAGATACATGCACAGATCCTTAATGCAGAGTGCGCTCTTTCTCTTAAAAACATCTTTGTTCTGTCAGTGGTTGCAAATACTCGTGAAAAACAAGAGCTAAATAAATTCACATTTTAAAATAAGAATATCCATTAAGCATTTTCTACATAAATATGTCATTATTGCTGGAATTTCATTGAAGTTTGGCGCCATAAAAACGATAAAGAAAATGTGTAATTGTGTCAAGGGGTGTGTGTTTTATTTAAAGCTGATGGTTCGGCACATGTGAACCTGAAATGATAAATAAGCTAGGAGGGCCCTTGGCACACGGTTGCAACAAAGCAGAGGATGTTTAGTTGTACATGACTGCCACCTAGTGGACAAAACTAGCAAATTTCCTCTAAACTAGAAGGTTCCTGTAAGCAGAAAATACAGTAGCCCATACTTTATGAGCTTATGTCCATTATGTGTCTTCCTTTCTGTGACAAGATTATTTATCTATCTAACCATTTATCTAACTAAGACAGTCGTTTTAAGCTATAAAATATCAGAAAATACTGAAAATAATTTCCCATACCATTTTCCAGAGACCAGGATGACAATTTCAGATCTGATGTTTTATCTGACCAGTGAGGTCAAAGATTTTATTTCCTTAATATATATATATTTCACTCCCTAGGAGTGAGTGTGTGAATGGTTGTTTGTCCCTATCTGTGTTGGCCCTGCATTGGACTGGTGACCTGTGCAGAGTGAACCCTGCCTCTCAACTGCTAAAAATGCTGGGATAGGGTCCAGCTTACCTGCGACCCGTAATGGACTAAGTGGTACAGAGAATGAATATAAATAGAGAATCAATATATATATATATATATATAGTGAGAGAGAGAGAGAGAAACACATATGAGAGGCTGGAATTGTAAGTGTTTTCTAGATCTGAGGAGCACAAACAAGACAACTCTGGGCAATATATAAAACCAATAAATAAGAACACTACAAAATTACTGAAAAACATGACAGCAAGGCAGAGAAAGAATCAGACAGCAACTCTTCACAACCACAGCTGAGCAAACACCCAACTAGAACCTGTTTATAAGCTTCAACTTTTGCTAAACTTTTCTCGTGTTGTTGGTTTTCTTGTTGTGTTTTGAAGAGTGCAGATGTGAACGCTTATAAAATATCAACAATACTGAAAGTAAGAAATGATTGCTGTTTAAATATCCTTTAAACAACAAATCAAATAATCAATATAATTTGCTCTAAATACAATAATGAAGCTGAATAATAAACAGCCCTTTTTCTCTTTGTATCATTGCAGGATGGTTTTGTCATATAGGTGAAAGATTGAAACTGCAGATAGATTTGTACAGTCTTTAATAGAAATTACATTAATTAAACATAAAGTGGAGCAAAGTTATGATGATTAATATAAATTTAGTATTATTACTTTCTCTCCTGTCTAATTAAACTATTAAGGTTTATTTTGTGACCCACTGGGGGAAGCTCAGTGGAACCGTAAAAAGTAATTAAGATAAGAGTACAAGACAATGCTGCTTACACACTGATAATTAGTTTTACCAGTAATGCCTTGGGGTGGCTATACCACTTGCAGATGCCATTATTTATTGCATAATGAATAATTTCACATTTGCAGTTCATCAATAACTATGAATATGTCTGAATTAAGGATTAAACGTTACCTTTTTATAGGACTGCCTTTGCATTTTTACTTAAGAATTTCAAGGCTCCTTTCACCACTGACAGTGGGAAAACAGGGTAATTTGGGAATTTCACATGCTTTTTGCAACAGTCTTTGTTACCTGCTTATTGTTCAGGGAATTTGGGATTTCTTTTTTCCATTAAGTCATAAAAAGATTTCTGGTATCAACTGAAAACACCAGCATTAATAAGATGGTTTACATCAATTATTGGCATCACTGGAATTTGTTTAAACTGCTGAGTGGGGCATTTAAAATCATCAGGGCCACCCAGCCTATTAACCTGTACCCAGCCCACTGAAATTGGCAAAGTGTGGTTTGTGAGTTGTTATGTGCGATCCCTAAGCTGCTCTGAGAGATTATGCTGATGCTCATAATGGATCATGTATGAAATTTTATTGTGTTGTGTATAACATGTTAATATGTAATTAGTAGGTTACCAATACAGTCAGTTCCAGCAGAAAATCCATGCTTTGGCTTAGACTTTACCCACGTTATCTACTGTGTTTGATCTGGGGAAACAACAAGAAGTTATACAAGGCAAAAAATATCAAATTCTTCATATCATTTATCCTTAAGCCGCTGTTTATAAAAGGTTTACGTGAATCGTTAAGTCATACAGCATCAATGTACACCTCTTCCATTTTCTAAAAATAGTTTTGCCCTATTACTTATTATTATTATCGTTATTTTTTCTGATTATTTAGCATTGTGTTACACTTTTACAGTTATATTTGTTTTCATGTGTGATTTTGAGGAAAAGTTTATATCTGACAGATAGTCTGCTTCAGCGTGTCCTGTTATATTATAGTGTTTTTGTTGTTGTTGCAGCTTTTGTCATGCTGAATAGTAATTATAACACAAAAAGTAAGGACTTCTGTGTTTGCTAGATTATTTCTCCCCTTTAACTGTTTTGAGATTATCTTGACATTGATGGCGGATTGGATGATTGCACTGCCACAGTAATAAGTAAAAGAAAAACAACACATAAAAGCCATTCTTACACCTTAATAATTTTTCACTGTCAGCAGCTCTCTCTCTCTCTCTCTCTCTCTCTCTCTCTATATATATATATATATATATATATATATATATATATATATATATGTGGAAGATTTTTAAACATCCACTACAGCTTGGCACCTCCTCTTCATGCTGGTCACCACTCTGGTCACATTTTGCAGTGGGATGGCATCCCATTCTTCAACCTTCAACCAGAGTTGATGAAAATCAACCATGGTGGTTGTGTTAGTCATTCTAACATGTACGGCATGCCCAAGCTGACCCCACAAGTGTTCATTTGGGTTGAAATCTTGACTTACTCTACTCTCAAATTCTGGTGATGATAATCCCTGTGGGGTAGAGCATTGTCATCCTGGAAGATGGAGTTACACACACACACATTCTACAGAAACACGATCCTTACAAGTTCTACCTTGTTGCAGGTGACTAATCAAGCGTTCTAACGGTATATGATATATCACCAAGTAGTTTTACATTATATTAGATTAGAAAAAAGACAAAAAATGGAAAGAAAAAAAATCCTAGCTAGATATTTTTCACTACACGGTGTAAGGTTAATAGCTTTGGCATTAATTAGTCATTTTTCAGCCATCAGTAAAATTAATGTTTACATCATAAATGAATTGACTTGTCGCATTAACATACAAAAGGACATGTTCAGTTGAGCCACGTGTAAGAGGTTTGAAATGGCCGCTAGGTGGCGCCTTAGTGTTGAAGCGTGAAGCCTTCATCTGTTTGATCCTCTGTGTTGTTCATGGATCACTCAGGTGGGCTCACCTCCTCACTACAAATGTGTATTGAATAAACATGGCGACTCAGAAACCTTTGTGAATTTTATGTTCTTTCTTCGCTTTTGTCAAGTCGCACGCGTATTCTCAGTTTGGCCGACGTAAAAAGAGAGAGAGAAAAAAAGCGTTGCCACTCCCCTTTATGCGTGTCCAGTCTCCTCGGATCTCGCCCTGGAGCCCAGCAGGGTACAGTTTGACAAAGAATCGGTAATAATGAGAATATGACCCACATATCATCTTTCAGTCCGAATCAAACTCGCTGATGTGATCAGCCGGTGCTCGCGCGGTGGGTTCTCCACAGACACGACAGGTTACAGCGGCATCCTCTCTGCTTTTCCCTGTTTTCTGAGAAAGTGAAACCTCTAATAACACCGTTAGCCGATATGAGACGAATAACGGGAAAAGCAAAAGAAGAAACTTTGATCGAGCTGCAGAGCACCACAGAGCCACAGTCTGCAGGTAACCACACACAGATACACTCATCATCCTTTAGTCCGTTTTAGGGTTACGGGTTAATGTTTTAGGAAAAACTGGAATATTTCTGAATGAGGCTGTTTTATTTCCACAGCTTGGGTTAGCCGCTCTGGTAAAGTAGCACGCTGTATGTTGAAGTAGTAATCCTCATCCCACTAAGCCGGTAATACTATTAAAAATTAGGCTACTTAGATGAATATATCCCCATATCAAAATGAAAGAAACACAGTTAGGTTAAGATAAGATTAAAATTCGTTGATGTTCTTACAGTCGATCTAGATATTTCTGCATCTGTCGGCCTACATATCATTTTGTTTGCTGGCACTTCTTTTCAGTCTAGTTAGTCAAGAGTGTTACAACATGTGATCTCATGGCAAGTGATGAGGCAACTCTGTCAAAGCATCTTTGAGGGGAAATTCAGGTCAGTGATATCACTGAGGTCGCACTAGAAGGTATTGTCTGATCAGGTTTGATTTCAAGTCCTGCTATCAAACATTATCATTATCAGATCTTAATTCTGTGAAGACCCCCAACCCAATGACTGTCTTAGGTTTTTATTAAATCGGGAAGAAGACATCATAGACGAAGCATGTGAATAAATAAATACATGTTTTCCTCCCCTTGGCACCTAGTATGTGTCTAATGGGATTGCTTCTGAGATAGGCTTCAATCACTCCACAAAACAGTAAGCTCACTTCAGTATGGTGTTTCAAGCAGAAGACTAATGAGGATCCACTCGAGCGTCTGGAGAATTCATAGCCATAGATTAGCTTTTAGATGTTAAGTTTGATGTAGTTGTATGGTCTTCCATTGAAGTACATTAATACTTTGGGATTGTTGAATGCTGAGACAACAAAGCTGTCAAACAGAAACAGAGCAGCACTCATGCATGCCGACAGGATGATCACAGGTGCCTTCGTTTGAAAAATCCTAGTATCAGTTATCTCGAGATCTTCAGTTCTTTCTGTGCACCCTTTCCACCCTTTCACTGGCGTTTCAACCCAGTACTGGAGTGTGCAGATGTAAACATTTAAATACTCTGCACATAAGCTGAAGCACAAATGTCTGTAAAAGTCAAGTGACTGTCATATTATCAGGAGAACTCCAGCAGGAACATGATGACCCAGCCCACTCCAAGATGTAGAAAGTGTATGGGATCAAATCTTTTTGACCTCAGACAAGAAGTCATAAATCTACAGGGAGAAACTAAAGTTTGTATTTAGTCCTGAATGACTTTTTTCTATATATAAACTGTGGTCCTAAAGAATGATCCAATACATAATTCACCATAAACATAATTGTGATGTAGCATTTTATGTTCATGTTAGCAATTTATTAATAACTTATGTATTATAATATAGTTCAGATGTATGATGAATTCAGTGTCTGCTACCAGATCTGAGTGGTCCTAATGGCTGTCACTAAAACTATTTAACCATCTGGACATTTTTTATCTCAATTTAGTATTAAATAAGAAGAAAAACAGCTATAACATCAAGAGGGGAGTTTGTAGTTGAATATTTCTTTCCCTTTTTAAGACACAAAACAAATATATAACAATCATGCAAAAATGTAACATATTTAAATAAGTATGATTAGTTTAAAATAAAATCTTTAGGTCATAGCAAATAACTTCTCACTCAGTGGTACTACTGTAACCTTTACTCTCAGATATGCTATTGAAAGCCCACACTGCCATATATGTAAAATAGTTTCACTTGAAACCTGTGGAATTGTATGTCTACTTTGTAGGACACATGACAGGTCACTTTGGAAAAAAAAAAAGTATTCTGCAGCACTCAGGGTGAACCACAGTGTCTTTTAATGCGTGGCCATAATTAACTCTTGAGCCACCCTTTCCTTTGTGAAATTCTAAGCTCTTTGTTGTGTTAATTAGCATGTTGCTAATAAAGCTGTCTCTCTCTTTATCTTGGGTGAGCTGCAAAGTAATAGACTATCCTCACTCTGCAGAGGCTTTAATCCATCCGGCTCTTATCGTGCCAGACCTTCAGGAACATGTAAAAAAGAAAACAACCGTGAAAAGGGTCAGGCTGTGTTAGGAGTGAATTACGTTGTACACAGCTGCCCAAACACTGACTTACATGTAGACATGACAAGCCTCCTACTAGCAGGTAAACACCAGGTGACCTTGGACATTCTGTATAATTAGGTGGTTGTCTCTCTCTTTTATCCCCCCAGAATACCCAAATGTAGGTTGTTGTTTACAATCATCCTCACGTGTTCTACAGGAGTATAGTGTGTTGCTAGGTTACTTTCATTTATGAGATGCAGCCAGGACATAAATCTCTAATGAGTCTTCCTTTTCATGTTCTAAATACTTATTTCGAGGATTTTTGGCCTTTTAAGGTGATCTCACTCTACTATCTGTAGCCTAGCTGATGAAGTCATCTTCTAGTCAGAGGTGAAGCAGAGCAAAAGAGTTGCTATGGAAACAGTCTTTGTAATTGCATTAACCCATTTGATGGAGGCATGATACTACATAAGAAATAGAGAACAGCCCAGCTTTAACAAGCTATAAGACAGAAACAGTGCAGCATCCAGGCGTATAAGGACAAGTTTCAGAATTCATGTTTTGGATTAAAACGTATTTTCTGGTCTAGGCTTAGAGGAGAGCTGCCAGACAGCTTCCCTCTGCCTTGACCTATTTGCTTAAGGTACATTGCTATTAAACATGAAGGGGGAAAAATAACACTAATTGACCGATATGTTTGTATTATATATGTGAGTTCCTGAGCCTGCAGGAACTACACTTTGGCTTTGTAAACATTGTCTGATCAGATGAGCCCAAAACAACCTAGCATGATTTAAAATTCTTGATGTTGCAGATCACATGAGCAAGAAGGTTATTTGTGTCCTGAGCTGTACTGAGCCAAATCTCTTGGAAACTTTTTTCCCCAGACTCTTCATTCTTAATAGACTTTTTTAAAAAAAAAAACCAGCATGTTATTAGATGCCAGTTTTGTTACATTTAATGAAGATAATATATTAACTCTGTCATCCTCTTTTATTTGTTAAAACTTGCCGGGGATTTTCTGGAAGTCACGTTAGCAGTCAACATATCCGGATGATAAGAGAGGGAATTAGTTTTCCTGGTGAGCTTGGAAGCCTGGTGTTTACATGGTGCTGCTTACTTTGTATGTTTGTTACTTTATTACTTTATCAATGCACTTATTTATAGTCATGAACCAAACCTTCTGTAACTGATTGTATGTTAATTTATAACTTTAGGGTAATTTTTATAGAAAAAAAAGGCTTCAAGCCTCATGTTTTTTCCCTGTTTTAACAAAATTTGACTTGAGTAGTTTATCAGGTTGTCACTGAGAGCATAGTAAG
Source organism: Melanotaenia boesemani (assembly GCF_017639745.1). Taxonomy (NCBI): domain Eukaryota; kingdom Metazoa; phylum Chordata; class Actinopteri; order Atheriniformes; family Melanotaeniidae; genus Melanotaenia; species Melanotaenia boesemani. Next base: position 18,451,157 of record NC_055682.1, on the reverse strand, counting down.
CCAACTTAGCAGGAAATGTGGGGTAAGAGATAGAGGGTGTCATAGAAGTTTTGAAGCTAAGCTCAAGCTCAGGATGTTGTGGCTTCACTGCAACATGATGCACAGCCTGCCTTTTAATCTATCAGGACATACGTCCTATCATGAGTTCTTCAATAGGAAATTCAGCTTCACTGTTTCACCGTTTCATATGGGAGAGTTTGGTGCAATTACCTAAATACCCTATTAATGTAGTCTTTTCACTTGTGTGATACTATTTAGAAGTTTGCCATCAGTATTTGCCAACTGTACAAGCTCATTAATATTTCATAGACTGCACTTTACGTCTATATTCTTTTCAACCGGGCCTTCTGTTTCTCGGCCATCTGGCAGTAATCAAACGCCTCCCTAGAGCAAAGTTGTAAAGCACTATGTGACACGTTTTTCTAGCTTCCCTTGAGAAAAAGGTTTATCTTATCATAACCTGCTGCTTGTGTTTGGTTGCATTGCAAATATGAGGTGAAAGGTCAAACAACCCTTGGAAAAGTAAGTAAAAAAAATAAATAAATAGATGTGTTGGTTTGAGTGGAGGAAGCAGGGCAGTCTAGCTGTATGGCAGCCACGTGGGGGAGCAACACAAGAGCTGTTTTTGATGCTTTTTTCGAACAGCAGACACCCACACGACCTGCTTGAGTCATGGTAAAAACTATTTGGCTGATACTGAATCAAATGAACACAAAACAGCGCTTTCATTAGAGGTTACCAGAAGTACTTGTAAAGGTGCTCGGCACCACATGAAAGCCTCTATCTGATGCTCTGCTGAGCTTTTAATAAGTTTATTCTCCACATAATAGTTTGGCTGAGTGGACTGTGTTCTACAAGTGAGACTTTTGATGGATGTTGCTGTAAGCAGTATTTTAGTACGACATAATCTTGCATGTTTAGATCTAATGTGTAGATTAATTCTACCCCCTAACCAATGTTTGTTCCTAAAGACGGTCCTGCTGTGCTGACTGCGTTCAGGATAAACCTGCACTCAGGTACGGACAGATCCAAGGCTTTACATCATGCCTGTCTGTCCAATAACTTGTCATCCTGTTTCATTTGTCACACACGTATCCTCAATATCATGACAATCTCGTCTCTTCTCTGTTGTTTTTTTTATGTTAGTCTGTTTATCATATCTAAATGTCCAGATGTTGCTTGCTCTATATCAGCTTCCAGTTGCATCTGCTCATATGTCTGGCTCATAGAAGGTAAATGTGTTGTGTTTTATGTATAGTCCTTTTTCATAGCAGATATTTTAGGTTTGGTCAAATAGTCTTGTTTTGCTTGGGAAGGCTCTAAACTGTATGAAATAACCCAGAAGTGTCTACGTGGTAGCCATAATGAGAGCTACTAGAATCCTCTAAGTACTAAGGAAAGGAACTTTGCTGCTTCCTTTACTTTCTCTTTTGCTAACCTCATGACATTCTCCAACAATCTCAGGAAAAAGCAATTGGAGGTCATTTTTGACTCTTTAACCATACCCTTTGACCTGAAACAAATATAGTCCAAGTACAGGTGCATTGGCGAAGGCTACATTTCACTCCTGCACCTGTGCATGCTGGTTTGCTGCAGAACATCCACAAAAGCAGAACTTTCTCTAAATTGAATGCAACCCTAATTAATACACCTGTGCTTGTGCAACTATTTCAAGTGATGTCTGCAATGAAAAAGGTCTACCTTGCTGATGTGGTAGTGCTGCAGTGATGCATGCACACATGCCATTACATAGAGGACAATGTAATTCAGCCATTTTTATCTTGAGTTGATATAGATTTGTAAATAAATAATTTGTGTTATGGTTTAAACTGAATTTTTTTTATAGTAGAGTGACGTGCATATTTGCATAATTTTTCAAATGAAGCACCTTAATACCTGAAGCATTTTGTAATCAGAAAAAAACAACTTTTATTTGGCTGAGTAAAAAAAAAAAAGTACTTAAAGAAACATGACTTTTATTACACACATTCAGAAGAAATCACTTGGACCAAAATGTCTGTTTTTTTTTTTTAAATCAGACTGGTGTGTGATTTAAATTATTGATGTAATGCACAGTGAAAGGATGAGAAACATGACATAAATAGGTGAAAATACAAAAAGCAAAGCTTAAGACCAAGGTCGCTTTATTGATACCCAAAGGTAGATTTGTTTTGCAGTAATGTTGGAGAAGCCAAAAAATAAAACAAAACACATTAAAACCAAAAAACAGACAGAAAGACAACACAAAATACACAACCATGAAAAGTGAGTCTTAGGCTTTTATGTAAATAGTACATAAAAACACAAGTACATAAAAACAAGAATAAAAGACCAATTACCAGACGTTTGCTTGGTCAGACAAGTAGGCATTCAGAGTAGATGAGTAGTTGTGAAAAGACCAAAGCAAAAATATCAAGCAGAACAGGAACGTCGACTAAACACTCTCGTGTGTTGTTCCTTGAAATACAGTATCTCACAAAAGTGAGTACACCCCTCACATTTTTAGCAAATATTTAGTTTTATCTTTTCATAGGACAACAATGAAGACATTACACTTTTATATAATGTACAGGAGTCAGTGCACAGCTTGTTCAACAGTGTAATTTTATTTTCCCCTCAAAACAACTCAGCACACAGCCATTCATGTATAAACCACTGGCAACAAAAATGAGTACACCCCAAGTGAAAATGTCCAAATTCAGTCAATATTTTGTGTGTCCACCATTATTTTTCAGCACAGCCTTAATCCTGTTGGGCATTGAGTTCACCAGAGCTTCACAGGTTGCCACTGGAATCCTCTTCCACTCCTCCATGACAACATCACGGAGCTGGTGGATGTTAGAGACCTTACGCACTTCCACCTTCCGCTTGAGGTAGCCCCACAGATGCTCAATAGGGTTAAGGTCTGGAGACATGCTTGGCCACTCCATTACCTTGACCCTCAGCTTCTTTAGCAGGGCAGTGGTCATCTTGGAGGTGTGTTTGGGGTCGTTGTCATGTTGGAATTCTGCCCTGCGGCCCAGTTTCCTCAGGGATGGGATCATGCTCTGCTTTAATATGTCACAGTACATCTTGGCATTCATGTTTCCCTCAATGAACTGTAACTCCCCAGTGCCGGCAGCACTCATGCAGCCCCAGACCATGACACTCCCACCACCATGCTTGACTGTAGCGAGGACGCACTTGTCTTGGTATTCCTCACCTGGTTGCCGCCACACACGCTTGACACCATCCGACCCAAATAAGTTTATCTTGGTCTCATCAGACCACAGGACATGGTTCCAGTAATCCATGTCCTTATTCTGGTTGTCTTTAGCAAATTGTATGCGGGCTTTCTTGTGCACCATCTTTAGAAGAGGCTTCCTTCTGGGACGACAGCCATGCAGACCAATTTGATGCAGTGTGCGGCGTATGGTCTGAGCACTGACTTGCACACCCCCGACCTCTTCAACCTCTGCAGCAATGCTGGCAGCACTCATGCGTCTATTTCCCAAAGATAATCTCTGGATGTGACGCTGAGCACGTGTGCTCAACTTCTTCGGGCGACTGTGACGAGGCCTGTTCTGAATGGAACCTCTGCTTTTAAACCGCTGTATGGTCTTGGCCACCGTGCTGCAGCTCAGTTCAAGGATGTTGGCAATCTTCTTGTAGCCTAGGCCATCTTTATGAAGAGCAACAATTCTTTTTTTCAGATCATCTGAGAGTTCTTTGCCATGAGGTGCCATGTTGACTCTCCAGTGTCCAGTATGAGAGAGTTTGAGAGCGTTAACACCAAATTTAATACACCTGCTCCTCATTCACACCTGAGACCGTGTAACACTAATGAGTCACATGACAACAGGGATTCAAAATGTCTAATTGGGGCCAATTTGGACATTTTCACTTGGGGTGTACTCATTTTTGTTGCCAGTGGTTTATACATGAATGGCTGTGTGCTGAGTTGTTTTGAGGGGAAAATAAAATTACACTGTTGAACAAGCTGTGCACTGACTCCTGTACATTATATAAAAGTGTAATGTCTTCATTGTTGTCCTATGAAAAGATAAAACTAAATATTTGCTAAAATGTGAGGGGTGTACTCACTTTTGTGAGATACTGTATACAGGCCACCAAAGTACGGTGCAACCTTTTTTGATGACTTTGCCGAACTGCTGTCAATAATCTGTGTTGACTTTATGTAGTTATTGTTGGTGATTTCAACATTCATGCTGAAAACCCAGAGAACAGAGAGACCAAAGAATTGTGTTGTATTCTTGATAGCTTTGGTCTAACTCAGCATGCGAAAGAAAAAACACACAGTTAATCCTCCACACAATCCCTTTGATTCATTGTGCTAACATAAACCAGAACTTCATAAGACAACTCAGTGACAGTGAGTGCTGTCACTTAGATGACACCTTTTGGATTTATAACTGCTATCGCAACACTACATGGTCTGTTTTATCCAAGAACATGAACTCCCATGAGTATCTGCAGATACCAGTCTTTTCTACCCAACTTGAATTTCTTAAGCATTTTCTTTTTACAAATACAAAGTCTAAAATTGTTCCTTTACAGCAGCTAAAACATTATGACTTTATACTGAGCCCTCAACAAAGTTTCCCTCCACATTTAACTTACTCAGAATTTCTACATCACCCGCTTTCTGGAGCAGGCCCCAGAAGGAGATGATTAACTTTGTTGTGCCAACATTGTGTGGAACACTGTGCAGAGTAATTGGCTAACAGGACACAGGTGTGTCTGAAAAACAAATGCAGGAAACAAGACTGCTTCCTTAGTCTGCGTCATGATTTATATGCTGCTAATATTTTATCTACTAAAGTGTGATAAAGACAAATATTAAAATACAACCAATGCCAAACTGTGCTTGTGTGCAGTGTTACCCTGGATTCATACGCTGTGTCTCGCACTTACACAAATGCAGTGCCGGCACGGGATATTTCTAAAGTTTATCTGAAGAGAGACGAGATGTAGTATGTGACTACTGGATGCTATATTTTAATAGAGAGGGAGAAAAAAAAATCTATCTGTCTGTCTGTCTGTCTGTCTGTCTCTAGTGTGAATAATATGAGAAAGCTACGGTATGAGGGATTAACTATAATTCACTCAAACTGTGCTTTAACACAGATTTGAATGTTTAAACATATATATTGTGACACAACAAATCAAAGGCTGACAGCAAACCCCTTACTTATAAAAGAGATGGAAAACTAAACATTTTAACTGACATACCAGCAGGGAAAACAGAGCCAACTAGGGCTGCAACTAATGACTATTCTGATGGTCAATTAGTCACCGACTATTAAAACGACTAGTCGACCAATCGGTTTATGTATCTCATGATTATTATAAAAGGCCCTTATTTTACTTTCAGCTTTGAAATCTTGCATGAGGTTGTTAAGTAAGTCCGACGTGCCTCCTCTTTAAATGTTCGAGCATTGCAGACGTACTTCCGTGGATCACAAGGTCCGCTTTACAAATCTCACATCTATTTAATTTATTTTGCAAGTTTAACGTGAAGTTATCCCAGACTTTTAACGTTCTCCACCGCCGTTTTGCTCCCTAGTCCGCCACCATATTTTTCCCCTGGTGGACTTTATTGCCCATGTGCAACTCTCAGCAGAGATAAAAAAAAAAGGAGACGATGTCTCACTCTGTATTTTTTTCCTCTCTTTGCACAGATGCAGTGTGCAACTCTTAGCAGAGATAGGATTAGAAGAAGATGTCTCACTCTGTAGTTTTTTTTTTGCTGACAATAGTCGACGGCTAAATTCACTGTCAGCTAATTTTATTGTCGACAATGTCGACTAATCGTTGCAGCCCTAGAGCCAACAGGTTTAAATAACATCTTCACAAGCCCAATGTTAAATTCTCCAATACCCTTGATGAATTGAAAGTGAGAGTAATATTAACTGAACTTGACTCAAGCAATTTATTGATTATATCAATGCTACAGGACTATTTTTCCCCTTTTAGACATTTTTCCCGCTGGTTATCCATCAATCTCCAGATGCTGGGACTACGTCCAGTCCGATTCAGACTCATGCCCCTCCCTCACAGTGAACAGGTAGAAAGCAGTGAGGCAGCCAGGAACCCAGAAAAAATGCCTCTCCAAAATGACTGTTGTTATTAAGTTATGTTGCTGGGGGTTTGTGTAATATTTCCAAATATTAGTAGCAATAGCATTGGTTTAATTTTATTTATTTTTGGATCCCCATTTGTGGCACCCCCTGTGGATTACAACACATACGCCATACACATATGCCATGGGCTGGCTCTGCACAAACACATGAAACTTAATCTTTCAAGAGTAAAACAGATGACAAGCAATATGATAATTTCTTGCACTGAAAAATGTATAATATGTTGTTTGTCTCTCTGTCTCTGTGTGTGTGTGTGTTTGTGGTAGGTACATGGTTCACATATTCTTTCACATCCTCTTGACAGACACACATTAAACAGTGGGAAATCATCCAGATTGAGAAATGTTGTCTTTCATAATATTTCTTTCGATGACTCAGTCTGGGCTGGACTGAAAAGGACTACAGTCCTGGCAAACAGGCATGGAGGCATGCAAAGTGAAACCTTTGAGGAGCCATATTGGACAAAATACATTTTTTAAAACTCACACACACATCTGAAATCATGCATATACTACTACAATCACTTGGACATACACATAAAGTTAACTCTCATATACACACACCAGCAACATATCACATTCACAGGTGTTAATTTTCACTTGTATATAAGTGATACTGTAAAGCATCACTGTATCCCACAGTGAGACATTAGATGAAAAAACACTCAGTTAGGCTACTCATAGTTTAAGGATGATATTGGTGTTTATTAAAATCATCACTCAGATTTAGTACCCACATGAGGTTATTTTTTTACTTTTTTTTGCATTCTGCTAGTAAGCATGCTCACGGTAGAATATATCAGCTACTCTAATTTACAGAGCAGCAGAGGTGTCATTACGCTGGTTAAGTAGAAAGTGGGTTAGAAAATAGAGTTTATAAGCTTTACTTTTAAACTGTTGCTGCAGAGTTCCACAGAAGGAAAGCTATTATGTGATTTTCTCTGGTCGCTCTGTTCTGGCCCTTTACTTCTGCTCAGATCAGACTCTGATATGTGGCTGTGTGCATTTGGAATAAGACCAAATAAATGAAACTCAAAAGGACAGAGGAAAAAACTGCTAAGAAGAAAGAATAACTGAGCTGCAGTCAGCCACTTTTCCTGTGAGATTAATGGAAAAATCACCCTGTCATTTGGCTTCTGAATAGTTCAGGTATTCGTGTGCTCTACTGATACGGCATATTTCCATTTCTATTCTAGTGTGTCTTTAGCCTACAGAATGCTCACACTTGTGCATGGAGACGCCACAGCTCCTCTCCTATTGGCTCAGATTGCTACCTTTTAGAAGATCATTTCTAATGAGAGTTAGCCGCCTGTGTGGCTGGACCGAAGCTGCAGCAGGCTAAAGACCCTTTGTGTTCTTTGCACATGGAGTGAAGTCGGACTTCTGGTACAACAGTGACCCCAGCTTCCAGCTCCTCCCACTCTCCAATGTCTTCATGCTGCCTCTCCCACAGGAAGAGCTGCTTTCCCACCATTCAGGAATAATAGGGGCGCAGGCTGCCAGCAGAGCAGTGCTACATGAGCAAATTCCCTGTGCCAGAGTCTGTCATGCAGGGATAGGGAGGCTCAGCTGGAATGCCGTGTGCATAAAATGTGTGTGTGCACTGCAGCCTTTCTTTCTCAGCACGGTGCCTACCAATTTGGTAAAAGCACGCATCTGCTGATGCTGCCAAATGACTGAGGGATCTTTGTTGGACTTTAGATACGTTTACGCTGTCTGTAATGTCTGCAGTTGTTGGCTGGCCAAATACTCTTAATGGGATACAATGGTGTTGGTTGAACATTGCTGTTATCCTGCACACACTGCATAAACAATAAACGGAGCTTACCCTTAAGCTTAGCTTTGTCATGAGTAGAGAAGACTCCATTACAACTTTATTTTTGGCACTATTGTTTTCTCTTCATAGGGTGGGGATACACGTAAACAGGAAAGTATGAGTGATGTTTGAAAATGCATTCTTTCTTTTTAAAATAGTGTTTCCTGCACAAAATTTACATCAATGTAAAAGTACACACAGGACATTGTCACACCTAGTTTTGGTTTGACTATTTATTCTGCTGCTGATTGTCCTGCTACTCACTGACAGCTTACATCTGAGCTGATAACACTGCAGGAACCAACAAGACATGCAAAAGGCATCCATTTGTTGACACCAGGCAAGTCTAAAATTAGATGAAAACGTGTGAGCTATTTATTGACAAGAAATATACATGATAACGGGCAGAGGATACCAGGTCACTTGAGCCCCGTTTCCACTGAGCGATTCGGTTCGGACCGGTACAGTTTGGAAGTTTTAGAATGGTCCAGCCAATTCAGCTGAGCGTTCCCACTGCATGTCGGACCGCCACTGGGCATGTGGGGTTTAGATCAAATGCCTAGTTTAGCGTCATACTAGTGCGGTGACAACAAATGTGACAGTACAAACAACAATGGAGGCAAATCAGCAGCTCATTTGTGTTCTGCTTGGCTTTTGGCTCTTTGTTCGAACGATACATGCCGCATTGTACAACCAGACCTTACTGTTGTTTGCAGGCATCCTTTTCCTTTTATCTTTCCAACATCTAACTGAACCATGAACACAACGGCAACGCTGTGTTTGTTTCGCGCTTTTGTCGTGGACCGTGATGTTTTTCTGTCCGCCAGTCAATGGGATTTCATCATTAGATGCCAGTAGCACCGTCTTAACCATACCGTAGCTTTTTCCTAAAGACCTACTGAAGGGGGTCCATAAATGGTGCAATATGGGTCAGTTGTATGGGCCCTTTTTAATTATGAAAACACACAAAATAGCATACTGCATACTTTCTTAATCAGTGAGCATCTTGCATCATTGCTAAGTTAAAATAATACTACATATAAATAAAGTAATAGTTATAACAATAAAACTATACAAGTAAGAAACTGTTTAAATGAAGTATTAGAAACTTCAATTTACTGATTAAATTTAAGTTGAAAGATATTACCATAAATCCCCTAAGATGATACAGAAAATAAGATTTCAAAATTCTGAATTTGTGACATGACTTTATTACTGCACTGCCCCAAGTTAAATGAAGCTTTATTAACTTTAATCAACCCTTTAGCTTTTTGTAGGTCTGTTTACTGTGTTTTACCTGCTTCTGATTTGTTCTTTTATGTTTTTTATATTTTACAGAAAGCAGCGGAAATGGCGTCAGTTCAGTTTCTGAAAGCAGTCCACTGCCTGGAAATACAGAAGTAAGTTATAAAATATCACAAACCTAATCCTAAGGAAGAAAACTTCATTTACAGAGGTTGGATTAGATTAAGCAGCAGCAAATGGGCTAGTTAGCCAGTTTTTAACATGACATGTTTCATTTGTTTTATACAAACAAAATAAGTCTTATTGTGGGTGTTTTTTTGACTATGTGTGTTTGTTTCTTTGTTGTGTAATTAGTTTTGTTACACATTTTTAGCTTGTGTTAGTAGGTGTTTACTGTCTGCTTGTGTAACTAAGTCTGTGTGGTTTGTACAGACTGACCTTTTGTTGAATCACTGCTCTGATTGCTGAGTCACACGACTTTGGACCTCAAAGAACGTCTCTCATTACTTAAAGCGTGAGACAGAAATGAACTGCTGTCTGTCTGTTTGGTTTCCAGTGATAGACGCGTCTGTCCAGCAGAGTGGATGATCTGCCTTAATCAATAACACTGATTCTGTTGTGTTTCAGTTTCGTTTTGATTCCAGTATTTTTTCAGTGTGAATTTTAAATGTATTTATAACAAGAGGAGAGTTAACGCTGCGGCTAAAACGGGGTCTGTTAGTGAATGTCAGGATGTGATAAACAAGCTGGGTGGTGTTCAGTAAACTGCTGATCGTAAGTAGAGCTTTAAGCCATCGTTAAACGTTCATTCAAAAGCAGAGCAAAGCAAACATACTTTCATTGAAGCACCTTGTAAATAATGTTAGAAACCATTACCACTTAGAAACGTGGAAAAAGCTGCTACTATCATGTCATGTCTCAACTGAAAGTCAAGCTGTGTGTTTTCAAGGTGAACTATGTATGAATAATTATTCTATTAAGAATAAATAATCATATGAATAATTAAACCAGGGCTACTCAGTGTGGTCCTACGAGGGCTGCAGGGTACATAGAAAACCTTCTGGATTGTGGCCCTCATAGGACTGAATTGAGTAGCCCTGAATTAAAATATATATATATATATTTTTTAATTCACAGTTTTATTTGGTAATCATCTTTGGAATTATACTACATTTCTATGATTAAAATACATTTATGGTTAGCAACATTGCCTTACATCAAGAAGGTTCCTGGTTTGAACTTTGGCTGGAGCCTTTCTGTGTGGTGTTTACATACCCAACCCTCCTCTTTGCACGGGTTCTTTGGCTTCTTCCCCCTCAACATTGGACTGGACTGGCAACCTGTCCAGAGTTTTTACTGTCTTTTAATAGCAGCTGTCGAGCAAGTTTCTCCTCCACCATCAGCTATTTTTGTGCAATGACAGGCCGCTATTGTGCAGAGTACAAACTCTACTGTTTTAGGTGGCTTTCAGGCAGTCATCATGTTTTCCATATAAAGCTTTATGCAAATATTTTTCTTGAAATGCTTTTTAGTTCCATCCAAATGTAGATGTCACATGAATATCTCTGGTATCAGTACTCTGTAATAAAATGACTGATTGGTGCACAGTTCTTATAATCTTAGAGCCTTTATATATTGTACCTGAAATTTCAAATCTTCCTGTCTGAGTCTGAATACTTCTGCTCAGTGTTTTGCATAAATTATGGAAGTAATTTTCAGTGTTGCATATAAGTTTTTGCTTCATGCTTTGTAAAAAAGCTGTCATTTGCTTCTCGTTCAGACAGAAAAGCTGCAACCAAACAGAGACACGGTGTTCTTCAGGGATGGAGTGCGCAGAATAGACTTTGTGTTGTCGTATGTAGATGATAAAGATGAAAGGAAACAGGTAAGTACCGGACTACTATCATTTTTATTCTTATTTTTTCTTAATTGCTCAGCATTCTTCGGTGCTGGCACTGCAAAGAGGAAGTGAGATTCTTCTAATGACACGCTATAAATCATGTGATTATTAGTCATGTATGGAAAACTAAAGGAAGGAAGTTTCGTAGGATAAAGTCACAATATCATCACATAAATTTCCTCTTGACTTAACCCCCCCCCACTGCTCCCTGTGCATCAGGCGTATTATTATTATTATTATTATTATTATTATTAAAAGGCCTTCAATTGTTTAGTCATTATTCAGCATCAGTATGAGACTCTGGGCAGTGGGCACATACGATTAGCTTAAAGCTGTGGATAATTTCTCAAACAACTTTTTGTGTCCTTGTGTATTTTTTAAAAGGGAACTAAAGAATTGGGCCCTCAGACAAAATGATGGTTTGTAGCTGTAATGCTTTATATAATATACAGGCAGTGAGTCTCCATGTAGGAGAACGAAGAACCAGATATAGGCATTAGCACCTAAAGATAAGTCAACAGTAAAAATCTAAATATGCAAATGTTTGGTTACAGCTTGTCCCAACCCTTCCTTCATAGCCAAATTCAAACAAATGGACATAAAAAAATAATACAAATGTGGGGTGTAGCCTTGTTTTGTTTGGCTGGATCAGATATTAATGGACAACTTCCTTTCAAATCTTCCCTAAATGTACTGCAAGTTTTAATTTCCTTCCTCTCTCTCACTCACCTGGTGACCCTGTTTGACCCATTTCCCAGACTCCAGTAAAGATGTGACCCAACAGATTCTCCAAACTGCAAAATCCTTCAGACACAAGGCTTGTTCAGTTTCTCTCATGTGACTGGATCAAGCAGAAAGCACAATCTGACTGTGAGGGTTTGTGTGGCACCAACGCTTGTGGCCTGTGTGTTTATCTACAGGAAAGGAGGAGGGAGTTTGAGGCCAACCTTGAGAAAGTAGGTCTGGAGCTGGAAACAGAAGATAAAGCTGTAAGTCATCTAACCACAGAGTAGCTGCGCCATCTAGTGGATAGTTTGCTGAGACACATCAAATTCTGCAGCAAAATGTCTTAAAGGGATGACTCAGGGTCTGACACTTAGACTACCATTAAATATTAAAAAAAAGTTTAGTACAGATCTTTACAGAACAGTTTTCTTTCTTCCATTATTGCTCTGTCAGGACTCTAAAGACCTCAAGACCTACTTCTTAAAGATCCACGCTCCATGGGAAGTACTGGCCGCCTATGCTGATATCTTAAAGATTAAAGTTCCCTTCAAGGAAAGTGATATCCCTTATGGTCAGGATGTCCCATTGGAGTGGCTGTCATCCCCTTTTCGCCTGCCGGACCACATCATGCACCCTGAGCCTGACTATTTCACCTACCACTTCGACAAGACCAAGATTGACTTCTTCCTTATCAATGACAAGGATACGTTCTTCCCACCATCCACGAGAAACAGAATTGTAAGCATCTAAGAAACACAGTCTTTTGCTGCCTTGTTAATTCTTTTTATGAATGAGGAGGCTTCTACAAAATAACATAGCTGACAAGAAAATTTAAATAGAGTTTTATATGTTTAACGATTTCCTCTGCAGTGTTGGAGAATGAATAGTCATGTGGTAAATCCCTTCCTCTCTGTTAGGTTTTTTATATCCTGGCTCGCTGTCCATACTACAACGAGGGTCGGAAAGATAAAGAGAAGACTGGAATCAAGCGACTACTCAGCAATGGGACCTACACAGCAGCTTTTCCACTCCATGATGTAAGCAAACAGCATCTTAATTCTCACACACATTTTTCTTCTGTCACTGTCCAGCTGCTACTTTTAACAGCATCTCCTTGCAGTTTAGGAGTCATTCTGCATAATTTATGATTTGAAGCAAAAAAAAAAAAGTTTCAGTAACCTAATTTCATATTAAGTACTTAGAACTAATGCTTTCTAGGCCACATACCCCATTTAACTTGTATTTAACACAACTAAATAAAGACTGGATAACTTTTTACAAGCACAAATATTTGCTGCCATCATAACATATGAAAATGGAAGAAAATGTGGTTAATGGAAGCCCTTTTGCACCACATCCCATATTAAAATGAGCCTTTTGCTTGCAGTGTCGATACTGGAAAAGAGCGAGGAATGCTGAATGTGAAAGCGAGCGCTACAATCTGTACCACCACTGGGCCAGATTCCTCTGCTTCTACAAAGAACAGCCTCTGAACCTCATCAGGTAAACAAAATAAATCTAAATGAAATTGTCTCTGTTTTGTTTTTTGTTTTTTTGTTGTTTTTTTTTCTGACAATTCTGATGTTATTTCATTAAATCTGTTTGTTGCTGCAGGAAGTATTATGGGGAGAAGATTGGGATCTACTTTGCCTGGTTGGGTTTCTACACAGAGATGCTGTTCTTTGCAGCCATCATGGGCCTTATATGCTTCACATATGGAGTGCTTAGTTACGATGACAACATATCAAGGTAAGTATAAGCAGGTATCACCCTGGAGCACATGGAACTATTTAACACCTAAAGATTATACTTCAGATTTCATGAAGATTGTTCAGAAGCTGCTGTTTAAACTTACTGGTCACTTTACAGGGTGCAATTTTGGCCCAGTATATACATTGTTTTCAAATAAAAGAGACAGCTTTTTGTAAACTTTACTTCATCAGATCATCAGTTGAAGACTTGAAATGATAATAAAACTAAATCAGCTCTCATCAACAGTTTTAGTTACATTCGAACATCCAGAACTTCCTGATGGGAGGACGATTCAGCTGCTCTATTAAACTGGATTAGTAAAGCTGGTGTAGCAAATAAACCTATAAGCTTCCATTCAGGCACACTGGTGAAGTCAGGCACAGCAGGGATGACTGTTAGTTGTTAAGACCTGGCTTACAGTGATGTTCTGCTTCATCTCAATGCCGTTTTTTATTGGGTTTAATGTCACAGTGAACCAACCTGTATATATTGTTTCTATGTGCAATAAACCATTATGTATGGGTTCAATGTCATACTGGACCATGAAATGTGACTAAACAGTGGCCACAAGTTTGGTAGCATACTTCTGTGTCATAACACCAATGCTAATACAGAATAAAAAGGCTACACTGAATAAATTAAGCTATGTTCCTCTCTTTAGCAAAGAAATATGCGATGCTGAGATTGGGGGCAATATTGTGATGTGTCCGCTTTGTGATAAGAAGTGCCCTTTCTGGAAACTCAACTCCACATGCCTCTCATCATGGGTAACTATTTAACTGTATGGTTAAAACACATTTTTGAAGCCAATGTCCAAAAAGAGTTATGCATGCAGTGCACAAGTAGGATTAACATCAGTTCCAACCTTGGTTCCAAAAACATTATAAACCCTACATGAAATGACATACAGCAGAATGCAATGCAATGGTTTCCACAGTCACCAAATCTCAGTCCAATAGAGCACCTTTGGGATGTGGTGGAACAGGAGATTTAGTTCATGGATATGTTGCCAATAAATCTCCAGCAACTGTGAGATGCTGTCATCTCAATATTGACCAGAAGGTTTCCAACACCTTGTTGAATTAAGTCAGTTCTAAAGACAAAAGCAGGTTCCAACCCTGTACCGGCATGGTGGACCTAATAAAGTGGCATCTGAGTGTAAATTTAACTGAGAAATATATAAGAAAAAAGGCAAATTTTAAATTGTTGGCAGTAATAATTTGAAAACAGGAAAAAAAAACAGAGCAAAGAAAACACATAGTAGAACTCGTACCATTATTTAGGTTAAACTCAGTAGTAAAGATGGAAGGTGTAATAAAAATGTTCACTAAAAAACATCAGCATTTCTCAGTTTCAGTATCTGAAATGTTATTTTTGGACTATTTCTATTTTTTTTTTTTTTTTTTTTTTTTTTTTTATCATTGCATTCTGTTTATATTCATATTTTAAATCAGATTTTTTTTGGAAACAGTTTCAATTATCTTCATTATATTATCTAATTGTCTACAAACAAAGTCAAATTAAAGATCTTACAACAAAAAACTATTTATAATTTAATGAATATTTAATGATAAAACATAGATAAATCGCATCGAGCTAAGTAACAGATATGTCTCCCTGGTTATAGCCAGCATGCCGCTTCCTCTGATTCTCTGTGGAGCTTAACATTTTCCATATTCTCTCTTCCAGCAATCCCATCTGTTTGATAATGAGGGAACAGTATTCTTCGCCATATTTATGGGGATTTGGGGTGAGTGTCAGTCTGTGCTGCTCTTTCTGTGCTTCATTTTTTCATAGGAAATTCATTAAACCCACCATCACCCCATCCTGTGGGACAGATTTTCACAGTGAAACCTTTTCACACTTAAATATTCACCTTCATCCAAACTGCTCCAGCCCCCCAAAAACTTGCCAACACAATTATGATGTCATGCACCAGCAGTAGGACAGATTGCCAACACACTTTAGGTTAAGAGGGAGTCCTGGCTCAGCTGAAACATGTTACTCTTCAGAAACCCAACACAAGCAACAGGTCATGAAGATGGAAGTCCACGCAAACACACCTGCATAGACACACGTTATAAAATAACGTTATTGTTTTGGTGATGTTTGTCTGTGACTGTTTGACAGTAACCCTGTTTTTGGAGTTCTGGAAGCGGCGACAAGCTCGGCTGGAGTACGAGTGGGATTTAGTGGACTTTGAGGAGGAGCAGCAACAGCTTCAAATCCGCCCTGAGTTTGAGATCAGATGCACAAACAGGAGACTGAACAAGATCACAAAGGTGCATTACAGCCAGCGTTTAAACATGAACTTTGCTATAAACACTGTATTTTGTAAACCAAGATGGTAATTGATTCAAAAATCAATCTTTCAGGAAATGGAGCCATATCTTCCTGTCACCAGCAAGTGTGCTCGCTTCTGCCTCTCTTCAGCCACTGTTTTATTCTGGGTAACAGAAAGCTCAGTCTTGTATGCATGTACTTGCTTAGTCATAACCTGTCGATAACCTGACATTTGTGCTCTCCACAGATTTCTCTCATCGTGGCCTGTATTATTGGGGTGATAGCTTACAGGTTGGCTGTATATGCCGCCTTTGCAAGCATCATTAAAGACCCATTGAGAAAGATCCAGCTGGTGGGAAGATTCATTACTCCGCAGTTAGCAACGTCTGTCACTGCTTCCTGCATTAACTTTGCCATCATCATGATCCTTAACTTCTTCTATGAAAGGGTGGCCATCTGGATCACTGATATGGGTAAAGGGATTTTAACAAACACAAAATTACAAGATTTTGCTTTTTTTCTACTCTTCTGTTATTTGTAACATGATGCAATCCGCAACATTTCTCTCTGGCAGAAATCCCGAAAACCCACCTAGAGTACGAAAACAGGTTGACGATGAAGATGTTTATGTTCCAGTTTGTCAACTATTACTCCTCCTGCTTCTATGTGGCCTTCTTCAAAGGGAAATTTGTGGGTTATCCTGGTGAATATTCATACATGTTTGGCAAATGGAGCAAACTGAGAAATGAGGAGGTGGGTTTTAGATGATTTGATCTATGTTTTTTTCATATCGTATCTGAAAATGAAATATTTGAGTAAAGCCCTTTTTACACTGGTTAAACAACCTGCTGGTTCTTGGCTTTTAACTGCAGTATTATAGCATTTAATAAGCAACCAGTAAATATCCACAGTTACTGTTAAATGTGGAGTACTTTTGGGTATTTTTCAGCTGCAGCTCCACTCGGCATTGATAGGAAAACAACATCTGGGTGCACATGTTAATTTTCATGTAGGATGTTGAAGTCAGTGTGGACGAGAGTGGGCACAACTCGCATTTTCATTCCACTCCGTGTCAGACTAACATCTAAATCTGACTGCAAAAACTCATACAAAAAGCAAAAATTGATAAATTTTTACCCGATGTAAAATCCGATGCAGGGATTACATTAAAGGGAAATGTGTCATACACAATTAAGTGTCTTCCTGTCCTAGTGTGATCCTGGAGGCTGTCTGATAGAGCTGACCACACAGCTGGTGATCGTCATGGCTGGGAAGCAGTTATGGGGGAACATTCAGGAGGCTCTCCTGCCGTGAGTCCATGAATTTCAACTCCTTATAATTCCTCACATCCATTTATTCACTAGTTTTTACTTTTTAATTTTTTTTTTATCTTGACGCTTAATTTGAATTATTATATTAAAAAATAGCAAAATAAAGAAATAAAAATGACGGTAGTTGACAGAATTACGAGGTCACTGCTTATCAATAATCAGTATGTGGAAGATTTGCAGGTTGAGATGAAAGTCATACACTTCAAAGTATGGATAAATAATAATATTCTGAGAATCCTGCATGCTTGGTGCATGCACAGAAGTCAGTATTAGTTTTCATCAGTGAAGAAATAAAGTTACAGACTGAAACTATATCAGTTCTCTTTCTCAGTGCTCCCCTCAGAAATACTCATTCTTTCACCCTAGTCACTCTGGAAATCAGCAGTTGCAAAGCCAAACTTCTGGCTCACGTCCATCTGTCAGAATTTAAGGACGATTGTATTCTGGTTTGGTTTGTGTGCACTGTGGGCTGTGTAGCTATTCCTGACTTAGCTGTGATTTTAAACTTCATGAGTCCTATTTTTCCAGTCAATTAGTGTTCAGTAAGTGAATAATTACTGTCAGTTCAGCATATAATTAGTCGTTGTGGTGCTTCTTGATAGGTTGATACGTAACTGGTGGAGTAGCAGAGGAGGTCGGCACAATCCTGAGAACCATTACAGCCGCTGGGAGCAGGACAACGTTCTGCTGAACTTCACTCAGCTGGGCTTGTTCTATGAATACCTGGAGATGGGTGAGAAACTTCTCTTCAGCCTGATTAGGAAATATCATCTAATGACCCTCAGCTTCCTTGTGTTTCAATTATTGTCCTTTCTTTTAATCCCTTTCTCTGACCGGATGCTGTTTATGTCAACTCAGTGATCCAGTTTGGCTTCATCACTCTGTTTGTGGCCTCCTTCCCATTGGCCCCTCTCTTGGCTCTGTTCAATAACATCCTTGAAATCAGAGTGGATGCTTGGAAGTTCACCACCCAGTTCAGGCGACCAGTGGCATCCAAGGCCCGAAACATTGGAGCCTGGCAGGAGATCCTCAACGCAGTGGCCATTTTATCTGTTGTTACTAATGTGAGTATTTCTTGTTTATAAATGTAAAATAATTAAACCACTGAATGACTATGATTGTAAAAAGTGATGCATTTCTGTGTGATGAATCCAGACTTGTACATTAATCATGTAGGAATTCAAATTCAGACTAACTTATGTGCCAAAACAACTACTTTTGGCACTTGACAGTCAAACATTGTATTGATAACTGCTTGTGTTTATGTTTTTCCCAGGCTTTCATCATGGCCTTCACTTCAGACATGATCCCCCGTATGGTGTATCTGTATGCCTACAGTAATAAGACCAGCATGAGGGGTTATGTGAACAACAGCCTGTCAATATACAACATTTCACAGATACCTCAGGAAAACATGCCAGAGGACATCTGGTCTGATAACTCCACCACTTGCAGGTATTAAAGCTTAAAGAGGCTTTTTGTGCATTTAGCTCAAGCTTGTTTATTCTTTTAGCAACTTTAAAGTAGAACTAATCCATTTTTTCTATTAACTGGTGTTTAAATGGAAATAGCTCGAGTCAAAATATTAAAAAATGCCAGATAAATGGTTTTCCTTTGTCTTGGGAAATGTATGGGAAGGAAATGCTAGAAGAAATTCTTAATGACTTATGTTAAGTTAAGCACTCTAGTCAAGAATCCAACTACATTTATATTAAACTGTCATTTGTAACTAAGTAATGAAACGAGAGCTTCACCTCCTGCATTCTTATGTAATATTTTAATATAGTATTTTTCCTAAATAAAAACATCACTATTTTACTGGATCCGGTGTGTAATGAGGAGAAAGTTGTTCATAATGACAAATCCAGCAGAGAACTATCATCAAACTCTGTTTCTGCCTGACTTTGTGGAAAGTTGTCACATCTCTCGGCTTGTTGGTTTTGTGATCTGCAACATTACAGCTGTGATTCAGACACAGAGGTTTAATCATGCTGAATCCAACTGTAGCAGGCAGCTGTTCACCATGAAATGCTCCCATAGACAAATGTTTGGTCATTTGGTTTTCCTTTAGGAGTTCATGAAAACCAAAGAAAGCAAAAAAATTAACTAAATATTTGACAAACATGAGAACTTTTAAGTATGCATGTATTACATATGTAATATTTATTTACTACCACTACAGTTTGTTATTACAGTTCATAAAATCCTTTTTTACACTGTTGGCCAGAGGCTGTTTTATCATATTTGTATCAGGTGAAATTATATGACAAGGTACACTGCTCTTTTTTTTTTTCTAAATAAACCTATTCTTTGCATGCAATGGAAAAGCTGTAGTTCAACTAACATCGTTCAGTAACAGAAAATGTTCAGCATGACATTTCTCATTGAGATGTGAGTTGTAATCAGTTTTTAGAATGAGTGTTAAAGCCAGTATCTGCATCTCATTTGCATAACCAACCATATTTTTCTGTGGTATATGTGGTGAGTCAGTTTTTCAGCTCTCACTTTTATAGTCATGCAAAATAAAAAATGGTCTTTTCTTCATGTGTAGTAGGATGAGAGGGTTACTTCAGCTGTAGTATCCAGACTGTATCACTTTGAGCTTGAATTAATACATTTTGTTAAATTACCAGTGACCTATTTTGTTTAGTCATTAATCATCCATCCCTGAGCAGGCTGCCAGTCCATGTCTGAGTCAAATATTAAACGTCACTGTTGGTTGTTTTGCAGATACCGGGACTACCGTTACCCTCCCGGTCACCAGAGGGAATACACACACACCATGCAGTTCTGGCACATCCTGGCAGCCAAAATGGCCTTCATCATCATCATGGAAGTAAGACAATCAGCCTTTTCCCCACTTCTTACTCAAAGAATTTATGGTCATAATTAATGTGGGAATCATTTATCTTTTCATCATTTGATCATTCTCCCTGTGCAGCATGTTGTCTTTGTGGTGAAGTTCTTCGTGGCGTGGATGATCCCAGATGTACCAACAGATGTAAAAGCCCGCATCAAACGGGAGCGCTACCTGATACAAGAGTACCTGCATAACTACGACGTGGAGAAGCTCAAACTCCAGCTGAGTGCCAGTTTCATCACAGAGCCACTGTCAGAAGTGTCAGTGACACCGGATAAGTATGAAGTGCTGTCTGAGTGCCTGTAGCATCTCACTAACCAAGCCATCAGAGGACATTGTAAGGGCTTTTGGCTTAGAGATAAAACACTATTTCTTCTCATTTGAACAGATGCTATTGCTTGCCAAGATCTTCTCCTATATTAGGATCTATCTACATAGAGGTGTCAGAAAAAAATAAATAAATGCAGCATAAATTTTTCATTTAGCTTAAATACCTACATTTTGCTTTCTTGATATCTTTGACATGGAAATGCTTAGAGATGTTGGGGTAGAAAGCAAACTGCAGCTGCAGCTTCTACTCTTCTCCCATACAATGATAACCTTTGAGTGTGCTGATAGAGTTGCATTGTAATGTTGTCATGTGTCCTTAAGTACCCTTCAAGGAGTTGATTATTTTGTAACTAAGTTCATGTTTTAAACAATAAGAATACATAATACAGGACTGGTCTATTTATTGAAGATATATCAGCTATGAAAATAGAATTGAAAATTCACCTGATTTAACTTCAAATGTAGAAAACATGTTTGCTTTCAGATTTTTAGCTCAACGATACTCAATGTATCTGTTTTATAGCTGGGCTATAAGGTTTTATGTCTTCTTATGGTATTTGAGTGTACAAACCTTTAAAAAAAACTGTGCATTTGAAAACTAAAGTACCTCCTTCACACTGCAGTGAAACTGTAAGTATCAGCAGTGTGGTCTTACTCTGTTCATTCCAGCCTGTGTTGGGCAGCTGCAGGCTCACATAACATCTTCCACATGTGCAGCCAACCTGCTGCAGGACCAATGATAAAACAATTATAAATGTTATTATATAAACGTATTATAAAACTGCCAAAACAGAAGAATACATGAGGAAAATGTTGGCAGATCTTGTGTTTTATGCAATCACTTTTTGTGGATGGGTTTAGGTTGACCGTGTGTTGGTTTTGCTCTGTTATGTGCACAGTGTGGCATGTCTTTGTTTTCAGATTACTGCCCCCTCCAACCTGTAGAGAAAATTACTGAAACCTTTGCTTTAGAGATAAACAGAAAGGAGAACTTAAGCTTTTGTTGGGATACATGCAGCATGCAGCAATTCAGTGTAAAGATTGTAATTCATATCATCAAGCTGATGTCAAAGGGTTGCTGTAAATATAAAGAATATTATTTTTAACTTTGTAAAGCAAATCCTTTTTTGATCCTCCTTTGCTCTGTATACTGAAGCATTTCTGTTTAAAGCTTCTCCATAATCCTCATTCTTAAGATCTTTCTTACTAATTAACTTGCAATACGTGATTTCTTATGTTATATTCTCCATTGCTATGTTAGATTCTCTTTAAGCAATGTAAGTAAACAGCTTTTCATTTACATTTCAGTAACAAAAATACTTTGGTAAGGGATTAAAAGAGTGAAAACCTTCTACACATTGAGCAGCGGACAAGTGTGTTGGTTACTCATAAGATATAGTACATTTTTATTCTCTTCTGTTAATACATTCAAACCTCTACATGTTTTACTGAGTAAATAATTCAGTCATTATTCAAGTTATCAGCAGGATATCTATGGCAATCAAAACCTAAACCCAACTTTCTCAGGAGGAAACATCTAATGTTTGTTGAGCATCACTTGTTGCACACGTTAGACGTGTTCAGCCACTTAAATCCTGTAAGGTGCATGATGACTTTCCAACAATCTAAATGCCTTAAACATCTGTGTTTACTTGTTTTTGTATGTTTTTGTAAAGGCAAATTTATTATCTAAAATGAAAACCTGTTTCATATTATTTGTTGCTGCTGTTTGTCATTTGCAATGCACCTGCAGGTGTTTTGTGCATGAATTGTTCATGTTTTGTTACATTCAAAACTCGCTGTAACTAAACTGAAAACGTATAAGATTCACAATAAACAGAGAAGAAACTATTGTTTGTGTTTCATTTTTGGTTTTGGGTTTGTGTGTTTTGTGTTGATTGGCTTTCAGTTGCCCAAATCTGTAGGCTTTTATTATTATTATTATTTTTTAACAATTTGTTTATTGAAGTTTTCAAAAAAAGTATAATATTTCAGAGTGAATACAAGTAATATTAGGCCGGTTTAGTGGCAGACACAAACGCAGGCAGAAGTTTGAGGAGTTTTAATCCAGTAAGATCAGTGGAATGAGAACGGGAACATGAGAATAAGATGGTGCAAGTAGCAATGTGGACGGTGTTGTTCATGAGACTGATGATGATGATTGATCACAGGTGGCATCCAAGATGGCAGAGGCAGATGAAGCATGGGTATTGTAGTCAGAACCTGTGATCAGTAGACGGGTGAAGATGAGCGCAATGGTGGAGGAGGCGCAGGAATGACAACATGCATGATTTTATAATAAGCGGGTTTGTGTGTTCTCTGACTCCTGAACTCCACGGTGATTGAAATTTGTCATAAAACCGCCAGATGTGATGACTGAAATTAAACAGTTAATACTGATGAAGAAGCTCTGGCTAAAAACACATTTTTCTTTTTATTATTGAAGTTTATGTGTTTGTGTAGCAGTGATAAAAGTCCTACAGCAGCATCACCCAAAGTAAAAAGCTGTGGATAAAAAATGTAAAAATCATTGACTGTTTGTTTTACAAGTTTTTCTGAGCTTTTTTTTTCATTAAATGATCACTGTGGTTGTAATAATTAGTTCAATATTTAATTAAATCTAGACCTACAAAAAGGGTCTTACATAAAAGGACCTTTCTTTGAAACATTTTTCTAAGAAAGACGTCATCTGCGGCTTTCAAGTTCCCTTCACTGGTTTGGTTGTTAAGAGTGAAAGTTAGCACGCACAGTTTGAACTAATGATGCTCACTCACTGTCAAGCACTAGTAGTTTCCACTGTGTCGGACAATATTCAAATGGACCGCTTTTACATCGAGTAAATGTGACAGAATGGTTATCTGTTGCTGTATAACAAAGGGCTCAACCGTAGCTGGACAAGTCAATAAAAACATATCAGAAACTGAGATTTTATCCACTTTTACAGGCACCACAAGGTAGGATTATCAGATCTCAAGATTTATTTATTTATTTTTTTAACTGGGCTGCACATGGCCATTTTAAACATTTACAATTTCATCTATCCCAACTTTCAGTTAAGTGTCAACCCAAACTTTAAATCAACCAGAGCAACTTTTATCCCTAAATCAGGCTTCCTATAAAAACGGACCATTCTGCACAGCTGTGCTCAAACATAAAGATGAATGTCATTCTACAGCAAGAGCTGAAGCTCAAGATGTAATTTATAAAATCAAATCAATCAATCAAAAGATGATTAAAATGTACAAAAACAAATGTGTAAGAATTTCACTTACAACCACCAGGTGGTGTCCAATACCCACAAATGGCAAGAGAAGCCAAAGTCCTTTTCCCCCTTAAGGCTTTGTCTCCAACAAGAATTCTGCCTTAAAAAAGTATTAATTATTATTATTATTATTATTATTATTATTATTATTATTATAAGTAGTAGTACTATTATTGTTACAAGTGCAGTGTATTAGCATGTCTGAAAGTTATTAGGCTACATGACGTATTTGAAACCATATAAAATTAGAAAATCGAAACAATAATGATGGCTCCCAAATTTTCCTCATGCTTCAGGGAAGAAGTGGTCGTCGGGGGGATGAGAATTGCTGAGATGCTTAAATTATTGATGAATTCCAGCGTTGGGGAGAAGCTTGTTGGATGGAATGGGTGGTGGTGGTGGGTGGGGGTGTTCTACTCCTGTTCATTTGGTTTCCATAGCACCGCCCCGAGAGAGCTGCAGCTTTTATTCTAGGTTACTGTCCTTCATGTTTTGTTTTGTTGTTCTTTTCTTTTTTTTCTCTCTCTTGTTGTCTGAAAGATTGCTTTAATTAGATATCTAAAAGGCAATAAACAACTAATAAAAACGGTTTCATTAAACCTCACACGATTCATGCTGAGCGATAAAGCGACCGACTTATACGACATTTCCTCCTTCACCCCCCCATTGTTTTATGAAATTACATATTGAAAAAGACTCATATATATGTAACCCGCATGTTGTATTTTGACTCTGGCCTTCATTTATGCTGAACAGCTGGCCAGATGTTGGACGCGGAGCTGCTGTCGCTGACCTCGGTGCTGAACACGACGTCAGATGAACCTGCGCTCACCACAAGAGACACGATACAGCCTCACTCCCTCTTTGATTTATTGAAGCTACTCCAAACACGCTCTTTTGCTTCCTGGTCTTTGCCATTTTATTTGATTTAATTATTTATTTTTTCCCAATGCATTAACTCCTTTGTCCTCTTTTATTTATTTTGCTGCAAATTCAGATTGCTCTACGACGCTGGCTCTCAATTTCAGTCGTTTTTGTCGTGATGGCACTTAGCGCGGCTACTGTACGCCAGGCAGGAGATTAGCCGGAGGTGGATGAAAGCGCACAACTCCTTTGATTTATTTTCTTTGTGAGGTGTTTTAGCCTTAACGGTGTTTTCCATTTTGGCGCTAAAATTTAGGATCGTCTGTCGATTCGTCGCCCCTCTGGGCTCAGATTTACTGTAACTTCGTTTGTTGCTTTAGTCGTACTCGCTGCTTGACCATCCTGAGCTGTAACATGATGCTGAGGCAGTAGAATAATTTTCATAAAGCAAGCCAATACAAAAAAAAAATCTGGATATGGAGTCCATGAAGACCAAAGCCTCGGCAGGGGTCAAGGAATTTGCGGGGAAGACCCTGGGTCATATGTACAGGTGAGGACGTTTTTATTTACTTTAATTTATTATTTAAGATTCGTGTGTTACCTCAGCTAAAATTTATTAATTTTGATGTTTTTCTTTTTAAACAAGACAATGGTGTAGACCCACGAGCCACCTAAATTTAATAAAGGGATCTCTAGTCACGCCTCTAGAAGTGAGAATGATATTATGCAATGAAAATGTGCATGCGTGTAAGAGTGTGTGCGCGCGAGTGTTGTGTTTGCAGGGGTTTGGATGCCACAGGATCCTAATGCAGGGGGCCTATACATGAACGTTATTGGCAGACGAGTTTCACAAGAGTGCAGGCCACGCGCGACCGCCGCTCCCCCCTAGTTCACAATTTGTACAGCTTTTGGTATCATGTCTGACGCTCGTGGCGTACACAATGACTGACATACAGCCTGAGATCCGTGTCAAGTTTAAAACACATCTTTGGTCATTTCGACGAACATAATTACCATGGATGTTCTTCAGTGAAGAGATTCATTTCTTTGTATGCAAGTGAATAAATGATTTTTTACAGAGTTTAAATTTTGGAACAGACCTACTCTCTTGTGGATTCACGATCTATGTCTCAAATATTAATTTGGATGAAATATATTGCACATGATTCCTCAGAAACTGCAAATATAAATCAGATGTTTTTTAGACAATCAGACAATGTAGCTGTATTTTCATTTAGGACGTTTTTCCACTGAAGGTCATATAAGCTTACAATAATATTGTTTTTTAATACCTTTATGCCTTTTTTTTACCTGGATGTTTTATTTGGAATTGTTCTTAAATAAATCAGATTTGTGCTTTTTAATCATTTTACATCTGTAATTTGGAGGAACTGTGTTCATTGTCATTCGAAAAAACGTCATTTTCCTGGAAGGAAAAAAAAGAGGGTTTGAGGAAAGCCCACAGACGGGTGTCTGCGTGTGGAGCTGCTGCTGTGTCCCTGAATGCTAATGAGCGTGAAAGTGAGCGGGCTGCTGCAATGCGGTACAGTGAAGGATATGTTGGTTTGTTTTCAGCTTTTCCACGCGAACTTCAGCTTTTCTGTCCTCTTATTATATTTGGTTTTTATTCGTTGCTTTTTTTGTCAGCCATTTGACTGGATCCTTAAATATCTGAGACTTCTTTAAAAAACTGAGAAAAATATTATTCCTCGCAAAATACTGGCGCTCCAAAGGCCTTGCACAGTTATTTGATAATGGTGAAGAACTGCGTGGGGCATTCATGGCCAGGCTATGATGGTCCAACGAGGCTCCAGCGTGTTTAAACCTGTAATGAAATTGTAGTATTGAAAGGAACTCATAAACATTTCTTTGGGAATATTTCTATTAGGGAAGATTGCATCGTTTTTTTCTCCACATCATCATCTTATATTATGTTCATTTTGGAGGGAACACATTAGACAGAGTCTCCCTCACCTGACTGTTGTAGGGTGATAGAGAGGAGGCAGAAAACCGGGGAGGTGATCGAGCTGACGGAGGATGGGAGGCCTCGGGAGGCCGCGGAGAAGAAACCCCCGCTGTGTGATTGCAACTGCTTCGGCTTGCCTCGCCGCTACATTATCGCCATCATGAGCGGTTTGGGCTTCTGCATCTCCTTCGGCATCCGATGTAACTTGGGCGTGGCCATAGTGGGCATGGTCAACAACAGCACCATCCACCAAAATGGCAAGATCATCATTAAAGAGGTGTGGCAATGGCAGACGCATATTGACGCACATTTACTTTTAGTTTTTTTTTCTCTCTCTCTCTCTCTCTCTCTTTTAGAAAATGCATACCCTGTACTTGCCGCCACAAGATTCCTATTTTAGCAAGTTAAATGAAAAAACTATTATTTTTCACCACACTAAGGACAGTTGCTGCAAAATTAACCTATCTAAAACGATTAAAATGGAATCATTAAGGTTTGAATATGTGCCTAAAAAGGATAGGAACAAGCTGCTTTAAAAATGGACAAAACCCCCTTGCTTTTTAGGCCATTGCAAGCAATAGCTTTTTAAAAAGGCCTAAATCTATTTATTATTCGTTTATTATTACAATTATTATCATTTTGATACACAAGCACGTGGGTGAATTTTGAAGACTTGGTTTAAAGTTATATATGCATAACTCTTGGTACTACATGTTATTGCCAAGGAGACATTTCCTGCAAAAAAAAACTGAATACGTGTAAACTGCGGACTTATTGCAACGATGCTCACGGAGGATGTTACATGCACCACACACACAAAAAAAAGAGAAGGACGAAGTGAGACAAAACTGAAATGTGAAATGAAGGGAGTCTTATTTATTTTTGCACTGTGGACAACTTCCGCAAAATCAACTACGTATTTTCCTTTCCTTCAGCCATTTAGATATGCAAATAATTTTATTGTGATTTTTAAAGATTTGGAAGATCAGATCAATGCACAGTAATGGAAATAAACTGTTCCAAGCTTTTAATAAACAACCCCACCTCTTCCAGCGGAATCCCAAAACTGAGGAATAAATTTATGGTGGTGATACAAGAAAAAAAAAAAAAAAAAAAAAAAAATGGAAATTCTGAACCATCGCATTTACACGCACCCCCTCCCTGCTTTCATTTTCCATATTATCCACCAGAAAGCCAAGTTCAACTGGGATCCAGAGACAGTGGGAATGATCCATGGATCTTTTTTCTGGGGCTACATCGTGACGCAAATCCCCGGAGGATACATTTCCTCAAGACTGGCTGCAAATAGGTAGGCAGCACTCTCAGTCACTTACCAAATATTCACTTGGCAGATAAATCATTAATATTCTTATTATCGTTAACAAAGGAGGAGATTCCAGTTGGCGTGCCCCTCCCTTCATCTTTTCCTCATTGCAAATTTTATTTTAAAATTTGTTTAAAATGGAATGAAATCCAATTGAACTGCGACAAAAAAAAAAAAAAAAAAAAAAAAAGACAAAGTGGGACCAAACTGAAATATGAAATGAATGAGCAGCTCTCATCTATGAACAGAGAATCAGTGCATAAAGCAGCACACAACAGTGAAGGAAAGGGCTGGCAGGCCTGACGCTCCCAGTGTCAGGGCTTTCTGCCACCTGTTAATGAGCTCCCTGGGGGAAACTGGGTTTAATCTGTCGCTCTCTCAGGGCATAGACGCCAGACCCGATCTGGTCGCCAAAGGCTTTAATTCTCGTGAGCGCTGCCATTGTGCCAGTCTTTACGTTAAAGTCTACACGCGCTAAACAGTGATATTTATATGACGGTGCACATTTTAGGGCTTGAATTTTGATATATGGTTCCTAGCTGGCTATTTCCTATATGTTTAAAGAAAAACAAATCCGCTTACAGTGCAACCTCAGAGGCCTAAACATTGAATAATCTACCATAAATTTGACAATGATCGTTAAGCTAACAAAATAAAAAAGGAAATTATACATGAAAAAAAGAAAGAAAAGAAAGAAACAGCTCTCACAGAACAAAAATTTATACCTGCTTTACCCCAATTTTATTGTAGGCCTTTATCTCGCCTTAATGATATTTTCCTCCAGCCAATATGCCTATGCCTCATCCTGTTGATTGACACGAGGGTGTAATCGAATCATTTGGTCTCGTGCCCAACAGTAGTCTCCACCGGATTAGGGCTCGCCCCCCACGTGCAGATGAGAGGGGCGGGAGAACGTGCCAGAAATGAGAAACAGCTTGGTGTTTATGGCCTTGGCTCACTTGCAAAGATATCAAGATGAGTATGTGAAGAGGCATCTTTTTTTCTTATTACTAATTAAAAATGTGTTGCATCCTTCAGTTTCTGCAGCTTCCTCTACAAACTGATAGCTTTAGCTGTGAATGTGATGTGCTATCGCCTAATTTTAAACAAGGGACTGACAGATTTAGCTGCAGGAGTTTTCGTTTCCATTGATTAGTAAGTTCGGTTAGGAGTGTTACAATACAGAAATGCTGCACCAAATCATTATTGAATTTGGCTTTTTATTTCGGTCAATGTCATTTTTAAAACTTCATTACGTCCATGATGAAAAAAAAAAAAAAAAAAAAAAAAAAATCTCGGAGCAGCACAGAAGTGAGAACAGTTGCTAAGCAACACATGGTACCAGGGTGTTAATAGGGCGTTGCTGCTTGAAATATTTATTTCTATGACGACAAAAGAGCGCGTGTGTTACAGGGCCAATCATAACCAGACACACAACTGTGCCATATGTGCTCTTGGCAGTGGGAATAATATCAACCAAGGAGTCCTAAAGTGGAAGATTTCAATCTATTTAAAAATGGCATATAAATTAAATGATTAGATCATTTTCTCATTTTAATTCTGTGCAAAGTGCTTTAAAACACTTTTTTAAACAACCCTCCATACAACCCCTCAAAAGACTGATTTAAAAAAGAAAGAAAGACAGTCAAATTTAATGCATTATTTCAAGCATTAACTATTTTTTCAAACTCACCTTTATATTTTCAGGGTATTTGGAGCGGCCATTGTCCTTACCTCGACTCTCAACATGTTCATTCCTTCAGCTGCTAGAGTCCACTATGGGTGTGTGATTTTTGTCAGGATATTACAAGGACTGGTGGAGGTAAGAATGGGCATTTCACTGTTTTAAAAAAAAAAATCTCATTTGTGGTTGAAAATAAGTTTGCAATTGATTTAATATTTTAAAAAAAGATCAGGAGAAATGATTGTCACCATCATTGTAAGAAAAAGGTCACATACATTTCAGCTTATGGAGGAATAACTCCAAACAAAAGAATAACTGATACACAGACTGTGCATACAGCCAGGGGAAATGTGAGATGAGCAGTATTGATCCAGGCCTCCACAATTTGTTTTTGTAGGACAATCAAGTAAATTTTTTTCTGTCACACTTTGTCTCCTGGTTACACAACAGTGGAGTGCGCCTGTACAAATGGATGAGATGCAAAATGCTGATGTAATGCACATCATCTGGTTTCATAGTGAAACCCAACACACAGAAATATCCCTGCTTGTGGAATTCTGTTAATTTGTTTATTGTGAATAATACTACAAGCTGATTCTGCAGCCCTATGACATAAGTGACAGACAGTAAACGTAAATATATTTAAAGATTAATCGTTGGTGGGTGTCATGTGTAAATATTCTTTAGCCTGTGGCCTGTAGTTTTGTATATATAAATATTTTTTGTAAAAATGCATTGCATTTGGAAATCTCACCCCTTAAAAACTAACAGCATTGCACTGTTCTGCTGCTGCAAGAAAAAAACATGCAATTTGTATTCTTATATTAACACAGTTTGTTCAAATTAGTGACTGATGAACATTTAATATCTCCATGCCTGCTTTGCTCCATGAACAGCTCATCAGATCCTCAGTTTGTTAATGGTAATTACTGGGGTGAAAATGTAAATTGTTTTTAGTCATTCATTGTTACAGATACATGTTTGTTCAGATCTATTCAGGAGAGAGTATTCCAGATAGATTTTGAGTGCATCCTAAACTCAAATGCCATTGAATTGAGGTGGAAGGTGAAGTAATCATAATAGTGTTGTTGAAAGCCTTATTTACTGCACAGTTCTGCTTATTCTGCACAAACTTACTGTAAACTAATGCAAGAATATTGCCAATATTCAATATCAAGCACAGGCCACTGATTAAATGCACGTATTTCTAAAACAAACAGTTGGTCTGAATGTACTATAAGTAAAAAAAAAAGAGGAAATTCACTGTTTTTGATGAATAGACTGCTCCTGTGTGGTGTGTTTAGGGTGTGACCTACCCAGCTTGCCATGGCATTTGGAGTAAATGGGCTCCACCACTGGAGAGGAGTCGTCTGGCCACCATCTCATTCTGTGGTAGATACTTATTTGTCAAATTTGTCTATCTGCAAACTGGCTCCATAACCGAAATGTTGTGTTCACTATCTTATGTTAATGTCTGGCAGGCTCTTATGCTGGTGCAGTGATAGCAATGCCTCTGGCTGGGATCCTGGTACAGTATTCAGGATGGTCCTCAGTGTTCTATGTCTATGGTGAGCCTGACCGATGAGAACCTTGAGGTCATGAATGTGTATATTGTCATGCAAGCAAATAAATAAATAAATAAAATAAAATAAAAAACAGATACTGTATTTGTGTTTAGAAACTTGGTTAAAGCTTATGAGTTTGAAAGTGAAAGAGTCC
This sequence comes from Melanotaenia boesemani, assembly GCF_017639745.1. Lineage (NCBI taxonomy): Eukaryota > Metazoa > Chordata > Actinopteri > Atheriniformes > Melanotaeniidae > Melanotaenia > Melanotaenia boesemani. The sequence goes on along the minus strand of NC_055682.1, from coordinate 18,419,953 downwards.
AACAAGAGTCAACTAGATTTATCCAGACAGACTGTGTATTGATTTCCTCCCCGTTGTTTTGGTGTGTCAATAAATACCCCCTCCCCATCCCCCCTCCCCATCTTTCCCACTAGACTGGGTACAGTAAGCTTTCCAGTCTGGGTTTTGTTCTCTCAGGCATTTTGGCTAACATGTTCTCTGCATTCTTACTTTTGATGTCAAATTTGCTGCAGTATTTCTTTATGATTAACTAAAGATTTTGAATGTGTTCTGTCTGTAATATGCAGGATGTGTTGGCATTTTCTGGTATATGTTCTGGATCCTTGTGTCTTATGAGAGCCCTGCTGAACATCCGTCCATCACTGATGAGGAACGCTGCTATATCGAGGAAAGCATTGGAGAAAGCGCCAAGCTGATGGGTCCTTCAGAGGTGAGAGGGCATCATCTTGATAATGAGACAAATGGTTCCACCCGATGTGATTTGTTTCCAGTCATTTGTTTTGAAGCTAGTTTTACAATCACCAACGCAATGCCATCTCCTTGCCTTTTACACCAGCAAGAGAGAATATTGCAATTTAAATTCACATTATTTTTCTGCATATGAGCAAATCTTTTAATATAATTTATTACAGAAATTCAAGACTCCCTGGAAGAAGTTCTTCACCTCTATGCCTGTCTATGCAATCATTGTGGCAAACTTCTGCAGGAGCTGGACATTTTACCTGCTGCTGATCAGCCAGCCTGCATATTTTGAAGAAGTGTTTGGCTTTGAGATAAGCAAGGTGAGCTTGCACCATAAGACAGGTAACAAATGACTAGTCACTGCAACCATAGATGAAAATGATGACATTCAAAAGAAGCATTACCATTTAATAATAATTAAAAAAACACTTAATACTTTTATTTGATTATTTTGACAAATAAGTATGACTTTATAACATCTGTCATATGTAATGTGTGTTTCATGAATAAATGCACCACAATGAATGTCCAAATTCTGAGGGATGTTTGTAAAGGACAAAGTTACCTGAACAATTCTCACATACGAACAAAAATAGCACTCATGAGATATTCTCACAACCTACACAATTTAAAGATTTTAAAGATGCAAATCCATCAGCTGGACAGTCTAATAAAGGTTAATCTGACATTTCAGAATGTCAAACATAAATTTAATTGCTCTTATAGAGCAAGTTACAGAGATATATTAGTCTGTTATGTTGGAGGTTCAGGAGTGAGAGAATGAAATTTGCAACATCAGCTTTTTCCCATTTAAAGCATGTAAGAGAAAAACAGAAGAGCAGGTTTCTCCTAAACTGCTCTGAATTTGACAGATTAGTTTGTGTTCATGTTGGCCACTAAGAAGCTGATAGTCAGAAAGTTACAAATGAAAGAAACTGATAAAACAAACTGCATTTAAAAAGTGATTTAGTCTTTGACTTCCTTTGAAAGGCATAACCAATGTTTTGAATGGCTTTCCATTTGGCTGATTTTATATTTGCGGTTGCAGGTTGGCATACTGTCTGCCCTCCCACACTTGGTGATGACCATCATTGTGCCCATTGGTGGCCAGCTGGCCGACCACCTGCGTAGCAAGAACATCCTTTCAACCACCACTGTCAGGAAAATCATGAACTGTGGAGGTGAAAAGTCTGAGCTCAGGATGAGTTTACACCTCTCTCTGCACAGCTACAGGGTGTTACTGTCACAGTGTCACATCCATGCTGGTGTTTTTTTCTAGTTGCTCTTTGCAGGCTGAAGATGGTTTTACTTATATGTTTGTAAAAATCTATTTTTTGTTCAATACTTCAGTTGACTCATTGCTTGTGGATGTGCATTGATTTCATATCTGTCACTTACGTAATTGAGTGCAGAGCATGTATCATGCTTAATTCAATTGGCACCACAACGACGGGCAGCCTGTGGGCTTTGTGTGTGCTTCTGTGTTCATGTGTCTGTATGTGTGACCCACTGTCTCTCTCTGTTAGGATTTGGCATGGAGGCCACATTGCTGCTGGTGGTTGGATATTCCCACAGCAAAGGAATGGCAATCTCCTTCCTTGTCCTGGCTGTGGGCTTCAGTGGATTTGCTATATCAGGTTTGTAACAGACTTTTAATATGTTGAGAGCATAATATAAGGTTTAAATCATTTTATAATGTACTGTAATTGAAATGATGAATGTTGTCCCGTGGCTTTAGTGTACCTAATGTTTGATCTGGGACATCTAAGAGGATACTAACAATCAAATGTCAAGGGGGGGAAATGTGGAGTATATGTTGGTGTAACTATTTCTTGGCATGATTTGGAAAATGTGTTGGTATTTGAAAGGCAAGCATTTGAACTGTGTAAGGCTTTTCTGTAGACATCTGACTGCAGCTTGTACTAGCCCTTAACCTGAACCTCTTGGTTTTCTTCATTAATTTGTTCAACAGATCTCGCTATGTTGCTGCTCAGTTAGAGAGCATACAGAGGTCTGTGACTGTGTGCAAAATCAGTTTCCTTGCCTGTTGTTCTCAAGCTTTCTCCTGCCTGGAGTGTTTAATAATTCAGTGTGAGCTGTCTCAGGGGATAAACCAGGCAGGCAGTGTGCAGCGGCTCACGAGGACACTCACTCATTCAGAGTGGGGGAGGAGGATGTGTGGCGACTTGATGCTTATTTCTGCAACAAGATGGTCACCATCTCTGCTGCTTTTGTCTTCAGCTGAGGCCTGCTTCTGTTCTTTTTTTTTTTTTTTTACTTGACCCACAGTCTTCATACAGTAAACTTTTAGATTAGTTAAAATCTGGCTTACTGGACTTCCTTCTGATTGAAGTAAAATATCTCAAGATATCAAAATATCAATGTGTTCATTTTATGTTACATTTGTCCCATCAGGCTTTAACGTCAATCACCTGGACATTGCTCCTCGTTATGCTAGCATCCTCATGGGCATCTCAAATGGTGTTGGTACTCTGTCTGGGATGGTGTGTCCACTGATTGTTGGTGCAATGACAAAGAACAAGGTAACACTTTAAGCTCTCAACAATGAACATTATATAGAGCTTCTCTTCTAATTTATTTTTACAAGCAAATGAGAAGATAGAAAAATATAGAGTGAAGTCCTTCAGTTCCTTAGCAATCATACATGGTGAATACAGTAATTATTACAGAAATGGTCTATAACAGATTAGAAAGAAGTTAAGAGATTTAACTAATAATCTGAGAACAACTGTAACACCACCCTCTTGGTCTTTATAAACCAATAATGAGGGATATTTTTGTATAGAAAAAGTAATGTAAAAATGTAGATTAATTTAAATTAGGAGATATAATGGCAGACTTTTCAGTGTTTCATAAATGTTTTCATGCTAACAAATGTTTATGCACTTCTTGCGAATCGCTGAACCTGGGAAAGAAACAGTGAACTGGGAAAATGTAGCTCATAGATCATGTGGAAAAACGTTCATTTTATTACTTTTAGATGTTTTGTGTTCAGTATTGTTACAGTGCATATTTTATAGAATCAAAAGGTACAGAATCCCATATTTGGAAGCACAATTTTCCAGCTTCCACTTAATGTCTCATTATAAATAAGTAAATAAGTAAAGGAAGTCTTATTAAAACCCACGAATTGTAAAAGAAGTGCTTGTAGCCACAATGGTAGATACTCATTTTAAAGCCTTGAGTTTGGCATTTGAGTTGTTGCCATCTGATCTGGAGAGGAGCCAATGGATCTGACTAAGATCCCACTGACACTGTGTTTGTCCATATGGTAACGACTAGACAATTACACCCCCTGAATTTCTGATTTTTGCCTAGTTTAGTCGAGTGGGATCACATCTGATAAAATGCTCATCATGGTTTGTTAAAGACTGCTTCATACTTGTGACTTAGACCAAACATTTATCAGAAAAAAAAACCTTCCTGTGGTAGTAAATCAAATGAGCAGTGGGGTGATTTTTAACATAGATTTCTTCATCATGTAATCAGATATCTTTTTGAAATCAAAAGAGTCACCCCCTGCTGGCCAATAGAAAAACTGCAGGGGTTAAAGACAATGACATTGGCTGCACTTGTCAAACCCACGGGCCAGCCCTTATTGAGTCGATTAGTTTTATTTTCCAGATTACTTTTCTATCAACCCACTTTATTCAAATGTCACTGTTTCAGTGGTGAATATAACAATAAGTAGTGATGGCATTCACTTGAGTTTTAACAGGTAATACAAGGATAATGACTATAAAACACAGGGTTATTTTATGGCACTGGTACATATCCAGTAGCATAAATACATGAAATTATAATATATTAATACATAATGTCCCTTTAGCCCATTTGTTATAGATAAGTTTAATTTTCAGCATTCCTTTTCCCCTCTCATTGTCCAAGTTAGGTTATTGTTTCCACATTCTATGATGGTAAAGAATAAAAAATATACCCTTTGACATATTCATGTAACTACACTCATAAATATAGCCACATGGGAACAAGAACATATATTTTGATGCAACTATAAAATAATTTTTATTCTCTCAAATAGCTGTGATCTGTAATTTTTAGAAAAGTATGTGAATGGCACATAGCTAGTAACTGTTGATGATGTTTTCCCTTTTCCTCTTTAGACTCGAGAGGAGTGGCAGTATGTATTCCTGATAGCCTCTCTTGTGCATTATGGGGGTGTGGTCTTCTATGGGATCTTTGCATCAGGAGAAAAACAGCCATGGGCAGACCCAGAACTGACCAGCGAGGAAAAGTGTGGCTTCATAGATGAAGATGAGCTGGCAGAGGAAACGGGAGACATCACTCAGGGTTATGGTGCTTTTGGTGGTCCCGCTAAAACATACGGCGCCACCACGCAAGTGAACGGAGGATGGGCTACTGGCTGGGAAAAGACGGAGGAGTATGTCCAGGAAGAAGCCCAGGGAGGAGGCTATGGATACAGGCAGGATGAGGGATACTCTTAGGCCAAACACGCTGTCATTGACACACAAGTAGACTTACTTTCTTCAGTGTGCATCAGTTTTAGTCATAAGAACAAACAAGAAACACGAAAAGCTACAATCCATTGTTGTATTGTTTGCACAAATCCTAAAAAAGAAAAATAAACTAAAAATGTTATTAACTAAATGTAAAAATTACAAATATATATACATATATATATATATATATATATATATATATATATATATATATGTATATATATAAAATAAAGATATTTGATGACTAGAGGTGTAGCACATATCAAATTGGCAGTCTGTAAATGTACTATTATGCATATTCATAATAGATATATATTTATTTGGAGTGGAGTTGTGTGTAAACGTGAACTTTCATCCAATCAGTCGAGGCTTCCTAACCATACTGAAGCCTGTAGGATTACATAGAAGCAGTATCAGACCTGACCCCTCGTCTGTCAGGTCATCAGTTACAGTACAACATCCTACAAGCCAGCCATTAGATATGTCACCATGCAGCACAGTAATCAGAAACTAGGCACTCTGTTGTTATAGATTGTACTGTATCTCCCCTGAATGCACTCAGACTAGTGTCCTTTTCAATGCACAATAGGACTATTTTAATTTTCTTATCACCTGTGTCTGTGTGTGTTAAGTCCTGAACATATAAGTGACCTAGTGTAGAGATTTGACGAGTGGCACATTGACTTGTGATGATCGTTACACATGCGTAGGAAGTTAAATTGTCTTTCAAATGTCTTTTTTTTTAAGTTGTAATTTCTTTAACTGTGCACCAGTTTAGCTGAGCATTTGTTTTTTTACCCAGTCTCAACTGTGTAATCCACTCCTGTTAATGTAGTCCAGCGTCTACAAGTGTAGTAGTGACAATACATTCTTAAATTGAACATATAAAAGAGAGATATTATGAAGTAAATATGTATGAGATGAATTTAGACATTGTTAGACCATGATGTTTGTGGTCACACATGGCCTTATAAAGGGTATGTGCAATGCAAAAACTGCTGTGATTAACCAAAAACAGTATGAGAATGTTAATGTTGTAGAGCTGCAAACCGAAAAATATTTACACAATCAGAGGAATGTGTGCAGAATTCAAACCATATTGTTAAGGCTCCTGAAAACTAAGATTTCTTCAAGATGCCTAAAAGTTAACCCCAAAAGCTCAACTTATCTATATTTACATTTCGATCCTGGGTGATCCCATGGCATCGATATTAATTAGCTTGGACATCAAAGACATTTCAGGGGTCATTTTTACACATTTTAAACGGTTTTGTGAAATTTTGCAGCCTTTGTTATAATTCGGTTAGTGTAAAAGCTGAAGACAGTGTCGTACCTCAGTGGTACGTCACTGAAATGGCACACAAGTAATCAAAAATGTGACGCATTTCATCAGATTTGACTGACAGATCTGAGTGGCAAAACAATCCACAAGCTGTCATTTTCTGATAGAAAAGCTGATGACTAGTTCACTGAAATGTTTATTTCTCTTCTGTAAACTGCCAGCTTAAAATCAGTGACATCAGTGTCTCAAACAAGTATTGATATTTGTTTACATATAGCTATCCTTTGCATAAAGCTGAATAAAATAAGACATTTTCATTTATGATTACAGGAAAGTTGCAGAAGAAGTGGCAATCACTACTGTGTGAATTTTAGCAAAATGTTGTACAAGTACCATGGGACATTTTAGGCATCATTCTAAAATCTAAGGACCTGCCTTTAACTGTAGAAGTTTGGAGATGAAGATGTTTTAATTTCCTGCTTAGAATTAACACAGTCTGAAAAACATGCTTTGTCTTCACGCTGCATTTACACTGACAAAGACTGATGGGGGCCAAGTTTTATTTATCTTGTCACTTTTCTGTGGAGACTTTATGTCGGCACTTCACATTGTAAATGTGCGAGGATGTGTATTTATGCATGAAACAGTGTAGTACTTTTTTTTTTCTTTCAAACTTTTTTGTCTTTGTCTCAGAAACTGTTACTGATGCTTCAATTTCTTTGCACAATCAACCAAAGGTGAAAAGTATAGTTGGTTTTTAGCAGAAGTCTGATATTTCAAGGTAGTACAGATCCTTAGCAGCAAGGTTTCCAATGAGAGGAACCAACAGCATGCAGGTGGCATTAAACATTACTCAGTGTACAAAGCAATAAATTCATAGTAACAGTTCTGGTCATGCACAGTCATTATGTCACTGTTTTTTATGCATTTGTTTAAAAGTTCTGTTTTTTGTGATAACAAATGTAGAAAATAAACACTTGTAAAGGGAAAAAAAAAACATGTATAAAAATATAGTAATAGAGTCCAACACAAACATCTCTGACAAGAAAAGTCAGGGAGTTTGCGACAGGGCTGCTCACCAGATGAGAATGATAAAAAAGAGCTCTGTCTGAGAAGCGGATGCTCTTCCTCTTTCTGTTTTGGTTTTGGTGTGGTCCACACTGACCGTGTGTTGTTGTTCCCCCCCTTTTCGCTCTCTGTCTCTCCTCCCTCTCCATTCAGTTGAACCTGTGTCTTTTATTCAGTGGCTGGACCCCCATTTCTCCTCTTAACCACATGTACCTCCTCCTTCCCCTGTACAGCCTTTCTCTGTCACAATATTCATTGACATTTCGGATGAAATCTAAACATGCGATTTTGAAAAATGACAAATGTGCAACCTGAAGTAGTGAGAAGTTTCCTGTTTTGTGCCTCTGAAGTTAAAATGTGATTCTCTGGCTTCTGTTGCTGTGTAAATCGAGAAGTTTGTTGATGTCAAAATGAAATACTCTATATCCTTTTTTGATATAAAAATGTAAACAAATCTGTGTTTGTTCTGAGTATTTTTACTGATATACAAAAAGTTGGGCAATATTAAAGAGTATGCAGTAGGTGTCATAAACAGTGATTTGTGATACAGATTTAGTCTTGCTTTCAACATAGTTTGATGCTGGTTAATATTTTTTAAAAAGCATTATAGATTGCGTCTTTTAAACACCTTTTCTGCAGAATATTACTTAGTGCTAATCATGAAATGACAAAGAAGTCAAAATAAAACAAATATAAAAAGTCTGCATTTATTATCTATATAAAAAATAGACTGTAATATCATTACATTAAGAATCTAGGTAAAATTAGTTTGAGAGGTTCCACCAAGGCCACAGGAAGCGCATCAGTAATGGCTGCCCTCCTTCCCCCTCAGTGAAATCAATAGGGACTGTCCCCAGTGTTAGACTGGACCTATTGACTGTTCTAACCTCTTAATGGAGATGAGAAGGAGGAGGAGCACTTATTGAGCTATTTGGAGGTGTTATTTTCGATTAGCAAACTGGCTGCTACCTTCACTAACAAGTCTTCAGCTCTGGTTGATGGTTTTCAAAGAAAAAACAGCAAAACAACGCAGTTTTGAGACAAAGTACAAATATAGTCTTTGTTTCCTTTAGGTAAAATTCTCCTCGAGAATAAGGTTCTACTCTTTATAATGAAATCTAAAAATAAGATCTAATTTAAAAAAGCTGAAAACATAATAACAAAATAAGTCATCCACAGCAAACAACATACATATATTCTTTTAACTGACAAGTTCAGATTAGTATCATGCATCTGATGACTTTATATGATAGTTAGACCTTCTGTTTACATTTTACCTTTTCCCATCTTAGGCATGCAATCACATACAGTGCCTTGCATGTATTATTTGTAGATGACAGATGTTATATGTTGTTTACAAAATGCAAACCTCCCTGATTTAAAGCAGATCTCACTATTCAGCAATATGCTCAAGAGCAAAGGAACGGCTGTTAATAGAATTAATAGATTTCCACTTGATAAAGACAAATTTTTTGCTGTCTTTTTGGTGGCAGTAACACAATTTAAAGGCTGTTCCTTGTTATTTTAGCCAGAATATACAGAAAAGAAACTTAAACTTTTAAGAGAAGAGAGGATGTGGAGAGCGACAACAATAGATAGAGGGGTTTGACTTAAACTGTGTTTGGATTCTCTGCTTTGGTTTTCCTTCAGGAAAAAAGGTATTTAGATTTTTAAACTTTTGTGTGATTTGGTTGGCAGTATTAATCTTAGTGGCATCTTAAAAAGATAGGCACCATGTGTGAATTGGAATATTTACATCCTTTTTTCTTTAAAATAAGCCACAACTTTATTGCACCCACAAACTCAAAGTTAATCTGTGAAAGACTTGATGCTTTGTCATAGTTTGGAAAGCCAGAAAAAATTTTTAATTTTCAAAGTTAAAGTTTGGACTCCAACTTTGTAAAGTTATTCTGATCTTTCCAGGGCAGCTTCCTGTCACTCACAAATTGACTGTTGTCTCCTTGCAGCAACTTACTTCCCACAAGATTTCACACTATCTCAGTTCCAAAAAACACATTGCAGCTGTATATATATATATATATATATATATATATATATATATATATATATATATATATATATATATATATAAACTATACATCTGCTTGAAAGTAAATGTTTCCTTGAGTCCTGACATCCTGTTTCAAACTGATATCTAGATGACACCAGCCAGTCCTGGTGCAGTATGCAGGATGGGGAAGTGACATGAATCATCAAGCTCACAAACACAAAGAAATATATCAAAAATGGAGAATAATGATCTATGTTAACAAAAAGTCCCCAGTGTGTTTGGCAGACTCATGCTTGAGTCACTTAAATTTTGAATAACATGTATGTTGTGTGTCATTGATCCCCATTGATTTAAATGTTTGAGGATTCCAGCCCTCTGCATTAATGGTGTATAATTCAGACCACAATCTCACACCAAACAACACTGACATCAAAAGAGTCTGCAGCAGCTCTAAAAAACAAGGTGACTCAGAGATCATTTTTTGATTGATGCACCATTTCTGTAGCAGGTCATATGAAAAACATGATCCCTTTATCCACATCTGTTTGTGTGTGTGAATGTGTGTGCGTGTGGGGTGGGTGGAGGGTTATTGGGACTCTTGTCCTGGCTCAGTTCACTGCTTTAGTTAATTTGACAAGTTCAATAAACGTGTCACCAGTAAACTCTAAATAGTGTTTTCTCACAGTCAACCAGCCTGAACCATCATGCTGTCCCAGTACAAATGTGGGAAGTGACCCATAACTCTTTGTGACCATCGATCCACCAATTACAAAAGGACAGAAGAATGCTGCGGCTTCATACAAAAAGAAAAGAGGAGACTTCAAGGTAATAGCAGCCAGTCTCTCTGCTTATAGATGCAATATTTGTGCAGAGACACGTCATCAAGTAGGTTTAAATGTTTTTATTTGCATCATTTATGTGTATAAAGCAATGTGGGGGTGTGTCTGTGACAGTGTAGATGCTAAGCTGAGAGAATGAGTCTGCATATGTTGAGCATCTTAAATGGCTGTTAAATTGTGGGTGGGGGGCAGGTGCTGCTATGGCCTCAAGGGAGCTGAGGGAGGGTGGGAGGAGTGGAAGTTGATGCCAAAATCATGCTTTAATGACTCAGGGAGGGGGAAAGGGGGCTGTGCTCCAGTTGTGCTAGGACCCCTGAGATTCTATGTGGCTCATAAATAAGCTCCTGATTTGCACAATGTGCCTCCAGCACCTCTGAGCAGGTTGCAGGATGACTAGAAAGTACTTCTCCAGACAAGATATTGATTTGAAACCAAGCAGGACACAGCACTATAGGTCTAAATGAATTTAAGAAAAGAATACATATTCTCAAAATACCATAAAGTATTCAAGTATTACTCAGAGTCTGAGTATTTTGAGTCATGTCTTTAAGATGATTAGCTTAAGAAAAAAGAATATGTTTGTTTAGGAAATAGCAGAAGTGAATGCAGCCTACACTGCTTTCTGTGGTGTCATAGAGCTGCATCTGAGCTGTCCATGGTGCTCAAGGATAACTGCGTAACACAATCACTGGTGTGTTCACTGAGCTGCACATAGACCTGCAAAATCCAAATAAACAAAACATAGAATAATACCACTTGAGATCTAAGGGGATTCCTTCTATAAGTCACAATTCTACATGACTTCGGAGCTACAACCGCCCCAAAATCAGCACCAATTGGTTTGGAAAATTGGAGCAGGATCCTCCTCCAGCCCAAGTCAAGAAGCATGATTGGCCTTTAGCACTATAGCCACAGCTGGGATATGTTTAGCTTGCCACCCCCTTCTTCAAATCTATGCCCCCCTCACATTGCCTCCTTCTCCTATCCTTATGCCCCTCCTACCACCTTATCAGGAAGTGCGTCACAGGTTTGTCAAGGGGGAGCCTCTGGGCGAGGCACACTAATATTAGGAGGTTGGAGATTCTTTTTTTTTATAAGACTTCCTTCAAGATCACACAGAAAACTGTTAAAACAGCAACATGATGCAAGAATGTGTGCACAAAGCTGAGAAGTCTCGCTGTGTATGCAGTGCAGATACTATGTTTGCCTTTTCCTTTCTTGTTTGAAAATGAAGCTATTTTACCACCATTCCTCCAAGAGCATCCATCATGGGATGCAAGATGCTATCACAATGTGGCATGTATTGGATGTGGTGATATGGTGGTTTTCATTTCTGTTGAGCAGTTAAAGTTTGATGTTTCATCTGAAAAAATCCCTAGCATGAATTCGTAGCACAAGTTGGAGCTGAATAGGAGTAGAAAATCCAGGGAAACATGTAAAAGGAGGGAGGGAGGCCTTTTTTCAATTAATGCAGCTGAAGCACCTGGGCTGAAGAGTGTTCCTGTGCACGGATGTGCATGCCCATGTGTGCTGGCAGGTTCTTATTCAGGCTTGCCTCTTAGTACCCTACCACCAGATGGGAGCTCGCAGCAGATTTGAATGTGTGCACATGTCTGTCTGTGTATGTGTGTGTGTGTGTGTATGTTAAGGGGGGTATTTCCTAAAACCCAAGCATCAGGCTTCCTTTTGTCCTCCTTCCTGTCACTGATGGCTTCACAGTGGGGTGACAAACACACTCCAAATCTCATTAAAAGTGAAAGATGGGGGAGGGTGTTCATGTCCAATGACTGTTCGGGAAATATACAGCAGGCCCATGTGTTTTAAGGCAAATGCAGCTATTACAAGAGGATTTAAAAAAAAATCTCAGACCTCTTGGACATATTTCCTTTGATGCTTTATTGATTTGATTTCATGCTGTCACCAATTCGTGTCCACTAGATTTCATTAGCTATAGTGATGTGACACATCTGATAAAGTGGTCTCAAAGACAGGAGATAATACAAGAAACACACTATCACAGTCAGGCTTTTTGTTATACAGCTAGAGAGTGGCCTCTGAACCACTACCACCCACCCAATGTAAGAGCTGACCACGATAAATCCATTTCCGATGGCTGTCACTTGTGTTACACAATAACAACCCTGACAAAGACATCTGATAAACATCTTACTCCTCAGAACAGACATCTTATTATCTCATGTTAAACCACTTGCTGTAATTGCCAGTATGAGTAGCACAACAACAAGCCTCCTTTGTGCACCCTGCAATTTACCCATTAGACCCAGAAATTGCTTTACAATTGCAAGTGATTACTTCTCATCTACAGCAGAAACCACACACACTCTTGCTCCTCAATAGAAAAAAAAAGCTGTATTCAAACAGACGTTACTTCATTGTTTTCTGCGTTATTAACGTACTGCAGCTATTAAAAAAAAGAAGTTAAAAACACTCATTTGCATTCTTCTGATAGTTCATATGCTTGCCGGGATAAAATATTGATGTCTGGTACCTTTAAGAGGTTTGCATGTGAGAGCAGACACCTTGCAACAAGTGTGTGGGAGAAAGAGGGACAGAAAATAAACAAATGGGAAAAAACACCCAGGAGACACTGCCCCTTATATTTCTTTAGAGAGGTCATAGAAAAAAAGCAGCTTTCAAATAAAAACATAACTAAAGCCACAGCTCTTAGTGATAGCACTAGTGTCACACACATGTTTTGATTTACCAGCACTCCAATATATATATACATATATATATATATGTGTGTGTGTGTGTATATAATTTTTTTAATGCCTTATAGGCCCTTCATGAGCTAAAGATTGTTACATCATCAATAAAACAACTAGGTAACACCTCTAAGACATCAATATGCGAATTGAAGCCTGCAGAAAAGAGTGAGATGAAAAGGATAAGATAATGTCATGATCTCTCTTTCATCAAATCAGCTTGCTTTGTTATCTGGTGGCTCTTTCTCCCTCCTTCATGCTCCTCCTCACTCTGTCACTGCTGCATGGTGACTCAGACACTGCAGAGACACTACATCTGAATGATACGCCGGATGAGTCACAAGCTGATCGGACATTGTCCATCTCTGGAAAGTTTTTTTCACTTATACAAGCACACAAACCCTGCAAAGACTCACACTGGTGTCTTGTACTCTCTGCACCATTTTGCATACCGTCAAACACCAGCAGATTTAGCTCTGTAGAGTGTGAGTTGTCATGGTGCACTCTTGTTTCCAGGATTGAGCTTGCACCTCCGCATAAACAAACTGATTTTAATGGTCTTTCCTTCACACTGTGCTGATCATTGCTGCACAAGAAGAGTGAACACTCATTGTGGGCTGTCAATCCAATGCCCCTTGGAGGGGTAAGAATTTCTTCCATCCTCTCACTGCTTCTGTCTTTCTGTCAGTCTTCTCCCCTTCTGATAAAACAGTGGGCTGATAGGTTTGACATTTAGAGATTTAAATCACTTATACACCAAATTCTCTGTCTAACACACACAAACACATGCAAGGTCGCTGCTTCAGGGGCTTCAACAAGTCAGTCAAGCTCAACAAGCCCCAGGCAGCAGTCATGGTATGTAATATTTATGTAAGTATTGTACAAATTTGTGAAACTCAACTTGATCATATGACTTTTACAGCTTACTTATTGCACAAAGTTTTACTTCATTGCATCGTGCTAGATTTTAATATTTGATATGCCAGGCATAGATAGTAAGAATTTTGCTCCATGTGTTTGAAAAGAAAAATCCAGTCCAATACATCTTTGTTCAGCCCAGTTTATCAGGTACAGTGACAGGATAACAGAGCCAGTCTTAAACCTTCCAAACTGCCCAATAAGGGCCACAAAGATTATATTATATATGTTATTACGTATATTATATTTTTTAGTAAATCTGTATGAATTCAGTCATAAAGAAACCTCAGGCCAACATTACCTACAGCAAAAAAATTTTATTTAGTGTGTCTTGGCAGCATTTTGAGTAAAGATGACAATGAAGCAGGGTGTTAAATAGGGCAGGGCTACCTTGTTATTTGTTGCTTACTCCCCAAAGGCCATGAGTTGTCTCCATAGATATCGGTGAAAGCCACTGTACACATGTACCATCAAGTTTTTTAAGGTGTAAGATGTGAAACTAGCTGTGTTACATGTCACCCACATGACATAAATAAACAACAAAACAAATAGAGGTTTTCAAAGAGCGGAATTGTAAATTTTTAAGCATTTACAGGAAATGCTTAAATATGCACTCTCACTGAATTGTGATAATAGAAAAGTGGTGTGAGCCAAGTCACATTATAAAATCTGAAACAAAGTCATTATGATGAACTGATGATGCTGATAGAATACCTCATTGAATAAACATGTCAAATAAATGACATGTTGTGAAATATATACAGGGATAACATGATCATTTTATTTTAGCTTCTCCCAAACATAAATCCTGACATTTTTGGGTGTTTGTGCTTTAGATGAAGAAACATTAAGGTGTCTCTTTGGCACATCTTTGTGTGTATGTGATAATGTTGCATTGATTACTGTGTATAGCTACATGTTTTACTTTGTATGTCCTTGCCTGCTTTCTTTCTTTTTTGTCTGGCTTTTGTCCATGATTCTAATACCAGAATGAGTTGCTATGGAGACCGGATACATGTGTAAAAAAGAAGAGGCAAAGAGGAGAAATGTGGTTGTCAGGAGACACTCATAGACTATGAGGTTTAGGCTGGAGTTTAGAGAGGGTGTCCTGCACATCGTCTCGTCCTCCCTTTGTCATCTAATTCTGCTTAGATAAATTATGTCACACAACCTCACATTAATTTAGGCGCAAAAACCAAGATTCACAAAATCTATCATCTGCTATTTGTACATTTTTATAAGTTATAATAAAAACGTTAAACCACAATGATCCTCATCATCTCTTTTTGATAAACCTTTTCCCATCATCACACAGAAAGTGAGTGACACTGTTATCGCTCTTGTGTTGACAGGGGTTAAGAGACTCGCCAGTGATAATACAGCCGTTTCAGGCACTCCATCACTTCATAATTACATTATGCTGGTACTCCATTGCTTCCACTTGCTCCTGGTAATCTTGTTAAAATCCCAGTGATAGGAATCACAGTGACAGAGACGAATGACAGTGAGTCAGCTGCCTGTGAAGCCAAGCCATCCCAGTGGCTGACTAAAGGATTTGAAGTGCATTGAGCTTTTACCAGGTTACTATGGAGCTGCATAGGATACAGACACTAAAATACATAGGCAGTCCCTTTTATTCCCATCAAAGAGCTACCCATTTTCTGTTTGCAGCTTCAGAAAGAAGTAATGTGCTGCATGGTGTCTGCATTTAAAAACAAAACAAACAAACAAACAAAAAAACTTTACTAATACAGATACATTAGATCACAATATAATGGCTGCCGCCCACTCCATTAAAAGTAAAAAAAGAGCTATCCTTTATCTTTCTCAGCCTTTCACCTAGTGCTTGGAATTAACTTGATCTGCTGCCCTCTAGTGTCCAGCTTATGAAACTAAAATCAAACCATTTCATGTATCAAGACATGCTGGTATATTTAAATACTCAATATTCATGTCATTAGTGTAAATAAGTCTGTTTATTTTATTTGAGCTCATGCTGTGGACTTAAAGGTAGAGTAATTTCAAACTGGCTTCACATTTAGATGTGCGTTGTGACAGGTAGTTTAATTAAAGTAAAGGTCTGCCCTGCAGCTATACTGGCCTGCCAGCCTGAGCAGAGGTAACCAGCATTCATTTGTCATGAAGGCGACAGGCTGACATGTAATTTATTAGTCATTTATATCACTGCTTCCCTGTCAAACACCTACCAGAAAGCTGTAATAATGAAACAGGTCTCATAGTTTGGAAGAAACATAAAACAATAGAATGAAATAACTATAATCACAGTACATTCTAGAAAAGACAAAAAAAAAGCAGATGCAGAATATTTTCTAGAAATGTATTTTCATGATAGCACATTTCATAACATCTAGAATTCAGAAAAAACTTGGTTTTACTCTTTTTGTATATTTTTTATCACCCCGCATTTCAAATTGAACCTCTATTTGAGTCTTGAGGGTAGTCTGCAGGTGGATATTATAAATAATTACAGGAAATCTAAGTTTCTAAGCAAAGGTTGCATGTGATTCGACAGAAAAGGTGACTTCAAGTGGGAATTTTTGAAGGGGTGTAAAAAAGACTTAAATTAATGACCAAATTTAATTAGTGCAAGAATTTGTTTACATATTTTCTACATGATAAGTGCCCACATGTTTTCAGCTATGGTAAAATAAGACTTTCATAAGCTGTTTCTCTTCAAGGGCAACTTGCACCCTCATTGCCCACAGATGACATTAAACAGCTGTTAGGGCCAAGTTGTTTGAAGTGACTATCATATGCAAAACCATTTTTTATGTAATTCATAAGCTTTCAGGTAAAACCATAATTTTCCCCTTTGAAAAAATCTGAATTTGATGAAAGCAGAACACTGACTGTACTATGTGAAATTCAGACAGACAAAAGACACAAGTCCACAAGCAATTCAGTTACACACAGATACCTAATTTCACCTTAAAAAAAGATTGTAGTTAATCTGACAGAATGATAAAACACTTGTGAGCCTCTAATAAGTGTGTCCCCCATCTGATGGGCTTCAGGTCCTCTTGACCCTGGGGACCAATTTGAGTGGTACCCTGCACATGGTGCTCTACTGAATTATCAAACCACCACAGTGGCAGGGGGCTACAAGATGAAGGTGGATTAGGGTTCAGTTGTCTTGGCAACCTGAGATGCCATCTGTCATGTGTGTACTGATCTGCATCGTATTGCTGAGACATTATTTTAATTCAATCATATTGTCAGTGGCAGACAGATATCATGTCAACATACAAGAACTTAGGCCTGCAATCTATAGAAAGCAGCCCAGATAAGATTTGGGATTTTAATAAAATTCTCCATGACTAAATGTGTGCTGCTAAGTTAGATTTAGGAATTTAATACACACCACCCACAGACCACATCAGTAAAACAAAAAAGTAACTTATTCAATTTCATGCCTTGAGTCAGTTAAAAAAAAGGTCTTACTCCACAGCAACCACTTAGTTTCAATACAATAAGCCATTTCTGATGCATGCTGCCTAGCAGCAGCTGTCACTGAGGACATACTCTGGCACAGAGCAAGTCCCTGTAAATAAAAAAAAAAAATGTGGAATAATACCAGTTGCTCACTTAAAGGAAATAAAACAACCACCTGACTGTGCTGTTTGGCTTCATTTTACTATCAAGCCTACATTCCAGATGCCGAGAGACTGTCTATTAACTCTGAGGGTGCTTCTGAGTCATTGTTAGATCTACTTTAACAAGCCTTTAAAATATCATCAGTATGTCCGCCACACCATGCCTACTCAAAGGCTCATTCAGCCATGCAACACAGGACAGGACGTAATCCATGCTGGCTATGTTCACTGTTTCAGAAGCTTCTCTATGAAACAGCAAGAAAAAAGGAAGGTTAGAGAGTGTGTAAATTTGAAGAGGTTTAGATGAAATTTCATCTAAATGTGTTTAGCATGAAATGAGAGTTATTCACCATCACATACGGTCATTAATATTCACAATAGCATAGGTCAGATGAATACTAAACAATGAAAATGAGTAGGAGGTCAGCAGGGAGGTGTACTTACGCAGGAAGAGGGGCGTGTCTGATAGACGCAGAGACATGAGCGACCCGTCCCCTGGGAGAGGCTGCAAATGAACCAGGAGCCACACCTGAGACCACACCACACACAACCGCAGAAGACAAGAATATTGGGCTTAGCTTGTAGCTGTCTCCATCACCTACCTGACTGATTGAAGCCCTGCAGCTGCTCTCTGTCACTATAGAAATAAAAAGAAAAACTGTTCAGTTCATACTGAAGAGGTGTAATTAATGCTCACCACTCTGATAGCATCATGATGAAAACTGTAGATATTTATTGAATGAACTAAAACACAATAAAGGCAACCAACTCTGCCAAACTGAGCTTATGGTTTAAGCTGAGTGATCTGGTGTTTCCAGCTGCTTCCTACTTCCTGTATGATCACTCTGCTTTCTGACCCATAACTGTGGCTTGGAGGTAACAACTGAATAGAATACCAATTTCAATCAGGAGGAAGAGCAGCATTCCACCAACCAGATTGTGGTGTGGATCGATTCCAGGCTTCATGCCTTGGGGCAAGACACTGAACCCCACGTTGCTTTCCAATTTGTCTATCAAGTTATGAATGTGTGTGTGAATGGGCGAATGTGACATGCAGTGTAAAGTGCTTTGAGTAGTCATGACTGGAAAAGCGCTATATAAGTACAGTCCATTTACTATTTAATGAATTGCTAACAAATGTTAAGTGTAAACCAACCTTCACTTAGGTAAATATCAGATGTCCCAAGTGTCAGTGAATGCAGCATGCAATGCACTTCTATATGTTGTTCTACATCAGAGGTACCCAAGTCCGGTCTTTGAGATCTATCATCCTGCAGCTTTTAGATGCAACCTTTTATCAACACACCTGAATCAAATGGCCAAATTCCCTCATCCACATGTCATTCAGCTCTGCAGAGGCCTGGTAACGAGACATTCATTTGATTCAGTCACTCCTCTCCTACAGCAACACTGAAAAATATCATTGTTTGTTTTTCCATATTTAACATCTGATGACCACTTAAGTTCTAATAATCAGTTAATTATTTACTAAAACCTAGGCCTTAAAAAAAACAAAACAAAACAAAAAAAAAAAACTCATTTGTGCCGCCCTTTTTCTGGTCAATGCTCCTGCCTGGCCTTTTCGTTAAAAGTTTTCTAGACCCACCCCTGCACATCTAAGTATTCTAACACCTGTCAACCACGTGGTCAGAGAAGGGTCTTGCTCTTATTTCAGACCCGGTTCATAGTTTCACCTTCACCACAAGTACAAAATGCCAAAACAAGGATATACAAGGAGGTGAGTTTCAATGAAACTGACCAATGTCTCTAGCAGATCCAGTGAAGACAATATATTTCTAATACAATCATCAATTTACTGTACAATGAATTAGTAACGTGCTGGATTTGATTTTTTCTTTCATTGTTGTTAATTTTGTTTACACCATGTGGCAAGCCCCCGAAGAGTTGTGTTTTGTGGTGAAAGAAAGAAAGAAAGAAAGAAAGAAAGAAAGAAAGAAAGAAAGAAAGAAAGAAAGAAAGAAAGAAAGAAAGAAGTCAACAGCCACTGTACTGTTTGTTTTTTTTGTTTTACTTGTTTGTTTTCTCTTCCAGTCTCACTTGCTGTAAGACGACACCACAAAGTTGCAGGCGTGTACAGGAGAGTTTGTTTTCACTCCCCCTGTCACGCTGGTGTGTACTTACATGTGGCGGACCTGAGGGCGATGAACATCTGGTTGGGAGTGATGTGTGCATGTGTGTGTGAGGAGAAGACCCCGTGAAGAAAGTCATTCATGAGGATCGAAATCTTTGGAAGAATCCTGCAGTAACTATTGGAGTTTGGTACGTACATCTCTGTGTTCATTACAGCTGTAGTTGCTGATGCTGATAGTGATAATGCCAAAAACAGTCTTGTATCTAAAAACTATGAAAAATGTGTCTCCATCATTATCAGAGGTGGTTTCAAGTTTTTCTTTTTTAATTTTCTTTTACTTTTTTTTTGTGTGTTTTAATTTAAGTGAAAAGTAAGGACTTAAATAGCTTTGTCTTTCCATTAATAACACAGGATGTTCAGAATTTAACTTAACTAGTTTCAAATGATTAAAAAAAATTAATTTGCATAATTTCCAATACAGTTCACTCAGATCCAGCCTCCCCATATTCTCATTACTTTTTGTTTAGTTTTAGTGTTTTGCAATGCATATCAGAAGAAAGAGTAATTGTGCCACTAAGTCACAACATTGTACATGTTTAAATGTTAGATTTGTTAATGCATTTTTGTATAAGGAATCCTTTTTCCAGCATGTTTCTGGTCTCATGGAGTCACATCAATGAACTGATTGTTCGAAGATCTTAGCTGTTTTACTTGAATTTGAATAAACACTTCATGGAAGACTTTTTTCAATCTAGATTTATTGGTTTTTATCACAGCTGAATAACATGCATCTACGCGGTACCTCTCTATCCTGTGCTGATATGGGTTTATTTAGTCTAGAAGCTGGTGAAGCGACGCCTTGGGGCAAGAGTACAGCTATAGGTGAAACTACACCTCAACTATGCAGTTATAAACATTTAAAACATATTGTTCATAGTGCTGGTACATGACTTGTTATAAGCTGTTATAGTTCAAAAACTGACTCCAGAGACAAAGTCACAACTAGCAGAGAGACCTACTGCTACCAGCAGCGCTGTTGGACATCTTGAGGTTATAAATCTAGATATTTTATGAACAGTTCTTTCAAATGGTTGACACACATATAGAATGGTTACTTCTCAAGCCTCTAGGCTACACCAAGACCCATCTCAAACATCGCTGAAGTGTGTTTGTAGAGACCGCAGCTGAGAAACAGTTTACAATGCAAGAGATCCTTCGTTTAGTGAAAAATTTCCTACTTCTACATTATTTCCTAAATAAACATGAGAGCTGTGCTTACCGTGTTAGGAGGCAGAATTTTGTTAACTAGTTGTGAATTTAGTTGTTTGCCAGACACAAGCTTTGGGGTCATTCTCTGGAGACGCCGGTGTTAGAGCGCTGCTGAAAGGCATATGCAACCAGCTCATCAATCACTCTGTCACCTTGCATGCTGTTCATGTTCAGCTACTTCAGTCATTGCTTCACCTCCAAATCATGATTTTGCACACATCTTTCAGTCATACTACTGTGTAATTACAGCTGTTTCCACTTAATCGTCAGTTAGACAGTGAAGATGCCAGCTTCAAGGAACAATTGAAGACTGTGCGATACAACTGAAGCACATCATACTTTGGGAGCATTTAGGGTTGAGTAAAGGTAATGAGGTGAAATAGACATTTTGATACATACATGGACATGTGTGTGATTGGGCAGTGTGTTTGTGCTTACAGATGTGGACACTTAAATCTACTGGAATATAAAGGCTGCTTGTGTCTGAGAGCTGGACCCATGGGTGACCTTTGCCTTTCCTTCCCAGCAGAGCCATCTTGCAGCAGAGGTGTGAATATTGCACCTGGATGTTTTGCTAGAGACAGGCTCTCATGGCCTCATGGTCAGCCTGTAAAGCAACCGCAGACTTGGCAGACATACATTGCAGACCTGTCCCATGTCTGCATGGTGTGTTTACCAAAGACCATTCTCATTATGTCCTGGGAGAACAGTATTTCTAAATCCTCACTTACATCTCACACAACCTGAGGCCAGAATTTACTGACATACATACTGGTACATTCTGGAAATTCACCTTTGTCTTACATTCTCCTTAATCATAGTGTGAAAATGTAAAAGTTACAAGCAAAATGCTACAGGTCCTATAATACAGAAAATGCAAGTGGTCCCATCCACTTCAGGCTGTAATGATGGAAAAAGGAAGGATTCTAACCAATTTTGAAAATGATCATATAATTCATCAAGAATCCAGGTTTATAAAAATCTATATTCATAATATGCATGTGTGTGTTATAGTTCAAAAAGGAACGAGGAGGTGGACTGTTTGAAACTCTCTACTCCCTTCACATATTTGTTCTGTATATCACTTTCATATTGGTTGGTCAAGAATACCCACATTGAAACGATACCAAAGGAAGCCCAGAAGCTCTTTTCTTTTAAAGTTTGAACATTTTATTGTCTCTTCTCAGGGCAGCTGCGGCATATGTTTTGATTATTTCACTCAGTGGGGAACATCTGTGAGAAAAGTAATTGAATGGGCCATACTGTGTGTTCCAAGCATTTTTCCTCCAGACTTTATTTTTCATTTTCAGCCTTGTTAAGTGCAAGAAAAACTGCAGTGTTTTGCTTTTCTCTGTAATAGTTGACCAGTTACATTTTGTACAAATATGTAAGAAATCATAATGATTTTAATATCCCTTAAATCCTATTATAAAGCATTTAGTGCATGAGTGTGGTTAATATATTCTCAAGATATGCATGCTGATGTGAGCCTTTTGGTCAAAGCACAACTGTTCCTGAGCACAACAAGGAGCTGCATTCACACATTCATGCTGAATGGGCGATGATGGCAAAGCAGCAGAAGTGGTTTTATAGGCTGGATTGTGCATGTATAGGCCACTGAATGTAAAAACTGTAACTTTATCCACTGATGAAGTTTTTATGCTTAAAGTTAAACATTTTATTTTGTTTTTATTTTATTCAAACATGAAAGGCTCTGACTAGAAAAGCCTCTTTGGTAGCAACCGAATGACCATGTTAAATTAAAAGTTGCTGTTTCTCACAGTTGGTCTCAAGAAACAAATATATAATCATTACCACGATGAAAACTTCCCCTTCTGCACTGTTTTTGGAAAGCCTTAATAGCTACTTATCTGGTATTCAAACTGGAAAGACCAGGTCATGTTTCAAGTCACATTGGTACATAATACAACACACCCCCACCAGCGCAGTGTGTTGTTTTAATGCTGTTTGTAAGTCTGAAGATCTGCTCTGGCTTGTTATTTTATAACGAAACCTTACAGTCAGTCATCTGATGCAAAAAGAACCCTTTGTGTTTTCTGTATATTACTCAGAAGACCCAGTAACCCGCTGTGTACCTTGTCGTCTTAATTCCAGCTGATTAGCTGCAAGTATAACAGTCAGAGCATGTCTCTGCATGGTGCTGAGCTTTATGGTGGAGCCTGCTCTGGGAACAGGACAAATGAGCCATGCAGCAGCACCAGGAGACTGGCTCAGGGCAGAGGCTGTACATCTTATTAAACGCAAGCCGTCTGCAGTCAGTCAGTTTAATCCCTTTGATTAATGGCTGTGTATACAGTATGGTTTGATTGTAAATATAACTGCACACTGAAGGCAGTTGCAGCCTGTGAATTTGGTCTCAACCTGAATTGTTGTTTTTGCTGTTTCGCCACACCAAATAACCAGAGATCTGTATGCATCTTGTGAACATGATATCTCTTAAAAGGCAGAGAACAATTTCTAAATATTTATTACAAATTTAACTTAAATCAAGAGTGTACAGATGAAAATTTGAAAAGCCAATTTCTTTTACCTAAACAATTCATGCACTTAACAAAATGTAAAATGGCTGCACCTTTACTTCAAGAAATAAATATTAGTTTTATTCACCAAGCATCAATACACTTAACATCTTTTAACTCCTCAATGCCTGAATTTATTTACAAATATATAAAACAAATTAACAAAAAAAAAATAACTGTTTAAAGTGAATTGCCTTGATTGGTAACAAGTATGTGGATTTCCAGTTGATTTAATCTCAAAGAAAATACTCTTTCTTCAACCTAACTGAACAAAACTGGCGTGAAAAGTGTTTAATATAAATATAGTGTAGTTAAAATCTCCTTTTGTAGTTTACAAAGAAGTTGAGATGCAAAACAAAATTAATTTTGCCTTTAAAATTGTCTTTCTTATTTTAACAAGACAAAGCCAAACTACTTCATGATTAAGTGTAAACACCTTTTACTGCATTACATGTTTTAAATATGAGAATATGTAGAAGAAAAAAAAACTTTACTACTAAAATATTATAACACATTATCTGTGCTTTAAATTATTTAGCCCAGCAGAGTGCATCAAAGGCCAGCTGTAAGTGAAGCATGGACAGTGAAATAGGAACGATGGCAACCAGCCTCGACAGTCCGTTGAGCCCCAGGCACCTGACCGGGCTTGGGATGAGCTGCCTTCTCTCCCCAAAGTACAGACACTCTGGGCCAGGCCTGGCCAGTCCTCAGGAGTACAACCAGTGGTTGCCTTACCGTCATGATGCCAGCCTCCTGCCAATGAAAGACGACTTGGCACTCTGGCTCAACACCATGATGGGTGAGGTAGTTTTTTTTTTTTTTTGTAAAAAAGTTTTGTTTGCTGCAGCCTTTACAATAAAAGAAAAGTTCATTCTTTTCTATTTCCTCTCTATTTTTTGACAATTTGAAGGAGTATGTTGATTTAAAATGAGAGCATAACATTCAAATGTATTATCCCAAGTTTTTTGTTTGTTTTAGATGAAAGAACCTTACATCTTTTCATTTAAAGGAAGTATTAAACAAAATCCAAAGGAAGTTTTAACCTACTTATCATAAATCCTTAAAGTCCCTCTACACGTAAAGATGTTTCTTTTCACTTCGCTGTATTGTGAGAGAAAACATTAAGAGTCTACACATGTCACAACCTGCTGAAAGACATTTGTTTAGTTATTCAGACATGATGAGTTTCTGACTAATGCCACATTACAAAGGAAAAAATAGCATGTGTCCTAACAAGTTGTAGGTCTGTAATGTGATTTATTTGACAGCAGAAGATATTCATCATAAGCACCATTTGAAATGTTTTTGGACTAAAAAAAACATAGATGTTATTTCCAAAACCTTTTACTGAATGCCAGTTTTTTTGTTGTTAAATTAGAGGATAATAATACGGGACACTGAAGACACTGGAACAAGCTCAGCACTGAAATAAAAATCCTAAATAGGACGTGGAGCAATGAACTTTACAAACTTAAGGTTGTTGGACGGCTCCCAGACTCTCTTTGGCAAGAGACACCTGAATTTGTTTGTCATTTGTAAATTGTTTTGGTTTCTCCAATAGGCAAATGATTTTTATGTCATTGCTGATCAGTGTGTTTTCCCACAAGATTAAATAATTCATTATTACAATTCAACAACATGTTTAAACATGAGAGAACAAATTCACAGGGTCAGTAGTGAGGCACAGATCGTTAGAAATGGCAAACAAAAACAAGGCAACCAGTATATTAATAGTAGGAAAATAAACAAATATAAATAACAAAAAAAGTTATGAGTTAAGGTACTAATATATAAACAGATTGATATAGCAAGACATTGCACACAATGATTAATTTCTGTATGTAGCTCAGTGTGTGTTTGTGGATTCTCTTCAGGAGAGAAACTCACCGCAGACAGTCTGATGGAGAGGTTGGATAATGGTGTTCTCCTCTGTCAGCTGGCACATCTCCTTCAAGAGAAGATGATTCATGCCAACAATGGCAAGGTACTGCACCAGTCAAATTTAGAGAAATAAATAAAGAAAGAAAGAAAGAAATTAAAATTAAATTCTCCCCAACTGTCAAGTATGATTGAACTGTAACACAAGAAAAATCCAAAATCAAATCTCAAGCTTTCTATTGATGCGTTTGCTCTCAAAAAGCTTTTTATGTTTTCTCACTTTGTGTAGACATAATTTTTCCTAATTTGTTCTCCATGCATGATCAAAAAAACAAAAGGAAAATGTCTTGAACTGTGCACTATGATGAGTGTGTATTGGATGCCAGTAAACACCTTCATGAACAAGTATTAATCCAATAATGAGTTTCCACTGGAGACTCACTCCCTCTCTGTATATGTGTGTTGGAAACAATCACAGCCCTTTGTAAGAAGAGTAATCCAGTGGCGAGCTGATGCAACATCTGGATCATTTTTCGCACGAGACAACACTGCCAACTTCCTCTACTGGTGTCGAAAGATTGGTGTTGATGAGTCTTACCTTTTTGAGTCTGAGGATTTGGGTGAGTTAAGACCAGGGATTGTGCCTCCCATTAAGGAGTCAAAGAGCTCTGATGTTTCTCTTCTCTGCCATTAAAAACCATGACTTGCAGTACATTTCACGATTAATATCAAAGCCTTGTACACTTTAAGCTTACAACAGTTTTCAGCTGTTTGCATGTATATACCTTCAGCTGTGGTATATTTGTTGTGTGGCTAAGAAACGTCCTTATTTCCCCTTTGATCTGTCCATTTCACTAAGGATGCTTTCTCCACCATCTACTTTCCCTTGTCTGATTTCATGTTGTAGATTTCACATGTTATGCGTTATGAGTCAAATTTTATAATACTTTTGTTGTTCACTTCCTAATTTCACAAAAATAATTGTAAACATACACTAAATCTGCTTTGTCAGGTAAAAGAAGGCATCTCACTATGTTGAACCATCTTTATCAGATGTTTTGTTAGGTTTTAGATAGTATATATATATATATATATATATATAGGGATCACACTAGATGTGTGTGAGCCAGTGGTAATATATTCTTTTCCTTTTTGTATTATTTTTTCAATAACAACTTATATGCAAAGTATTGTGTTTTCATACTTGCATGGTTCTTTTTAAATGTTCTTTTCCATGCACTTCTTATTTAGACATGCCTGAGCAAGGCAGCAGATGCGTGAGAATGATAATATGCAGGTAAATCCTCATCAACAATAAGACCCCTTGGAGCCATAATAACCAGCATCACTTTACTAATGAAGTGACGGGGCAAACTTCCTCTTCAAGTCTCTTGTCTGGTGGATGTCAAATACAGATTTGTAACCTTTATTGTGTCTGTAGTTTTTTTCTGTTTCAGTTGTGAATGTTGTGTACTTTATGGTTCTGCATGTTTTTTATGCTTAACTTTCTGTCATCTTGACTTTTTTTTATCTGAGTCAGAACACTCCCCACCCTTGAATAAAAAGATAGCAGAGGTATAAGAGGGTTATTCATTGATGAAGCCCTCATGCCCTCATGCTGTGAATCCAGAACCCAAGGGAATTTCCTTCACCTTTAAAGATAGAGAAGCACAATAGAAACTCCCTGAAACGTGCCCTGTCTGTTCAGGCAGCAGCTCCTGTCTTCTTTTGTCCCATACAGACGTTTATCTCTGGAAGCATCTTTGCATTCATATATGTGCCTTCTTTATTTCTGCTCCTCAACCTTCTTTGTTTGTTCTTCATTCACCTTCTGTGTGAAGTTCTTCATAAACAGCCTCGGGAAGTGTGCTTGTGCCTGATGGAGTTGGGACGAATGGCAGCCAGGTAAACGGAAACTACCAACTCAGTACAATTACTAAAAATAACAAGTCTTTAATGTTATTGGGAATAAAAACAGAATCCCACAGAGGCTCTATCTTTCAAAGCTTAGGATATATATATATATATATATATATGCTTGCTATTTTATTTGTATTTATTTTGGTCAACTGAAGTTTGTTTTTAAATCTGCTACACAAATAAAATTGAATTTCATATTTTTTGTAAACCTCACTTTCAGGTATGGAGTGGAGCCACCGGGGCTGGTGAAGTTGGAAAAACAGATTGAAAAGCAGGACGAGTGCTTATCTCCATTCTTCCCTCTGCCTTTTCTTCCTCCCACATCCCTGTATTCACTATCACAATCATCCTTACCCCCAGCCCCTATTCCTCCTCCTCCTCCCTCTCCTCCTCTTTCTCCTACTCCTGCTCCTCTCACTCAGAGTACAACCTGTCTGTCTGAAGCCCTCCCTGCCTCTGATCTTCCATCAGCCACTACAAACCCAGTGCCTGCATGCTCTTCCCCTCTTCTGCCCTCCCTCTCAGCCTCTAACCCTTGTACAACCACAGCCTCAACACAAACACCTTTGTTCTCCTCATCCTGCACCACGGACACATCTGCTTCAGCTGTGCTGTCAAAACCTTCACCAGTCCAAAATCAGCAATCCACTGCCAAAATCTGCCCTACCACAATAAATAAACACTCTCCTACAGCCACACCTATCATCACTTCCCCACCTGCAAGGCCGACTTCTCGTTCATCTTTCAAATCTACAAGCCAGAGGAGCACAACCACCAATATTTTGGATGATATTGTACGAATCTTATTTCCAGTTAAATTAATCTTGTTTTGACTAATTCAAAATGTACATTGTAAATTTGTGCTCAGTTCTCTTTGTTTAATCTTGTTCAGATTAGAAACATTGCTGAAAATCCCCCCTGCAGCTGTTCTACCAGATTCCCTGTTGAGAAACAACCTAAAGGCTTCTATCGTGTTGGTGATAAAGTTCTGTATATAAGGGTAAGACACTTAAACTTGCTTTTTCTCCTCTAATATATATTCTACCAATAAACACCTCACCACATGTGGATCATAACTTTTTTATTTTAAAGTTCTGCACATCATCCACCTCGATCTCCCCATAAGAAAATGAAAAGCATTCTTTTCTAAAGAAACCCTCGCTGACATGAGACAAGCAGTGATTACGTTACAAGTCAGAACATCAAATATTTTCTAGAACATGAGATTTGTCCTCAATCCACCTGCCAGTAAGTTCAGATTTGTTATTTTATTATCCATTAAACTATTAGAATAATCAATAAGTGTGTATACACTACTTGAAAATGAAGATGTGTGGTACCAGAACTTATAGATTATAAAGCAAATCTAATGACTAAAACAATGAAGATGCATTGGACATGCTACAGAAGAAAATATGAGTTGAGGTGAAAAGGCCTTAAGGTTATTAATCAACAGTTGAGTCAGCAACAAGTGTAGTGTCAGAGTGACTGATATGCAATCACTTGGTGCTTTTCAGCCTCCCTCAGCCATACTGCACCCAATATGCATCTGTATGGAGGCTCAAGAAACAGGAGGCAGGGTTGCTTGGCAACCAATGGTCAGGATAAGATGGGGCTGACAATGATTGTATTCAGGACATAGACCTTCAGCAGAGAGCATAAACCTGGAGGAAAAACAAACACGTCTCTTTGTGGATGATTCTGCAAAGACGTGACCCTGGCGTGTGCTTTAAATGGCAGCCCACTAGGGAGTCTAAGGCTTTCTATGTAGGATGGTTTTAAACGTGAGAAGAGGTTGCTTTCTTTCATTGATTATAAATGTTCATCTACACATGCAGAAAATATAACATTAGTGCATACTGACATGAATATATTTTCTAAATATATATATATATTTATATAATATACATTTTTAGACAGCATAGAGTTGAAATGGTTCTTAAAGCAGGCCGATGATGTATGAAGCACTCTTTAAACTGCTTATTAGTGCTGTTAGTGTTAGTTTGGGACAACTACGTTTTTATCACTTCAAAATTAAAAATTTAAAAAAAAAAAAAAAAACTCTAGTTCCAGAACACCTGTTTTCTGACAGTAGACCTGTCAGTAACATGGGAGCACATGTCCTAATACCATACCACAGACGCCTGAGGTGAAAAAGACATGAAAACCAAGGCAAGGTAAGGATACAGATAGCTTCAAAAAAGAGTAAAAAGGAATAATTGAATTGGTTTAATTTTATTATATGTATCAAATTATTATTATTTTTTTTAATCTCATGCAGTCTTGGAGATAAAGCGCCTTGCCATAGTTATGTCTAGATGTCAGTTTTCAGCCATAATTTCCAGTGTGTAGACACAACATGCATTGTTCCCTTCCATTTTCCCTTCTCTTCTGAACGCTGACAAGCAACCACACCTCAGCTGTTTGAATGAAGCCCATCGACCCCCTCACACCATCCATTACCTTAAAGCGCACACATGTCTACATGTGTGCAGGGAAACATGCCATAAACCTCAATTACCATATACCATGATAACCTCTGTGTCACTCCTAGGAGAGTGTTCCGTTCAATGTGTACAGACCTTTTTAAAGAGCAGATACTATTGATTACTGAGACAAAGTCATTAGTGAGGGGTTTAATCAGACAGCTTGTTAATGAGCAACTGAGCATGACCGCCCCTCCTTGCATGTAAACTTTACACCCGACCCCCTCCCAACCTTAGTACCCACTCCCACCCCTCTCTATTCCCTCAGGAGACTATTCAATCATCCTGGCCCTGGAGTGTTTCGCTATTCTTTAGTGTTGAAAAAGAGGAAGGCTTTTCTTTCTCTCTGTGCCCAATTAGGCTCTCCTTCAGCTTTGTATCAGGGAGAATACAGTCTGACTGTGTCCATGGAAGGAAAATACATTCACTCACCTCGCAGTATTAAGCAAAATCTTTTCTGTTTTTAATGCAACCTAAATGAAAGAATTCTTTTCTGGAAGATGATAAAGCTGAGTAAAACCATCAAAATGGGGAAGAGGAAATAAGTTTTCTCAGTGGAGCATTTTAGTGACAAACCCCATGTTGTGTTCTTGAACAACACATTAGCTCAGTCAGTTTTCAGGTCTTTGTTTTGTTGCTTATTTTGACCTATGACCTTATACAAGATGGGGAACACAAGTTATTATTACCACCAGTGCAAAAGAACAATTATTTCTGTTAATCACTCATTTATATAATTCATCTCATTTATTGCTCATTTCATTCAATTTCATGAAACCTCTGTGAACTAATCATATGCTAAAGAAAACGTTAGAAATAACATGGTTGTTGTCAGTTGTCAGCATGCTATCATGCTGGTAACGCCTTCAGATCTGGTTGAGTTTAACATGTTTACCTCATTACTCCATAAGAAGTCTGAGCTGTTCACAAGTCATGTTCACATCTTTCCATGTTGTATTACAAACCTATGAGCTCCATATAAAGGCATCAATAATATTTACCATGTTACCCATTTTAAATTGCTAGATTAGCATGCCAAGATGGCTAATTATCACAAAGTAGGCCTAGTATATAGAACCATGCATGTTTTTTGGTTATGCAGGTTATGCCTCACATGCTGACTGTTGGTCAAGACCATTAAAGTGGTTGAGTTTGGTAGGTAGGTACATGATAGGTACTTCTTGAGCAAAATCTTTCAAGTGAGTGAGCATTGTGGCTTTCAATGGCCAAAATAATGAAATTGAATGAATTTAAAGATACTTTATTTTAACAGGAATTTATATTGATGCAGTGGTACAAAATTTTAAGTTAGATAAAGAAAAGTGTATTTAAAAGTTGGAGTGGTTGTGAGAAAAGATGAAAACTCAAGTGTGAATTCTATAACTAGAGTTACAATTTTGTTTTCAGATGCTGTTTGGTTAGGTTTGGGATAATATTGTGGCTTGTGTCAAATTTACACTCTTAGTGATAGCCATGTGACAACTGGCAAAGAATACTGCTAAAGTTAAGCCCTGTGCACTGACACACAGATGCTAAGTAGTCTTGGACAAGGGATTGAGTTGGAAGTGTGAACACTTTTATTTTGCCTTTACACAATAACAAATTAAATGTGATTTAATTTTTTTTTTTCAAGTAAAATTTATAATAATATAGCAGAAGATAGAAAACTGGAGTCAACAGCTCATTAGTCTTTTCATACATATGCTACTCCAAAATTGGAGCCATGAACAAAAGCTGAAATGGGAAAGAAATAGTGAAGAACAATAAAAATAAAAGTAATAAAAACTCTATTAACTTTAATAAATTGATATAGTTTGTCATCATTCTCATCAATGTGCTTTTCCAGGAGCTCTGAAATGGTGTGAGGTGTGATTTTGCATCTAAATAAATTATTTTTGTTGAATTTCAGGAACAGGACCACATCTCAAACAGTCTAAATCTATAGATTCCCACCTGTCCTGCTCACCTGTTCAGTCTTG
The DNA here is from genome assembly GCF_017639745.1 of Melanotaenia boesemani. Lineage (NCBI taxonomy): Eukaryota > Metazoa > Chordata > Actinopteri > Atheriniformes > Melanotaeniidae > Melanotaenia > Melanotaenia boesemani. Next base: position 18,388,391 of record NC_055682.1, on the reverse strand, counting down.
TTTTTGTGACACACCTTTATCTTGCAGATAATTAATTTAACAACTGTGTTCTTCTCCTTAAAGGTGTGGTCCTTGTTCATGAACAGAAGAGCTCATTGAGATTTGAACCTCTTTTGTAAGAGAAATCAGATTACAGTAGGTCAGAGAGCAAGCATAACACATTGGGGTCCTCTGTAATTTTCCTCAGACTGTTGTTTAACTGACAGTACTGAATGTACTTTAAAAGCAGCGGATGTGGGTAAAGCCTGCCTCCTATTGGCAAGTGTATAGATGGTTCCTCCTCCCAAGTACACTCATGCATCTTTCAGCAGGAGGGGAGAGAGGGAAATCGATAAAACTGCCAGAGGAACGACACATGGGAAACCAGACGGTAGTTTATGGGCTGCAGACGTAGCACACTGTGTGTGGAGACCTGAAAGAGGAGTGGGAGTTCCAGAGACAGAAATAAAGGAGGTCTGTCTCACAAAGAGGGCTTGCTTAGAATACTTCAGTGAAAGAATGTCTGCATTTTTGTCAGTTTGGTGTATTGGTTGACAACATATGAGTTTCCTTTAAAAGTGATATAAAGATAGAAGAGAAGAATTATATCCAGAGGGATAAATGTAAGTTAATATTGCTTTATTTGAAAAGGGATAGAGAGACCAAGCTCCAATTTTATAATCTGTTTAATAAGGACAACATAAGGGTTACTAGTCTCTAAAATGAATAAATAAAATAAAATAAAATAACATTTTTGTGGACAAAGGAAGGACAGATTGATATTCCTTCCACATCTAACAAGAAGGTGGTTTACCCAGGATGTCAGACTTGACCTCTGTCAACCTTAACATTTTAATCTGCAGCTTGACAGCTGAGACGGATCTAATCTGGAGTTTCCTCAATAGCTGCCTGTGTAAGCGTGTCAGTGCTTGTGCCATTGATTTTTTCTCCTCAGCCAAAACATGCAACGCTAACCTCCCCACATTAGAGGAGCAGATCTGCTTGTTTTATCACATTCTCAATGGTTCCATAATGAAAGGTTTATTGGCGATAAGGCAGGAGGGGGGTGGGCTGGTGCTGACAGAACAATGAATGGGTTTGCAAGGCCTCCTGGGAATGTTAAGGCCCTCTGGGAGTTGAGGGTCTGTGCTGAACCCATCTCAATTTCTCCTTCTTCTTTCTTATTCTGTCATTCATATTGAGGCTGTAGTTGCCATGGCAGCAATTTGTTTCCTGCAAGATGGCTGGATGTCTGTAATTGACACATTTATTCAGACACATCTGACCTGACTGAAACTGTAGTTAACAGATAGGCTGGCCTCATAGGCAACAGAGGTCATTATATTTAAAATAGTGACTGGTATGTGGATTGTGTTGCAGATCTGTGTGCCTTTGTGCATCATGGTGTGTGTGCTTGCATGCTTAAATGTGGATTATAGAGTAGTATATGTGCTCAGCTGGTGCCATGAGGTGCAGTTTCATTTGGTTTAATGAGATTTTGACAAAGCTATCCGAGAGATCATTTGCTTTTCACAATCAGAGCTACACATGCACACAAAAGGCTTGTTAATATTAGAGTAGCGTGTCATTGTGTGTGTGCTTGTGCATGTGTTTTGCTCTTCATATGATTGAAAATTCGTAAACACCTTGGTAAAATATAAGCCAGAAAAATCCATAGATGAAAAATATTCCCAGCCATGCCGTCACTGATTACTTGTCTTGTTTCATGTTTGCAGATGCTGAATGAGCGTCATGTAATGGTACGTGTTGGTGGAGGATGGGAGCCTTTTATAAGTTACCTTCAGAAACACGACCCCTGCAGGGGGGGAGGAGGGCCGAGCAGCAGATCTGAGGTCAGGGTCTGTCGGGCCAAAGCAAAGCCACCAAGCCTGAACATCTCATCTGACAGTTACATGGTGGTTGGTGCCCATCACCGTGGCAAAAAATAGCTGCCAATAATGTGGACACTAAGTCTGATCAAATACATGTTGTCAATGAATTAAAAGTTTTACCTTAAATCCTAAATGAAATACGTTATCTCACAATAAGTTGAAGATACAACTGCGTTTACTTCCTATCTGCAGCAATTTGGCAGTAAAGTTTTACAGCTGCATGTGCAACACACTTTAAATCTGCAATATTTTTATATTGGGTTTAAAAAATCTTGTTCAAGCTACTTTAAACTGAGGACATCTTTTTCTTTTTTATTTTTTGTTAAAACAAGAAGCCTTCATAAGTTGCTTTAAGGTGTGTGAGACAATAAATAGATGATTGTAAATTTAAACATCTGCTGTTACACTAGATCACTAGATCTATTATATATAATAACCCTATATATATATATATCAAATATTATTTCAAGAAAGGTTTTTTGAATGAATGAAAAAATACTTTATTAATCCCAAAGGGAAATTTTTTTATTTTTGTAGCACTATATGCAATGTTGTCATTAGAGGTGAAAGTTATGATTTAAATTGTTGCGCATTTATTAAACTTAAAGCCAATTATTTCCTTTGTTTGAATTTGTATGAGTGAACTTTTGCATTTTACTTTACTATATGACACTTGTTTAAATTACTGGAATTGTTCTATAAAAAAAGGACAGGATTGTGGGAGAACATTTTACACAACTTATTCTATTACATTTTATGTTGATGTTATCAGTCAGACTTTCTCTTTTATTTATTATTCTAAAACATAAGTGAAGCAATTTACAGGAAGGGCCTGTAGAAAAGACTCCACATCAAATCAGCTTGATGCAAATGGAAAACATCAAGTCCTCCCTCTAGATGGCACCATGTCCTAAATGACAAAAGGCCATGCCTCACAGCTGCACCAAACTGCTGCTGATCAGTCCTTACAGCTTAACGTTTATCTTGTACTCGCAATCTCATTTCAGTTTTGATTTAACAAACTAGCCTATGCCCATGGAATCAACTATGCAAAACATTTTGATGACCCATCAGTCAAATAAAAATAGTCACATACTACATTTTTAAAGATAAAAGTGCTTAAAAAAAAAAAAAAAAAAAGTAGTAGCAGTGGGGATAACTCATTGACAAGTGTGCAACCTTAGAAACCAAAACTACAGAAAACTGGTGCAAAAACAAAGTCAGGAAGTCACAACATCTTAATAATTACATATTTTATTTCATTAAAATAAATCAATTAAAAATGGACACTTTTTTTTAATATATTGAAAGAAACTAACTGTAATGAGATCATGCAAGACTTTAATGCCTTTTTTTTAATCTCCACACAACATCTGAAATGGATGCACTCAGTATAAATGACTTGTAGAAAATAATAGCTGTGCTACTGAAACAAGTGCCACTCTAAACAGTGGCATTTTTGCAGGGCATCCGTCACTTCACACTCTACAAAGTCCTTCATGAAACATGGGAGGTTGCCACTCGAGACGAATTTGAACTATTTTAAATGCATTGTCCCACTCTCATGACCTAATTTGTTTTCCAAAGGTAAATATTTCTATTCTTTTGCAAATCTTGCTACTGTGTGCTACTGTTTTGTTGCACACTTAGTGACGTTGAAGACATGCTACTTTGCGGTTTTTCAAGAAATTTAGTGTTTGAAGTTTCTTATAAATATGTGCTTTAAAATTCAAACATTTTTGGACTGCCCATGATGGCATACAGGAGCTAGAAAAGTCAGATTAACTCACCAGTTCTACACAAATAAACTTGTTAGATTTGTGTGTTTCACTCATAACACATTAAATCAGCAGCAGGTACTTTACACATTACCATTTACTACTTTTAGTAATGATCATATTACTGTGAATGAGTTTGAATTTAAATTCAAAACTATAGAAAACCAAAACACTGAACAGCATTTCTGTCAACTGCCAGTGAATTGACCATAGATATGAATACTTTTATTTTTACAATATGTCCTAGTTTCTGGCATTAACATTTTTGTCAGTAGGAGCCTGGACTGGCTCACCATGAACAGATAACACAGTATTAACCCAAATTCTTTGTAAAAAAAAGACAACAGGGTGCTTGTTACATGCTCTAATCATATTCTGTTTTCATGTGTTACCTTGCAAACATGTAATGTATAAGTGCCTCACCCTCCAGTCTCATTTACTTTTATGAAACGCAGCAAAGTGCAAAGAGCCAACAAGACACTGAAGATACAGTTTTCAGTCATGCCTCTGTAAAATTTCTTGTTAATGGTGATGGTGAAAGGACTGAACATCACACACAGTGTTGTTAACACACTATTAACACCTTTTTTTCTAAGAGAATTAATTGACATAGCTGATAGAATATCTGATGATTCATCTCAGGCAATCAACACTTATATGAACGTTATCAAACATGGCTGTAATATTCATGTGTCATGAACTTGTGATGAATTTCATTTCGCAAAATTAATTAGTTCCAGTAATTGAGGGACAATAAGAATCTCAAAAAAAAGACATTGTCCACTCAAAATTGGAGGACTATCATAAATCTCCTTTCCATTTAACATTTTAGCTTTAAGCGCCATTTACATTGTTACATCCCATACCACGCTCTGTGAGATACATAATTATGTAATACAAAAACTGGTGGATTTGAATGATTTGAATGAAATGTATGAAGAATTGACGCTGTGTGGAAAATCTCAATCCAAATATTACATCAAACAATTTCAAATGAAAAATATTCTCACAAGAATAAAATGATCATCTATTATAATTGTTGGAAATTTGCATCCATTAACACAACACTTAAAAAGCCAACTATTTATTATTAATCCTTTTCACTTCAGGGATACTTCTTTTTTCTCATTTTCATATTAATAAACAAAGCAAAATAAGTTTATAGTGTCTGTATTTGCAATACAACTTTTTAAATGCACTTTTTTGCAGTCAGTTGCAGTTTGTGCTTTTTTAATCATATTTGGACGAATTTCTAATACATGTATTGAATCACAAAAGAAAAAAGAAAAGAAAAAAGAAATAAACAAAAATGTATAATTTTCTCTATTCTTGCACCTTCTGAATTTAAAACGCTAATACGCCACAAATGTTTATTTCCTTGATATTAAATCTTTTTAAATCAGTCAAGATACAAATAAAATAATGTAAAATTGGAGTACTATGATCCTTAAGATGTTTAGACATGTTCAATGGATTTAGCTCTTCATTTTTACCTTTGCTTCCCTTTCTTTTTGTATTTGTGTCAATTCCCAATAATAATAATAATAATAATAATAAATAACTCAGAGTTAAAACTCCCCAATCTATAAAATGCATCAGTAAGTGGTGATGAGCTGTATTATAAAAATCTCGCATGTTTTTGCAGCCACATTTTTTTTAACATATCATGATATTTGGTCAATGTTTGATATTTATAAATCACTGGACCTTGTTCAGATGAGCTTTTTGATTGTGCTTCTGTATTTCCTAAAATTTCTTAACCTGCTCGTATTCAGAGTACACTACAAGGCTGACCAGTACTAAAGGTAAACAGACACTTTCACATTTTTTTTCCAGATAATTTATGATTCAGCTGCCAGCAAACATCTGGAACTGTCAGAGCGGTGACAGAACAGCAAAGTTAATTTGCTGCTCAGCAGCTGCTATCTTTTAATGCTTTCTTTCACTTAATTGTTTTTATTTGGTACCAAAAAAAGACTTTTGAGTTGCTAAAACCAGTTAAGGATTCAACCCATTATCTCCAGCCCTCATTACCTTTTAACAGACAGAAAAAAAATCTTATTAAAAGTGACTTTACACTAGCAACAATCTGGATCTACAGAGATGCATCTGTACATAGAGGATTTTCAAAGAAGCATCAATTTGCTTTCCAAGGCAAATGTACTTCTGTGTACTGTCTAACACTGATGGCACTGCAACATCCATAATAGGCATCTACTCCCAGACCAGTGTTTGATATCAGTCAGTGTGCTCACTAATGATAAGCAGTGAAAGCCACTGCCAGCACTTTTTCTTAAGATTACTAACACACATGATAGAATGAAAGAGGAATGCTGATAGGATGCTCTAGCCTGATGTTTTTGTGTTTGTTCCAGTTGAAGGATTTTTTTTTTCATGTTTTATCTGGAGAAACTGAGCACATGTGAAAAAGCTGGTGCATGTGTGTGTGTCCTGTGTGGGAGTGTGTGTGTGGCTTTATGTATTTAAAAGAGCACCATTTTAAGACAAATTCTCTTCAGAGAAAACAGTCACTTTTAAATCACCATAAAATCTGCATGTCAAAATGAAAACAACCTAAACAAAAGAGGAAAAAATGTTCTATTTGTGCTATGAGAGCCATTCCCCAGTCATATGTTGCTGTACACGTTTCTCTCAATGTTCCTGGAGGTCCCTCTAGGGTTTTTTTTTTTACGATTAGTGTGAAGCTTGTAGATACTTTGTTGCTTCCTTCACAACTCAGGCACACTGAACACTGAAAGGGGATGGCAATGTTGGGGGTGTTGTGATATGGTGATTAGACAAGACTGTTTCAGAGTCAAACATCAAAGTTGGACAGGTGTGGTTTGTGCGTTCAGTGGGTCAGTTGCTTCACCATGCCACTGTCACACGGTTCCATTCTCCTGCCTGGGCTTGTGGGTTGTTGTGCGAGCGGGCGTGCTCAGAGAGGGGGCCAATGTGCAGAGGAAGCCAGCCAGCAATGTGAGACCGAGGCCCCCCCAGGCACAAAACATGGACCAGCCATAGCCATGGCTAATGTCTTCGGGGAGGCCGTACATGTAGCGAGGGTAGCGGGACAGCTCAAAGTTGATTCCAGCCACACATGTGCATAAAGAGATGATGCAGCATGTTCCTGCATGAGGAAAAGAGAGCAACAGTGATTTAAAAGGGCTCTTTATCGATCATTAAACTCTTACGTGTACTGTACATCTTAGTGCAGGACGAGAGTCAGATTACAGCTGGACATTGATCTGCTGTCTCATGTCAACCTAACAGCGCTCTCAGCTGTCACCAAATAAACATGGAAATTGAATAAAGTAGGATTTTGTCTGTATGCTTGTGCGCATATGTGCTTTCACAGTACCTCCCATGAGAAAGAGTAGCCCAGCTACATATTGCATGAGGTCATGCTGCTGGCAGCATCCCAGCACTCCAATGATCCAGCCAAAAAGGATGATGGATACAGCCATGCCCACAAAGCCAGCCGTCATTCTTCTTAAATCTGCAAGAAGACATGAAAACGTCACCCTGGCAATTTTGAGTTACAGATACAGAAGAGTAAAAAAGTAAAAACCGAAAACTATAAATGAGTGACATAGCAACCCAACCAACAACCTAATTTAATTTTAAAGAAGCAGCAGATTCTGAAAATGTCATTACACTCAAGTCAAAATTAAACATGTAATTTCCTTTGTAGTCTCACTATATAGGGAAAAAAAAGGAAAGATGGTGGATAATTATGGCTAGAAAAACTAACAAAACAGCAATTTTTTATAAAACTTTACTTTGACTGCACAGCAAAAACAGTTTTGTTATAATAAGAATTTGTTTCAAATTAGTGAGACAGGACCATTTTACATTGACTAATTTTTGTACATGGCAGCATTCATTGCAAACCCCAGCTATTAAATCTCATATCTGGAGTTTTTATTATACCAAAGCCTAAGCTTGTATTTATCCCAGCTTGCTGGAATGTAATATAAAATGGAAACTGAGGATGCAGGTGTAGAAAAATAAGGGTAAAAAAATATTTAGAGTAACTTAACCAGTGGCGGCGAACTATGGTACTCATCCTGGAAGTTTTAGATGTTTCCCTTTGCAAACACCTGATTGAAATTAATGAGTCACTGTGCATTAATGACTCAATAATGCATGGTGAGTCATTGTTATAGGCTTTTAAATCCATTTGATTTGAATCAGGTGTTTTGTAGCAAATAAACATCTAAAACTTGCAGGCCTCTGGTCCTTGATGACCAGTGTCCCCCACCACTGCTCTAAATTGACTGCACAAACAGTAAAAAACAGCATCAAAAGAAGTGATCACCCAACAAGCCACAGCAGGTATGCACTACACATTGGGTTTATTGGATTTATTGGTGGTTTATTGAGTGGATGGATAACCATTTTAAAAAAGACATTTAAGGAATGTTTTAAACTTCAAAACACAAAATCAACTAAAGCTGGGTACACACATAAAGATTATTGGGCTGTTTATGTCCCGATTTTGCCCCTTTCCAACCAAGTAAGGCAAATTCCTGATTATCTTTAGTCTTATAAGCTTTTTTAATAAAATGATTATGTGGTCTGAGGTGTGATATGAGCGAATTCGCCTTGACAGTCAGCTCAGAAACGGGTCGTAGCCGACAATCGGAAAACCTGAACATGTTCAATATTTACGACAAAATATCTTCAGGTGTGTGTGAAAAGGTGACGACTCCTGAGTTCTGACTCTGAATTGTGACGTGGAACAGAATGTAGCCAATCAGAGAGGGAGGCGAGCTGGCTGGGGAACAAGGAAGGATATAAAGTCCGTGTTCACGCTGTCTCCAGTCTGTTTTTTTTTTATTTTTATTTATGGATTTTTCTGTTAATAATAAGCAGACAACCATCATTACTTCATCATGTAGGACCTCTGTCCTGCAGGGTGTTGTGTTTTCCTGTTGTTGCCATGTCTCTTCTTCTTTGCTTTTGTTAGTGCACGTTTGATGACGCGAGATTTCTGGCTTGGAGGACTAGATTGTAGCTCGGTTGCAGGTCGCCATCGTTATGTGTGTGTTGTTCTGTGCTGAGATTATCAGACCACAGTACACACATTACGATCAAAACTGTTAAATGTCAGATTTTTTATCTTCACGTGTCAGGTCTCGAACAGATAAAAAATCTCATCAGATTAAAAAAATCCTTATGTGTGTGCCTAGCTTAAGGAGCAGAAGACGTATCAAACTGTATACAACAGGATTTTAGGAATTTGTTTTCGTTGGTGGTGCAGAGGTCTTAAACTTAGACATCAAATATAACACATTTAACTTTACAGAGCTAATTTGCATTTGGAAGCTGCTGTGAATCCACAATATGCTGTAATATCAATACAAGTAAAATCCATCATTCCTAATTTGTTGGTCAAAGAAAAGTAAAATTAAACATAAGAGTAGCTATGGAACAGTTATCTTAAAAGAAATTGCAGTAAACTCAACCTGTATGAGAATAATAGGAAAGAATAAGTAGCAGGAGTTCTTGGAACAGCTCAGAGATCATGGAGCATACAACATCATCTGTAAAACATCTGGATGTGGTGTAATGGCATTTGTGTACATGTACATTGTTGTACATATAGTGACACAAAGACATTCCATACACAGCCAGAAATTTTCTGCACCCTAAAAGAGGTGAAAAGACTCAAAAAACAAAAATTCTCTAAAATGTAGCAGACTAAACTATATCTACAAGACACCAGAAGAAGTTTCAAAACTAAAATGCATTAAAAGAAACGAAAAGATTACGGTACATTAAAAGAAATTAGCAGTAAAGAGGGCATGAACCAGCAGGCACCACTGTGCTGCCCCCAACTTTTCATTGTGAACAACAACCTGTGTATTTAAGGTATTACGTTAAAGCAGCAGAAATAGTGCTGAATGAAGCTTTAAAGTATTAGGAACCCCCCTTTGATGCCTCAAAATAGTTTGGTCCACTGACTAATATTCCAGCAGCAGAGCTCTTGTAATGATCCACACACAGCTGCCATCTGAGTCTAAGAAAGATATTTGGTTCAATCTAAGCTTGATTTTCATACCAAAATGCTTAATCTCCCTTACCTCCTTTATCACTACTGAATGTTTTACACTTCACAACACAACTACACAACATTTTATATAATATATATTTACATTAAATGTTTGGGACATTTTAATAAATTATTAGAGGCTTATAAAAAAAAACAACTATGTTACTTGATGAAGGTTGGTAGATGGTTTCGGATGAGATGTAGCTGTCACCATGTAAAAAAGCTTAATTTTCTGGGTTAAACCATTGTTATGGGTTAGTAGCAATTTTCACATGCAATTTGAACATATAGAAAAGAGGACGACTACAGTAACTTTAGAAGTCAGAGTACAGTGGTATTACAGGGTAATCTGACTGCATTTATATAGCTCCACTCTCATTCTGTCGACCATTTATAAGGCTTATCATTCTATACTGTCTCTGGTGTGAACACACTTACACAACAATGAACAAATCAGTGACAAAGAGGGGCTTGAGAACTTGGTCAATAACACTTTGGCATGTGAACTTAGGACACCAGGGCTCAAACAACTGACCTGTTGTTGCACAAATTGTTACTACTGTGCTATAATATAACTTCAGAGATGTGTTAAATTCATAATACTTGATATTATGTTTGCAATTACTGCAAATCAGAGGCAGCAAAATTGTATTAATAGATAACAATTTTTTCTTTTCTTTTTTTTTTTTTGTCTTAAACAATGACATAAACTCCAAACGTCAACATCTAAAATCCAGGATTTATTTTAAAAAAATGTAAAATGGCTCAATTCCAACCAACTTAAACAAGTAGGATGAGTCATGATTTGCTTCAACAGTGTTTTGTGGTTATCTAATCCACCCTGCCTGTGTGGATTGCTGTTTTGTGCTCTGTTGTTTTGGGGGTTGTTGGATTCGCCCAACATATGCTAAACCACAGGAACATGATAACATGTAAATTTTAGTAAATACGACTCATCCTCCTCATCAAACATTTTGTGGGATTGAGAGGGTTCAGCACTGGCTAAATGAAATGATCTTTGTGAGAAACTGGTTTGAACAGAAATGTTTTAGATGTACACACCTAACATGATAATTCTAAATAAAGTTAATGATTTCACCTTTTAAATGCTGTTAATATTTTTTTTAACCTGAGATTGTTTGCTTTGATGTGCCTATAGACCAGTGGTCCCCAAACTTTTCTGCAGGGCCCCCCTTTTCTTTGACAACAATTTTTAGCCTTGCTGTGGCACCCACTGTCATAACTCTGGGGCCTTCTGGTGGGGGGGCTCTGATCTGTTTGTTAGGCTGACATAGTTTATTTATGGGTCTAATAGATTAGTACTGAGTTTTATGGACCAGTTAGACTCTAACGCTAATTCCATAACACTCAGTAGTACGGCAGCCCAACAAACTCTGGGCCAGCCTGTGCAAGATCTGTTTCACAGAACTTTCTTTCCTGACCACTGGCACATGAAATACGTCGATCTGTGACCCATCACATCTGTACTTAACTGACACCAAGCTAAACCAATGAGATATTTTAAACCCATTTCTGGTTCCATGCCAGCTACCTATCATAACTGAGGGGAGATGACAGAAGGGAAGGCACAGGGAAATATTTTTAATATATTAAAAAAACAAACAAACAAAAAAAAAAACACTGCCAAATGTTCAAATATTATTGACATGTTTGCCATAATGATGATAAACTCAGTTCTTTTTACTGAATTGAGTTTAAATGTGTCACTCACCAAAGTGAATTGGATTTTTGAGTCATTTGAGTGACTGAATCAGTTAACCAGAGTAAATAGAAATCTACATGTACACACAAGCTAAACCTGCTTTTTTTCTGACTGATTCATACAAAACAGGAAAATAATCCATTTTATTGTGGAAAAAAGAGTGAAAAATCTTAGTCCTGCCCCTTACAAATAAAAGTTAAGTATGGGTAAAAAAAAAAAAAAAATGTCTGTGAGTCAGCTTCAGGATGCCGTGAGTGAATGATCCATGCGTACTGTGAGTGGGGCCGGGGCTACTGTGAGCAACTGAGTGATTTATTAATACTATGAGTCAGCGCCAGGATACTGCAAGCTACTGTGACTCGTAGCTCACAAAGAGGGAGGGGGTGAGTCGTAGACATAAGTACGTATCAACCGCCTCAGCTTGCAGCTGCAACACGCCAACAGGTCCACCATCTTGGTCCTGGCAAGAAGCTCATCAGATGTACACAACAGTTTAAACTGGATTTAATATTAAATGTTTGTTAAATTTCAGCTGACAGGGTTTAATCTTTGATGTATGGTGAAAAAAAGTTTACAACTGTAACGTAATTGTTAATCAACAGTTTATTGGGATTGACGTAAGTTATATTGCATGGGTTGGGAAAATTATTGTCAAAGCAAAAGTAAAACCAGGTACTTGTCAGGAGTATATGTGGTAGATTTGTTCTTGTAACACAGTAGCCTAGATATTATTTCTATTATAGTCCTCTGGTTTAAAAGCTGTGCCCCTAAATAAAGTAGTAAAATCTAATATATTGTCCATTAATTCATCTATAAGTAGATCCGTTTCTTCAACCCCTTGTCATCTTGAAACATCATACTGTGGACAACCACTTAATGTTTTTAAGTTTGTTTTTAAAAAATGTATTGCACCAGTTACAGTATTCAATGTTATTATAGGTAGCACTACAATAAATGTTATTTTAGTAAACCCTGTAGTGTTAAAAAGGTTCCAGGATCATTCAGATGCTGTCAGATTATGTCTGAAGTGGGACAGTTCTTGCATATTATCACTAGAATAACATTAGCCTAGTACAGGAGTCTGCAAACTGCATCTCCAGAAGCCACAAGTTGTCCTCTGGACCTTCCACAATGGCTCTTAATACATGACTAAAATGCTAAAGAGCTAACTAATCTTTTTAAAAAAAGATATAACAAATGCAGGTTTTAAGCAATCTTTCTTTTACATCATTTTCTATGAATATCTACATCCCATTGAAGAAAGTTTGTCTGTTCTCTTTTTGCATAGTTTTTTGTTGTTTGTTTGTTTTTTTTGTTTGTTTTTTTTTTGTTTGTTTTTTCAAACCTAAAAATAGAAATAAAAGTGTGGTTCTTTTAAAATGACAAAAAATTTCCTATAGTAGATATTTATCAAAAAATATAAGTTGTCTTTTTCCAAAAGATCTCGTAACATTTGCAGCTCTAAACAAGTTTTATTTAGCTGGACTGAGGGGAAAATGGCTCTTCGCATTGTAAGAGTTGCGGACCCCTGACTAAAAAAAACTATTGTTCATTCAAACTAATAAAAGTAATTTCTGGTAAACATGTTAAAAGATTGTTATGGTTTGTTCAGGCCCAAGCTGCCAAAGATCCAGGTGTCTTTCCTCCATTTAGTCCTTTGAAATTGCTAACGTGCCAAGACCAATATGGTGGTGCTATTGACGTACGAACTGGGGATCAATGAGACATCTATGTTTATATGTAAGTAAGCAAGTAAGTAAGTAAGTTTATTTCGAGCACATACAAAACCAAATGTACAGCCATGAAAATTCCAAATACAAAAAAGAAAAATGAAATAAAGATCATGTCTGTGGGGTCATTCACATGTGCTGCGAGTTGAGCGATGCTACATACTGTGAACTAGTGAGTGATTCTCTTGTGTTGTGAAGGAAGCTGGGCTAATATGAGCTTTGTACAGAGTGTTTTTCTTTCATTTACAGCTCATAGCAGGAAGGGAAATAGTCATGGTCTGCCAGGGAAATGGAGAGTTTAGTTAAGAAACACGAGCTGTTCCTTTGCCACAATTACAGTGATTAGCTCGACACATTTCTACAAGCGCAGTTAGAATAGCAGTTGCACAATAGTGATATGTTGTTTGGTCTCTTAAAACAGGAAAACAGCTGGTGAACTGGCTGTGTTCACTGGTTAAAATAACATTAAATTTTGTTATTTGATATCCACATTTAAGGGAGCACAAGATAAGATAAGATAAGATAAGATAAGATAAGATAAGATAAGTCAAATTAAATTAAAAGTGGGCCGAATATCCTGCCTTGAAGTACACCAGTTTCACATACACTCAGTCAACCAAACCTCTAAATGCAATGAGAATTTTTCAAGGGGATATCACCCTAAATGGCTCTTAAATGATTTTATATATCACAAATTTAATTTCGCTAACTTAGCAGCACTGGAAAATAATAAATATGCAGCATTAGCAAAAAGTTCAATTGTATCATAAAACAGTTAAAAAGAAAAAAATATCCTCAAACTATAAAGTGCATCCTTAATGTGAAAAGGCCATTTTTCTTAATGTATGCATTGACTGATATTGCAACCTGCAAGCTTAATTGTTCCAACTAATACACGGCAAATATGCCTGAATAAGTTGAATGAAATTAAAAGACGGCACTGCCATGGCTCCTAAACAGTTTCAAACATTGGTTTATGTCTCGTGTCATAGCTCATGTAGCTTGGCATTAAAGAATAATAAGAGCTAAACATGGGTAGTACATAAAAAGGCAAGATAACCAGTGACATGTAAAATCATGCAAACACTTGCAGACTTACGGAGTGCATGCCATTCATCCTGTCGTATGGTCTTTGTGATGTTGACTGGTAAATTTCGTGGTAGGATTGACGAAGAATAGTGATACTTGACAGGGGTGCATCTCTGAATTATTCCTGGAGAAGACAAAATGATGGACACAATTAAAACTGGAATGCAAATATACTTAGTTTGTGGAGTTAAGAGCACCAGTATGAATGTAAATACAATAAGATTTGCATTCTGAACCTTTGCCCCTCTTCTGGGATCAAAAGATAATCTGAATATACACACACAGCAGAGGAGTTTATTTATTTTCCACTCTCAGTAAGTTTTAATTTCCTGAGCTGGCCTTATTAACCTTGTTTTTCCAGCTCCTACGTTGCGATTATGAGGGGATTAGGAAACAATACGGAATATGGATTATTCCACCAAAGCTCTCATACTTAAATGTTCTGATTTAAACTGAATCTCTTCATACTTTTGTCTTCATTTAGGTTTTTTGGAGGCCACCTCTGTAATCCAGCTTCAGTCTTCTTTATCACCCTCTTAGCAAATCAGTTGCTTTACATAATTTAGGAAAGACCTGAATAATTTGTAAGCTTAGCTGCAGTAGTTTGTATATGTTCGAAAACAATGTTTTACTATTATTATTATTAATAAATCTGAAGAAATTTCACTATTTTGGTTTCAAAGGCTACGACCTATTATACCAAAAAGTTTCCCCAAATGTAGCTAAAACTGTCATTTGTTTGGGTTAATCAATTTGAACCATACAAGACAAGAGACAAGAAAAATTTTAAATATTTTCAATACCTTCACTGACTAACTTTATATTCAAGCAAATTTAGAATTTGATGTAAGTAACATGTGAAATGTTGGTATTGAGGCATGTTTACAATTGTGTTACATCACTCTGTCTTACAACTAAACTTGTTAATCATTTAAGAACTGATAATCCTAATTGTGGAGTATGGCGGGATAAATCCAAGTCAGTTATTACTAAATTTAAGCAAGTCACCATTTTTTTTTTTTTTGTTTGTTTTTTTATTATTGCTCTCTTTGTAATAAACTTTGGTGTTGTCAGCATCTCCTGGCTTTCAAACAAGGCTTTTCAAGGCTAAGCAATGTTGTTGTTGTTTTTTGTTTTTTTTTTAAGGATTTTGTACAAGACAGTCTGTGTTGGTTGAATAGCCAAAAATTGCTTTTGTGAGTTGAGGTCAATGCAAACAGATGCTTGTGCGCTTACTATAAACCAACCTTTTGGGTCAAATACCGACTAGTTCAAAGTAAACTTGAGCCAAGACGGATTGTCAACAACCTATTTCATTTTCAAAAAAAGGAAGGGTAAAAAAATGACAAAAGACAAAGAACCGTGGGTGGAAAATATACAGACAACAACTGCACTGTATAACCTTCCTTATTTCAGCTGTTTCATTCACAAAAAGCAGGTCTGAATTCACAGTGAGATCTGTCTTTTCTACAGCAGAGAAAAGCAAAAGGAGAATAGTACTGAGAACCCCACATCTAAAATTGTCCCACATATTTCTGAGATTGTCCACTAATAGCAGCAAAATACTACGTGTAGATATGTATTTGTAAAGGTGCATCACAAAGCAGCTTTAGAACATATTAACGCTACAAGCCTTTTGGTTGGTCCTCCTTTTATATTCAGTCATGACAGCCTCACCTGTCACCAACTAGTCTGTTGACTGTGGAATCCTCAAAAATACTTTTATATGCTTTGCACATTCTTTAAAAAATGTTCAGTGTACTTAAGTCTGTTAAATAAAGGTTTAAATTATTATCCACTTAAAGATTTGAGTTTTTGTTGTATTAAGAAAAAGAAAAAAAACTCTTCTCTTTTTGTACATTTTAATGTCTCTTGCTCACATTTTGGATGTTCAAGGCTTTGATTTGGATGTCCTTTTTTTTCATTTTTTTTTTTTTTTTGTAACACCTAAGGCTACACCTGAAGATGTTTGTTTGGTCATCAGGGTACTTTTTGAGTCCACGCTGTTCCAGCAAGCTGTGATACTGCAAAGACAATATGTGATATGAAGCTGCACCTCACTCACTAGTTTTTCTTAAGATGTTCAGTTAGTCTTACAAGCCTGTTTTCAGTGGAGTTCTCTTTACATCCTGTAAGGGCATTTTAACTTAGAGAAATATTTTCACACCTGGCGAAGCTTGATGATCCCAACTACCTTTGGTATAATCACTCTGGATGTTTTAATTGCCTAACATGATTAGAATTATTGACATCTTCTTGAAGTTCCTATTATCGTTGTGCTTCTGTTGAGGTGGAAGAATCATAGCTGTTATCTAGCGGTACCATGTAAAAACATTTTCACCCACTTCTATTCTGAGCAAGGGCCAAAATAACTGAAAGATGAAACTTTGGGGGTGTGTAAGGTATGTCTGCCAGAGTTTAATTTAAAGATGCCAAATTTGAAATGTTGTTATGTAAACACTCCCAAAAACGGTGTGAGCACATAAACAAATAACAACAAAAAACTTTTAAATACCTAACCAAATAAAGATTAATCCAAACTAACCACTTTCTAGATTTAAGAATATATTCAAAACTGTATATGGACGTATTACTCTGTTAGTGATATTACTTCACAGTAGCAGAATTTACACAGAAATATTCACACTTTGATTCTTCAGTCATGTTTGCCTTCATGTTTGGACAATTATCAGATAATTTATTAATGTCAGTTGATTTTAAGGCTTGTATTACAGACAGTATTGAGACAGTTTACACACAACTGTACTGACAGAGTTTAATTAAGTTATTTTTAAAAAAGCGTGGCTTTTGTATTTAATGTAATCAGCATAATACAATCAAAGATCTTTGAGTAAATACACATGTGGTGTAGAGTGTAACAAACTATGCAACAGCACAGTGGAGCTTGTAGAAAAAAAACACAGAACTAAAATAAGGTGTTTTGTTTACTGTTATCTAATGGAAATTCTTTATACCCATCATACATAATATATGAAAAACAAATTGCTCATTTATCAATAATTGCACAAAACAGTTTTTGGAAAGGAACATGGATATGAAATAAAGTGAAATGTGATCTTAAGAATCAGACATAACTCTCTACACTGGGCAATGATATGTGATTGCTTCGACAGCATATAACAGCTACTTCTTGGGCTAGTGGAAATGCTATAAACAGATTTTAATATATTTGGAAATCAGCCAAACTCCAATCTGTACCTCCATTCTGCCTGTTTGGAGCTCAGCATGCTTTGAAAAATCCCTGGCCAAAGTAACAATGGTTTTTGAGAGTTTTTCATGTCAGCAAAATGTCTTTATTTATTGTTTCAATTTTTATTATTATTTTAGTTGTTTTTCAACACTTCATGGATAGCCTATGTACACAGATCATATTTAATATAGTAGAACTGCCAAAAAATGTCCCATTTGGAAGCCCCAAGCTAAATGTTCTGGCATTTTATCCCTGAAAATAGTTTAGTTTGGTAGACATACAACATAAGGCTGCAAATTTACCACATAGCTGAGAGCTGAGTCAACACAACTGTGCAGCAATGTCAATAAACCTCCTAGAGTTTGTAGGTCAGGCAAATTTGATTTAACACCCTGTTTTTTTTTTCTTTAAGAGATTAAATTATCAAAAATATGTGTTAACCATTGCTTATTTAAAATAAATAGGTGTTATATAGAGTCTGTTATTGATTTTAAATTATCGTGGTGTAGCTGACATCATTCAGAAGGAGTTCTTAGAAGAGAAAATGATGTACCTTTCAGGTTGTTTTCAGGCGGTTTTGTGCTTCCAGTCTCACAAATCATATCACAATACCTTCTCTCAGCCATGTTTACCACAAAGGAAGATCCAGCTGTGTTTGTGCTCAGCTTGGACCAAGCAGGGCATCAAGATGGTCTGAAATGTGTTTTTAATAACAATTTACTATGAGGACTTAGGAATGGGTTGTCTCTGTAGAGAAGAATTCAGAACATATTTAGGTTGTCATCCCCTGTAAAAACTTCATGGTATTAACTGTTAGAAGATGATGTTTAGTACCCAGTAGACTTTGTGTGAATAACAACTATGACGGTCCTTTAGCTCGAGACTCGGGTCTATTCAGAACCATGGACAGCGAAATTTGCCACTGAAATAATTTAACTTAATGTCTCTGTAAGTCAAGTTTTACTTACAGAATGCGATCGCAGAAACAAGGCGAGCGGTCCCTGAGTGATCTTGTGTTTGTGTCAGGTTAGGTTTGAGCTTATCACAGAGCCCCACGGCCTGGTGCGCACCAGAGAAACTAGGCTTCACATGTTTACCTTTGTATATAAGGTCCTCGGTCTCCAGGTCGAATCCTTCCCGGTGACACTTCCTCCAAAGCCCAGAGATCGTGGAGTTAAACTGTCGGCTGCAATGAGACTCCATGGCAGACGCTGCGGCCAGAAAGTGCCGCTTCCCTCTGATGAGAGGAGCAGCATCTGGGCCGTTACCTTTCCTCTCCAGGCTCTTGGGAGGCATCTGAAGGGGGAGGTTGTGGCTTGAAATGTAGATGTAACCTGGGTCGTTCCGCTTGTTGGCATAGTTTTTACACCTCTCTCGATGTCTCCTCGCATCCGTCTCGTACCAATAATCGGTGCAAATCGCCATGGCGAGAAGCCCTAGCGCACAGAAAGCCAAGAAGAGCCCTGTGCTGGTTAATATTTTCATAGCGGCCATCTTCCCCGCTTGATGGAGAGCCCAAACAGTCGCAAGAAGGTTCCTCCGTGGCCGTGGCGGTGGTGCTGGTACCGCGTGAAATAAATCACGACGGCACTCAGAGCCTCTCGCAGTCCTGAACCGGGAGCATGATGCTACGAGGCCACTGTTGTCTGGACTGAATGCTGCGCTCTATTGTTATGGTGCCCGGTGGATGCAATGTTGTTCCCACCATCTGTTATGGTACAGGAGGAGAGGGGATGGATGGCGACCAACGCTGTGAGGAGGAGGCAAGGGCAGTGATGTAGTTGCGCTGTCTCTCCTCCAGGTTGTTGCGGGATGGGGAACAGACAAAAATATGCTCTGTTTAAGGGGGGGAGTGGTGGTCATTTGTGATGCTTGAATGGTCACTTTTTGCATTCGTAAACACCAGAAAAAAAAAAAAAAAAAAAAAAAAAAAAAACTGGCGGGAGGCCAAAATAATGTAATTGGATGCAACAAATATTTTAAGGGAACTTTAATTTATACTGAACATGAAAATCCTGCAATGAACAACAGCAATATGAAGTTTGCTATAATTAATGGATCCAGTGTTAGAGATGTGTTGCAGTTCATCAGGACTCAGTTGTTATGGGTTCAGGCCAGTCTGGGGGGTGGGGGGTTATTTACAGACCTATTGATCTCTGTGAACATTTAGAATAACAAGTAGTAGAACTTGGTCAAAAAGAGGTTTGAACCCTGAACCTTTGAATCCCCAGATAAGCTAACTTATAGCTTATGTATAAGTTATAGATCAGTAGGGTGCTATAAATACATTTTTTCCTATTCTTAATAATTCTCACAAAATGTGCAAAGCTTGAGAGGTTTGCAATGAACAATTTTTTTTTAATTTGAAATAAAATGAGAAAAAAATCAATCCAACTAGTTTACATTTGATGAAGTCTGAATAAACATTTGAAGAAAAACAAGCTACCGATAAGTTGATTGCTCTAATAATCTAATATTACTCTTTTTCTGATGTTTCACAACACAAAATGTTAGTGCTAAAAGGTATACTATCCATCCATGTCAGTGCATGTAGAGATGTAATTTCACAAATTTTGTATAATGTATAATACATAATAAAATTAAAAATTATTCAGCTGACTTATACTCATGACTTTCTGAAATGTCCAATAAACCACAGCCATCTTAAATCATTGCCAGATTTTACTGCTGGTCTGAGTCTAAACTGGTTCCAGTTTTGTATCTGTGGCACTTTAGTACAATGGTAAAAGAATACTCTTGAACTTGTGTCTCCCATTTCATATTGGTACTTCAACACATTTACTTTCTTCAGTTTTTATGTTTTTAAAAACTTGATTTGCTTGTAAAATCTAAAAACATAAAAGTAAGAAGAATAAAGAAAAATAAGAAGATGAACAAAAAGAAAAAGGCTTCCAGTGGTTTTGCTCCTTGGAAGCTAAATAGTAAAAAATGATAAATGTAATGAGTAGGTTACTGCAACACAAAGGCTTGATTAGTAATGACTGAATTAATCAATAACTGCTGTTCTCCAATACAAGATCAGGTCATTATTACTTTAAGTTATTAAGCTTGCTAATAAATGATCTGTTCAGGAATGGTAGACTGATGTTTTATGTATCTGCATCTTATACACCTTTCAGTATGCCACTTCTTTTTCTGGTACAGCTCAAATGAAGATTTGGTACCTCATAAATAAATATGTTTGCAACTAAATTAGCATAAATTCACATGAAATTTTGTTTCAGACTCATGTTTTTGTTCAGCCTGTCTGAAAACAGAAACGTGTTTTAACAGAAAAATGAGGCTGTTTTTTCCAAAAAACTTGATTGTCAGATGAAGATTTACATAATACATCATTTGCATATCAATCCATGTGTCACAACTAAAGCAAATTTCCTCAAGTTATAAAAACGTGACTAATTCTTTTTACTTGTTTTATACTATATTTTTTATATTTTATTGATGTGTGAAATCCATACTCTGTGACTCAACATGTCGGAAAATGCATAACATTCTCTCAAACACTATTTGTTAGTAAAGGAGTTATGATGAAATGAGACTCACAGTAAACGATAAACCTCCTTGTGCTAAGCAGCTTTGAACTTATCCTGCCAGCAGAGCAACAGGATACGTTGCTGACATGACGGTTTTAATGATCATATGACTTCATTTTAGTCCCTGCTGGATACGTTGACAACTATGGCAGATGAAATCCTCTTGTGATGCTGACTTTAGCATCAACATTTAATCTAAAAGTTGACACAATCCTTTTGAAGCAGGAAACTCCAATTCTGGGTAGTAATAAAATCTCATTGCACGTTATAAATATGAACAAAATAGCTACCATGACAGCCTCATCACAAACTAATTACACATCAATCCCAAATATTTTAATCCAGACTCCAAGACTTTATTGCTTGGACTAAACTGAAGTTAGGGAAATGAGAGTTTAAGATTTGCCACTTGTGTGTTTGCCCCATTTACGGCTGTCTTCCACTACCATGTAAAATAGTGGTTGTTTGTTGTTTTCCAGGGCTGTGACTAAAGAAGACTCCCACAGACAATAAGCTGCTCAAAGGCTGATGACTAAGGAAGACAACCCGCAGCGGAGTCGTTATGGCAACAGAAGCTTGCCAAATAAGACAGTTGAATTTGGACAAGTGTGAATACACAGTAAATGCCCCTCCCCCTCACTCCCATATGACATTTTAGGCTTTGGTCCTTTGCAGTAAAATTATGCTCACTGTGGGCAGGGCTTTATGTGTAGCAAGGTCAGATCAACAAATTCGACCTCCTCAGCCCCTTCGTACAACTCTGCCAATCAATATCAAGATGTTCGAATTCCACCGAGATCCATAAAACTCATGCATTTCAATAGTCTGCCTGTTCTCCTCAAGTTAAAAATAAACCAACAGTCTAGTTTTTATAGAGATGTCTAAAATTTAAAGTTTATTTCATAAGGAGTAAAACAACATCACATGAATAATCCCTTGTGGTCAACTTTCTAAGAGTTGCTATCGTCTCTAGTCTTCAAAATATTGTTATTAACAAATATCAAGTCAAAACTAAATATTAACCCACATCAATAATTTCTTTAAAACAGATTTTGTGAGCATCAAGACATGCTCGGAAGGTGCAGATTATTAAGTAAGAGGAAGAAAAACAGATAAAAAGGTACTTTGGTGTGGATATGATCAACTTGACCTCTTGGCACTTATTTTTATAAAATGCAAAATAATGGGAGTAAATTTAACCGTTTTCATTTTCAATAAATATGAAGAAGCAACATCAGAAACAGAGAATGCACTAAAGTAACCACACATACAGTATATACATAATTTGGGTTGGAACACATAGTGAAAAGAAGGTCCATGCACAGGGCCAGTAAAAGCAGGTGTGTTTAAAAAAAATGGAATTATTGTTGTGATTGTACAATAAAGTGTACCTGTGTAAATACTTGTGTAACACATCATGATCGTCAGAAAGACAGTTTGGTAACATTTAATACAAATCCTCTTGATCCTCCCCTGATAATTACGTGGGGCACATTTTTCAAGTGTCCACACATAAAAGTCCAGTCAGCTGATCGAGAGTCTTCCTTTCAGCCATCCCTCCATAAAGTGCTGTTCCTTGTTACATATTTGCATTAGTGTGACATTTCGTTAATCTCTTAAAACCTCCTAATTAAAATGTTTCCATGAATGATGGGTAACAAAAATGAGTGGTGGGTATTTGGTAAGGCCAGACAGATGTTCGTCCATGTTCAGTCAACAATGACAGAGAGCAGCGCCATGATGGCCACACCACATAGAATGAGCAGTATTTGCTGTAGAGATTGTCTGGAAAGAAACAAAACACAGGATACAAAGTCAGAATGATTCAAGAACATTAGCTGAATATACGATCTGCTGATGTCACACCACTCATTTCCCATTCATTTTTATTCCAGTAAGGCCTGCAGAATAAATACATCCTAATAATAATAATTTTAGTCACTTGATTTTGTTGCCTCTTTTTGAATAAAGCTTGGTGAAAAGACATGCGCTGTAGGATGCTGCAAAGGTGGCCAAGGCTAGACTACACTGGTCAAAGAGGAATGTTTTTGTATTGTTCTAACTGGAAAAATGTTTTATTTTTGGTCTATGGGTCTCTCCGGTCTCACCTCTAGTTTATAACGAAAATAATCCCAAAAAAGTAATTTCCTACCCTATTTGCAACAAGTTCGGTGACTGTTGCTTACACAAACACCGGCTCCTAATACAGAACACAATTCAAATCCACAAAAACAAAACAGCCCAAAAACAAGTATATTGGCCACTAATAATATAATGGAGCCACATTTTACATGAGATTTGTTTGAGATATTTTTACACACACACCAGCACAAAAACATACATGTGCAAAAATAAAGGTGATGCAATTCACAGTCAACTATCATATTTATGTGTCATTAAATGGATTCAGTGTGCAGGTTAACAGCTCAACAACAGTGCTGTTGTTCTAGCAGAAGGCAGGAATTGTAAATATAAACTTCTTTTTTAAAACACAAGCAAGTATTTTAAAATATTAAATTTACCTTAAACTGGACTCCTGAAGGAGGTCAGGCATCACATTCACTAAGGCTATGTAGAGGAAGCCTCCAGCAGTGAAAGGCAATATCCAGCTACTGGTGCTTTCTGCAAAAGTATTAAAGACTCATGACTCATTTGATCAGCTGCAGAATCGTCTTTGCTTCACAACTTGTTTAAATGCATGTCAAGTAATCTTTTCTGACCTGTGCCTTTTGGAGATTGAACACACAGAGCGAAACAAGCCCCCAAGACCCCGACCAGTGCTGTAGACAGCTGCATGCGAGCGGCGCTCCAGCGATCGAACCCTGCCCTCAGCAGAATGGCAAAGTCTCCCACCTGTGGAGGAGGATATTTCTCACAGCACAGGGATGGCTAAACATCAAGCACGTTTACAAACCCTGCAGCAGTCAGCTTCTTCCTTTGAGATTTCAGATATGCCAACATGAACTTCTGCATTCTGAAATAATATTAGTGCACAAGTTAGTGCAAACTCTGTTATCTCACCTCATGGGGGATTTCATGAAGCAGGATGGCAAAGGTAGTAAGGAACCCAACCTGTAAGAAATGTCTTGTTAATGATGCTGATGCAGAAATGAAGGCCAACAGAATTTAATTAGGAGCATAGGATGATGTCATCTTTACCCATCAAAAGACTTAACTCAGTCTAGTTAAACAAACAGTTATATTTACAGGTACAGCTTAATTACACCTCGCACAAATAAGTTTGTCCTTCAACCAATAAGGATGGAAAAAAAATTATCAGCGTGCTGTTGATTTTTTTTTCCCCTAATACATTTCAATAAGGCAGAAACTGCAATGACTGCAATGAATTCACCATGAGTGAATTGAACACGCTGGTTAGATGTCTTGTATGTGCATGTTTGAGACATCTAGTTAACTTCCTCTCTGGCACATTGATCCATAGATCATGCTGCTAGCCTTATGTCTCTCCAGCTGGACTCTTCTCCCACAGCTACAAATATACAGTAACCTACTGAATCGGTACAAATCTGTGGTACTGCAGCCTAAAATATGTCCAAAATATCAACAAGCCTGTTACATAATGAAGTTCTAAAAAGTCTGTTTTTTGTTGTTTTCTATAATAAGTGCCCAGGGAGATAATGAAAGTGGCTATGTATATGATAGTGATTGTGTTTCCTTTAGTCTTGGCACCATCTTCTTTTAGTTTATTTTCAAAACCAGGATTTTGAAGTTACCCTAATAAACTCATGTGTGGAACAGCTGAAAATCTTGAGGTATTTTACAACACAATGAAATACCTTAATTTTCATGAAAGGAGATTTGTGCATTGGTACAATTTCTATACACTGTTTGCACAATTATCAGGTAAAATTTAGTTGCGCAAATATACGCTCACTTATTAGGCACACCTTGCTAGTATCAGGTTGGACCCTCACTTTCCTTCAGAACTGCCTTAATGGCATAGATTTTACAAGCTGTTGGAAACATTCCTCTGAGATTTTGGTTGAAATTGATATGGTAGTATCCTACAGATGCTAGAGATTTGTCAGCTGCACATCCATGATGACAAACTTCCGTTCCACCACATCCCAAAAATGCTCTACTGGATTGAGATCTGGTCATTATTGAGACCATTATGAACTCACTGTCATGTGCAAGAAACCAAACTAATGATTTGAACTTTGTG
The DNA here is from genome assembly GCF_017639745.1 of Melanotaenia boesemani. Lineage (NCBI taxonomy): Eukaryota > Metazoa > Chordata > Actinopteri > Atheriniformes > Melanotaeniidae > Melanotaenia > Melanotaenia boesemani. The sequence goes on along the minus strand of NC_055682.1, from coordinate 18,363,191 downwards.
ATATTATCCTGCTGGAAGTAGCCACCAGAAGATGGGTACACTGTGGTTATAAAGAGATGGACGTGATCAGCAAGAAAATATTCCCCTCATCATTATAGCGCCACCACCAGCCTGGAATGTGGATGCAAGGCAGGATGGATCCATGCTTTCATGTTGTTTACGACCAGTTCTGACTCTACCATCTTAATGTGGCAGCTGAAACTGAGATTCAGACCAATCTTGCCAATCTTCTATTGGTGGATTTAGGTGAGAATGTGAAAATTGTAGCCTCAGATTCCTGCTCTTAGCAGACAGGAGTGGCACCTGGTGTGGTCTTCTGCTACTGCAGCCCATCTGCTTCAAAGTAAGACATGGTGTGTGTGTATTCTGTTTACCTGGGTTGTAACAAGTGGCTTATCGAGTTAATGTTGCCTTTTTCCATCTCAAACCAGTCTCTTCTGACACTTAAGGGGTAGTGCACCCTAAAATGTGTTTTTTTTTTAATGTAAACAACATAGTATTACTCAATTTATTTGTATTTTTTTGTAATAATTGTATTATTTGTATTTTTTTATTTCTTTAAAAATGGGATTTTGTGGGTAAAAAATGGCTCATAATACCTTCTACAGGGTAAAACCGGTGACATAAAGAGGTTATAAACGTCATGAAAATTTTTTTAAAAACCCCACAGCCCCTCCCTCCAGATGTAGATAGACGGATCCTCGCCTTGCAGGCATAGAAGACCACGCCCACCAACACATATGAAGGGATGTGAACTTATATGGTGTAGGTTTGCTAGTTTCAGACTTCTATTCTTTCACAGAGTTTCTGATTAAATGTTTCTGCACTGGACAGATGTGTAAAAGTAACACTGGACTTTATTCTTTACCTATTGATCCTCATCTTGCGACAGGCAGCAGCTCAAATCGTAGCAGTGGCAACTTCCTGCAGCTCCCACAACCTGCTGCGAGTTTCCACAGCTTTCAAGAGTCTGCTGGAGCTGCTGACAGGCCAACGCAACAGCGCTAACGGTTCAGACTGATACGGTTCAGGACCACCTTTTCATGTGTAGCTGAGGGGATTCTAGAGGGAAAAGTCTTTCACCTCAAAGACCGCTCTGTGGCATAGGTGCTTTGTGAATCTCACTTTCCATCTTGCTAGTGGCCACTGAGCTGCTGTCTGTCAGTCATTTCTGCCTGTGCATCCCGACCCGCCCACTCTCCGCTCTCTGATCACCCCAATCCTTGCAGTTTCTGCCATTTTTCAAAATTTGGCAGTGGGTGGAGTTACACAAAGAGTAGGGGTTGTAGTTACACTTTAACAAGACAACTTCGCCTCATTGGATATTTGCTCGTTTTTAGGCCATTCTCTGTAACCCCTGGAGATGGTTCTGTGAGAAAATCCCAGTACATTAGCAGTTTCTATAACACTCAGACCAGTCCATCTGTCACCAACAACCATGCCACGGTTGAAGTCACTGGAATCCCAATTTTTTCCCCCATTCTAATGCTTGGTTTGAACTTCAGTAGGACATCTTTACCTTTATCTTTAGTTGCTGTCATATGATTGCTTAATAAGCCATTTGTGGAGCTCAGTGACCATTAGTAATCCAGCATGGGTCCACCCATCAGTTCTATTAAGAGCCAATTATTTTACATATGTACAAAATCTTTTAAAAATTTGGTCAGGTCTTTCTTAGCCCAGTCTTGACATCTTATCTTGTGAATATGATTCAATAGTAGCTGTGTTTGAGCCTTTCCTACTCAGACCACGTCTCTAACTACTATATTCCTTTAACTCTGAGCACCGTTTCTTTGTGTGTTTTCTTCTCTGTATATTGTTTATGAATTTGTTCACAGATGACATCAAAACATTTGACTGAGGCAATTAAAAACTATCTCCCTCATAACACAAAAACAGGGATAAATCAAATAAGTTTACATGTTTTGGAAAAAGAGTTAAAAAATATGCACGAAAAGGATGAAAAAAATAAGTCATATAATAATTTTGCATGACTTGTATTAGAGAAACAGACTTTCAAAGATAACTGTTTTGAGGCCTTTATAAAATGAATGTGTTCAGTTTTTTTTACCTTCTTGCTAACCAGGAAACTCCCGGCTACTGCCAGTCCATGAGTGAAGTTGTCAATGCAGTTGGCCAGCAGGTTAAGGTACCCACTTATCTGTACAATACACAGAATACACTGCTGAAATTACGAGATGTAATATTATAATGACAATGTTGTCACATTTTCTTAAGCTAAACCTCAATATCCAAAATAGAAATCTTGTCCAGACTGTAATTGTAATTATTAAGTCTTGTGATGCTTGCTAAGATTATTATCCAGTTTGCAGTCGGATCTAGTCACAATTAAGAAGCAAGAAGTGTCTCTTTTATAAGCAAACCTTATCAGTGTTATGTTAACCTTCGACGGTGCCCCACTTTTCATTATTTTCTGCCTTCCTGTTACAATGGATATGTGTTGTTTCTTAACATTACCTTGATTTTCTCTGATCTACCCTGCAGACTTTGTTGCTTGGAGGATTTCCATGACTCAGTATGGTGTCCATTTCTGAGTGATGCCACAGCTTTTCCACCGAAAGCAGAATTAGACTGTGTCTGTAGGGGGAAAAGGGAAAAACACAGCTTGTCCACACATATATCCTTTTCTCTCTATATATATAGTTTAAAAAAAACATTCTCATTACAGTCTACTATCAGCAGTGTGTCATTAACTGAGAAAGGATGTATCCTCCATAGAACCATGCTGCCCACCTTGACCACCAACACCATATAATAAAAACAATAATTTAGTACCATTCTGAATCCCACAGTGTAGTAAACAACCATTTTTACTGTTGCACCTGCTGTGTGTCAAAGTGTTTGTCCACCTTGGAGCAGACCAGCTTTTAAAACAGTCTCATTATTTTTTTGACCTTCCTACATCTCCAGTAATAAGCAGCCATCCTTTGTTTCCGGATGGAACAGGCGACTCTTACATTTCCACAGCGTCAAACATTTATACATTATGAATATAAAAGAAGAGAGCCATTCATCCCCTACTAAAGCCTCTGTTTTTTGAGAATAGCCAGCTTCCTTGTCTAATCATTCAGAAGCCACTTACGCTGCCATCTAAAGTGATAGTCAAATGAAGCGAGAAGGAAATAGCCTGGTGTCCTCTGCCTGTCACAAGGAAATGTTTGCACCATGAAGGATAAGGAAGTAATAATGTGTGATCAATCTTTTAGGGCTATCAATGTTCTCCACTAGACTGAAGCTAATTTCAAAACAATGCCCTGTTTTGTTTTTTTTTGTTTTGTTTTTAATGATAAATAAAAAAAGAACATTCAATTTTTCAATTTTGCTCAAAAGCAGCATTTTGTGAGAAAACATGTTTAAGCTCCCTCTCTTTCTTACTCTGCCCCTGCCTATTGTTGCCTCTGCCTAAAAGCTGAATGCTCTTCTTTGGACACTGAAATGTGTAAAGCAGCTGCTTCATCTCAGCACTAAAAATAGACACTAGCAGAGGAGCTGAGCCGTGGATTCCAATCTTCTCCCTCAATGGCATTAGAAAGACAACAGGGAGGGTAAAACTGCCTTTACAAAGATACTGCAACCAGCCATTCAATCACAGTTCCTGCTAAAAAATTCAGAATATTAATTCAGAATAACAAGCCTCCACCTAGCAAAAATCCAAGCATCTTATCTCAGTACTTGGTATCACAGGAAATACATAATAAATAAGACAAGATGTCTGAAAACAGAAAATAGCATTTCTTGTGTGTTAGGTGGCTCATTGATAAATTTCATTTTCATTTAGTAAGCAGATATTAGAATATCATTTTCAGCAAACATACCCATGTAGCTCTTTAGCTTGATGTGAGGATTGATCCTGCTCTCAAGCATGTGGAGGTAATATATACAGAGTCAGCAGCCGCTTACTGTAAGCTAGCATAAACACTAGTTTACGCATTTCAGGCTGTGGGTTGCAAGTCTGCCTACTACAAAATCTATAGCACACTAAAATGTTAATGTCTTGGGTGTTTTTCCCCTAAACAGAAAAGCACAAAACTGACACATGTGCTTTTCACAGGATTTATGTGACAGACAAGAAAGCCAATAAGCATTTTCCCCCAAAATGTGGAACTATTGCTGCACTCTGGGGCGCACTGCAGGTCATCGGATCCTACAGTCATCAAAACAGCACTGACAGATATGCAGACTAAGCTGAAAGGCATCTACAGATAGCAAACAAATGAAAGTAAAAAATATGTAAAGGCTTGCAGTGACATGTGAGATAGTGAAGCTCCAGCAGAAACACTTACAGACAGGTTAAAATTCAGGTCTGAATCTGAGGTGGGATCCTCAAGGCTGTCGTGGTCTGGGAACATTTTCTCCAGCAGGAGGAAGGCCAGCAGACCGATGATTACCCACAAGCCCTGGGTCATGTACTGGTTTTGTTTACCAGCTAGAGTAGTAGACAGTAAAGGGTTAGGATATTTGTATAATACCAGAGTGGTGATGCTACAAACAGCATCTTTTTCCATCTATCATCACAGAGCTAAAGACAGCGTAGAAAATATTAAGATGAATTATGTCACTTTAAAAATATGTTGCATTTTTGAAGAAATTGTAATGCCAAGTTCACTCAGCAAAAGATTATTATGTAAAAACAACATCTGATAGAACATATGCTCTATTAAATTAGTATACTCAGTTTATGTCTGTAAAAAGGCACCGTTATAAGACGTGGTAGTCTTAAAACAGCAGTAATATCATAATAGTAGACATATCAACTGTCATTTAGCTAGAACAATTTATTCTTGTATGCTTCAACAGGAAAACTTGGTCTAACAACCTTTAAAATAAAATAATCTTTACCATTAAAAGGAGACCCACCTGAACAGCAGGAGAGTGCCCATGCCTCAGGAAGGAGGTGAAGAAATACATCACCAAGGAGACCACCAATAGCAAAGCTCAAGAGCTGCTTTAGCTTCTGACATCCAGCTGGCAAAACAGACAAGAATCAAGGTAATTACTGTGAAGCATGATGAAGAAAGACCAAGAGAGTATTAGCATCATTATGTTCTCATTTTAGTATGAGATCAGAAACGCATATTCACAACTACGAAGTAATAGTAATATATTTGCTGCTTGACTGTTCCTTCTCCCATTTACATTTTTAATTTTTTTATTTTAAAAATTAGCATAAGATGCACATACGCAACACACAAAAAGTCAGGGAGAATCAACGTATGGAATAAATTTAAAGAAAATGTCAAAGGCTCATGCTACAGTGATATAGTTTCGTGAATGTAGGACATTTAAGTAGAATTATGGAATAGTAGTTCCTTATCTTGAAACAAAAGAAAACAGTGGTGAGTATTCTGCAACGTAACATGTCAATGTCTCAATAAAAAAAAATGCCTTATAATGTCAAAATGTGAACAGTATGATGACAAGGACTGTCTTGCTTTTGAACTAGAACATTTAATGGTCGACCAATGGTACAGATCTTTCTTTTGTTTTAGTTTTTTCTGTAAAAAGATTAATCACCTTGTTAAGGAACAGCATGTTATGCAGTATGTGGTTAAACATTAAACGGTTGTAAATGAATATTCGACATTTTAAAGTAAGTCCAATTTAGTTCACCTGTAAAGGTTATAGTGCATTTTAAGTATATTCTGACATCATGCAAACTCTGCATCTCCTTAACATTTAGTGAGTGGAGTAAATGCACACGAGTACCTCTAGCTCACCTTGCTAATAATACCTATGATTACTCATACTCCACAGAAACTTTATTCTTGAAAAGTTCCCTTGGTAATGACTAACCTCTGCTCAGGGCTGCACTTGACAATCCGCAGCCTAAAATACATCGGGAATGTTGCGTTCCTGTGGGTGGGGCCCTTCAAAGAGCCTCAGCAGTCAGACTGACCTACAGTAACTGAGTTCTGGTCACAAGTGCAGTATTATCAGACTTGCTTAAATAGTATGTACGGTACTGTAGCACTTACTTAACACTAAATGTGTTTAGCTTACAATAGTCCCTTCACCATCTAGAAAAATATAAAGATAATAAACTGATAGGAACATGAACTGGTGAAAGCTGGAGATCCACTATCTCTACTAGGCATGATCACCATCAGTGTGCTGTCTGACAGGCTCTCTGGACTCAGTAGATACAGAGTTGAGTGAGACAAGTTTTAGAAAGTGGCTCAGAAAATTTTAATCAATTCTTCTTACAGAAACTGTTTCACCTCTTTCAGGTTCCTTATAGTGCATGTCTGTTACACAGGAATGTGCGCTACCAAACTGTATCGCACAATATGACTCTGTACATATTTTCCCTGCTTCGTTTTCCATTGCAGACAGTACCGTCTCGCTATGGGTGGGATCAGTCATTTCTCTGTATGGCATGTGTGAAGCTGCAGCAACACAGAGCAGACACAAAAAAACTTTGTGTGTGTGTTTAGCACAGTACTATGGCTGGGAATCATCATTAATTTTTTTAATAAATTTTGATTTACAACAGCCTCAATATAGATTAACAAACATTTATGCAACATTTTTTCTTGAATATTAAAGATATTCTCAGAGAACTATTTTATAAAACACTGAGCCCGTTCACATGACCATCAAAATCAGATAATTGTAATAATCTGATATGACATCTTTATGCACTTCTGAAATATAATATTCGAAAGATATTTTACCATTTACCAGTTCATTGCCGGATTTACTCGTCACTTCCTGTTATTTTCAAAACATTCAGTTTGTTGCCCGCAGGTTCTTTGTCCAATCAAAACTCTGCAGTATGGTATCGGCTCAGCATGCTCAAAACAGCAGCTGATGTTGTACCACAAAAATAAAATAAAAACAGGATAATGTCGGTTCTATAAAATGGAAAACCAAACAAAAAGCATGCTGATACAATACCATGCAAAGTAAGGTACTATTCAATGGAAAAGCAAGATTACTTGCTGCATCAATAAAAACACCTGAAGGTTGATTTCATTAAGATCTTGTGATCATTGTCGTTAATTCAAGTGTTTCACACCACTGCTGTAATCTTCATGATTGATTAGTACATTGTTATACTGTTTTCCTAGAAGATAGCCTCACCGTTGGGAAAGAGAAGAACTGAAGTACTATTACAGGACCAAAAAGAATTCCCAAAGCATCACAGAACTGCCCCCATGCAGCATGGCTGGGGTCTGCCAATGGAGATCAAAGGATTCCACTGGTCCATTGTCCACTCTTCTTGTTGTCTTTGCACCATTATATGTGTTATTCAACATGGAAAAAATGGAGGGGGTTGGCATGATACTCAGCTAGTGCTACCAGGTTATAAGAAGTTGGCTGAGCTCTGCAGTCACTTTAATAGTTGTAGTGTGGTACTTTCTCAGCAAAATGCATTTCAGTGCTCTGCAGTCTTTTGCGTTATGTCTCCCAGAGAAAGCGTTTTCTTGTTTCTGGTATGCCAGCATGACATCAGAGCCAGTTCTTCTCGAAACATTAAACATCTCTGCAGTTTCTGCAGTTCTTACTGCTCCATTCATGCTCCATCAATTTGCCCTCTTTGGAAGTAAAAAATAACACACATAAACATACTGTTCCACAGACTAGAATGAAAAGAAACATCAATAACAGGATGTCTACAGAACATATACATATGATGTACCGTTGGGATTCTTATTTACTAGTGTACAAAAATAAGTTAAAGTAATCACCACATCAAAAGGTCCATTTGTACCATACAATGGCTCAATTACCACAATTCCTAAATCTAATGACACTCAGGCTGCATGGTGGTGGTGATCAGCACTGTTGACTCAACAGGTTGTTGCAAGACGTAAACCTCTAAAACCAGCAGGACACCAGCCCTTGAGGACCAGGATTGAGGATCTCTGCTTCATAGTCTGAATCTGGGCCAGGATATTTCTATATAGCGTTTGCATGTCCTCCCCCTTTCAATTCGAAATTGACTGGAGGAATTAGGAAGTGTGAGCGAGCATGATTGTTAGCCTGGTTTGTCTTTGTGTTGGTCCCGCAGTGGACTAGTGACCTGTTCAGGTGTAACCCGTCTCTCACCAGATATGGCTGGGATAGGTTCCAGCCCCCCTGCAGCCATGAATATGATTAGGCAGGAATAGATGAATCATGAATATATTAATTAAACATTCATATTGCTTAGTTGTACATCATCATTTAGTTCCAATTAGCAAATTCATAGATGGTAGCATGATACAATAGCTGCCAACAATTACCATCCTGATATTAGTATTAGTATTCACTGCACCTCAGCCCAACAATCATGTTATTGAATATGTTTACCTCTAAACTTCTGTCTCTATAGTACAGCTGGCTTTTAAAGCTTGGGTCACCAATGATGATGTTTTGTCTTCCAAATAGCAGCAGTTTTCCAGGAAGTTCATTTCAGGCTGTGCACCACTTCAATTTTCAAACATGAGGATGTGTGGCTAGTTTTATTATTGGCTGTCAGAGATCCAACAGAACCAGTAGGCTGTTTTCTCTCACCGAGTTAAAAAACTGTAACAGAGTCATTAATTTTTAAAGCATGAGGTTGTGAGAAGTCTAAGACTGGTAGATACTAAACCAAAGTAGTAAGCTGTTTGCAGTTTTTGTGGTTTAAACCAGAAACATTAAACTTCCTGTGTAACTGATGAGGAATACATTTTTCATAGCTTTACTGGAGATATTAGAACTTTAAACACTGTCCATTTACAGAAGCTTTCTGTGGCCATGATGGCATCTGTCTTCATGTTGATGGGTACACATCACACTGAACCTAGTTGTAATCCTGAAAACCCTTCTCTGTAGAGTACATGACTGATTTTTTAAACATATTTTACACTATTTTGTTATATCTCTAACAAAGATCAACCCAAACATGCAGAATCAACGTGTGAATGCTGCTTCCAGTAGAATTAGGAGGGTAAGTAGCAGCTAATCAAATGCATGAAATAAGCTGTTAATCAAGAAGTATGAACTCATCTATTAAAACATTTCTTTATAAAGCCCTGATATAAAAACCTCAATTTATAGAGTGCATTTAAGGTTAATTATTGCTACCTTTTACCTTCTGTTTTGAGGGCTGCTCCAGCTTCAATAGGAAGAACAAGCAGGGGAAAAATCCCACTGAGGCCTACAGCAACAGAGCCCACCAGGGACAGGAGCCAGACATGTGTGTGCTCACTGGCTAAAAAGTCTGCTACTGCCTTGAAGCCAGGGAGGTCATCTGTCAGGCTGGGGCCTGATCCTGCAGCTGTGGCTGTTGCTTGAGACATAGCGGTTTGAATCATCTTCTGGCTGCTTGACGCCCCCCTGAAGGTCAGCATCAGCAGGGTAACAGGGACAAACAGAGCAGCTACAGCCCAGCTGGGCTTCCAATAGTTTCCACCTTTCATCCGTTCCAAGGTCCAAAAATTACTTGCAACCAGTAGTCCTGCAAAAAGAACACATGAAAGAAGTATAGAATGAAGCAAAAGGACCACTTTTTGGCATTTTAATCTATTTCATAGTTAAACGTTTGATTTTAAATTTAAAGTGGAATCTTCCTAAAAAAAAAAAAAAAAAAAATGTATGGAGTCAAAATTAGAAGGTCAGGAATATATGCACATATATACATATATATATAAGTTCAATCTACCATTGAATCAATGCATCTGTGATAGCTGTGCAAGATGATATATCAAAGAGAATGACAACAAAACTGTTGACAAATGAGGTATTGTGGGTTGGAAAAATCTATTTTATCGTTCAATAATTTCCATACTGCCATTTTTGTTGTGTGTGATCTGGTGACACAAAACTCTCAGCACATCTCATCTTTTTCCTCTGTACAGTGTAAAAATTTTACATGCTAGACAGACAAAATCCTTATTGGATGGAAAGAATCTCTTTTAAAACATATCTAAAAACAAAAATTTACTCCACGTGCACAGTTCTGATAAATGCTCTCTGGTTCTGCATGAGACAGAAACTCTTCTGTAGTGAACTTCCAGACAGACTTCCTCTTGGCAGCAGCCTAATTACATTTTTCCATGCCTCGCTAAGAGTGACTAAAAGTTGAGGTGGCTACCTTTAACTTTGTGAAACCTTATCTTCACAAAACGCTGGGATGTTAATGAAGAAACTACCAGCTGATCAAACATGCAGTTTATTAGTCTAACAGTGTTTCCCAAGAAGTAACGGTTACTCACATTTACAGAAAATTACAGCGTCGCGGCGGCACTAAAGCATCAGAAAAATGCAGTAAACTATCGTTGCAATGAAACCTCTGAACTAGCGAACTCTCGCATCTGCGGTTTAAAGTTAGCAGGCTAACATTAGCCAGCAGACATGTTCAGACGTGGAGACCGATACAGCTTGCTAAAGAGATTAGCTCCCTAAGACAGGCAGTCACAGTGAATTAATGCTAACTAATGCTATTCTAACGGAGCTAGCATCCGCTTCAGAAACTTACTTTAAAAAAACGTCACCAACCAGAAAACCCCTGCGACATGCTAAAATCAGACAGTACAACTAAAGTGCGTAATTCAGTCTTTCAATACCTTGTGGTTTCGGCAGTCTGTGCACCAGTGTATCCCTGCCATCCAGGCCAGCTTGATGAGGTCAGGCTTGAGCCGCTGAGCTCCGCCAGACTCCCAGCTGCTACAGCTGCTGCGGGCAGGCAGGGAAGTCACTACGGCTTTCCCAAAACAGCCACGTATCAGGATCCTGGAGGGGAAAACACAAACACGAGAAGGGAGTCTCAACATGGATCCCGCCCCATTAAAAATTCCAGGAAGTGGTTTTATATCCCATGCAAGGACCCCGACACGCACTCCAAATTTGAGAACCTAACAGTTTTTAAGGGAATAGCCTTTTATATTTCAGAAAAAAGAATAGTTCAAAAGCGGACAAAGTAGAAAGAGACCGAGTACCCGTAACTTTAACACACAAGGTCACAGAAAAAGACAAATAATTCAGTCTGAGCTGATCCTGCATCATTTGCGTTCATGTATGCTCAGTGTCCTTATATAAATAACTATAGCTTTATGGTGCAGCAACATATCAACACTGAATAACCTTTCTGTGTTTTTACCTAGTAATGTTGTTATTATTAATAATAATAATAATAAAAAAGTGATTAAACTACCTTAAAAGTGGGTTAAGAACTTTCGGCAAATGCTTAAATATCAGTTATGAAGTTTCATAAAAGGGATTGGGCCTACTTAAGAGATTTCTGTGGTATGTCATATACCATCAAAGTGTACAGCCAGGTTTATTTTTGAGGTCATATAAATCAACAGATACTTGGTCACAGCTCTCTGCTGACATAAATTTCAGTAGTTGATCATCTGTTCAGAGCTGTCAACAGCACTATTCCTTAACTCCATGTGCTCTGTTTTACTTCGATGTCAAAAATTTACTCGTTGTCTATTGGACTGCTTAAAAAAATTAGCAATCAACAAATGAAAATGCTTTTTTTCTTCTTCTTCTTCTTTTTTCTTCTGGCCATTATAGAAACACACACAATTACAGCCTGGCCAAAAACAAAATAAAACAAAACAAAACAAAAAAAACTTATTACCTGAATTTAACCAACTGTAAATTTGAAAAAAAGATTGATTATAAACCAGAATTTATGGCTCCACTGAAATGACTCATCTAATTAGATATTGTGGCATCACAAGTGTGCAGTATTAGATTCAATAACTTTCACTATGAATGACTTTTATAAATACACACACACACACACACACACATATATATATATATATATATATATATATATTTATATCACTCCTATGACAATGAGAAAGCAAGGACCAAGGTTTCCCTTGTCCGGAGGTGGGTTGCTGGGGCCCAGTCAGGCTCAGCACGAAAAGGCTGACAAGGGCCTCCCCTCCCGTGGGTTTTACCACCTGCAGGAGGGGCCATAGGGGTCGGGTGCAGTGTGAGCTGGGCAGCTGCCAGAGGCGGGGACCCTGGCGGTCTGATCCTCGGCTGCAAAAGCTAGCTCTAGGGACGTGATATGTCACCTCTCTGGCGGGGAAGGAGCCTGAGCTGGTGTGCGAGGTTGAACGGTTCCGGCTAGATATAGTTGGACTCACCTCAACGCACAGCTTGGGCTCTGGAACCACTGTCTTTGAGAGGGGCTGGACCCTCTTCCATTCTGGAGTTGCTCCCTGTGAGAGGCGCCGAGCAGGTGTGGGCATGCTCAGTGCCCCCCGACTTGGCGCCTGTACGTTGGGGTTTACCCTGGTGGATGAAAGGGTAGCCTCCCTCCGCCTTCAGGTGGGGGGATGGGTCCTGACTGTTGTTTGTGCTTATGCACCAAATAGCAGTTCAGAGTGCCCACCCTTTTTGGAGTCCTTGGAGGGGGTGTTGGAGAGCACTCCTTCCTGGGACTCCCTCGTTCTGCTGGGGGACTTCAATGCTTACGTGGGCAATGACAGCGAGACCTGGAGGGGCGTCATTGGGAGGAAAGGCCCCCCTAATCTAAATCCGAGTGGTGTTTTGTTGTTGGACTTCTGTGTTCGTCATGGCCTGTCCATAACGAACAACTTGTGCAGACATAAGAGTGCCCACATGTGCACTTGGCACCAGGACACCAGGCCACAGTTTCATTATCAACTTTGTAGTCGTGTCTTCAGACTTGCGGCTGCATGTTCTGGACACTCGGGTGAAGAGAAGGGTGGAGCTGTCAACTGAGTGGTGGGTTGGCTCAGATAGTGGGGGAGGGTCAGGCCTGGCAGACCCAAGCGTGTTGTGAGGGTCTGCTGGGAACGTCTGGCAGAGTCCCCTGTCAGAAAGAGTCAACTCCCATCTCCGGCAGAGCTTCAACCATGTCCCGGGTGAGGCGGAGGACATTGAGTCCGAATGTGCTGTGTTCGGGATGCCGTCAAGCTGAAGGAGTCCTATTGGGCCTTTTTGGCCTGTGGGACTCCAGAGGTTGCTGATGGGTATCGGCAAGCTAAGCGGAGCGCAGCTTCTGCGGTCGCTAAGGCAAAAACTCGGGCATGGGAGGAGTTTGGAGAGGCCATGGAGAATAACTTCCAGACAGCTTTGAGGAGATTCTGGTCCACCATCCGGCAGCTCAGGAGGGAAAAGCAGTGCTCCATCAACATTGTGTACAGTGGGGATGTGGGGCTGCTGACCTCGACTCGGGACGTTGTGAGGCGGTGGGGGGAACACTTCGAAGACCTTCTCAATCCCATCAACACGTCTTCCAGTGAGGAAGCAGAGTCTGGGGTAGCAGGTGCTGGCTCTCCCACCTCTGGGGCTGGGGTCGCTGAGGTGGTTAAAAAGCTCCTCGATGGCAAGGCCCCAGGGGTGGATGAGGTCCGCCCAGTGTTACTTAGGGCTCTAGTTGCTGTAGGGCTGTCTTGCCTGACACGCCTCTACAGCATCACATGGACATCGGGAACAGTTCCCCTGGAATGGCAGACTGGGGTGGTGGTCTTCAAAAAGGGGGACCGGAGGGTGTGCTCCAACTACAGGGGGATCACACTCCTCAGCCTCCCCAATAAGGTCGATTCAGGGGTGCTGGAGAGGAAGGTCGGTCGGATAGTCAAACCTCAGATTGAGGAGGAGCAGTGTGGTTTTCTTCCCGGTCGTGGAACAGTGGACCAGCTCTACACCCTCTTCAGGGTCTTTAAGGGGGCATGGGAGTTTGCCCAACCAATCTACATGTGCTTTGTAGACTTGGAGAAGGCATTCGACTGTGTCCCCTGGGGACTCCTGTGGGGGGTACTCCAGGAGTATGGAGTGCCGGACCCGCTTGTATGAGCTGTCCGGTCCCAGTACGACCGATGTCAGAGCTTGGTCTGCATTGCCGGCAGTAAATCAGAATTGTTTCCAGTGCGGGCTGGACTTCGCCAAGGCTGCCCTTTGTCACCGATTCTGTTCATAACTTTTATGGACAGAATTTCTAGGTGCAGCCTAGGTGTTGAGGGGATCCAGTTTGGTGGCCTCAGGATTGGGTCTCTGCTCTTTGCAGATGATGTGGTTCTGTTGGCTTCATCGGGCCATGATCTTCAGCTCTCACTGGAGCGATTTGCAGCCGAGTGTGAAGCTGCTGGGATGAGAATCAGCACCTCCAAGTCCGAGACCATGGTCCTCAGCCGGAAAAGGGTGGAGTGCTCTCTCCGGGTTTGCAATAGGGTCCTGCCCCAAGTGGAGGAGTTCACGTATAGGATCTTGTTCACGAGTGGGGGAAGGATCAAGCGGGAGATCGACAGGCAGATCGGTGCGGCGTCTGCAGTGATGCAGACTCTGCATCGGTCTGTTGTGGTGAAGAAGGAGCTGAGCCAAAAGGCAAAGCTCTTGATTTACTGGTCGATCTACGTTCCTTCCCACGAGCTGTGGGTAGTGACCAAAAGAACAAGATCGCAAATACAAGTGGCCGAAATGAGTTTTCTCCGCAGGGTGGCCGGGCTCTCCCTTAGAGATAGGGTGAGAAGCTCGGTGATCAGGGAGAGGCTCAGAGTAGAGCCGCTGCTCCTCCACATCGAGAGGAGCCAGATGAGATGGCGCATGATGTTTTGTATTGGTAGGTATGTAAAGTAAAACAACAACAACAAAAGAAAAACACATACATGAGAATCACATATGAGCAAAGGACCACACCTCACAATCAACATGAGAGGAGGCACACTCAGTGCCAAATCTAGGTTGCCAGATCTTTCTATGTAATACATTACACTACTTTGTAGCACTCCTCTAATTAATATATTTAACATCATATATATTATGGTTTCCAATTGAAAATTTTCTTTGATTTAAGGAAATTCTGGACAAGCAATTCACATTTATATGGGAAAAGGGAATATTTAGAAAAAGGGATATTCAACAGAGATCATCATGGACCTGATTAGATTGCACTGCTGTCAGATAGAAAGCACAGAATGAATACAGTATGTTGTTTTAGACTGTTAGAATATCAAGAAGGAGCAGCATCAATTCCTTCAATCAATTGGCTTATAGGAAGCAAAATAATTTAAACTATGCTCAAGCTCGGTTCTATGAACCACAGCCTTAATCCACATACAATACTCACTAAAATCTGCTCCCACAGTGTTTCCTGTGTAGGTATTACATGGGTAGATCTGCTTTTTTATTTTCAAAAGAACTGAAGAACAACAGATGGAAAGGACAGATTATCCTTTGGCTGCATTACAGTCTATCTATCTATCTATCTATCTATCTATCTATCTATCTATCTATCTATCTATCTATCTATCTATCTATCTATCTATCTATCTATCTATCTATCTATCTATCTACCTACCTACCTACCTACCTACCTACCTACCTACCTACCTATCTATCTATCTAGCTAGCTAGCTAGCTAGCTAGCTATCTATCTATCTGGAAAAAATGAGTTTGGTGACATTTCATTTTTACATTGAAATCCGTGTTGATGAAATGTAGCGCGAGACGTATGGCTCTATGATGCGGCTTGACCACAGGTCCGTGGTGGTGGCGAAACATTGGACTGTAGCCACGTCCTTCACAACACCCTCATGACACTCATCATACAGGGCAGGGAGAGACACTCGACTAAAATGATGACGAGATGGCAAGTGATACTGTTCACTGTTTTAATTGAGCACTGGCCTTAAACGAGAATAAAAAGTTGTTTGTTTATAACGTTTGTTATTGCTTTGTGTCTCTGGGAGCTGGTGGATTATTTAGTTGCGACTTTTCAGTTACGCTGTAACCGACCCCACACAGACGCCATGTGGGTATAAATCTCTCTTAACTTGAGGTGTTGGCAACTCGCGTTGAATAAAACTAAAGTGGTTGGGGCTATGGGAGGAGTCTGCAGCAGAGCGCTGCAATGCCAGTGGCACTTGATTTGCAACTGATAATAGCACAAGAGTAAATTGTGAAGGAGCAAAAAATCAGATCATTTCATTTTTATGATTGTTGAGAACCCAGATTGTAATTGAGATTAAAATTCAACTAATCGCCCAGCCCTAGTGTACAGGTGTATGGCTAATGTGATAGACCTCAACCTCAACCACTTATCTGGGGAAACATCAGAAATAGATCTTCTGCCATTGCTGAGGTGGCATTTATGTGCGTATCAAAGTAGAGAAGATAAGAATCAAACTATTTTCTTAGCAATGCCAAGGAAATCTGGAAGGACTTGCACACTCTAAATTGTACATATCCATGTTGCCGTCACTGACTAATGTCATCAAGCCCAGATATTAATGCTGCTGTCCATGGCGGCAGTTAGGAGGTAATTAGAACTGGTCACCTCAATAACGGCGGCTCCGCAAAATGGTGCAACCACAAAACGTCTGCTGGATTAGTCTATACTTAAAGATGCTGAAACTGAAATACTTTATACTTCTGAGCACTACATTTCAAGAAAAACTGTCCTTCCAATGTACTGCTCAGACAATGTCCAAGACAGTCTGGCTGCAGAGCTCCACTGTGGGGTCCTGCAGCCAGACCCTTCTTGACAATTTATGCTACAGAATCTCAAATAAAGATGTCCACATGTTACATGAATATTTTGAAGGATAAACTCATGGTTTGCGGTTTTGATTTGTGACTTTCCATGTGTTGTTGATAAGGCATTACATTTTTAATTTGTGTTACAACTCTGCAGAATTTAAAGTTTTCCTGTTATATTAAAAACACAATTTACAGGATTGTGTAATGTATAAATGCATTAGCAATAACAACATTTAGAAACACTTTGCTAATAGTATTCTGTACATTTACCTAATTCACATTTGAATGTAGAAATCTTACACTTAATGTAGTAATAGTTTTACTAAAAAACAAAAACAAAAACAAACAAACAGCTGTTTACAAATGAATTAGTCAAAGTGCTAAATTATAGATATTAAATTTAATAAAGAATCTCTTGATGTGTACAACCAGCAGTACACACTGTGTGGTTTTTTCTCATGGTGAAACCTCCTATTAGCCGGCTGCCCTCATACCTCCCCAGTTTGGAGCACCCAAATCCGACAGTGCAAGAATTCGTTTGCTAGAGTGCCTGACCACCAGGTGGTGCATTTGACAAAAAGTTAATAACATAATTTGACTTTGGAACTGAACTCCTTATCTCTCTCTCTCTCTCTCTCTCTCTCTATATATATATATCTATATATATATATATAGATATATTAGGCTGATATGTTTAATGCAGTTTGCACAAGACGGAAAAGAAATGATGATCCAATTTACAGTGTCATTGTGACGTGATCAACAGTATAAAGGCTTCATAAACATGTGATAAACTGTTTTCACTCCAGTCACATATGTGTGTGTGTGTGTGTGTGTGTGTGTGTGTGTGTGTGTGTGTGTGTGTGTGTGTGTGTGTGTGTGTATGTGCAAGATAAGTGGGAGTGGGCGAGGATATAGGTGTGTGTGTCTGGGCTCTCTACCACAGACTGTATATAAAAGATGGCCGGAGCCTCCGTGAAGTCACCCGTAGGTTTCTGACGAGCCTCCTTGGTGTGTGTGTGTTTGTGTGTGTTTGTGTGTGTGTTTGTGTGTGTACTTTTGCCGCACTAGTCTGCCTTTAAAAAAAAATCTGATTATTAAGATGAGCCTTATACCCATAAAGCTCCCCTTGGCAAAGCAAATTTGTTCGACACAACACAGCAGCCAGACCGGCATTGCTTGCTACAAAGCTGGACAGGACAAGTAATCCCATCATATCATAGCGTGTCACAACATATCGTTGAGGACAAAGGGACAACATGTTGTTGACGGTCACTGTTTTTAACATTTAAAGTCTAGCCACTGTTTATTTTTAAAAATCTGAGAACTTAAAGTAACTGACAGGCGGACTTCAGCAGGGTGAGATGCAAAGATAAAAAACATGATTAATATCCGTACTGAGTCATTTTTGTCTGACTTGAGCAATACATAAAGAAAGAGGAACTTAGTTTTTTGTTGGAAAAGAGGCCCAAAGTAATATATTTAGGGTCAAAAGCATACAAATTTGTGTGTGTAGGTTTGGAATGAAAAATAAAACAAAAGACTCTTGTAGTGTCAAGGAGACTAAGATGGCAGATTAGAATGACTATTGCAAACAAATACTCTAATGTGTCATGTGGAAACAAAGTGCTGTTCTACTGTGAATGGTTTTGTGTGTTTTTGTGTACAAATGTCCATGTGCCTTGTGATTCACCCTTGTCTAATAATACCCACAGCCCAGTCTGGTAGTTGAAAGCCTGTGGAGTCCAGAGAAAATGAGGAATCAGGAATAAGAAGTGAGAGGGCTGGATGTCCCCTTGCATGCATGTCAAGCGACCGTTCCATGTCATTGTGAAACACATGATGGCCACTGAAACCTCTGAGGACTGTCAAGTCAGGAAACGTGGGCCTTACTGTGGACCGTCCACCCACAGAATTGAAATATTCTTTGTAATATTCGGTTTTTATTTATTCTTTTAAGGATTTGTTTAAAAACTGGTGTGAAACTATTTCGAATTAATTCTGATTCACTTGCTGAAACACAGAAAGCTGTAAACAGATGCTCTGCTTAAAATCAGCAGCTCTAATTTATTAGAAATCACAATAAATTAAACTATATAACTGATGTTTGTTCTAGTTGTTCCACTGCTGCTCTGACACACTAAAATGACCACACACATCTACTTGCGGCTATCAAACAAGTGCCTCATTTAAAAAGATTACGTCTTTAAAAAAAAAGAAAGCCTGTAATTATTTGCTTTGTAATAATATGCCATTCTCTTCTGCTTTTTATATAATTCCATAAAGGGGAAGCATAATTTGTTTTCAGTTCATAACGATGTGCCAGTCGACAATTCATTCAAATCATTGTCAAAAGCTCTGTAAAGACCTCTAATGTGTTTGCAAGCCATTGCTTTCAAGTTTTATATATACATATTTTTGTGTAAACTAATTGAGGAATCATTAAGATAGGAAAAATGAAAATTTAGAATGGAAGGGCCCTTTTATTTCATGCAAAGCCAATTGTAATATTACGTTCATTACGTAAGCGTATGTTGTGTACTCATTAGGAGCTCACACGGGACTTGCAGCCTCAACAACTTGTTTCATAGGAAGAGTTTGTCACCTTCTTGTTTTAATAAGGAAGAAGAAGAAGGAGAAGAAGAAGCCTTATGGTACCAACCTAAATTGGTAGAATTAAGGAAGTTTTTAGTTCCCCTGCTTATACTGAGATACATAGATAAGCCTGCATTTTTTAGCCACCTTTGGCAACTTGCTTCCAGTGCTTCAACAACTCCCTTTAGACACCTTTACAGCTCAGTGCTGGATGCTACACAGAGGGAAACGGTAAGAAACAAGCAGATTAGTTCCCTGAGCGAGACTGGGCGTTTCCTTACTTTCCTGAAATGAGCGTGCTGATATTAGATGCTGCTTTTGTGTGTAGGTTTGCATATTTGAATTTATGAGCTTAAATAATATTTATTTATTTAACATGCAGTATTTATTTTAGTGTTATTAATAAAAAAAATGTATGTTTGTGTTTTAACTTTTTTTTTTTCAATTTAAACAAGACTAACAACATCTTAAGCTAATAGTGTCTCTCTGAACAAATATTGATACATAAATATAAAATTTTGTGTCTTTGTTCAAAAATTAAAAATGTATTTGCTTAATAGATCATTTTTTATTTTTGAGATGTGCATAAATCAGCAACTCATCTTACAGGCACACATTTTATTTATATATTAAATAATATAACTAATTAAATTTTAATTGTTTTTTTTAATTGTTTATTTATATATATTTATATAGGTTAGAAACTAACCAAAGCTAATCTTTGCTTTTATGAAGTATGTCTCTGTCTCTTTTTCTTTTTGTTTCTTTCCCTCCCGTTTTTGATGTTAAAACTTTTTTTTTTTTTAACTGAATTACTCAACTAGCTTAGAAGAAATGGTGAGCGAAGACGATTACGAAATTTGAATACTGCCACAAGAGTTAAGGAGTGTGGACATCAACCTGCAGTCATTCTGGCCAAACTGATGTTCAGCAGAGGAGTGCAACACTTCCTGTTGCGTCGTACTCTGTATCCTGTTTTCCACAGTCAGTGGTCATGCGTGTCATTCCCCTCTGCAAAGCAGTGTGGGCACAATCTTATGACCCTGTGCTGTAATTTTTCTTAGTCTGAGTTGAGAGAGAGACTTCATTTTTTGAGATATAAACTTATTGTCAGAAAAAAAAATATGTATACCAGCACTATTAATGTATAAATCCATATCTATTGAGAAACTTTTTTGGTGTTGTTTTTTTTACTCTGAAATTAGTCTGAAATTTCAGGCAGACTTATGCAATCACTGTGTTTTTAGTGTTGAGAAAAGTGTAACAGTGTCCATATTTGATAATCAGCAAAGTGTTTTTCTTTAGAATAAGAATAATATCTTTAAATAAGTATGTAGAAACAGTGATGAGAACACCGACACCTCCACACATAGACCCAGGACTCGAGGGGCCTATGTGACCATGATTAAGAGGTGCCAAAAAATTCTGTTTGCATGCTGATGTGGCCTTTCAGCCATCACAGATATGCATCTTGTGACTGCATTCAGAGTGAAAACTGTGAAGTACTCAGTTACACCCTGTGCTGCGACAAAACCAGAAGTCTTGGTCAGAGATGGTGCAGGTCACAAGTGTGCAATTTCTCAGCATGTCAATATTAAAAGTTTTATTTTATACAGTTTGTGTCACTAGACTTGTTAACCTCACAGAGTGGGAGAGGTCCTTTCAGTTATAAGCACTTTGATGAAAAACACAATTTTCATGGCACACCACAAAAAATATTTATTGCTTTGTGAATGTGGGTTTGATATCGTGGATTATTTTTGAGACAGTGAGGCAGAATAATTTGAGCCATATTGTTGTTCCATGTGTGCTTTATGTAAATGTGTTAAACAGAACTGGATCCATATTCCTTCAATAGCATTTTAGATTGTTGAGTTTTTTTTAACTAACTTATATTTAGTGGTCAAACGGTAATTCATATGTTTCACTTTCAACAGTTTGGGAAATATGGGGTTTCACTCCATTGCCAAAGGTTGACCTCATCCAGTAACTATAGAGCTAGATTGCTAAACTTGACATTATCTCAGGAAATGTGAGAGACAATGAGTCTGGCTCTATTCAAAGGCAAACTATTCTGACTTGTGTGTTCCAAGTTCACAAAAAAATTGTATTCTATAACCAAAAACATCCTGTTAACTTCAACTTCAAAGAGCTTTACTTTTTCCAGTACAAACTTTATTGCCAGAGCGACAGTCTGTATTAAAAAAGTAGGTTAAACATACATAAATACAACAATTAAATGGAAAAATATTCACATAAGTATACCACATAAACACATTACAACACCAGCCATTCAGAAATCTAATAGATGAGGGCACAAAGCTTGCCGTGGGTCTCTTGGCCTTGAAGGCCAGTGATCTGTATCTCAGACCTGAGGGAAGGAGGCTGTAGTGGCTGTAGAAGCTATATGAGAACCTTTTAGTGTGCAGTCAGCCTTTTTGATTCAAATCCAAGTCTGTTTGCACAGAAAGTTTGCCTTGTTTGGGGTATTGTGACTACACAAACTAATTCTGATTTGAATCATAGAAGCGACTCTGCCTGCCTACAAACACAGTTCTCAGTCCACTTCTAGTGGACCAAATACAGGAACTGGACTCCAAAACTAGATGCATTGTGGATTCAGTGCAGAGCACCGTGGGTAAACACAATCAAACATAAAGACGTGTGGAAAAGTTAGAAATCTGATAAACCCAGTACTGCTAGGATCTAATGCAGCTTCATATTTAGCTGTTATGTATTAGAAAGCAAAGCTGTTCTGCATTAACAAATAGATTAGTTTTCTTCTTTGTTGTGTGTCTCGTTTTTCCCCTAAGTAATTCTTGGAACAGCACCATGTCTGGGAGTGGAATATGTTATTGTTTGAGAAGTACAGCATGAAAGCACTGTCAGCACCAACTGAACAGAGTTCCCAATCTAGCCGAGTCTAGTGGACTATCCTGGTGTGAATGCACCCTTAATTTAATACTGCTGCTGTATATGCTGAGAAGCTCTTCCTGTGCCAGTTTAAATAAATTATTTCTCATTGTTATAATTTTATTTTGTGGATTGCGATGGATGTTAGATATGGATCCAAATCAGATTGATATATTGAATATTATTAGTGATTCAATGAAACATTTATAAATAAAACAGTCAAGACTGACTGATGAACCTGAAACCTGTGGAGTTTTCTGAAAAAAAGAGGTGCTGCTGACACTTGGAGAAATAACTTCATTGTTTGGTTGGAAGGTGAATGTGTGATCAATTATTGGCCCAAGATATCTGTATGAGCTGACCCTTTCAGTGGGCTGGTTGTTGAGAGACAGATGAGGAATGATGGTGGAGGGGTGTTTACGAAAATCAACTATGTGTGGACATTAATCACAATGGCTCGTAATGTTCAAAGCCTCAGGGACACCCTGTGTTCTTTGGGGTGTCCTGGACCTCAGGTTGGGAAGTATTACACATTGAACATTTAATCCTTGGCTTGGTAAAGAAGTGAGTCAGTTTATTTTCCACGTTATCAAACTCTTCATTGGAGTAGAAATAAGACATATTAAAAGCACTGACTTGCAACACAGGATGCAACAAAATAAAAACCTCAGACTTCTTGCTGACTGTATTTTTTCTTTTGTGTGTGCACAATGTTTTTTGTCTTTTAGCGAGGGGTGGGGCTTGTAAGCTGATAAGTCATGAAACCATTTCATCCATGCAGTCAGTTTTATAAGCGGTCTGTTTAAGATAAGCTGTTATGTTTTTTCTCATCCAGACCACATAGTTTTCAATGCATGAACCTAATCAATTACTTTTTGATGCATGAAGTCTTTAACTTCTTAACCTATCATCAAACTATGTCTGAAACATGAAGTAAATTTTAAACTAGTTAGCTTAGATGCATTGGGTTGGTTACAAAGTCAGAGTGGTTCACAACGCTACCACCAACACCCTTACAGCCAAACAATTTGTACATGAAAAAGATCAACTTTGCTGAAATGTGCTTTACCAATAGATCAACTTACATTTTTAGGGCGTGACGTAGATATTACTATGGCAGTATATCTATTCTGTCGTTCTTATCTGTTTGGGATACATTATGTTAAAACTATTGATTGTGTTGCTGGCTGCTGCCTTCCACTAAAAGTAGAAAATACTTATTTTGAAATTATGTGTGAACAAGATATAAATAGAGATAAATTAAAGCAGACAATAATTTGATGATTAAGATTAGGTTAAAAGACATGTTATTCAAGTTTATTCGGTTTCAAACAGTAAGATGTAAAATTTGTATTAGTAAAGAAACTCCAAACTACATTTAGAGGAGCAAAAACGTATCACAGAGTAATTTCAGAGTGCAAGACTAAAAGTAATGAGATCTGATGGAAGTTGCCCTATAAAGTGTAAGTATTTCTATGTTGTACTTGTTAGATTGTTGTATTACGTGGGCCGAACAGCGATGTGTTGGAAGTCCATATGATGTCTGTGGTTTGGTAAAAACATCTCAAATTAAGCATTGATGGTGGGTAGTCCTTATAGTGGTCACAACTTTCATGTTGCCCCATTGTAAGGCCAAATGGGTCAAAGTTGGAATCATGTGCATATATGCACATAACTTTTAAGCCATGAGATTGATTTGAAAAAAAAAATGGAGCTGGCCTACTGTTTGTTTTCTGAGATTCACATAAAAACAGATGGTGATGATACATGATTATAATTGAGGTTTTGGCATCTTGTCCAAAGACAGTAGCACTCAGCAACAGACATGACACTGGTCTGTATGAATATACACTGGTGACAAAC
The DNA here is from genome assembly GCF_017639745.1 of Melanotaenia boesemani. NCBI lineage: Eukaryota > Metazoa > Chordata > Actinopteri > Atheriniformes > Melanotaeniidae > Melanotaenia > Melanotaenia boesemani. The sequence goes on along the minus strand of NC_055682.1, from coordinate 18,339,359 downwards.
GGATGTTTGTTCAGCTGCAATTGCACTTTTGTGACCATAGAGAGAGAGAGAAAATGTAAAACTGAAAAACAACAGAATTTCAAAAGGCATTAAGACTACCACTACTGGTTCAAATGCATCCAGTCCTGTTTATTACTGCTTGCAGTTGTATTTATACCTGACATTTATATTTTTGTCATATATTAACAGGTTTTGGTCCATATGTATATTCAGATTATGTGATGCAAACCTGTTATTATGTATTTATTGATATCTAAACCTAACCATATTATCCCTAAATGTAAACAAGTGCAACCAAGAGCAAATATGAAAGGTAAAATGCTGTTGGACAATAGTAAATGTGGATGTTAATTTGTTTTTCTGCATGACAGACTGTGGTGTAAAGACATCATCTACCCCATCTTATCTCCTTATAAATGTGTGAAAATCTTATAGTTGTGCAGAGTGTAAACATGTTTCAATTTCGCAAAAATGTAAAAACTTTTTTGTAATAGCGCAGACAGACATATAAATTAGATTTGTTTTTTTTGTTTTTTTAATACATTCTGCTGTGAGACTGTGCTATATATATGTATATTAGTAATGTGGGACAGTCATTTTAAAGTCAAGTGACAAAGACATTTCAGAAAAACAGTGGCGTGTGATCTGGCACAGTTTATGTGTTGTCTTTAGTATGTTGCAATCTGCCTGCATGACACGGAAAAGTGAAGTAAAGGATTCGAACACTGATGATGTTATATACAGTATGTTGTAGCATTCATTTAAAACATGAAAGATGAGTATTTGCAACTTTTTCTGCAGCTGATTTGTAATTTACTTAGATTGGCTGTGTAAAAAAGAAATTTAATAAAGCTGAAACTATTATGTCACCATGTGTTTACTGTAGTTTCTGTCACAACATTCTTAATCACGTTGAGTGTGCGCACAGCAATTCTCACACATTGTCATGGTACTTAAAGTTAGTGTTTGAGGCTGAATCCACCAAATCACAAACAAAAGATAAATGAGACAACACCACAGTTTACTTTTACAGCAAAGCCTGGATCATCCTGACCATAGAACACGTAAGTGGATTCATTTAAAGGCAACCTTCAAGGAACTGAATCTGAAAGACAATTTCTCACTTCTTCATTTAATAGTGTCTCACTTTTGTTGAGCATGAATTGTGGGCTCCATGTTCTTAATCTCTAAGGCCACAAAAAAAAAAAACAATGGCACAATCAGAAAAACCGAAGTTTTGATGATAAAATTTCATCTTGACGTTCTCAATGAAACTTTAAAGTTGTTAAGACAGTGATTTGGACAAAAGAAATAAAGATCTAATTACAATAAAAAAAAAACCTTTTGTCCTATTCAACATAAATGTAAACTAGTTTCTGTCTCTTATGAATAGAAATGTAAAAATAGAAATAGAAAAAATTAAAAATGGCTTGACACTGGGGATCTATCCACTTTGGGAGACCTTTAAACTTTAGACAAAATAAATCACTTAAACAACTGATTCAGTTGTAAATAATACACATGCTGAAACTGACACAGTCCTTGCTTTTTGGTGAAACCCTGAATGTGGTCATATCAAATTAGATCCTAGAGAGGCGGAGTCTTTTGGAATTAAAGATGAAAAGGAGCTTGACGCTTTGCAAAATACTGCAGTTCAACAACCTAAGAAGAACATTTGTCCCTGAGAAGTTCCAAAGAATGTTTGCATTTCATCATCTATAGTTAACTGACTCATAATAAGATTTAAAAGGATCTGGAGAAACTGCTGTACAAGCAATACTAATCTGGGGCAAATAACTATCATCCAACATAGCTAGTTCTTACAGCCACAGCTGCAAGTTAATAAAAAAAAACTAAACAAATAAACAAACAAACAAAAAAAAAAAACCCAATAAAGACTATATGAACAAGATCCAATAACTCTGACACCATTTTTGTGCCCAAGATCTTGCAAATAAAACTATCCTGTGGTAAAAAATTTTATTATTATTATTATTATTATTATTATTTTGGAAATCTTGCATGAGGTTATCTCCTGATTAAAGAAAAGAGGAGCCATTTGGTTTGTTTGTTACTTACAGTTTAAAGTCAGCATGCTATGGGATGCATTAGTACACATGCCATAGATAACTTGCAGTTTATATTTAAAGGCACTATTAATGCAGAACATGGCAAGCTTGGGACCACTGCATGCTGCCATCCAGACAGTGTCCTTGTCAGGGAAGGCTGATACAAAGCCACAAAAAAGCTAAGAACATATTAAAACAACTAAAGAAACAAACAAAATGGTTTGGTGATAAACTACCCTGTATGCTGTCCAGATATGCTAACCTTTGAAACCAAACATACAACAAAGGAAACCCTAAACTGGTGAACAGCTGATGGCACAAGAGTGGGAAATTCAAAATGAGTATAGACTTCTAAAAATAACCCCCCAAAAGTTTCTCGCTTTAAAGATTTTAATTATAGAGGTAATTACATCATTACTAAATCATTACACCATAAATATAGAGTACTAACATATTTAAAAGGTAAAGAAAAATTCAAATTTATCTGCAAATTATGCAGAAAGATACTACATTGTTGTGTTAAGGCACCTCAGATTTGTATTATTGGTGGTTTTACCTTCTATCCAAATAGTAGCTTTACCCCCCCACTGGCTAAAGTCAAGACTGAGTAGCTCTTTCTAAGCTCAAGTTAAGTTGCAGATTTATTCTATTTCTCAAAATAAATGCTAGAAACAACTTTATTTTTCTTTTAATGGTTAGGATTACGGTAAAAGTACAAGTCAGAGTATTTTGATTTTACTGTAAATGATGTTACTCAACACAAAATACATTTTAATGAGCTGTATGAATTTGTCTATTTTCATTGCACTATTTTGTAAGACCACACTGTTTTATCTCCCTGTATAATATGTAGATTTAGAGTAAATAATGCAAATAAATGATTATTCTTCTTTACCAACTACAAATGAAAAGCACATTTATGGCTAATGTGCATATTAAATACTATTAAATACTTACATTTGCTATACTCTATACTCTATGCTCATACTTTGAATACAAAATGTCACTTGTTCCAGAAAATTTGTACTTTGTAGTAGTACTATATTTACTTTAGTAAAATATCAATCTTTAGTGTGAATTAATGACCAGCTGAACTGATATTAGCACTGTACTTGTCCAGACTCTACACCAGCTAATGTTTATGTGCCTGAGTTAATGTTAATGTGTTCCCACTCATCAAATCCACTCTTTTCTGTAACAGAAGTTGAATTTCTGAAAATAGAGAGGCTTGAAATAGTGTCAGTCTTGCCACAGTTCTTTTAGTGTATTAATACTCTTGGAAAATGCTACTGTATATGTCATCGGTTACGTTCAAGCAGCTGTGATTAAGACATGAGCCAGTGTTGGGGGGGGTTGGCCACAATCTGTGTGGTTTCAACAGCTAAGCAGAGACTCTGGCAATTATAACCATCAGTTAAATTTTACAGTTTATTAAAATTTTACACATGGTAAAGTCCAGAAAAAAGAGGAAAGTTTCTTTATACATTGTCTCCAATGATAGTCACTGTCTGGTATAGTTTGTGTGTTTAAAAGAGGATTTGCTTTTGTATTTTATGTGTAGATGATAACTTTACACCCATACTGAACCCAGTTAGAAGATCAAAATAACCAATCTTACAGCGAGTAATATTTTCAGCCTGTTGCCTTATCACAGAGCTGCATTCTTCCTCCTAAACAGGCAGCACTAATAATATACACTCAAATTTTTACTGCAGTGTTACTGTACGTTTCTACAGTTATTTCAGCATCACAGAAATATGAGTTTATTTTAAGTTGTTAGAGTTGCCACAGCATGCTCAGAAACTTGCCAACTGTATTTAACTGTAATGCTGCCCTGATGTGTCTTGACCAACTAATTTAGCTTGTTGCATACCTGTGCAAACTGGTCTTTCTCAGCTTCCTGGTTTATCAAACTGTTTTAGACACTTAGTTCCTCTCAGGAATGGTTCCAAACAGTAGCCTCTCTGTGTGATAGTCATAATCTCTATCTACCTCTGTGTGGTTACAGCACTGTACCTTCATCTTATCTACCAGCTGTGTGTTGTGTGTGTGTGTGTGTGTGTGGGTGTGTGTGTGTGTGTGTGTGTGTGTGTGTGTGTGTGTGTGTGTGTGTGTGTGTGTGTGTGTCTGTGGTGCTAGGATGTGTTTGTCTTTTACAATATTCAAGTATTTTCAGCAGTTTGCTAAAGCCAGAAAGCTGGACCCTGTACAAAACAAAACACAAAACATCTTGTTTCAGTCATTTTAGCAATGGAATACACTTTCAGTCTGTTGGTTTCATTCTGCAGTCAGACCCTGGGCACATCGTGTAGAGAGACATATCACACATGTCATACAACTAAAAATAATACAACATACTTTGTCACAGTAAAGACTGTCCTGTTGTTGTGGCTGTGAACAATAATCTAGCACATCTTTCAAAAATGTTGACGCTTTCTGGGATAATCTTAAAACTTGTTACTGCTCACTAGTTCTGTGTGCGATCACAAAGAGCTAATAGAAATGTACTGCATGGTTTAACAACAACAAGGCCAATACAAAAGATTTAGATTCACGTTTATGGCTATGAAAAACAAACAAACAAAAAAAAAAAAACAGCATCAGTATGGTGTCTGAGGCTTCTCACTTAGTTACATTCACAATCACCATATGGCCATTTAGTTTACCATAACCTGCCATATAACTTTATAAAAACATAGTTTACATTACTATTACTCAGTCAGTGTCTTTCACTTGAATCAGAAAAAATACTTTAATTGAAAAGTGAATTAAAATCAACATTATGCCTCATCAAACAGATGATAATGTCTTGCATGAAAGCCATGTTTGCCACCTGTAACACATTTCTCAGAGGGGAGAAACTGTCAGTGAGGAGAGCCCCTTGATGATGATTGGCCGATGAGGGAGGGGACAGTATATATATACACCCTAATAAATGTGAAGTTTCATGGTCTCCCCCGACAAATCATCAATGGCAAGGATCCTGTAGCAGACACACTCTACTGCTTCCACCCACACAAATTTTACAGAAGTTAAAAGTTCCTTTTTCATTTTACCGTCAAACAGCGAGCCTCGTTTATTTCATTTGGTCTGACAGAGCCAAAGGCCCTTGAAAGTAGCGAAGGTTCCACGCTCATGCTATACTATAAGAGAGGGAGACATTTTTTGGTTTTTCGTTGAGTGAGAGGAAATTTTGAAACATTGTGCAATGGTGCCACAAAAGTTTTGAAAGGTTGTGAGAGCGTTTTGCCAGAGAAGTCTCAGAGTTTGTTCACTGGAGAAGAGGTCTCCATGTTGCATCCATACAGAATGGAGAGCTACCTCATCCCTCCTGTAAGTATGACTTATTTCATTTTTATCATCTAAATCTAAAGAAGATCGTTTTGGATCTGAGGCTTAAAAAGAGCTCCTGGAATATTTTGATTTTTAAAGAAGCATATCACAGAGAAACTTTTATAATCACAGGAGTAAAGAATGTATTTTGTTTTAAATTGAGGACTTAATGTGCTCTCCCCTTAGATTTGAAAGCAGGACACAAACTGTAAGCGTCTTTTATACCACCGCTACATGAAAATGAAACTCAAAAGTTCTGGAGTTTCACATTTGTAGGGGCAAGAAAAGAATTTGTCATTATTAACACACAAATATTGTTTCACCTGATTTGAATGGAAAGACATTTAGAGGAATTGTAATTATTTCTTCAAGTACAAAAAGTGAGTCTTTTTTCATGTGTGTTGTCTGCAGCATATAAAACATCCAGCGCCAGAGTTTTGTTTCATGATTTATGCTTTCTGAAAAGTATTTCTTATTTGCTCTTGCAGCACAGTGAAGAAATCTACGAGTCTGACATCTACAGACATCAAATCGCAGAATATTACAATCCATATGTACTAGATGCAGATATTCAGGCAGGTGAGTTTTATTTCAACATTATTTTTGGCTTTGGTAAACTGAATTTTGATCTAATGAGCTTCTACTGAGGGTAATTGTTTTTATTTAAAACTACTTTTTTACAATTAAAATAAGGAATATAATATAGATAAATATAAATTATGTTCAAACATATTGCAATGATAAACGAACACTGTCAAGAACTGCTGCTCAAAACTTCTGAAGTGGAAAATTGATTTATTTTAGTTGGTTTTTCATTTTTAGTCCATGACCAACTGTGGTAACACAGACATTTCTGGGTTATTGTACATAAAAAGACTGCAGAGTATGCAGCTGGAGCGCACCACATTAGGGTGTATGGAACACAGGAAACAGATGCCTTTTCTTTCGGCCGCTACAACTACAGACATAGAACAACTTTCGCCCCATGGGGTTTTGTTGATACATGAGAGGTGCTTTACTTTCTCTTGTAATCTACTGTTTTGAATGTTGCACCAAAACAACCAAAGAGGGGCTGGGTGGTAGAGCTTGTTAAAAAAAATTAGCTGATGTCTGCTATCTAGATCATTTACAGCTATATGGAAAATTTGAAATCAAGAAATATGCTGATAGAGGATGAATAATCTTGTTATATGTCACCAGATGAGTGGCATGTCTTCCAATCTAATGCACGTCATCATTTTCTGATTAGTTTTGCATGTGAAAGACTTAATTTTTAACACTTAAACTTTCCATTCTGGTATGTACAATGTTTTTATTTGATTCTCAAAGTATATCTCTTGGGCAGAAAGGACAAACAGTCCAAGAAAGCATGACAAAGAGTGTAAATTTAACCCTGAAAGCTGTGGTAACATCGGGTGATAACAGGAAAGAGCATCATGGTGAATTATTCTCTTCATTTTGCCCAGTTAATGCAAACTCAAGCAAAATGAGAAAGCAGCTTATTGTCCAGTTGCATTTGTTTGAACAGGTTTTTTTAAAAAAATACTGAGTCTATTGGTCTGAGCATATGTGTCTACTTCATTGTCACCTCACACTTGGGACATTCTTTAAGCATTGTGCAGGGGTGTGTGTCTAAATAAGTCTATGGGGTTTTTGTGTCTGTAATTATACTTGTTGCAAATGTTGAGAAAGCAAAGAAGCAATGGTGTTAGACAACAAAAAGGCTTGGGCAATTATGTTGTTTATCACCTTCTCTGTTCAGATCACTGGGACTACCATGCACACCCTCACGTGCACCCTGTAGAGTTTGAAAACCTCCAAGAGAACAACTTTACCGAGCTGCAGAGTGTGCAGGCTCTCCATACGCCTGGCCTCATAAGATATGATGCAGAAAACTTGCTCGATCCAAATCTTAGTGCACATCCTCATGTGTTGCAGCAACCAGTAAGTTCTTCTTTTACACAGCAGCTTATCCACATATAGATGCATTAAATGTGTAAAAAATGTAAACATTCATTGTTAAAATGATGAGCGTGACTAAGGCAAGGTGGGATTTTGTGTGATACTAATCTGACTGATCAAAGAGCCAACAAGTCACACGGCTCATTTTGTCACTGGTTGGCAACAATATGCAAGTAGCAGACATCTGCTCACTGATATAAAATAAACTTCATCTCCTATATTTTCTGATTTTGGTAGGGTTCATCAAATCCTCTGAATCCCAAAATATCATTTTAGCACACAGTTAGGTTTTAATCAGAAAGACCATTTCAGGAGATGAAGGCCTTTTAAGGTCATCTGGCAAAAATCAGGAAGTGAATCTTTGGGTTACAAGAAACACTTAAATGTAAGGGTTTTTCTAAAATTTTTTCTGTTTAAAAACAGCATTTTCTTTAAATATGCTTTGAAGACTCAGCTAAATCACGTCTGCATGATCCAAGTCTCAACTGAGAGACCAGTGAGTTAGGTTTATATTCTCTAGTTATATATATATATATATATATATATATATATATATATATATATATATATATATATATAACAGTAACAATTAGCACAGTACATGAAACAAGAGAAATAGTCCTTTTAATAGTTTTAATAGCCAGAAACGTACATCTCAAAACTAGACTTGTGTCTGCTGTATGTATCACAGTTTTAAGTGCCAAGCAATTTTAAACCATGCGATCATTTTCCTCTGTGAGGTGAAATTTCCTCTCAGAGAAATGTTTACCGCTTTTTAAAATGTGAGGACTGCATTTATATCGGGTAGCAAAGAACAAGATGAGGTGTTACTACAGCAATGTGAAATGTGACTGGAAAATTCAATGTGAAAACCACTCTTCATCATCTGGAATTCACATGTCTTCTACTAGCATTTTTTTTTCTTTTTTTTTTTTTTTATTTTTGACAGGATGTTATGAATAGCTCAAGAGGTTTTGCCCAGCCAGGCGCACAGCAACAGCAGTGTCCACACATCACAGCTCATGCAGATAAAAGTTTTCCCAAACCCTCTCACTCATACAGAGAAAACATTAGAATGTGTGTTTTTTGGTACTATTCAGTAAGTCACTTACTGCAAAATGTATCTGAAAAGCCTAAATGTAGTTAACATCAATCTCCAGCTTTAATATTGCTATATAAATGAGCTGTCAAACAATTAGAGGCTGAAAACCAAATCAAATATAATCATTTAAAAACTGAAAAGTGAAAGATAATGCATGAGTACATTTTCAAATTAACACATGAACAAACATATCATTTTACATGGGTAATTTTAGTAAAACTATTGTAAATTAAATATATGAAAATGAAAAAGGACTCATTTGGAGTAAAGCCAAACCTGTTTCCTACAAAGATGTGACAGTGTAAAATGGAAATTACAATAAAACAAATTTATCAGCAAACAATTAGGTAATGAGCTGTCCTGTGAATATATGAAAATGACCTAAAGATGAATTATGAAATAATGAAATAAATAATTTTTTTTCTAATTTTGAATTTGTTTCGAGCAATATATGTTAGAAGAAATTTGAGACAGTAGCAAAAAAGGCAGGAAAACTAAGTTTAATAATGCCCGCGATAAAAAACAGTAATTTGAATGAACTCTGTATATATACATACATATATTTATATATGTATATATATATATATATATATATATATATATATATATATATATCCCTTTTTGTAGAACAACATTTGGAGAGGTGACACAACAGTTGAATTATTTTAAGGACTATGGTATGAAACTAATTATCTTTGATTTAGGTAGCATTCTTCCCTCGGGCGGTGTATCCACAGCACTTGTCCCAGCGCAGCTCTGATGATGAGGAGCATGGAGGACATAGCCCCCCACTGGAGGTTTCTGATGAGGAGTGCCTGAGAGAACGAGTCCCTTATGTCACATCAGGAGAACTGGGTAAGGCTTCAGATGACCATATAACCATCAACTATCAACTGGAAAAGAGAGGTTGCTTTAAAGGTTTGTGTCTGTGTAAGGGATGAGTTTTGTCCTTTCTGCATTGACTAGTTGGAGTTTTATCATTGAGTCAGGTCAGCTTTGTGTTCTGCTGACAGCTTAAGTTGACATTTCAAGATCGGCTACAAGTTGCACAAGTGCTGTTACACTGCTTTTCTTTCATCTTCTGTGTAAGTGAACCATAAAAGGAGGGAAGTCTCTAATAAATATGTGCATAGTGTGCTTTTTTGTGTAGATACCTTATGCAGATCTGCATAAAGGTGACAGATAGCACCGTGCTTGTTGAATAGATGCTGATTCACTGTGGTTAGCTTTGCAGTTAACTGTGGTTTGCTTTGCATCTATTGGACAGGCACCCTGCTGACTTTTGGCCATCATGGGATTTGACAAGACCAACTGAGCCTAGTGCTAGTGTCTGTCAGTACTGCCCTTTATTTATTTATTGGAACATAAAACACCTTTTATTTTATTTAGTTTATTTAGTAGATTTTGTACATTTTACCGGTATGATCCTCTAAACATTATCTTAACTGGCAAAATGCCTGCCAAGTAAATTAAACGAGTATTGAAAATTTAGCAAAGATATGGTTGGAAAAGTCTACACGCATTGTATCTGTATTAAGAGAAATGTCCCCATGTATAAAGATGTAGTTTAATACTTGTAATTTTGTTTAGTTATATTGACTTATTAAAAATGTCATCAGTTTGAATTTATTCACTTGCTGAACATCCACTTTGTGTACATTTATATTTAAATTATTTTAATCAACATTAAAACACCTAAATGTACAGTCAACAATATAATGATTTTATTGTAATGATATTATTATATATGTATTTTTTCCACAATATATTATGGCCATGATTGTTGCCCTTGGCATGTTGCGCCACCACTGCTTTTGCAGATAAATTATAAGAAAAAGAAACCATAACATCATACAGATAATACTCTCGGGTAGTTTCTTTCCATTAAAATAGATTTTGGTAAAGGATTGAACTGTAATGAGATTAAAGATATGCAGAATCAAATATTCTGAACCAAAATCCCCGATGACCAATGTCTTCTAATTAAATGCTCTATAACCAATGTTATTTTATAAATGCGTATAAAGTAAGCGAGCTTTCAAGTTGTTTCCAGATGACCACACAATGCAAGAGGTTTATTTTTTGCTCTATGTTGAATCTGTAACAAAAATGTCATTGGAAAAAAAATCCATGCTAACAATGTAAAACTCTGATGTTTTTAAAGGTAATAAGAAGAAGATTCGTTTGTACCAGTTCCTGTTGGACCTTTTAAGAAATGGTGATATGAAGGACAGTATCTGGTGGGTGGACAGAGACAAGGGGACATTCCAGTTTTCGTCCAAACACAAGGAGGCTCTCGCACACCGTTGGGGAATCCAGAAGGGAAACCGCAAAAAAATGACGTACCAGAAGATGGCTCGTGCCTTGCGTAACTATGGCAAAACTGGAGAGGTGAAAAAGATCAAGAAAAAGCTGACTTACCAGTTCAGTGATGAGGTTCTGGGAAAGAGTCATCAGGAGAGAAGACAGTACGTGTAAACAGGAAAGATCAGTGCAGATCATAATCAACACTTCTGATCTAGTAAATAGCATTATATAAATAATTCCAGGAGTGGGATCAGTCCTCAGGAGAAAATGCAGAACAAAATCAGGCATTGAGTGTACCTACTCCATGTTATGTAAGGGAGACCACTTAGTACTGTAATCTAAAGTTCTGATGAGACACCATACACAACTAAATATCCAAAAATCAGCTGCACAGAAAGAAAGTCAGGACCAAACCATGAAAGAGCCACTAAATAATGTTTATGTGAATTTTAGCCCTTTTGTGGCAGACATTTTGATGATGTGGACAAAACCATTCAGGTGCTGTCAGAGTGCGATCAAAGCTTTGATATCTGATAGACACAAACAATGGTAGTTATGAAGAAAAGTACGTCGCCATGACTCACATTCAGCAACTCTCTGGGCCATTTTAAAGGAAGTGGTTTAAAGTGTTATTGCTGTTTGTTAGCTTCACCCAATTACAGCAGCACTCCATAACATTTAGGAAGATTCATCAGTAAGGAAGACCTAAATCTAAACAAAAACCTCAGCTGATATTAATAGTATATGACTCCAAAATTACAATTAGTCACCATAAGCAGAGACAACAGGCTTGACTTTGGAACTTAGGTTTGTTTAATTTTGTGTCCCATTTAGTGTTTCTTAGTTTTCTCCTTTTGCTTTTTTGTCTTGTTTCTGTAAAGTTGTTGTTTATAAGCGCTGGAGGCTGGTTTTACATGCAATTCTAAATGTAAAAGCAGCCTTGGGTTAAAGAGATGCCATTAATAACATGTGAACTGTATAAACATGAATTTCTTGTAAAGAAAATAAATTGTGCACAACGATGTATTCATTATTGTGACATTGCAAGGGTCATGGTTGGGGGGGGGGGGGGGGGGGGGGGCAATATCTAATTTAAAATGGAAGAAGAAGAAGAAGTAAGTGCTGCAAAGTTAAATAACGTCAAATGAGGTCTGTTATCTTTCACTGGATTGCAGAAATAACTGGTAACTATGAAGAACTATTGGGTTAAGGGGGGAGGGGGGTGTGAAGTGGCTTGTCACTAAATACTTACATACATCTGCCTATGTATCCTGACACACCGCAGACACCAGCTCTCTGCTTATAGTGGGTGTGATGAGGGCATTGACACATCTAGGATATAATGACCATTTAGTATGTCTTTATATGGTTACTTAATAAAGGTACTTTATTAATCATTTTACAAGACACATCAGTTTTTAATCAAATGCTCTGAAAGTATTTTATCAAACGTACATCAACTTCTCTACCCCCTCATCTCAGTTTCAACAGAAAAACAGGAAGTCATGACTCCACATTACTAATTGTGTTCATTCAAAAGATCATTTCTCAGATGGAAATAAGACAAACAAAGAACTCCTCAGATTAGATACAAAAAAGGAAATCCTCAATCATTGTTTTATAGGAAATACAGTTACCATTTGCTGTTATGTGCAGAGTGTAAATATAAAATGACCACGCCTCTTGATGCCCCTGCTCTCAAGAGCCAACAGCTCCCCACAATGGTCAGGTTGTGACTAATGTTAATAACTAACAAGTGGCAAGGTCCAAGAAGTAGTAATGACTACAGTACAAAACAAAACAAATACATGGTATAGTAGAACCAAATAACCAGGTGAGTCATTTTACATTAGACAAAAATCTCATTACATCTTATAATACATTCATGAAACCTGTTATAGTAATTATAAGTGTGAATATTTCTGAATACACTTTCACATCAACTCTGAACTTGTATAGTATAGTATAGTATAGTACAGTATAGTAGTACAGAAAAGTACATGATAGTAGAGATACTACAAAGTATAATTAAGTAGTCAAGTGTAGACTAGTATAGTCTGGCATGGTACAGCATATTACAGTGCAGAACAGTACTGTACATAAGAGTACATCATAGTAGTTCTAGTATAGTTCAATGCAGTATAAGTAGGCAGTATAGAAGAGGAACAATATTTAATCTATAGTTTTGAAAATTTTGAACTGTTCCTGGTTTCAATTCCCATCCCTGGTCATGTCCCTTAGCATTTTAGGTATGAACTGGAATAAAAGGACACAGTGTAGTCCATGGTGTATGGACAGAATGCTGTGGACTAAAGACTGACTCAGCCATAAAGTGAAAAAACACCTTAGTCTCTTTGACTATGAAACATAGCAGTCATCCTTAGATGTAGAGAGTAACACGGAGCAGCACAGATGTGGGGAGAGCAAACCCTTCTTTTGGATTCAAAGTTCTAAATTTAACCACTGCCTTACATCCCTTCCCCTCGCACTCAAGGCCTATCATTCAGACGAGGTGCTGAGGAAAGGATGGTTGAAATATAGCCAGAGGTCAGGCGCAACTGGGGTGGAGTGGGGTGAGGTGGTGGGGGCTTGGGGACTGCTGAGGATAGGGGGTGGAGAAGGGGTGGGTGGCTGTTGTTGTAGATGTTGTGTTAGGACTGGAAAAAATGGCAGGGGAGGTGGGATGGTTCATGAAAGGAGGGGAGGCTGTTCGGAAAAAGGAGCGGTATTAAAGGCAGAGGGCTTACACAGACAGCAGACTGTTTAGGATCAGTGAGTCACATTATTAAACACAGGAGATCATTTAGGATGCCAGAGCCTGTCAAAAAAACAGGTAAGTGTCATCATCTACTTATCTTCATTTCTTGATCTGATATTTTGTATTCTGGATGGCAGACTACATGTCTGTTTTCAACAAAGCAATCCCATTAAACGTCACATACATTTGTGTTGACAAGCCTGCTGCCAGTTGTAAATGTTGCTGTACTTTTACAATTCTCTAGCAATGATAACTTAATACAGTATCAGTTAAAAGGTGGGGCAAACCCATCCATTCAAATTTAATGGGTAGGTGTGTCCAAACTTTGCACTGGTAAAAGCTAAACTACAACCATTGTGCTTATTCAAGACCTTGATATAACTAATAAACTCACCATAACCTGATATTTACATTGCATTCATGGAAAATTGTTCACTTTTTTTTAAATTCGTCATGTATCCATAGTGCTCTTTTTGTCATTTACTTTACTGAAATAGATATATACATATATATGGAATTCTTCTAGTATAAGATGGAGAGCAAGACATAAAAAAAGAAAAAATACATCTTAGAAATTTAAATTTCAAGAGTGGTATTTTATAACTAATAATGAGATAAATTAGAAACAGGGTGTTGGGTAAAAAATCATATGTTATCAGCTTAAAAAAAAGTCATGACAGTACAGTCAACAAAGCACAGTAACATCTACAGTATCCACCTTTAATTCAAATATATTCTATGGCTTAAAAAGATACCCCAAGAGGAAAAGTAATGTGACGTCTTAACACTCACGTAGCCCAAGGCCAAAATCAGAACATACCACATGCAATTATGTGTCCTGAGTTCAAAGTGTCTTTCAATGAGAAAGACTGTTCGTGTCAGGAACTCCCATCATCATGACCTACGTGGAAATATCATCTGATGTGAACTCGATACTGTCACATTTCCAGCATCACTGCATTCACAAAATGATCCACTGATCCAGAAATGCCCAACTGGATTCCAGCTTGACAAATGACTTTCCACAGATTTCATTTGCACTCTTGATTAGTAATGAATGGCTGTTTGTGAAGCGAGAAGGCCAAAGTTTCACATATCAGATCACACAGCAGTGCTCAAGTGGCCAGCTTGAGCGTACTAAGACCTTTAGTGTGAAACATTTGTATAAGACAATAACAATTATGATCATCCTGAGCTTGAAGCTTTGGTTGCAGCTATTATCAGCACCTGCATTCAGTATAGTGCTTTCCAGTGTATGTGGTTTGTATATTATATATATATATATATATATATATATATATATATATATATATATATATATATATATATATATATGTATATATATATATAGTGACACACAACCAAATATTCAGGCATTTTCATTTTAAATTAGTGATCCAAACCTTATATTTATCCAACATTAATCAGTCATTTTTTATTTTTTACATCTTATTAATTGTACTTCAGAGCCTTGAATTTGTTGAAAGCATACCTTACATAACAGTAATAGTTACTTTTATGTTCTTGACATTCAGCTAAGACACTGAGGCATTATTTCTGATGCATGTAAAATATAAACTTTTTTAACTGAGCTGAAATTAAGTTTACTGAAAGTTTGTACAAACCTTGATTTAGTCCCAGTATCTGGTAAAATAATCAAACTGACAGGAACCTTTTTAACTTTTAAATGTATAAACAGTTAAAAGCTGTTTAAGATACATCAGCATGAATGACTGACAACTTGACAAGAGGGGCACATTATTCTTCTTCGTCTGCCTCCAGAGTCATAAAAATAGCTTTGAGCTAATCCCTCAACTATGATACCTGCTGCAGCTGAAGCCCTTCCAGCCTCATTGATTCGTGCACGTCCTATATTTAAACTCACACTTGTTGGGTCATCCGGCAACGCAGTGAGGTTTTTTTTTTTAATTTGTTTTATATTTTTTATCAGCGATTTTTTCTTTTTTTCTGATCCTGTCTCCAACTTGCTAAGCATCCATCTATATTACACCAACATAGACAACTTGGTCCCAAACACATGGTGCTAGTGTTAAAGACATCCTGTGTCAAAGCTGTCAGTTACATTATTTTTAGGCTTCTTTTAAAGATCACAAGTGTTGAGTCTAACATTGCTGAGCATGTCTTGGAACTTTTCCAAAGAGGGGAAACAGTAAGAAACTAGATGTTTCATACAAACAGGCTATTTTCCACAGAGATGGCATGTTAATCTATAGATTACTAAAAAATACTTGTTGCCTTTGATTAATGTGTAGGTTCATACTCATTGACAACTACTTTTATTTTAATCTAATATTTTAAATGAAACCAATTAGCTATTTGTAGCATAGATCCTGTGAAGGTCATAAATACTTGTACTGCTGTACAGGATATTCTAGGAATACTTTTAGTTAACTTGTTTATATCTATGTTAAAAACCTTTTTGCTTAACTTTACTTTTAAATGCTTCTATAAAAAATATGTTAGTTTTTAGTTTTTAGATTATTTTTCAAGACTAACTTTTGTACGACTGACTTATCAGTTGTAAAGCACAAAGGACTGTTTATAATTATATTAGTTCAACATTTGCATTGATGGTCATCTAAAATTTGAATGCAACTAAAGCTTAAGAAAGCACAAGAAGCAATTTTACAAGAACTTGATAAATACAGAATATAGATCCAGATAATAGTTCAAATGAACCGAAGCTACATTTGAAATACAAGAGATTTAAAAGTGGACATTTGTGCAGGCAGATCAAGGATCAATAGAAATATGATAAAAACTAAAAAAAAAAAGACTTATGTCAACACTTTTATTTATTTATGTATTTATTTTAGATGTTTTTGTTTTTTAAAAAAAGCCAAATGGTAAATTTAAACGTTTTTTTCAGATAGTTCAACCCAGTGTGTGACAGACTGCAGAACAATGCACCTTCTGGTCTTCCTCTGGTCTTTTCATTATTATTTATTTATGTATTTATTTATTTATTTTCTGAAGAAGAAGAAGAAGAAGAAGAAGAAGAAGAAGAAGACTTTATGAGCATTAAGAGGAATTAAAACAACTTAGGGAATTACATCTGAACTGGTGAAGATTAAAACATAATTTTTTTAGCGGTACCCAGTCTGATCACATACAAAATTAACTCTCAACTGACTGCATTAACACAAGATATGAATTAAAATCCCAGATAATTCCAGGGAAGAAAGTGGCACCTGAAAATCTGCAATTTTCATCTTATGGATGTCCACCACAGTGGTTTTGTTTCTCCTTGAGTTAAGAGCTCTAGTTTCTGGTTGGGAAATCTACTTCTTTTATCAAAAAACTGCCACCTACAGGTTATTACGCAGTATACTTTATAAAAAAGACAGAAAATTTTTATTTCCATTTCCTCTTTATATTAGTTTCACTGGTAAGTGGAAACTTGCCTAATGAAAACATGTGCATACATCTAAAGAGTTCACTTGCAATAAAAGAAAACTTAACTTAAAAGAAAGAAAGAAAGAAAGAAAGAAAGAAAGAAAGAAAGAAAGAAAAAGAAAGAAAATACTTGGAAAAGTTTAATGTTTTTTTTGAACCCACTCTTCTCAGTTTCAGCATTTGCAAAGAAACCAAAGACACGGGAGGCAGAGGAGGGTTCATCTGTGGTCTTTGAAGCAGAGACAGAGAAGTCTGACGTTAAAGTAAAATGGCAGTGCAACTCAAAGGATGTTGCCACTGGTGACAAATATGTCATCACAGCTGATGGAAACAAGCACTCCCTTACTATAAAAGCAGTCACCAAAGAAGATGCCACTGTCTATGCAGTGATTGCTGGTGGTTCAAAGATCAAGTTTGAGCTGAGAGTCGTATCAAAGCCAGGTGGGAGACTTTGAAGCTGCAGCTGTGCATTTGAGGTCTCTGCTCACTCACCTACAGGCTGTGCTGCCATCACTGAGCACAAAGCAGAGCACTCCATTCAGAAAACCACTGGAGACGATACTTGATGCACTGCATGCTCTTCATATTTCCTCACAGACAAAATCTGCACCCTTTGACAGAAATCCCTGTGACAGGGTTTTTGTGTGTGCTTGTTTTTGTTGTTGTTTGTATTTTGTGATCTGTTTAGGCTTTTGAAGGTTTGGTTGGACACCTTGGGAAATGTGCCACTACTCTGAGCGTTGTTTGATAAGTTAAATATGTGTCTGTTTGATTTCTGATATCAGGTTAGATTTAGCTTTCCCCAGAGATTGAAAGTTAAATAGCCAGCTAAGATACTGACTCTAAAGTTAACTAAAACATAAAAAGATAACATGTTAAACAGGACATGTTTTGAATGAAGGTTTGCGTTAATGATTTTTGAACATGATGCCAACTAGATCTAAAGTCAGTAGACGAAGAGGCAAAATACTAAAACATGTGGCGTGGAGCACACAAGATGGATGCAAACCTTAGAAAACAAATCACAATTGTGTTCTTTGCAAGCTATTTCTTTCTTTTTACAGCTCTGTATAAAAGGGTCTGTTGTTCGTGAATGTATCTGTATGAGGCCATTTAGTTTCTAGACAGCAGAGTTACATGTGGCAGCTACTTCAGATTATTATTATCTGTAAAAATTTCCCAAGAAGTCAAACTATTCCTTTGAGCCAGTCACTGTTGTGTCCTGCTCTAATTCAAAATGCAATGTGTGCTGAGTGTGACACGGCGACATTTGTGCCACTAGTCTGTCAGTGGGGCCGGCTTCAACTTGTTCGAATATGATAAGGTGTAAACAAATCTTAAAGAAAGGCGACAGACTGTGTGCCCAGTGTGTTGGGAGCGCCTAGTTGCAGCTGTCTGTGGCTCATGTCATAGGCACCCTCACTTCGTCTGTCCATATGGCGACCTTGACCCCCACACCAGCACATTATTTCCTCATGAGTAACCACCACTTGACTGGCACTGAGGACAGGCATGAGAGGCAGCTGATAACACTTGGAAAGTTAGACAGACATTTAAAAATGATAAGACGAAAGTAACATTTAGGAGACAAATGTGCAACAGGAGCATTTTCCTTGTAACAAAACACAGTTTACAAGACTTTCAAAGAGATTTGATGGCTGAAATATTTAAATGTCACAATATTCTCATGCACAGAAATAAATTTATCTTAGCAGGGGGTAACTAATATTCCATTTCATCTCACACTTGTTCCTCCATATTTTTATATGAATGACAACAGAAGCTCCTGCTGAGGCTCCAGCTGATGGAGCTGGGGAGTCCAACACACAACCAGAGCAGGCCCCTGCTCCACCTGCAGCAGCACCTGGACAAGGAGAAGTTTCTGCTCCAGCACAGGATGCTTCCCCTGCTGAAGGTGAGTCACCGCATGCCAGCATTAATTCAGTCAATGTCAAATTAAATAAAAACCTTCTGGATTAAAATGTTACGTGTTAGATGTTGAATTTCACAACTTTCTTTACTGAAAACATTAAACATTAAATATGTTTTTAATGCAAACTTTATAGTCGGTGTAAAGGAATTCATCAATGACTTCATGCCCAATTTCACAATTTGACAGAATCTCTTGAAACACTAAATGTGTGCAACATGCTTTGCTCCCATTTCAGCCATGCCCTTAGAGTTATATTGATGCAACTGGTTTAAAGTGGTGGAGTGAATCAATTGACTTAGGAGTTAAAATAGGTTTTACACAGACATTATTTCTTTTTTTTGGCTTGCACAATCATTAAAAGTATATCTTTGAATGAGGGGGGGGGGGATATATCGGATTGTAGACAAATGTGGCTCTTTCACACAATCTTGGTACCCAAACACAGTGATGTACAGAATTTGAACCAACAACCTCTACACTCACTTTAGGTTTCCTGTGATAAACTGTTAAATCTGTAGTTAACATATTATTGAATGTTACCACCACCTTCATGTTTTTTTCTTATGTTTTTTTTATTTCTGCGTACTACTAATTCACAATATCATTATAAATTATTATTAGTTGTTCATGCTAATAACTAAAGTGGAAGGCAATTAGTATTCTGAAGTACAGTTCTCACTCTGCCTTGTTTTATGGACATTTAGGACATTATCTGTGTTACTTAATTGTCTTTGTTTAGTAAGACAGCTGATTTTAAGCACTGGATTGGTTTTGAATTTTACTGTTAATCAATTCAAACCTCTTTGTAATTGGCTACTTCACGACTTTCATTATTATTGAAGTTTTATATTCCACTTTTTTTCTCTAATGCACAATTTAAGCTTCTTGAAGAAATCATTGTAATTGTTTTAGAGCTTTCATCAGTTTATTATTATTTTAAACCAAATCTATCAGGTATCATTACTTTCTGCTCTTCTTTTTTAATGTGCTTGTTTTCAACATTTTCTCCCATTTTTTTTTTATCTTATTATACTATGTTCACCATTTTTAATTAAACCAAAGCATAATATAATTTTTTGTAATCCACACAGCATTTTTAGCTGTAAATGCCTCGTGTCGTTCAGTAACTCGGGCCCCGACTCGGGGTATGATCATTTCAACATACATTTTGATTGGTTACCTTTACGCTGTTTTTCTCTCCCTCAATTCTGCTGGATTTGCAGAAGTACATCCTCCAGACACCAGACAGGACTTGACTGGACTCTTTGCAGAGAAACCTCGGAGTGGAGAGGTCACTGTCGGTGAGTGGCCTCAAAATACAGAAAAATTATATAAAATACTTTTCTGTGAGATTCCAACCATGAAAATGACTGAATTACACTGCATTTAGACATGAAATTATCTGTCCATGCATTTAAATAACTACACTTTAAGATTTCCTGAAATAAGAAAAATATCTACTTTAAGTGAGAAATATACTAAAACAAGTTGTGAAACCCTAATTTCCAGTCTATTATTTAGTTGAAAACTACTGGTTAATGCTTCTCTTCAGTGTTGTTTCTTTCTCACTTTGAGAGAAAATATCTTAAAACAAGATGATTCCTGTTAATAGCTTTTTAATGAAATAATAAAGTCTCAGTTTTAACTTAGTATGGATGTAAAACAACCAATTTTAAGATTCAGTTACTAGGCAAGGCAAGGCAAATTTATTTGTATAGCATATTTGTGTACAAGACAACTCCAAGTGCTTTACACAAAACATAAAAACATTACAGCAAGGAGCAGAAAAAAATACAAATGTGTTAGAAAAACAAATATTACAAAAGATCAAATTGATTACATTAAAACAGAAAGAAAGAGCTCCGATAAAGAAGTAAAGCTAGGTTTCAGCGTAAAAGAACCAGCTGCAGAGCTGGACTCCTAGTAAGAACTAATGAAATGCAGCAGAGAACAGGTGGGTCTTCAACCTTGATTTAAATAAACTGAGTGTTTCAGCTGATCTGAGGCTTTCTGGGAGTTTGTTCCAGACATGTGGAGCATAGAAACTGAATGCAGCTTCTCCAAGTCTGGGTCTGACTCTGGGAACTGATAAGAAACTGGATCCAGATGACCTCAGGGTTCTGGTAGGTTCATACTGGGTCAAGAGGTTATTGATGTATTTTGGTGCTAAACCATTCAGAGCTTTATAGACCAGCAGCAGAACTTTAAAGTCTATCCTCTGGCAAACAGGCAGCCAGTGTAAAGACCTCAGAGCTGGAGTGATGTGGTCCACTTTCTTGGTCTTAGTGAGGTCTCAAGCAGCAGAGTTCTTAATAAGCTGCAGGTGTCTAATTGATTTTTTTAGGTAGAATCTGTAAAAACACTGTTACAATAATCAAGCCGACTAAAAATGAAAGCATGGACTAGTTTTTCCAGGTCCTGCTGAGACATCAGATCTTTTACCCTTGATATATTTGTAAGGTGATAGTAGGCTGATTTTGTAATTCCCTTAATGTGTTTTTCAAAGTTAAGGTCTGAGTCCATCAATACACCCAGATTTCTGGCCTAGTTGGTGGTTTTTAGGTGTATAGACTGAAGCTCTGTGGTAATCTTAAATTGCTTCTCTTTGGCTCCAAAGACAATCACCTCTGATTTGTTTTTGTTTAACTGGAGAAAGTTCAGGCACATCCAGTCATCAATCTCCTCAATGCATTTCCCAAGGGCCACTACAGGGCCTCGATCTCCTGGTGACATTGTAATATATATCTGTGTGTCATCTGCATAGCTATGGTAACTAGTTTTATTGTTATTTATGACCTGTGCCAGTGGGAGCATGTAGTAAACAGAAGAGGCCCCAGGGTGGAACCTTGGGGAACTCCACATGTAATTCTTGTCTGCTCAGATATAAAATTACCTATTGACACAAAGTACTTTCTATTCTCTAAATAGGATTTAAACCAGTGTAGTGCAGTGCCAGAGAGGCTTACCATAGTTTTCCAGTCATTTAAGTAATATATTGTGGTCAACTGTATGTAAATGTAATGCAGCACTGAGGTCAAATGATTATTTGATAGGTATTGATAGGCATCATCTGTATTCAAACATATGTCATTAATGACTTTGGTCAGAACAGTCTAAGTGCTGTGGTGCTGTCTAAACCCTGACTGAAAGACATCGTAGCAGTTGTTTTGTGTTAAAAAGTTATTTAGTTCATGAAAAATGACTTTTTCAATTGTCTCACTTAGAAAAAGAAGATTTGAGATTGGTCTGTAGTTGCTCATTTGTGTCCTGTCTAGTTTGTCCCTTTTTAGCAAGGGTTTGATTAAAGCTGTTTTTAGAAGTTCTGGGAAGATGCCCGAAATTAAAGATAACAGATCTGGCTCCAGAGTTCTTGAAACCTTTTTGAAAAGGCTCGTCAGCAGGATGTCCAAACGGCAAGAGGAGGAGTTATGCTCACATATGAAATCGCCTAGATCTTTGCTGCTAAAGGGATTAAACTGTGTCATAGTATTTAAACTGGTTTTCGATGGACACAGTATATTTCTTGAACCTGTTGCTGCTGATGAACCAACTGTTTGTCTGATATTCTGAATTTTTTCTGTGAAGAATTCGGCAAACTCATTGCAGGCCTTGGTGGAACAAAGTTCGGGTGCTACTGACACAGGAGGATTTGTTAATCTGTCGACAGTAATGAAAAAGGCCCGAGAATTATGGTAGTTTTTGCTAATAATGTCAGAGAAAGAGGACTTCCTTGAATCCTCAGTTGTAGTTTTAAGAGTAAAAAGTATGAAAAAAAAAATGAAATACATATCCTCAAAACATGATTAATAATCTTACACATTCTGCTCTTGCTGGCATGTTTTGAATGTAAAAGATGAATGCTAATATCCATAGCAACCTGTGGAAATTCATCACTGTACGACAAAAATCATAACAAACGGTTAAAACTGCTTCAAAAGTAAATATTCAGAGTAAACTTTTCCTTTCTGCAGGTGAAAACATCACATTTGTGGCTAAAGTGAATGCTGAGTCACTGCTGAAGAAACCAGCTGTTAAATGGTTCAAAGGGAAGTGGATGGACCTCGCCAGTAAGTCTGGAAAACACCTGCAGCTAAAGGAGACATATGACCGCAACACCAAGGTAGAATCATGCGGAACACAAACACAGACATGACAAGGAAATAGTGACACATATTAAATATACATACTATCTGCACATTGTACTGGTATATATTGCAAAATCTGTCCTTTACATCTGTTTAGTCATTTAGTGAATCAGATACAAGTTCAGATAACCTTATAAATGGTTTTTATCGACTTACTTTGTCTGTGAAGCACTTCGTGATGATTGTGAAAGATGTTGCACAAATAAACTTTACTTATAAACTGCAGGTGATCTTATGAGTTAGTTATTGCAAAGCCACCTCAAACCTAAAGAAAGTAAAAACAAAAAAGTAAGTCCAGTAGATTAAAATTAGTTGTCTCATAAACAATGTAAGCATGAAGCACATAGTTTAGAGGTTTTGCTGTGAAACCATGCCTTTAATCCTCATTTCCTGGCACTTTGTATCTGTGCATCTGGCTGCAGGTGTACACATTTGAGATGCAAATCATTGCTGCTAAGCCAAACTTTGCAGGAGGTTACAGATGTGAGGTTTCATCCAAGGACAAGTTTGACAGCTGCAACTTTGAGTTGACTGTTCATGGTAAGTTACCCATTACTGCAGCTTGTAAAGGTACTGGATTAGTCAATGCTCTGACTTTTGGGATCTGTATTGCCTTTCAGAGGCTCGTGCTCCTGAAGGTCTGGACATAAGAGCAGCTTTTAGGCGCACGTAAGTTGCCTTAAAATTAGCTTGTATCATAAGTTATGTGTAGGTTCTTCCATTACTAGTTAATTATGTGTTCTTAGTTTTTTTGAGAAAAATTAAGTTTTGATTTTTGTATCCATTTCTATAAATTTCTTTGAAAAAAATCAAAACACTTAGAAAGTGAAACTCTATATTTCCTGTCTTGCAGGGAACCAGCCACCTTTTTTTATATTTAGACAATAGTGTTTCAGAAATAATTCTGTCTTTAATTGAAAAAACTCAGTGAACTAGGAGTCAGATTTGTCAAAAAGAGGGGTCAAAGTGGATAAACCTCCAGCTAATACAACCACATTACAAATATTCATTATAACAATCATAAAAGTCCTAAATAGGACTTTTTGCTTTTAATGACTGATTAGAAAATGTGAATTTATCTTAGCAGGATGTAAGAGGTGCTACTGTATTATGGTATATAAACAAAGTGAAACTGACTGACTTATTCTAAAGGAAATTATAAGTTAATGAATGTCTTTGATTAAAAGGTTTATGGCTGAAAATTGCTTGAGCAACCAAAAAAGCATATAAATAATCACTTAAATTTTTTTTACTTGGTGCATATATATTATACTATATTTAAACTGATAAGCAATAAAAATGTTACCATCGGGTTGCTGACACCATGAACCAGGAAGGTTTTGCATTCAACAATATATATTCAAGATAAAAAAAAAAGACAAACAAAGCTGATACTCACAGTGGATTATCATCATGCTATGTGTGAAAAATAACTGTGGAAATGCTTCAGGAGTGAAGGCGGTAAGAAGAGAAGTGGACCAGGAGCAAGGTAGTAGAGGTGTTTGTTTCAACAACAGAGGCTCATTTTCAAACTCTGAGGACTCTGATTGTTAAAGAACAGAGAAATCAGGACTGGGATCAGAAGCACGTTCTCTCCTCTGTGGCCTGTTTCTTCTCTGCATTCATGTCAATCCAAACCAGTGTTGTGAATGGTGCAGCGTCCAGTGTGAAGAGGTTTGAGAGACTGACCACAGGAGGAAGATCATGAGAGAGCTAAACATAGATATCTAAAGAGGACTTAAAAAGTTAATCTAGAATGTAATCACTAACAATAGCCAGGATTGTGATAACCTTTGACAGTCCATATGCCAAGATGTAGTGGGTTAAACTGTTAAGTAGAGTGTACTTACATCAGTCAGCTCTCTCATATCTTCTCCTGCATCTCACTGAAAACACCAGAGCCAGCTGCACAAACAGCTACCCAGCAGAGCCAGATTTGACAGTGGTTTGATTGCACTGAAAGTGCAGGATGTGCTAAGACTCACAGACTTTTCAGTAGCTGAGCTTTTCCAGGGGGGGTTGCCACATAGAGGAAGTGCAGCTTTGGTGTGTTGTAACTTCACCACATAAACCAGAGACTCACATTTCTAATCCTGCTGTTGGATCAGAGGCAGGAGATAAGCACACAGTCAAATCTATGCCCTTGTCTTTATCTTTCATCCCACTGATAAGCGACAAGCAGACTCTATTGGTTAGTGACTTTGTGTTTTCTTTAACCTTGAGTGTTTTATATTGTTCTTGCATGGATGACTGCTGCTGCTCATGGCTTGGAGGGATCGTTGGGTTTCATTTTGGGAAATACGATCCTTGCAGGAAACCTTTGTTGTATATCTCTTCCTCTCTCGCTTTTTTCCTGTCTGCCTCTTCACAAGGAACCCTTGCAGTGAATGAAGTTTCCCCTAAGCCCAAAATAATGCTGTTTTCTTTTGCACTTATACTGTAGGTATCACCCTTTTCCATTTTTTCTAATTAGTAAAAGAAAGTGATAAATCCAAATTGCGCCCTAAAGTAACGGCCACAAGAGCAGCTGTATGCAAAGTGTGCTGCTCAAAAACATGATGTAGGTGTAGTCCAAAGGATGCATTTTAATCCTATATGCAATGCTTTTCTCTTTCCATCCTTACCACATAGCTTTAATTTCAAACCCTAATCAATTTATGTTATTGTCTAACGCTAACCATAAAGTGAGAAACATTTATTATAAGTGTTAACATGACATCACGGCACCCAGCCAAACGACATCCATTAAAGTTAAAGTGGCACAAGAAAGTGTCTAGCCATGATTGCTCTCTAACCTTTTAACTAAGAATTGTTATTACCAAATCCTCACAGAGTGTTTATGTAAAATATTCTAGAGTTGCTGACTGAAAACAAAAGTGAAAAACTAAAACAAAACAAAATGCATGTCTCAAAGCACTGGTTGAAAAGACAGGATTTAATAACACCATCCACTGTTCCTACCTACCTATGACGTTTTTGTGGCTTCTTAAAGGAAACACTTGAGCCTAACTTTTTCTACACAATGAAATTGCTCTTGTGAGTCATATTTCACTATTTCAGGGGGCAGTACCTTACACCTGTCAAGGTGAACGAATGACCTCTGTGGCCATTTTGTTATTGGCGGATTTGATGAAATCTTAAGTTGATAATAGAAATTAACCCTAACTGCGATTCACTTAAAAGGGACTTAACTGAAAATGTTCAGTGCTGATTGACCTCCATAATCTGGTTAAATAATAGAATCATCATGGTGATAGTATTTCCCAAAATAACAACCGTCTCTTTAAACATAGCAGCAACTGTCTCCAGCAAAACATCTGCCTGTACATTTACTTCTTTTATCTATAAGTTTTTCTTTTCTTTTCAGTTTTACAGAGTGACTCATTTCATTCGTTTCATTTCAGGTTAATTTTAGTTTAAGGTAACAACCTTCCCAGAAAAGTTGTCACAACTTTTTTGGAAACAAGATTTGTTTTTTGCCAGTTCTGTCATGCTATTCAGCATCTTTCCACACTTGCACATCGAAGCAAGAGGAAAGGGCATGGTTAATTTTGTGTAAACTATATGAATGTGGATTAGTTTCATGTCAAGCAAACCGTGTCTGTGTTGTATTAACACGTGTTTACTCTTTGGAGAAAAAACGGAGGAGAAGCAAGTTACTTTGGTGTTGATGTTTTGTGATTTCTGCAGTAGCACAGATGGAAATGAAGATTCAGGGGAGCTGGACTTCAGTGCTTTACTAAAAAAGAGGTAACTTACTCATTTTTAAAAGAATCATATATCGCGTGTATCACATAAATCACGTGTATTGATCTGAATAATCTAAATCTGTCCCTCTCTCTCTCTTTCTTCCTACTTTCTGTGTCTTCAGAGAGTAAGCTGTCTCTACATTTTGAAATTTAAAATTAAAATTATCTCCTAATAATGTACTTGTAGCATGAAGCATGAACATAAACTTACTATGCATGATGCATCCAGTATTTTGGAAGGTTTTATACATTCTGTGTCTGCAACAAACCATTGTATTACCCCATCAAAATACATTCACACATAGTCTTTATTTCATGATTACAAGCTATAATGTTTCCTTAAATTCCACTTACATCATCGTACTGCACAGCTCAAGCCATCCAGCCCGTCCTAACGCAAAGATCTCCTCTGCACGTATGCACAACAGAACTGAATGCCATGTCAGAAAACTAATCTGAGTTTAATTTAAGTATCATTTTTATCTTTGATGCAGAGTTTGTAATGTGCATAGTTTTGTTTTAGTGTACTTTAACCACTGTGCTCAGATGTGCTGGTTGCGTTGCTTTTGAAATGCTGTGTTTTTACTTGTCTGGTTTGTTTTGTCATATTTGCCATGCTTGTCTCGTGGGTTCTACCTCTGACTGAGCAGCAGTTTCTTTAAATCCTCAAACCGGTAAGAAACTGCTGACATGTCTTCTGTCACAGGGAAACTTTTCCTGGTTTTGTGTTGTTCATCTTTTTGCATGAGAGCGATGAACCCTGAAAGTATTGTTTTAAGTTAAGGTTTAAGCATTTAATGAACTTTAAGTTCACTGTTAAAGACTAAGTAATACAAATAATATAAGATTGTCACATAAACTAATATTAGCTCATTTTTTAGCTAACATTTAAAATCTAGTATTTAAATTTTAATTATATATATTCTTATTAAAGTAACGATTAATGCGTTATTAAATTTCAAGATGATATTGACATTAGTTTAAATAGTGAAAATAATAAATAAATAATTTAATCATAAAAAACCTATTACAAATATGGTGCTAACATCATTACAGAGTTTTAAAAACACGCTCTTCCTGTTTAGTTTACTTTTTAAAATGTATTTATTTAGTAAGAAATATAGTTTAAACAGAAAACTGTAAGATAAATGAAAAACATTATTAATATTTTATTCAGTTTTACAACAAAACAAAGCTGAGAAAACATACCGATCACAAATCCCAGGTCTTTTCTGCCTTCTTACATAAGTAAGAGACGTTCAACTGCAGATGGAAAACTGATTCAGATATGTTTCCCCTGTGCCTGACTTGGCCCGGGTCAAGCTGTAAATCCTCCCAGTTGTTCTTTATTCTGTAACTGCAGAGCTGCAGTCCTTAAATGATTGACACTGATTTGCACAGCTGTGTTTCATCTGCTTATGTCAGCATGAAACCGGCCAATGGCACTTTTCCTCCATGGCTCAGACGTTGCATTAAGCAGACATAAGAGAAAGATCTCATTTGTAATCCTGACACACCAGGCAAGGTGTTTGTCAACTCAAAATCAATTCAGCAAAGCAGAACAGGAGAAATTAGTTTCTTATTTCTCAGCCTTGCTCATTGAAAACATCAGTGGATAATTATCTAATTGAGACACTCAAGTGTTAAGTGTTACCTACAAACTGTGTAAAAAGAAATAACTACTCATAATTAATGTGCACAAACAGGTGCTTCTTGTTTTCTCTTTATTTATAGATGTATTGTTGTATCGGGTAAAAACAGTTCGGTTAGTTTCTGTGTATCCAAGTGCATCAGCTGCTCAGAGTTTTCATTTAAGAGTTGAATAAGTTAAAACCGCTGTCCTCCTGTCAGCCAGACTTTAGAAATATTCTTCGTCTTCAAAACAAAAATATCTGCAGAAAATATACAAGAAGAAAACAAGTACTCACAGATAACTTAAAACCTTTAATGAAGTTATGACCACATAAAATAACAACATTCTTCATTGACTAAATAATCAAGCTAAGCAGCAGTAATGCAGCTCCACATAAAAAATCATTTATGTATTAGGAGTTGTGTAAGCTGGGCTTGTTTGAAAGTAATTCTAGTAAATATTATCAGACCTTTGACCACTGAGAAAACATAACTGACTGACAAGCTTTTGTTTTTAAGCTTATTTGTTAGAAACACCCTGAATTTAATATGTGAAGTGCTCTCCTGTTGAGATGTTGTTTTTTAATAACTCATTTTCATGATGTAAAAATCTAATTCTGTGCTTCCTCACTTGTTTTTACATCATTCTCCTGCCACTTTCTGTTCATTAGAGCCATACAGGTGAATACGGAGCCTGATGTGGACGTGTGGGACATTCTCCGTGGCGCTCCCGCTTCTGAATATGAAAAGATTGCTTTCCAGTATGGTATTACAGACCTGAGAGGAATGCTCAAGAGACTGAAGAAGATGAAGAAGAAAGAAGAGAAGAAAAGTGAAGGTCGGCAAGTTACCGTTTTGACAGACATTGCTTTATCCTTAACTCAAAAATAAAAATCAAAGACTGGTTAATGTGTTTCATTATTACTTTCAATCAGCTTTCCTCAAAAAGTTGGACCCAGCCTACCAGGTAACAAAGGGACATAAGATAAAACTTGCAGTTGAGGTTGCCAATGCAGATGTGGAAGTGAAGTGGCTGAAGAATGGACAAGAAATTCAAAAATCTGGAAGGTCTGAATTCACCTCAGCTTCAAACAACATGCTGTTTCTGCCATCACCTTTTGTTCAACACCGACCAGCAATTTTTAACCCCATTTTTTAATTATTTTCCTCTTCTGGCTCTTTCACTTGCCGACCCAATTCCTCGTCTTGTCTTTTCATTGTATCTCCAGCAAGTAAGTATACAAAATTAAAGACTAATACATCTGCAATGAAAACAGTGTTTTCATGGTTGGAACATCATCTCTTTTTAAAGGTATATATTTGAGAGTGTTGGCAATATGCGCTACCTGACCATAAACCACTGCTCTTTGGCGGATGATGCAGCTTACACCTGTGTGGTTGGAGATGAGAAATGCACCACTGAGCTCTTTGTTAAAGGTAACTCTGGTTAAGAGGTGATTAGAAGCCAAGATTAGCAGTTCAATTACTCATTCCTATCTGTTTTCTGCAGAGCCTCCTGTCACAATTGTGAAAAATCTGGAAGATCAGATGGTCATGAAGGGTGAGCGGGTGGAGTTAGAGTGTGAAGTCTCTGAGGACGGAGCCAATGTTAAATGGTGAGATATTCTCCTTTTGCTCACTATTAAGCTGTCAGTAGTTCAATTTTCATGCCCTTGGATGTCAAAAATGTGTAGTTATCACCCTAGAGAACTAGAGAAACTCCAATTTACATAATGTCCAGAAACTATTCAGTCTACAGAGATGTTTCCAAACAAGCTAACGGAGCATAGATCAATAAAGTCAGTAAACCTAAGGTGGAGGGAATTGCTGCCAAGCTGTCAACTGCTATGTAAACAAATTTAATATGATTCTTTTTAGTGTCTCTGTCAACTTTTTAGACACTCTTAAACAGTTGCTCAGACACCCAGCAGATGGCATTTGAGATTGTCACGTCTACAGACAGATGCAGAGGCTCAGAGCACTGTCTCTCTGAGATGCTCCAAGTTATAAATTATCACCTCGGTGAAAAGGTCACATGAGCTATTTAGTATGTCCCAAGTGACCTTTATCTGAGGGAGAAAGTTGCTTTGAAAAGGTGCACTGGTAATCATTTGAGTCCAGTACCATTTTGTGTGAACAAGACCAAAATATGTGGTGCTTGGACGTTTCTGAACCTCTCAGTTCGCTGTATTTCTCTTTATATCAATGGAAACGTCACTACATTTTCACAGTAAAAAGTAAAAATAAAATAGGCAAAACTTCAATTTTTTTTTTGTGAAAATGTATCTATATTTAGATTACATGTGCATGGTAACATTTGTTGTGATACGACTAAATATTTCCAATAATCCTTCATTAGTCCTGCACATCGGTTGGAGGAGTTTTAGTCCACTCTTCCTCTCAGAGCAGCTTCAACTTACTGCCATTTTGTGTTTCCGCACAAATAGCTTGCTTCAGGTCCTTCTATAGTCTCATTACATGAGTAATGTTAAGATTTCACCATGTCAAAACATTAGCTTTATCCTTCTTTATCCATTTTATTTGTGATTTGTGTGGTTAGACTTACTCAGTAATATGACATACTATTAGATTGAATTAATAGAGAGATACCTGATTATTTTTCTTTAAAAATCACAAATATAACTTAGAATGTGTTATTCTGTCTATAATCATTAGCTACCCTGTCCCAGATGCAGCAAAAAATACCCAAACCTTGATGATACCACCACCATGTTTCACAGATAGAATAAGCTTATGCAAACATACAGAACTGTACAGACTACTACATACTTTACTCATGGAGGAGTCCTTGTCAACAACTCCAGGTTGGAACTGATCAAATGATTAATGATGAAAGAGTGAAACTTAAAAATGCAAAAAGCAAAAAGGTGCATGACCAAAAATGAAATAAACTGAATATTATGTCCTGTAGTATGTGCTGAGCTCAATTTTAGTTTGTTAGGTCTCCGAGCTTTTGTGATACCTTAAGCCAGAAATGGAATCTACACACTGACATGAGTCAAAAGTGGTCTTATCCTGAATGACCAGGACAACATGCATTGAAATGCTTCAAAAATAGAAAGACCTTTGAGTTTAGACTCCAAGTTTATTTATGATGCTATTAATATTGGTCATTAAAATATTGGTTGCTGAGGGTTTTTTGTGTCTGTGCAGGGAGAAAGATGGAGTGGAACTGACCAGAGATGAGTCTTTCAAATATCGATTCAAAAAAGATGGCTGCAAGCATGTGCTCATTATTAACGAGGCCACCAAAGAAGACTGCGGCCACTACAAGGTCAAGACAAATGGCGGCGAGTCCATGGCTGAACTCCTGGTGCAGGGTGAGAGTCGGTGGGGCTGTGGATGCCGCTTTTGTCAGCAAGGAATTCTCCAAGCACACATTCTCATAGACTACCGGTAGCTAACCATGCGGCCTTGCCATTCTTGGCATGCTGTCAGTCTTTGTATAGCTCACATCATCCTGCCAAGGTTGCAACAGCGACAAGCAAACTAAAGTTAGATGATATATATTTTGCCTGAAGGGCACAGGTCTGCACAAGTGGCCTTGGTTTTTCTCTTGTCTTTACTGTTATGTTGTTTGGTTGTGTTGATTTAATGTTTCGTTGACACATATTTTTTATTACTCAAAATTAAAAAAAATTATCTAATATAAAATCACATTGAATTTGCTGAAAATAAGATAAAGTCAATGCCACCATATACCACTCACTGTGTTCACACTAGTAAGAAAATACGGCAGATTTTATGCTGTGATACCAAGGACCAAAAATACCACATACATACATACATACATACATACATACATACATACATGCATACATACATACATACATACATACATACATACATACATACATACATACATGCATACATACATACATACATACATACATACATACATACATACATACATACATACATACATACATACATACATACATACATACATACAATGAAATATAAAAAAATAAATATAGTGAAATTTATTTATGTATTTAACTGTTTCTGTATTTTTACATGTATCTTTTTCTAATTTATTAATTTCTCTATTTATCTTTACATTTATTTTGGTATTTATTTATTTATTTATTTATTATTATTATTATTATTTTTTTTTATTTGTTTATTTTTTGCTTCACAGAAATTATAAATGATCAAATTTATTCTTGAGTTGATTTTTTATTTTTTTTATTTATTTATTATTTTGGGCATAAATTTGAAAGAAATACATACAAGCATACATAAATACATGGAGTGGGATTTGATTGAAAAATTAATCTAATTAGAGTCTTTGTAATTAATTAATTAATGCATTTAATTGCATTTCAGATCAAAACAGTAGAAAAAGAAATAGACAATATCTCTGGCCATAAATGACCGGACCTAAAGATAAAGTGCCGTTTACAGCTCCGGCTGTTCTCTAATTAAGAGTCTGCTCTTCATTAATAGGCGTTAATATCTGACAGTCAGCCAGGGAGGGATCAGCCATCCGCTTCGAGTCTGGTCATAAAGCAGCGGTGAACATCTGCTCTGCAGCTGGACTGATGCTATGATGATGCACGAGGAGAGAGGCTGTTTTGTGCTTTTGGATGGGGGAGGGGCCTGAGTCAGCACCCGCTGCTCATTGAGAAGAGAAAATATTCCGTGCATTGACGTGTGCCGGTGCACCGGAAACCGTACGCTGACAAAAATTCTGCGTTGTTTGGAGCACAAACTGCAATTAAATGCACACATTTTTTTAAAGCGTTACATTTTTTGTAATTAATTAATTATAATTAACATGTTAAAGTCTCATCCATAATAATTACATAAAATTACACGCATACAATATTTAGTTATGTTAATTTTATATTTTTCATTAATTCATTCATTAATTTATTTATTCATTAGTTTGACATTTATGGTCCTCTATACAGCCTCATCAGCCTTTTATTAGTCTTTTATTTTTTTAAGTATTTTTGTATTTGAGATAATATGATTGTAAGTGACATGATATATATATATCCTCTTTTTTAAAATTTAATTAATAACTTTTAAGTTGTTCGTAAAAATTTGATTAATTCTTCAAATTTTTTTGATAATTTAAACATGATGTGTTTTGATTTATGTTTGACATGCTTAGGCATTTTCATTTAAATCCACAGGTGATCTATAAATGGCAGATGGGGACGAATTCAAACTCATTTGTACATAAATGTAGGCAAAATATAAGAGAGAGAGAGAGAGAGAGAGAGAGAGAGAGAGAGAGAGACGTCTAATCCCTACATAAATGTCATTTCTGTGTTTTCTAGAAGCTTTCATTTAGTTAGCATCTATACTGAATATATATTTTCTTGCTTTTTTCATGCATATATAATATTCTGCATGCGTGTGTGTTTTATTTGTAAAGGTAGACCCAGTCTTTGTCCCTGCTCTCAGTCCAGTTAAGTTTATCTGGCTGTTACTCAAACACAGAGCCTGCCAAGAATTAGCAGCTGCCATCATGCAGCAGGGATCAACGCCTCAGTCCACAGCAGAGCTCCCATTATAATGCCATTTCCACCATAGTGACTTCCCTAGCAGTGAGCTGATGTGAAACTCCTGTAACCTTCACTGGAAAGTGTTGTTTTATCTCACCCAGATAACAATTTCTTCAGAATAACTTTAATACCTACCATGCACATTATTTCTTGTGATATATAGTAATAGCCTGAAGCTCATACATCTGTGCTTTACATCCTCCCACTTTATTTTCCACCATAAATCCAATTAACTATTCTCCTTGTGTCTGTTGCTAAGATACAACACACAAAAGGGACACCTCACGCTGACACATCACCATATTTTCCACGCATACAATAGCTGCATAATTTATATATATATATATATATATATATATATATATATATATATATATATATGTGTGTGTGTGTGTATCTTGATAAGAGTGTAAAGGCTCTGATAGTTTTCATAGAGTACATTTTGACCTTGGATTTTTCTGATCATGCAGAGAAAGAACTGGAGGTCTACCAGAGCATTGCAGACCTCACAGTGAAGGCAAAAGACCAGGCAGTATTTAAGTGTGAGGTGTCAGATGAAAACGTGAGGGGAACCTGGTTCAAGAATGGTGTAGAAGTCAAGTCTGACACCAGAGTAAATATCTCACATATTGGCAGGTAAGGACAAAAAACCACTGACTTATATACAGTAGGCACTTCATTTACTACATGGCACAATGAACTGAACTCCCAAAAAATGTAGGATCCACAAACTGACCATTGATGATGTCAAACCAGAGGATGAGGGAGACTACACGTTTGTGCCAGATGGCCACGCCTTCAACCTCTCTGCTAAACTCAACTTCTTGGGTAACATGAAACTTTTTCTTTTGTGCCTCAAAAGTTCCATCATTTGGGCTTTGTGAGCTAAATATTTCATGATCTGTGCCTTTCTTTTTTGCATTTTCCAGAGGTGAAGATTGATTATGTGCCACGCCAAGGTACACAATTTCAAGCTTGTACTTTTCCAGATTATAACAACAACAAAGTAGATGTCATTTTAATAATTTACGTTCATCACTAAGATCCTCCTAAGATCCACCTTGACTGTATGGGTCGCACTGCTGATTCAACCATTGTGGTGGTGGCTGGAAACAAACTGCGTCTAGATGTCCCCATCACTGGAGATCCCGCTCCCACAGTGATCTGGACCAAACAAGAGAAGGTAAAACAAATGTGAAGCCTGGTGTTATCAAACTGCTGACAGGCACCATCTATCCAGAGAGCAGTAGGTAAGATTTGATATCTGAGAGCTGCTGAGAGCAGCACTTCCGTTGCTGTGCTCAGAAGCATTACTAATACAATTTGGCTTATTTAAACAATACAAAATACAGTTTTAATGTAAGTTCAGGAGATTTTTTTTAAATCAGCTAATGATTTTGAGGTGATAAATAACTGTGAAGTTAGTTAGCTGTGCCACTCTGATGATAAACACTCTAATGCATTCTCCCTGCTTTGTTTGATATAGTTATGTTTTCACCAAGCTGAATAATCCCCATGCCACTAAACAAGGACAAAGAGAGGTTACACATCCTCTCTGTTCTCTTTGGCTTTTACTGCTTTGATCTCCTTAAATGTAGGCTAGTTCTGTAAAACCTGATGGAGAAGATAACGGAGAACACACAGCCTCTTGGACCCTGAATGACGGAGGGGTAAGTGTGCTCATGTCAGTTTGCCTGTTCGCAGTTTGTGCTTCTTTAGCACGAGTTAGCTTTTTCATTTTATGTTTTCAGCAGTTCTACTCTCTCTTTGAAGCTAAAGGAAAACCCTGTTTCCAAAACAGTGTAAAAATTAAATACAACCCAAATGCAATGATTTGCAAATCATTTCAATTTTTTTTATTATTATTCATTATTTTTCAGTAGTCTCAAAGTGAATTCAAGTCCAATCAAACTAAAAAAGTTGGGTCAAGGGCATGTTTTTCAGTCTGCGATCTCCCCAGCCAGTAAATAAGTCAGTCCATTGTTCACTCTTTTCTTCACGCTGGCTTTCTTCCTCCAATAATGCCCTCATGAGTTTCTTTGCTGAATCAGCCAGGGTGTCCAAAATGGACAGTGTGTTGATATCCAGTTGCTGGCATGTGACACAGTGCCAAAAAAGCAAAACACAGTTGTCACATGATGCTCCAGACTGGAACACAAGTTATGAAATTACAGTTTCTCAGCCCAGGTTTTTTTTTAACCAATCGTGTTACTCACCTGTTGCCAATGATTGGGTTTGATCAGTGACCTATTCTGGTGCATGAGTAGCTTAAAGGCCCGGTTGTTCAAATCCGATTGGATTTTAGTTATCGGATAGGATCAAATCTTGAAAATGGGTTGTTCAAAAGGGAAAGCCGGATTCCAAAATTGGCTTGGATCCAATCCTGGTTGTTATCAAGATAAAACTCTCAGTTTGGATTGTTCAAAACTTCTGAGCAGGATCCGGATAACTTTGATCCAAGAAAACAGGATTATCCTGATCCCAACAGAGGGTGGGATTACAAGGCGGATTTTAGGATGAAACTGCGGTAAAACCTCAGATTTGAACAATTAATAGTATTCTTTTAGTTAGTGCATATGCTAATTTTTATATGTTGACCTGACTTGTTTAACCATTATAGGGATCATCAGCTTAGCTTTCAGCCTAGTAAAACAAGAATAAAACATAACATCATCTTGTCCCCATGAAATATACCCCCAAACAAATTCTATAATAAACACACATACAACAATCAATCTTCCTGCCGGTCATCACTGCATAATCAGAAAAGAACCTGAACGACTGCAACCTTCACTACACGTCCTGTCAGTCCCTCATTCTGACAGAGTGCCAGAAGTTGGGCCGGTACCTCAACACGAGGCTCAGGAGCGTCATTAACATTGTCACAGAGATGGACATTGCACTTTTTTTATTTAAGATGTTCCCAAAATATCCACAACGTAGCTGTTAACAGACTAGTTTTATATTTGTTGTGGCTTCGATGGGAAGTTACAAAAGTATACCTAGAAGTGGATGTTCATGATTTCCTGTGTGCTGTTGCAAATTGAAAAGTACTTAAAGTGACCCCATACTGGCTCCTCTACCTGTTGTTCTTCGCCTAGCTGGAAGCCCACATTGATTTACATGCTGGAAACCTGGATTTGGTGATCCTGAAAAACAGGATTCTGGATCAGGGTGATCCAATCCAATGTTGCTTTGAACAACTGGGATAAAAGTCAGCTGAATTACGTGATTCCCCATCCTGAAAAATGGGATTCCCAAATCTGGATAGCTTGTAATGAGCTGTGAGGGAGGAGTTTATCTCCTAAATTAAATCCACTTGCCAGTGATAGAAGCAGAAGAATAAAAATAAATAATACATGATCTGTTAAAACAATTTTGGTTTACTTTGTCATTAATTGTTGACAAGACAGTGTGCTGTGGAAAAGAAATGTCTTATTTGTTGGTTTGTATACTGTCTGGAATTAAACATATTCAATGACTTTATTGCAATGTTTATGTGCAATGTAAGTGTTCATTGCTAGTATTACTAGTCTTTCCCCATTTTTTGAAAAAAATATATCATTGTTGTCGGGAAAAAACCTCCTATGTCCAAAATTCATGATTTTCTTTTTCCTTCATAAATCAGTACTATTGGTCACTCTTTATGACTGTCTGTAGTTTTACAAATATTTAACCAAAGATATATGATGTAAAACGCAATGCCAAGTTTGATGGCATTATGTTCATTATTACAAAAACCATACAGTTTTAGACAAAGGAGGTTTGCACCCGGCAGCAGCGATATTTAGTTTTGCTAAATGTTATCACTTTGCATTCAAAATGATAACATTTTTTCAAAAATAAAATGTTTGTTTAGATCTAATATATTTATACTATTTTCAATTAAATACAAAATTTAAATGATTTGCAAAGCAACATTTCTGAAAATGGGTTGTAGTTAGCTCACTTGTTGTGCATTAGATGTACAAATTCAGCTGATGGAGAAGTGTAATTTAAAACTTTTCAGTTCTTAAAACACTGTAATAACATCAGATCCTGATTTTTAAGTTATGCAGTTGTGGAGAAAAGATTTTTTTTAAAGTGCAGCAGTGGCAGCTATAAAGAAACTCAGACAACTAAAGGCAAGGCACCTTCTCCATCAGCTATCACTGCACATGTGTGTTTTTCTTTTGTGTGTCAGTTTTATGCACCAAGCGCAGGACAGGATAAAAACAGCATGCGGTACAATATCCATCCATGTTGATAAGGTAAGTGCATGCTCTGAAGCTTTTCTCAGACAGATGGCGATCACATGAGACCAGGCTGTAAGTACAGTTTGATAAAGTGACTTTACAAAATGACCTGCATTTTTTTATGTTTCCCTGCTTTAACATCTGATTCAAATGAGTGGGTTATTATAGGGCTCCTACACAGTTTGTTAAGGAACTGACAAGTTAATCCATTTATTGAATCAGGTGGAGCAGGGACATATGTGGAGCAAGGATGCCCAAAGACCAGGATCAGAAAATTTAAGATATGTTTATATGACAAAAGGTTAAGGTTCAGCTTAGTGTTTTTTTGGAGAAAAATAGAATGAAAATGGAACAAGCTATACCAGTAAAAACATCTTTTCTTACCATGACAATAATTAAATATAGCATAGGTATAGAATTTAGATTTCTTTAGTTATTTTACAGATAAATTACCATCCATAACATCAAGAGGAAGTCAGCCTATAGATAAAACAGCTGACATGAAATCCAATCCAAACTAACCAAAAAGAGAAGTTTGCACATGACTATGAAGCCATTTTAAACATAAAAAAGAAGGAAATGCTCTCAGATAAAATTAAAAGAATGTTCTTGATAAAATATAGTATTAAATATAGCAATATTCCCCCATAACAGAGCTGGTTGTTGATCTGCATGTTGACGTACAGAGTTGTGTATCATATATTGAACAGCATGACATCCTCAATATATGAAAAGAAGCTTGAATGTGAAGGTTAAACTGGTGAATGTGGAATGATATCTTCTGTAGCAGCATCTTCATTATGTGCATCAAAGCTGTTCATCAGTTTAAAGTTTTCCCCAAATAAAACAGTCCTGCACAGTCTAGTTTCTCTGATTTTTATTGCGTAGGTCATCACAGAAGGAGATGGTAGGGTCCATGTGGAATCCACCAAGGGCCATTGTATCTTTACTATCGAAGGGGCAGAGAGGCAGGATGAGGGGGTTTATTCTGTCGTGGTGCGAAATCCTGCTGGGGAAGATACTGCTGATATAAATGTGAAAGTTGTGGGTAAGACAGCTCTCTTTTCACCTTTAAATTGAAAAAAAAAGTTTTGCTTTTATTTTTTCTTTTTAAATTACTACTGCCTCCACCTACCAGACGTACCGGATCCTCCTCAAGCTCCAAAAATCCTCAGTGTGGGTGAAGATTCCTGCATTGTTCAATGGGAGCCCCCTAAGTTTGATGGCGGACAACCAATCATTGGTAAAATAAATAAATAAACAAAAGAAGGAAATATAAGTTGGTATTTTAACAGAATTTGCTAATGACTTAATTTTCTTTGTGCTGCTGTTTGAATTCTTAGGGTATGTGCTGGAGAGAAAGAAGCTGAAGAGCTACAGGTGGATGAGACTGAACTTCGACCCTTACCCTGGAACAACGTACGAGGCCAGGCGCATGATTGAGGGTGTCCAGTATGAGATGCGGGTCTATGCTGTCAATGGCATCGGCATGTCTCGTCATAGTCCTGCCTCACAGCCTTTTGTTCCAGTCGGTGAGTCCCTACAAATAAGCTTATATTCATTCAGTGCTGTAACATTTCTGAGTCACCTCTTATTTCTTTATATATTGCCAGCAAACAGGAAATATTTGTCTGTATATTAGGCTACTTAAGACCTTAATCTTTTTTTTTTTTTTGTATACCCACGTTTATTCTTTAACACTGCCTGAATCCCCTTAGACAGGTGTTGTAATTTCTTTAAGGAGTCTTCAGGAATAGTTCTCCAGACTTTTTGGAGGATATTTCAAAGCTCTTCTTTGATTATTGGCTGTCTTTTGTTCTGTTCTGTGTCATGAAGATCCCACACTGCCTTAATAATGTTGAGATTTGGGATTTGAATCTGCCAGAAGTTTCCTTATCCAGATATGCTTCTACCGCGTTGACAGTGTGTTTTAAATCAATATCATGCTGAAAAATTAAGCTTTTTAAATCAGATTGTTTTTCTATATATTCTATGATAGACCAGAATCTGATGACACTTTTCAGCATTTATGTGTTCATCAGCTTTGATAAGTTTCCCCAACCCTGATGGCTGACATGCAACCCCAAATCATGACAGCGCCTCCACTGTGTTTTACTGAATGTTTCCAATATTCACAGTTCACCTTTCTGCTGACCTCCTTTGTATATACTGACAGTTAAACTTTTACATTAAAATTCATCGCTCTGTAAGACCCGTTTCCACTGATTTTCAATTGGTAGTCCTTAAAGACTTTTTCTGAAAAATGGGAGAACAGTGGCTCTAGACCATGTTGAGGGATGGCAAAATGTAACTGCTTGGAAATATAAATAAGGGGTGGAGCAAAACCTTTGGAAAGCTCTGTGTATTTACGCCATCATGTGTTACAAAAAAGTGTTTGTTGTTAAAAATGCTTGACATGGAGAGCAAGCATTTGTCAATGCAACAAATGACCAAATTATTTCATTTCATTTCAAAGTTTATTTCAAACATTTTCTTTTATTTACAATTTTTACATTTTCCCATTTCATGTCTGAAAAGGAGTAGGCAGTAAGTATAAATTTATGTCGCCCTACCCCATTTCTTCAATACACTACCACTCCAACTCTATTGCACAACTCTAATTTAGTACTTCACAATAAAAAAATGCACACTCCCCTCCCTCCCTGCTCCCAAGAAAACATAAATAAATTAAACAAAACCCCCTGAGTATTTCTGGCTTCAAACACTGTCACACCATCATCACCGTACTTTGTTAAATTGTTGTTCTTCAAGCTTCAAGCTTATATTTATTGAATATTTGCATTTTGTACCTTCTCTTAAACTGGTATATGTTTTTACTTTCCTTTAAATGAGATATTTTTTATCGGTGAAGAGCCATGCAGAGGTTGATTCATGATTTGTCAGAGCTGGCAGACAGTGACAAAGCTGATGTCTGGCTGTTGACATCCCTGGAGTTGGGTCATGCCTGGTTTAGTCAGCATAAGGTTTCACTCAGGTCATGAGGTCTGTTTGAATTGTGGTCATGACAGGACTGGGTCATGTTTGCTCTGTGTTTGTCAAAATCCAAGTGTGTGGCTTTTAAATAGTACAAAAATATAAACTGTGCATGCATGGGTGTCATCAATCACAAGGGTGTAAGTGTGTGTTTGTGTATGTGTGTTACATGATCACATGGACAACAGGACAGAGGGTTTTGCACAGTGCAGTGCAAACACTGTGTGCTAATTGATGAGGAAATCCAAAAAGCATTAAATGTTCATTTGTAAAAGGCTTAAACTCTGGTAGAGACGAGGTGGTGAGTTTAGCGTTCCACACCAGTAAATGTGATAGATGATGAACAGGAAGACGATATCTGGATCAAAATCCATACAGTGGAGCCAAGAGTGTCACTTTTATTTCAGGTATTTGTCTTTGCTGCTTAAACCTACAATAACTAAAATCCACAAACAGGTAAAGTTTACACACTATTAGAGTATC
The DNA here is from genome assembly GCF_017639745.1 of Melanotaenia boesemani. Classification (NCBI taxonomy): domain Eukaryota; kingdom Metazoa; phylum Chordata; class Actinopteri; order Atheriniformes; family Melanotaeniidae; genus Melanotaenia; species Melanotaenia boesemani. The sequence goes on along the minus strand of NC_055682.1, from coordinate 18,297,700 downwards.
TTGATTTAAAGAACAAGGCCATTCATTCATTCATTTTCTATAGCACTTAGTCCAATTCAGGGTCACAGGGAGCTGAAGCCTATCCCAACAGTTAGGTACAAATAAATACCTTTGTATTTGTACAGATGGATGTGGATTGTGAGAAGATTCTTCTAGGACTCTGCGCTGCATTTGTGCTTTTATTACGTATATAAGTGAAATTACAAATATAAGTAACCAATCAAGACCTTGATCCAGCTCCTCTTTCTGATCTTCTTAAGCATTGTCCAGGAAACAATGGTATATAAGAACCCAACACCCCTGCTTCCTCATCTAACCAATGTTTGTGTTTTGTTAGCAGTTAAAATTGAGGTGGCAGTAACCACGCAGCACTGGGAATGACGCCACATTGGTAGCCCTGCCTACCAATATGCAGTATGCCCCCAAAAACTATGTTTGTGTGGTGTCAGTGTTTCCTGTGTATTGGTGACTAAGAGTAATTACAACTGAGGAGCGAGCCACCACAGTGTACAGTAAAAGAAGCCATTTAGATGGCCTCCTTTGCCACACCCAATATAATGTGCAAACTCCCAAAGCCCTAAGTGCGTGGGTGTGTATCTGCAAACAGAACCATCTCAAATAAAACCTTACAATAAGCATAATACTAAATAGTGTGTGTTCTATAATGTCATTGAACACAACATTTTGTGCCCTGATGACCCTGAACTGAATGGTTTGGCCACTGTTACTTGTCTCAGTGGAAATTCCCATTGCATCGTCTTTCTCCCACTAAGTTATATTGTTAAGTTGCAATTATTTTATTTATGCCTGGACAGTACAAACTGCATGTATGTCAAATAACATAATTTTCTCTACAGTGCCAAGAAATCTTGGTAACTAATCTACATTGATCAGTGTTTATGTTAAACAGTGATGCTTTCCAGCCTGATGTAAAATAGCAAAGATCTAAATTTAAGGTGCACTCACTGATCCCCTGATCTATCAAAAATGCTGATTATTGATGTAGAATCAAAACATTACTAATGTTCACTAATTAAAATTTACTTTACCTCAGTGATTAACCAGTTGTTGATTCTCCTTTATCATTTCATGCTATCTTTTCCAGTAGTTCAAGAAAACACTGTAGAAATTAAAGTTTGGCAGCTGAAGATATGAATATGCAGGAATGACAGAGAGCCAGTTAAACAGACTAAACACAGAGTTCTTTTAATTATTTAGTTTAATATTTTAAATTTTTATTTTGTATAAATCACAAACAAACAGAAACACGTGTACAGTTTCTAAGTCTAGAAGAAAGCTCATAGTTACCTCTGTCCTCTATGACTGTAGCTTGTAGTTCAGGGGATGAGGTATAGGTTGCATCTCATTTAGTCTCAGACTTTTTAACTACCGTGTTATTCTCCGCTTGATTTAAGAGGTAGCTTGTCCAGATGGCCTATCACCGGTAAGACAGCTGATTAGGAAACTATCCATGGTATCCATCTCTATAAATAATGGCTAGAAGCATTGAACTCTGCTTTGACCGGCAGCTGAACATAGAAGTGTTCATTGCTACTCTGGAAGCTGCTGCATTGTTGTTACTAAAGAAAAGACAGCAGGAAGACTGAGTGTGTGAGAGACAATGAGAGGATGAGAGCATAGCTTAGAGGACGTCAGACACACACGTCTACCAGCCTCAATCAGCAGAAGGACACAATGACGAAACCCAAGCTCCCAAAGACAGCAGAGAAGAAACCAGCAGAAGAAAGCAAATCAGTGGAAGCACCAGTAGAAGAAAAGCCAGCTCCAGTGGAGGCTTCAGTGGAGGCACCAGCAGAGAGTGAAGTCAGCAAGGCTGACACAGAGACACCTGCATCTCCTGAAGTCAGTAGTGAACTACCAGCAGATCCTTCTGCAGAAGCAGCCCCCAGTGGAGAGGAGGGAGCTCCAGCTGAAAATGAGTCTCCAGCAGCAGAGAGTGCACCCCCTCCTACAGAGGAGGAAGCTGCACCCCCAGCAGAAGAGACCCCTGCGGAGCCGGTTGTTGAGCCAGAACCCCAACCTGTTTGCAGTAGGCATTGTTTATCTTTAGATGTTTATATGTAACAATTTATGTTTCAGTACTGTAGTCGCGTTAAAGTCTTTCACATGGTCATCTCTATCTTGCTTTAAGTAACAAGTAAATTCCTGCTCTGCACTCTGCATCCAAAGTACTCTGAGCTACTTACAAACCAATCCTTGCTGCAGGGAGCTTCTTCATCTTTGGAAAACTTTGACCTTTGACAGACGCTCCTAGCATTTACTCACACTTTATACTTCGCCTGTGTCTTCTGACAGGGAGGATGGCCTTCATGACGGCAAGGCAACAACTCAAATTTGACGCATTTCTGTCTTGCGACAGGTTGTCAACAGATAGTTGCAACCTACAAAAAATGTGTTTGACTAAATATTACCTCACAGGAGCACTGAGATCTTTATTTCCATCTAGAGTATTCTTCACTTGTGCCCTGCAGCACGCCCTCTTGGTGGTGTTAAGAGTGTGCACTGTATTTGGGCAAGAAAGAAACCTCTGACAGTAGCCCTGGTCTTTGCATTTCCTACCAAATGATCATAGATCTATTATTAGGAGCTGTGCTGTATTTTGGGATTGTGTTGGTGGTAAGAAAGACAAAATTTGTGATTATGTTCAGTCTATCACACATATCATTTCACCTCATCTTGACTTTTTCTACATTTGGCTTTTGTTTTTCACAAGATAAGCTGCACTAGTCAATTGGCAACCTGACTTTAATTAAAATGAATCAGTGCAAGATTATCTGACTGAGTGGCTTTATAACTAAAGCCATTAGTCATTTCAAGGGCTTGTCTCTACATCTGTTTTGTTAACAACAATAATTTCCCTTCATCACTTATCAGAAAACCAAGCTGTTTCAGGCTGTGCTGTTAAAATGTGTTGTAACACTGGTTTGCTTTTGGCAACCTTGCACTGAGAGCATTGCTTGGGATGTAACCAATGAACCAAAGTCTTTTAATGCACATTGCAGTCATGTCATTTTATCCCCATGGGACACAAAGTACAGCAAGCACTTAGACTTCAGGCCAGCAGTGAAGTCCAGGTCAGGCCGACAGCCTAATGTTTTACTCTACACAGTCTTATAGATTGTTGGTTACCTGATGTCCATGTTCCACCTTAAAACAACCTGATATTAAAAGTAACTAAATGCGCTTAAACTGATTATAAGAGATTAATATTGTGCTTGACACTGTATAAAAACTATAAGCTACACTCCACTGTGTCCTCTCCGCTGTCGTTGACAGCCTTGCACATGTACTATAAACTACTTCCATAAAATGGAATAACTACTGATAAATCTGAATCAGTCAAGTCAAGCTTTTTTCAGACCATTAGATTCGTTTGGCAATTCTTCCAGTGTTAATTAATTATAGCCAGCTTTGTTAAATTATTACAAGCATTTCTTTGCTTTAACCAATGTCACTGATTTTTAAAAGAATTTTAGCTTTAGTTTGGATCCTGTTTCTGGTACTCCTAGGAGTTTTAAAGTCCATCACAATGAGAAACCATGCCGATGGAAAAGTAGCTTACAAGCTAGAGAAGCTGGCTGAGCTTTCAAAAGCCCAAGAAATGCATGGAATAAAACCTTTAAATCTACACGTTAAAGAGGAGAGCATGGAGGATGAAACATTTCTGCCTTTTGGCCAAGTAACAACAAAACAATCAAATGGATTTGTGGTCATCTCTGAAAACTTTTCAAGTGTTTGTCAAATCATTCATTTATTAATTTAAGTTTTCCTCCCCAATAAATTAAAACATTATGGGGTTGCAATGTGAAAGTGGCCCTGATGCATAGCTTCACATATGTGTACTTACTTACACATTCACACATACACATAAAGCTGCAGGCGGGGAAGGAAATCCTCGCCTTGTATCTGCCATGAGACAGAAATAAGTTCTTTATATACAGAAAAATAAAACTAAACTAAATTCTTCCTTTGTATTTTTTCAAGTCCTTGGGGCAATGAACAGATTTATTTTATTTATTTTTTTTTTAATAAAATTTGCATTACCTAGCTGCTTGAACAAGACCTTAAAGGTTTACAAAGTTACGTTTTCTTTTCACATATCTCACTCAAGTTGCTGATTGCATTAAACAAATCAACATCCTTCTTCTGATGGTGGCTGATAAAGTTACTGCATAAGTATTCAAATGAAATCTGCTTGTATAATATTTAAGGCAAAGACAGATCTGCGTGCTGTTGCAAACCTTTGTGGGCATCTTTGTTAATTTGATTATTCATAACTTTCTATTAAGCTCATCCAATGTTTGAGCAAATCACTTTGAATTTATTCCATTAGTATTTTAACTGACTAAAAGGGCCGTTTATCTGCCCTCTGCCTTTCTCTCAGCCCCTACAAGTGAACCTATTGGACTGTGCGTGGATGACATCAATGACACTTCCATCACGTTGAAGTGGCGGGCTCCAGAGAGGATCGGCGCAGCCATGCTCGAGGGTTACGGGGTTGAGTACTGCAAAGAGGGCAGTAAGTGCTGGTGCCGGATGCCTGCATGCTTTTGATAAGGAAGGCTTATTATAGTACATGTAATAAAAATGATTTAATTGCTGTGAAGCACCACATTTGATCTCTTCAAATGTACACACAGCTTGCACAGGAGATTAAGATTATCAAAAGCAGACTGTATATTAAATGTGTATTTTAACTTTGGTTGTAGTGTAACAAATAAATTGTGTTGTTTAATTTTTCTGCATGCTCTGGTGGCAGCTGATGAATGGATCCCAGCGATGGAGGGTCTGACAGACAGGACATCAATAACGATCAAAGATCTCACCACCGGAGACAAACTGCAGTTTCGTGTGCGAGCCTACAACATGGCGGGACCCAGTGCTCCGGCCACTCTGGCTCAGCCTGTCACCATCAGAGAGATAATGCGTAAGTCTTCAGCCAATTTCTTGCTCCTTCAGTTTCTTATCTGGGATTTTAACAGAACTAAAATTAATCTCATAATACGCATTGAAGAAATCACAATCACAGCCTTGTTATGTTTCATTTAGTTGAAAAGTGCACGTCAGATTAAAACAATGCTTCTCATGTGACTGTTTAGGTCTCCTGATGATCTTTCATGGTCTTATCCTGCTTTTCTTTCACAGAACGCCCAAAAATTTGGCTTCCCAGAAATCTTCGCCAGACTCTCATCAAAAAAGTTGGAGAGACTGTGAACATTGTGATTCCTTTCCAGGTCTTGTATAATTATATATAAACCACCTAATTAGTTATTATAACATCCAAAATGTTATTCTTTGGTTATTGTGTCATAAACATTAAACAGAGGTTTTGATAATGCTACACACATACTTGGTTACATTAGAATGAACTTGTATTTTGGGTTAGTTTGGAACCATAGATGAAAACATTGATCTCTTTGGTAAACAATTCTAATTTTTTTTCTAAAGATGTAATTTTGTATTCCTATACATCAACTTAAATTATGTAAATGCTCAGAAAATGTTTTGATTCAAATTTATTGGCTTTTCCTGTCTGAAGATGCAAGAAAAAAATGTTTAACGTCAAAGCTTCTGAAACAGAGCAGCACAGTTTTTCTTCTTTGTAAAGTTACAGTAACAAAATTTGGGTGCACCATCAATATGAATCAAATCTGGCACAGTTAACAGAAAATTATATCACTGGCTATCAAACTGCAATATTCCTGTGGTAACACTTCATCAGATCAACAAAAGCAGCAGGGTAAAAATGTATACTTTGGTTTTAAGGTGTTACTTTTTTACTTTTTCTTTGCTTATTCTGGCATGTAAGCCACACACATGGACTGGTCAGACATAAGGAGGAGGGGGCATGAGCCATGATGGATTGTTTTAGACTGTAGGATAACTGAGAGGCTGCATAATAAGAAAGTACAAAGAAAATATATTTATTTAGAGACTGTCATTTTGATTTTTATAAACCAACTCCAGTGAAGCTGGAGAATAAGGATATATAGCTGAAAATTAGCATATCAGTTCCCCTCTATCCGGTAGGCTCAGCTGTCATTGATTAATAAATTGCTAAACCACAGGAGAACTAGAGCAACATTTCACTGAAAAACTACCAATGAAGGAGATTAACCTTTATCAAATGAGTTATGTCATTCATAATTTGACAATATTATATTTTGAGCTTTGTCTTGTCTTGGTTTGCAGGGTAAGCCAAGGCCAAAGGTAATTTGGAGCAAAGAAGAGGAGCCCCTGAACCCCTCATTTGCTAGCGTGAGGAACAGCGAAGTAGACACAATCCTCTTCATCCGTAAGACAGAGAGAAAACACTCGGGGCAGTATGACCTCAAGGTGCAGATTGAGAACGTGGAAGATACATCAAAAATCACACTGCAGATAGTTGGTATGCACTACTGAATTCATACAGCTCCTTGTGGGCAGGCATGGAGAAACATACATTCTCAGAGGTAAACCCATGCCATTAATTTTTAGATAAAAATATTTCCCCTCTTAGATCTCCCAGGGCCTCCTGAGGCTCTGAAGATTGTGGATACCTGGGGTTTCAATGTGGCACTTGAGTGGAAGCCACCAAAGGACAATGGTAATTGTGAAATAACTGGTTACACCATTCAGAAAGCTGACAAGAAGACCATGGTGAGACTCTCTAATATCCCAATGGTTGTTGTAGTGCATGCAAATGATTTATTTATTTGCATCAATTAGAGAAAACTTGCCAAGCCTCTGTGATTATATGACATCAGGGAGAAGGCTTAAAGAAAATATTAACTCTTTCTCAATGTTTCCAAGTTAACCAAATTGTCATTTAAACAATAAGATCTACACTGCAAAGTAAAACTGCATTTCTCCTGCTTGATGTGCAGTAATAAACTAAAATACTAACTAAAATGAGGCATTAAAACAGCATATTTAATACACAGAAGTTATAACTGTGAATGTAAGACTAAACTTGACACTGAGAAACCTTAATTATTGCTCAGAAATATGACAAGATGTAAAATATGTGGCATTTGCTGTAAAAACAGTGTGAACCAAATTAAATCCAACATCTATTTTTCATTGTGAAAAAGCTCCTGCCTTCATCATGATGAACAGTGTGACTGTAGCTGATGTCTGCTCTACTGTGAGCCAGTCCCTCAGTTTAAATTGATTTTGACCTGGCCTATTTTAGTCTTTATTAATGGGCGAGACTGTGGGAGGGTGAGCTGCACAAGCAAAGCACGATATTTTAGCCTCCCTTGTGAGATGTGTTCTGTATTTCGCCAGTGAGCGGGCAGTCTCCTCTATGGGCCAGTTGTGATACATTAAACGCCTATTGGCAAAAGCTCCAACTGCCACCTTCTTCCGCCTCAGGCTGCCAGAGACAATGTCACCCAGGAATGTCCTAATCTTATCCACACAGCCTTGACCTGGTCTGGATTGTCTGTGCAATGACGCAGGATCATTGTTCCCCAGCCAGCATGGCTGATGGTTCATGTTTCACCACAGTCATTATTAGATCAAATTAATTTTACTTGAAACATAGCGAGCATCAAGATGTTGATCATCATGTTACCAATAACAGTGTGCCTGGTACATGTCAAAGATAAAAGTACAGGGGACAAATGTACTTTAAATCTGCCCATATACTGTTTCACTTCTGTGCCTGAAAAATGAACTGGGAACAGTTACACAACTCCTTCAGTTTCAGCTAGATTATAAAAGTAAGTAGATATTTCTTTGCCACATTTTAATCAGCTTGAACAAACAATGGTTTCAGTTAAGACTGTTTTACAGTTTGTGTAAGCCTCATAGGTTTTACCATCACTTCAAACAAGCTAATTTGACACACAAAACACCCAAACATATTTAAGCAAAACTTATCAAAATGGATCGCAAATAAGTAAAAGCCCACCCCAAATTTACTTTTAGGGCTTTAAATATGAGGACGGAATAATAGTTATCTATTTCCAAGTTCTAAAATAAGGTAAATACTACCTCATACGAATAACACGACATATCACACAGTGTCATTATTAAACAAAAACTAAGTCTAAATGCAAAAACAGTGTGGAAAAACTAAGTACATTCTTATTGATTCAATAATAATTAACAGGATTAGTACCATCCAGGTATTGCTATTCAAATTAATGTTATCGATCATAAGAAAGTGAAGCACCTTATCAGCAATGATCTTAGTGAAGTCCACGTTGCTACCATCTCTGTCCTTCATTCTGATTATTTTCAAGTGAAGACTGAATGATCTGAGAAATTATAAAAACCCAAAGTTGCATTGTGGACTCCACAGGCCTCAGTTAGCATGTTAAATGTTTAAGTCTATGACAGTACAGTTAAAAAAGGCTGAAAGAATGTTTTCTTGTTGTTTTTTTATTTAGGTTGTTTTAGAGGGTTGCAGGAAAAAGTGTCTGATTTCTAGAAAGAACGTGGCAGCCCAGTTTCAGTTACAGTTCTGAATGAACCACAAGACTTCCAGGACAATGTCCTTCGAACAAACGAGACCAACGTAGAGATGACAGGTTCATAATGCACACCACCGCATTTGGTAAAAATCCAAAACACAGCGTATCAGCACAAACACTTCATATCAAATGTCAAGCACGTGGTGGAGAGGTGATAATTTAGGCTTGTTTTTTTGCGATAGGACTTGGACACCTTGCAGTCATTAAGTTGACCTTTCCTGTATACTATAGGGTTTAAGAGTAAAACGTAATGCCATCTGAAGCTCAGCTGAAACCGCGCAAAGATCCCAAGCACATCTGCAAATCCACAACAGAATTGTTGAAAAAAAAAGAAAGAAAAAGAAACAAGGCCTTGCAGCGGTCTGACTGAGATGCTGTGATGAGCGGCGCCTGAACAAATGCTTGCAAAGTGTAAATAATTGCAACACCGTTTTAAAGAAAAGTGGCCAAAACTTCCCCATAATGATGTGAAACTGATCATGTCATACAGAAAGGTTTCACTTTAATAGATCATCTGTATAAATTATGAATCATAGGTTCACTTAGTTTTTCACACACACTGCTTCTGCTTTTTGCTTAAATTTTGTTAAATAATGACACAGTGCAATATGATGATGAATCTGCATTTATCATGTTTTGTGATTGATTTGTGCCCCAGCTGAACACGTGACACTTGTAGCTGTTGTTGACACTGATGTATTTTTTTATTCATGTGATTCATGTGAAGGAGTGGTACACAGTCCACGATCAGTACAGGCGAACACATTGTGTCGTGTCGGACCTTATCATGGGGAATGAGTATGTCTTCCGGGTGTTTTCCATCAACCTGGTTGGTCTCAGTCCAGATCCCTGCACCACAAAGGACAGTGTATACATCCAGAAAACAGGTGGGTTCTAGTCAGTAAAAACTAAGAGGTTGTCAGCAATGAATAAATTAATGAATAAAATGAAAATTAAAGAAGCACGTCTGTCTCCTCAGGTATCATGTATAAGTCACCCTCCTATAAGGAGCATGATTTCTCGGAGCCTCCAAAGTTCACACATCCTTTGGTGAGCCGCTCCATCATAGCCGGATACAGCGCCACCCTCAGCTGTGCAGTGCGGGGAATACCAAAGGTCAGTGCAGTCACTACACAGAAACAATCATTTTGGTTGATAATAATTCAAACCAAAAATTTATTATAATAAAACATGTACTAAAAATTATTTTAATTTAATTAGTTAATGATTTACTGTATAAGTTAGACATATACATTATTCACTTTTGACTATGTATCTGCAAAACAATTTAGTTTTGGCCACAAATGGACTTTCAGGCTTAAATGTGTATGTCAAAAATAGATAAAACTTGACTGAAGACAAAAATTTGTATATATAAATTACATACGAAGGAAAACCTACAGATTTAATCCTCACACACACATTACTATAGATTAGTAGGGTCTAACTGTCTAATCTAAATGAAGACACATCCACCTAATAAATCCAGCAATTATATTTTTTACTTCTGTGTTAAATACTGGCTTAGCAGTAACCAAGCAACAGTTAAATCATTAAAGTCTTTTCTGACATCCTGCTTTGTTAGCCCAAAGTGACCTGGTATAAAAACAAAATGGACATCTCAAATGAAGCCAAGTACCGGATGCTCAGTAAGCAAGGTGTCCTGACGCTGGAGATTCGTAAGCCCTGTCCGTTCGATGGAGGAGTGTACATGTGCAAGGCTGTCAACGATAGCGGAGAGGACACAGTGGAGTGTAAACTGGAGGTTCGCCGTAAGTATCATGCTGGGTGTGGCAAAGTTGTATGAGTGGACATTTTCTAAATTCAATTCCCAGCTAGTGATATTTCACAAAGTTGTTTCTCAGATCACTTCTTGTACATCACTGGGGATTTAGAGACCTGGAAAATACTAAAACTTCTTAATAACAAACACAAAGGTAGAAATTTATGATCATGAGGTCAAATTAAGATTCTTAGGAGTCAACATGCACGCCACCCTAATGTTTATCCTGTTATGCTTTCATCTACACCAGTGGTTCCCAAACTTTTTTCCTCAGGGACCCCCTTCATGCATGTACTAAAACCCCCTGCTCCACCCTCTGCTGAAACCATGCTTAGTTTTAGGTTTTTGAAAGTGAGATTCTCACTATAAATAATATATTCTGGTTGAGTCCTGTCCGTTGATAAAGCCAAAGTTAAATGAACAACATATAGCCTTACTTTTTATCCCTTAAAAAAGGGACAATTTGTGGACATTAATCACAATGACTCTAATGTTCAAAGCCTCAGGGACCCCCTGTGCCCTTTGGGGGACCCCCTTGGGGGGTCCTGGACCCCAGGTTGGGAACCACTGATCTACATTATGATAAATGCTTCAGAGGAGTTTATCAAATCATCAAAGCTTGATAAAAAATCATGTTCCCACAACTTTGAGGGCTGAAATGTCCATTCAGAACATTAAAAGATCAGTTATTCACTGTCCTTTAGTGACACCAACTGGCTAATTTACAGATTGCAATCAGCTGAATATATCCTGCTCCTTTTCCAGTTTATTTTTAAGGTTGCCAGAAATGCATTGTTTGTGACTGAATACACTGAAAGAAAAAACAACTTACATTAAATGTTACAGTTGGTAAAGCAAATTAATTAGGTTTACCAAGTGTGATAAACTGTAATTTCCAAGATGCCTTAATTCACTACAGGACACTGACATCAACAAATCCAAAAAGTAGATTTATAGAAAATTTGGGTTAGCGTTTGTTAATACCCCACATTTGCTGGATCTTAAAGGAAAAAGCTTTGTGCTATTTTGGCGAACATTTAAGACCCATCAGCTGAATTTATGCCACTGATATTCACTACTAACTAGCATGACATCAGAGCACCACATGGCATCAAATGTCTTTCCTAGTTGACAATATAGTTTGTACAATTTGTAATATTTCTGTTGTGCTCTTTCATGTCTTGATGTCTTCCTTTTTGCAGCTCAAATAGCAAAAGAAGAAAAGAAAGACGTAAAGAAGTGAGAGGCTCTAGCTGTGACTGACGGGATGATGGATTCCAGCATGTTGACTGTTTCATCATTAAAAACTGTCTGAATCACAAACTGTCCTACAGTGTAATCAATAAAAGCAACGAAATGATAAAATCCACATTATCTTTGTTTTTGCACCACTTTCTTCTTCTGCAAACATCTTCTATCAAGTCATCCTTTCTGAGTTGTTGAGAGCTTAGATTTATTGGATCAAAGCCTCACTAACGTCAGAGGTGTGCAGCGTTTTCCTAATGTGCAGGTCACAGTGGGATGCCCTTTTGCTTACGGGGACATATGTCAGCAGCCCTCATCTCATGACAGTGGCAGCAAAATCTCAACAATGATTCCTTTAATGTAGTCAGTGTAAGTTTTCTGTGTCCTCTCAATGTATAGCTGCAAAAGATCTAGTACGTACTGTACATGTCTCAGTGGTACCACACATAACAAATGGCTGGCAGCTTCGTTTGTCAGGTGTTTGAAGTGTTCTTCGGAAACCACGTTACAAATGAAAAGGCTCTGCTGTTCAAAGCTAAGCTGGACATCAAAAGTTAAAGTCTGTTTCTTGATATAATTCAAAATACTATTTTTCTCTAATCACCAAAAACAGCTCACTTTAGAAGAGGACGAAGGACCACGTGCTCTACGGAGGAACTGTTATCCACAGTCATTCTGCCTGAGGGGTTTAGGGGGACAGAGCATCTTCTTAGAAGACTTGATGGTAATTTGTGGCTTTAAGGTCTCTAGAGACGTTTTCCACAGTCCCATTAAGGTATAAATGAAGGCTTTTAGAGTTCTGTTGATTTTGTAGAGTTGCAGGCATTCCAGTATCCATGTGTCAGGCATTGAGTCATTGGCTTTCTGATAGTTAGTCCAGGCAGTGCAGCCTTGTATGTTTTGACTCTGTCCCACCCCATGTGCCCATGCTTATCGAACTGTCCCAAGTTTCCTTTTAAAATAATAAATGTTGTCCTTTTATTTTCCAGCTTATATGAAGGACATTTTATATAATAAACTCAGTCTGTAAACATTGCTCTACTTTATATTAACAGGTTCTTCTTTCAGACAAAGGTTAGGGTAGAAGATATTTGTTTTTTTTTACCTTGAGAAAGAAGAGAAACAACCATTCATACTCACACTCACACCTGGAGACATTTTACAGACTCCAATTAACTTAACGTGAATGGTTTTGGACTGTGGGAGAAAGCCAGATTGCCTGGTGAGAACCAGCATATACCAGGGAAGAACATGTAAACTCCACTCCTGGTTGGAGAATCAACACCACGACATGAGCGATGCTGCAAGTTCAAGCTTGTAAAAGTGCATCAATAAGAAAGGTTTGCCTGTGACACAAGGAAAAATATAACAGTAATTTTATTTCAACTTTATTCATTCAAAATTAAATTGATTTCCTACTTAAACAGAATAAAAACAGGGAGATCTGGGATGAAAAACTAAGGATAAGATTAAATTTGAACTGAAATTAAAACAAAATATTTTATTTTATAATCTATTATTCTGCAACTTTGTATCTATAAAAGATAAAACATTTAATAGTTTATGGTTTGGTTAAAAAATAATTATAATAAAAAAAACAATCACAGTATACAGTACATAGATTCCTCCCAGAATTTGCACATAACTATAAATGATGTACAGCCAGATATAAGAAGATAAAGCCAAGAATGCGAACAAAGAAGGACACATGAAACAGACTCTTTTACAAAGCACTGTTGGCAACCACTACAGTCGAGGAGGTAGCTTCCTTACTTAACATCCCATTCTTGATTACTTGTTATCTTTTCAAATAATTTACATACAAATGCAAAAGCAACCAAACCACTGAAAGATGTGTACATTTTCACCTGATGGGACATCATTCGTCTCAATCAATCCACATTTTTTGGTTGTTGCAAATTTACACATCTAGTCGAGGCAACGCGTCATGAAAACAAAGTAAATTCATAACATTTAAAACAGAACGGTGCATTTAAAAAAGCCACAAGAACATCCTGTTGGAAGAGAACGCTTCCCTACATTGCCTAAATTCCTGAGCACTCACATGATGTGCACTTGTGGATAGATGCTCTGAGGGTGTAACCACCTTAATGTGTACAGTCATGCTCCAGCACATCACACATTAGTCAGGCCTTCGTTACAGAGTTTCACTCAGGTCAGAAATCAGAATGAAAACAGATCTAGATTTATTTATTTTACAACAATGCTGTCTAGTGATGTATACAATGGAAATGAAATCACTATGCACTGAAATGAACAAATGAGTCACCTGCTGATGATAAAACTGCACTTATATAAAAAAAAAAAGTTTTTTTTTTTTTTTTAATCTAACATCATTACACATTTACGGGTCACTGTAGAGCAGGTACACAAACACAAAGAAAAAAATTTGAACAAGAACAAACAGCAGATGCTTAATTATACTGGTCCATTTTGTGCTTTTTAGCCTTGCGTACACACCATCTTATTGACTCAGCTGGCAGCCAGTCACATGCTGCCTTCCAATCAAGCAAAAGGAAAAGTGGGATTACTTTTGCGTTTAACTTGGAAAGTATTCATAAGTTTGAGTTGTTCTAGGAGCCAAAATCTATTTTAATAGATTTATAGAAATTTTTTGGGGGGGGATTTCCTGTGCATGGTTATGCTTTAATATCACTAAGCAGTTCTTATTCATTAGGCTCTCTGTACTTTTCAAACAATATTTAACAACACAGAGCAAACGATCCACATGCCAAAATTAATTTGAACATCAGATCAAAATCGGATCTCATCTAAACATGAGGAGTTCTGCAAGTCTTAACAGAAAAATTTGCTCTGCAGATTGAAGGCAGATGTTTTGATTGGGGAAAAAAAGCAAAACAAAAAACGCTACACATGCGAGCACACACACAAAATAATGGCCAAAAATAAGGCTTAAAGTGGATTTAACAATCAACAAATAAATGACCTAAACCTGTGTGTCTTCTTGTCTGTCACAAAATCAGCAGAGAGGTGTTGCTTTGGTGAATACGTGTCAAGTCGTCTTCTTTACTTATCATTCACCATCTCCACCCACACACGCCCGCTGCTCAAACAATAAATAACATCAAAACCAGCAAGCACATTTATTGCTAAAACAGTGATGTCTGCTACTTTTATCACATTCTTAGTCTTAGGAATTTAAAGCAAAGACATGTTTATCATAGACTGACCGATCTATCATTCCCAGCCAAGATAGGGCCAAACACTGTACACTATTCGCCCCTGATGGCATAAAGTATAAAATCTATTGTTGCTGTGGAGGAGTTTTATATTTCTACAAATTAAATGAATAATTAAAATTTAAAAAGCTTATGAGTACAATACAAAAGAAAAAAATCACAGAATCTTCACACACACTTGCATCAACATCCTCAAACCAGTTGAAAGCATGAGGCAGGCAGGCACCAGTGGCAAAATATTCTTTTGCAAGATGACACGCTCAGTTCATTTCATTTAGAGATCATCTCTAACATAAAAAAGCCAAATTCCCTTTAAATGATTGGTTGCATTTGTTAACACAGTAATTACATACATAAGTGCTTGATGATTTACAGGGTAGTTGGCACATTTTCTTATTTGATATTTTAAAAAAAAATTATACTCTTGGAGAATCTAAATTCACATGAAAAACCTGTGCACACAAGTGGTGGAGCTCTGGGGCGTCCTTAGTCCTTGACTCGAGGTATGTTGTATGGGTAGTGTACAAGTGGAAGGCCTCTACTTTGGCAGAAGCAGGCTCTGCCACAGGCCTGAACCTGGTCCGAACTGTCTGACACAAATGAGTCTCCCTCGTCGGCGTACTCAGACTGAGCAGAGGGTGTGCCGCTGTCTGCCCAAAACCCCTCAGAGCGCTGGCACACTGCAGCTCCAGCCAGGAGGGTGGGACAGCTGTGAGACTTTACCAAATGTCTACAGACTGTGGAGGAGGGAGAAGAGCAGGTCCTGGCATGCAGTGCTGCCTCACACTGCTCACATACAACCATCTCTCCACATAGCTGTGAGTATACACCACAGTCAAAGCCCAGATGGGTGGAGGAGCCTCTGTCTGTGAGCTCTGAACCTCCACCACTGTCATCGCAGTGACTTTCAGCACCAGCCTTGACCTCCCTGGTCAAACCTCCAAGACCACGTAGTCTCAACCAGTCCTCTCTGAAGGCCGGGCTGAAGAACACATACAACACCGGGTTCAGACATGCAGGCAGCGGGAAGAAAATGAGAGTGACAGACTTTGCAATCTCTGGGCCACCAGCTGTCGAGCCGGTCAACAGAGGGGCAAAGGAGAAAGCTGCCACTGGGCAGAAGAAGATGCAGTTGGTGAAGATTAGCCAAGCCACATGGCGCAGGGCACCTGTCTGTTCTGGATCCGCCAGCTCCACCCGGCCAAGGTGGCAGTACAGCTGGGTGTAAACTGCAGCTGTGAACAGATAAGCCAGGGCGTTGAGCAGCACGAGAATGACTGTAACACTCAGAGCTGGACTCTCTCCACCAGCAAATGGCAGGCAGAGAGGAGATGAGGACTGCTCGGTGACTGTTAGCAGAGGCAGGCAAGCTCCAGCAGCAGCCAGCAGCCCCAGCAGCGCTGCAGCCAGGCTGAAGCGTCGATTTCTCCTGAAGTATCTGCGATGGTTGCTGCCATTCCTCCTGGGCAACATCATTGCCTTTCCTAGAATCATCCGCACAGCCACGCTGCGCTCCACGGCTGCCAGCGACAGCAACAAAACTGACCACTCAGATGAGAAGACGGCCAGAGCTCCTGTGATTTGACAACCAGGGCCCATCTCCCACCACACTCCGAACTCAGCGAAGGATCCCCAAGTAGCAGCATCCAGCACGGTCAGCACACCAACATACAAGCCTGTGAGTAAGTTGGCCAGGGCCAGAAGTCCCATCAGCAGTCTGGCTGGAGACAGAGATGGAGTCAGGTCGTGGGAATGACCAGCTGCTCGTTGAATGGGAGAGAGCGTGACAACCAGCACCAGGCTGTTAAAGACCAGCGACACCAGGCAGATAAACCAGACTGTCAGACGAATCATCCAGTTACCCAGGAGGTGCTCACAAGGCTTAAAGGCTCCTAAAGAAAGAAACAATGTGGCTTCACAAAAATTGCAACACTTCACACAGTTGTGTCTGAATAATTTCAAAGCTTTTCAGTATTATTTGGTTAACATGAATACACAGAATCAAAGCTGTTAACCACGGTTTACCTGGTGAAGGTGAGCAATGCATAATCATTGAGATTCGTTCCCCATCCTCCCCACCTGAAATAACAAAAGCACAGATATTTAAAAAGGGGATCAAAATTATCAAAAAAATAAATAAATGAAAAAATCACTTTTTCAGTATAAACTGTCAAGTTTGTGTTGTTTGTAAGTGTTTTTAGCTAGGGCTGGGTTAAAAAGAAATGAATAGATTTGAATTGATTCAAATGCAACAATCCAAAACTTGAAGATCATTTTTTTCTTTTTTGGTGACAACAGGGGCCCTACTCTTACTAATACCTGGTGAGATCTTAGCATATATACCTGTGCCTGTGTCACTTCTGTCCAAAATCACTTTCTCTTGCCAAGATTATGCCAAATTCTAATTTTTGCATTTACCATTGAATTGAACATTCACCTGTAAACTATTTAGCAGTGTGTTACCTCGCACATTAGCAGCTAACGCTACGACCGAGTGCTCCACCATGTTCAACAAACACAGAATGTTTTGAAAATGGCAGGAAGTGACATGACCACACACTTTTGTGCTCCAAAATAAATCCGATAATGGATAGGCAGGTTTTCCCCAACATTTATAACAAGACCCACCATTCCCACTACGAGGTCAGGTTATTTTATTTTGATTTTGTTTTCTGTACAGAGCCAAGTCACAACAGAAGTTATTCAAAGTCTCATTTTCTATAGAACAGATTTACAATTTGTCATTTCATAAAAAAAAAACAGTCTGATTTACATGATGGCATGTCATAGCAGCTCTGTGTGTCCCTGGCTGCACATGTAGACATCACCTAGTTATCTGAGAATGTCTTTAAAAGTCAAGAAGAATTGGTGTAACATAAATATCTGTAAATGGATTGACATCAAATGGGATTTAATTAAAACAGAATCAGGCTGTTGTAAACCAAACTGAATCAATTCAGGGAATTAGTGGTGATACCCAGCCCAATTTTTAGCTTAAGTTCCATCTTCTTGTTTGTATTGTCACAAAAAACTGCAGCTCCGGGTATTTACTACAAAGAAGTGATCCAAGAAAGTAAGAAAAACCTCTTAAACAACTTGAAAAGGATTTTCTGTCACTATGTTGCCACTAAACACTGAAGAAATTTCATTGCACACTTTTATCTGCGTTAATTTGTAACCAGTTTGTTTAGTATTGTCAACTATTCAGTTCCAAAGAAAAAGCAGTCTGAAACATTCGCACCTGTAGATTTCTTCATGTCAGCTTCTTCAGAAGAACTCTTCAATGAGTCACATCCAACAAATGCACAACACTGGTAGGCGTAAGGGACAGAGATGGACCTACAACCAAACACATTTATACACATAAAAATGTTTTAAAGAAAGAAAAGCCTCTTTTTAAGAGGCTGTTTAATTCCAGCTACAGTCTTTAATTGCAGATAACAGCAAAAATTTCAATCTTCATCTAAACAAATATGACTTATGGGATTGTCTACAGATATCTGGCGCCCCTGGTGGCTTTTGGTAACACTTGGGTCTTTCCATAGTATGGCTAGTTGTACAGAAAACAGACTTGCCTGGCTTTCACATTGACAGGAGTCTTTTTTTTCTCCTTAAGTGGACTTAGCATGTTCATCTTCAGTTATTTAATTTTAAACTTAGGTACCAGCAGACTAGCCTTGTACCCATCATAACTATAAACAGTTTGTAATTATTTCAGCATGAAGGAGAACTTTCTCCTGGAAAAAGTGTCCTCCTGAGAATGAGAGGATTTGGGGATTCTGACTAGTCGAATCTTAAAGGCTTACCAAAATGTAGGAGAGAGGATGGTGACTAATGGACAAGCACTACTCCAGTTGCCAGTCAGCAAGTTACCATAAGTCTTAAATAATGGATAACTTTAACAAATGTATGTTGTTAAGCATGACAACACTCCAATACAGCAGAATGTCTGAGGCAACAAATTAAAAATATGAAGGTAAACAGATAAATTTACATTTATTTATTTATATATTCTTTCTGTGTACTCCAAAGTAAAAAAGTACAGATGTGGAAAGTGTTGTAAAATACCAACTGGGGCAGAAAACATGTGCCGCTAACGGCTTTTCTTTGTACAGAAAAATCTGGGAATAATCACTCCACTGACCAAGTGGGTAGGAAACAAGCTTTCAACATAATACTACAAAAAAAATTATTTAAGCTTTGGGAGACGTTTACACTGCAGATAAACATGCCATGTGCGCTTTAAGAACATCTGTCCATTCTTTTTCAGGGTAACAGTTAAATTTGAGTCTGTGCAGCATAGCACATACAGTAAGTCATGTTTTATGAGCATTTTACACATATGTAAAAGGCCTAGCAATACTGCACATTAGATTGTTATTCAACTACATTTAATTTATCAAATCAAACTTTATTTATAAAGCACTTTTCATGCTGGGGCAACACAAAGTGCTTTTCATGAAAAATCAATTTATGCATGTTAAAAACAAAACGAGCCTTTGCACACATCAAAAGAGACTTCATAACAAAACAAAAAAAAAGTCAGTCTTTCATACAGTTGAACGCACAAACATGCATATATACACACAAAGCTGATAAGCAGGTGAGCTGCAAGAAGTTCTCTGCCATCCATGACTTTATATCTAAAAGACAGTTTAAAAGGTTGTTAACTGGCTCCAGGTCATCAGGAGACACGGCGATGTAAAGCTGTGTGACATCAGCAAAGCTGTGAAAATCAATGCCGTGTCTCCTGATGACATCCCCAAGAGGTAACATGTACAAATGAAAAAGTATTGGGCCTAAAATGGATCCATGGGGAACTCCACACTTAATGGATTTTTGAGGAGCATGTATCCATACCAAGAATTTTTGATCTGTGAGATAGGAGTAAAACCATTTAGGAACAGTACCTGAGAGGCCCACCAGACTTCTGAGTCGGTCTATTATTGTAATATATATATATATATTTCTGTGCAGAAGGGTCAAGAATTATTTGATCCATAACACCTTATTTTGTCTTAACCAAAGCACACTGATGTTTCTGCAAAGTTCCTGTTACTAAAACTTGACTTTCTTCTTTAATTTTTTCGCCAGATACAATATCGCTGTTAAAAAATACACCTAAACTTGACAGTAGAAGACACGTTTGTTTTTCCTCACCGAAGTTTTGGAAGGTTTTTTGCAGTGAGTGTGTTTTTCATCTGTGGATTCCCTGACAGTTTCAGCTGGCTAACAGCGCTCAGTCCAGACGTCGGAATCCCAGCCAGAGAGTTCATACTCAGATCTCTACAAAGATTTTCACACGGAAGAAGTTAATCTTTGTGCAACAAGAGCAAACAGAACAAACTTATCTAAGTTTTGCTCTTAGCCTGATGAGATAGTAAAATAAAACAGGTCCTACTCACAGGTTGGTGAGAGCATTGAGGGTAAGGAAAGCGTCTTTGTGGATGACTCGGATTTCATTTCTGCTCAAGTCTCTGTATAGCATCACAACACAAACAATGAAGACATAAATGATTTGTTTAGACCTTTTTATTACTCCACTGTTTGTTCCTGAATGTGTATGACTTGGATGACTTACAGCAAGCGGAGAGCAGTGAGACCTTGAAAAGTGTCTCTGTCAATCTGCTGAATGTGATTGTGCTGAAAACTTCTACAAATTGAAAACAAGGGTTTTGAAGGTTATAAGCAAACATTATTTTCTGAGTAGTTAAATACAAATTTGTCTAGTAGGCTTTATCCTTCATGTCTGCAGTGATACGTGAAATGGCTTTCATATGCTCAACACTCACATCTCCTGCAGCTGGACGCAGCCCTGGAGGGATGGTAACTGCTTTATCTCATTGTAGGAAAGGTCACTGATAAAGAAAAATAGTTTCAATAATTAGACAACACGAAAATTGCTAATTTTCCCATATCTAAGTATATATTCTTCTGTTACATCCTACATCTCAATTTAGATGGAAATAACTTTTTTCCTCTGGTGGTATCAGACCTGTAGCTTACCCATTAAGCAATTCAACAAGACAAGATGCTGCTGTTCTATAAGGTTTAACTGCAATGGAAAATACTCAGAAATGTTCATTTCTCATCTGTGCAGGCAACATTTGACTCCAGTTACCATGTGTAAGGGGAAAAAAGGGAATTGATTTAATAGAATCTTAAACATCAAGACAAGCTAGCTATTTAGCCATATCATCATGCCCACCCCCACCACCAACCAATATCAGTAAAATATATACAGTATATATATATATATATATATATATATATATATATATATATATATATATATAAATAAAAAACTTAACCAAGAGTTACACAAACAAATCACAGAGAATGTGCTCCTTCTGCTGTAGCTCGAAGACTCTAGTTGTGATTAAAGCAAAAAAAAAGAAACGAAGTGATCACTTTTTAAAAAATTTAAAAAATTTACTTTTTTTCATTGGTTGTATTTGTTTTTCAGTTTACTGTTTAAACTAAAGCATTATTCATCCATTCATCACTACTCATCACTTTAGTGACAAAAAATGTAAAAAAACTAACTAAAAAACATGTGTGTGGTGAACATGTATAAATAACATGTCACACATATTTTACAATTTCCCATTAAAGTATTTTTCATTTCGTTGTTGATGATGATGTCACGACTAACTGGCAGACTGATTTTATTTGGCCTGACTAGTCTACTTCAAAAAGTGCTTAAAACGCCCATCTCTGATCCACACCTAATTGGTCCACAGCCTTTCAGAATAAAGTATTCACCACGACCATGGCAATGCAAGTAACAAGAAGAGGAAAAGTATCTCACAGTGTCCTCAGCAACTTCAGATCCTCACACAGATCAGCGGGTAATGATGATAGTTTGGTTCCTGAAAGAGTCCTGGAGATTAAAGAAAGAAAAAAAAAAACTTAAGTCACTTCTGGGAGAAAGACCAGCACAATCAGGAAAACAGAGATTCAATGTTCACTCACAGACTCTCAAGATTATTGGTCCATGTAAGGATGGGAAAGTCCTGCATCATACTCGCCCCACGCAACATCCTGCAACACATGTGAAGAATAGTCAAATATGTACTGTAAACTTTAAAGCAGGGGTCAGCGTAGTTAACATAAAAACACTCTTAAATATATGATGGTGCTTCAGACAGAACTAAAGTTGTATCTGACAGCAGGACTTACAGAGAGTGCAGGTCAGATAGATTCTGGAAGGCTGAGGCTCCCACAAACGACAGCGGGTTGTCATAAAGATGTCTGGGGGGGGCAGAAAGAGCAGAAGGGAGGAGGTCAATGCAAAATGATTCGCTATGCGAGTATGGCACCATCTTCTGGACATTAATCCTGTGAAGCCTTCAGCCGGTGCCCTGCAGATAATACTTTATGCGAAATCACAAAACTTACATGGTTCGTAGCAGGGGGTTGTTATGAAAGGCCCCTTCAGGTATGGATGCAATATCATTGCTGTGAAACCCACTAGAAGTAGAAAGTCAAGAAAATAATATTCAGTCAATCTTTCTGATGTGATGGAGACAAAACCAGAAATAAGAGTTCTTCATATAATTAATCAGGAAACCAGAGAAATCTAATAAAAAAAATGTATGTAATTTTTTTTATTATCATAAATCAGATACTATGTTTTAGGACACACATAAACCCAGGAAAAAGCTTTCATAATTTCAGCAGCCCCTAGCTTTTGTAGCAGCATACTCACAGTTCCTTCAGCTTGGGTAAGGCCTCTATAGCTTTGGGAAACACCATCAGGTTGTTAAAGTTAAGATCTCTAGACACAGAGGGAGAGCAAGAGAGAGAGAGAGACAGAGGAAGTGAGTGGCTTTCTTGAATTATGACATATCAAATCCATCTTTGTGTATCCCCTAACTTTTCCACCAAGATTAGAGGTGCTGTCAGTGATCAGTTATTTCATTGTCCACCTGTTAATGGGCAAAATTACACATACATACAGTACATACATACATGGACAAAATTGTTGGCACCCTTGGGTTAATGAAAGAAAAACTCAGAATAGTCACAGAAATAACTTGAATCTGACAAAAGTAATAATAAATAAAAATTCTATGAAACTTAACCAATGAAAGTCAGACATTGCTTTTCAACCATGTTTCAACAGAATTATTAAAAAAATAAGTAAATAAATAAACTCATGAAACAGGCCTGGACAAAAATGATGGTACCCCTAGAAAAGACTGAAAATAATGTGACCAAAGGGACATGTTAGTCCAAGATGTGTCCACCAATTACCATCACAGGTGTCTACAATCTTGTAATCAGTCAGTGGGCCTATAAATAGGGCTACAGGTAGTCACTGTGCTGTTTGGTGACATGGTGTGTACCACACTCAACATGGACCAGAGGAAGCAAAGGAAAGAGTTGTCTCAGGAGATTAGAAAGAAAATTATAGACAAGCATGTTAAAGGTAAAGGCTGTAAGACCATCTCCAAGCAGCTTGAAGTTCCTGTGACTACAGTTGCACATATTGTTCAGAAATTTAAGATTCATGGGACTGTAGCCAACCTCTCTGGACGTGTCCGCACGAGGAAAATTGATGACAAATCAAAGAAACCGATAATACGAATGCTAACAAAAGAGCCCAGAAAAACTTCTAAAGAGATTAAAGGTGAACTTCAAGCTCAAGGAACATCAGTGTCAGATCGCAGCATCCGTCGTTGTTTGAGCCAAAGTGGACTTAATGGGAGACGACCGAGGAGGACACCATTGTTTAAAACAAATCATAAAAAAGCCAGATTGGAATTTGCCAAACTACATGTTGACAGGCCACAAAGCTTCTGGGAGAACGTCCTATGGACAGATGAGACAAAAATTGAACTTTTTGCCAAGGCCCATCAGCTCTATGTTTACAGGTAGAAAAATGAAGCATATGAAGAAAAGAACACCGTTCCTACTGTGAAACATGGAGGAGGCTCTGTTATGTTCTGGGGCTGCTTTACTGCATCTGGCACAGGGTGTCTTGAATCTGTGCAGGTACAATGAAATCTCAAGACTATCAAGGGATTCTAGAGAGAAATGTGCTGGCCAGTGTCAGAAAGCTTGGTCTCAGTCGCAGGTCATGGGTCTTGCAACAGGACAATGACCCAAAACACAACTAAAAACACCCAAGAATGGCTAAGAGGAAAACATTGGACTATTCTAAAGTAGCCTTCTATGAGCCCTGACCTAAATCCTATTGAGTATCTTCAGAAGGAGCTGAAATGCCGTCTGGAAAAGGCACCCTTCAAACCTGAGACAACTGGAGCAGTCGTTTGATTGCATTGATAGCCTCAAACGGTTGTGCAACAAAATATTAAGGGTACCAACAACTTTGTCCACGTCTGTACATACAAGGCCAGATTTTATTGAATTGTGTAGAGAGGTTGACCGCAATGAAGGGAAGTACCCATTACATACTGACGCAGATTTAAACAGTTTTCTTTAAACTGCAGTATAGAGAATAGCCTCTAACTAAAGATGCATAGTTAGAGTGCCCCTTTAGTTAATAAGACACTCAAAAATGTTAACAATTAAGCATGGTGCAGAGGAGGGTTTAGCTTTCCGGATTGTGTATGCAGTCAGCACAAAGTCACACATTCAATACTGACAATCGGACTCATACCTTATGTGATAATGTTAACCCCAAAAATATAAAACTTGCTTTAAATGTTCAGTAGAGTTACACGGCACGGGAAAAATGTACAACGTGCAGTATCACTGTTGAATACTACGGTGACAATGTGCAGCTGTAATGCTCAGTGAAACATTTTTCTAACAGCTAAATGATCAAAGCAAATTCCCAGTACATTTCCAAAAATGCTGACAATTTGTAGAATATAAAGTTACTAATGCCATGACACTCAAAAAAGGCAACAGCATAAAATACTTAATACATAATTATATTACAGTGGTGAAACAGTAGTTGTCTTTATTAATAGCTTTAACCTACAATCTTTACTTTTTTGATTATTATTAAGTTAAGAGCTAATTTTTTTTAACATCAAATTCAAACTAGTAGCAAAATAAATCTTTTGGCCATTTTGCCCAAAAATAGAGCATGAAGCTTTATTAAAATTTTTACTCAACTTTTCCTCAAGGCATTTTCCTTGAAAAATCTTCCTGCTAAACCAGCTAAATGTCTACTCAACAGATGATACACAAAACATAAACACAACACCCGGCTGTAACGCGCAAGGTGCAGAGAAAAACCACTGCTGAAAATTTACAATACTCAGCTGCAAGACTGACTAAAGTGAACATATGTTTACTTTAACAAAGGGTCAGTCTGGGTAGCAGATGCTTCATTTCAAATATATCAGATGGGAATTCAGACATAAAATAAACTGCCAGGACATCACCAGCCTCTTTTAAAGGTCTGTGTATTTGCCATTAGGTAATGCTGTCACTAAAAGATTTTCATGGCTGTCTGGCAGTAGGAAGTGAAGAGCGGGAGGGTGGAGTTGATAAGCATCATGTACTTTGCTCTATTTATCCTAGAGCAATTAAAAGAGGAAGTGGACACAATGATTTCTGGAGGGCTGGATCAGAGGTGGGTGGGGGAGCTGTTGGCACATACAAACAGGAGCCCAAACAAACTTAAACTGACACACACACAAAAGTAATACTACTCAATGACAGCTGACTTACAGTGTCTCCAGGTTCACCAGTCCATTAAAACTGTTGTCTCCAATCTCTTTAATTCTGTTGTTATGAAGATGCCTTGAAAAGTAAAACAATAAAAAAAAAGGTTACATCTGTGAGATCTTCTCATCAGGTCATAATAAAATTGTCTTTCATATTCATTATTTAAGACTATACTTCAGATTTTGTGATATTTTCCATCTATAATTTTTGAATGAGGAGCATGACAAGTGAATGAGATGTCTGTGCTGTGTCTACGCCGTAGGCCTGAGCGGACTAATAGATTTAGGTCTTTTCTTCCTGTTTATTCTGACATGTTTATACTAACCCAGCAGCAATATCACTCAATGAGTGTGTGCTTGCGTGTGTGTGTTTGTACAAGTCTAACAGTAACAGTGTAGGGGGGTGGGTGTCTAAGTTTGGAAAAATCCCCCAGATTCTTAATGCATCACATAACTGAACGAGCTTCAAGTCTTCAGCATTCCTCTCAATACATAAAACAACCAACAATTCGACCTTACATCACTCCTTGGGACTGAAACTTAAATGAACAGACTTAGAAACCTGAAATTTAAAAAATAAAGAAATAAAAAAAAAAAAAACCAGAATAATAATTGTGACTTGCCCAAGGACACAACAAAAGGACTAGAATGGAGAAGGCTTCAAATCAGATGACCTTTTCAACCATATTAAATATTGAATATTAAAGACATTAAATAAGGTGAACTGCAGCTCTCTTAATTTAAGTGAAAGCACAAGCACTGCTTTAATATTTTACTCATTGGATTTTAGTTTATACAATCACATACACAGGAATTTTTTTCAAGTTAATCATACCCTAACATTAAGTGATGACTACCTATTAAAAACTCATCTATCCATTCACACTGCTGTTACGTATTACAACCTAACTAACATCCTGATCTTCTTAACACAAAAAGATTTTCCATTTTTTCAGTTATTACCTTAGGTTATGTGAACAAACATGACGATGCTTTGAGTCAGTGTGCATGATAAATTAAAACATGAAAAGTACACCAGCAGGTTGTTCCTGCTGTGTACTTGTGTATGGCTTTATGAAGAGCCCATGCAGGGTTCTGCTGGATTTCCTGAGATTTTCTTTAATGACTCAAACTCCTTTTCAAAACTTCCCACCAAAAGCTTCAACTGAAATGAGTGAATTATTCCAGTCACAACGTGGCTTTATATCCATTTTCAAATTTTATACTTTGTATTTATATTTTACTTTTGTTTTTTAGTGATGATAAATAAACTGAACTTAATTCAGATATACCCTGGTGTTCAACTGCTCATTATTTCACTGCTTCACAAAATAAGACTGATGCCTACTCGGTATGTTACCTACTACACTCTGTATCCACCCTTCACACCGTGACACAGACACAGCTGTCCAGTTACACTGGTGAAACATACTGTGAACATTCAGTGCTAATGTGTAGATTCATACTGTAAACCACAATTAGAACAAAAGCTTAAGACGACTTACAGCACTACTAGACTGGTGAGGTTTGCAAAGCCGTTATTTGGTATGTACAGGATGCGGTTGAGTGCTAGGGTCAGAGCCTGAAGGTTCGCCTGGTGTCTCAATGAACCAACTGGGACCTCCGTCAGGTGGTTATCATCCAACCAGAGGTGACGCAGCTGCTGAAGGCCTTCAAAGCTGTCATCTGGTACTGTTGTAATGTGGTTTGCATCCAGGCGACTATGGAACAAAGAAAAAAAAACACACACAAAAAAAAAAACATATGTATTTATATGAATGGGACATGATATTTTGATATTAAAATCAGCACACAAGTGTTTTATATGCATAAAGTTTTGTGTCATTGTGCATAAATATTTCCATACATTTACAAAGCCTTATGAATACATTCCAGTCTTATTAATGCGCTCATAATACAATATAAAAATACCCTGTATCTATCTGCAATGTATGAATTCTTAATATTTCTGCGACTGCAAAACAACATTTTCTTCCTAATTGTTTCTTTACATTAAGGAAATGATGGTGCTAAATAAAACTGCTGTAACACAAAAAGTCAAATTCTACAAGAGCCAGGAAGCTCCTAATTATTTGAGAGAAACAAAACGCCAACAGAAGTTTCAACCGTATTATCTTATTGCAGATGTTTCCACAGCACTAAATCCCAAATCTTCAGAACAAACTCAGCTTCTGCATTACATTCTTTTCTGTGAATCTATCCTACTATCTAAGGCTTGCTCATTTAAAGGTTTGGTGCCCAAATCAGATGTTGCATACCTCCAAACATGTACCACAGTTTACAAACATCATGCTAGTAGAAAGGCAACATGCAGTCCTTAGCAGCTCTTCAAAATGTTATGTGATGTTTCTTTAACAGTTACTTCTATTTTAATGATCAGATTAAGTTTAATTTTGCCGTTTTAAAAGTAGTGTTTGAGCACTGGTATTGAGACAAAACAGGTGATACTGAACACTCCCACTAGACTCCAAGCCAACCTTGACGAAGTTCTACTCAGCAAGAGTTTTGGTGGAATGGAAGGAAATGGTCATAATTTTAACGACTATTATAAAAGTACTCTCTCCTCATCCATCCATTCATTCATTTTCTCCAGCAATCCTCCATGACTGAGTTTCTCACCCTCCCTCAAAATTCCTCAAGTGGCTGGGTGGAAGAAAAACAAATGTTGATTGGCATTTAGTTTTCTAAGGCTTAATACAAAGCAAGTCCTCTTCTGCCAAAGAATATTACTACAACTACAGACTTTAAAATCTCACAGAGAAAGGACATCTGTTATAAAGAAAGACCCAGAAAGAAGAAGAGGAAAGCAAATGACAACGGCGAGGGATAAAGAAGACGAGTAGCTGAAAGTTGACGTTTCAGCACATTTTTCCAGCTGGATCCATTCCTCCACAAGTGCCTGCCAAGCTTAACAGCAAAGTGGTGGAGGGAGGTGGCACAAATAAAGCTAAATAAACTTTCAAGTCACAGAAAAATCTTATTAAATATATAGGCAAGTAGAGCAGGAAATTGCGAGAGCACTGACATTTACAAGCAAAACCAGACATGCTCCCAAACCTAAGCATAGAATAAGAAAAGACAGAGGTGATCTGTGGTCCACCCATGTTTATGTATGTGATAAAAGACAAAACACTGTTTAGTATTGTGTCAGCGCTGAGTAATTATGAAAATTACAAGATATTATTATCAAAAGAGATAGTCTTTTTGCAGTTATACAACACAAACTTAAAGATTTACTGCATGGACAAAATCCCACATTTAACCAGCATATTCTTGCAACAGCTGCACACACTTGAAGCAGTCTGATACTCAATGTGACCCAGACGTCCGGACAGCTGTGTGAAATTATGACACTCTGGGTGCTGATGTTGGACAAACTCAAAAAATGTATTTTGGTATCTTTATTGCAAAAACTTTCACTTTGTGACTGAATTTGTCAGCATTTTGAACAGAACAGAACAGAGACAGCAGTCATGCTAGCAGTTACACAAAGTTATAGCTAGGTGCCACAATGTAGTGAGACAAATACTAGTTTGGAAGGTACATTTTAATTTTTTTATTATTAATTATTTTTGTTATACCATTTCAGGCAATGATCAAACTAAATCTTTGATAAGATTAAAAAAAAAAACTGTTTAAATTACATTATAGTACCAATGGAAAAGTCAAGGATTCCCAAATTCAGGGGAATTTTAAATCAGAGAATCAGTCTTTAATAAATCTAACTTGTTTAGATGGGTTAATGAAGGCCAAAATGGTGTCAAACACCGTAGCTTACAGCAAGGGTAAAAAAAAAAATCAGCAAAGGCTTATTTGACAATCAAAGCAAGAGTACCGAGATCAGTTCCATGCATACCTTCAGTGCATTTTATCTGTCTTTCACAACCTCACACTAACAGCTCATCTGCTGTCTTTAGCCCTTTTTGCATACATTTGTTAGGCAAATGTTCAGCACCAAACGTTTAGATCTTTACATACATTAGTAGATAAACTGTTCTGCAGAACTACCAGTGGAGCAGCCTATTCATTATCTCTGTGAGTGCCTGACAAGAGCAAGTTCACATTCCAGATTAGGGGAAAAAAAAGTTTTATATATCTTCATATGGTCTCCTGATGTACTGGCCGGTCTCTTGGTAGCGCCTCCATGCCCTGGACACTACACTGACAGACACAGCAAACCTTGCCACAGCTGGCATTGATGTGCCATCCTGGATGAGCTGTACAATCTGAGCCACTTGTATGGGTTGTAGACGCCGTCTCATGCTACTACTATAGTAAAAGCACCGCCAGCAATCAAAAGTGACCCCCAAAGTGTATAAATCCCCCCTACGTGAAGCATGTAGGGGGGAATTCTCCCCATTTTGAAAAATCAATTTCAGGCCCAACAAGACATTTATGCTTTTTATGACCTCATATGTGTGTGTGTTTGCAGATGACTTACAGAGATTGGAGAGAATGAAGGCTCTTCAGTGCTGCACTGGGTACAGATTTGAGCTGATTATTCTGAAGCATCCTGCACAGAAAATAGCAAAATTTCAGCTCAAGCCATTTCATTGTTTTGCTTACACTGTTAATGAATCCAAGGAACATGTACTGACACATGCACTCAATGCTGCAACCAGCTCTCATCTATATGTTATTATTTCTTATAAGGCTGGTTGAAGTTATTCTTATTAGAACAAATAGTAGTTTATTTGAGTCTTTCTGAACAAATACAAATTACTCAAAAACTCCAGCAATCTTTAGGCAACCTTGTGAAGAAACCTCACAGCAACAGAACTGTGAGTTTTAAGTCTTGGTTTCATTAAGAAGATGTAAAATTATATAAACTGACCCAAATCTTAGTGTTTATGTTTAAGACAAATGGAGGAAAATATTTCCCCTTTTTTTCATTTGTTCAGTCACAACAGGTAAATAAATTACTTCATACCATAAACATTTACAATCTTTCTATCCTTTCATGTAATCAGCTTTGCATCAGAGACCTCCCCTGTTGGACTTTCAACTTTTCACTCAATCAACGGGAAAGTGGTTATAGTCTCTCTGCATGTCCTAAATGTATACAAGTATTGAGGTGTGATGCCTTATCCAAGTTATGCAGTACTAATCTTTGGGCAGTGTAACATTTTATGTCTCTCACTGACAAAGTAACATTTGGGGCAGTAATGCAAAAGAACAATAAGTTTATATTAAGAGAATGTCTAAAATGGCAACAACAGAGTGAACCAAAATCGTACCACTAAAGGAATATGTCCCCCCACTGTGTGGAAAACTTCAGATTGTCATGGCCATAAGTGTGTATGTATGTGTGTGTTGACATTGGCAGGGAGGTGTATGCTTACAGGACTTTGAGCTGATGCAGTCCAGACAGGGCGTCAGGGTGGATGAATGTCAGGTCATTCCCTGCAAGTCGTCTGGTAAGACAAAGAATCAAAAGAACACATTCAACTATAATAATTTAATTGACAAAATTTTAAAATGAAGAATTATTTTTACATGTAAAGAGACAAAAAAAACAAACAAAAAAAATTGTAGCAAAACAGCAATTTATAAATGAAGCAATGCATTAGACTGAGAACAACAAGCTTCTGAGTAGGTTAGGTTCCAACTCTCAAACTGAATGTGGGGCATGGGGAGTTTGCCATGACCTGTCATCACTTTGTCTGTCACCAGTAAGAGATTAGAGCCATTCCTGGACATTCCCTCTTAGATCTCTTTCTGAACAACATTAAATTCAGTACTCAGTTCTACTTTCAGAGTTTAAAAATCACTTTTCTAAAGGCCAACAGAAGCGATGTGTCGACATAAATCTTATTCTCCTTATTGTAACATATCTCATCAGAAAGCTGCTTCAGTCCCTGTTTTGAGTTTTTTGTAAGACAAACGGAACACCTCCCTTTCCTGTTGGCATCATGAAGTATATAGGAAACAAGGGTGTAAATAAGCATCAGAGAAATTGACTGGGACACGGAACCCAATTGCAGTATCTGGCCAGGGGAGATTAGCAGCAGATTTATCACTGTGCAATGTGAGTCAGGCCAGGCTGAACTCCCTAGCAACAAGAGCTGCTATGTGTGAGGCTAAAAGTAAAAGCTGACAGTGTTAAAAGACCACTTGTCAATAATGTTGCCTTAAAACTGGTCTTTAAGTAGCAAGTTGTACCAAAGATTTCATGTCCTTGAGGCCAATTTATGCTCCCTTACATATGTAAATAGTGAAGTCCATTTCAAACATCATACGTCGTTGTCCTCATCCTTCCATGCGTCTTTTGCGTTACAATGGTTACGTACATTCTTCCACTAGTGTGCAGTGCTAAGTTCAGAGTTTACTCCCACAAGCCAACATCAGTTTCAGACACCGTTTAACAGCGGTAATGAATCACTATTAAGTTATTTCCAACCGGACACACCCTAAACACGCAAATATAATCTTTATTCAAAATCTCACACAATTTCTAGTGTTGTTGTCCTCGTCTTCATTCTTCTGCTTTTTTGTTCCCTCCCTGATCCTCTTCTTCTTCTCTGGTTTGTTTCTGTCTCTGGTCACATGTCAGCTATTCTGCTCAGCACTGCTCCCGCAATTTCAGGTGGTATTGTTCCATTTTCTGTCAAGTGATGATTGCTAAGCTTCCTGAAAAGGGTCCAAATTACACGCATAACCAACACAGCAGACAGACTAACTGTCCGTCCGTGTGCATATCCATCTTCAAGCATAAATGGGCATTTAGTCCTTTTCCATTGTTTTGTTTTGAAGGTGAATAATAAAAAAATGGATTAGATTTATATATACACATATACAGACACACATACATATATATATATATATATATATATATATATATATATATATATATATATATATATATATATATATATATATATATATATATATATATACACACACACACACATATATATTTATAGTGGTTTTCAAGGCACCCAATGCTTTACAATGAATCCATTACTCATTCACTACTCAATCATACTTTTTGATGGTAAGTTGCTGTGGGGCAGACTGTGGCAGCCAATCCGTGCCAACGGCCTCTACAACCACCACCAAACATTCATCCACATTTATACAACAATGATGCTGACGCTGAAGACGAAGTGTTTTGCCCAAGGACTCTACAACTGATTGACTGGGGGAGGGGGAATCAAAATGACAATCTCCCTATTATTGGATGACCCACTCTACCACCTGAGCCACTACTGCTGGTGCTCTGAGAATGATAAGAGGTGTTGGGTTTGGACCAGACATGGCGTTTTCCTTGATGGCCAAAAAATTTTATTTCATCTCATCTAAACAGCTGACCTTCTCCTATACGTGTGGAGAGCCCCTCACATGCTTTTTGGGAATTTTAAAACTTTTTCTTATACAAGTTAACTCAGTGGCCTTTTCTGGCTTCTCTTCCATGAAGCCCATCTCTATGGAGCGTCAGCTTATTTTCACCCCATGTATAGATATACCAGTCTCTACTGTGGAGCTTAAAATTGAATTTTGATTGACTGGTGGTTTACAGAAGCCAGGAGCCGTCATTTCTGCAATTATTTATTTGTGATAAAGTCATCTCACTAGTTATTTATTACATTATTACAGGATCACAAAGCACATTTTCACACATTTTTCTCATTACCTCAAAAAATTGCTCTTTACTCAAGATAACCACATGAGGCAAGTGATCATCACAAAATGAAAAGATTTTTTTCTTGACATAACGTGTACAAAGTGAGCTTAGAAATGAGCGGTTAGTACCAATTTAATTTGTAATTGTTAACAGTAAATTGAGTCAACAATGTCTTATACCCTTTGTTTCCTCGCAATGGATTTACTGAACTTTTACAAAGACCTGTTAGTTTTCTCATAGTTTTTTTTTTTTTTAATAATTAACCTGATGACAAATATTCCATTATCATGCAAAATTTCTTTTTATCTCAAGTTAACGATGTTAAAAAAATTTTTCAAGCATGGTTGCTGTAAGCTTCCATAATCACTGGACCTCAATGTTATGTTCTAATCAATTAAATCTTACAGTTGTAATGTTGTTTAGACATGCTGATCTGGCATCTATGGGAGTTGGAGAGTTGCTACTGACCAGACCTCCTCCAGGAAGAGTTCAATAATAGAGTAATTTACATTGATAGGTTTGAAACAAATTCAATAAAACTTTGAAAGTTAAATTCCACAACAGATAACACCAAAAACTATACAAACAATTAATTTATCTACCAAGACATAAAATTGGTAGCAGGGTGTCTTCTGACATCTTCATGAAAATAGATTTTAAACACCAAATTAATGCAGAGCCAAATCAGCAGAGTCATAACTAGAGAACGAGTTGTAACATGCACATAAATGCCTCAAAATTCCAGATGACACGAGTCTTGCCTCTAGCTCTTGAGTCACTTCAGTTCACTTCTAGCAGATAGTGACCAATTTGGTTAATTCACTATGACCAACTCCTCACACAACCAGAACACACAGCCCAGAACTTGCAGCTACTGCTGTAAGTAGAGAAAAACAGTAATCATGGTTTGATAACCTTCGGGTTTACAATATAAGCTCTCTCTCCTCTTACATTTTAAAGGTTTAGCATGTTGTTCTGGGGTTAAAATAATTTCACTGAAGACTAATAAAATCCTCTACTTTTGTAACTTCCACATTTTTACATTCCTCATCAATTTAAGAAAAGCAGAAAAAAACAAATAATGAAATAAGACCGACACAAAAATAGTGTACAGAAACAAATAGACACAGCATAATTTACAAAATAAAGACCTAATTTGGATATTAAATATTGTTATATTTTACTTTCAATATAGGAAAGAATATTTCAGCTAAATCCAAATTAGTGCCCCCTACCCCACAACAGCTTATCACATGTGTAATGCACACCTTTTGTAATATTCTTAGTCCAGATAGCTGAGATGATGAGCCTTTTATTTCAGTTCCTTTTGACAGTCAGAATGTTTAAATAATTATGTTACTAACAGCCAAAGTAATTGATAAGGAAGGAGCCACTTCAGACTCCTCTAGTTGAAGCTAAATATTTCAATATACATACTGCATGGCATTAAAAAAATGCACAAATGTAGTATGCACTGGAATGAAACCATGCCGGTTGTACCATGAGTAAAAGATTAACAGCTGTGTTGGGAAGGAACATACTGATAAAACTCAAACGCACCATGCTGTCTACAAAAGGGCTTTGTGTTGGACAAGTTAAAGTGTAATTACAGTAAAATTAGGTTACATGGACTGCTAATTTTAGATTAAATTTAATAGTCTGCAATTTAAGCAATTTACCTTGATATGCAGTGTCCATGTTGGGCTTAAATCAGCAACTATAGAGTAGTTTGTTGTTCCACACTGCCAACAATGAAATCTTTAGATTTTGCTCAGATCCATACTTAGCCTGGCCTCTTCTCCAAGACAACAGCTGACTTTTTCCTTTATTTTTTCTTATTCTTATATTTTTTGTAAAAAAATATTATCATTTAAAGAAAATCTAATATAATTTACAGTGAACTATCACAGACTACTTAAGTTTCAAGTTTAAGTTTTCACCATCGATTTGTATAATTAAAAACAACTTGCAAATGCCAGCCCACAATCAGTCGCCCTAATAACAATAAGTCAACACTAAAATGTGTCATGCACTGTCATATTTAAATAGTGACATTTACTATTCAGGTACTTGCAGCAGCTGACCTTCATGCAGAAGTTAAAGGCATGCAACAATAGGAAAATGGTAAGTAGCACTTATATATGGAATGCACAAAAACTCTGATACTCTGACTTGTTACTTTTGCTGTGATAAGCAGGATTTAGCCACCAGTCAGATATATAAAATCGCAACATTTTATGCAAATAATCACAAATAAAAATTTTAAGTTGCCCAGCACCTTCATATATACATATATA
The DNA here is from genome assembly GCF_017639745.1 of Melanotaenia boesemani. Taxonomy (NCBI): domain Eukaryota; kingdom Metazoa; phylum Chordata; class Actinopteri; order Atheriniformes; family Melanotaeniidae; genus Melanotaenia; species Melanotaenia boesemani. The sequence goes on along the minus strand of NC_055682.1, from coordinate 18,262,377 downwards.
TATACACACACACACATATATATATATACATATACAGTCATGGACAAAATTGTTGGTACCCTTGGGTTAATGAAAGAAAAACTCAGAATGGTCACAGAAATAACTTGAATCTGACAAAAGTAATAATAAATAAAAATTCTATGAAATTTAACCAATGAAAATCAGGCACTGCTTTTCAACCATGTTTCAACAGAATTATTTAAAAAAATAAACTCATGAAACAGGCCTGGACAAAAATGATGGTACCCTTAACTTAATATTTTGTTGCACAACCTTTTGAGGCAATCACTGCAATCAAACAATTCCTGTAACTGTCAGTGAGACTTCTGCACCTCTCAGCAGGTATTTTGGTCCACTCCTCATAAGCAAACTGCTCCAGTTGTCTCAGGTTTGAAGGAAGCCTTTTCCAGACGGCATGTTTCAGCTCCTCCCAAAGATGCTCAATAGGATTTAGGTCAGGGCTCATAGAAGGCCACTTTAGAATAGTCCAATGTTTCGTTCTTAGCCATTCTTGGGTGATTTTAGCTGTGTTTTGGGTCATTGTCCTGTTGCAAGACCCATAACCTGCGACTGAGACCAAGCTTTCTGACACTGGCCAGCACATTTCTCTCTAGAATCTCTTGATAGTCTTGAGATTTCATTGTACCGGCACAGATTCAAGACACCCTGTGCCAGATGCAGCAAAGCAGCCCCAGAACAGAACAGAGCCTCCTCCATGTTTCACAGTAGGGACAGTGTTCTTTTCTTCATATGCTTCATTTTTCCATCTGTAAACATAGAGCTGATGAGCCTTGGCAAAAAGTTCCATTTTTGTCTCATCTGTCCATAGGACATTCTCCCAGAAGCTTTGTGGCTTGTCAACATGTAGTTTGGCTTTTTTATGATTTGTTTTCAACAATGGTGTCCTCCTTGGTCGTCTCCCATTAAGTCCACTTTGGCTCAAACGACGACGGATGGTGCGATCTGACACTGATGTTCCTTGAGCTTGAAGTTCACCTTTATTCTCTTTAAAAGTTTTTCTGGGCTCTTTTGTTACCGTTCGTATTATCCGTCTGTTTGATTTGTCATCAGTTTTCCTCCTGCGGCCACGTCCAGGGAGGTTGGCTACAGTCCCATGAATCTTAAATTTCTGAATAATATGTACAACTGTAGTCACAGGAACATCAAGCTGCTTGGAGATGGTCTTATGGCCTTTACCTTTAACATGCTTGTCTATAATTTTCTTTCTAATCTCCTGAGACAACTCTTTCCTTTGCTTCCTCTGGTCCATATTGAGTGTGGTACACACCATGTCACCAAACAGCACAGTGACTACCTGTAGCTTATATATAGGCCCATTGACTGGTTACAAGACTGTAGACACCTGTGATGCTAATTAGTGGACACACCTTGGATTAACACGTCCCTTTGGTCACATTATTTTCAGTCTTTTGTAGGGGTACCATCATTTTTGTCCAGGCCTGTTTCATGAGTTTATTTTTTTAAATAATTCTGTTGAAACATGGTTGAAAAGCAATGTCTGACTTTCATTGGTTAAATTTCATAGAATTTTTATTTATTATTACTTTTGTGAGATTCAAGTTATTTCTGTGACCATTGTGATATTTTCTTTCATTAACCGAAGGGTACCAACAATTTTGTCCATGACTGTACATATATATATATATATATATATATATATATATATATATATATATATATATATATATATATATATATATATATATAAATAAAGGGATGCATGCAATAGCTTTAAGTTTAAGGTTGTTGCTATGAAGAAAAATAAATAAATAAAAAATTAAAATAGTCAATTAAAATTTGAAAATTGGGTTTGATTTGAAAAAAATCAGATTTTTTTTTAGGACAAAGCTCCTAGCTCTACCAGTATTATTGTACACTATATGATGTTGCACACCTCTACTTTCCAGGCATCTAACTAGAGTAAGACTTTTCATTCTAGTAAAGAAAATTTATTTTGAATCCGCCCCCAAAAACAAAAACAGTCTTGACTTACCGTAAAAAAAGAACAATGTTCTTCTTAAGATGTATGTATTTTATATCACATTATGATTAGGCTTCGGGTGTCACAGTAATAGAGATGGCTCAAGTCAAATAAAATAATGCAGCTGAAGTGGGAATAGAGACAAAGTCCCTAATTTGAGTCCATATCTCTGCATAGTTACATCCAAATAACATGGACAAAGAAATTATCACAATTATTTGTATTATAAATTATTGTGCTAAAATTTCATAATTGAGACAGCATTACATTTTACATTATAACACTATGCCACCCTACACATTTATAAATCACATTTTTGTCCATTTCGTCAACAAGTGGGCTGGGGAAGCCAAACATTAAACCACTGACCTTCTGACTGGCAGAAGACCAATACCACAGAAACAAATTTCAGAGCATGTGGTACTAAATTACTTTAAAACAAAACAACATGGAACGCATCAACAACATTTGACTTTAGTTCATCTGTGTCAGCCAAGTGATGATCCATCAATCACAGGTTACTCTCAGGAATATAAACAAACTGCAAAAAGAGAGAGAATACCTCTGTCATCACGTCTGTTAAGCTTTTGGCAAGTAAGGAAAACAGTGGAGATTGCGTGACTAAGAAGGAAGAATATGTCTCCTAGTATGAGGATGGCCTTCTCTCTATTTGTTCGCCTTCCTTGATCGCTTTCTTACTCTCCCTGTTTTTGCCCTCAGGGCCCATGCTTTGGTTCACTAACACTGCTGCAGCCCTAGAGCAAAAAAGTCATTCACTGAAGTTCACCAAGACAAGCTTTCTGATTAACTTCCAGAAAAAAGGTTAAACAAACACATAAAAAAGTAAACTAAGGTTTGTGTCAATCAAAATACCTTTCTGCAAAAGCAGACATCTTAAAAACAGTCCATCAGTTTAAATGATTTAAGACAAGACAGAAGTTGCAGAGACTGGTTGGAGTCCCCCCTGCCTCAGTCTTGTTGCCATGGTAACCATTGTTTTGCCCTCTTCCTTCCTGCTTTGCATTCCTCTACACAATGCGTTGAAAACTGAATTGCCTTTCAACAAAGCAGATTGGAGTAGTGTAAGGAAAAAGAACAGGGTGAAGACTCGGCGGGTTGAAAGATACCCAAGAACTGAAAAAAGTATGGCAACAAAAGCCAAGCGGAGCTGGAACTGCTGGACTATGTTCACTCACTCGTCATTTTGTATTCTAAGGGTTGAATGTTACCTGATATCAGGTAGACTGATTTTATCTTTAACACGCAGCAGCACCAAGCCAGACAGCTGAGTGTTCAAAGAGCGAAGCCACAGTTCATACATGCACTGTTTCTACCCTTGTAATCTCTGTAAAGCTTAAATCCCCATCGGATGTCACACGATTGTTGCTTCAGTGTATGCTGTCTTACCACACCTTTCTAATTGAGCTTTACGGCATCTTTTATAACAGCTCTTGCTCAATTCCCTAATGTTGAGTGATTTGTTACCTCATGCTTATTTTTGTTCATCTGAGAAGGAGGGCATGTAATGTACAGCAGAAACTCAAACATCCAGGTGTATATCATAAAGAATGGGCCACATGTTAACACAGTACAGAGTCAATGCATCCCCAACGTAAAAAAGGGGCATGTACTCACAGTTCTTCCAGATAGGGAAAGTTCTTGAATACATATGCAGGAAGCTCTGTGATGTTGTTCATGCTCAGGTCACTGTGGAAAGATCAAGAGGGAAGAATGCGTTATTAGTACTTTCACACCTTTTTACAGTAAGGGATCACTTTTGTAGTAATCTGTTTAATAATCAAATTTGATACTTTTCCATCTCAAATTTCCTTTAATTTTTTTAGCATTTTACTTGTTAATAACTTCAGACTTTTTATACCCATTTATGTCCTTATGACTTTTACCCTGGTTCTGTAAAAAAAATAAATAAAAAAAAAATCTTTATTTTTAAAGAAATCTTTAAAATACAAATTCCTCAAATGGAAACCATCTCTACATAAGGCCCTATACTTTCTGTCTATTTCAAGAGGACATGCAATCAAGCTATTTATATTTGCATATGTTTTTTGGTTTGTTTTATTGTTTTTTTTATAGCAGATTTATGTCTTTGTGGTCTTGAGTCGAAAAACTCATCGGGAAAGGGCCATGGAAAAAAACTTCTATTTAGCCCCAGGGATCTTCATTTTTCAAATCAACAAGTAAAGATAGACATGTAGCAGCATGAAAAATATGCACACAAGACTTGAATTGCTTCCTCACCAAGCCTTATTCAAGTATATGTGTTTACATTACTATAATGACCATTTTTACAAAAAACAAAACATCATGGCAGTTAGAACAGGCATCATAAAAATGAGAGGACTAAAGACAAATTCAATGTATGCAAGGAGGGCAAACTCAGGTCTGGATCTCTACTCTTGATTAGCATTTCACTAACTTGCTTCAAAGAAAAAAAGGCCCCTAGATGCCACATCTAAAGAGATGGCAGAATGAAGACTTGCGGTGGTATAAAAAAAAAAAACAAAAACAAAAACATGCAGGATTCATAAATGAAGAAATCCCCTACACCCCTCCTTGCTTTTTCATTCCCCAACTGGCGATCTTGAATTTCACTGCCATATCTTTCGAACCCTGTGTATGGGCCCCTGAATCCTACAAGGATCATATTGCCCTTCCCTCTGAGGCCCAAATACACACACACACACACACACACACACACACACACACAAACACACACACACAGAAGCTTTAAAAAGTGGACCCTGACAAAACCCTCATCATCCCGATGACCTATGTCCCATCTCCATTTACCTGGTTATCCAATTACCACACAGACTACACAGCCCACATATTTTTCATCAGCATCAAACCACTCCTCCCGGGAGATATATATATATTTATATATATGGTGTTCTGGTTGTTTTTTCCTTTGCTAGCCTAATAACGCCTCTGGTGGTTTTTCTGCAACCATTGCTGTTGTTCTGCAGCAACAAAAAAAAAAGCAGAAGAAGAATGAAGACAGCAGCTCTGGAAAGTGCATGAGTTTTTAAAGAAAGGCTATGCGAGTGTTTAGGGTGTGTTGTGCTGGTCTAAACTACATGCAAGGCTGAGGAGTGATGGAGGTCTGAATGACTATCACACTTCCTTCCCTCCCTCTGTGTCTGGCTGCTTTACTCATCAAGGTCCTGGCCTGACCCTGCTAAGATAGATTGAAGAGGACACTAAAAATGCAGCTGTGATAAATGGTGACAAGACTAAATGCTTTCACAAACAGGTATCTGTAAATTCCTATCCCATGTGCCATTTGGCTTTATTTGAGCAGAGAAGAAGCAGACAATTTTGGAAGAGCACAAGACATGCTGATTGAAATAAAAAAAAATCAGTTGTTAAAGACTGATTAAAACATAGAAATAAGCAGGTGAGGAATTGTTTTTTGTTCCTCTAACTGTCTGATAAACTTAATAAACTTAAATGTGACATATCTATACCCGATTACTACAAGCTAAGACTGTTGAAACAACCTTAAGAATCAAATATGTTGGGAGATTCACAAGGTAGTTAAAAACAGGATCTGAGATTAAACTGGGGTCCAGAAACAAGATAAAAGCCTCAGTTTCCCAGACTTATTATATTCTTCTTAAAGCTAGCACCCTTACTAAACATTATGAACCAGGGGAAGTCTTTGAGGTCATAAACTAAAGACTACAGTTCACTGGTTCCCAGAGGTCTGACCAGATGGATAAGCAGTACAGCATTTCACAGATCAACCGTGCATGACAAAGCAGCCAAAACCAGCGTAGTTCTGGTGGATAATGCTCCTGTGGTCTAACTGTAGAAAAGTAAGTCCAGCATTTGAATGAAAGCAAATCCAATAAAGTAAAATCCCATATTCAATCAAATAGTCCTGTTATAGGAAAACTTTTACCATTGTTTCATCACCTTTCCTATTAATTCTATTATCAAGTATTTGGCTGAAACAACCACAGACCTCCTGGGAGAAGATGCTGCCTTGATGGCAGAAAATATCTCCCCAAAATTACAATATATCCCTCTGCATCAATGGCACCTTCACACGTATGCAGGTAATCCATGCACCCCCATACCATGGCAGATGCTGACTTTTGCAACTTTCTTTGGATTTTTATCATCTGTGACAGGAATTGGGCGATTAATCGATAAAATCAATAAAGAGAATTTTCTGTTTCTGACAATTTATTTTTATGAAAATCTGGATTTTTTTTCCCTCTCTTTTATATGCACCACAAACGCTCTCACTGGGCTTCCATGTTTAGCAGTGGACTCAGCCCTCCCTCCATTTTTCTGAAAGCATTAACAGATATACAGTGACGTGAGGCATCACTCATGCCTGCAGTTTAGCTGCTCATATAACTGCAGTGAGAAATGCTGCTCTCTTTGCGATGCAGAAGACAACATCAGCCCACAAACTCTCATTAAGAGACGACCAACATCAGGGGAATTATTTCTGCTGTAGATCCCGTATGATAAGGATCCAGAAGGAAAGAGATCACGGATGTAGTTGTGTTGCATATCTCTATGCAAGATATGAAATTGTTTATATGGTGGAAAAATTATGACGTTATTTGCTTCTGCTGTCATTTATTCATATAAATAAGTAAATAAAACCCATTTTGCATGCAAAAGCTTTACGTTTAATATTGTTTGTAATAAGTTTAAAATATTTTTTAAAGAAAGAAAATAGGAAAAAAATGTAATAAAATCGAAAATCTGATTTGGTTTGAAAAAAAATCTTAGATTTTATTTTTTGGCCGTATCGCCCAGCAGAATCTGTGACTCACTGAACCAAATGTTAAGTTTTCTTAAAAGCATCTGAAATATAAATTTTAATGATTAGATTTGTCCAGGTGTCCTTGGTCTTTCATAACATATGGCTTACTCTTTGTGTAATAAAGTTTCAGATTACATTTCTGGATCCAATAGTGCAGTGTTTCCCAACCTGGGGTCCAGGACCCCTTTGGGTTCCTCCAAAGAGCACAAGGGGTCCCTGAGGCTTTGAACATTAGAGCTATTGTGATTAATGTCCACAATTTGTCCCTACACTAATGAATAAAAATAAGGCTTTATGTTGCTCATTTAACTATGGCTTTATCAAAGGACATGACTCAACCAGAATACATTATTTATGGTGACAATCTCACTTTTGAAAACCAAGCATGGTTTCAGCACAGGGTTGAGCACGGGGTCCATGGCATTTTAGTATATGCATGAAGGGGGTCTCCAAGGAAAAAAGGTTGGGAACCACTGCAGTAGTGGACTGTGCTGAGTGACAGTGGTTTTGGAAAAGTACTCCCTAACCCTTACAGCAATGTGCGCTATTGTAAGGCACAGGGGTCTAACACAGGATAAAGCAAGAGCATCAATACAAAAGGAAATACAACACAATTATCATACAAACCCAAAATTATACTAGAAAATAAACTTTTATTCATTATTAGCAAATTCATTAAGCTTTGAAGCCTTTTGATTGTGATTTTCTCTCTGAGAACTGTGATCCACTATAATATGGGATGTTGTGGCTGACTAAACCATTGAAGTAGTACTAGCTAATAGTGTCTGTTTGATGCTTTATATTATTTTGTTATAAGCCTCATCTCTTACAATGTTACATTATGTAGTTATGTACTTAGTATTCACAATAATGTATGTTAATTAATAGAAATCAGTGGATTATGAAGCATGACTAACTGATAACCATGAACTAATAACCACAAACCAAGAGCAAAAGGATAGAAAAGCTGTGCCACAAATTACTGCATACAAGTACTCTATGAGCACATCCTTCAGAATCAATGTGGCCACACACACATTGCAAAAGTAATGCCAATGGAAGGGATCAATGTATGCAAACACAGAACAAGTTGACGAATTACATTAGTTATCTAAGACAATACAAAATATTGGGGGTGGGACTTCAACGTGTTAATTACGATTGATTAATTTAAAAAAAATAGTGAGTTAAAAACACATTTAATTCCAGTTTGCATTCCAAATAATGCAAATGTTTCTCAGTGAGCAATTTCCTGTTACATCGATTATACTGAATCACACGTCAGAGCTCGGTTAATAAAGTGTTGCCAACTTATTGACTTTTGAGCTATATTTAGCAAGTGTTCAGACCCCTCTAGTGAGTCTTTTTCCAAAAAATGACTAGCGACAAATCTAGCAACTTTTTTGTGTTATTCAAGACTTTTGGAGACTGGCATGAAAGCATGTATAGTTGACTCTTCTCAATGTGCAGCAGATGCTGCTGCAGGTCCCTCCCATGTCCAAAAGCAATCACAGAACCTCGTCATCACGCGGCAGTCGTTCTAGCCTCAGCTGCAGTCGAAGCAGGAGGTGTTCAGTTGCCGCTGGCTGATCCCGACCACGCTCAGTCAGATTTTATTCCTTTTATGCATGAATTATTAAGAAATAGTGCTACATGTTTTTACATACTATATTTTACTTCTTTTGACATATGTAGTAACACTTTTTATTTCTTAATCATATTTTAATTAAAAATACTGTGACATGTTGTCAACTCTTAAGGCACATTGATGCGCGACGCAGAAGACGGATATGCACACGGACGAACGCTTTTTTTCCTGTTTCCTGTGTCGGTTATGTGCGTAATTTGGTCTGTTTTCAGGAAGCTTAGCTATCCGTCGTTTGAACCAGAAAACAGAGCAATACCACCAGAAATTGCAGGAGCATTGCTGAGCAGAATAGCTGACATGCAACCAGTGAAAGAAACAAACCAGAGAATAAGAAGAGGAACAGGAACAAAAGAAAAAGCAGAAGAATGAAGACGAGGACAACAACTGTCAAAAATTGCAAGAGTTTTTGAAGAAAGGCTTTCCAGATGTCAAGGGTGTGTTGGAAACAACTTTCCAGCAATGCATTTAGCAATGCAAAAAGGCGCTTCAACTTAGAAAGGTGCTGGTATTACAGGGTTTTAGGAAACAAAACATACATTTTCACAAAACAGCCTTCCACTGGTACTCTACGGTAGGGGCCAGTTTACATCAAAGGGTTTAGCAATCGGTTGTAAAAAAAAATAAACATGTCTAAAAATTTGGCTTCTTATTTTTTACAAAAAAATTGAATTGTGTATTATATAGACTATTTATGATGGAAACTTTTACTCAGAAACCAGCTAGGACTCACACTTAAATCTAAAAACTAAATCCCAAATCTTCATGGCAGAAACTGGGTGCTTGTAGACAGGTTTAAGATACAGAAGACAAGGTTAAGGATTGAGAGAGAAGGAGGTAAAGAACATTAATATTCTCCCTTCCACAGCTCATCCTGTTTTGCAGAGGGAACCACTGACTAGCTCTTTCACCTCTACTGACCAAGAACAAAAGTATCATTCAGTTAAAATGGATTGAGAGCACCAATGGTAAAGCCTGCAAGTTCCACCAGCAGAGAGCAAGACCCCTGAACCCACCCCTCAGTTTTCCCTAAATCTTAGAGTCATTCATACTATGAAAGGACCAAACATAACTGAAATGTAGCTACAATAACATCATGTTCCCTTTAAGTACACAAGAAAAAAAACAAACCTATGCAGAAAACAGGCACAAGTAAACTACATATTCTCAAATGGATCATTTGCTTTGTTACTGGTTGAGTGGCCTCCTCATGTCTCATCTGCTTTTTTGTGACTTGGATGTTGCCATTACAGATCCCACAACTCAAGCCACAGCAGGCTGCAGGTAAGAGACCAGGCCAACACTGTCAAATGATTTATTATAAAAATAATGTGTGCTCTTCTATTAGCAACTTTTTCCTACAAATGGACAGCAGATAAAAACAACAAAAGATTCTCTCTTGCAGTGAGGTAATTTCTTTGCATTTGAGCACTAAATCCACTGTTGTAAAGGTGTGTTTGTTTCTTTCAATTCACACACCCTCTTTCCTACAGCTGCCACTGACAAGTTTCTATTTTTTCAGCATCACTCTGCCACCAAACTAATTCAAATAAAACAACAACTACAAACAAATTGCAAGTATTGTAGAGGGAAAAAAACCTTCTATGTGAGTTTTTTCTTTAAGACATCAGCATACCATTGTGGGGGCATTAGCCCTCAGAGAAGGAGCCCTTGCAGCTGCAAAGTCTCACTAATCATCATGATCCCTAACCCCACTGCTCCACACACAAAGGACAGAGGGAGTGGGAGAGGACAACTAAAGTTCAAGAGACAAGGAGAACAAATGAAAGTTGGACAGATAGAGTGACAAACAACTTTTCACATACTTTAAAACTCAAGAATTCACTGAACTGTTAGTGCTTAAAACCTGTCATAGAGCATTTAGATTACAATGTGCAGTACAGAACGTTAGAATAGAAGAGTACACACACCTTTTTTTCCCCCTTCCATTTTGGCTTAACACTAGCAGAGAGGCAAGACGGGCTATGATATCATTTTGTGAAAACAGACTTTTTGTTGTGATTGAGATATCTGCCTATAATATGAGGTGTTTTTTCCTTAAGCAAAAAGCGTGCTTCGAGTTTCAGATATACGCAATTAGCCCTGTGTGACATGTTTCCACTTACTCTGTTTAGTTTACCTCACACATGCTTGACAATGTTGATTTCAAGTGGCACACGATTGGTTCTGGTGTAACGAGGCCCAAGCCAAGATTCTTAAATTGCAGCAAAACAACACAGAAGTTTCCACAAACAAGAACAAATCTCTACATTTTCTATAAGTCAAATTCAGGCGCTTTAATCAAGTGACATATTTGAAACATATGTGTACTTAGGTAAACTTAAAGACATAATTTGTTCTATTTGTTTTTTGAGTAAGCCCAGTCAAGGGGTGGTTACTTTGGTTTGTGATTAACTCAGAGGTTGTGAAACAAACAGTTGCTTCACAGGGCAATCAACTGTATCTGTAACACTCTATAAAGACGCAGCCTACCTGGCATCCATTTACCCCCCTCCGCCCCACCTTCGTAAACTGAGTACCTTGCGATGAAGCAGAGTTTGACTGTTAAACCTTTAAGGAGAATGTGATAACGATACAAACAGACTCAGAATTTCTGTGCACAAAACACAAAGTACTGCGAACAAGGCACTGTTGGCTAGTGGCCACAAGTCACTCACCCAAATCTAGCTCTATTTGTGACCTCAGTGCTTGTTACATTGCTCTGTGATTCAGTCACATAATGTTTCCAACCCCAATATTGGAAAGTTATCTTTGTACATGTTATCAAGCAGCACATTGTTTCTTGATATCTTTCTGAAATCTCAGAAATGTCCTCTGGTTGCCTATAATAAGTCTTTATTTGTCAGGAGGTAACCAACCATTTAAATAACACCATGTCCTGCATAGACCAATGTTACATTTTGCACAGAGGACTTACCATATCATTCTTTAAAAAAAAATAAAATAAAAAATGATACGTAACAGAATACATGGACTAAGTGGATTTAAAGGCTGATTTAGCTTCTTAAAAATAGATATCTTTTGAGTTCACTCCTGCCTGATACAAGTAACAACAACACTGTCAGTAAATAGATGGGGTGTTGAGGTCATATACCATAAATCAGAAAAGGAATCATTAATAGAGTTGCAAAGGTTTGTCAATTAGCAAAACATTTGTTTGGACTTTATAGTTAGTTCCTCTACCAAAGAAATAAATATTTCTTTATTCATTCCACAAACTCAGAAGTGGTGTATTTTGACTTCTTCTTAAATATAATTGCAAAATTTAAATATTTTGAACTGTAAAATGTTGCTAGGCGAAAACAGGCTCTTTTTAAAAAAATAACAGCAATGATTTGGAAACTTTTTTTCACTTTTATGACTCATTAAATGTCTTGTAATCTGTTATACCAAAAAAATAAAATAAAAAGGGGGGTAGATCTGCAACTCTGGACCCATAGTCTTTACGTTTAGAAATGCTTACCGATATCTGCTACCAGCCATAAACATGCTTATAATATATTATATATGATTTGATGTTGTTTTTGGTTACTAAAACTTTTTGTTGTTGATGATGTTGTTTTGCTGAGCAAAATGGCTGGTAACAAGTTGCCAATCTTAACTATGCTGTGAAAACATATTAGAGCTATGACACACTAAATACTAATCCGAAGCCACTTCCTAACATCATGCATTTCTTCAGTGGAGCTACTTGAAGAAAGTTTACCCAGTGATGATCAATGCCCATCATTCACTTGCTAGCAAGCACAAAAACATCCCATACCCCTGACCTCACGCTGAGGTGTTTAGAAGTGCACAAACGTGCTTTAGGTGGTTGATTGCACTATGGATGACATGTATTACTTACAGGTAGTAAGTGAAAGCACCGAGCCCAGTTGGGACGGTGGTTAGTCCTCTCCCGGAGCAGTCTGCACCCCAGTCTTCATCGCAGTTGCATGAGGGCGAACATACGGCCGTCGACTGCCCTTGACCGCAGGCACTGAGACGAAGAAAGCACCACAAACACATCCAAAACAAATCCACACGCATTTTCTCCTCGTCGCTTCAGGTGAAAGCGGTGGGGGGAAAAAAGGCCTTTGTTTGTGGTTTGTTCTACTCCGGACGTCGACTTCTCAAGCAGTTGATCGGTTGAGGCATGAAGAGATGAAGCCTGACCGACGCTTTGTAGAACAAATTTTAACGTCCGAACACTTCATACATTCACGAGCCAGAAGAAAAAAATGCGCACGCGAATGTTTAGCTAGCTTAAAAACCACACGCCGCCTGTGAGGACGAGCAAGCAACCTTGCCGAGAAGCATTTCTCAACACCGTTTGTCGTATTAGTCCATGGAAATAAAGTGGCAGTGTTGGCGACAGGGGCGCCAGCCTACCTTGCGTTCTTTTACGTTTTCGTTGTCCCAATAAATAACGCACAAAACAAAATGAAACGGAGCGGTACCTGGTAATGCGTAGCCAAAAAAAAAAAAAAAAGGCTGGTCCTGTGGAACTGAGGTCCTCAACTAAACATGCCGGACGGTAATTTGCGTCCTGGTTTGTTTTCTTGCAGGAGAGCACCGTCAGTTTTCAGCCATTCCTTACGTCCCCCACCTCCCCTCAACTCCTGAACATCAACAGCGTGCTTGTAGCTCGAAAGGCACCCTACCGGACAACCTGCAGCAGCACTGGGCCCCCGGCCTGTGCAACACTGAGCCCTGAACCCTGCAGACTGCCCACCAGTGCACACTTTCCAACCACGAGTTACAACACACTCAGGTAAAACATTTCACACATATCTGGAGGGCTTTTGTGACTACAGAGTCTGTCTTTGCATGCAAGGCTGTGCATTTCAGCAGCTACAAACTGGTATTTTTTTTTTCTTTAAAAGAGAACATGCCACTCTTTATATACATGTTTTTTTATTAATTGTTTCAGCTAGTTTGTGGTTAATTGACCTACACATTAAAAAATCAAATGTGTGTGTGTGTGTGTGTGTGTGTGTGTGTATATATATATATATATATATATATATATATATATATATATATATATGTATATAATTTTTTTATATTTCAGATGCCTATACACATACAAGTCTTTCCCCATTCTGTAATCCCTTTCGGTTTATACAACTTTACATTATGTTCAGGCAACTCTGAAACAAATTTTTTAGTGGAAGACTTACATTCTGAGTGAAATTACATCACAAAAAAGCCACTTTTAGCAGTAAGTCCATATTGCTTTGTGTGACTCCTTGAAATGACCATTACAATGTATCAATATGCAAGAGGATTTAGCTCAAATTAACCTTATTATATCTGTTACATAAAAAGTCTATCAAATAACAGTACAATAGATGCAATGGAATATCAACTACAAAGATTCCCTTTTCTATGTTAATTCTCTGTAAGGCAAGAAACATGTATGGTTCCTTCAAATATAAAAACCTTGTTTAAAGTACAACTTTCTTTATTCGCAGGACTCCAGTCTGCTAGAATGGCAGTTGTTTTCCTCACTAATCTGTTGGGATGGACTAGGTGGAGACTTGACAAAGGAGATTCACAATGTACAGAGTTCAGTGGGGATTACATTAAGTATGCAAAATGATTCAAGTTTCTGAACATGCCATATTTGGTAGTAGGAACTGACAAAATACTGAAATATAAAAAGGTTGTGGCATGTTATAGAATAATGGTGCATACAGATTTGTCCTGCGTAATAGTTGAATGTTTACAGAGGTGTTCCTTACATAAGAAAAGATTTATCAAGAAACTTAAGAAAAGTCTACCTTAAACTAGTACCAAGAATGCAGGAACTAACAGCTCCTGCCTCCAGTGGATTACATATTGTTGTTTTTAGGGTTACCTTTTACCTCGCTGTCTGTTTAACCTGCAGCACAAGGGAAAGCACAATGATGAAGATTTAATGACCTTTGAGCAAGAAAACAACATAACGTTAACATCTCCTGCTCAACTGTCCAGACTACTGCAGCAGGTTTAAGATTTTTCCCAGATGTGTTTTGTTTTTTCTGTGCTTGTGTGTGTGTGTGTACTATTGAAATATGGGACATTTTACCATTAGTATACTGTGAAGAGCTAATTAGTAAAGCCAGACGTTCCAAATATGGAATAATAAACCTAAGTTTCACAGTATTTATAAGCAAACATGCAGTTGGTCCATAGACGGGACCAACTAATAAGTTGCAAGATTAACATTCATATTGTATAAATGTTTACTACTGGACAAAAATCAGCAATTTCTCAACATATTAGAACATGTATATTGTAAATTATTTAATAGATACGGTCCAGTATTTGTTCTACATAGGATTATAGTGTGTGGATTGTACAATCTGCTATCAAAGAACCAGACTTAATGTAGTCTTTTAAGGCAGTCATGTGTAATAGTTCTCCAGGCTTTCTGAAAGTCTTTCAAAGTTTTGGGGGAAGAAGAACTTGCTGATAATAAGTGGCAACAGGTCTTATTTAGTGATGAATCCTCTCCAGAGCGTGGGCCTCAGCATTACTGAAGGACTGTGGTCATCTTAACAGATAACAGAACAAAAGTCAGCCAACATCCAAAGAAGAGCGTTTTAATGTCTTTCAAGAAGACTTATCCTTGTAGACTAAACAAAGAAATTATAAGAAAAAAAAGGTAGCTTGAAATTGGAAGAACTCTGTTTTTGCCTTACATATTCCCATTTATGTTTCCACATCTTTCTAAATCCCTGCATTTATTTTTCCTTTTTTTGTAATATATAAGAAGATGAGGGCTGACCCAAAACCCTTGCAAAGCACTTAAACATAAGGTATACAACCAAAGCAAGTGTACCTTGTGAAACATCATCCATTCATATATCATCCATTTTTCTATACTGCGGGGAAGGCGAGAAGCAGGGTCACCAGTCTATCACAGGACCAACTCAGAGAGGCAAGCAACCATGTGAAACATCAACAAAGTCAAATGATTCAAAATTTGATCACAGTGAAGTATTTACTTCTGATTTCAGCCTTTAGCCATTTACACCTTTTAACTACACTGTATTGATACTATATAAAGGATACCTGTGCTGCACAAATTTAAGGAGATATCTTCTGTCATGATTCTGCTGATCTTTGCTGGAGAAGTTGTGTCAGTGTGCTTACTGTCAAGAATAGTTCGGAAAAAAGCTCCTCTCCTTCTCACCTAACTTCACTAATATACTACACACCTAGTTAATTCGTACTTTGCAGTTATTTACTTGATTTATTTGGACTTAACAAAGCATCCAATGCTCATATCAGGGTTTATACATATTTGCTAAATGAGTATGTGTTGCTTTACTTTTTTCTTTTTATTACCCAAAGCTGTTCTGTTCTATTCAAAGCAGGGAACACAGTTTAGTTATAGTATGAACATCTATGTCATGTAGTTTTAATAGTGTGTTTTAGATTAGCAGTGTATTTCTCTTCACACTCCAATCCATGAGTTGGTGGTAAAGCACCTCCAAGCTTGTTGCTAACCACACAGAAAACCCAAAAGGGAAAAAATAAGAAAATATATTTATACACAAGGTTACTACAACTGTTTTTAAATGTTTATCTTTACAAGTATAATTACAGTTTTTCTCTTTTAGTTTTTAACCAACATTCTTTTTAATGAGAAGAGAAATTAACCCACTTTTCACTTAAGTTTAAGTCATGAAAAACTCTCCACCTTGTAGTTAACATCTGTAACAGTGTTGAGTCTTTGCAGACAGAATCCAATTGGCACATTATTATTTTAATAGCATGGGTCAGATGAAAGAAGACATAAACATAGAAATATTATCAAAAAACAATGTCAAATAGTTGATATGTCATTGCATTCTGGGCATAAAGTAAAAAAGAAAAGAAAGCCCGTAGGTTTGCAACAACTGTCAATTCTTGGAAAATAACGATTTTATAAATACCTAAGTACACATGATTATCTTTAATATACCATCTAATACTTGTGAAAATGATAATAATTACCATATTTGTATATGTAAATGACTCATAAGTATCCAAATCCATGTTTACCTATGGTATTTATTTATTTATTTGTTTGTTTTTGTCAGTTGGCTCTTGTTTTCATTTCCCAACAAGTGACTGATATGCAGCTTAACATCGAGACCTGCTAACTTAGAGAATCTCTATGGTTTATATAATGAGATAATCAATGTTGCGTAGGAGAAAAGGGTAGTCAACTGAATAAGGTACAAGGTTCACAGGGTGTGGTGCTTGTGTTTGGTATTCACTTAGCTAGAGGCAAATAGCACACCTGCCACACATATGCAGTAGAAGCTTGCATTGAAGTTTAACCAAAACATTAGCAGGGTGGCTTACAGAATGTATGACATCACTCATGACCGGTCAGCTTAGTTGTGTACATTTACTTGAATGGGTTTGATCTGTGATCCAGGTGACTGTTATGCTGAATAAAAAGGACACCCCTGTAACAGTAGCACCAAGTTCATAATTAGTTAGATTGTCTAAAACAGTGACAAAATGAGCAAGGTGTTTTCTTTTGGTATATACGGGCATATTAAATCTCACAACATGTCTTACTTCAGTGGCTAAATATAAGTTGGGCAAGTTCTTATACTATCAAAGACCGTGCACACACCGACACAGATATTTGGATGACTGCAGATTTTTGTTCATGATTCTGTGCCTTTCATTTGCATACAAACATAATTTTTGGGTATTGGACACTTTGGAAAACACCTTCCATGGTGAGGATTGTTACTGATTGACTGTAACGTTTATGTGTGGACTACATTGCCAGATTTTGTGCCACTTTCTTTTCAGTCAAATGTCACAAACATGCATACATGCAAACATACAGTGCATTCAGGGGATTTAAGTAATACAGAAACATCTCAACCTTATGAATGCCAATAATATGAAAAGAAAATAGTGTAATAATACATCCAACATCAATGGTGCAAATAAAAATCACAGACATCTCACAAATATTTGCATCACATACAAGTGCGCCCTCCAACAACATCAGTAGTGCAAAGGTAACTCACAGTGAGCAAACAACAAAAAGTTTTTTTTTTGTTTGTTTGTTTTGTTTTTTTAGGCCAGCGTTCCACCTTCAACCTTTGCAAATGTTACAGGTCAAGGACCTGTCTTGGCTTGACAACAGGACTTGATCGAGTTGTTTAGCCAGGTGGTGTAATGTTTAGGTCTGGAGGCTTCACAGATTGAGGCTGGGAAATTGGTGTGTTGCCGAAGGTGGGCTCTGGTGGTTGGACGATCTCTTCTGTTGGCAGCATCGCCTCTGCTCTCTCTGAGGTGTCGGCGGTTGTGTTGGTAAGTCTGACCTGCACTGGTGGGGATGTGATAGCTCCTGTCGGTGTTTGCAGAGCATGCCACTGTCACTGGTTTCCAGGAGCCATCCTGCTGGTGAAACCGGATAGGCATACCTGGGAGTAGCTGAGGTAGAGCTGGTGTTGTCCTGTTTAAGTAGGTCTGCTAGCTCCTCCACTCGTGCACTGTTTGCTGGCAAGTGATTTGTGGCTGCAGGTGCTTGGCTGTTGCAGGGAGGATGGAACAAAGTCTCCGGCACATGAGAAGCTGTACGGGGATATCTGGTTGTCTACAGAAGTGTTTTGATATTCTAGTGGACTCAGGTAGGGGTCTTTATGTTCAGCTTTGGCTTTGTCCAGTATGCCCTTGGTTCTCTGGATAGTCTTCTCTGTGAGATCCTTGCTCTACGGGTAGTGGACTAGTGGTAGTGTGGATGAAACACCATGTCTGTGCAAAGTACAGAAACTTGCTTGAGCTGTAGCACAGAACATTGTCTCTGATCACTGTTTCAGTGATGCCATATCTGGCCATGGTGGATTTGAGTTTTGAGACTACAGCTGCTGCATTACAGCCGTACAGTCTTTTCAACTCAAAGAATCTGCTGTTGTATTCTACAATGACAATGTTGTCTCTGGAGTTCCAGGTGAATAGATTGGTGCCTATCACCTGCCTCAGTCTTTCTGGTATGGCTTGTGACAGCAGGGGCTCTCTAGGGTTTGTGCTGCGTCTCTCCTGACATATGCTGCAGGCTCCCACAGTTGCTTCGATCTGCTTACTCATGCCAGGCCAAAACTGAAGGTCTCTAGCTCTGTTCTTACTCTTTTCAATACCTGTGTGGCTTGAGTGGATGCATCCCATTATGTTATCTCTGAGCTTTTTGGGGAACAATGACATGTTCCCCTTTGAACATGATGCTATTAATATCTGAGATTTCACCTCTATGATTCCATAACTCTTGGATGATAGGCAGGCATTGAGACCTTATATCAGGCCGGCCATGTAGTGTAGCTTTCCTCAGGGCTGTGAGTTGAGGATCCTCACTCACTGCATCCCTAATCTCTGCCAGTCTCTGGTCACTAACATGCACATTGCTAATGATTATATGCACCTGGACCTTCATCCCTTCGCATGGAGCTTTGTTGTGGTACTCTATAGACATGCATGGCAGCATATCAGCCACTGGGATGTCTTTCCCGGGCCTGTGGATGATTCTGATATTGTACCTCTGTAGCTGTAGTATCATCCTCTGCTACTGTGGTGGTGCTGCTGCCAGTGGTTTTCTGAGAATAGTTTCTAATAGCTTGTGGTCTGGTTCCACAATCACTCATCGACCATACATGTACTCATGGCTGGTGGCTGCATCTCTTGAACTGCCTTCACTTTGCTTTGGTCTGGTTTTAACCCTTAATGTGACAGTATGTGACCAAAATAACTGACCTCTGTCACACAGATGCTGCATTTGTCAGGGTTTAGCCTCACACCCCTCTCTCTGGTGTGTTGTAGCATAGATCTCAGGTTCCGGTCGTGGTCCTGCTTTGTCTTCCCAAAGACCAGTATGTCATCGACGATGGCTGCCACACCACTGAAGCCTTCATAGGTCTCATCCACACGTTGCTGGAACTCTTCCTGGGCTGAGATTATGCCAAATGGCAGTCAGAGGAAACGGTACCTGCCAAACACCGTGTTAAATGTTGTTAGCATTGATGACTCATGGCTCAGCTTTATGGCCCAATAGCCTGACCTGGCGTCTAGGACACTAAAATATTTTGCTCCAGTGAGCTTTGTGATGACATCCTCTAAAGTGGGTAGGGTGTAGTAAGGGCTTTGCATGGCCGTGTTGAGGGGCCTGGGGTCTAAACACACTCTCTGCCAAAGACACACTGTCTGTCTTTGGCTTCTCTACAGTGACGGGTGCATTCACGCAATCTGTGGGTTCTGTGACCATATAGGTGATGCTGTTCTTCTTCATGTGGTTAAGCTCATCTTTAAATCAGTTTCTCAGAGCAATAGGGATGCTGCTTGGTGGGCAGACTGTAGGTGCTATGTCTGGGTTAACATGGAAGTTACATTCGCCCAGAATTTCTCCTATGCCCTGGAACATGTCAGCATCCTCCTCTAGTATGCTCTGGCCCCACTACCTATCCATTTTGCCCCTTTCCTCAGTTACAGCCATCACAGTCTTTACTAGGTCACGGCAAGCTTTCACCACTAGAACAGGTGGGACACTGGTGTCAACAACACGGAAGTCTAATATCAATGTTTTTTGTGTATGCATTTTAATTTTCCATCAACTCTAAGCCCATGTCCTACATAGTCTGTGAGCTTACGTGTTGCTGGCTTCAGTATGACATCTTGGAAGAGTGTTGGAATGGTGTTGGCCTGTGCACTAGTGTCTATTTTAAATCTCACTTTTTGTGGGGGAGAGCTTAGCTCTACATCTGCAGATGCTTGCTCATTACTTTCACTCTCATTCTCAGTTGTGATGCTGTCAATGTAAAGGCCACTCTGTTCATCATCTGTATCTTTTTCAGCAGTCCCTGTGTCCTCTCTAAAGGTGTTTACTGTCTTACAGTGGGAACCTGACTGTGAAGGGAGCCTTGACTTACATGCTCTGGAAAATGGTTAATCTTTTTGCAAGTCATGCATTATTTTTCTTTTGCTGGACAGCGATCTTTGGCACTGTGTTGCCCTGCACAATAGCTACATGTCTTGTATGCTGTAGTAGCATGCTCCTTGGATTTAGCGCCTCTTTGTTGTGTATGTGGTCTTCTGCTTATGGTACGAAGAGTGTCATTGTCTTAGGGATGGCCCATAATTTTCAACTGCTGCTTTGCAAGCTCATGGGACCTTGCTATGTCTATAGCTTTGTCTAACATGGGTCTTGCACTCTAGCTGAATAGTTTCTCACGAACATGAAATGAATTTGTGGCAAATACAATGCAGTCTCTGACCATTTCGTCATATTTTGGGTAGCCATAGTCTTTAACAAGCAGTTTTAGCTCAGTCACAAACTGTTCAAATGGTTCATGCTCACCCTGCGTCTTCTCATGAAACTTGATATAGCATATATGGGGTTTGCTTTGAGTGTGATGTAATCTGTGTACTTATCATAGTACGTCGCAAGCTTCTTGGCGTCGTCTGCAATGACCGTCCAGGTGTTGTACTCATCACGTCCCGTTTCAACCCCAGAATCCCTAAAGCCAGCAATTATCCAATGAGGAGGGATCAGTAAAAGGTGTGACAGCTCCAGCCAATCGCAGCCAGGTGACAGCAAGCAGGCATTTGCATGCAGAAAAGGACACAGGTGGCACCTATAAGCCGGCAGCCGTAACACTCCCCGTTATCTGCCTCTTCCTTTTCTCGCAGGGGATGAGAGAATATTAGCTCGGCATGATGCTTAAGCGTTGCTATGCGTCGGGCCAGTTCCAGTCCATCCATGGAGCAGGAACACCATAGGCATCCATTTGGTCTGATGGCAGTTTGGCTAGATATCTGCTGTTCTGATACCATGTATTATTTTGCCCTTTGATATTTGGCAAATTCACGCCATAAAATAATAACGACGACCACGTCTGTCTCAGCATACTGCTTTTCTTTATTCATCCCATGGATATGAGGGAGCTGAACCACAAGGCAGAGCTCTCGATTTACAGGTTGTTCTACATTCCTACCCTCACCAATCAATCAACAGCACTGAGACAGCCCTTTTAAGGGTTTTTAATGATCTTCTTTTAACTCTGGATTCTGGCAACTCAGCTGCCCTCTTGTTGCTGGACCTGACAGTGTCCTTTGATACAGTCCATAATGATATCCTCCTGTCACGGCTGGAATCATGTGTTGGCCTTAAAGGAGTTGGTCTCCAGTGGTTCTAGTCCTACTTATCTGGTAGGACCTTTTATGTCAATTTGGGCCCCTATAACTTCAAAATAGCCCCTCTTAGTTGTGGTGTGCCTCAAGGCTCAATCTTGGATCCATCCTTGTTTGCACTGTAAATGTTGCCCTTGGGGTCCATTTTTTCAAAGTACAACATTTCATTTCACTGCTTTGCAGATGACTTACAGATTTATTTGCCCCTAAAACTGGGAAAAGATTTATGTAATCTGTTATTGTGTCGTCTTGAAGATGTTAAACAGTGTATGTCCTTAAATTTCCTGAAATTATATGAAAACAAAACAGAAATGGTCATTTTTGACAACTCCGTTAGTCCAGGTATTAACACTGCTCTGGGCCCTTAACCGTGTTTGTACCTTAAATGTTCCTTTTAACTGTGCAGGCAGGTGAGTGCAGTAGTCATTTCCTGTAGAGCTTAATCCAGTTAAGGGTTGCAGGGAAGCTAATGCCTATTCCAGAAATGAATAGGCAAGAGGCAGGGTACACCCTGGACAGGTCACTAGTCCATGACAGTGCAGTAGTCCAATCAGGCTTTTTCCATCTGAGACAGCTAGCTAAAGTAAAGCCATACTTTCTAGCTAATGTCTTTGAACATGTAATCCATCAGTTCATCACTTGCAGACTGGACTACAGCAACTCCCTGTTTTTTTGCTTCTATCAATCTTCTGTCCATAGCTGCTCCAGCTGGTCCAGAATGCAGCTGCTCGTCTGCTGATAGGTACAAAACAGAGGGAGCACATATCACTAGTTTTGGCATCTCTACATTGGCTTTCTGTTTCTTACAGGATCCAATTCAAAATCCTGCTTTTTGTCTTAAAAAAACTAAACAGCCCAGCTCCTTCTTACCTGTCTGAGCTTCTATATATTTATGCTCCAGCAAAATCCATGAGATCCATCTCCCAGCTGATGTTATCCATTCCAAGAACAAAATTTAAGTCTTAAGGTGACAGCCTTTTTCTATGGCAGATCCCAGACTCATTGTATTGGACAAGAGCTTCAAGTAAATTATATGAGTAAAATGTGAAAACAATCATACAACTGCCTCCACAAGCTGTTGTCAAAAAATATTATTACCCTGTTGTAATATTTCTTAAAATGTAACTATACACCCTTCTTTTTGCGTAACTCTACCCACTTCTAAATTTTGAAAAATGCCAGAAACTGCAAGGGTTGGGGTACGAGGTGTGGGGGTAATCAGGGGGTGGAGAGTATGCGGGTCATAAATGCAGAAATTATTGAATGACAGACAGCAGCTCAACTGCCACTAGCAAGATGGAAAGCAATACAGATTTACAAAGCACCTACGCCACAGAGCGGTCTTTGAGGTGGAAAATTTTCCCCTCCAGAATCTCCTCAGCTACACAGTGCAGTGGTGGAGAAATGAGTGGTCCTGAACCTTATCAGTCTGAGTGGCTAGCACTGTTGTGCTGGCCTGTGACAACAGCTTTGGCTGTCTCTGGCAAGCTGTGGAGACTCACAGCAGGTTGTGGCAGCTGCCGGACGTGCAGCTCTAAGTTGCCGCTTGCTGTCTGTCGCCAGATGAGGATCAGCAGGTAAAAAATTAAGTTTGGTGTTACTTTTACACCCCTCAAAGGCACAAATCCCTCCCACTACAGTGATTTATTTCTCAAAAGTTCTGTAAATCAAATCAAATCAAACTTTATTTATAAAGCACCTTTCATGCCACAGGCAACACAAAGTGCTTTACATGATTTAAAACATTAATGCATATTTTAAAAAACAAAGTGGAAATACATAAATAATCTGTAATAGTCCAAAAGTCAGAAACTAGTGAATCAACATCAGATAACAGGTTCAGATCTGTGTTGGTCTGCGTTGTTTTTATGCTTGCCAGATCAAGACCTGACTTTTTTTTTCCCATCTGGAGGGAGGGGACTGTGAGGTTTTTAAAAAATTTCTTGTATAGGGGAGCACCAAGTTTACCTCTACGTCATAAAGAACAAAACCTGGTTTTATCCTATAGGGGGCGTATTGAGTGATTTTTGACCCACAAAATCCTGTTTTTTAAAGAAATAAAAAAATTACAGATTTTAATAACAGTATTGGTGGTTTTCATCACAATTAGGTAATACTATAATGTTTACAGCTCAAAAACACATTTAGGGTGCACTACCCCTTTAAGTTCTTTCACTTTTTATTCAAAAGAAAGATCTCAAAAGTATACCTCCATTCATTACACCTGCATTGCATGGCAATCATTGAAATTGTTTCAAATAAAAAAATATGCTGAAAATATTTAAGCAAAATGATAAAACTGAAAACTCAGTTAGGCTGTGACTCTGATACACTTGCTGCAAGTCAAAGATCCATGTGTTATGGAGAATACTATTGGTCTTTAAATAAGTATAAAAGGCAAAGGCAAATTTATTTGTATAGCACATTTCATGTACAAGACAATTCAAAGTGCTTTACATAAAACATTACAGCAGGGTGCAGACAAGTGCATTAAAATAATAATAATAATAATAATAATAAATAAAGATTAAAAGAAATGCAATTAATGAAATAAAAGCAGAAGCAATATGCTAAAATAAAATAGATAAAATGCAAAAAATAAAGACAATATTAAAACATGATTCCAGCTTAAAAGAACCAGATGTAGATTTTGACTTCTAAATAAAAACTACTGAAATGCAGCAGAGAACAGGTGGGTCTTTAACCTTGATTTAAATAAACTGAGTGTTTC
This sequence comes from Melanotaenia boesemani, assembly GCF_017639745.1. Classification (NCBI taxonomy): domain Eukaryota; kingdom Metazoa; phylum Chordata; class Actinopteri; order Atheriniformes; family Melanotaeniidae; genus Melanotaenia; species Melanotaenia boesemani. The sequence continues at coordinate 18,238,010 of NC_055682.1, read as the reverse complement.
AGGTGATCTGAGGCTTTCTAGGAGTTTGTTCCAGACATGTGGAGCATAGAAGCTGAATGCAGCTTCTTCATGTCTGGTTCTGACTCTGGGAACTGATAAGAAACTGGAACCAGATGACCTGAGGGTTCTGGCAGGTTCATACTGGGTCAAGAAGTCACTGATGTATTTTGGTCCTAAACCATTCAGAGCTTTATAGACCAGCAGCAGAACTTTAAAATCTATTCTCCGATGAACAGGCAGCCAGTGTAAAGACCTCAGAGCTGAACTGATTTGGTCCACTTTCTTGGTCTTAGTGAGGACTCGAGCAGCAGAGCTCTGAATCAGCTGCAGGTGTCTAATTGATTTATATTTATAACCATTAACTAGTATGGTCCACAAATGTGTTCATTTTTAAAATGGTAGAATTTGATATAAATGTATAATATTTCAGCATAACCAGGCACATCCTGTGTGGTTATCAAGTTCACATTACTTTTCAATAGTTCTTTATTAATACAGTTGTAGGTGTTGCCAAGTTCTTATGTAGAGAAACACTACCCCACAGTGGTTAGATTTTCTCAGTGCTGCAAACTATTTCCTGCTCACACTCAGCTGTATCGACTCCCCCCCACCCCCACCCCTCAGGAATGTACTGTGATGGTGTTTAGGAACACTGCATGTTAATGCTGTACAAGTGTGTGAATGAAAAATTTACCTGCGTTGTGAGAAGGGCTCATATGTGTCTTAATGAAGTAACTCAGGAATTAATAGAATGGGAGGGGAATGAATTAACTGATGAAGAAGGCTAAAAGTATTAGTAGTTTATTAGTTACACTTATACAAAGCCACAAAACATCAGTCTTAAGGCTACAAAACCTTTAAAACTTTTTTTCCCAGAAATTGTCTGATTTATGGAATTACTCTGAAAAGTTTCTCTTGGTGTCAATCACACAGAAAACAGCTGCACATTTTGGCAGTTCTTGGGGCTTTTCCATGTCTTTAGTTTGATTCACTGTCACATTATAATTTATTCCAGTGGGTAGCAGAATTAATTAGTGACATGGTGAATGGAAGATACATTTCATAACATGGCAACTGTAGGTATGAGAACAACAGTAAATACTGACCATTACATTTAAAGTAAAAGGTACTCTTGCTCTGTGTGTTTATTTTAGTCATGGCTAAAAATCTTTCAAGCAAAGTCCCCAAGCCGCAAGTTACTAAACTGTATTAATGTCTTACTTATTAATTAAATGCAGAGGTGCATGTGTGTGTAGCAATGTTTTTGTGTAATAGTATGCTGAAAAAGATTCTTTGTCTTCTTTGCTCTGCTAGCCTAAACCCTGTGGGCACACCTTACTCTTTACAGTGTCATTAGTTTAACCACTTTCTTGATCTGAATCGAGACCATCAACTTGGTAAATTTTATTATAAAATTTCTGATTGAAAAAGTAGGGTTCATCCAGAAGCCAGAAGAACATTTACAGTTGCAACTAACTGTACTGCTGCTCACACGTTATCCATGTGAAAAATATGTTGTGTAAGTGTTGTGAGGCTAACATGTATAATATGCGCTTACTGGCAGGGTTGGAATTACTGGGAGCTAAGGGGAGCTCAGCTCCCTTGAAAAGCGGATGAGCTCCCCCAAAGACATTCAGCTGATACTTTAAGGGGGAGCCCTAAAAATAGTCCACTTTGAGGTTACATTTAATTTTTTATTGGGTTCCTGGTGGAGAATAGCAATCATTTTTCAGCTTTGTGTGTTTATTCATTTATTTAATTGAAATAATTAAATCTTCCAAATGACACAGGTGATCGTTTGTGCTTCCTTCAGCACTGTGGACAGCAGCATTGGTTGTGTGATGTGAGTGTTAAACCTAAACCAGATGATGGTTGATGACAATATTTTATTGTAGAAAAATAGAGCGGGGAAAAAAACAAAGAGCATGTGAATAGCAGCTTTTTAATATAATTTCCTGTCTTTTCTGAGTCCATGCTATTGTTGGTCAACAAAAGCACCAACAAACCAAGATCAGCCTAAACTTTCATTTTTCCTCTTACTTTTGAGAAAGATGCCAAGCAGCTGCAAAACGGAACAGTGTGTTTTCAAAGATGGGGCTGCTAATACCACCAAAAGACTTTTTTTTCACATACTGATGGGTTTGGACCATAATTCTGTTGGACAAATGGACTATGCCCTCTTCTGTTTCAGGAAAGGAAATTATTTCTTCTTCTTCTTCCTTTTTACTTCAAAGGATAAATTTCCAATTCAGTGATGTCGAGACTAAAGGGATGTTTTTTTTGTAGTTTTATGAAATACACATTAAATTTCAATGTCAGGATGACAGATAAAGAAGAGGTAAAGGTAACTCAGCGGAGATTGCTGTAATCCCTGTGAAAGACATTTGAAAAAAGACATTACATAAATGTATTACCACCACCACAAAAAAGAAACATTGTCACATAATGTGAAAATCCTATTGATTTAACAATATACTCTAACAATAATGGTAAAAACATTATATTCTAATATATTTAAACATTTTCTTCACATTATGAGAATAATTTTTCACATTACAACATTTTATATAAATGATTTCAAAATGATTTATATTTTGAAATTTATAGTCATTGAAAAATAATATATGTAATATAAATTGTTTGAACATTAATCATTTCACATTATAAAATGGTAAGTTTTATTTCATTGTTAGGACATGAAGTATAAAATTGAATCACGTTTTAATGTGATTGTCTTTGAATGAGGAAACTACAGACAGCCAATCAGAGAAATAGTTACTTGTTCTTCATGGTTGAGTTGAGGCATGAGCTCATCTCCTGTCTGGACATTAACATGTTACATTCCTTTTTCGTTTTTTCATTGTTGTTGTTGGTGGTCATTTTTGTATTAATTTTTTCAGCCATTAAGTTTGTGGGTTGTCTTTTTCAACCAGTCCATTAATAACAAAAGAAGCAGGACAAACAACTGTAGTCCTTCAGGTTGAAGGACATGTCTCCATTGTAAAAGGTAAATGGTAAGTGGACTGTACTTATTTAGCACTTTATAGCACACGCTCATACAGCCCATCTTAGTAGAAACCTATCTTGTGCTTTTCACTATTACATATGAATGAGAACCATGGCTGAGAATACACTTGCTTTTTAACCTTGTATTTGCGTATTCGACTGGCTCTGTTGCGAACATATTTGTTCACAAACTTATTTACTTGTTATTGGAGGATCCAACTAGGGGGCATATTACAGGACTCAGACTGGATAGATTTAGCGGGTTTGTAGGGTATAAACAAGAATGATAAACATGCGACAATAAAGGAGGTTAGTATTTGGTTAATTTTGAGATTGTGGCAGAAAGAAATGTCAGCAGTGATATCATGGATGGTATTAAAGGCTCAAAAAACACGCAACTATTGTCTTCAAAATGTTCCATCGTTTTTACTACTGTTGATCCTCTTATCTTACTTTCGGTCATATTTGATGCTGTCCATAACTGTTACTCACATATTACACCCTGGAAATGTCTGGCATTAATTTCTAAGGGCGTCCACAAATTATGCTTTGCATATATGCATATTTAAAGCCAAGTATATTTTTGGCCTACTCTGGGGTAGTCAGGATCGAATTGCCAACCCTTAAGTTGGCAGACGACCACTTTACCCCCTGAGCTTCATCCTTCTCAATTTTCTGTTGTTCCACCATTATTACCCGCTGAATAGATATTATGCTGCTGTACATTTTCAATTTCTTTATTACTACTTTCATCTGGACTAAAGTCCAACATCTCACCCAAGACAACTTTGTTTTCTCTTTGAGTTGAACCAATTTTGCCAGTTATTAATAGAAAAGTGTACTCTACTGTATGCCTAAAAGCAGTCAGTTATTTCAACTTTTGGCCTCTCTATGCTTGGCTGTTCCTTTTTAGCTCCAGTGCACAATAAGAAAGCAAAGCCCTTAGGAACGATTTTATACTAAGGCTTGAACAGTTGAATGTTTCAGCAAAAAAGTGATAGTGTGACCATAACGCCAGATGACGCTATCTGTCCTCAGAGGACTGTCAGAATGAGCACCTTCTTCTAGAATGGCCTTGGATGTCGGATGTTCATCATTCTTAGACCACAATAAGGCATCCTTTGTCTGATGACCAAAATGAGACAAATGCAAAGCATTACAGTCAAAGGATCTCTACAAAGGGCAGCCTGTGAGATGACCTAAAAACAGTAGTCTTTATTGGTGTTTCAAGGTAATGAAACACTTGTCATTTTTTAGCAGTATTATGTAAATAGCCTTGAGATATTGCATTGTTTTTGAGTCCATGAAAGTGGCCTTTGAAGTCTTACATAGTTCTACATATGCGAGTTTTACTGTGCTGCTGTTCCTCTTAAGTGTAATTTACACTAAATTATATTTCCCAACTAGGTGTTACTGTAAAACTGGACCTAAATAGAAACTAGATTGGGTTGTACCGACTCAGATAAATGAGGCTTGCAGATGTGGTGACCTAGAAATGTTAACTATGGAGGCCTACAGCTAACATTCACATATTGAAGTTTACTCATGGATATAATTCCTCAGCAGCAATGGAGAACAAATTGCTCTAAAGAAGTGTCTTAGTCTAAAAGCCTAAAGCTACCACTCATTAAAAGTTACTCATGGATATAATGGCTCACCAGCAAACAAGGGCAAATTGTTCGAGATTTGACATCAGAGGATGGTGTAAGTTAACAGAGACATTCTCACTCTGTATCAGTGCAGAAATTTCATGACAGTTTGCTGAAAGGCTCTCAGTGAAAGAACAATGTGACACAAATTTACTGTAAATTAAAAATGTTTTATCCCCAAACGACCCTTTAAAGATTTTCCAGGAAACATCACCAGCAATTGCATTCTTGCATGATCAGCCTTTGTGGGCTTGTCACTCATCCGTTTCATCTGTATAAATGCTCATTGTGATACTGTCCCCTCAAGCTATATTCTAGCAACTGAGGGAGAAAGCATCAGTACAGTGCTCGCTGTTGTTTCTCACCAGTTAGTGACATATGTCTGATATAAAGTATCCTCACAAGTGAACAAGATGGGCCTTCATCAGGCTGCCTTCTGTAAATGTTCAGAAATGACAGTATAATTCATGATGGAGTTTAACAGACCTATAGTGACCCCAAATATATTCCAATGCTCCTTATGTTTGAGTGAGGAGGCAGCACAGTAGTTCAATACCAAGCATACTCATGTTGATTTTGACACTAAAAAACATTAAGTCAGTTGAGTGTTTTAATGATGGAATAAATCAGCTTTGGTACATTTTCTGGCAATAAGACCCAAAGCACGCTGTTAACAGTAGAAAAATATTCACAGTATACAACAAGAAAAGACACCCAGCAGATAATAAAAAAGTGGACCCTTTCAGCCACAAAGACCAACCCAGTGTGAAACTTTTCACCAAAAGTCCCAAAACATAATAACTGAAAAACCACAGAGCAAAAGAAACACAAAAACGCACATTAGCCCTACAGCATGTGTGTCCTGTAGCTCCAGGTTGTCTTTTGAAAGCATGCTGTCAGATTAATTTTCAACCTCTCAATCTGAAAGTCCTGCTGATGGCGAGGTTTGGCTTATCTTGCCTGTTCATTGTGGAACTACATTTGTCATTGATGGAGCACCAGAAAACCATGCTGCTTTCTTTTTGTATGGCCACAAAGTCTACTGGATGTTAACAATGAAAGGAAACAGTGGTGTAATCTGAACAGTGTGGTACGTAGGGGGTGGAAACTGGAAATCAGTTAAAAGGTTGTTACATGTTTGGGCCGAAAGTATTGACATAGCAAATGCTATCTTAGTCTGTTTATTTATTTATTTATTTATTTATTGACAGATGGAATGACTACAGGTAAAAACTTTAGCTATATGTTGCACTCACTGGGGTCATTTATTTAACTCTTATAAATTAGACTAATTTGACTTGATACATTTATCTTTAAAATACTGATTTTCATTTGAGAACCTCTAATTGTCTGTTGTGACATGTTTCATTCTGTCAATATAGTATATAGGAGTGTAACATTGTGTGAAACTGCTACATTTTCACAGGGTTTTGGAGGCGAGCCTTATTTTTAGGTGTGCACAGTGTCTTCACAAGTCTTGTGAATGCACATATTTATTGGTGCACAGCAGCACAACCAAAACCAGGGTTACTGCTGAAACCATTCTAAACATCCCATATAGAGACAGAAAGTTCTTTAAACAACCACAAAAAGCAAAATAATGAAGTTGTCACAGTTTGGGTGGCCCACAACATAAAACAAATAAAAAATACTGCTTTCCAGAGTGCTTAAAAAAAAGGAATCTGCATCATATGGAACAAACCAGAGAAGAAGAGGAAAAGGAAGAACAAGGACAACAACTGTAGAGACGGTGAGAGCTTTCGAATAAAGGCTGTGTGAGTATGTTGGCTAGTTGCAAACAACTTTATAGCTGTGCATTACCACCACCTACCAGTGACTGAAAGTGAACTCTGAACTCAGTGCTGCCCACTAGTGAATGGATTGACTTAACAACCATGGCAGCGTAAAAGACACATTGAAATATGAAGGGCAGCGACGTATGACATTACTTGAAATGGACGTACCTATTTGACCAATATAACAGACATGCAAAGGCAATAAAGAAGAAGCCACAATGTATTTAATTCCACACAGACCACCGGCATCTTCTGTGCTGACTCTATTTTGAGAACAAACATTATGAAATTGACATCAGAACTTGGAGATGAACTCTGCATTGCCCTCTGGTTGATGTATTAGCTAACTACTATGCCAGTATAAGAGACGTATGAAAGTATGAGGGCATTGACGTTTGACACGGATGAACCTTATTGTATATGTAAAGGGAGCATAAATGGGCCTTTTGAGTCTCAGGTGTTTTCAGGGGAGCCAAGCTTCCCCTAGCTCCCCTGTAATTCAAACTATGTATTTTCACTATGATTGGTGGTTGAAATCAAATGTCTGATGTATTTTAAAAACCATTATCTTTTCTTTCTTTTAAAACTAATGTCCATTATTTAGTGTTTTAAAAACAATTACCACCAAAGTGTTATATTATTGGGGAGTGTGTACATTTTTTATTTATTTGTTTGTTTTTTTCATTGTGAAGTTGTAAATTTGAGTTGTGTAATAGAGTTGGAGTTTTCCAGTGTATTGTAGAAATGGGGTAGGGCTATATAAGTTTATACTTCTGCCTATTCCTTTTCAGATATGAAAAGTAAGATGTACATATTGTAAATGAACGAGCTTATCTTTGAAATTAAATTAAATTAATGAAATGACTAAACATCACCTCTATGAAGCCTGACAAACATATCAAAGGAATTTCCTTCTTATAACACTGCTGCATGCTTGGACAAGTGCACCATCTTGAATAGAGTCCATTACCTATGTTTGCCTCTGTTTGTTTAGCAACGATAGATACTAACAAGCATTAAAAAGCCATACATTTTACATTTTTCTGATGAAATTATAGAGACTGCTACCACTGTCGCAGAGTCTTGCATGTTGAATCTGCCCTTCTTCCTCTAGTCACCTCAGATGGTGTTGTGTGGGGGACAGGTGGGCTTAGTAAAGTTTTTTCCTTGCCTATGATGGAGGTGACGTTAGAGTGGAGCTTGCACCAGAAACGAACTCCACAGTGGAGGCCTGCAGCCAGGAAAGGAACTGACTCCACATTGTGGGTTAAAAAGATACACTGAACACAACCCTGGCTTGAAAGCTTATTATTATTGGTAATGACTTTTTTGCTGATGTTTTGTCATAAACCAAATTTTTGGATAAAACTGTACCAATAGAGCGCCAAGTGAAAACCCATGCAGACACAAGGACAACAAACCACGCCCAAACAGGCTCCAGATGAAGTCTGACCTGGGAACTGTATTGCTGTGAATTCCAAGCACTGCAACACTTTTGTACTTTAGTAAAATACACAAATATAATTAACCTCATCACCACCAGAATAGGTCTAGAATTTATTTACCTGGGAATGTTGCATGTTCCTGGCCCCAGCCGTAAAAATAGGTTGCAGTATTAATATATTTCATCAGAGTTTTGGAATTTTTAGCTCTAAAACACATTTAATACACATGGCGTACGAAATTCTAAAGTCACTATGCAACAACCCTGACATACATTGCATAAGACAACTCCTCCTTGTTTCTCAAATCAACCTATTTCCTTTTTTGTCCTTGCAGAGTTAACCCACTCCCTAGTGAGAGAAAACAAACGATTTTCTATTAGTTCTCAAGATTCAAACAGTGAGTGTGACTCACCGTTGGCTTATACAACAGAAACCTTCATAGTTCTCTAAGCTCTCTTCTCCTATCCCCCCTCCTTTTGTCACTCCTCTCATTCTGTCTTTCTTTTTCCATTTTCTTCAGCATCATGCAAAGTCTCAAGGGTAAACCGAATGTCCTCTTCCATTTGGCTGCTATTTTGGTCTCCATGTCAACAAGATGAGTCACCACACCCTTCAAAAACATGGACACAATCACTAAAACATGTTACTATTAATACAGCAATCAACCAGTTCATTTACTGCTTACATGTTACCGTGCGTCAATCATGCTCAGTTTGAACAGCTGGCTCAGTGATGTGAAGACGAATAAAACTGCATGAACGTTCGAACAAAGCACCGCTCTGTTGGCATTTTCCTCTGAAGGAGATGAGCCTATTTTTACATGCTGCTGTTAAAGCACTTCCAGCTAACAAAATATAGGATCACTGAAAATGAGTTCAGTCTGTGTAAAAACATAAATGCTTAGACTGCATGGATGATGTAAATAATCATTTTTGAGGCATTGGAAATTAGTAATTTGTCTGTCTGTTATGCCTTTTTTAGAAAAGCAAGAAAGTCCAGATTTACTCCACTGAATGCATTTACAACCCATTAAATTAGTTTTACATGCCTAATTTGATATTATTCATCTGCTAATTAGTAAGCACTTATTGTACAGTGACAGTGCTTTAGTCTCTGATATTAACATGAAATCTAATTTAATTGGCAAATTGTTAGAATTATGCACTGATGCAGCTTTATTTGATATAATGCATGATTAGTGTAAACACTAAAGATTAATAGATTATTTTGATGCTGGCTCAGCTGTGGCTATGCAGTAATGCCACTTCACAGAAAAAAAGTGCTCTTGGGTCCAAAAATGCCAGCAGACTGAGGCATTTTGTGTATTTCTCTTTTCTCTGTCTCCAAATGACTAAACATGTTAACTCTTGTGCAAATGACACAGAGGAATATTTTTATGCTACAAATTCTCCATGGTGAGAGTTGGCACTGGTCTATGTCGCCCAAAACTGTGATGTTAGCTGCTGACTTAAAAAAAGAAGAAGAAGAAAAAAAAAAAGAACAAATAGGAAGAAAGTAATCCAAATTTCATATATTTTACCTAGCAATACATTGCAGCTTAATATATGGCACACATATAATAATTTTAATTCAAATAATAAAGCAGAGAGTGGAAGAAAACTTAAAAAAAACAAAAAAGTTATGTGAAGGAGGTTTAGGGAATAACAGCTAACGTGAGATTTTTTTGATAAATGTATTAAAGTTGTTATCATTATAATAATTACCTGTTAGTTAACAATAATATGTGAATTAATTTGATGCACATCTTTTAAAACCATAGAATGGTATTATCCTTTACTTCACATAAACAAAACTGGTAAAACAAATTTAAATATTATATGAGGGTATAGCCCACAAAAAGGGTACATTACTTAATGCATTTTATCTAAACAAGCATTAACTAACAGTTAGTTATATGTCATTTAATTTTACCAGTTTTGGTAAATTTATTTGACATGTTAAATAACTGATATTTTATGGTTGTTACTACATAATGCATTAATTAATGTACCCTTATTGTGAGTGATTATTCTATATGTATAAGAAATAACAAAACCAATATTTAAAAATTGCATGGTGCAACACTGTTTTCAGTGAACAGCAGCATCTGGTTTTATATGTAGCTCTCTGTGTCCAACAGTGAGCTTCAACAGGTTACTGTTTCTCTTTGCCAAAACAGCTTCTCTAATGTTGGCTTTGTGAAATTGCTCTGACACATTAAATCATGTTGCAGTTTTTAATTTAGCCTGTGTTTAAAACCACAATGTTAAGATGTTATTTTGTCTGGGACATGAGAACTGATGTTACTCACTTTTCTCATCCAGACATTCACTACATCTGTCCCACCACATTGCTTCCCAAAGTTGTAAAAATAAATATTAGTATAAAATGTGATGGTAAAACAAGGAGATGGCTGTAGGGTTTAAATATAAAAGCTGTAAACAAGCCTTGCCGTCCACTGAGAGAAAACATACCACTATATAGAAGCCAAGTATAGCAGCTAGTATTATCAGCCTACCACTCATGTGCAAAACTAATTAATAATTTCTCAGCTGATGTCCTCTATGAGAGACATCAGAGGGTTGAAACACGTCACTGGGTCTCTCTTGCGCACATACTTCTGCCAGCAGAGTTAAGCAAGGCTTTCCTAGAGACCTCAAGGCGTTTCTGTGTTTGATGAGATGCTGTTAACAAAGGAATCGTGAGACCAAGAAATGCAGTGCGACTGAAAGTGAATAACGCTGTCTGAGCCTGACATGATGAAGACCGTGGTATATCTTACACTCAGCTTAATTAATTCCACATTTCCTATATGAGATAGCCGTACATAATTTAATCTGATTTCATAACTGCAGCTGTTGATTTTAAGGACTGTTTTCATTCACCACAAGACCACAAGGTTTTGCTTCCCTTAAGTGATGATCTGCATCATTCAACATGAAAGCACACACTCAAGACACATTTTCATGCATTTATAGAGAGCTTTTCCTGTATACAAAGTTATCTAGTCTAAGGAAATTCTCTGTTGGTTTCTCATTATACAAGCAACCCTTTCACATTTAATATGTGTAGTAAAAAAAAAAAAAGTGTTAAAGCTGTTCATACTTGTTCTGAAGACCAGTGCAGCTCTTTATAAATGCAGCCTATTAACCATGCCACTACAACGGTGATTAAGCAGGAGAACCTTAAGTTAATTAAATGATCTCTTTTTATGTGGATTAATAAGACATTGTAACTTTTTTTTCTGTACAATTGAAACAGTGAAGCTTGCAGCATTTCCCAATGGAAAAAAAAGAAAAAGAAAAGGGATTCCCATGTGAGTAGTTTAGAAAGTGATGAAGATGGTACTTTGGTCTCACTACAATAAAAAGAAACTTAAGGCCAAACCTGCAGCACTGCTATTTCTTGTTTCCCTTCTTCTGTTCAGTTCACTTCAGGTTTTCACTATTGATATTCCTGAATTTAATTAAATTAACCTGAAATTAAGATAAGGACATTTTAAAAATCTTGAATCTCAGCATGACTTAAATTACCTGGTATGAAGTGTAAAATCACAACATATAACTGTTACACGTCTAAATTAAATTTTAATTCTAGGAAGGTTCCACGACAGCCAATGGAAAGTTGTTTACATGCAAGAGGGGATTAACTCAACATTTTTGCAGACCAGTCACACACTCCATATGGCAATAGCCCTCCCCTCCTAGTGAGCCCTGCAAGAATTAAGGGCCCAAACAACAAGACAGTGTCTGATATCTTCAGCTGACCTCCGAACTCCCCACATACCAATCAACAGCATCTTTTAGAAGCAGCTCAAAAACCAGACACCCTAGGCCTACAGGACCCACAGGTTCCATTGCTAACGTCCTGGTACCGGGCACTACAGGTCACCCCTCAAACGTTCTTCTTCCATACTCTGACTTGTCAGAACTATTTAGGCAGCATGAGGAGGACCTACTCAAGATTAGGCTGGTGGTCATAATATTATTGCTGATCAGTGTATATCTCCATGCACCGCTTCTGACGCAGACAGCATGATGTCATCAGCTCACTTATTGCCTGACTACAAACACAACACACAAATGCAATTACACCAATCTCTGGAGATTTCAACCACTCTCTGCTACACTTTCAAATTTCCAAAAGTTTGCAAATCACTTTTTTATTTTTATTTTTTTTTGTTTAATCACTTATACATTCACACTACAAATTCCATTTTAGTGGATAATGAATTGTTCAATTTAATTAGTTAAAGGAGGAGAGTGGGAAAGTAAGCTGATGTTACCGTCGACCTGCGTCACACACACTTTATGTCAGATAGAAACTGCTCAGGTTACACATTCAGTGCTCTCATATGTTAATCTGAGGCAAATAGCCAAACTGAGCTAAATGGAACATAAGCTGTTATCTGTTATATGGATTTCTTTAGAAAAAGTTTAATTTAATGTTGATGATGATAAAAATGCACAATAGAATGCAATTTAAATTTCATTCTCAGTTTCATCCAGATCACCCCGATGACACTGCCTGTCTTCCTTTGGCCTGAATGAAAGCATCCAGTTTCCACCGCTGAAGGCAGCTTGCCAGGTCTTACCTGAGCAAAAACAGACCTCTGAGGCCTGCTCAGGTTCAGCATCACATATTGTTGCATGCAATTTTAAGTGTGGTTAATAATACTACAGTATATGTTCTCAGTTTGCTGAATATGCCATCTGACCTTTTTTTTTTTCATTTTTTGTGGTAAATACTGCAACAGTACTTTATGTTTAAGTGTAGCCTTAAATTTAAACCACCTGTCATATATATATATATATATATATATATATATTTCAGAAATCTTTAAAAAACTAAAAAGGTTATTACTTATTTGGCAAATAAACTGAAATGGCCATCATGATGTCGAAATAAGATCTGTTCAAATGATTTATAGTTCAAATGAGCACTAACTGTAATATAAGTGAATTGGATTTCTCCAGTAAACTACTGGATTATCATAAGTACTTTAACAATCTAGCTACTGTGGTGAGTTAGGCCCTTGTTCACTACATGTCTGTTCTTGACCCTCTCAGCCCTTTAATGATGAGAAGTGCAGGTGATGTTTAAAATTTGAGATATGTCGTGTAAACTCGCATTAAACATGTGAGTTCCCTTGTTTTAACTGACACCACTGCCTGAACAACCCATCAAAATTACATTACTTTTCATTAAGTAGTTTAATGTGTTGTTTTACTAGCTAATGGCTAATAGTGCCAGAAATACAAGCAAATTCATGCATTGACGTCTCACAAAGATCAACCACACTCTGCCCTCAAATTTTCAGTTAATTCATGCTAATTACATCTCAATGTTTCAACAATATGTGATTCTATGGAGTATTCTCAATTGCTCCTTCAGTCATCATAGACTATAAAGTAGCCCCCACTGATGTGCATTACATTCAGTAGTTGGTGTAATTTTTCCCCAAGAAAGGCAAAGATGTGATCTGCCTATGTCTGCCTCCCACTGGGTAGTACACGTTACCTTCATCGAATAGGTTGTTAAGGCACAAGATGTAGGACGCTTACCTCATACTGATGCTTACTCATTAACGTCAAGCAGAAGATATGTGAAAATGTTCAGATACTACTGGCCCATTTTTTGTGTCAGCTAAATATGGCATGTCACTGTTTACAACACAAGGCATTTATCATTTGCTGTACAGGTTTCTCAAAGGAAATTTGGGGCACAAATTACAGTTCTCTAGGTGCCTCTATTCACTTGGTGGAGCTGTGATGAAAATTAAGTGGAGCAAAGTCTATAATAAAACTTAAAAAGTGTATATGTCATTGTTAATGCAGCCAAACTAACTGGGTCCAATGTAAAGTTTGCATGTTGTTGCCATGGGTTTGAGTTAATGTCCATGAGTTGGAGCTGGAGATAGAGGGATCCTTTTAAAAAAGTGTTAATCAAAACCCATTATTTAAGTTTTATTTCCTACTTTATTTAAATTTGGATTTGCAACCTTCTTGCAATGAGGCAAGAGTGCTAACCACCACACTGCTGTCTCAGATCGCAATCATGTTTATCAAAATAACTGAATACAGAGTTGGTCTCAGTGGATGACGATCTCTCTCAGTACTGTTGTAACCATCTTGGTCAGGATGGATCTCAATATACTGACCAATTTCACATCTAGCTAATTTTCACTATTCATGGTAGTTTGTGGTAGTGAGGATAAATATCAAAACCATGTGCAACAGACAACAGTAGAGCAAAGACTGTGGACTTTTTTCTACAAACATGCAAATGTATGTTTTTGGAAAACACACTTTTTTTTCCTAAGATGAATTAACTTCAGTTCAGCAATGGGCAAGGCTATTGTTTGCAGTTTTCTCATTGTAAAAGATGTATAAGCTACTGTTTATATGCTCCATGGATTACACAGCATCTCATTATTTCAATATCAATTTTAGCTAAAAGGCTCCATTTTGCTAACACTTAGTAATTTTCCAGCTGTCTTTCTCTCTCACACACACACACCAGACATTTTCTCTCAACCTCATTTTTTGTACTTCTATCCGCCATTCAGTACTGAGATGTGTCATCCTCTTTTTCTTTGAAAGTCGGCTCACAAGCAGTCCATGTCATGATGACATTTCATACTCAGATCTTGGATACATATTAATTTGAATTCACATATTTTTACTCTGTTCCCACTGCTATATATGTGACATTTTATCGATGAAAAACTTTGCTCTATATGGTAATCAGCTAGAAGATTCATAGCAGCCATATTTCCTGTGCTTCACATCAATTTACACACATCTGCTACATATGGGTGGTTGTGGATACTGGCTGCTTGGATAAAACTATACAAGTCACTATTCTGGCTACTTTAAAATGAATAAGTGTGACCTTTGAGATCTTGCTCATAATAAGTGCAAGAAATCTGGCTGGGACCATGGAGGTGGTGGTAAATTTGCCACTGAGAAGTAAAAAGAAACAAAATCCAAGGACACCATGAGTTTTTACCCTGAAATGAGTAGGCTGGAAAAGATGGCGCTTTTGCTCAGGATGACACATTCCCCCTTTTTAGAGCTTTAAACAAACTAAACTGTAATTCTGCTAATTTGATATTAAACTTGCAGTTATTATAAGTATTGCTCAATGGCTGCTTACAGACAGCATTTTGGTATTCAGTGCAACTTCAGGGGTAACTCAGACATAGACAACAGTGAGGAAATTGGAGAACAGATGAGTTGTTGGCAGTATTGAAAAAGACAAGCATTAGCTGTGTTGGCTCAAAAGTGGTTATGGTGTTTAAAAAAAATGGAGGAGAAAAATGGCTGTATTAGGGGTTATTGCTCCTATGAGACTTGTCAACCTGACAACATAGTAGGATTAATAATTAAGCTTTGTAGCAAGTGAATTTTATGGAAATATGTTGCATTTGTTTGAAAAAGAGAAAGTTTTTCTGTATACCAAGTTAATTTAAAAAATATCTCTTTTTACAAGATATTGCGCTCTGCTCATCAGCATCATTAACAGGATACTTCCAAACAAAAGACACTTCTGTTTCCTCTAAGTTAAGTTTCATTCAGTTCGACTAAATATCTCCAAGCATTTTACACTTGTCATAGTTAGTAAACTTCACTGTAATGAAAAAAAAAGCTATTATGGTAAAATGCTATACAAACTATGTAAATTAGTCCAAGTTTAAATGCATTAAAGGGAAAGTTTTATGTTTGAAATTGAAAAATAACTAAACTACTAAAACAATTTTTTGTAACTTATGTAGTGATTTTACAAACTACAAACAGAGATAACTTGCCAACATGTTGAAATAAATTTTCCATGAAATTAAAATGTAAAACTGCTTATTTAACAGCTGAAGGACACCTCCTAATCTGTTTGGTTTCTTTTGGAAAATAGCAGGGACAAGAATAGCTTAAGTGTTATGAATGAAAATACCACACTGTCTGAACTGTACTGTGTCATGCATAACGTCACTAGATTCCTCTGGCACTGAAAGTACAGTCCACTTTTACACGGTCCTATAATAAACATTACGTTTATTGAGATGATTGGAAAGGAAGACATCAAGAAATGGAGTATACACAGGCACGGAAAGTGCTTGTTGCATCATGCCATTTTGTTGGATATGGAAGGAATGCAACAAGTGTGGCCCATGAATCAAGTGAATGGAAAGTATATAAGTATGTCTAACATGGTCATGCATTCTTATGGAAAAACATTAAAAGTGACCTTTACAATCATGTTATCCTAACCAAGTTCAACACTGAGCATGACAGTAGGTCTGACCTAGATTACTGATTAAGGAAAGGCATCCTTGGACTCAGACTGATCCTTGTATGGAACACATCTGTTCATGTAATGGGGGTAAACATTTTAGATTTGGACTGCTAAAGAGAACAACGTCTGTCTTCAAATTCAGTGTTTAAAATGATTTCTTTCTCATTGCTTGTTTTCCTTTCAGCTTGTGTTTTCTTTCCATCCCTGCCTTCCTCCTTCCCTCAGTGTTATTCTCACCTCCAGCTCCCAAAACTGCAGCCTGGCTGACTCATCACTGGCCTTGCTATTAGACTCCTGCCAACATTCTCTGATTTAATCATAAAGGAAGGGAAAAATGAGTGTTACTGAACATCCTGGGCCCTATGCATGTGCCAGTGATAAATAAAGAAAATACAGTAAACAAGGTGATAAAGCCTGCACAGGCAGCTGTTAGTATGTGAAAAGCTCATTTAAAAAGTCATGTCTAAATAGTATATAACATCAATAATTCAATATTATACATACATATATGTATATATATATATATATATATATATATATATATATATATATATATATATATATAAAATGTAGTGGGAGCAGAGTGCAATGTGGATGCACGATTTCAATAGGGACCACAGAGATTTCTTCAGTTAAAGTTGCAATGATTAATCCCTTTAACCACAAGAGGGCAGAATAACTTAAAAACAAGCTGAAGACTTTTGAGACAGCCTCAAATTATTATCTACTTATAAATCTGGCAAACATGGCTGATGTGTTTTGAATTATTAAAAATGCGGAACAGCATTTTCATCCCATGGAATTAAAGTAACAAATGCATGGACTAGTTTTTTCTGCATCACTCTGAGACAGGCTGTTCCTTATTTTAGCAATATTACGCAGGTGAAAGAAGGCAGTCCTAGAAACCTGGTTTATATGTGAGTCAAAGAACAGAACTTTGAAAAAAAAAAAAAAAAACAGAAAATGACTCCAGAATATTTTTTTCTGTAGTACTCAAAGCTAAGGTAATGCCTAAGCTATACAGTGTCTTCCTGAGGTTCTCAGGTCCAAAGATAACAACTTCAGCCTTGTATGAATTTAAGAGAAAAATCAGTCACCCAGGCCTTTATGTCCTTAAGACACACATCTTATGAATTGATTGGTTTAATCAGACTTCATGGCCGAGTATCATCTGTGTAGCAATAGAAATCTAATAATATTACCTAATGGAAGCATGCATGAAAAGCATTGGTCCAAGCACAAAACCCTGAGGAACTCCAAAACTTATCCTGGTATTTGAGGGAGACTAGTTTACATGAACAAATTAAACTCTGTTACATAGACATGACCAAAGCTTGTTACATATTCTGCAAGAGTAGAAAATATACTCTTGTTTTCTTGTTCTTATGAGGTGGCAAGAACAAGAAAAAAGATAGTTTTGGCCCAGGTTATGTCATACTTCACAAGACAATTTGTCCTCAATGGGGCAGGGATTGGAGCAGTGGGGTGTCAGTGTCTTTATGTACAATTGGCCAATTATTTTATACTTCATGAGAAATTTTATCCATGGCAGGGCAGGGTTGTGCTTTCGGCAGTGTCTGTGTCTTTGTATGCCACATGTGTTGTATACCTTTTTGTACTTTCTCACCGCCTTGAGCAGTTGTTGCTTAACTTTCTTAATTTTTTAATCTTGTTGAATCTTTTGGATCAGTGGAAATCACAACTTTCTGCATTACGCTTCTCCACATTAACCATGCCCATTTCCAGTTTTTGACCAGACATAGAAGCATCATGTGGTCCTCACCAGGGCCCTCGTGCATAATACTGTGCATAGCAAACCAAATTACAGGTGGCGTTTGCAGCGCGAAAAGGAAATGTGGCACACTTCAACTTTCAGATTTATAAAAACGTGCGCATGCACATCCCACGCCTGTTTCCGTTTATAAATCAGAATCAACACACAAGGGAACACCTTGTCACATCCACATGGTGGCTATAAAAGGTCAGGTGAACATCTATAATAAATATTCATCACATCCTTTCCATGATGGCTCAGGAGGGAAAAAGAGGGAAGAAGCAGAATTTTTCGGGGTGTAAGACTGAGATCCTGATGGACCACATTAAAAGATGTAAAAATGCTTAATTGGCGGAGATGGCGTGGGCATTATTTGTGTCAGAATAGTAGGCAGAATAGTGGCAGCAGGTGGCAGATGCTGTCATTGCAGTGTTAGAAGGCAAGACACGCCAGAGGCATCACATGTTGCGGCTGGATATTTCAGTCAGTAGGGCATCCGTCTGTCATGCGGAAGATCGAAGTTCGAATCCTAAAGGGGGTGAACAGTAACACCTTCCAGTTTGGGCCTTAGGCAAGACGCTACAGCCCACAGTAAATTGTTTTGGAGAAAAGTGTCTGCTAAATGACAGCAATGTGTGGGCTGTCAACTTGGTGGGCGGTGCTGCAGCTGTGATTGGAGAGGGTGAGCCAGCAGCTGTGTCCTCAGAGGAAGTCCTGCAGGTGCAGAGGGACACGATCAACACTATTAACAATGTGGCCAAGGAGTTGCGGGAAATGGAGGCTGTCTTGATGGAAATTGGGACAACAATTAAAAAAGGATTGTGTGAGAATAAATAAATAAATAAATAAAGGATATCCACCTCTTGTGTGTTTCATAAGCATTGCATCATTTCTAGATGCTCCAGTCCATCCCACTCTGAATCTCAGAATAAATGACCAAAGCTTACTTTTCACATTTTCTTTTACTGACTGGTAAATGTAGGCAGCAGACTGTCCACCTCATCATTTCCTTGATTTTATTCTGTACTATTGGTGTCAAAGTTTCCAGTTTTCCCAGATTTTATGCGTACGCCTGGGTCGGAGTTGCCGTGGAGGTAGGAAAATTCTCCTGGCAAGTTTGGTTTTTATAAATCCCAAAGTTGACTATATTTGGTGTATGCTGGTTTTTGTCCCTAAAAATACCTAAGCTGTACCTATACCAGCTTTATGTATGAGCCCCCTGATCTTAAAAGACGCCTTCCAACCTTGAAATGCTGCATTTCCAGACTCATTTGATGGCAATGCTGACATCTGTTATGTGCATTTCTGGAGCCATAGCTGCCCAGCAGGGTCCTGAGGCTGAGAAACCATACTATACAACTTTTTCATCCAGGACACCATGCAACGTTGCAGCCAAGGTTTGCTTATGCACAGCATCACACTCTAGCAAGAGACTCTAAACACACTGGTTGTTTTGAATGTGCATTGTGGCTGATTCAGTAAAGAAACACAAGAAGACAATATTGGAGGAAGAGAGGAAAAGAAAGAGAGAGGCAAGTTTCAAGATATGACTGTCTTTTATTGGCTGCAGAGACTTCACAGTACATGTATGAAGAAATATGGATGCTGAATTAGCTGTCGATAGGGCGCACATTACGGAGAAAATTGCAAAAGTTCTATAGTGTGTCTTTAAAATAAACAAAAATGTGGCATTTCATAGCATGTCATATAATCAAAACTAAATTTGAAATGCAAAAGCAATGTGTGAAATGCTAAATACACCTCATTATTAGCTTGTAGAACCACCTTATACAGAAATGGCTTAAAATAATTGTTCGTATCACTTTATTAGTCTTTCAAGTTATTTTGAAGGAGTTTTGTAAACTCATGGAGGTTTGAAAACATTATGTGGGGGGTTCTCTTAACTTTTTGCTATAACATTTCAGCCACTTGATGACTAGACTTGGACTGAGTCATTGCAACACCTTTATTTATTTATTTGTCCTGTGATTGCAAAACAGGGTAAAATCACTGCCCTTCTACCAATAATACGTGTAATACGCCAAGTGTTGTTAATCTGAGGCTGCATTTACCTAACTTAAGCATCTGATAAGGACCCTGTTTTATTATAATCTTTTTATCTAACCCTAAAAAGTGCTAAAAAAGTGTTTTAGATAGATAGTGTTTTAAATAGATACTGTACATCATTGTCCCCACGTCCATTTCCACCTTTAACCTGACTGAAGCAAGTAAGACAAATTAAGACATTTTATGTGTGTTCAAAATCTGGATGTTTGTTTTTATAGTTATATATAGTTTTATACCAATATAAAATGGTAATATATCTGTGTTATGTTTAAAATTCTTTCTTAATTTTTCTTATGTGCCGGGGGGGGGGGGGGGGGGGGGGGGGGGGGTACTTATTATTCTTCACCTCAAAATGAGAAAGCAAAGAAACAATGAAATCCAAGCAGTATATATACTTAGAAGGATGCTTACCTGACATTACTTACCTGGATTACAGGTGAATAATGAGGAACAAGGAGCAGATGATGCCCTAAATACACCTTTTGACTAAGTGAAACAAAACATCCTGTGTCATAAAGATTGGTGTTTATATTGATTCTTCCACCTCATTTTTGTAATAACCTTCCCCTCTGCGCTTACAGTAATAACTTACCCATTGCAACAATGTCCCTGTTGTCTGTGAAGCTAGGACCAAATGCTACCTTTTAACTAATGGACTGTTGGAATCAGTTCAGTATTTTGCAATGATTTTTGCAATGTGACACTGAATTACTGTTTGGTTAAGTTTAGGCACAACAACTACATGGTTAGGATTTGGAAAAGATTGTTCTTTGGTCTAAAAATAGAGCCTTTCAACAATGGTAACCCTGTAAATAAGCCTTTTGACTTAAATTAAATTAAAATAAATTATTTATGACAGCAGCGTACATAAAAAGAGGGTGTGTGTCAGCTCCAGTCTGGTGAACAGGCAGCCGCAGTGCTTTGATTCTGGAAACACCTCTAGCTTTTTTACATCTTTCTCTCTGTTCTGAACGAAGAAACAATGTGAAAAGTTCTAGAATAGCATTTTCTATATTTTATTTGCAGGTTTTCTGCAACTCTTATTCAACCACTTTTTTTATAATGCATCAGAAACATAATTTCTCATGTAAACTATATGACATGCACAGTATTTTTTTTGTGTGTGTTGCAGTTCAAATTGTAATTTTCATTGAATCTTTTCAATAAATATTCACCCAATCACAATCTCTCTGTGATATAAAGAGATATTCTAAAGCAGGTTACAATCAATTTGATGCCTTTTTCTACCTTCTGTATTGGTGTCTCCATTTCATTATGAGGTGTGTGCCGTGAAGTACAATGGAGAGTGAGTGTTGCTCGCTGTAATAAGGCGGGGGGGGGCGGGAGGGATGAGTCATCAGCAGAAGTAAGGATTGGAAATGAGGAATGTGGAGCCTGTGGCCTCTGGCTGAGATGAAAACCTCTGGTTCTGAGAAACAGACACAATCCTGTGTAACCAAGGTGGCACCAAAGATTTGGCAAAAGTCTGTGTTGCGTGGTTCATTCTACAATAAATAAAGATGCATTTGCACATTCTTACTGTTATAACTTGTTTAATCAATACATAAAAGGTAATAATCATAATTAACTTAATGGGTTTTATTATCTTAAATCCAGGATTATATCATGTGTGTAATATGTTGCATCCTTACTGGTTTGCTAACAGCTTGCAGCAGGGTGTGTCAGTGTTGAGTTTTCAAATAAACAGCACATCAACAAATAAACTGAAAAAGGCTTTAAAAGTCATGATAAACCTCTACAGCTCCGCAATCCTCAGATGCTTTTAAATTCATAGCTAAAGATCTCTGAATATTTGATTAACCTGATTATGTTTTCATATTTAATTAATTAAACTGTTGTTTATTTTATTGTAACATTTGAATTTATTATTTATTGCCGAAGTCCCAGTTCCTTATGTGATGGTCTGAATAGCAATTTCTACACAGCTGTTCTTACTCGGCAATAAATTCTGGGGGAATACATTTTTAACTTCTGTGTTTATGCACTTATGTATTTCTTGCATTTTAAATAAATGTAGTATCTAGAAATTACTTGCAACTGCCTTTAAAAAATAAACTGTAAAATGTACGCTGAGTCAGTTTGTTGTCTCAAATAGGTCATTGCTTACATACTTACATACAGTTAACAACTTACTGAAAGGATTGCATTAATGTAGGTGAACAGTGACATTTTGTGTTTTTATTTAAATGTTTTAGACTTTATTTCATTGTGAGAAATTATAACAACTTTTTTTTTTTTTTTTTGTTAACTGTCCAAACTTTTCATATTGCAGCCTTACAGCCATGTCCCCAACAGTTTAATCCAAATAGAGGAAAACTAAGCCTGAGTTGAGACAGACCGTCAGCATCAACCTTTTTTTTTTATTTCGTTAGGATATATAATAGGACAATGAAGTAAAAGGGCATTTTTGCTATCGTTCATTACAATAATCAATTTAGCAGATGCTTTTATACAAAGCAACTTTTAAGTGAGGAACACAGTGGGGGCAATGTGGGACTCAGTATCTTGCCTATGATCCTTTTGACCCGTATATGCAGAATTTGATATTTAGATTTTTTTTGTTTTGTTTTGTTTTGTTTTTTTATCTTTTTTTTTGCCACCTTTGGATTACACCTGGGCTGTGGTTGTTGAGGCTGTTCACTACAACTGATTCAGCTATTCCCTACAAACAACTGTTAAAACAAAAAAAAAAAAAAAAGAAAAACAACTAACTGGCTAATGAAGGTATTGTGCTTCTATTTGGCTGTCAAACATCCATTTATACTCGTAATCTTTGCTCTCTTTTGATGTAACGCATTACAATTTAATAATTTTGAATGAAAAACGGTAATAATAATAACAACATGCACCTTTGGTCTGCTCCACCTTTAATGTATTTTTGAGAAAAACAATCTTGACTTGAAGCAGTCCTTTGATTGAAGAACAATCCACTTTGGAAATGCAGCCATTAATGATCCTTCTTTGACTTTATAAAGCAGATATAGATGTATTTGCACATCACCAGTAGAAGGAATGCCCCTACATAAGTGTTCCATAGACACAACCCCAAGATATTCAACATGGCTGCCACTGTTAGATGTGGGAGTACAACAAGTGGATATTATCTTAAATTAAAGATAGTAGGTTTCAACTGTGTCCTTTGTAACCTACTAAAGAATTTAGGGACGAAGATCATTTACATTTAGAGAAATTGGGTTTCCTGATAGTTACATGTATCTCATTTGTACTCTAGAAAAATTAAAGAACAGCCTGAAATCATGGATGTCTGGTTCACAGCAGGGTTTTTGCAGAGAAATGAAGTTGATGAAGATCCGAACCAGCTTACAGGTTTTACAGACAGGTTTTTAACTACCCCTTTTTTTAATTCTATATAATTTTGCTCAAACTTTTGAAATGAAAACTGTAAGTACGAATAAAATGATCATATAGAATCCACAGCAAATGTGTGAACAGAGCTGTAAAACTGTATAAGGAGACACTTTGGCTCTGTCTCCTAGTCTTGAATTTTTTCAGTTGTACACTTTCATTTGATAGCATTGGAAAAATGTTTGTGTACCTTTTGTGTACAGGTTAGGAATATTATTTGTGAGCAAACCTTTAGGGTTAAGGCCCAGTTCGTAACTTTTCGATCTTAAAACTTTGCATTCATCTTTAAGCATTTTTAAACTTGTATTATTTCTTATGGGTTTCATTTTCAGAATGCATCTGTTAATGCTACTTTAAGGTTATATCTAACCCTCATTCACAATGTGGGTTAGATGTCTGAAAAATTAATACCGATGTCAAAATATTGTGGTGTGGTGAGCTCTTGTTTATCTTGTTCAGTCAAAAGCTGGAAGTTCTTTGTTTTAAAGTTCTGTGGACAAATATTAGTGCTGAAATATTAACTTCACTGTTAATAAAATTATTTAAGCTTATTTATCAGATAAATCAGCCAAATTAAATTGCCTTAATGATCATACTGAACTGTAGAAAATAATAAACAGAAAGTTATGTTTTAGCCAGTTATTATTATTCTCCTTGTTGTGTTGCCCTTTTGTATGGCATTATCATCTCCAACTGTAGATAAATTGATGTACATACAGAGTTTATGTTTTTACCTTTATATAAATCAACCCAGTATTTTCCCCCAAATGTAAAAAGTTTGTTTTGATAGATGTTCACGATGATGAAGAATCTTTGCCACCATTATTACAGTATTACAATTATTCAAAACTTCTGGAAATTCATGGTCTGTTTCTCATCCCACCTGAAACATGATACTTTTAAAAGGGCGTGCAGAATAATCTCTGAAATTTAAACTAAGCTTCAGCTGTTCTTGGAAGTTTGGTTGTTGATTTAGGGCTTCAATTCAATGTTCAGTGTTAATGGAGAAGATCTTGTTAATGACACATTATTGTGTTGAAACACAGCAGTTCTCTAACAAGATGCTGATGACTATCTCATTGAATCTGTCCCTGAACATGCCTGCATCGCGTCATGTAGAAATGTCTGCCAACACCCTTTTGTGTAAATCATGCTGAAGGAATGCACTGCATGTACAGTATTTCACCAAAGAGACAAGATGCAAGTCATGTATGCTTCATTTATAAAAGGGAGAAATGATAGATGATAAGGAGCCAGGGCTTTGCCCTCCAACCTTCCGACATGATGCCTCGCGATTAAGGTAATGTAATAAAGGTTTACTATGAGGATAGAGGGGCTGGTGAGTCATAGGTCAGCAGTGGGTGTAAGGTGAGAACATCGGAAAGCCTCGAGCGCTTAGGGAGATAATGAGACGTCGTGCATCTCCCAAGTGCCCCAACATTAGGAGTTATTACTTCCTCTCCCGCTGTAGCTACAAGCACCTTGTGTCATTTCCAGTCTGGGTACAACTGCTGTTATCCCATTCACAAAGCTGTCAGAGAGTTTTGTTCACTGTTAAGAGTTTTTTTTTTAAAAGCATGGTTGATGACGGTTCAGTGATAAAAACTAAAAAATAAATAAACCAAAGAAGAAACCTAAAAGCTTTAAAAGCATCACAAAAGAAACAGCCCTAGTTTTCGGTCAAACACACTTCCAGGAGGTTTGTGTGTACCTGCCATTCATTGACAGCTGCTTTTGAGGCAAGTTACTGGAAAAATAAACAGAACTTACTGAAACCAGTCTGGCTCACTGTTTTATTGAAGTCAGTGTAACACTCCAGTGATGATGTTCCACTGTGATACATCATTTTGGCCCACGTGATGTGAGATATTTATGTGAGACTCATTCAGGAATATGTTTCTCACAGCTAAAAAATGTAAACTGCCATTTGCTAGTCGGCTTCGGCTCCTGCTCCCACAGCTCTTCATGACAAGTTTCAGTATTTACATTTTTCTGTGGCATCAAAATACAGCAGACTTAACAAAAGGAAGATGGATATGCAGCAGAGGACTTTTTTTTGTTCTTAAAAAGGAAAGAGCTTCTCATCCTTAAAGCATCTGGTGTGCTGTTTCTTGGACACAGTGGAATTTGAAGCATTTACAGACTTAATCTTGTATCTGTCAGAAATGTTGAGGGTCTCTGTTTTTAACCATTTTAATTTTTTATGGTCAATTTATTTATCTGAATTATGTATATCTATTTATCTTTGAAAAGGCATCAAATGTGACAACACTTTCCCAAGAGAAAAGGTATATCGTACTATATTTTAACACCAGTTCTGCCATCACTTCCTTGGATGTCCAAAAAGCCAAATGAAGTGTTAAAGCAAATTAACTAATTATAATGCTTTTATTACTAAAATGACAAATATGACCCTAAGATTCCTTGCTTTTTAATTTAAACATTTTCAAGGCTTCATCCCATTAAACTAGTTATAAAGCTAGTTATAATATGTACTATGTCATAATAATAGAGAGTAACAGCAATTTATTATCCAGAATGCAGTCATGTGAAAAATTAGGTACATTCTGTCAGTTCTAAGGTTTTATGTATTAATAATAATGAATTAAGATTTATATAGCACTATTCATGGTACTCAAAGTGCTTTCCAGTGAATCCATTATTCATTCACACTAGATGATGGTAAGCTAAATGTGTAGCCACAGCTAAGCTGGGGCAGACTGACAGAAATGCATCTCCGACCACCACCGAACATTGGGTGTCTCAACCAAGGAAACAACGTCAGATTGTCTGGGGGAGGAGGATTTGAACTGCCAACCTTACGGTTATTGGATGACCTGCTCTACCCCCTGAGCCCACGTGTCACGCGGCTGTCAGTTTGTCGAAGATTATTCACAAGTGGAAAACATTCAAGACAGTTGGCAATATTCCCAGGAGGTCAGACCATACGATGCTCATGGAAACACTACAGGCCCCTGTTAGCATATTAAGGTTCAGGCCAGTACAATTAAAAAAAAACAATGCCGTTTCTTTGGATGGGTTGCCAAAAGAAATTCTCCTCTTTCTCTGTAAAACAAAAAGAACATGGGCACTTGGATTAAAATTACAGAACAAACAACATGACTTCTGGAACTATTTACAAGAGCTCAAAGTGGAGATTTTTGACCACAATGAATAGCACCACATTTGGTAAAAACCAAACACAGCATATCAGGGAAAACAACTAATACTAAATGTTAAAGGGGTCCTATTATGCTATTTCAACTTTTTTGAGCTTTCAACAGTGTTACAGTGTTGAATACTCATCAGACAACTGAGGGGCACTGTTTTTTTATTTTTTATTTATCACATTAACGCATGTTCGAGTTTTCCAGTGTGTCTCTACATTCAGTTTCCATGGAACCAAAAACAAAAGGTTTTAGAGCGTTTTTCGCTAATTTTGTATTTTCTAACGTTTGTATTTGTGACCGGCACATCACTGAAGACTGCTGAATGAATAAGAGCCAGTACAACGAGGGATTTGCAACCAGGCTTTTGCTGAAAGGAGGGTCTGTTCCTACAATCAAGGACCGCGTTTCCGATCCTGAGCCACAAGCTGTAAGTAAAACCAAATAAGTTGTCTGTTTTGTTTTGATAGTTAGTGTGTGAACAACAGTCAAACTACAGGAATTAACCACACTTTCTTTAACTGATCGTTACCAGCAGGTAACACACATATAATGATTACCAGAAAGTTAGTGATCAATTCTATAGATGAAAATGCTTCAAATGTAACAACCTGGCTAAAAGCACTCAGCTAATTAGCCATGTGAAACAATAGATGTACATGGAGAGGATAGAAATACAGCTAAATATAGTGTAACAATGAAAGCATGAAGGTGTTAGCAAACAGCACCATAACCTTATCTATTTCATGACAGTGGACGTTTTCCCTCTTTGTTGGCATTGTGGTACATTTGCCACATGTGCATTTATTAACAGGGGCATGTACTAATATATAAGGCGAGTAAAGGATGTTATATCAGACTATAGCTGGTAAGCAGAGTATTGACCAAACAGATACGTACTGCTGCATTCGTTGCTGCGGGTTGCAAAGTTGTTCACTCTCGTTTTTCGGGTCTGATTCGGACTTGAACATGTACAGCTGTATGTTTTGTGTTGACATTGTTTACTGAGTATTTATATTACTTCTGTTTGTTTACGAGTTCTTCTGGCGTTTCTCTGAAGAAAACAGCGCGCACTCCCCACAACTACTCCCGACAAATGATGAATCAGAGGCAGTCCTTATCAGGGGAATGCGGGGTTCATTCTGCTTGTTTCTGAGAGCCTACAAAGAGGATTGATATAACATAAATAAAAGGGTTTGTGAAAAGGGGTTGTGTTTGTGGACTAACATATTAAAATAAATTAGCCTGAAATTAGCACAATAGAGCCACTTCAAGCATGGTGGTGGTTGAGTGAAATTTCACTTTGTTTTGCATGAACAGGACCTGGGCACCTTGTAATGGAGTTAACAATTAACTCTTCTCCATGCCAAAGTATCCTACAGTCAAATATGTGCCCATTTGTCCAACAGTTAGACCCTCTTCAAAATTGGGTCATGTAACAGTACAATCACCTTAATCACAGCAGCAAAACAGACTTACTGAAAAAAAAAGGATTAAAGGTCTTGCACAGTCAAAAGAGCTTGGGATAAATGAATGCCTGCAGAATGGTGCTTCAAAAAACTGAAGCACCATTCTGCTCCACAATGATGCAAGATACTCACAACGTCGTAGGGAAAACAGCCACTTATCATTCATTCCTGGTAGGACTCAGGCATCTGATGAGCTAAATTAATCCAACACTAGGTCAACAAATCTGAGACATGTATCTAAGATCATCAAGATCTATTTTCAACCATTAGCAAGACAACAGACGCAATAAAGGTGATGAATGTTTGTTTCAAATATTGATTTTCTGTAGTTTTGTTCATTTTCCTGCTCTTTGTATAAGGTTAATTAACAAATAAAGGCAATTTAATTTTGAAGACTTCACTCAGTTCATGTTTGGTGATAAAATGCATTGCTGGTAAATGGGTGAATCACAGCTGAATGCTCTATGTTTTGCAACTAATACCTCATTGGGGGGGGAAAAAAACCTTTTCTTTATTGTTTTGTTGTGTTTAGTTCTGTGGTCAATTACATGATATTTAATATCTATCTCCACTTTGGCTGAGTTGCTTTCCTGAGTGATTCACCAGGCAACCGACCATGCGTGGAACCAGGTCTGAGGGCTGATATTCACAACTTCAGGTATGATTCAGTCTCAAAGGAGTTACTGCAGGGAAAACAGGAGGAACTGGACAGCAAAGATGACATGAGGTGCAGACATGAAATTTGAAGCAGTGAAGTACATTTTGACTTCAAATTTTAATCAAACTTCTGTGGTCTCTCCACTTTCACACCACTGTGATTTTGTTTAAAAATTGCTCGGAGGAAGCAATGAGAGTATTGTAAATTTATCTATGAAAGCCTTTTAAATGTCTCTCAAAAAAATGGCAGAAAATGATAACCTGGAGTCAGTTAATACGCTATGTGCATTACCTGGTTATGTTCTGAGTGTGGGTAAGTACTTCTGGTGGAAAACGTCCGGGTTATGCTGTTTGATAGCTAGAGTGGGATATCGGCGATTTTTGTTTGTTCGTTCATATTTAACTTTGTTTACCATGAGTATGTTAAAAGTCCAAGAAAGGTGACTTGCTTTCCAAAGGGTTAGAACGTCAGGTCTCCATTGTTGCCTCTATGCACAAATTCTTCATGTTGCAACAAAGAAACTTCTTTTCAGGGGGTCCCTAAGAGAGACGCTCCTCCTCCTCAAGTCTTTAAGGGGGTCCCAGAAAGGGACGCTCCTCCTTTGCCTCTGGCTTTGGTTCCTGCTTTCAAGTAGGCCCTGCTGGACGCACCTCCATCAATTTCTGCTCATGTACTTGAAGAGTTTGCCACTCTTCAGGTGTGAAAAGAGAGGGTTCATTATGTTTAATTGTTGATCAAATGCTTGATCCATGAAAAATAAATGCATGACTACAAAAACTTGGTGGTAATATTTCCCTTCAAAAATCCATAAAAAAAATGTTTCAGGGAAGCTTGCTTCATTAAGACGAGCCTAAAGTGCACGAGTACCAAAAGTGTTAACGCTTATTTAAAAAACAGAAATTATCAAAATCATGCAAACGAAATTAACACATAGTGTGCTAAAAGAGTGCAGCTCATCCTCTCTTAACTTGATGACAGGTGGCCTCAAAATATTTTTTTGTCTTTTAATGACCATTAAGGAGTTTGGACAAATTGGTTTCATGTTTAAGAAAACTAAATCCAACAAGCTGATTATAGGATCTTAGTGTTACCTTGTGAATGAGGATTCCTGTTTTGTGGCTCATCAAATTCTCAAATGCTTCACTGATCAAATCAGTTGAGCAATTTAATTCAAAATTAACTATATATTTTCTTCAATTAGCCAGCTCCTAATTATTGGTGCACAGTAATCCCTCTAGTCACGGAGGACATTTGTTTTCCTGGTGATAAAAAGTCAGCCTGTTAATGTGCCCTCCTACCATTCTAGACTATGACTCATATCTAAGCCTCACTGCAGAGAGATATATGTGATGTGAATACTTATCAAGGCAACAATCCTAAACTTGTTTCCACACTTTCAACCGTGTTAGAAATAAGCAGGAGGACATGTTTGCTTTTAATAAGTATATTAACAACTGTGATCAATGCCGTATCTCAATGCCACTTAGGACATGATAAAGACATGATGTTTGAAAGAAAATTTTATTTATTTGCATTATAACATATGTGTAATCATGCATCGCTCTGTGATGGTGCATTCACATTTCACTAGTAAAATTGAAAATATCTTTGCCTTAAAATTGTACATTTATCACTCATAATGCTCAGTAACTTAATGTATTTTATGTGTTGCGTGTTTCTTGGTAAACTGCTTCTGTTTACCAAGAAACAGTTCGTACTTTTATATGTTTTAAGCCTGAAAGTTGCTCAGCTACTGAGTGTGTTTTGAGAGGGGAGGGGAAATGCTAGCTGACCAACTGAAATAACTGTTGTTTGACGTCATAACTTTATTTTTAGAAGCTAATATATGGGTGTGGAAGTGCCTTTTCATGTTAGAATCAAAGTACAAACACATAACATACACACACTGATGCACCCATGAGCACACGGGCAGACAATTATGTGTGTGTGTGTGTGTGTGTGTGTGTTGCTTATATGCACTTCTACTTATATGAGAGTTTTTCTCCCAATACCAGACGCATGTATATTCACACCTGCTGATGAAGAGAATTTGTTTGCACATGTGCTGCTCTGCATTTGCTCAAAGGGGCAGTTATGTTTATGTGTGTGAACCATATATCCACAAGACTCTGAGAAACTTCAGCTGCATCAGATATAGAAGGTTTTAGGATTGTTTTTTTTGGCTCTCACCAGTAATATCCTCACATCAAATGAAAGCATTAATGCAGATTATCCTGTTGACTCTTTGTTTTTCACTGACATCCAGATCTTAGACTCACATGGATAATGGAAAAGTAAAGCCATTCTAGTGAAAAGTGCTTGTAGAAACTAATGTATGTAGCAGACGATGTGGCTGGAAATGAACATGTAAAGGAGGCAGGTGCAAAATGCAGGTATACAGCATACATGGTGTTTGTTTTTTTTTTTTATCAGTGTTTACACGAGCAATTTGAATTGTGTATTTTGAACGTTACTAATAAATTTCTTTGATTAGTAACTTTTTATATAACATAAAATTTTGAATACTATGGGAACATCTTTTTTCCCGCTTTGTGGTATTAGTGGTATATTATATTTTAGTTGTTCTGTTAAAGTCAGTCAATTGTTTTGTTTTGTTTTTTTGTTGTTGTTGTTTTGTTTTGTTTTTATCACTGTTTTGAGTTTTGAGAACTAAAGCATCTAAGCTTTAGCTTTTCCTGAATGCATTCTTAAACTTTTGTTTAGGTTTTTTTGTGTGTGTGATTCTGGTACTTTAATTGTTGTGACATGTTTGTGTGTGTGTTTTTTTTCTTTTCTACTTATTCTTTCTTCCACAGCTTTTCGTTGGTTATAGGTGCTCCTGATGAGTGTCAGCTTTGTTTACCTGTAAAAGGCGTAAGAAATTCTCTGTTGTGTTTCTGTACAAGTGTAGCAGTTGGTTGTCTGGTGTTAGTTTGGATTGAAGGGTTGTTGCCTTCTATCTGTTGTGTTTTTGTCTGTTTTCTTTTTTCTATTTCCCTTTTTACTTCTGTTCACTATTCTCATTTTTTTCTGTTCCCTCCAGTCAGATCCTGCAAGATTACACAAATTCCGTAATTCAAAATAAAAAAATAAGATAAAAAAATATGATTATCAAGAGGAGCTTTATACCTATAAAACTGCCCTTTGCAAATCCAATTAGTTCGGCACAAATTCTGCTTGGTACAATGCTGGATAGAACAAGTTAGAAGAAGAAAAAAAAGGGTTCCAGTATTAGTCACCATGATGATAAAACCCAGTTAGAAGTGAATCAGCTTTGTGATACTTAAATCCAGAGCTGAACTTGAAGTTACCTCGCTTAGCCACTGATCTCCCTTCACAGTATAAACCCCTGGTATGACACAGGAATGACAGTAAACGCAACAGAATCCGCAAGGTGGAAAGCTCTATATAAAAAAAAAAATAATAAAAAAAATAAAAAAGATTAGTGAGAAAGGAGATGTAAACCAGTGACAAAAAGTTAACTAGAATGTATATTCTATATTCTTATAGTATAAATGAAAAACCACAGAAAGAAAGAAAAAATAGTGATCTTGTTATTTTTAAAATGAGATGCAGAAAGGTCTACCAGCTAAATGTTTCTGCTTATTTGGGCATAACAATATAATGTTGATGCTCCCCAAGGTAGACCATTACCACATGAATGGCTGTAATTTGAAATGTGGAACTTTGGTGTCTAGCTTATTGTGCATTATTTAATCCTATTTAGTTGCGCTGAACTACTAACCACTGAAAGTTTTTTTACTTGTCTTTTTTTCATCCTGTGATCTAGGTGCATTCACAAACTGAAACAGAAGAACTAGAAATGAATTAATCCCTACTTGATGTGTGACACCCTAATGTGTAGTCACATTAATTTATGTTTTTTGCAAGAGAAAGAAGTGATTTTGGGAGATGTTACTTAAGATGTAGTTGCACAGTCATGCCAGGAGGTGGCGCATCGCCTGGTGGGACAGAATGGTGACGCCATGCGCCCTCCTCCTCAATATGGCCGGAGCGAGACGCAGAGAAACCTCACCAGGCGCCTGTTCTATCTTTTCCTGTGTTTTTCAGGTTAGTAACCGGAGTAAAACAACACAAAAGGAGTTGTAGCGTATTAATAAGGAATGCAGCTAAATGTAGAGATATAAATCAGTTAGTAAACACTGTATTTCACAAAGTTTTGAGTGAGGTGAAAATTCATGGGAAAGTAAAAGCCGAGGCGATGTTGCCGGCGCCATTTTGAGGTTACTGTGTATCATCAGCTTCTTTAAGTACTGTATATTAAGCTCGTTGATGTATCCTGACACTGAGTGGCTGTTTTTATGTGATATACTTGAAAATGCATGTTTTACGTTTTGTATATTTGTAATGAGAGTGTTGAAAGCTAAAGCCAGGCCTGCCAGCTTACATGTGTTTCTACCATGCAATTTCTTAGCTGTTAAGCTACACAGTGCCATTCTACAAACGGTTGTATGTTGAGAAGTAGTCCAGCTGTGAGGATTAGAGAGGTACTTTGGTTAAGAACAGAGTAAGCAGATAAATGGGTTGAAAATTGTTCAAACAAGTGGTTCATGATGTGTAAACGTTGTCATGAGAAAAAGCTAGTTGTGTAAGACATAACTAAGGATGCTGTACATGAAAGCAATATATATTTTTGTAAAGTTGTTACTATTAAGTGATGATACAAAATATTGTATTAATAAATATGGCCGGAGCGAGACGCAGAGAAACCTCACCAGGCGCCTGTTCTATCTTTTCCTGTGTTTTTCAGAACATTTAATCTGCTTAACAGGCCCAAAAACCTGGGTCTGTTACAGATTCTTGGTGGCCCGTACGGGGATTGGTTCCACATCACCGATGGAGCTGATCCTCACTTATCTATAAGACCTGCTGCAGAGCTGACTGTCCGAAAGACCTGATGTAAAGCGGAGAAGCTGCAAACCACTGCAGGAAGAGATCCGCCTGAGAATCACCCATCGCAGTACAACAAGGAGGAAACTATGGCCAACAGTGAGAGGAAGAGCCTGGTGTGGGACATCAGGAAACGTCTCTGCGCGCTGTCGTCTGATCAACTCTTTCAGGTTGCTACAAATGTGGGTCCAGTACCAGGCAAAGATCCTTCAGAGTTGTCAAGTGGGGATGCAGAAGGAAACTTCGAGTACATCACCTCCTTCATGTACAGTGAGTCAATGCTGAAAGCGGAGGATAGTGGGATGGGAGAGCTGTTAGCACTAAAGGACATAATAGACGATCTTCTATACGCTACCAGTGGTCCAACAGATGCTGTAGTTGAAGATAAGGTGGAAACATCGACATCAGTCCTTACCCCAACCCCATCTGTAGATACCAGCCAGCCCAATGTAGTTTCCATGGACAACACCACTAGCCCTAGCATTTCAGATGAAATAGTCCGCAAAATGATTACAGACTATGAGAGAGTGAGTAAGGCATTACAAGAATTTGTCAAAGCTCCCACAAGCCAACTAGCCCAGGAACTCCACACCCCACAAGAGGATGCCAGATCCTCCTCTAGTCCGATGGTTTCCATCAAGGATCTAGCTTATCTTCCGAGACGTGAGTTTAAGGTTCAGGGGGGTCAGGTAGGAGATCATACATCTGATATCAGCTGCAATAGCGTGTGTCGGCAGATAGATGAAGGCAGAAAGGAAAATTTCACAGAAGCTGAGATTGTTAGGGGGGTGTTGAAGATTATCAAGCCTGGGAATTTCAAAGACATGCTGGTCAACAAAGACGACATGACAGTTACTGAGCTGAAAGGATTCCTGCAGTCACATCTTGGAGAAAGAAATAGCACAGAGTTGTTTCAAGAGTTGATCTGCGCAAAACAGAAGGAAAATGAGTCAGCACAACAGTTCCTGTACCGTGTCATTGGTTTGAAACAAAGAATCCTTTTTGAGTCTAAAAAGCCAGAGACTGAGATAAAGTACTCCCCCGAAACGGTTCAAGGTGTCTTCCTACACACAATTTATCAGGGAATGGGGCACAAGGACAATGACATCCGAAGAGAGCTTAAACCCTTACTCACTGATCAGTCAGTTACAGATGAGACAATCTTGAAACACGTCATGAAAGTGACCAGTGAAGAATGTGAGCGTCGTCGTAGATTTGGCTCTACTCAGCGAACAAAACCGGTCGGCGTTCATGTTGCTCAGGCGGATGAAGGGAAACCAAAACAGACAAAGAAAGAAGCTACAGACCAAGACCCGAAAGTTGACACAGTAAAACAACTGGCAGATAAGATAGATGCACTCGCTAAAGTAGTAGATACACTGGCTGAAAGAGTCCAAAAAGAGTATTCCAACAGTGCAACTCGACCATCTACAAGTAAGGCAGAGAGACCTTATGCATGTCCTAAGTGTGTGCAGGAGGGCTCCAAGGGCTGCATCCACTGCTTCTCATGCGGCGAAGAAGGCCACAGAGCAATTGGGTGCCTGAAACGTCCAAAAGCACAGGGAAACGAGAGCCGGTCACTGCGAAGGGACAAGCCGTGACCGGGACAGCCCCAAAGTCCCACCTGACCACAGAGACTGCCCCTAACAACAAAACAAGAATAAGCCAAGCCCAAGTCAAGAAACAGACAGAGACACCCAAAGCCACAGTAAGTGACAAAGAGCCAATTGTGAGATTAATTGGGAAGAAAGCAGCCACAAAGTGCCTTCTCAATGGGCTAACTATTACCGCTCTCGTGGACACTGGGTCCCAGGTTAGTTTGATAGACAGGGCTTGGAGAAGCAAGTACATTCCAGATGTTAATGTCCGCCCAATAGCAGAGCTTATGGAGTTAATGGACAGTGGGAAAGCACCAAAGATTTATGCGGTAAATGGCGAACGTCTACCTTTTGATGGGTGGGTAATACTAACTGTAAACTTACCTGGCAATGAGGATCCTGAGCTTTCTATGAATGTGCCGTTTCTCGTTAGCTCAGTACCATTAGACACACCACTCATAGGCTTCAATGTAGTGGAAGTGCTGATCCAGGGAAGTCCAGAACGGGCTGCCTCAAATGTAGCTAAACTACTTGGGGGAGCACTGTCTATTCCAGTTGACGATGCACAGGGCATAGTACATTTTATCCAGACACGTCATGAGAGCACAACCCAGGGACGTTTAAGAGTAGGCTGTAAAGACACGATAATCCCGGCAGGCAGTACTTCCTGGGTAAAGTGTAAAGTCCCACCTCAGCTTAATCCAAGTGAGTCATTAGTCTTGTTTGAGCCTGAAGAGAGTTGCCCAGAGTTACAGCAACTAGGACTAGGAGAAGGCCTCCTTGAGGTTCAGCCTGGTAAAATGCCTTATGTCACTGTGCCACTAGAAAATCACACTAGACATGACATTGTCTTAACAAGAAAAACTGCGATAGGTAGCATCCAGCCTATTAAGAAAGTTATAGAGACAGATTCATACACTGAAAGGCAATTCAAAACAGAGACATTTACTGTGGCCCAGACAGAAGCAAATCCTCCACAGACCTTGTGGCAGCCACCAGTAGATTTAAGCCACCTGGAGAGAGAGCAACAAGGGATTGTAGGAAAGATGTTATATGAGGAGTCAGCAGCTTTTGCAAAGAACGCAGATGACATTGGTTGTATCCCTAGCCTACAGATGTCACTCAACCTCAAAGATGACATCCCTGTCCAAAAAGCTTACTCCTCTGTCCCAAAGCCGTTGTTTTCTGAAGTGAAGGAGTACATACAGGACCTTTTGGCAAAAGGGTGGATTATCAAGTCAAAATCACCATATGCAGCCCCTGTTGTTTGTGTTCGCAAGAAGGATGGCTCATTACGTCTTTGTATAGACTATCGTCTGCTGAACCAGAAGACCATCCCTGATAAACATCCTCTCCCTCGGATCCAAGATCTGACCGACACCCTGGGGGGGCACTCGTGGTTCAGTATCCTCGATCAGGGCAAGGCGTACCACCAGGGGTTTATGACAGAAAGCTCACGCCACCTCACAGCTTTTGTCACCCCCTGGGGGCTCTACGAGTGGGTACGAATACCTTTCGGCCTCTCAAACGCACCAGCTGCCTTTCAAAGAAGTATGGAGGAGATGTTAGCTTCGCTCAGAGACAGCTGTTGCATCCCATATCTGGACGACATCTTATGCTATGCACCAACATTTGAGGAGCATGTTGAGGGCGTCCGACAGGTTTTGAGAGCACTCCAGAGACACGGTGTTAAGCTAAGGCCTGAAAAATGTGAACTGTTTCGCAGAGAA
The DNA here is from genome assembly GCF_017639745.1 of Melanotaenia boesemani. Lineage (NCBI taxonomy): Eukaryota > Metazoa > Chordata > Actinopteri > Atheriniformes > Melanotaeniidae > Melanotaenia > Melanotaenia boesemani. The sequence continues at coordinate 18,201,061 of NC_055682.1, read as the reverse complement.
GTAAGGTATGTAGGCCGCCTTGTTTCTGCAGAGGGTGTAAGAATTGACCCAAAGGACTTGGAGGCAGTACAAGCCCTAAAGAACAAAAAACCCCACACAGTTGGTGAAGTGAGGCGCCTACTCGGCTTCTTGAGCTACTATAGAAGCTACATTCAAGATTTCTCACGCATTGCCAAGCCTGTTTATGAACTGTTAAAGGTCAAACCTGACATGTCAGCGCAGCAGGCCCGTCAGCCAAAGACCAAGGGCCCCCAGGTGTCATCCAAGACACCTGTCGAATGGACTAGCGAACACCAGCAGGTGTTGGAACGACTCATTGACATGCTTACAAGCCCTCCGGTCCTAGCCTACCCTGATTTTAACCTACCATTCTGCCTCCATACAGATGCCTCAGAACAGGGCCTTGGTGCTGTTCTTTACCAGCGCCAGGATGGAAAGCTAAGGGTGATAGGGTATGGGTCAAGGACACTGTCACCGGCCGAAAAGAATTACCGGCTACATAGTGGAAAGCTAGAATTTCTAGCACTCAAATGGGCGGTGTGTGAGCGTTTTAGAGACTACCTGTACTACGCCCCATACTTTACCATTTACACTGACAACAACCCATTAACTTACGTGATGAGTACAGCGAAACTCAATGCTGTGGGGCATCGCTGGGTCGGGGAGTTGTCAGACTTTCACTTTGAGATCAAGTACAGACCTGGCAGGGCCAATGTTGACGCTGATACACTGTCCCGACTGCCTCTCACCATTGATAAGTTTGTTAGTGAATGCACTGAAGAGCTTTCACATGAAGTCATTCAAGCGACCTGGAATGGTGCTAGAGCAGCCCAAGAGAGTGATGTTGCGTGGGTTGCTGCGTTAGCCCTTGCCGCAGATGAAACTCAGGGACCACAGTCCCCTGTCCCCACAATAAGCCATGATGAGCTCACAACAGCCCAAAAAGAGGACAGGACTGTAGGTGAAATAATAAGACTAAAAGAGAAGATGACCGTTTTAACAAATGATGTCAGAAATACAGTGAGTAAAAAGACTAGGAAAATGTTGCAGGAATGGAACAAACTGCATATTGAGAATGGACTCATGTATAGGCAGGTAGATAGCAGAAAACAGTTTGTCCTCCCTGCCAAATACAAAGAGACTGTGTTGAAACATCTCCATGACAACATGGGACATGTTGGTACTGAGAGAGTACTAGCACTGGCGAGAGAAAGATTCTACTGGCCATACATGAAGAAGGACATAGAGGAATATGTCACCAGAAAATGTCCTTGCATTATCAGCAAGAAACCAACAACCCCAGTACGTGCACCTATGAGCACCATCACATCCAGCTCTCCATTGGACCTGGTCTGTATTGACTATCTTCACCTTGAGCCCAGCAGAGGGGGATATGAATATATCCTCGTCATTGTAGACCACTTCACCAGGTTTGCCCAGGCATATCCGACCAAAAACAAGGCTGGAAAGACAGCAGCTGAGCGGATCTTCGGAGAGTTCATCCCACGCTTCGGATACCCAGCACGACTCCATCACGACCAGGGTCGTGAGTTCGAGAATGAACTTTTCAAGACTTTGAGGGAGAAGTCAGGTACTGGACACTCAAGAACGTCCCCATATCATCCTCAAGGCAACCCTGCCGAGAGGTTTAATAGGACACTGTTACAGATGTTAAGAACACTAGGTGACAAAGAGAAGGAACACTGGAAAGATCATTTGCAACATATAGTCCATGCTTATAATTGCACACGACACGAATCGACAGGGTTTTCCCCCCACTTTCTGTTGTTTGGTCACCACCCACGTCTTCCGGTAGACATCCTGTTTGGGTTAGTTGGGGAGAAACAGACAGTAGCACACAAAAACTATGCAGACAAGTGGGCAAAGAGAATGACTGATGCATACAAAATAGCTTGTGAGAAAAGTAGACTGTCTAGTGCCAGGGGTAAGTCCTACTATGACAAAAAGCTGAAAGGAGTAGTTTTGCAGCCAGGAGACAGAGTCCTGGTAAGGAACTTTAGTGAACGTGGGGGACCAGGGAAGTTGCGTTCCTACTGGGAAAAGACCATCTATTTGGTCAAAGGGCAGGTGGGTGACAATCCAGTTTATGCAGTTTTCCCAGAAAACAGTGATGGGGGTAAGACGAGGGTTTTACACCGTAACCTCTTATTACTTGTCAATGACCTCCCAGTTGAAGCCCCGCCTCTGAGACCTGAGCAAGTAAACAAGAGACAAAAAAGACAGAGAAAGACTCAATTAAGTGACCAAGACAAACGGGCAAGTGACTCAAGTGACTCAGGCGGTGATGAGAATGCAGGGGGGTACTGGTTTAGATTTCCCAGGGAGACTGGACATGTGGGGGAGCACGCTGACTGTAGCCGACCGGACCTACCCCAGCCAAGAGGAGTCCCTGAGGATGCAAGTGGCCACTTCCAGTCGCCGACTAGAGACAGTGAAAGAGAGAGAATGCCCAGTGGACATCACCAGACTGAAGGAGGCAGATCACCCTCGCTGCAGATGCCTTCTTCCCCTGCACTACAGGAACTGCGAATCCGTTCTGAAGAAGGAAGTGAAGGGGGTGAGCCACTCATCCAACTTGGACCTGAACTGCCTCCTCAAATACCAGTGGTCGACCCACAGACTGAGTTGAGAAGGTCAACCAGAGAGAGGAGACCTAAGCAAATGTTTACCTATCGGTCACTAGGTGAACCCTCGTTGCAGTCGCAGGCTATGGTGTCTTCCCTGACCACACCATATATGTTACATCAGCCATGGACACACACACCTTTCATCCCATACAGTCCAGGGTTTTCACCTTACATGCCATACCCAGTGATACCATATCCATACCCCACAATAATGCCATGTTGAATTTCTGATTGTTTTGGTGAAACTTGTGATTTTTTTTTAATGACTTCTTTTGTATTTCTGGATGTCAGGAGCCATTTTTATTTGTCAGGGAGTGTGTGACACCCTAATGTGTAGTCACATTAATTTATGTTTTTTGCAAGAGAAAGAAGTGATTTTGGGAGATGTTACTTAAGATGTAGTTGCACAGTCATGCCAGGAGGTGGCGCATCGCCTGGTGGGACAGAATGGTGACGCCATGCGCCCTCCTCCTCAATATGGCCGGAGCGAGACGCAGAGAAACCTCACCAGGCGCCTGTTCTATCTTTTCCTGTGTTTTTCAGGTTAGTAACCGGAGTAAAACAACACAAAAGGAGTTGTAGCGTATTAATAAGGAATGCAGCTAAATGTAGAGATATAAATCAGTTAGTAAACACTGTATTTCACAAAGTTTTGAGTGAGGTGAAAATTCATGGGAAAGTAAAAGCCGAGGCGATGTTGCCGGCGCCATTTTGAGGTTACTGTGTATCATCAGCTTCTTTAAGTACTGTATATTAAGCTCGTTGATGTATCCTGACACTGAGTGGCTGTTTTTATGTGATATACTTGAAAATGCATGTTTTACGTTTTGTATATTTGTAATGAGAGTGTTGAAAGCTAAAGCCAGGCCTGCCAGCTTACATGTGTTTCTACCATGCAATTTCTTAGCTGTTAAGCTACACAGTGCCATTCTACAAACGGTTGTATGTTGAGAAGTAGTCCAGCTGTGAGGATTAGAGAGGTACTTTGGTTAAGAACAGAGTAAGCAGATAAATGGGTTGAAAATTGTTCAAACAAGTGGTTCATGATGTGTAAACGTTGTCATGAGAAAAAGCTAGTTGTGTAAGACATAACTAAGGATGCTGTACATGAAAGCAATATATATTTTTGTAAAGTTGTTACTATTAAGTGATGATACAAAATATTGTATTAATAAATATGGCCGGAGCGAGACGCAGAGAAACCTCACCAGGCGCCTGTTCTATCTTTTCCTGTGTTTTTCAGAACATTTAATCTGCTTAACAGGCCCAAAAACCTGGGTCTGTTACAGATGCACAGTACAAGATAGGATAAGAATGTTTTCTAAAATACATCTTAAGACTTCCAGTCATACCTTTGATACTGTTTTAAATTTTTGCTGATTTCCTTAGAGATATCAATTTAATTTGATGGCATACTGAAAATGTAGCATCTTCGATAAAAACCAGTCTGTACTGTCGAGAGAGGGAAAAATGAAAAAAGGGACATGTATATATGAATGAAGATGTGACAGCCAGCACATCTATGTAGATTTTCTACTGTGAATATCAGAGAGCTTTTCAGTGAGTAGGGGTAGAAAACACCTCATCTGACTCTTAGTGTCTGAGCTCTTGATTTTCTCTCTTTCTGCCTCCCGAGTATCCCTCCCCCACAGTAGGCAACACCATGAGTCAGAAAATGTGGCATATTAACATGAGTGGCATGGCCAGCCTCACAGAGTCAAAGATTCAGCCTGGATTTTATTACACCGTGCAAAATTCGTAAATGTTATTTCTGAGAAGCCTCAAGTTATTGTTTCATCAAACTTCCAGAGTCTGAGATAGCTCAAAAACAGATTTGTTGTTTGCTAACACAAGCTGGAAGATGCAGCAGTCTTCAATCAAAGCCTTGTGTGACTGCTTAAAGATTTCAAGGACAGGTAAGTGATGTTATGATTCTTCCAATAAAACCACCCCCCTGCTGAGCTCACACGTTATTATTCGAGTCTTCCATTTCTCTGTTACAAGAACTGAGAAGTTGTTACAGAGATCACTGATTAAGACTGGTGGTGTCACAGGGAAATCATGGCATGTGTGTCATGTGTATGCAGCAACACAACCAGTTTAATCAAAAGCAAAGCTGAGCTCCAGAAACAGCTAACAATAAAGCTTAATGACGGCTGAACTGTGTTTTCCTTCATAGTTAGCAAACATGTTAATGAAATGTCTGCCAAACTAGAAAATATTGATATTGGAAGTATTTGAAAAAAAATGTTCATTTACAGGACATTAAAGTTAAAATATTTGCTCTTTAAAACTCAAAGTTATGCATCTTTCTATTAGCTATGTCTGTTATATCCTTTAAAGGAGACATACTCAGACCTACAACTTCTTCACTCACAATCATCAGTGAGCATACATGTTTTTGGACTGTGGGTGGCAATCAGCACCCAGAGAAAACTGACCTAGGCACTAAGAGAACATGAAAACTTTGTACAAAACCCTCTTTTTATGAGGCAACTGTGCCAACCACTGCGTAAACCACCGCCTAAACTAAATACTTGAAAAATGTTTCTATTGTATTCATAGCACTTGGAAATAAACAGGACTGGAAGGAAATAAACATAAGTAGTTTCAGTTTTGCTTTGAGAAACTCTAACATTTGACAGAAAAGATCTTTCTAAACCTCAACTCCAAATGCTTCTGGTACTTGAAACCTTCCATTTAAATTGATATGCAGTGCTTTGTAAAATCTGTGCTGTTAATCCCATTTTCCAAACTTACAGCGATCAGCCACATCATTTTAACTGCCAATGCTGATGTTTTTATATTTGCAATGGCAAATGATGTGTAAGCTCTATCAGACAGCAAATTAATAAGCAGCTCTTCAAGCCTATTTGTTGGAAGCAAAAATATGGGCAGTGTGTGAATATCTGAGTGACTTCAACAGGACCAAAATATGGTTAATTATGAGGCCAGAGCATCTCTAAAAACATGCAGGTTAAAGAATATAAGAAAAGTGGTTTAAGTCAGCTGAACCTATGAACAACCGAAAGGGTCAAATTTCCACCACCTCTTTTATGTTTATGGGATCTCAGACAGACCTGTGTGATTTGATTTACCTAATCTTATTCTTGTGCTACTATAAAACTGTATACATTCTTCCTATTCATATGGGCCAGTAGATAGCTCACCTTTGTACTAGAATGCTGTTGTTACTCATTTATTTAGTGGAATTGAATGAATTGTAATTGAATTAAATGAAAAATACCCTAGTAATCACAACAGGATTCCCAATTGGGAAAATATTTTTTTAATGAAAAAACATCATCATTATGAAGTGTTTGCATGTTTCCTCAAACAAGTTACTAAGGGGCTGGATAGCACCACTACTTTCAGCCATCTGGACCTTAACACAATACAAGAACTGTTTCATGATTTTCATTTATGTACTCATACCTTTCAGTTTTACTAGATCCTTATGCTTAGTTAACTGCTTGGTAAAGGCAAGACTACAAAGTTTCCTGATTAGTGCTTAGTAGTTAAAATACTTGGTTAGAGTTAGATATTAAACCTTCCTGGTTAAGACTAGGAATAGAACATGACAATGTACTTCCTTTACAACACTATATACACACACACACACACACACACACACACACACACACACACACACACACACATATATATATATATATATATATATATATATATATATATATATATATATATATATATATATATATATATATGGGGGGGTGTACATCCACTTTGTATGTGTGTGAGTGCATGTGTGTGAGATTGTGTGTGAAAGAGACAAAAATTAGGTGTGTTTAAGTTTCCTGTTTATGCTCTGTGGAGGCTTTTTATTTTTATTTTTAATATGCATAATTTGTTTTTATTATATAAAGCACTTTTTGCTGCTTTGTGCATGAAAAGTATTCTATAAATAAAATTTGATTTGATTTGATTTGATTTGCAGGCCCTTTTTCTCTCTGACCACCTCAAAATATTTAAGTCCAGTGTAAAAAATATTCCAATTCCTCCACATGAGAACATTATACCAGGTGACATAATCCTCTCAGCAGAATTTATTAGCGAAACTGTTAATAGTAAATATAAGAAATTTACATTAGTTCCTTTTCCACTAGTGTCTATTCTGCCCTACCTTACTTGACTCTACAAGGTTTCTGGTGTCTTCCACAAGTGGTTTGCAGGGCCGAGCAGATACTTTGGTGGTGCGTATTCCATTGAGTTTCCAAGCAGGGAGAGTCAGGCTGAAAACATGATGTCTACAGAATGCAGGTTACTGATTGGTGAAGGAGTGGCTTCACTAGATAAGTCATCAAAGCAACTCTAGAACCAGCCTGTCATATTTAAAAACCCAGCAACAGTAACCTAATTATATCTTTGTTTACTTATCACCACTAGAAGAAGAAGAAGACCGTCCAATCTTATTATGTCTGTAGTCTTTAACTGGTATATGGCTGCACAGAAACCATTGCTGTAGCCCCACGAGAAGTGCAGACTTTTCTCTGCTTGGTGGTTGATGCCTATACCCATGCATGGAGCAAGCTGAAATGAAATGTTTACCAGGAGGTCCCAGAGCTGATGGCTGCTCACGTGTTCAACAGACTTAAAAACAATGTAGAGAGAAACTTTTTAAAAAACTACCAAACCATCAAAGACCAAAGTGGCCAAAATGGGTCCAATTTGAAGGACTGGAAAGAAAGGAAGTCCGTCAAATGGACACCATCTTGAGACGATTTGGCCACTGGACGTGATGATACCTGATGGTGTGTTTAGTGACTTTAAGCATCTTTTGTTACTTATCTCGTTATTGACAATGTTACTGGAAGCAATAAGGACATTTTAAAGTAGCGATGTTGTTTCCTTTATGCAGACAACAGGCTAGCTAGTTAGCCACCAATGCTAACTTTGTGTTCCGCTTGTATTCTGCACTTGCTGTCATTACTATTTCCTTCTGAGAAATAAAGGTAAAGTCAGCAAGTTGACAACATTATTTAGCTAGTTTAGTTGCAGATTGAAAAGTTGTTTATCACATACCGTGCTGTGCGTGGACTTGAGTTGTGTGTTTTTTCATTCTACACACAAGACACCTTTGTCTGCCTCCTTGATGATTCCTACATGTTCCCTTGCCACTGTCTCTGCACCTACTGTAGCTTTAGAACCGACATGTGTACCATCTGAAGCTTCAACCAAGGTGGGAGGTGGTCCAAATCAACACCACTACCTACACCAGTGGCAGCTTTGACGCTGACACCAGCTGACCCATTCACCAGTTTGGATTATATGTATTTTCGCTTGATGTACATTGTTTTGGAATTTGCTCCTAATTATAATAAATGATCCAGTAAATGTTGTGTGATTGCATCATGTTTTTATATTATGTGTTAAGGCGCAGGGGGAAAGAGCCACCTCGTCAAATTGACTGCATTCTGGACAACTTCAAGTCAGAAAGTATTCATTTCAGTAATTCAGTAAGCAGTAATTTTAAGAGAAACATCTGAAATACACGCTGAATATATTTTTATACCAGGTAGTGACAACTTGTAGTGATTACAGCGTTGGATACTGCGCTTATTATAATCAAGCAAACTAGCATTTGCTACTATTAGCTTACCCTCATACGTGGTCTTTTACGCATCCTCTCACCTTCAGTAGTTCCCAAACTCTCTTTGACTTTTCCACAGTGTTTCGTCTTGCTGCCTCCAGCCCTCTCTTAATTTTTGTCTTTTTAACTGAATCTGACAAAAAGCTGCAGACTGAGCAGCAGGTACACAGTTACCATGTCCTCCATTGTTTTATAATATTGCATTTTTGAACTGCTGTCAATAATCTGTGTTGACTTTGACTGTGTACTCATTGTTGGTGATTTCAACATTTATGCTGATACAGTAGTAGCGGTTTAAAAGTTCCCCTGTTTCCATGATGGGTCCTTGACTGGTTCTTGACTGGTCCTTGACTGGTCCTTGACTGATCCTTGGCCGATCCTTCACAGGTCTGTGGGGGTAATGTAATCCCCCGCAATGACGTCGTCAGCGAGGCTCTGCCCCTAAGCAGCCCAAGTAAAAAAACAGCTGCAATCCCTCTTTTGTCCACGGGGAGGAGCAGTGATTTGATCTTGCTGCTCTCTAAACAGTTTATAATGAGCTGTGTCGCTCATTTGTTGCATTTTTGACAACATTTAAAAAATGATTTGATTTGAAAATGGCGTCAAATAAATGTATCAAAAAAGCCGACATGTGTAGCTAATGGTGTTATGAGGCAAAGCACAACCTCCTCAAGTCGGCTAAGTGGTGAATGTCACTAGCAGCGAGCTTTCTAAACATCCCGAGGAGCGCTGCCAGCGGTCATTTGACTGCAACGTAAGTTATTCACAGTGGGGGTTGATACAGCTGCTGCATAACTGAATATTGACAAAATCATAACGTAATATCGGCAGGTAAAAATAACATAATACTGATAATGTGTAAAGCAGGGATCACAAAAGTCCGGACCCAGCCCAACCTATATTCTGAATTAGGCCTCAAAGTGCTATTATCCTAAGTAGATAAGTAAATAAATGGTTTATACTGTGAAATGAAGTGTCCCTGGATTTTATTCATAGCGATCTAGTGATAAAACGTGATAAAACGTCATACAACTGTGTCTCAGCGGTGGGACAGCTGCCTGCCCGCTGTCTGAAGCAGGCACATGCGCAAAGGCTGGTAGGAATGACAGGAACCAGCAGCCTATCATCACACAGGGTTTGTGATCTTACAGCCAATCAGAAGCAGAGTAGGGCGGCCATTTATTACAACTCCATAGCCGTGATATACGACAGTTTGGCTGAGAAAGAGTCTCCCTGAGCGGCTCTGTGGAAGTTTAGACGTGCTAAACTGCTCGTAAATATTGATGTGTTTACTTTTCCAAACAAGTAAGCAGGTAAAACTATAGACAACAACTATATAATAAAAGTCCTAAAATACCAGGTTCAGCCGTTTAGTTTTTAATACACTATAAGCATGGTAGCGTGACTGGCGGTCATCAAAAGACCGCTGGCGACGCTTCCAGTGTTTAACACTAGAAAACCCAGAGATTTCTTATCCCTCTACCATGCCCAGAGTACAACCAAAAGGCTGCCCGGTTTGAAATTAACAATTCAATGGCCAACAATTAGCACCTTTACATTTGTAAACACAGCCATTACCTGCCGTTAGCTGTTCAAGCATACTCCTTGGGGGGAGGAGTGTGCTTGAAAAGAGCCTTGTGGACTGTGCTGTATAGTTTCACTCACCACAAACGGTATTTGTGCTTTTGACCATTTCTCACATTTTCATGTACCCTTTATTGAGCATTGGTCATGTGAGTTTTCATCGTCATCACACTATTGTACGCCCAGCTTGCTTTCAAGTGAGAGATTATCACGTTTCTGTTTCCACAAAGGCAAGAAGGAAAGCATAATCAAGTATTTCAAATGAGAGATAATTACATTCCTTTTGACCTGGGAACAGAAAAGCAAAATCAATTTAATGTTCCTCACTTCCTAATATGGTGCAACAAGGTTCACAGTCCTCAATGTTTTTAGTAAAAAAAAAAAAAAATTAAAAAACACCTTACTAACAGGGTGGAATGGAACATAACAGAGTGGAACAGAATATAACAGGGTGGAAAATATTTGTTCCCAATTCCAAATAAAAACGCTTCAATGGCCAGATGATCAGCAATGAATAAAGATATTTCTACAGTGATCCAGATTTTTTGTTTGTTGTTTTTTTTGTTTTACATTTTAGATTTTGTAAGAGATGGGTGTGTTTTAACAACAGCAGTTTTATCCGTGACTTTAATCGATAATTATTATCATTATCCAGTGTATAAAAATGTTGGTGTAAAAACGCCAAAGATAGATAAGCATGATGCTGAACTTCGTGGTCTTAGCTCCTGGTTTGGTGTGTCTTGTTCTGTTTATTATCATTCTGAAAGGTATACCAAGTTGTGGGCTGCATATATGCAGCCCACAACTTGAACAAAGGCTAAATTCCTCAACATTCGCACTTGCTCCATAAAATTACCATCTCCAAGGCTCCTCCACCACCACTTTGACTATGGATTGATAAGTAAATGAGCCGCAGTTTTGTAATTGTTGCATTGTCAAAACAGTTCTGTTAGTGTTGTCACACAAAATTCAGTAGACTAGTTGGTTCCTATGCAGTGAATTTACATGTTATTACAAAAATACACAATAATAAAATAGGCAAGTGGTAAGATTAGAATAATGTTATAAGTTCTGCGCAAAGACTCCTTTTTCATTTTCCAAAACAAAACTGACATAAACAATCTTGAAAAAAATGTGCACGTAGGCTATGAGGAAAGAATGAATGCAATGAAGTAGGGACTGGTTGAATAAACACGGTTTAACTGGACGCCTAAGCGAGCGCGTTCCAGGATGGCTCCAGATTTTATTGTCAAATGGTTCCAGGTCAACCAAGTCCGAACTGCTTAGAGCAGAGTCCTGCACGGTTCCGTTTTGCTACGCATACCTGCTCTAACCCGTTAGAATGACTCCCGAACCCGACTCGTCACCAATGTATTTATTCCATTTAAATCCGTACCAGACTGATGTTTAACCCGCAACCTGAGCCATTAACGCATCATTGCCATGCTGCACCGCTGCTCCTGCTTTCAAGTCTTCTTTTCCATTATTATAGCCTATTGTTGTTTTATCATTGTGTTAATCTAAAACACATAGATAGCCTATGAATGTTTATTTTAAGCTTGCTCAACATTTTTAAAACAGCTTTATATTCCTCTGACTGAACCATTTCAGAGTGAAGACTAAACCAGACCAGTGTGTTTTATTTTGCCACTGAGAGGTTATAATAGGCTACTCGGAGATTGCTGTGCTTTAACAAAATGTAATCCACCTTTCCTGGCAGCAGCTGTGTTCTCCGTTCCTGGACTACAAATCCGGCGGCAGAAAACTCTGCTGCGCAAATACCAGCGTAAAATAAACTTTCATATATTTTCTCTGTGTTGTTGTAGTATATTCAGATGATAAAACAACAATATAATAAAAAAGAAGACTTGGAAGGAGGAACAGCGGTGCAGTAGGCTATGGCACACGTTAACGTTAAAAAGCACACTGCTTGTTGTAAATACTTGGTTTATGCTTTAAGAGGTAAATATTTTGGTTAACATGTTGAAGAAATATCGTTGTTTCTTTTTTCATCTCTTGCTATGCTATTGAATTTGGCAACATTAACATGGAAATTCACTGCATTAGGACCGACTAGCCTACTGAATTTCTGGTAGCATGACAACACAAACTGGACTCGTTTGACCACTCTTACCCAATGTGCAACGATCACAAAACTGGGTCACTTGTTCAGCTGCCTCATTGCGGCTCATTTACGTATCAATCCACAGTCAAAGTGGTGGTGGAGGAGCCTAAGAGATGGTAATTTTCTGGAGCAAGTGCGAATGTTGAAGAAGGCGCATGTTCAAGTTGGGGGCTGCATACAGTACCTTTTGGAATGGTAATCAGAGCGTGTCGGGGAATAGCCCACCTGGAGGGGTGACGTAATCGGGATTCCCGGCGAGCAGGAAGTCGCAGCACAGCGAGTGTTGGATGTCCCCCCGCGATTAGACACATTGAAGTGGAAGAAATTATCTCCGATCCTGCGTGGGGCTTTTATCTGTCGCCCTGTCTTCTTATGGAGGTGAAATAAATAATATGAGAATAAAATAACCCTTCCTAGCTACCTCAAACAGATTCTGTGTTGCTTGATCCAAATCTGATTTGTCTATGTTAATAATGCTAATATTAAAAGATTAATCAGTATGATAAATACATCCTATTGAGAATAGAGCTAGGGGCTGTGATCCAGTATTTGAAAGGTTTTATTAACCTACTAGCATTCATTTCTGAATAAAACAATTGGCAGCGCACAAGCATGTTACAATTTCACATTCCACGTCAAACGATGATTATGTATTAAGTTTTATGCATTTTTATGAATTGTGACTGGCCATCAGAGGTGCTTTGAGTGGCGCCTCTGCCGGTCAGTGTAAATTCAGATAAAATCTGACAGACTACGGGCGATGAGAAGTCTGTGAGAGAAGCGCCATCTTCTGGGTCTACCCTATATTACAAGGAATGGGTGGAGTTTGATTAAAACATCGACACTCCCAGGAGAAGGAGGGGGCCTCTCTGGCGGCTGGAAGTTGGAAGGCAGCTGGCTGGAACTGGAATGGAACTGGGCTGGAAGCCGGCAGGTATTCGGCTGGCTTTCAGCTTGGATGGGAACTTTTAAACCGCTACTACTGTAAATCCCAGAACAGAAGGACCAAAGAATTGTGTTTTGTCCTTGATAACTTTGGTCTAACTCAGCATGTGAATGAAAAAACCACAACAGAGGACACTTTCTGGATCTAGTCATCTCTAATGGTCTGAATATTTCCAAGTTTGTGGGGATGGATGTTGCTCTGTCTGATCATTCCTGTGTTTTCTTCAATAGTGCCGTTAATGTCAACAAAAAAAAAGCCCAAACAGGGGTTATCAAAAAACAGTGCATTGGTGAAAATATCACTGAAATGTTAATACAAGCTTTCTCTCTCTCATCCCCCTTCCCTGGCTTTCAGTTGATGAGCTTTTGGATCATTTCAATGATATTGATGTCATTGCTCCCATCAAGGTGAAAGTGATCACTGCTAAAAAGAGAGCTCCATGAAAAAATGCCACGCTGGGAAGAGCTGCAAAACGAGAATGTCGAAAATCTGAACGCAGGTGGCGGAAACCATTTGCTATCTGAAAACCACCACCTGTTGCCTTGATGTCCTGCCAACTGGATTTTTCAAGAATATTTTAGAATGCATGGCCGCGGATATTTTACAGCTTGTAAACATGTCTCTGCTTTCAGGTGTCTTCTCTCAGACCCTAAAAACAGCCATCATCAAAACACAAATGTAAAGAAAAACTTACACTTGTCACTCAGGAGCAGCTACAGGACAATATCAAACCTTCCCTTTCTTAGTAAAACTGTAGAAAAAGCTGTTTTTCAGCATCTACACAACTTCCTGATACTGAATAACTGTTTTTATGACCACCAGGTGGGTTTTCGGCCACACCACAGCACTAAGACTGCTCTAGTTAAGGTCTTTAATGACAACTGCTTGTCAGAAAAAAAATGAAAAAGCAGCAGAAAAATAGTTGCATATTTCTTTCATTCATATCAACATTTCCTTTGAGTTTAATTAAATCATAAGTATAGTAAGGCAGTATAGTAAAGCATAAGTAAAGCAGTATACATAATTATTTATAAGCATGACCATGTGGAAAATATATGTATTCGTGAGCCTGGTTTACATTGATGTTTTTCATTTGCTCTAGTTAAGGTCTTCAATGGCATCTGCTTGAGCAGAGAAAGTGGAAACATTTCAGTCCTGGTACTACTGGATCTCAGTGCTGCATTTTACACGGTCGACCATAACATCTTACTAGACTAGCTGAAAAACTGGGTAGGATTTTCCGGCACAGCAATTAATTAGTTTGAGTCCTATTTTAAACAAGGGGACTATTTTGTTTCTATAGGTAACTAGAAATCTGAGCAAACCAAAATAACCTGTGGAGTTTCCCAAGGCTCCACCCTGGGGCCACTGCTGTTCATCTACAAGCTGTCACTCACTCAAATTATGAAAAACAACTAAATATGTTACCACAGTTATGCTGATGACACACAAATCTACATAACCATCTCACCAGGAGACTACAGTCTGATCCAAACTCTGATCAACTGCGTTAAATTAAAGACTGGATGTGCCAGAACTGGCTTCAGTTAAATGAAGACAAAACTGAAATAATAGTTTTGGAAACAAGGAAGAAAGATTAAAAGTCAGCACTCAGCTTCAAACAGCTAAGTTCAAAACTACCAACCAAGCCAGAATTCTCGAAGTAGTCATTGATTCAAACCTGAATTTTAGCAGTTATATTAAGACAGTTGATGGAGGTATTGAGGATTAAATGACTGATGACTCAGCAGGATTTAGAAAAACTTGTCCATGCATTTATTTTCAGAAGACTAGACTACTGTAATGCTGTCCTTACAGGTCTTCCTAAAAAGTCCAATAGACAACTGCATCTAGTCCAAAACACTGCCACTCAAGGCCAGGAAAGTGGATCACATAACTCCAGTCCTCAGATCTTTACACTGGCTTCCTGTCTGTCAAAGAATTGACGTCAAAATTGTGCTGTTAGTTTACAAAGCACTGAATAGGTTAGGATCAAAATACATTCTGGATCTCCTGGATTGTTATGAACCAACCAGATCCTTCAGGTCATCAGGGTCAGGTCTACTTTCTGTTCCCAGAGTCAGAAATAAACATGGAGGGGCAGCATTCAGCTTTTATGCTCCTCACATGTGGAACAAGCTCCCAGAAAACTGCAGGTCTGCTGAAACTCCTAGAATTTTAATTAATATTAAAAACATTTCTATTCTTTCATGCTCTAACTTTTATTTCTTGCATTTTATCTATTTTATTTGAGCTTTTCCTGTTTGTATTTAATTCCTTTTATTTCTTTTTAAGGTTTGTTGACATCACAGGATATTTGAGACCCCTTACTCCAGAGACCCCTCCCAAATTATAGGGCCCCCAATTGTAATGGAAAAACCACCTAAAACCGAATAGAGTCGAGCCGATCGGGTAGAGTAGAGCAGAGTAGGTTCTAGTAGAAAAGAGGCATATGTGTGTTCCCCAATGTTATTAGACAAGACTAGTGCTACACATTGAAAAGACAAACAGTAAAACAAAAATTAGGCTCATTAGAAACCAACGTCCTAGTTTACCACAAATTTTTCCACTAATTTGGTGGCTCATCACATGCTTCACTCAGCTCAAACTGCTGCAGATTCAGAAAAAATCACAATTCATCTGTACATTTCTGTCTTTTGCCTTTTGCCCTGCAGCCATCTGTTTGAGTCTTGTTTTGATTCAGTTTGCAGGAGACAGGAATATTGTTCTTCTTTATATAAAGCTTACTACCCATGATAATAACATGCTCCTAACTCACAAAAAGACCATTCAGAGGTGTCATGGGAGGTTCAGAGGGTAAAGGCCAGGATCCGGCAACTGGCAAAAACAGAGCTGAGGTCAGGTTGGGTCAGTTGTGGGTCAGCATGCAGGGAAAGACGGTCAGAGAGCGAAAACAGAGGACATGGTTGGCAATTTAATGAAGTTAGCATTCATACTGATTTGACAGTTTAAGCTTTTCATGTTAGAGAAGCCTGATAAAACACCAAAAGTTAACGTCTCTTTTAATTTTATAAGCAGGTAATCATTCCAAGTAGTGACGGCTAAAAGTTGCTTTTGTTTTGTAATATTTGAAGTATTTTATTTAATTCAATCATTCCTGTGATTGCTCAGGGAAGAAGAGTTGTACCAGTTATCTAAACTTGTAATCTCATTAAAATATTAAACTTGTCAACTATATACTTGGGGACACAGAGGATAATCGAATCCTAAGCATTTACTCATAATTATGAGTCTGACAACAAGAGTGTAAAGAGAAAAAGTTGGAACACTATGTGAAACTATAAATAGTAAAAACAGAATGACATGCATACCTAAATCATTTAAACTCTGGCAAAAGACAAATATATGACTGTATAGCAGCAAGAAGAGTAAATGCATCAATAATTGCTGCACTACAAAGTTCTTTTATCATGTTTGAGGGGTTGGCTCAAGACTTTTCCACAGTAGTGTTTATACTTTTGGACCTGTGTGTGCACAGGCTACGTGCTAATGTCACCAGTTTGCTTTTTGCTGCTGGGAAGGTTTCATGTTTGGGTTTATCTTAGCTTTCTCTCTCAAAAAAAGAAAAAAAGTCCTCCTGCTTCAGCTTTAACTACAGTATGACTGTTGGGGATGGGCCATGAAACTATGAATGATAATTTACACCTCTTTAATGAGGGCTTTGAGAAAGGTACAGCCACTTGTTTACATTTATAATAAAGAGATAAACTGATCCGAAACTAAGGAACAATTCTCACTGGCATCCATAAACTGTATAAAGTGTGTCTGGCATATTAGCTTTATGTGTTATTTTATTGTTGAGAACATATTGATGGCTCTTTTGTGCCATAGTGTGCAGGGACGTTTTTTAAGTGTCCAGAGTCACTAAAATCAGTTCAAAACAATTGTTGACTGTATTCATATCATTGAGAGTCATCACAAGCTGCACAATAACATAGATCTTACATTGTTGCACAGAGGGATGGTTCCTGGTTCATATCGCAGCTGAGATCTTTCGGTGTTGGGTTTGCATGTTCTCCTCATGGCAGGACTGGTTCTCAGGCATCATCCTACACTCCAGAATATTTATTTCTAACTGGACTGTAGGGCTATGAGTAATGCCCCTGTGATTGATCAGTGTCCTGCTCTGAGAGATGATTCTTTGTCATGAACGAGAAGAGCCAACTCCCATCAGGGATTGCCATCATTTTAAAGGGGTGTGACTTATTTTTGATTGGCCCACCATCCAGCCAATCACATGCAAGGAAAGACTGGCATCATACCATTATGGGGGTCAGACTTTAAATGGTCAGACTGGGGGTCAGAATGGGTCAGAATGGGGGTCAGACTTTCACAAGATAGTGTGGTACAGGCCAGGTACACAGAGTAACAGAGAGAGATGGGGAGTAGGATTTAAAATACAAGGCATTGGAAAAAAAGTGTCACAATGTGAAGTTTACTCTTTATTTGTTGGAACTACTTGTTGTGGCTCTGTGTTTAGCTGTTCATTTAAAGCATGGGTGTCAAACCTCAAAGGCTTAATGACTTGCAGGTTTTAGGTGTTCCAATACATCCAATCATCACCAAATATGAATGAGGAGTGAATGAATAATGGATACACAATGTATAGCCTTTTGGGTGCCTTGAAAAATGCTATATAAATCTAATCCATTATTTTTTATTTTTATTAAATTAAGCTAAAATTTCCAAAGTTCTGACTGATAGTAAAAGAAGTGCCATCTAGAAGCCAAAAGAGCTGGCTCCTTTAAGGGAGCTGAGCCAAAAGACCAATCATTGAAAAAAGCTGGACTTCCCAACCATATATTGAAGGACACTTGATTTTTGGATTTTTCAGTTCTAAAATATATATCGGGAAGTCTGTTTATAATCATTATTATTTAAAATTACCAACATGAAAACTGGAAATGAGGGTTAATTTGGATTTATTTAGGGCTCCCAATCCCTGTGTTGTAGGGACAAAACATTATTTGTTTTAACAGAGCGTGTTTAGATAAAAGGAAGATCAACTGAGTATGCAGAATTACTTTTGTTGAGAGGAGCTCCATGAAATAAAATATGAGACTGCTATAAATAAAAACAAATAAGGAGGTTATCATGTTTAAATAAGGCAAATGGCATAACTATAGGGACTGAATACAGCTCACACCTAATCAGAAAGCAAGTAGAGACGAGTGTGAAAAATGTGGGCCATGATTTTTATGACTCTCTTGCCATATATTGGGAAATGCATCCTATCAGAGAAGCTATATATAGAAAATGTGTAAATGGCATCACACACAGACATGTTGTGAATTTTAATTGTATCAACGTTTGAAGTAACTCAAAGTGAATATGTGATTTGTCAATTGATTCTTTTGCTCCCAGGCTATGAATAAAATGCTTTAATTATTGATGTACTGACGTCAGATGTTCACTTGAATGTTGTATGTGGTGCAGACCTCTTTCTCCGGGCAAGCTACTTCCCCCACCCCACTCTCAACAGCACCCCCACCATTCTGCTACCATCCCTCCACCATCCAGCGGACGCCTTCATGCGCCTCCTAGCTGATGCCTTTTCCTGGCATTAATGGCACTTGAAGACATAGCAGGCAGTTTGCAGACAGACATCAACCACTACATAAATTAATTTAGCATGTCTGTATCTCTCACCCCTCCCTTGGATCTACTGCAATCATACCAACAAAAAGCTTGTGAGTGCAATGCTGTTTGAGCACAGCTTCTCTGCAGAGCAACTGGTATTGCTATTAAACTGCAAATGCACTGAACTTGACACGTATGGATGTGGAGAGCTGAATTAAAAGAAGCTGGAGCAAATATTTTTGTGAAATAAATATTTATGGTGATGGCTTCATAAAAATAATCTTAATATAATGCAAAGAGAAAAATGACTTGCAGTAACCATAGATATATATTTTAATTCCCTCTTAAATTTTGATGAAAAAAATCAAATGGAATTATTTTTAATGTGTTCTTTTTCTGTAATGTTTTATCTGCATAAAATCCCCGGGACAACGGATGGAAATTAGCATTTGCTATAATCCGGTATGTTTACATTCATGCTGTATAAGCCTGTCTGTTCATTAACATGCACTGTCCCGCTCAAATAAATAAATAAATAAATAAATAAATTTAGTTGACTAAGCATTTACATAAAAAAAAATATCTATATATAAACTGGGTTTGGAAGGTCATGGTGGTGTGATGGTCAGCATTGCTACCTCAACCAAAAATTGTAAAAAAAAAAGGGACATTTGCCTTCTATTAAGCTATGTCCAAATAGCTTAAAAGAAAGTTAGTTTGTGTCAGATTGTTTTGTATTGTGTGTAACTTCAACCAATAATAAATTGCTGTCTGTGACAATGTAAAGTTTCTCATCTTTATTTAAAGTTCTAAAATCTAACCTTGTACACTTTTAATCTAAAACTAATCATATTCTTTAACTCCAGTTCTTTACCCAGGGAACTCCAACTCCAGTCCTCAATGGCCACTGTCCTGCAGGTTTTGGATTTTCCCATGCTTCAGCACACCTGACTCAAATGAACGTGTCACTGTCCAGAACGTGATGACAAGCTGTTAGATCCATTTAATTGGAATCAAGTGTGTTGAAGCAGGGACACATCTAAATCCTGAAGTCAGTAGGACCAGAGTTGAAGATCCCTGCCTTAACCCTCACTCAGATACAAAGTAATAATGGAAGCAGGAAAGTGAATTCGCTAATACAGCAATGCTGTTCTGCTCAGGATTGGCTATTGTCAAAATTTTTACACAGGAATCAACAAAAGAGAATTCATCAGTAGCATTACAGCAGATGTATTGCAAAAGACAAAAAATGTCTAAAGAAAATTTACTACTACTGTACAACTGTTATGCCTATTTTGTGAAATTGCTTGTTTGTACCTACTTCCAGTGTGCCTGCATTGGTTTTCTAAGGTTAATCCAGCTTCCTGTCAGTCTAAATTCATACATGTCAGGAAGGTTGTGACTCTAAATTTATTGTGTGGGCATCACATGGTTGGTTATTTGTGTTTTAGCCCTTTTATGAGCTGGAAACCTGCCCTTTGTCCTATGACAGCACCCTCACTCACTAATCCCATCTGGTTGGCCTGTAAAGCGATCACAGATAAAGGATGGATGCATGGATCGGTAATGCAATATACAGATTCTGCATTAATTAATCAGTTAAATGTTTATGAAATATCAGGTCAAAATATTATACAAGTTAATAACTAAAATTTTATTAATGTGGAGAAAGTTTAAGTAAAATTTAAATTAGTTGTACTGGAACTAACCACTTGTTCCACTTGTAATTTTTTAGTGTTGACAAAAATGATAATGCATGTTATTAATTTATTTAAATCTTATATAACACCCATGAATTAGTTCACCAACAAATTACATTCAAATATGAAATAAACATAACAGAACTCGTTTTAATTGAGGATAAATTTGTTATTTATACCCTTTGCACCAACAACAGCAAAGCTACAGGATATTGCCAGCCATAAATTCAAAATGCAGCAGATACAGTTAATTAACTTACCTGAACATGTTTGGGGAGGCTGGATGCAGAGTCTCTGTATGACGCTATCTCAACAACAAAGCAAACGCTGCATAACAAGGCCGTCTTGTACGGCACTTGAGGGTGAAACAGTCCTTAAAATGAGGCCAAGGATTTATATTTTCTTCATGATGCGCCTCAGATGGCGATCACTGAAACTCAGAGTAATAATATATTTCAAATGAGAGGACTGAGTCTATTTTCTTCAGCTTGACCACCAATACCTGGTATTTGCATGAACTGACTTTCTGTCTTGTTTTAGCATATCCCTTCATTTTCTGCTGCACCTGAACATTGCTTTGTACTCTCAGATGATTTTGTTTTTTTGTAACATTAAACACATCATTAAGACTTTGATTAAGGCTAATTTAGCAAACATGACATTAAATGTAGTCGCAAGCACTGACACCCTGCATGGGACTTTGAATCATAAAGTGCAATTAAACACATCCAAATTAGATTAAAATAAAAAATAAGACAATGTAATGTGTATGGCATGCTTTTTGCATAAATGAATGAATGGGTTTTGTGTGTCAAGTGGGGTGTATTTGCCTCATATGCCAGCAAGAATAACTAGTACAGTTTACCCCTAAATTTTCGGAGCTATGTCAAAAAAATAATGAAGTTATAATGAATTATCACTCTGTGTTGTCTGGGCAAAGACTGCTAGTAAAAGCCCCGAGGTGGCTTAAGTGTTGAACGTTTAGGGTGTGCTTATGTGTGAGCAGTTAAACAAAAATATTCTAAGTTCTCCTCATGAAGGGTGAATCATCTCAACTCTTATCCATCACTAACAGTATATCCTGCATTAATGAGCTCCTCATCCGCATAAACCTTACTGCCGATGCTCTCTTAACCTGAAAATGGTTAAGTTTGAATGATATTAGAGGCTGCTGGTCTGTAGTGCGGCTCTTTGCCTAACTAAGAGTGTGGACCAAAGGTGTGACTCACTGTGCTTGCACCACTAAACTATGCTGTAGTCTGAACAAAGCTATCATTTTCATATTTTCTGTGCATCTAAGAAAACCTTGCTTCACTCACAAACTGGAGCTTTTCTTGTATGTTACTCGTTTTATTTAGTATCCTCCCTCTTTCCCTGTTTATAAAAAGAAAGCAAGCTTTCTCCATAATTAGAAATAAAACATTTCATGCTTGGCATGCACCCACAACAAAGTGTGGAGAGAGACAAAGACAGACAGGCATAGCTATGACTGGTGTATGCCATGGATGTGAAGAGATTCTCTTGAGGAGGTGGAGGGATGGAGGGAGGCAGAGGCACATTGAAGCAGATGCAGAGAAATGTGAGAGGGTGTCAGTGAGACTGGTGATGACGCGCTCATGGCTGCGGAGAGCTGGCGAGGCCGCGGCCCTGGCTCTGACTCACCTCATCCCCACGGGGCCTCCTGGTTGACGTCACTCAGTGTGCGCTGTGGCATTTCTCTGCTTCAACTTCTTTGTGTGCAGCAGCCACACACTTCAGCCTTTCTCACATCTGAGAGACTCAGAAAATGCATATCTATCTATCTATCTATCTATCTATCTATCTATCTATCTATCTATCTATCTATCTATCTATCTATCTATCTATCTATCTATCTATCTATCTATCTATCCATCCATCCATCCATCCATCCATCCATCCATCCATCCATCCATCTGTGTTGAACAAAAGAACACTATGTACATGATCAATGCCACTGATGCTTTTAGCTTTATTTTTTACAGTGTTGATGTATTTTACAAATTTCTGTCACCAGATGACCTTAGAAAACCATCAGCTTTTTTTTCCCATCACTTGTTTTCTTCTCAACATCTAATGGAAGCTGTGCCCACAGTTAACATGAGGCAGATTAAAATACAACCACCTACAAAAATCCCTGTGATATTTTTCACTGATTCAGTTAGACACATTGGTCATATGTGAAACTGGAAAGGGCATTTTAACAATGCAAATACCCTTGTGGACTAATTTTCTAAAACATTGATTATAATGTGAATGTTTTTTAGTTTCATGACTTGGGTTGGAAACATGAAAACACTGAGAAATCACTGAAAATTGAAGATAGTTTAATACAGTGGTTTTCAAACTTTTTGAGCCACAACAGCCAAGATAGCATACCTTGTTGTAAAACATTATTATTTTGTGCTTCTAATGATGGAGAATTCTAATTCTTCTGTTTTTAATCTATGGTGTTTTCCCATTTACTTAATACAGTGCAATACAATTAGACCTGGTACAGCTCTTGAATGCTTTGTTTTCGTTAGTTTTCCTATTGGCTGTGAAAACTTAAAAATTCTTTTGATAGTTTTGTCATGGCCCATGCTCATCCTCATTCCATGCTTCCTGATGAACATATTTGGACCACTGATTGTCACCGCTATTAGGACGGCGCATCTGGAGGACATCAAGCCATCATCCCATCCCCATATAAACTCCACACGGACCTCCAGTCATTGCTGGATTATACTACTCATCGTGGTAACCAGTCGCGCACACTATCTTGTCTCAATCGTGTTTAAACCTTACTAATTTGTAACCATCGCTCTTCCAAGAACCTTACCTGGACCTCGTCCGCGTCACGGAGAATCCTGTCTGCCCGCTCCAGCCCTTCCTTCCAGCGAACCCTACATATTCCACTGCACAATTCCAATAAAGTGTTCTTTGATCATTCTCCGTGCTCTCCTCTCCTTGGATCCATACACCAAGCCCTTGACAAGTTTGGTCTTTTGTTGCAATCCCAGTTATGAAATAACAGGGTTTTAAGCCATGTAGACATTAGTTATTTGCTAATCTAATCAAAAAGTCTATTTCTTTATAGTAGAACAAAGAAAAAATATCCTAATATCCAATTAGTTCCAATTTTAGCACAAAGTTGTAATGTTCACATTGTTGCCATTTTTTATATATGGATTCCACCAATTTAAAATAAGAAGAACAACAACAGAAAAAAAACAAATAAAAAACAAATAAATAAGAACATTTGCAGCTGCTCCTTTTCAGGAATTAATACAAACCAAACAGAGGCAGCTCAGTTATGAATTAATGTGCATTAAAACAATAAATCGACATTGGAAAAATACAAAAAATTATATACATATATATATATATATATATATATATATATATAGCTACATCACAAGATGCAACACATAAACAATACAAGCATATACTTACCACTTCATAAGAAACTTGCAAGTTCTGCATTAGATTTCATTCCTTTACTGCCCCAAAGTTGTCAACAGTGAAGAAAAGCAGCTCCAATGTTTAATCTTGTGTTTTGTCTTGTTTTATGTTTGTGTTTGCTTTTCTTATGTCTTTTGGTTTGTTTGCTGTTTGCTAGCCAGAATCTTCTATCATTGTTGTAACTACTGGGCTTTTTTTTATCAACTTCTTCTGCTCTCTATTCTGTTTGCCATCAGTTTATTTGTTTGCTACTGCCAGACCTGTCTTCTTCTCTGCTTCCTTCTAGACACCATGGTGACTCACATCCAACCTAGTAGTGCAAAATGTTGTTATAGTAAAATACAGTCTGTCCCAAAAGAAACACTGTTGTATATATGTTTTTATAAAGCACATATGAGGCATTAGGTACTCCCACTTTTTTTTCCTACAAGGAGCATTTTTAAGATGTAGAGGAGGTAAAGGTGACCAGGTTTATTCATCATCTTACCTTTGCTATTTCTCCTGAGTTGTTTGGTGTGCACATGTAAAATATAGTGTGAAATCTAACTGGATCAAGTGTATACAGTAAAACAAAAATATGAACCTAGGTTTTAACCATGGTGCAGATGCTCAGCTGTAAATAAATAAATAAATAAAAAGAAAAAGAAATCTTAATGATGTCAGCATTTCATGTCCTTAAAAGCACAGCAGATACCATGTGACCATCAAAACACAGTCTTTAAATTAATATTTATGATATTCCATAAAACATTAAATGTTTTAAAATTATGTGTGCAATGTGACTTTGGAGCAGTAACTTCATGGTGATCCCTTTTTTTTCCTTACCTGCAGTAAAGCTAATTTTTCTTTTGTAACATAATGTTGTGGCAGGATTGTGAATGGTTGGAAATAGGGCAAAAAGAAATCCTAAACCTTTAAAGTATCCCATCTATTTTTCAACAAGAAATTGACAATAAAATCCCCGTTGGTGCTCACTGGTTATTGCCATTGTGACAGAAAAGTACCAAAACGCCAGAACAGATGAGTCTTTGATGTGTAGTAAATAACAAGCTGTGTTTACACTGTCACAGCAATTTCCCCTAGCCAAAAAGGCTTGCACTGATGACCGTAAAAAGAGAAGGTATCCACTGAAGGCTTGAGTGAGGATGTCCTGTGTTATTGAGTAATTTACACTTGCACAAACTCTATCATTTCAACCCCAGGGTGACTGTTCAACATGTGACCTCCGTTTCACTGTTGTTGTGGAGAGTGGAGCCTCTCTAAGAGTCAAATGGACAACTGCTGGGAATATTGCAGGCTTGTACTCAGACAGGCAATTTTCCCTATGGTGGGATAATGGCAGCAAGTAGGGGGTGGAAAGATTTAGTCATATACTGTACACCTACTTGGAGTGTAGCGATTTTACTCTGCTGCCACCATCCAATGTATCGCCTCATTGGTGTTGATTACAGACTGCTCTTTATTTCTAGGCTTCACCTCCTACAACCTTATTTGAAAGTTTGTTTTTGTCCCCTTGGTATTTCTTTTTTTTTAATATCGTTATTTAACCTGTTTTTTTCGTGGTAACATCTTCTCATATCTATGAAATTAAACATATTTAAGTGATGACTAAATTATGACAAATGCTCAGTTTCCATTTTAAGCAGAGGTAATGAAGAAGTCAGCATGAATCACATTATGATAACATTATAGATTCCAGTTTACACTTTAATTTAAGTTTTTAATTGAACATTTCTAATAAAAAAATAATTCTAATATAATGAATAAGTGGTTTACAATTAAAAACTTTTTTTTTCTGTCCCTTTGAATTTTAGCCATCCTGTTATGACCCGACTCTGCTAGGGTAAATGAGCAGCAACGAAAAGGAGAACTGTGGCAAGATTTAAAGGTGAAACAATATTGATTTTATTGTTATGACAGGGGATGTGGTACAAACAATGGTGAAAAACTGAGCTAGGGGAGTTGGGGTTAATGATGCTGCTTAACAGAATAAAACCATAAAGCAATCACATAAACAACTCAAAAATCAGCCAGTAAAAAGGACTAAACACAAAGAGCTGGCCTTCAAAGCTAAATCTGTATACACAGAAAACGGAAACAGGGCTTTACAAAAACTATACAAATCAAGAATTCTAACAGTCAGAAATAACCACAAAACCAAGTAGATTTAACACTACTGGAAAATCAAACAGAAATCTCTGATATAAACAAAAGAACTAAGCTATCACTCTATCTTAATCTATCAAATATCACTAAACAATCATAAATCCAAGCAAGCTTTGGGGCAGACTGCTACTGAGCCATCAGTTGCCCATTGACTGAACAGTTGCAGAAGGTTCTTATTACCTGGTGGTGAAGCAGGGATTGGTCCACCAATTATCCAACGAGGAGGGTGAAGGTAAGACAGCTCCAGCCAATCCCCGCCAGGTGACAGTGAGCAAGCATTTACATGCAGAAAGGGGCACAGGTGGTGACAATGAGTAGGCAGCCATAACAGCTCTATTTGCAGATAAAGATTCAACCTCTTCCCATTCTGGGGATATTCACATAATATGATTGGTGTCTTTACACTTCTCTGATAATTCTGCTGAATTCTCAGGGTGACTTACGAGCCACCGGAATGTAACATGTGAAATATGAAAAGGTTGGTGACTTATTTCAAAGCTGGACATTGACCAACATGTTAAATGATGTTTGTGATTTCAACATCATTAATGATCTGGGAATGCCTCGGGGGGTCCCGAGACGTACCCAGACCAGCCAAGAGATGTAGTCCCTCCAGCATGTCCTGGTCTTCCTCTCGGTGGGACATGCCTGAAACACTTCACCACAGAGGTGTCCAGGAGGTATTCTGACCAGATGCCCGAGCCACCTCATCTGGCTCCTCTCGATGCAGTAGAGCAGCGTCTCTACTCCGAGACCCTCCCAAATCACAGAGCTTCTCATCCTATCTGTAAGGGAAAGCCCAGCCACCCTGCGGAGAAAACTCATATCGGCCACTTGGATTCACAATCTTGTTCTTTTGGTCACTGCCACAGCTCGTGACCATAGGTGAGGGTAGGAAGGTAGATCAACTGGTAAATAGAGAGGTTTGCCTTTTGGCTCAGCTCTTTCTTCACCATGACAGACAGGTGCAGAGTCCACATCACTGCAGACATCACACCGATCCTCCTGTCGATCTTCTGCTCCATCCTTTCCTCACTTGTGAACAAGACCCAGAGATTCTTGAACTCCTCTACTTGCTGCAGGACCTCATTTCCTAGCCAGAGAAAATACTTCACCGTTTTCAGGCTGAGGACCATGGTCTCAGGGCTGATTCTCATCCTGGTCGCTTCACACTCGCTCCGGTGCGAATCACTCCAGTGACGAGCACAGCAGTCCAATAACAAAACGCCACTCAGATTCGGATCAGGGGATCGTTCTTTCCAATCACACCCCGGTCTCACTGTCATTGCAGCACCCACTGACCCAGGCCCCACCAGCAGCCACACCCCACTGCCACTAGGCGACCCCAACCACAGACCCCCTACAGCCTTCAACAGGGCCGGACACAGAGTCTCCCCCACAGTGGAGCAGCCCACATCACCACCGTGGGAAACCACCAAGGCCCCGCAGCCATCAGGCACCCCATGCTAATATCCAACCCTCAAAGCAACAAGGTCACAATCCTCCACCTACACTAAGTGATAGAGCTAATCACCGGGGACCAGAGGGAGTGAAATTCATCTAACTGATTCTTTGAGGAGGCAGCCATTGTCTCAATACTGATGTGGTCTAGTAGGAAATTCCCTTAAGTTTTTAATTTTTGGCAAAGTTATTCATTTTAGCATCTTGGACCAGAGAAGTAATGTTCATTATACTACAACTTGGTAGCAGAAAATCCTGCATATGTTTTCACCTTTTTTGTTTTTTCTTTCTTTTTCATGACATGGCAAGTGATGTCCTTTTGATGGGTGGAACATAATGAAGAGGATGTGATCAACTCTAAAGGCAGTAAGAAGCTTCCATATCTTTGTCAGCTTCAAAATGATAAATTTGGGTTAACCTTAAAGACAAATCTTTAATGTTGTCAATATCATACTTTTATCTCTTAAACTAAATTTCAAATTGAAAGTCAGTATTGTCATTGGCTGCAATATAGCACTATTATCCAACGTGACTGTCTTCTTTACAGTGGAATCTGTTTCTCATGAGACCCACAGAGCTAGCGTC